>NC_141691.1:1553418464-1554799977 GCF_964263255.1 Lissotriton vulgaris | reverse complement strand
CTGGCTTGCCCAAGATCACACAGTTTGTTCAAGTGGCGCTTCCGAAATGTCACCAGGTATCACCTGGTTCCACAAATGTATCCAAATGTCACATCTTTCCCCTGCTTCTCTCGTGAGGCTTGTTTACCAAGACACACGGCCTATCCTCGCCTGAACCCTCAGACGCTCCGAGTCTTGGCATGTGCGACTGTCACATGTGAGCGGCCTTGCGTTCTTTCACAGGGTGACCGGCTTCTATTTATGGGAGCGTTAAGTGCCGCTAACACCCCTGACCAGCAGACCCCCTGAACATAAGACGCCCAGGCTGGGCTTAAGAAACGGGGGCAGGGAAGGGTCACGCTGGGATGGGTATTTGTGTGGCGAGGTCATGGCCCCAGTCCGTCCTTGAAGAAACACGGAGACGGAGGGGAGCTGGCATTTGAGGATTCTCAAGGTTTAATTGAAGGTTGGCAGGGCTGGGCAGAGTCATGCACAGACTGGCACACCAGTTATTTATAGTGTTTAGAAACCATACTGGTGGCACTAAGTGCTGGTCCTAGCAACCTATGACCAAACCGCATGTTTGATTGCGAATGTGGTTTTTGCCACATTTTCCGCATAATTATTTTTAATCACTTTTGTTAAGAAAATTCTTTAATTGCATGGGCAGGGTGCCTCAAAACACGAGAGCCACGAGACGGCAAGCAGTGGGCAACTGTACACCAAACAAAGGGCTATGCGCTTCAGCACGTGCGTCTGTGCACGTAACACGCACACAGGTGCATCAAATAGTCTATCCAAGACCAGCCAATATCAAGTATAAACCATAAACTGCGTGAAGTAGCATCTGTTATTTACAGCGCTTAGAAAACAGCACACGTGTGGTATATAGTGCTTTGCAAAACAAGGAGTTATAATTATCTCTAAATGCATTGGTCTACTCCAAACGTACAGGCCACTCTGCGAGATAACCGACCTCTAAAGAATGCCAAAAATACCAGCCACCCACCAATCCCAGAACCGAGGCGAAGCTATTGGCAATGTAAATGACAATGCCATTTATTGATGATTAAAAAAAAAAGTCATAAGCAATGCCAATAGCTCTACCTTTAATGATGCCGAGACCATTGCATTGTAAATGCTTGTTAATGCTGCATTGAATTGAGAAATGCTAATGATGACAAGTGTAATGCTCTTTTCTGTATTGATGTTTCGTTCGTTAAGGGCTGAGCAGCAGGATGCTGCTCCTGGGAGGGCTTTACATGATTTACCTGTAACCTGATCTACTCCTAATAAACCTACTCCTTTTGTAGCCCACAAGACTACATCCTTGATTGTAACAAGTTAGTATGATGAACCATAATAATTTCAATCTCCTGAAACAATGTATTTACATTTTTATCATTCTCTGCACCTGGTGGGCAAAAATATTAAATGGAAACCACTGCTTGCTTTATGTAGGTTTCTTTCCATGCATTGTCGTATTTCATCAGCATTAAGTAGTTAACTGTTGAAGGGGTGAGGGTGACCCAAGGAGTCAACCCTGTGATGAGACTGAGCGTTCAAACCTTGAACAATGCTTTTGCAAATCAAGGGTCATAGTGAAGCCACAGGTAGGCAGGAAATCAATAATTCAAGTTGTTTAATGTAAGTCACCAGCTTTTTGTGACAGAATTGAGGTATGAACGTGTAAATCATTTGATATTTGCGCATTAGGCATACATTAAAAAAATAACAGCTCCATACCAGTTACGCAGCTGGATGGCACTGGCATACATTAGGCCTGCATTCAGGTTGTACCTGGTTCTGAATAGTTTTTATTTCAGTTGACTGTATTTTCTTGCCTCAAAATGAAACTGTCCCGCAGGGGTGCTGGAGCAATTTTCAGAGAGGTTGATGCTGCCTACAAAGTTACATCACTGAAGACACAGGGATTGTGAAAAATCCAAGCATCACTCAAAGAACAAGCATAGCAAAGGAGGTGCACTCTTTCAGCAGGAGAGTGGTAATGGTGTGGTATGTAGTCTGTGGTACATTTTAGACCACAATGTAGCTTAAAATATTAATTAACAGAACACACATTTTCCATTGAAACGGCCACAAAATCCACACACACATGCAGTTTTACTGATGAAATTGTATAGTGCACAAAGGATAATGTGTGGAAATTATTTTTTAACTGATATTTACCATTTGCACATCACAATGTAAAATCGTTCCTAAGTGCGCAGTGACTATTTGGTCGGTCCTCTCGGGCCACCTATACCGTCATACACACTTTCCCCATTCTCCATGCAGGCTGCATCACAGCCTGAATGGAGAACATGCCCAGGGCCCCATTCCCTGGTTGAGCGTGGAACCAGGACGTTCATACCCAATCACAATGCTGCATTGCAGCGCTGTGATTGGTCAGGGGAGCCTGGCTGTTCTTCCTGGCTTCCTGTCCCACGAGGAGAGCAGGGGCAAGGTGCAGAGAAGCAGAGGCGGGATCCGACAGCAAGGTGAGTGTTTAACAAAAATACAAAAAAATATATTTTTTACATTTACCTCACACCTGCGCCGCTCCTGCCTTGCCTCTGCCCCGCCCCGCCACCTGCGAGTCATGCCAGCCACCACTGTGGCTGTGTATGTGTGAATTGGTAATGATAATGCAGTAAAAGACTTTAGAGACTATGTTATTTAGATTTAACTCATGGTATATGGTGTAGCTGCTGTGGTTGGATGTTTCCATAAGAAAATGTGTTATTAGAAATGCAGGATGTGAGGCTTGTGCAAGTAATAGGTCCACAATTTCCCCTTCATGGAACTTAACAGCCCATTGTAGCGCTTGACTCTTTCTGGGTAGCGAAGCAGAGGAGTCCCAAGCCTACTCAGGTGAGGTGGTATGGGCTAGTGTTCCCAATTGGCTGGCCCACAATGATAACGCTCAACAACTGATTGTCCTGTTCTTTAGAAAAGGGAAAAGTACATTTAATACACACACTACTAAATACTACGCATTAATTTACAAATCCATACATAAGGCAGATAGGAATACTTTAGATTATATTATGGAAACACCTTTGAACCCCTAAAGGTTCATGATTCCCAATATCACAGTACCCCTCCACGTATACCAGGCAGCACATCATAATACAGGGTGTTAGAAATTTGATTTCTGGTTGGCTAAGGTATACAAAGCCAGGCAGAAACCACCACTTTAGTCAGGGCAAGGGAGTTACACGATGAAGATAACCCCTGCTCACCCCCTTGGTAGCTTGGCACGAGCAGTTAGGCTTACCCCAGAGTCAATGTGTAAAGCATTTGTGCAACACACACACACAGCAGCGACACACTAGGCACACCACAAAAGAAATTCCACACAAGGTTATATCAAAAATAGCCATTGTATTACTCATAAAACACATTAGAGCATAACCACATATGTACACTGTGCCACCTGGCACTAATTATTACTTTACAAGGGATTTTTATTAGGTTACAGGGCCAATCGGGCCGCTGTTATCATTGATAGAATCACACAAGTAGTGAAAGGTCAACACAACCAGTAACTACTGGTAAAGGCACTTAGCATAAATACGTTATGCATAAACATCTTAGGCATATATCCTAACATCACCGTGTACCACCTACTAGGTGAATATATACAACCAATACCTACTGGTAAAGGTGCTCTTAGCAACACACATTAGGCATATTATGCAAAACATAAGCATTATAGCAGGCCCTCCATAGGCCTATACCTCCATCAACATGGCACACATTAGGCAGTCTCATCCTCAGGGACCTGTCCAGAGCTTCTCCGCAATGCCCCTCTTTAAAGTAAGGGCTCCCCCACACACCACGTCTTTCTGTGGACACGGGGTGTTCCACTAGCCTCAGCGCTGCAGATGCAGCAGAACAATACCTCCAACAGTGGTATATAATCGGCACACCATATACAGGTGCTGGGGTGTACCCACACCCGGTCTCTGCCTCCCACGAGCAGATAAGCATGCAGTTGCCAGCGACCATGTGGCACATTTGCCAAGAAAATGCCAGGAATGCCCGTGACGCAGATGGGGGGCAGGGGTTCAACACTCTCTTGCCTCCCCTGGGGAGAATGCCCCCAGATGTTGCAGCTGTCCGCAAGACTGTGGCACAGCTGTGACTAAGACTTGGCAAAACAGTTTGCCCAGTAGGCCCCACTCACCATGGTCTCTCCAGTCTCCACAGCAGGAGACAGACTACTACCGTAAAAGGCACGGAATTTGCAAAAGGGAGCCCGTGAGGCTTCGTCCTTCTCTTGCCACTGGTCCCGCTCACCGGCAGGCTCAGCGGTACAAAAGGGGGTGGTGATGGACGGAGCATCTGAACCAATCAAACACTCACACCCAGTCAACAGATCTGGGTTTAATCCATCACCGTTCTTTAGCCCACTCTGCCACCCCAGTTCAGACATGGCCATATGCAAATCAGTCTGACCCTGTGCCTCATTGGAACAGTCCAGCCCGAACTGCCAAGCCATGCCTTCCCTGGACCGGAAACAAGCTTCCTAGGACCGATTTATGGCATTCCAGCCATCTTCAGCCTGGCTTGCTTGAATCCAGTGGCAAAGTGAGCAAGTGACTCACGTCTGAGCATACCCTGCCAACTTATGGTGAACAAAGCGGTACCGGCAGGCTCAGGCAGCACGCGGGGCTCTCCTTGTGAACACGGGAGCCCCACCCTAAACCAGCCTGCACCTCCGCCTGGTTTCCTCAGCTCAGCCACGCCCCAAGTCAGGCTCTCCTCGTCTGACCTCCTGTTTCAACGCTGCTTCCTTCAGCCGGCCCGCCCACAGTCAGGCTCTCTCACCAGTTTACCTGGCTTCCTGTTTCTACGCTCGGAATGAGCAAAGCTGGAGACCTCTTCATGGGCTTGAGAAAATGTGGCACAGAGTGAAAGCCACACACCCACCTGGGCAAAGTGGAACTCTGGAGCACTCCCCGCACTCCACTGCAGCGGGGGCCAACTCCTTTGGATGAGAGGATTGTCAGCGCTCCCAAAGCGCACTGATGAGAATGATGGAGCCAATGCGCTCCGCCTGCAATTTCAGAGGGCACAATAAAAGTGTTCTCAGCCTGTCTCCCTCCTGAAGACAGCGTTCCATGCCCCTAGTTAACCAGGGCAGAGCTGGGCGCAGGCAGGGCAGGATGTGGGCCTCCCAGTAGAGGTCAGCAGGTGAGTCCCACAGTGGTTCCTTCTGGTAGAGTGCTCCTCCCAGTTCAAGTGAGCACAAAAAGCACAACCTTACATAGGGTCACAGACCCAATATTTATACCAGTTAGGTTCTTTGTTCTGCTGTTGGCACAGGGCTTGGGGACCCAGTTTAAACCAGTTCTGGGGGCACTTAACAAGTGCACAACAGTCACCATTGACAGTGTAGGTCCAGGCCCCAGACACACCACAGGTGGGGGCGAGCAAGTAGGTTCAGGGGCTACTCCTCCCACTACTCCAAATGCAGATCAAGCCCATTCAGTGCTGACTCACCCAGCCTCTCTGGAGCCTCCCCAGTCTCTGTCACTCCAAATCCAGACATGCAATAAACATCAGGCAGGCACAAAGACACATGGCACACAGAAATGCCCACTTCTAAAAGTGGTATTTCGAAAATAGTGATAATAAATCTGCGCAAACATTACGCAGCATTTATTACCACTATTCCAAACATAACAAACTTGATCACGCTACTCCTCTCATGTCAGGAATTGCCACTGAAACATATTTCAGGGAATCCCCAATGCATTCCTATGAGAGGGTAGCCTCACAGTATTGAGAAACCAAAATGGCTGTTTGCCTCCACCAGGACATGCCACACAGTTAAGCCACATGTCCTACCTTTTACCTGAATTTCACCTTGCCTATAGGTCTAGCTAGGGCCTACCTTAGGGGTGACTGATATGTAGTAAAAGGGGAGTCACAAGAGTGGCAACCACTTTATGTGCCATGTCACAGCGGCAGTAAACTGCACGCACAGGCCCTGCAATGGCAGAGACCTGAGACAAGTTTGAACGGTTACTTTGGTGGGTGGCGCAAGCAGCAAGGAAAGTGTTTGTTAGAACCCCTGAGGCACAGCCGGGAGCACTTCGCATTTACTGCATTTTAACCATTTTAAAAATTATTGTGTGATACTTTGTTTACCTTGAAGCTTCCCGCTCTCCGCCCACTTGCATCAAGATCAGGGCTTCCCCGCCCAGCCGATTGAGCGCTGCTGCGGGTTTCAAAACTGCCGCCATTTCGCCAGACCAGGCGACGCCCACTGCTTCTGGACACGCCCCCCGCCGACACTATATAAGAGCACTGATTGCGAGCGCGATTTGAAAGTGTTTGTTAGAACTCCTGAGGCACAGCCGGGAGCACTTCGCATTTACTGCATTTTAACCATTTTAAAAATTATTGTGTGATACTTTGTTTACCTTGAAGCTTCCCGCTCTCCGCCCACTTGCATCAAGATCAGGGCTTCCCCGCGCAGCCGATTGAGCGCTGCTGCGGGTTTCAAAACTGCCGCCATTTCGCCTGACCTGGCGACGCCCACTGCTTCTGGACACGCCCCCGCCGACACTATATAAGAGCACTGATTGCGAGCGCGATTTGAAAGTGTTTGTTAGAACTCCTGAGGCACAGCCGGGAGCACTTCGCATTTACTGCATTTTAACCATTTTAAAAATTATTGTGTGATACTTTGTTTACCTTGAAGCTTCCCGCTCTCCGCCCACTTGCATCAAGATCAGGGCTTCCCCGCGCAGCCGATTGAGCGCTGCTGCGGGTTTCAAAACTGCCGCCATTTCGCCTGACCAGGCGACGCCCACTGCTTCTGGACACGCCCCCCGCCGACACTATATAAGAGCACTGATTGCGAGCGCGATTTGAAAGTGTTTGTTAGAACTCCTGAGGCACAGCCGGGAGCACTTCGCATTTACTGCATTTTAACCATTTTAAAAATTATTGTGTGATACTTTGTTTACCTTGAAGCTTCCCGCTCTCCGCCCACTTGCATCAAGATCAGGGCTTCCCCGCGCAGCCGATTGAGCGCTGCTGCGGGTTTCAAAACTGCCGCCATTTCACCAGACCAGGCAACGCTCACTGCTTCTGGACACGCCCCCTCGCCTCCCCCCCCCCGATATAACATGTGCAACCCCCGGCTGCGCAGCGGACGAGCGCAGCAGGCGCGCCGTCAGCACGCCGAAGGCGCGCCTAAGGCAAGCCCGTCTGCGCCCGTCCGCGCCTGGACCGGGCCTAGGGCCACCCCCCCTGCCAGTTTTGCTATAACTAACCCAGCAACAACCTTTACGTATGACTCCGACTTTCTGCTTTCGCTAAATACTACATCTCATCAATGTCAGCGTCTTGATTTGGCTAATCAGCCATACTTTCTTCCTTATACTTGTCCTAGTTGCTCCTATATCACTAATAACTACCGGCGCTCACCGAGAATTACCACTAGCAGAAATAACATACTGCCTAAACCATGTGTAGCTGCATTAATAAATGTACGCTCCTTGCCCAAGCACAAATATGAGATCTCCAATTTCATTGAGGTCTGCAACCTCGATCTCCTCTTCATCACGGAAACATGGGGTGATCTCGCCTGTGGACCTGACTTTGTTACTGCCACCCCCGAAGGATACTCGAATGTTAGACTGGACAGACCACTCCCAAAAAAAGGAGGCGGATTAGCCATTATATACCGCAGCAATCTAACAGTACGAACAGAAACCATTCCCATCCCAAGTTGTGAATCTATGTCTTTCACAATCTCTACTCCTAATGCCCCCCCATTCAAAGGCATACTTATTTACCGACCCCCTGGACCTCGCAGTCCTTTTCTCTCTAATTTACCCTTTCTTTTAGAACCTTTGGCAGGTGAAAGCCAGTACACCATTCTGGGTGATTTTAATTTCCACCTTGAGCTGCTGGATAATCCTGACACCGCGGCCCTCCTATCTGAATTAGATGCAATAGGACTCCCGCAACTAGTCACTGGATCCACGCATACCGCGGGGCATCTTCTGGACGGTCTTTTCTCTAACGAGAGATCACTTATGATGAAGGACCTCCTTCCCTTCACATAGACGGATCACTCTGCCATTCTTTTCAACTTTTTCTTACAACCTACTCCCCCCTAGTTAATACTCCCTCACCCACGAATCAATTTAGAGCATGGAAAAGCATTGACATTCCCGCTTCTCAGTCCTCACTTTTAACTTCCTTGCCACCCATGGTGACTGATCCTGAATTAGCTGCTAATAACTATACTAATTGGATACAAAACACTGTCAATTTGACAGTTCCACTAAAGAAACAATCCACCAACAGGACTCTTAAATCCTCACCCTGGTTCAATGATGCTCTTAGACAAGAAAAACAAAAGTGCAGGCGACAGGAACGCAGATGGAGACGTGACTACGACCCAGATCAAAAATCCCTCTACAAAATCATGATGTCTAATTACAAGCAACAAATTATTATGGAAAAAAGTAAATTCTATAGCAACCAAATCAATCTTGCACAAGACTCGACTAAACAACTTGTTCAGGTAGTGACGCGTCTCTCTGGACAAGCAGCGACCACTCCGATCACAGCCACTCAAGAGCTATGTAACTCCCTGGCGAATCACTTCCAAAAGAAAGTCACAGATATTTTTACCCAATTCAAAGCCCACGCAACCAGCATTGGACACCCACCTTCCACTCCCAATGACCACAGGCCCCTTGCCCGGGCATGCTCCAACCCTCCTCACTCAAGCCCCTCTGCCTCCTTCCAAGAATTTACCCAGATTCCTTCAGAACTGGTATCCCATCTCATATGTACCACGAACTCTGGATCTCCGGAAGATCCATGCCCCCCTTCCATTCTTAAAAACTTCCCAGAAATTATAGGTCCAAAACTCACTGAAATTTTTAATGCCATGTTTTCGTCCACTACCTTTCCCTCCATCTGGAAGAAAGCGACCATCAAACCACTCATTAAGAAAAGCTCATTAGATCCTTCGATAGTCGCTAATTATCGACCAATAGCCTGCCTTCCGCTTCCCGCCAAAATTGTGGAAAAGATCATGAACACCCAAATCTCAGAATTTATAGACCAAAACAACTGTCTGGATGATACCCAATTTGGCTTCCGGAAGGGACACGGGACGGAGACTGCGCTTATTAAAGCTACAGAGGAAATTAGGAAGACTCTTGATGATGGCGGATCAGCAGTGCTTATTCTACTGGACCTGTCGGCAGCTTTTGACACGGTCGATCACTCCATCTTGATCGACCGTGTCACAGCGGTAGGCATCACAGGTGCTGCTAAAGACCTTATTGCCTCGTTTCTTGCTGATCGAGTACAGTCAGTCGCCTTCGGCAATTTCAACTCACCTCCTTTTACTCTCCCCTGTGGTGTCCCCCAGGGATCCTCACTAAGTCCAACACTATTCAACATTTATGTGTCAGACTTGGCGAGGATCATAAAAATCCATCACCTGGCGGTAACATCCTACGCTGACGACACCCAGATTGTCCTAGCCATAAACAAAAATGGAGATGAAGTGGCCTCCAATTTCAATCTGGGAATGCTAGCAATAAGTAATTGGATGTCCACAAATTGTTTGAAGTTGAACTCCGATAAAACGGAGGTGATGATGTTTGGTAACCTCTCCCCTGCCTGGTCTCCCACATGGTGGCCTGATGCCCTGGGACCACCCCCCCCCCCCCAGTGACCAAGGCAAGAAATCTAGGAGTTATACTGGATACCAAACTCACTTTCATGCACCACGTTAATGCGGTAGTATCCTCCTCATTCTACACTATGAGAATGATTAAAAAACTCCTACCCTATCTCCCTATGAGTATGGCAAAAACACTGGTCAGCGCACTTGTCATGGCTCGCATTGATTATTGCAATGCCCTTCTTGTCAACGCTCAAGAAGGAGTCCTAAAAAAGCTGCAATTGGTGCAGAATGCTGCGGCCAGACTGATCACAGCAACTCCCAAGTATTCCTCCATATCTGGCACAATTGAGCAGCTTCACTGGTTACCAGTAAAGAAGAGAACTAAATTCAAAGCTCTATGCATTGCGTATAAGGCAATCCACGCCCAAGGCCCAGCATTTTTGAAAGATACACTCTGCCCTTATAAACCTGCTAGATCCCTTCGATCTTCCACTGCTGGTCTCATACAGGTCCCCAGGACCAAGAAAGTCTCCTGGGGAGACAGATCCTTCATAGTGACCACCATCAAACTCTGGAATAGTCTTCCACATCATATCAAAACCTCTACTTCCCTTCTTTCTTTCCGCAAACAGATAAAGACCTGGCTGTTCAAGCAATAACTACTCATGGACTGGTTCAGTGAACACTCAGCGCCGAGACACCCTCGGGTATTTGAGCGCTTAATAAAAGTCCCACATAAATAAATAAATAAATAAATAAATAAATAGAATAAGCCGACAAGTAGCATTTGATTTACTGGCCCCAGGTATATGAGATATCACTTTACTGGGGACTAATAGGTAAATTAAATACATCAAACAGGTGTAGACCAATCTTTCCATGTTTTATCATAGAGACCACATGCATGTTACACTGGACAGCAGTTATAAAGTACCCAGAGTGGAGAGGTGTGGCTCACTGGTTAGAGGCGGCAGACCTGTAAGCAGAGCACGGCCCGGGACCAGGATTCAATTCCCGACGCGGCAGGGTCGTGGACCAGGGGTCAACAGACTCGATAATTCTCGCCTCAGTGCCTACGCTAACCTGGGAACACATTCGGTAACTCTGGGCATTAAGCTTGCCTCATCTCTACAACGGCCCCCCACAGATGCCAGGGATGCCTGGTTTCACCCTGGAGATACCCAGTAAGGGACCATCCCACAGGGAAAACCAGGACGGGTTCCCCAGCGGTCTGCAGCGCCAGGACACTCGGTTAGAGTAACAGTGCGCTTTACAAATACCCCACATTTACATTTACATTAGAGTCCTAAAACCATCAATTCCAGGTCAGGAAAAAATACCAGGAGGAAGGCTAAAAGTTGGGATGACCCTGCACAAAGGGCCAAGTCCAACACAGGGAGTATCATTTTAAATAAAACAAGCATATTGGTGTTATCAAGGGTCATCACACCATATAAGTTAAGCCTATTGTCATTATCAAAGCTACACAAATTAAAAAGAAATCAGACCACAAACAAACCACATGTTAAATATCAACTTTTCACTATAGTCATTAATCATGTGTAAATGCATTCTTTAAAGACAATAACATTTCATCAATAAAGCATTTTAATATTAATCAAATCCACTATGAGCATAAAGGGTATATAAAGCATCGGAAACAAATACAAAATGTGTTTGTGTCTTTTTTATACACCTCAGGTCACAGAAATTGCAGCCATGTAATCAACTCCTAAAACAACATTGCATTGCACTCTGTGTTTTATTGATATACTTTCAGGCCACTTAAAATGCAGTCTTGAACTAACTAGAGACAACACTACACACCAACCTATAAAGCAAAAGCTCAAGCTTTGAGAATTTTTAAAAAATAATTAAACTCCTGAAGTGGTCATGACTTCCTTGACCCCGCAAACTTCGGGTCAGTTTTTCAAAAATCTAATTTGGGGGCTCTCGTGTAACTCCTGTACTGCTTCCTTATTATGTTGGTGGTGCTCCTGCCATCCTGGGGCCGTCACAAGGTAAGAAAAATATGTAAATGAGCCTCTCCTGAGGCATCATGGGGCGCGCCAGCAGGAGGAGCAGTGAATATTTTAACAGAGAGTCTCTCACTGTGCTTGGAACAATGAGGTAATAGAAATTTTCAGGTAGCTAATGTGTCCCCCACTCGCACCCTATCCATGCACCCATGTTCCATGTATGTCGTGTAACTTCTGTTCTGTACATGCTAGACAGACGCAAATACATTTGCGTCCATCCTTAACATGTTAGCTGTTCAGTCATGCAAAGAAATCCCGTTAATTAGGCTTCTAGGCATACGGTGCCAACGTCTTTACATGGTGCACTTCTGAATTTCGCACACGTTTTCTCCATGTTTCCTGGCCCAGTCGAGCTAGGCCCTTAAACGAGGCCTCTTTGCCTCATCTCTCCTGTCTCCGAAAGCTGTACGCATCCCTGACCCCTGCCTTACTTCCTGCCAGCGCAGCGGTGCCCGGCTCGGCCTGGACTACCTGCCAACTTCATGTTTTGCCTACAGTTATCTGCTCAGCCTCCTCGAAAACACATTCCAGTTTAGTGAAATAGGTAAACATATTCCCGGCTGCAGAGCAAAGGGCCCGGCCTTCCTGTCCTCCTTGCAAGTGATTTACTGAATCCGTTACCATGGTAGGCCCTTGGCTCCGCACGTTGCACCAGACACGTCCGCACGCACCAGCATTCAGTATTGTACGGCCTCTGCCCGAGAGACCTTTTACTTCAGACACTACATCCTCCAAACATGAGATACCAGATATGCTATAGGTACAGGTTGCCCTGACACTCCAGACACCAGTCTCCTCCACTAGTGCTAAAGTCAAAGCCCCCCAGTTACACGTCATGCTAGTTGCGCGCGCATACAGGTCAGAGGTTTCTGCTGATCCTGCACCTTTCTCTATGCATCCACCCACATGTGACGTTTCTTGTTACGTTTCTCTGACATGTACAGTGCACGCCCATGTGTACGCCTTTTTACACGCCTCCTATTACGCACATGTGTTCTTATCTCTCTCTTTTCACCTGGTACGCCTACTGCATTGGATACAATTGTGCTACTTTACTATATATAATGTGTAATGCTAATAAACGTTGAATGTCCCTTCCCGAACCTCAGTGGTGACGGAACATGATATCCATCCTCGAGGATTGAGGTTCCGTGACAATTGTAAGTGGTGTTTTTCGACTCGCACGAATATGGTCGAGTCTGGTATCTATGAACCGCAAATGACGAGTTTAGTAAATGTGCGCAGTTTCGCTGTGCTAACTTAAACCGTTCGTTTGTTATGTGGGTTTTTCATCTGTACCCACGGGTTCCATCTTAGATACGGCATCCATTTTGTTTCTTGCCCTCAAGTAGCCAGCGAACGGACGTTGTCCGCTTCGCGACCCTGGGACTCCCAAGATATCTGCGGAAGACACATGTTCTTTGTGAATGTCTTTATGACAAGGGGGCTGCTACTGTAAGGCAGATGGCGCCGCTCGAGGCTCATCTTGCCGCACGGACTTATTGTCTCAGCCGTGCATCTCATTAGGCACGTCCCTTTGATGCCTGTATCTCGTGTTTCCCGTTACCTCCCCTTTGACACCCTTTCCGATCTCCCCACTGTCTCCGTCTTCCTCTACACCTGTCCTTGTTCCTATTTCGATCTGTTTTACTGCTGATTGGAATTCGCTAATGGTGGGAAGATGGTTTTTACAGTTGGGAACCGCCAAATGTTTCCGCACTTATGTTCCGGACCTCATGTGTTTCAAAGTGACCAAAGCGACCCCTCTGGGGGCTAATGATGGGAACCGGGTTGTAAACTTTTGTGTTCAATGTTATCCTATGGGTAAAAACTGTATAAAAGGAGCGGTCCACAGAACCAATTTGAAGCAGTCTCCCCAAGTTGCACGTGGTGTACTTGTCGTGATCTCTGTGTTCCCTGCAGCAAATAAACCTTGAATCTTTGACGTCGAAGGAAGTGTCCCGTGTCTCTGTGATTCGTACGCCGGAGCAGGTTACCCACGAAGGTTTCAGGTGTTGTGCCCTGGCACCGCTGGGTCTTAAAGAAACCCAGTCCTTCAGTTGGCGCCCAACGTGGGGCTGCATCAGTGGTACCGGTCCAAGCCCGACGATCGTGAGGAACTTCGTGTGAAATCTCCGAGGGAAGGTGCACTCCGCTTCATCGATCCTGTTGTCGAAATAAGTGGCCCGAAGACTTTTCCCGCGAAGATTCCCGCCTCCGGACGGCTGCGACGGACTGCTGCCCTGACTGTAGACCTGTTTTGGCGCCTGGCGTAGACCTTGGTATAGCGAGACGATTTGCGGGCCTTCCTGGTGACGCCATCGATCTTTGAGTTAAGTATTTGTGGGTCGCTCCCATAGTTCTTGGTTGTTGACACTTTAGCGAGTGTTTTTGTTGTTAGCGCTGTGTGAGTGTTTTTGTGGGTGACACTTTGCCAGCGTACTTTGTTGTGTTGTTTGACGACTGCAGCCGCCAAAAACCGAGGGTTTTGTTCTTTGCTGGGACTTGGTAAATCCCGTAACCCTTGAAGTTTGTGAAACTCGGCTAGTGTGCAAGATGCCTGGTCGCAGTACTTTGTTTAGTTGTTTCAGACCTTGTGGTACGGATTCCCGACTGGAGGACTCGTGTCCGATACCTCCGGTTGGAACTCCCACGTATGAGCTCTATAGTAAGCATGGGCTAGGCCCAGTTACCTTTAACGATTACTGGATTAAATATACGAAAAAGGACGGCGACCTCCGTTGGCCACCTCATGGTAGCTTCGAGGCTCCGATCTTAGATAATCTAGAGATTAAATTGTTCGAAAGAAAGTCAAGGCCGGCCATGTTTGATGCCTTTCGGTTGTGGCGCAAAGAAGCCCGACAGAAAGAAATCAGACAGACTAAACGTAATCAGCGAGATAATGTTGCTACCATAGTGAAGAAAGCAGAGCAATTTCAGCGTGATAAGGAAGTTAAGGATAAGGAAGTGTTTGACCGATTACAGCGTATGACTGTAGATAAATGTTACCCCGTTTTGCCTACGGAGTCGGAAAAGAAGGAAGAGCCAGTTGAGGATCCCTTAATGTCTTATCTTATGAAGTCGCCACCTCCGTACGTACAGGGTACCGCAGCTCCTGTGGTACCTGCCGTACCTATTCTTCCGCCTATTCCTCCTCCGCCTGTTTATCGCTTTGTTATCGATTTACGGGAGGTGAATAAAATTGTGGTTCCTCAATTTCCCGTTGTGCCTGACATCACGGCGCTACTGACTCTGATTCCAGCTTCTGCATCATGGTTTTCGGTGATTGACTTGAAAAATGCGTTTTTCAGCATCCCGATTGCCGAAGAGAGCAGGGACCTTTTCGGTTTCTCTCTCGGTGGACGTAGCTTCCGGTTCAAACGCGCTCCTCAGGGCTACTGTGAAAGTCCATCTATTTACAGCCAAGCCTTGAAGGGTCAACTGGATGCGTTTAGGTTGCCGGTTGGTGCGGCCTTGATCCAATACGTCGATGACTTATTGGTGGCTGCTGATACTCAGGACATTTGCAAAATTGCTACGGTGTCGTTGCTGCAACATCTCTGTGAGTTAAATCACAAGGTGTCACCTTCTAAACTCCAATATTGTTGTCAAGAAGTTACCTATCTAGGTCACTTATTGTCAAAGGAGGGAAGGAGATTGACCCCAGAGAGAATTGCAGCGATTGCGCGAATGGCTGTGCCAAAAACCCAAAGAGATGTGCGTGCCTTTCTAGGTATCACGTCGTACTGCAGGCAATGGATTCCTAATTTTTCATTGCTAGCGAAACCATTGGTGGCTCTTACGTGCAAGGATGTTTCAACTCCTTTACCATGGACGGAAGAATGTCAGAACAGTTTTTCTGAACTGCGTGATTCATTGTGTTCGGCTCCTGTGTTAGGTACCCCTGATTACAGTAAGCCGTTTACGTTATATGTTCACGAGAGGGAAGGTTGTGCTTTGAGTGTCTTAACGCAACCTTTTGGTGGTAAGCAACGTCCATGTGCATATTTTTCCTCGACCTTGGACCCAGTAGCTAGAGCATTGCCAAGTTGTTTACGAGCAACAGCGGCAGCTGCGGTCTCCATCCGACAATCAGCAGGATTGGTCATGGATAATATGCTTACGGTGATGGTTCCGCATGCAGTCGATACTCTTTTGAATCGAACGAAAACTCAGCACTTGACGAGTGCGAGGTTGTCTGGGTATGAGTTGACGCTTTTGGCAAGCCACATTCAGATAAAACGTTGTAATGTTCTGAACCCGGCAACTTTGTTACCAATTAGTACAGAGTCAGATGAAGTAGCAGAACATGACTGCTACTTGAGGACTGAAGAGGAAACAAAAGGTCGAGTGGACCTTAAAAACACCCCATTGGAAGATCCGGATGGTACTTTGTATGTGGATGGGTCATGCTTTAAGTTGCCGAATGGCGATGTGACTACTGCTTATGCTGTTGTAACATTGAATACTGTTGTTGAGACTGCAAGGTTGAATCAGAATTCTGCCCAAGCTGCGGAGCTGATTGCTCTTACTAGAGCATGTGTGTTAGCGAAAGGGAAACGTGTGAATGTGTTTACTGATAGCCAATATGCGTTCGGTGTTGCTCACAGCTTTGGACGATTGTGGAGAGAGAGAGGTTTCTTGACGTCGCACGGTACGAAGATACAGCATGGCCAGCTTGTGAATGACCTTTTGGATGCATTGACTTTGCCTACGCAAGTTGCGATTGTTAAATGTAGTGCGCATCGTAAGGTGACGGATGATGTTGGTCGTGGTAACGCGTTTGCGGACGAGACTGCTAAGGAGACTGCCCGGAACCTTAGCACTCGAATGTATGTGACGAGTTCGGTTAGGTGGCCTACAGAATCGAGTATGTGTGAGGACACTATCGAGAGTGTGAAAGCAATTCAGAACGAGGCCACCGAGACTGAAAAGACGAAGTGGAAAGAAAGTACGGGAAAGTTGGATGCGAATGGTTGTTGGATTGATTTGTCGGATCAGAAAAGATGGTTGTTGCCTGATGCGTATGTGCTGGCCGTTGTGACAATGGCACATGGGTTAGCACATATCAGCGCGAAAGGTATTTGCAAGTTGCTGGCTCCTGTGTGGAAGAATGATGGCATTACGAAATGTGCTGAACGTCTGGTGAAGAATTGTATGGTGTGTATTATGTACAATCCTGGCAAGGGAACCCCAACTCCTCCTGGCAGTTTTGCTCCCCCTTCGTATCCCTTTGAGGTGATTCAATTGGACTTCATCCATATGGAGCGATGCAATAACCTGAAATACGTTTTAGTTGTGGTTTGCGCATTCTCCCGATGGATCGAGGCCTATCCTCTCAAAGACAATACTGCTTTGTCTACTGCGAAAATCCTACTGAAGGAATATTTTCCTCGGTATGGAATGCCTAGAGTCGTGTGGTCAGATAACGGAAGTGAGTTTGTTGGAAGTGTGATGAAGAGTGTGTGTAAGGGCCTTGGAATTAATCAAAAATTCCACAGCGCCAATCATCCCCAGTCAGCTGGATTGGTTGAAGGGTACAACGGCACCCTTAAACTAAAGCTAGCGAAGATTCAGGCTACGACTGGTCTTTCGTGGCCTGACGCTTTACCTTTAGCATTACTGTCAACTAGGGCGACTGTACACTCCCGAGTAGGGCTTAGTCCCTATGAAATAGTGTTCGGCCGTCCTGCGAATGTGTGGGGGGTTCCTAGGCCAGGAATGTTTTCTGATCTTGAGTACCCAATGTTGATCGATTATCTACATGACCTGACTGCTAAACTGAGGTTAATTCACCAACAGGTTTACGACGCATTGCCGACGCAGACAGAGGGTCCAGGCCACCAGCTCCAGCCCGGAGACTGGGTGGTGACAAGGAACTTTTCACGCAAAAATAACCTGGACCCGAGGTTCACCGGACCCTATCAAGTGCTCCTGGCCACGAGGACTGCCGTTCGTCTCGAGGGACGTAAGAATTGGGTGCATGCCACGCACACCAAGAGAGTCCCTATCCCTTTGCCGGCAGACCCGTGGGTAAGGAGAGGCATTGCGTCATCTGAAACAGAAACATTGCCGGCGTTTGTGCCTTTTAGCGACGCACAGCTTGTTGGAGAACCCTCGGCGCAGCAGAAAGACACTGTTGAACAATTAGCATCAAAAGACTCAAGACCAGAACACTCAACTGATCAGCAGGACGCTGTCTCTTCAACGGATCCTTTGTTCGACGAGCAGACACGTCCTGGGAAAACCCGATACTTTTTGCGATCCCGCACTAAGGACAAATAAAAAGATCTTGCCTTGCCGTATTGACAACTGCATTATCCCGTTTTCCCGTGATCAGTTTTGAACTTTTGTATTACTGTAATTATTTTTGTACATATATTTTGAGTTTCGCTCCTTGTACCTTTTTGCTTCCACAGCTGAGAGACTTTGTTTTTGCATACACACATATTGTGCATTAAAGGCCGTAGGGCCGCGCGCGTACTTCCTTCTGGACAGTAGGTCTTGACGCTAGGTTAAAGGCCGTCGGTTCCTGGGAACTCCTAGGGATTGACTATTGCTGCACAGAACGAAGTGCGTCAAGAAACGTTGCGGACGGTCGTAGGGAATGGCATTCTCGAAGCTGAATGATTTGGAGGGAGCTCAAGTCCACAGATTCAAGCTGCAGCAACTCAGTCGTACCAAATGTTTCATATTCCAACTGTTTGTATTGTTTTTGACTGCTTCTGCATTATTGGCGGGTGGGGTGTATTACACGATGTCTTACTTCTTACCTGCTACACCTACTCCTACTCCTTACCCTAATCTTACCTCTACTGCTTCTCCTCATTCCTTTCATATGTTACCGGAACACGAGCAGGCTAGACGTGTAGAATTCCGCAACAATTCCTTTATTCAGCTCCTCCATCAGCATCAGTTAGTGGTTAACACTACTAATTGTTGGGTGTGTGGGTTGATGCCACATACTACAGATAAGGGAATTCCATATCTGGTGTTACCGTATAGTTCCCAAGGGTCAGCTCGAGCATTTCAAACAATGTTTCGAAGCGCACTGGGTTTCCACCCCATTCGAGAGCCACGTTCCCCCTACTCTGGTCCTACCTCGTATCAAAAACCTTTGTCGATAGCAATAGAGGATTTAGATAGTGATATCTATGATCCCTCGCTCATTCCCGAAGAAGAGGTACAAGCCTATAGAGTCCTAAGTAGAGGTGAATATAGTGTGTACACTAGCGAAAAGCAGCTTAAAAGCTCGCCTCCGATATGGGTCGTACCCCACACTGGTAATTTTTGTCTTATGGGTCGTGGCCGAAGATCGCAAGCCCGACTTGGAGCAAGTGCTTGCACTGAAAATTACATTCTGCCGATGTCCTCGTCCCCTGTGTTTCTGGCTGCCAAGGGTACATACTTTATCTGTTATGATCGTGCATACACATGGTTGCCCGCTGACTTCATGGGCTCATGTTTCATTGCAAATCTGTTGCCTCCGACGTTTACTGTAGATGCCGATTATCATAAGACTAGAGTTGTACGAGGCGTAATTAGCGAAGAGGATACTGCCGGTCAAGAGGCAGGAGACTTTTTCAAGGGTTTCCTCCCGTTTTGGGGACCTATGGTCAATAGTAGGAACCTGAGACAGTTGACTCGGGTGGTAGAATCAACAGCTAATATTACTGCCAGTGCCCTTGGTAATATCACCACAGAACTTCAGGCGGAGAGACTTATGACGTTGCAAAACCGTATGGTTTTAGATGTCATCTTAGCAGATCGAGGTGGGGTATGTAAGGTGATCCATTCGAGCTGCTGCATTTTCATCCCAGATAATGCTCCTACTGTCTATCAAGCCATCTCGAGGTTGCATAAGATCTCCGAATCCATACACGTGGATGTAGGGGATTGGACGCTACTTGGATGGTTTTGGGGCCTGATGTCGACTTGGGGTTGGAAGATTCTGATGATCATCGGAGTCGTTGTAGTGTTCCTGTTCACGTGTTGCCTTTGTGTGCAGTGTGGTCCTGCCTTATGTGGCCTCTGTGCTACAACGTGTATGAGACAACCATCTGTTACCAAGGGGACTCGGTTGGACAGAGCTATGCTACAGCAACATCTCGATGGTCTGATGAATATTGAATATGATTCCGACTAGTGCTTGCCTACATGAGGGCAAAAGGAGCGTCTGAGGTTCCGTGACAATTGTAAGTGGTGTTTTTCGACTCGCACGAATATGGTCGAGTCTGGTATCTATGAACCGCAAATGACGAGTTTAGTAAATGTGCGCAGTTTCGCTGTGCTAACTTAAACCGTTCGTTTGTTATGTGGGTTTTTCATCTGTACCCACGGGTTCCATCTTAGATACGGCATCCATTTTGTTTCTTGCCCTCAAGTAGCCAGCGAACGGACGTTGTCCGCTTCGCGACCCTGGGACTCCCAAGATATCTGCGGAAGACACATGTTCTTTGTGAATGTCTTTATGACAAGGGGGCTGCTACTGTAAGGCAGATGGCGCCGCTCGAGGCTCATCTTGCCGCACGGACTTATTGTCTCAGCCGTGCATCTCATTAGGCACGTCCCTTTGATGTCTGTATCTCGTGTTTCCCGTTACCTCCCCTTTGACACCCTTTCCGATCTCCCCACTGTCTCCGTCTTCCTCTACACCTGTCCTTGTTCCTATTTCGATCTGTTTTACTGCTGATTGGAATTCGCTAATGGTGGGAAGATGGTTTTTACAGTTGGGAACCGCCAAATGTTTCCGCACTTATGTTCCGGACCTCATGTGTTTCAAAGTGACCAAAGCGACCCCTCTGGGGGCTAATGATGGGAACCGGGTTGTAAACTTTTGTGTTCAATGTTATCCTATGGGTAAAAACTGTATAAAAGGAGCGGTCCACAGAACCAATTTGAAGCAGTCTCCCCAAGTTGCACGTGGTGTACTTGTCGTGATCTCTGTGTTCCCTGCAGCAAATAAACCTTGAATCTTTGACGTCGAAGGAAGTGTCCCGTGTCTCTGTGATTCGTACGCCGGAGCAGGTTACCCACGAAGGTTTCAGGTGTTGTGCCCTGGCACCGCTGGGTCTTAAAGAAACCCAGTCCTTCAGGATCATTGTCCATTAAAGCCCGTATGACTCAGATACCACGGACTCTGCCTCTCATTTGAATGAGCTGTCTTGTATTGATAATTATACGGAAAAATGCATAGGTAAATTTATTTACCACATAATTTGGCACCCGAACAGGAACCCCCCACTCGCCGGTGAAGTCACGCGGCCTTTGACCCCTTCTACAGCCCCGACGGAAACCGTGCACGTTTGCGGGTTTTCCTGCTATTCTTCCCTCGGGCCCACGAGGGAGACGGAGACTGCGGTCCGGCGTCCAGACGAGGCGGTGAGGAATGCGGAGGATCCCGACCAGAGCCCTAGTCGAGAGAGCAAGGTCCGAGGTGTCCGGAGGCCCACCTGTTCCGAAGCACATGCGTGGTAGCGTGATGCGTGCCAGTCAGATGGCGTAGCAGTCCAGTCCAGTCCAGTTTCCGAGGCCTTCAGTTTCTTGCTTCCCGGTGAGTACCGTTGTTGGGAACGCATTTAGACGGGTTCATTGATTTGTGCCCGGTAAAGACAGATTTGGGTACACAGATCTGGTCCTGACGTGTTCACTTAGGTGGATACGGTCCGACGTGTCTCTTTATGAGACCGGTCTGTACTGTTTTAGCAGTGCATCTAGTTATTCAGTTTTATCCCGAGAGTCTTTCAGAATATGTGTTTTCTGTGTTCCAGGTAGTTTCAGTCCGACATGTTTTAATGTGTTTCAATGTTGTGGGGTGAATGATTGTTTACTGTTTATTACTGTGTTTATTGTGTTCACGTCCGAATCACTCTAGTCATGCCGCTGTTTTCAAAATTACGTCAGATAGGTACTAGAAAAGGGATACTTGAAGAAGCAGTTCCTGTCCCGCCTAGGGACACTCCAGGATATTTTATGTACCACAAACATGGCTTAGATGCTGTGTTGTATTTAGACTTATGGGTGGATTACACCAAGAATCTGGAAGAGAAGTTTAGATGGCCTGTCTCAGGGACATGGGATGCAGAATGCATCATGAGAGTAGAAGAAGCGTTATGGAAAAAGAAAGCCAGACAATCCCAGAAAGATGCCATAGAATTGTGGCGTAAAGAATCGCATAGAAGAACAGAAAAAGCAATCAGAAAAGCAGAGAAAAGTAGAGAAGAATCCGAAAAAGCCAGAGAAAAAGAGTTACTAGGAGAAGGAGAACAGGTCAGATTAGAACAATTAGACCGCCAAAGAAATGCACTAATTATAGGCATGTATCCAGTTCTTGCCGAGGGCCTGCCCAAAGCGACCCCGGAAGTACCCCGTAACTTGCCACCACCATTGGTTCCGACTAAACTCCGTCACAAACAGACTGCAGCAGACATTTTCCTTTCTTCCTATTTAGATGACGTAGCTCCAGCATATACCAATGTACCCGTAGCACCCGTTAATAATGTACCACAGCAAGTTCCGGCTGATCAAGCCACGACCCCTCCACGCCAAGACTCGCTTCCCGCACCTGTTGTCACTTCCCCTACTGCTGCTGCTACTGGTCCTCCTATTATTGGTCCTCATAATCCTTATGCGTCAGATACAACCCAGAGTCAGTCCCCGTTACATGTACCTTTCCCACACGCCATGACGTCAGGTCATGCCCAAGCTTCTGTTTCAGGAGGTGCTGTAGGAGGTCCCCTTCACACCCCGCCACAGTTACACCGAGTGACAATGAGAGAATTAGCAACACAGCGTACTCCGAAAGCAATGACATATGAAAAGCTTAGACAGTATCTTACAGATTGTAGATATGATCCAGTACCTGGTAAGAAAGGAGACATGATGTTAGCCTCGTTACGTCTACGACGTGTTACAGATTATTTGGTGATGTTACCAGGAATGACAGACTATCTAGACAAAATATATCATTTTATTATGACGGGGGAGAAACCTGAATGTATTCGTGAAGCCATGGCATATCAGAAAGTGGAGACACAAGGTCTACTATTACGATTCTTAATTAATTGTTTGATAAGGGAACAAGATCAGCCAGGTGTTGTTCAGGAGGAGATGGATGTCCTGATAAAATGGGGTCAAAATATTGCAGATTGTAAACATGATAGACAGAATTGCATAGATGCCATGTCCAGAAAGATCCGTAAAGAAATAGTAGCCATACATAACAGACGGAAGGCTGAAAAAGAAGCCGAGTCAGACAAGAATGACTCCTCCAAGGAGGAGGAAGAAATAGAAACTCCAGTCGAGACTGAGGATAAAATAGCGTACATAGGTAGAGTAAAACTCCCTAAACAGTATTCTTTTGATAGACCTTTTGACAGACCCATTCGTCTGGAAAACAAGAAACATTTCCTTTCCCCGATACCAGAGCAATGTTCTCTTGAACATATATTCCAAGTTACTGATAAAATACTGAAAGAAAGAATAGGTTATCATGAACTTAATACCTTACGTGATCAGGAATTAGCCCGGTCAGCAGTCCAATGAGCCGGGGATGACAATATATATAAAGATGATTTAGTAGTGCAAACGTTTTTGAGCCTTACTCCAGAAGAACAGCGACTAGCTGGTATATACATGACCCAACATCTCATTACATTATATGAAAACCAGCAATCCGATCCAGGTCCATTATATAATTTATTGCAAGACTTACTCCTGAGAAGATGGAGAGGCCTAGGTACCGATTTAATTGATATCATTCTAGAACAACGTCACAAATACAGAACTTTCCTAACTCCACATCTTGTTTCCGTTCCACCCCCAGTAAGACAGCCATATCACCTAGATGGACAGAATCCCTTACGAGAAGTTTACCCAGTTCTGGGTACAGGAGGTACGCTTGAACGCGTATTTGTATACACTCCTTTGACTAAAATGGAATTACTGGAAATGAAGAAAATTGTACCTTGTCACGATAAAGATCCTGCAGGTTTCCACCGTGAATTAAAAGACATGTTACTTATGGGCGATTACACGTATTCTGACATTCTGAAAATGTTAAAAGTATTGTTGCCAGCAGGGATTTACGAAAAACTGAAAGAAAAACAATGGGAGGTGGGAGATAAAAAGATTATTTGGACTGAATTAGAAGACGAGGAAAATAGACGTACCCCAGGTGTAGGTCTTGGGGAAAAAACTAAAGCATTACCAGGATTATTAGTACAGGTTTTGCCTAGATTATTGACAGTTAAAAAGGAAGACTGGGATGCGATCTCAGCCTGCAAACAGAAACAAGACGAAGACACTAGTGATTTTTATTCCCGATTCGAGAAATCTTTCATTATTAATAGTGGCCTGAAAACAAGTAGCGAATATTATCCACATCTTTTTGTGACCAAATTAGTCGAGAATTCCTTACCACAGGTTAAGAATAGAGTATTGAAAGTCGAAAGTACATGGCAAGCTAATACGCCTTCCCAAATGTTACAGATGTTACAGTACCACCAGAACAGAATCAGAGAGGAACACGATCATGAACAGAGACGTATGAAAGACACGAAAATGAAAGTACTAGTTGCCCAGTCTGTTCCAGCAGATGGTCAGGAGAGGGGTAACACACAGAACTCACAGACTAGTCACTCTGCAGCTCCTGTTAAAGGGAATTGCAATTATTGTAAGCAGCCAGGTCACTTTATAAATGAATGTGCCGTTCTCCGACACAACATTACTACAGGCAAAACGAAAGAAAGACCACGTCCGCCTAGACCAGAACACGTTCAACAGAATATTCCACAGAATCCGCAACCTCCTCCACAGCATGTACAGCAACAGACAGTAGCTGTACCCCAACCCCAACCCATTGCCGCAACACAACACATCACACAGCAAATGTACCAGTATGCACAGTCAGATTATCCCGATTATCAGCAGTACACATGAAACAGCCTAGAGAGGGAGGTTGGCTTGCCCCTTATCGAGGTTCCTGTAGATCAAGATGGTCCCTATGTACATAGTCAGGTATTAGGGAAAGACAGAAAAATTTTGATTGACACGGGGGCGAGCAGAACTACCATTAGTCATGACGAGGTCCCAGGGGCACCACTCTCAGGCTCACAGAATGTTTCCCTTGGATTTTCAGGAAAGCCTATTGTTAACGAAGTCTCAAAGCCAGTTCCCCTTGCAGTTGGTCCATTGTCCCGTACTACAGATTTATTACTTACGAAATCATGTCCTGAAAACTTGCTTGGTATTAAAACGCTGAAAGCTCTAGGAGCTGTTATATGTTGTTCTCCGGAAGGAGTGAGATTATTCCTTCGTGACTTTAAGGGTCATTATGTGTTGAGAGATTTTGATGTAAGATTGAAAAATGTTCCACAGCGTTTATGGGCGCAAGGTCCAACTGATGTAGGTTGTATACATATTACTCCTTATCGTGTCACACTCAAGCAAGGTGTTGTACTGCCCCGAATCCGACAATACAAATTGCCCCCCGAGGCTGTAGCAGCCTTACTGAAAATTATTGACGAGCTCATTGCCCAAGGAGTAGTTGTAGAAACTGACTCCAATGTATGTAATTCTCCTATCATTCCGATTCTTAAACGAACTGACCCAAATGCACCTCCAGTTTATCGTTTGGTGATCGATCTTCGAGAGCTGAACAAATGCATAGTACCACAGTACCCAATGGTCCCAGACATTTCCTCCCTATTGACTGCCATTGATTCCGAAGCTGTGTTCTTTACTGTAATTGATCTGAAGAACCCCTTCTTTAGCGTCCCCATTCATCCTGATAGCCAATACCTTTTCAGATTCTGTTTAAATGGCCGAAGTTTCAAATTTGCACGTGCACCTCAAGGGTTCACGGAAAGTCCCAGTATTTACAGCCAAGCACTGAAAAGACAACTAGACAGTATTCACATGCCTACTGACACTGCTCTGCTCCAGTATGTTGATGATCTACTTATCACAGCACGGACCGAACGTGACTGCGAGCGCGCGTCACTAACAGTCTTGTATTTTCTAGCCGAAAAAGGGCACAAAGTGTCCCCTTCGAAGCTTCAATTCTGTGCCCAGCAAGTGGTATACCTTGGGCACTTGCTGTCCAAGAGGGGTAGACAGTTGACACCAGATCGTATCCAGTTAATTGCACGTCTGCCACAACCCAAGACACAAAAGGAAGTACGGGCCTTCATTGGCCTCACTTCGTACTGCAGACAATGGATTCCCCAGTATGCATTTCTAGCCAAGCCACTCATACACTTAACAACACAGGAGGCAGCGATTTCGACTGTCCTCCCTTGGACTCAGGAACATACACAAGCTTTTAATGACTTGAAGAAAGCATTATGTCAAGCACCAGTTTTAGCGACACCGTGTTACAGTAAACCTTTTACACTTTTCGTCACAGAACGTGATGGCACAACATTATCTGTTCTCACACAAGATCAAGCAGGACACCATAAGCCTTGTGCTTATTTTTCTAGTACATTGGATCCCGTAGCCCAGGCCTTGCCTGCGTGCTTGAAATCAGTTGCAGCAACAGCTCTAGCTATCAGACAAAGCGATTCAATAGTGTTAGGACATCCCTTGACAGTACAGGTTCCACATTCCGTGGAAGTTCTTCTGAACCGCACCCAGACTCTGCACTTGACCATAGCACGACTGACAGGTTATGAACTGACACTTTTCCAGCCACACATAGAAATCAGACGCTGCAACATACTTAATCCTGCTACATTGTTACCCTCGAGTACCCCAGTTCCAGCACCACATGACTGTGTTGAAGTCATTAATACAGTAACGAAGCCCCGACAAGACTTGACAGATATTGCATTGACGGACCCAGACTTGACCCTTTATGTGGATGGTTCATGTATGAGAACAAGCACAGGAGAGTTAGTGGCCGCCTATGCAGTGACCACTGAAACTGAAGTCATAGAAACACACCGTATTGACACACTATCTGCTCAAGCTGCAGAGCTTATTGCTCTGACCCAAGCCTGTATATTAGCCAAGAACAAGAAAGTTAACATATACACAGATTCACAGTTGCATTCGGAGTCGTTCACGACTTCGGAGTCCTTTGGGAAGAGAGAGGTTTTTTAACTTCTCACGGTACCAAGATCCAGCATGGTCCCCTCATTCAAGCTCTGTTAGAAGCAATACACTTGCCTACAGCCATAGCCATCATGAAGTGCAAAGCACATACCAAAGTCACCGACAGTATTTCCCAGGGTAACGACCTGGCAGATCGTACAGCCAAATTCACAGCTCAGACAGACATTCCGACTGACATGACAAAGACTGAAGTAACTACACCCACACATTGCCTGACAGTTAAGGATCCCACTCTAGATGTACTCGACATACAGACACATGCAACCCCGGACGAAATCAAGAAATGGACTGAACAAGGAGGGATCCGGACAGATAAAGGATGGATGAAGAAGGGAAGAGCCACATGGTTCCCTCCCGACTCTATGGTTTAAGTAATTATTAACACAGCACATAGTCCAGCACACTTAGGAGAGAAAGCCATGTTAGACAGCTTACAGAATCTCTGGTACAACAAACATTTACGAGCAGCCGCAAAACAGAAAGTGCGTACTTGCATGATCTGTTGTCAGTTCAATCCAGGAAAAGGTGTCCCCGTGGAACAGGGTGGATTTCATCCTCCTGACCATCCTTTTGAAGTCCTCCAGATGGATTATATCCAGATGGACAGATGCCGAGGATTTAAATATGTCCTCGTAGTCGTATGTGCTCTTTCCCGATGGACAGAAGCATATCCAGTCCCCGATTACACTGCTGTAACCACTGCCAAACAGCTGGTACGTGAGTTTTTCCCGCGGTACGGTTTGCCCCGTGTCGTGTACTCTGATAATGGTCAGCCATTCTCGTCCTAGCTTATGAAGCAGGTTTCACTCCTGTTAGGTTACCAATGGAAGTTCCACTGTGTCAGACATCCCGAGGCAGCTGGTCTCGTGGAGAGACACAATCAGACTCTGAAAACTCGTCTTGCTAAAGTATGTACAGATAAAGGTGTAGATTGGATGGTAGCTTTGCCAGTTGCCCTCTTTTACATGCGAATGGTAGCTCATTCTAGGACAGGGCTATCCCCGTATGAGGTGGTCTTCGGTAGGCCTCCGAATATGTGGGGGACGCCTATGCCTCGTAAAATTACTGATGTTGACAGTTCTATGCTGACAGATTACTTGGCTGCATTGATGTCTGCACTACAATCTTGTCGTTCACAGGTCGCGGCAGCCTTCCCAGACAATACCGAGGTGAAACCGCATGAACTTGTTCCCGGTGACATCGTCGTGGTCCGCAATTTCGACAGATCAAGCCCTCTGGAGCCCCGCTGGAAGGAGCCCAAAATCGTTCTGATGACCACAAGAACTGCAGTCAAGCTAGAAGGAAGGAAAGGTTGGCTGCATTCGAGCCATGTGAAGAAATTTTATGGACTTCCGCCAAAAACTGTTTCCCAGGACTGCCACATTCCAGACACTGATACTAAACTCCCCCTGTTAGTGAAAACTCCGCAGGAGGAGTATAAGTCAAAGTTGAGGTCTAGTAAGTCAGACAGTTTAATTGTTTAAGTCCCCCTCGGGTGAAGCGGTTAGACAGGTTTCTGACATGTATAGAATAGACCCCAATAGTCAGAGAGATAGGCGTATCAAGAAAAGAAAACAGTATTGTAAAGTCTTGCACAGTAGATGCATAATTGCCTTGATCTCGATGTTTCTTCTGAGTCTTACGATTATATGCATTAGTCTAATGTTACACATTTTCTTTCCTCTTGATTCACTTACACATGTTTCTTCTAATGACACTGTGGAGCACACTTTTAGTGACCTGCCCCCACATGAATTATCCTATCGTTTAGCCATGCGCAACAATACATTCATCCGTTTGTTACATCATTCACACCAGACCAGCAATGCCACTAATTGCTGGGTATGTGGCCGACTCCCTCCCTATCAGAAGTACAAGGGAGCTCTGCCCCTCTTTCCTTATCCGTTTACACATAATGGTTCGTGTGGTGCATGGTTTACTTTTATGTCTTCCCTAGATAGTAAGTCCAAGGTTTCCCAGGGCAATTGGATATGGGGGAACCTGAATACAGTCATGAACAAAATATGTTTCCCAGACCAAGAAGGTCTTCCCCAACGGACAGGGACCGATCTAGAAAATGAAGTGTATGGATTAGGTAATTTTACGCTTAACCTCATGATCCTGAACGTGCAGTCTGAGACTAATTCGGATTTGCCGTCTATTACAGTTTTACCAGTAAAAGGTGAATTATGTGTCAGAAAGAATGGTTCAGTACATCTAGGACACAGTGATTGTAATACTGTTGTCGAATTCAGTGATAAAGGAAAGTCTACTTTCAGAGCCTCCCGCCATTCTTATTTCATATGTGGTCAGACAGCCTATGTACGTCTGCCATTGGATTGGGATGGGACGTGCTATATTGCGTTCCTATTGCCACCTGTTTTTCTAGCCCCGCCTGATTATCACAGAAATCCACATCTTGTTCATGTAAGACATAAAAGGGAGATCAAGATCCCACTAGTCGATCAAACTGAAACTACATTAGAGCAATATATAGATTTCAATAAAGGATTTTTTCCATTCATAGGTACTGTCTCAAATAGTAAACTAATACACAAGTTAACTAGAACCTTGGAAGCAGTAGTGAACGAGACTACTTCTGCTTTAGGAAACCTGACCGAGGAACAGTCTGCTATGAGACTTGTTGTTCTTCAAAATCGCCTTGTCCTTGACGTCATCCTGGCGGATAGGGGCGGGGCTTGTAGAGTCATCGGATCCAGTTGTTGCGTGTTTATTCCAAATAACGCGCCGTCCGTGTATAAGGCCATTACCCGGCTTCATGAAATAGCTTACCTGATACACCAGAATCCAGGCTCCTGGACTTGGTCCGGTTGGTTCTGGAGTGTAATATCTGCCTGGAGATGGAAGTTGTTGTCATTCCTAGGGATAATATTGGTCATAGTATTCAGTTGTTGTCTCTGTCTGCAATGTGGGCCAGCGATTTGCGGCTTGTGCGCCACAGCTTGTATTCCCCGTTCAAGTACACGTTCCCGTTCCCGAATCAAGAAAGATGAACAAATGATGCTTTATGAACAGATAGATGGTCTCATGAATATAGATATATCCTGAAGGGTGTAGTAGGGTCCAAGGAGGGAATGAGGTAATAGAAATTTTCAGGTAGCTAATGTGTCCCCCACTCGCACCCTATCCATGCACCCATGTTCCATGTATGTCGTGTAACTTCTGTTCTGTACATGCTAGACAGACGCAAATACATTTGCGTCCATCCTTAACATGTTAGCTGTTCAGTCATGCAAAGAAATCCCGTTAATTAGGCTTCTAGGCATACGGTGCCAACGTCTTTACATGGTGCACTTCTGAATTTCACACACGTTTTCTCCATGTTTCCTGGCCCAGTCGAGCTAGGCCCTTAAACGAGGCCTCTTTGCCTCATCTCTCCTGTCTCCGAAAGCTGTACGCATCCCTGACCCCTGCCTTACTTCCTGCCAGCGCAGCGGTGCCCGGCTCGGCCTGGACTACCTGCCAAATTCATGTTTTGCCTACAGTTATCTGCTCAGCCTCCTCGAAAACACATTCCAGTTTAGTGAAATAGGTAAACATATTCCCGGCTGCAGAGCAAAGGGCCCGGCCTTCCTGTCCTCCTTGCAAGTGATTTACTGAATCCGTTACCATGGTAGGCCCTTGGCTCCGCACGTTGCACCAGACACGTCCGCACGCACCAGCATTCAGTATTGTACGGCCTCTGCCCGAGAGACCTTTTACTTCAGACACTACATCCTCCAAACATGAGATACCAGATATGCTATAGGTACAGGTTGCCCTGACACTCCAGACACCAGTCTCCTCCACTAGTGCTAAAGTCAAAGCCCCCCAGTTACACGTCATGCTAGTTGCGCGCGCATACAGGTCAGAGGTTTCTGCTGATCCTGCACCTTTCTCTATGCATCCACCCACATGTGACGTTTCTTGTTACGTTTCTCTGACATGTACAGTGCACGCCCATGTGTACGCCTTTTTACACGCCTCCTATTACGCACATGTGTTCTTATCTCTCTCTTTTCACCTGGTACGCCTACTGCATTGGATTCAATTGTGCTACTTTACTATATATAATGTGTAATGCTAATAAACATTGAATGTCCCTTCCCGAACCTCAGTGGTGACGGAACATGATATCCATCCTCGAGGATCATTGTCCATTAAAGCCCGTATGACTCAGATACCACGGACTCTGCCTCTCATTTGAATGAGCTGTCTTGTATTGATAATTATACGGAAAAATGCATAGGTAAATTTATTTACCACAACCTGTGTGTCTTTTTCTTGGTTTTTTTCATGTTTACTTCTTTATTCTTGGGTGCATGAGCCTACTGGGCACCTCAGTGCAGGTTGGATAATAGGGGCAGCATGAGGAACAGACTACCAGCTGCCCCACCAACTACCCGCTAGTGTGAGCACCTCAACTGCAGCGCGCAGGAGCTGGCGCTTCTTTTGCTGCTCCTGCAGCAGGGGAAGCTTGTCTGCTGCTCCAGGTGCTGCTTGGCCTCTCCTTGTCTTTGGGGCCCAGAGATAGGGTCCTGGGTCCCTTCGCCCTGAGCACTGTGGGGCAATAGTGCTTCAACATGTATCCGTGCGTCAGGCCCCCAGGTAGATGAAGGCTCAGACAGTATTGGGCCTGGGGAGAGAACTCAACGAATGCCCCCTCCCTGGATAGAATTTGCCAAATGCTTCCCACACCGGCCACTGGACCATCCCGGTATAATTCCTAAGTGGGCGGAGAAACCCCATGTGCTTGATCCTCGCTGGGTGGATCAAAGGTCACCAACCTTAAAACACCCATGACTAGGGCCCGATAGGCCAATTTCTAAGTTATTGGCCTCATGTAATTTCTGGTGGCCATCTATAGCCATTTGGACCAGTTTAAGCAAATGTCCTCACTTCCAAGATGGCGTTCTTTGCAGAGAGTTGGTTCCACTGGCTCCCTGCACCAGCTTTCCTCTTCGCATTTGTCTCTTGTGCTCCTCATCTCCTTCTGTGCACAGAAGTCCAAACCTGCCCCAGCTGGTCATCAGGGGGTGTTAGGGTGCCAGTCTCACTGTCCCTTGGGCACTTGGTCCTTTTAGGTGTCAGGGGATTTTTCCTTCCAGTTGTCCATGGCTGATGCCTCAGTCGCTGTTCCAGTTCCAGTGAAAAGTACAGGACAAAAAGCCCTCTCTCTTGTGCAAGAGTTTTTGAATGGGGAAGGAAAATTCCAAAAGCTAGGCCCCGCTGGCCAATTCCAGGGTGCTACATCACCTTTCCACCTCTGTCTCAACCCTCCTGTACAGCATGCTGTGGCATTTTAAGATGGTTCTGTCTAGAAGACACTGGGTATATATGCTCTAAGAGCTTCAGCTCCTCCTCTCACTGACATAACTTCCAGGGCCTTTCCCACCAAACCTTAAAAGAGGAGCAGCCTCCTAGGTTGGCTCCAGTTGTTTGGGCTTCCTCCTTTGTTCAGGGGGCCTGATCTGTCTCCAGCTCAGGTACAGTGTGACAGCTAATTACCAGATGCAGATTTTCTTCCCCACCCCTTCCTCTTCAGTAGCTTAGGGAAGCACTAGTAACTGCTCCTTCTGGGGCGGAGGCCTTTGTTCCCTCTGCTGGGGAGCAGAGCAGTTAATGTGGCCCAGCAGAGTGACAAAAGGCCTGGGCTCTGATCCAGAGATGAGCCATGGACAAATATATGTTGAAATCCCGCATTCTTTTTTTCTGCGGGGAATCACAACGCGGTCGTTATCAGGACCGCGTTGTGATTCCGCATACCATTACTCCGCAAGTTGGAACAACGACTTGCGGAAGGGGGGTACTGGAAGTTGTAATAGTATAATTTACTATTCCAACTCCAGTCTGTACGGACACTAGGGAAGGTGTTGGATTTTAAATCCAACACCCCCCACCTCCTCCGCAAGTCGTTGTTCCGACTTGCGGAGTAATGGTATGCGAAATCACAACGCAGTCATGATAACGACTGCGTTTTGATTCCCCGCAGAGAAAAAGAATCGTTGTAAAGGCTGTTTACCGCCATGGACACATGAACATCCTGGATGACCCATAAAGGGTACATTTATGATCTTTGGACCTGAATATATAAACTGGGCGCACACTTTCCACTCCAGTTTCATATCTCACAGGACTTTGTATGCCTAAGGAAATCCAAACTGCACTCTAAGGCAAATTCTCCCCTTTGTATATAATGAAGTGTCACTGCAGACAAAACAATAATTCATCCTGACTTTACCTACTAGAGCCTACTAATATTATAAGGCCTACCCAGGTCAAGATCTAACCCTCAAGAGTCTCCCCTGCACCAGGCTACCTGTGTGCAGGTACCAGGCTGCACATGATGGTAGTCTCATATGCATAGTCCTCACACGTGTAACCAGCCAAGTACCCCTTACCCTAACTAGGTTGCAGTGACCTTATCTTACAAGGCAGACACTAGAGGTAAACATGTGCAGTCCATTTGCCATGTGCTTAACATGGTTGAGACACATGTAGTGAGACTAGTCACAGTAAAAGTCCAAAACCGGGTGATAAAAAAGCAAAAAAATATCTGCCTACTTAATGAGAACCCATTTTGCAAAAGTCTATGTTTAAGGTAGAGTAGGTTCGTAGTTCTAACCAGTGTTACAGATGAAGCCAACACCCCATACCTGCCCCTGTATGTATTTATTATACTTTAATAAGATAGAAAAAAGCACATACCATGCAGATGACAGTGTTGCTAAATGTTCTTGCACACAGATGGAAAAGGAATAGATGCAACATCAAGACAGAGCTGTTACCACAAGGGCATTAGTAGTGCAGCTTCCCTCACACTTGCTGAGTAGGGACCACAAGGGCATGCACAGTCCAAGGTTTTCTTTCACAAACACAAAAGGTACTGCATGTATATTATCAAGCTCACCCTGCACACATAGGACATGTACCACATGGATCTCAGGAGTGTGTGCCACCTTCCCTCATAGAGACTATGGCCAGAAACCAACATCAATTCAAGTTTTCTCACATAAGAGATGTACATCATTTACAATAAGCTCCACTTACAGACACAACAGCGAATTAATTACCAGGGAGCTGGTGGACAGTCCCTGTTAGGGCTCCAACTGATGTTGTGGGTTGCAAGAAAAGGCCTTGCAGGCTACAGCAGAAGAGATCCTTCCGATGTCTGTGCACACAGGTGGTGTTCTTTGGCAGGGGTACAAAGTTAGGCCTGCCTGTGCAGTTGGGGTGCTGCGATGCTCAGAAGCAGGGGGGGGGGGGGGCGGCTGGATTTGTTACTCATGGAAAGTTTAATTGTTTTTCATCATTCAGTTGTGACAAGGTACAAGAATGAGTCCAACCAGACTGAGCCTACCTTTTGGAAGGGTCTACTCACCATCACAGATCCCTTTAACACGGGTCACCATCTCGAGGGGCCTCACCTTGCCTCAGAAAGGATGTGCCAATGCCACCGGAGCATGTGCAGCGTTGCCCGGTAAAGAGCATGGCCAACATTCGACTCAGCGCTGCCAGAGCGGTAACAAAGTCTCTAGTGCCATGGCGGCTGCTGGCTGGTATTGAATGCCCAAAACAAACCCTGTGATGGCATATATTGTTTCTCACATGCTTCTTAAGATACAACCACAGCAACCGGATCCTTCTGTCCAACCCCACAGCGCAATGCTCTGAACAACGCTCTAGATCACATCTCTGGAGAGAACAGTTGTGGAATTTTAGTTTGCGAGCTAAACATCATCTGCGCCAGCTTGTCACCCACATACGACGTACACGGCAGCCATTTTAGGTATCATGGTCTCCCTGTCCGCGATCAATCGCCAGTGCGCCCCTCTGACCCAGCAAGCATCCTCCGCGCACCCTGGCTCCCCCTCCCTCCCTCTCGTGAGCATAACCCTTCTGCATGACCCTGTCCTTGGGAGTCACGCCTGCACCTGACCAGCACCTCCTCTCCTCCCATGAATGCCCCTCTGTTGATGAACCTTTCCTCCGCGCTCAAATTGTCCACGCGGCATGAATACCACTCCTTTGATGACCTCTTACCCCGTGTCCGACTGTCCACACAGGTCCGAGGCCATTGCCTAAGCCGGAAGATACCATTTACTGCCCCTCATTGTATGCAATCGCCCCTCTTCAAAGGACACACTGCTGATCAGGGCCTCCCCACCCCCTGGGATATGATCAGGCGTGCACATCCTAAGACTTGGCGAAACACTCAGCTGCGTGATGACCCCCTCCTCTTATCAGCAGGTTGAGGACCTCTATTGTGAAGGTATATGGGGGTGGGATTGACACGAGGATTATGGGGATGTCTTTTTCCTTACTTCACAATGTTCTGATTGTAATAAAGAAAGGTCACATGCCATAAACCAGTGGATAAGAGGCCAGGCCTCCGAGAGGCTGTGAGAGCACCTCGAGACGATACCTTGTTGTCTGATCTGATGTGTTCTGCTCCGTCGGAATAAAACTTCTGGTTCCTGCCTTCTGGTCTCCGGCGCCTGCCTCATTGCTTGGTAATTTGAATGGTACAAAGGCGGTTAGCGCCGGGCAAATCTTGAAAAAGGTCATAGCCCTACCTTTTTCTACAATTGGCGTCCCAAAGCGTGGGGCCCATCAGCGACACGTGGATCCAGTGGGAGAGGTCCCGACGACAGAGTGAACGACTGCAACGATCGGGAGAGCTCGTGTCCGATAGACCCTCGTCTGACAGCCGATCATCCGACCTTCACTAGTTCCGAACAGACCTCTCTCGAGTGATCTACGGTCCTGACTGGGAACCATCAGGAGTGCCACGAACATCACGAAGAATAGAGGACGATCGGGCGCTGGATTCGGAAGACAGGAAACCGTCCATGCGGTCCGGGTAAGGTCGTGTAGACACGACAAACTAAGAAATGATTGTTTGGTTTGGATAATACTAGTATTACGCTTTGTTGATACCTCTGGAGATTCACCGTCTGCAAACGGAGAAAACAACAGGCTCTCTCTTTGCAAGCAGTGAAGGATAGGTAACGCAGACTTTTGTCCCCATTGTAATCCGTCGTGCCTATCTTCCTCCCCCACTGTTTTCCCGAACTGTCGTTTGTGGATTATTGTCTGGAGATTCTTTGTCTGCAAACAGGGAAGAACAAGGTCTCTCTTTGCAGGTAGAGAAAGAGTGGGTAGCGCAAACCTTTTCGCACCCACTTATTCTCCCCACTGATTGTTTGATTGACCGAACATTGATTGTTCGGTATTGCTTCTTTTGAGGTATTCACCGCCGGCAAACAACGGAGAATAGAAATATTCTGTCTAGTCTTTGCCCGCCGTGATAAGATAGGTAGTGCAGACCTTTGTCCCCGTTGTAACCCGTCATGCCTATCTTCTCCCCACTGGTTGGTAGCCTGTTCAGCCCGGACCGCTTATTAGAGATGAACCATCCGGCTCCACTGGAGGGCACCCCTAATAAGGACATGTTCACTAAGCATGGACTAGTCGCTATAGCTTATACTAAGCTATGGCATAAATATACAAAGAAGAACCCTGAAAGTCAGTGGCCACTGATAGGTTCCTTTGATGAAAACAAAATAAAAACATTGGAAATAGCGCTCCAGAAAAATAAGACCACGCCCACTATGCTTGATAGTATAGGCATGTGGCGCAAAGAAACGGAACAACGAAAGAAAAGAGAAGAAGCAAAAATAGGGAAAGAATTACGAAAGGCAGCCCACCTAGCCGCTAAGCAACTAGAAGAAGAAAGAAAAGAAAGAAAAGAAGCAGCACAAAACCAAGAATCAGGGTCGACAGGTCAATGCCCTATTAGGACCCCCTCTGCGCTCTACCCTGAATTGCCCTCCAAACAACGGGCGAATGATGAGTTACTGCTAGGTCCCCCAATCATCTACATGCCCCCTCCATATGCTCCCAGCCAACAAAGCTTGCAAGCCCCGAGTGCGAGCGAAAGTGACCTTAGTGCTAGTGCACCAGCCCTCACGGCCTCCGCACCAGCCACATTAACAACATCGTCAGACGACCCCGAGGCTAGCAAACAACCACCAGCCAGACCAAATAGGTTGAGCAAAGATGAGCGGGATGGGATCGACAAAATAGCAAAGACATTAGTAGAACGAAGGGAGAGCGAAGAATACACAATGAACACATATAATTGGCATGCCGACAGCCACAGACGGCATTTCATTTTGCGATTCAGCTACCACACCCTGAACGCATATGAAGATAGCTATCAAAGTAAGGGTCCCGCTAAACTAACAACGCTGTACAGGAAGATTGATGTTGGAGATGGGACTGAATGTGAGGCGACGGAACTCTTCATGCAGATGCTTGAGGTCTTCCGCCACCTCACGGAACAAAAACCAGAAGCCAAGGTTACAGTCCCTGAAACGACCTCAGTAGAAGTAGCTAATACTATGATGCCCATCAGAGAAGCGGCCCCTTACTGGATCCCGCCACGTGGCCAGGGAACAAGCGATGATATTAATCATGCAGATGCAAAAGGGAGAGTTGTGTACAATTGGGTTTACCAACCATGGGACCGACAAGATATCCTAACCTTTAAACAAACTCTGCCCGATTTGAGAAAGAACCCGACAGCATTCTATACCGAATTAGGCACAGCCTTGGGTTCGACGATAATGACTTTAGCGGACATTGACTTGTTCTTCGGGTTATGCCTGCCAGCTGACGTGTGGAAGCAAATCCGGAAGGCTGACCACACGGATCTGTTTGGACATACCTGGGACCAACTCGGTAAACTAGATAGACAGCGAGAGCCAGGAAGGAAACCAGTAAAGGACATACTGGAACTCCCAGACAAACTAGTTCAGAAGTTAAAGACACTGATCCCAGAAAGAAAGGTAGACTGGTCGATAGTCACGGCCTGTCGACAGAAACCCCAGGAAGATGTGTCAGAATACTTCTCCCGATTCGAGACAGTGTTCTCCGACTACAGTGGCCAAGACATGACCACCGCAACCGGACAGCACCTGTTCGTACAAAATTATGTAAAGGGCCTATCACAAGAGGTCTCCCAAAAACTGCAGACGAGTGAGAGTAGTTGGGGGGCCTCCAAACCCGCAGCTATCCTCCAGATGGCTCAGTATTACGAGCACCAAAAGAATGAGAATGATAGGGCATCCGAGAAAAAGAAGAAAGATTTAAAAGAAAGGGTAATGATAGCCCAGATACAAGGTATAGCGGTAGGACGGGAACACCAAAGGGGGAACTACCAATCGACCACCCCCAGAAATCTACCTCCTAAAGATCACACCCCAACACCCCACACTGGACGTAGAGACATTAGCAATGACCAATGCGCCTTCTGCAAAGGATTTGGCCATTGGAAATCCCAGTGTCCGGTTCTGCTAGAGATGAATAGAAATAGGGACACCAGGGATGTGGCAGGTGGTCCGAGCAATAGAGGACAAGGACGAGGGCACACAAACGACACCAACAATGACAGATCAGGGAGATTAAACACATTTGACCGCCCCCGACAGAACCAATATCAGCTATCCGATGGTGAGAATGCCCCCAATTTTGCATAGGACTGCCAGGGGCAAGGGAGGGATCCAGTCGAGCTCTGTGTTGACCGGCAAGGTCCTTGAGTCACTGCTAAGGTCCTGGGTACAGAGTCTCCATTTTTGGTAGACACTGGGGCGACACGTAGTGTGTTATCGAAACGACTGATTCCAAGGGCACCCTTGTCTGGCTCACACATTACATCGATAGGTTTCGATGGGACGCCCTCCACTAACCCCCTGTCTGTACCTATCACCTTTGACCTAGAAAACAACACCACTGACGCGACATTTCTGCTCTCCTCCAACTCCCCTGACGCCATTATGGGCATTGACTTACTGAAACATTTTCGAGCTACCATTAGGTGTTCCCCAGATGGAATCCGAGTCATCCTGTACGACAACCCAGGCATGCCCAAATCCTGCCCCTCACGACACATGTGCCCCATAACTGACGCTGACCTGTCCTTGCTTGATACTCTGCCATCGTACTTATGGGCCAAAAATGACTCTGATGTGGGACGAATGATGATTGACCCCATTCATATAACTGTAAGACAGGACGCTATGCTCCCGAAACTCCCACAATATCGGATATCTCCCGAAGGCGAGAAAGCACTGGTAGCGATCATTCAGTCTCTGGTAGATGCAGGAGTGGTTGAAGAAGTGGTTAGCAACGTCTGCAACAGCCCAATCCTACCTATTGTTAAGAAGCAAGGCGAAGGAGATGAGAAAGCATACCGCTTCATCATCGACCTGCGAGAAATTAACAAAGTGGTTGTACCCCAATACCCTGTAGTCTCCGATATCACCACCATTCTGACCCTCATCCCGTCCACTGCCACCACCTTCACTGTTATCGACCTTAAGAATGCGTTTTTCTCTATCCCCATCCATCCAGACAGCCGTTATCTCTTCGGCTTCACTTTAAAATCCCGCTCGTACCGATTTTGTAGAGCTCCCCAGGGGTACACTGAAAGCCCCAGCATTTACAGCCAGGCCCTCAAAGACAGCTGGATGCCTTCCAGCTACCAGATGGAGTGGTGTTGATTCAATACGTCGATGATATCCTTTTGGCGGCAGACACCACCCCCCTCGCAACCACAGCCTTTGTCCAACTCCTACACTTTCTTGCAGAGAATGGCCATAAAGTTTCCAAAAAGAAACTACAGTTCTGCCAGCCACAAGTGACATACCTAGGCCATCTCCTGTCCAAAGAAGGGAGGAAACTTACACCCGACCGAATCCAAACCATCCTAGACACCCCCATCCCAAAAACGCAAAAGCAAGTCCGCTCTTTGGTTGGCCTAACCTCTTTTTGCAGACAGTGGTTACCTAATTTCAGCCTCATTGTAAAGCCCCTACTTGCCCTGTTGGCCAAAGATGTCCCCTCCCCGCTCCCATGGACCCCTCAGTGTCAAGCATCCTTTTGTGAACTACGAAATGCACTCTGTTCAGCACCCGTCCTAGGAACCCCGGATTACTCCAAACCCTTCTCCCTCTTCACCCACGAAAGGGAGGGGTGTGCATTGTCTGTCCTAACTCAATCAATTGGTCCTAAGCAGCGCCCTTGTGCCTACTTCTCCGCCACTCTTGATCCTGTAGCCAGAGCTTTGCCTGCCTGCCTTCGAGCAGTAGCTGCCGCTGCTGTCTCTATCCGCCAGAGCGAAGGAATAGTACTTTCAAACTCCCTTACTGTGTTAGTACCTCATGCTGTCGACACCCTCCTGAACCAAACCAAGACTCAACATTTGACTAGCGCACGACTTACAGGGTACGAACTGACGCTACTTGCACCCCACATCACACTAAAGAGATGCACGACTTTGAATCCTGCCACATGTGTTGCCCCTGCCTGAAAATGACCCGGACGCGCCTCCCATACACGACTGTGTGACCCTCACGGACGAACAAACTAGGAGTAGAGTTGACCTCCGAGACACTGCTTTCACTGACCCCGATGGAGAGCTATGGGTAGACGGCTCATGCATCAAGCTCCCAGATGGCACCACTTCAGCTGCCTATGCAGTAACGACAGCCCGAACAGTAGTTGAGACAGCCTGCATCACACAACGATCTGCCCAGGCAGCAGAGCTGATAGCCCTCACACGAGCATGCATCATAGCCACAGGAACCACCGCGAACGTATATACAGACAGCCAGTATGCCTTCGGGGTGGTTCACCATTTTGGACTCCTGTGGAGGGAGAGGGGATTCCTGACGTCCCACGGCACCCCTATCCTTCACGGAGATCTGGTTTCTGCCCTGATTGAAGCGGTTCTCCTCCCCAAACGACTAGCAGTGATCAAATGTCAGGCACACAGAAGGGTGACAGACTTAGTCGGACAAGGGAATGCACTGGCCGACATCACTGCACGAACCACAGCTGAGAATAGGACGGTGACACGCATGTATGTGACCAGGTCACAAGCAGAGAAATGGACGGACACAAGGGAAATGATCAGAGACATCCAGTCGGCCAGCACCCCTCACGAACTGACTAAGTGGGCAGGGGTGGGTTTGAAGGATGATGAGGGCTGCTGGCGAACAAAGGATGCAAACAAATGGTTGCTACCTGACTCATACCTGATCCCCATACTGACAATGGCTCCTTCCCCCGCACACATAGGATCTGCACCCATGATCGAACTCATTTCCAAAGTCTGGCACAACGACAAAATCCCCGACTCAGCCAGACGCCTAGTCCAACAGTGCCTCATCTGTCTGCAACACAACCCCGGGAAAGGAACTGTGGTACCCCGGGGAGGGTTTGGGACCCCCAATCACCCCTTCGAGGTCCTTCAGATGGACTACATCCAACTAGAGAGATGCCAAAGCTTGAAGTATGTACTAGTCATCGTATGTGCCTTCAGCAAATGGGTAGAGGCCTATCCAACCCGTGACAACACTGCCATGACTACTGCCAAAGTACTACTGAAAGAATTCTTCCCTCGCTATGGTCTTTGCCGAATTTTATGGAGCGACAATGGCCCCCACTTCATAGCTGAGGTTATCCAACTAATCCTAAAGGGGTTGGGGGTGAGGCAGAGATTTCACGCAGTCTTCCACCCCCAATCCGCCGGCCTGGTGGAACGCCATAATGCCACACTGAAGTTGAAATTGTCAAAAATAGTGGCCACCACCGGACTTAAATGGCCAGATGCCCTCCCACTGGCTTTGCTATCGATGCGCTCCACTCCCACCAAACACCATTTGACCCCCTACGAGGTTGTATTCGGGCGACCGATGAACCTCTGGACCGCTCCCAAGCCAACCTCCATTCATGACGTCCCGGACGTCCTACTATCTGATTATTTGTGCAAGTTAACTAAAACGTTGTCTGTCATTCATCAACAGGTGCAGCAGGCCATCCCCGATGCTTCCAGGGGCCCCGGCCACGACATCCAACCGGGAGATTTCGTGCTAATACGAAATTTCCAACGGACCAAGAGTTTGGAACCCCGGTGGACGGGCCCCTGGCAAGTGCTGATTACCACACGGACGGCGCTTCGAGTGGAGGGGAAGAGGCACTGGCTGCACGCACATCACTGCCGGAAGGTCTCTGCAAACCTGGCCACGACAGAAAACGTCAGCACCCAAGAAGAGCTCCTGAACAAAGACCGACCGACATTGAACTGTTATCCTGATACTGAGGCACTCGAACTTGCAAAATTCTCTGATCCCACTGTGCCATCCAGAGAAGGGTATTTCCTGCGTCGAAAGGAGGGAGCTTCGGCTAAGTAGGCCACGGACTAAGTTGAATCTCAGAACGGTGACCTAAGCACAACCAAGGGTTGCCGGGAGAGAAGCTAAACAAAGTCTGTGGTTCTGCCCGCTACCGAGCCCCCTTGAAGGTGATGGAAGCGCCAGATAAGAAAATGATGGAAGCGCCAGATAAGAAGATGATGGAAGCAACAGGAAATACCCACTATAGAAACCCAAAGACTGACAATTTGCACAAATCAAAGACAATCGCCCTCTTTATTGTCTTCCTCTTCTGCCTCCTCCTCATGACCTCCTTCTGGATTCTGGAGGAAAGCACACCGGCTCATGAGGCATTGCTACCTACTGCACAACCGACCCCCATGAAAGAGCATCACCTGATCTCCCTGTCGCCTCAGCTCCGAGAAAGGCGCAGGGAATTCTGGAACAATTCCTTCGTGCAACTATTGCACCAACACAACCTTGCTGCAAATGCTACGAACTGCTGGATCTGCGGGTTGCTCCCGCATGCCACTGGACACTCCATCCCCTTCATCCCTTCTCCTTTCTCAGTTCACGGCTCCTGCCTCGCCTGGTTGATCCTCATGCAAGAGAGCCACAAGGACAACACCACTTCCAGCCAGACAGTGTCGCACTTCTACTCTGGGTTCTGGCTGAACAAAACCGAAAAGACTTCTGCTCCCCTGTGTCCTGCGCTCACAGGCGCCACCTTCCTTAAAGACATTCCAGCCAAAGAACGTGTTGAAGTACAGGTACTCCACAATCCAGCTAGATCCACCTTCTCTCATCTGCAAAAACAAACCACCGCCACTCTGACTGTGGCTCTGTCTGTCATCAATGTCACAGGTCTCGTGTGCCTTGAAGGCCAGGGAACGCAGCTGGTGGGTCACAGTTCCTGCCGAATCACCAGAACATTGGACTCAGTTGACCTCCCTTCTTTTGTTGCCTCTCCAAATATGTACTTTGTGTGTGGCACCAAAGCTTACACCTGGCTCCCGAAAGGTTGGAAGGGTACCTGCTACATTGACTTCGTTCTTCCCCCCACGTATGTAGCCCCTGCCAACCATCACCGGCAGAGGCGTGCAGATGACATTGGACAAGCCGACTCCACTGGAGCACAGTTCCTAGATGCAGCAAAGGGACTTGTTCTTCTGTGGGGCCCAATGGCAAACAGCCGCACTATCCGGCACCTGACACAGGCAGTGGAAACAACGATCAACATCACCGCTGGCATCCTCGCTAACAACACGGCGGAGCTTCAGGCGGTCCGCCTTGTGACCCTCCAAAACCGCCTTGTCCTAGATGTGGTCCTAGCCGACCGAGGAGGAGCATGCCGCATCATCGGATCTAGCTGCTGCACCTACGTGCCAGATAACTCGCCATCAGTCTACAAAGCCATTGAACACCTCCACAGACTTTCCTCTGAGGTTCACCAAGAACAAGAAGGATGGTCGCTTGGGAGCTGGTTTTGGGACACTTTGAGGAACTGGGGTTGGAGGTTGTTTTCCTTCGTGCTGATACCTGTTGTGATATTATGTGGGTGTTGCTTGGGTATTCAATGTCTACCCTCCTTGTGCAGCTTTGTTTCTAACTGTATGTGCCCAAAGACTTTGGACTTCCGAACTGAGCACATGAGTCCCCTCTACGAAGTAGAAATACGTGGCCTTATGGGGATAAATCCGAACTGACAAGTTGGCGAGACACGTTAAAAGGGAGGACTGTGGAATTTTAGTTTGCGAGCTAAACATCATCTGCGCCAGCTTGTCACCCACATACGACGTACACGGCAGCCATTTTAGGTATCATGGTCTCCCTGTCCACGATCAATCGCCAGCGCGCCCCTCTGACCCAGCAAGCATCCTCCGCGCACCCTGGCTCCCCCTCCCTCCCTCTCGTGAGCATAACCCTTCTGCATGACCCTGTCCTTGGGAGTCACGCCTGCGCCTGACCAGCACCTCCTCTCCTCCCATGAATGCCCCTCTGTTGATGAACCTTTCCTCCGCGCTCAAATTGTCCACGCGGCATGAATACCACTCCTTTGATGACCTCTTACCCCGTGTCCGACTGTCCACACAGGTCCGAGGCCATTGCCTAAGCCGGAAGATACCATTTACTGCCCCTCATTGTATGCAATCGCCCCTCTTCAAAGGACACACTGTTCATCAGGGCCTCCCCACCCCCTGGGATATGATCAGGCGTGCACATCCTAAGACTTGGCGAAACACTCAGCTGCGTGATGACACCCTCCTCTTATCAGCAGGTTGAGGACCTCTATTGTGAAGGTATATGGTGGTGGGATTGACACGAGGATTATGGGGATGTCTTTTTCCTTACTTCACAATGTTCTGATTGTAATAAAGAAAGGTCACATGCCATAAACCAGTGTATAAGAGGCCAGGCCTCCGAGAGGCTGTGAGAGCACCTCGAGACGATACCTTGTTGTCTGATCTGATGTGTTCTGCTCCGTCGGAATAAAACTTCTGTTTCCTGCCTTCTGGTCTCCGGCGCCTGCCTCATTGCTTGGTAATTTGAATGGTACAAAGGCGGTTAGCGCCGGGCAAATCTTGAAAAAGGTCATAGCCCTACCTTTTTCTACACAGTAGGACTGCAGTGGGAAGCTGTGCATCATATCTTGTGTCTGAGGATACTGCAGGGACTGGATACAAAATGGTGGCGCACAATTTGCATGATCAGTCTGAATGTGCTGCCCTTGTATCGAATGAATGCCTCACATTCCACGTATTGCAATGGACGCACTCCTTTCACAACTCAAAGCAAGGAGAACGCCACTAGATTTATTGGGGCAGATTTATGAGCCCCTTTTGCCTCATTTGTGTTGCCGTTGCGTCACTTCTGTGACACAACGGCGGCGTAAACCATGCGCCACGTTGCGCCCTATTTACAACGTGACGCATCTAGGGAGATGCGTCACATTGTAAAGCCCTGCACCACAAGAAACCTGCGTCAGGGTTTATGTGGGTGTTCTGGCGCAGGGGGGTGTTCCGTCGCAGGAACGCCTCGGAAAACTGCCTGAGTGAAATCTACAAGATTTCACACTCACTATTCCGACGACGCTGCGTCAAAACCTTGCGCCTGCTTGAAGCAGGCGTAAGGCTTGACGCACCATGTTGAAGATAGGCAGCGTTAGAACAGTGCTGGAGTTGCGTCGAGTCCGCGACGCAACTCCAGCACTTCGCCAACCTTACGCCACAGATGCAACACACATCTGTTTATACTTGCGCCATGACGCGCGTGCATCTGTGGTGGTGCAAGGGTAAACTTGCGTGACGCATCTTTCCTGACGCATCCCTGCTGATTTGCAGAAATGCGCCAGGAAACGTAAATCTGCCCCATTATTTACAAGCCCCTTGCGCCGTCGGTACGTCACTTGTTCCATGTTAACAGTGAGCCGCGAAAGGGGGTGGTAAATAAGCTCTTTGCATTGTACTTGTCTCTAACCACTATGCCAAAACGCAAAATGGAAAAGCAAATCCGAACAGGCGCAGACTGCATTATTATGAGTGACTCTTCTATTAGCCACCCTACAAGAAAGCGCTTTAAAACACTCGACTGCACACGCAGCAATAAAATGAACTGCAAATTGTTTGTCTTGTCTGGAGATTATATGAAGTATGGAAGCTAGGCTTAGATTTGATCCCCGGCAGGTGTGCCGCATTTGTACTACCTCGTGTTGAATTATTCTGCCGCTTGGTATTGCAACTTGGCATGCTGGGTGTCCAGGGTAAAATAAGGTAACCGGGCCTGTTTATCTCAGGTAGGCAAATATGTGTCTGGCTCTCTCTGCAGCGCCTGCTGCGAATATAAAGCTGAGAAAACCACACGCGAGGGAATCGGCAGAGTCATTCCGCTCTGCGCCTTTGAAAACAAGCACAAGCCACGCCACTGCTAAGCTCACGGAGGGCCCGAGGCACGGCTTCAGCGACGGGGAGGGCTGCTTCAGTAGCTCTGCCCGAGAGAGCATCCCTGTGCCACAACGACAAGCAGACGAGGCCAAGGGAGGGCGAAGGCAAGGACACTGCACCGCAAGGGGCGTCAGGTGAAGGAAGGGGCGCGCCCTCTTCAAACTTCTCTCCTCCACCACCCTGGAAAGAAAACCAGAAACATCCAGGGGGCGGTTCACGAAGCAGCGATTCACATGGAAAACCTTAAGTGGACAGTTCGTAAGCCTTCACCTATATTTTCATAAGGTTAGCGTTATGTTAGGAGTCCCAAACATCATAGTCCGATTTACACACAAATCTTCCAGATTTACGTCTGATTTACACCTATAAATGGGCTTGCTTAAGCCAAACCATATTTACTATAGTCAGAAACCGGCATAATTCAATGAAATGAGTACGTCACTAATGTGTGGTGTTATCATATTCATATTTGATTAGCATGGACGAGTGATAGAGTGCATGTATTTATTGAGTGCCAAACACATTATTGACTGAAGAGGCACTTTCTTTTATTAGACAGACCTATTGGCATTGCCAATGCTTGTTGTGCACTGAGTCCCAATTGAGAAAAAGAGCTTTAAAAAAATAATAATAACTTGTGTTTTAACCTCAACTAAGTCAGTGCTGCAGGTGGAGACAGACGCCGGAATGCTTCAGGGGGAGGTGCTCATCTTCAATAAGATGCGGGTAGATGCTTGCTATATATCTTGTAACAGAGTGGGCTTGACGATTTACATACAGCTCGGTTTTGTGTGACTACAATCACCCCTAATCAGACATGTAATTATTGTGCTGATGAGATATTGGTGTTTAACTGCCGGGAATAAAAATACAGCAATCACTCTCCATGTGAGAACTTCTCTTCCTTTCCACTCAGGGGAAATTAATTGTTGTCTCTATTTAAGTGCAGTTACATCAACAATTAGGCTTCTGATGAATGCTTACTTTGCATAATTGTTTCCTTTTCGAGCTGGAAAGGTTTAGAAAGCTATTTGGCTATATTCCCTGAAAATGATTTTGCAGTATAAAAATACGTTTACAAAACAGAATTGATAATAGAACTTGAAAGGGTTATCTGGCACAGCTGAAGGATCAGCGTCTTTTTCTGAAGTTGGGTTCGTAGCTTTCAAGATACACCAAAAAAATTCTACTTTTGAGAAGCTTAATCTTAATGTAGATCTTATTCTGACTCATAAGTGCCTAAAGGAAACAATAGTACTTTTATTTAATATTATCCTAGTTAGACCAGGTATTCTTGGCGTGGTTTCCCCCTAACTTATTTACCCTCAGAGCTCTTGTTTTTGCTGACTTCCATTTGCTGGCCTTTTCATTTACTTTAACGTCCCTAGTAAAATGCACTATATGTGCTATGGCCGGTAAATTAAATGCTACTCGTAGGCTTGCAGCACTGATTTGCCTTCCCCTTAGGTGGCCCTTTAAAGATGTCTGCAGCTTTAACGCGCCATATCAACCTGACAAAATAAATCTTTTGCTAGGCCTGAACATTCTTTTTTAATACATATAAGTCTCCCCTAAAGTAAGCCCTAGACAGCCCTGAGGGCAGGGTGCATTGTATTTGAAAAGTTGGTCACACACGTTTAAGTTTTGCTTCTCCTGATAGTAAAAAACTCTTACATTCGCTACTGCAAGGTCTACCTCTTCCATGGGAAAACACTGAAGTTGCCTTATTACATTTATTAAGTGTAATGGGAAGAGATAACCGGTTCATGTTGGGTGTATCTGGAATCTTAATTTAAAGTCCTAATTTATGATGAAGTCGGATTTTCAAATTACAATTCTGTAACTGGCACTTTTAGAAAGTTAGCATTTTCTTGCATTAGCCATTTAGTGCCTGCAGCCTGTCTCTGGTCAGAGGACTGGGTGTAGTTGGCATTTGGGCTTTGTTTATTCCTCCTAGACTGCTGAACACAATGGGAGCTTAGGTGTGACTGGTTGGATAAACATAAACACCCAGCTTCCCTTCCTAGACATGGTACCTTGGAAAAGGTTAAGCCATGGCACTTGGAGACTTGGGGGCTTATTTGTGGGATTTTGGTGTCGGGGAGTGCAGCAAGCCACCTTGCTGTGCTGCCCTACACCAAAGTGAAAGGGCAGGAATGTACAGAATTTAAGCAATACCGTGCATTCATGTCCTTTCTCCCTTTCTCCCTGCGCTGGTGCCGTTTCAGCAGCCTAGCGCCAACATAGGCACCCTTGCACCATGGTGCATGGTGCAAGGGTGTCTCAGCTGCATGAAGGGGTACCTTCCTGCACAAAAACAATCCTAAGAGGTATTTTCCTCTTTCTTTGTGTGCAGCAGAATGCAGCACATGTAGAAAGAGGAAAAAGTGAGTAGAAATAAACATATTCCTCCTCATAATGCCTCAACTCGTACTGATTTGGCTTTCCCCCAGCTTTACATGTTTTTGTAAATCTGGAGCACCACTAAATTGCATGGGTGTTGCATGTGAAAACCCACCACAACACCCATGGAGCGCCTCCCGGGCACAGAGTAAGGCAACGCAGCCATTTGCGCTGCATTGCCTTACAATGATTTATGAGGCCACTCAAAGCTGCGCAGGGTGTCTTTGCGTGGCTTCATAAATTGGATTGAGTGCCATGTGTCACACCTGTACCACTTTATGTGGTGCAAAAGTAATGCAGAGCTCTCATAAATAAGCCCCTTGAAATGTAATCCTGACTTTACCACTTTGCCAAAACGTGTTGGTAGTAAACTCTATTTAAATTCTGGATCGGTCTCCCAACACATTGGCATTTCTTTGATGACATTAGTCTCTGAGTCTCACCGTCAGAATCACACCCCAGTTATTATGTAACAAGCAAGATGGAGATTATTGAACTAGAAGGAATGGTTTTTACTAATTCCAGCCACACTTTCCTCTTGGGAAATCACTTTTTGAAAATATTTATCTGCTACTTTTTATAGCGATAAGAAGAACTTATATGAAACTAAAGACTGGTAGTAAGTATGTGATAAACAGAAATACTGCAAACCTACAATCAATTGATATTATCCATGGTGGCAAGAACACTGAATCCTGTAGACCGCACACTAAAATATGGTATATTGAGAAAGTTATGGAAAGTGTAACCAAACGTCTGGCACTGTGATGTTGGTGCTCCTGCTTCATCCAATTGTTGTTTGATTGCCAAATCCAGGGCACAAGTCCTAAAAAAAGAAGTAGGGGGACGCTCCAAGTTAGGTGGTGTCACCGGAAGTGACGTCACAACAGGAAGTGACATCATGAAATGTAGTCCCCTCTAAGTAATAAAGGTTACAAGGCGATGGGGGCAGGTTCAAAGGGAAAGCAGAGTGTTTACGTTGGAGTTCGTCACTGTATTGATACTCAAAGGAGCGGGGAAATTAAAGCTGCGCTTGTTTAGTGAGTATTTATTGCCCACAGTAAATTTGCCGGTCTCCGTCTGAAATGCGTGAATACAACTGACCTTTTCTAATATACGGCCACGAGCGCCCGTCTGTCATACTGAACGGCTCCATCAACGTGAAACAACTTAAAGAGCTCTGTTCGCCCTCTCTCGACAATAGGAGGAGATGTTTGGTGAGTTCTTACCACGTGCGCATGTGCAGACTCGGGTACCGGCTCTATCTTTTGGGCAGGGGGGACGGCGTCCACCCAGTAAAAACCCGGTAAAATAAGTGGAGGGACGCCGTCCACCAGCGTGGTACCCCGACTCGAGCCCTGGTCAAATCATATCCTTCCTCTGCCTTTGCCCCCTTAATTCGAATTATGTGATAGAGGTGGGAGAGCAACTAAAGGTGTGAGACAAGCTCGAACCAGATGCTTTACTCTGGCTAAGCTCCAACACGTTTCGAGTCCTGAAGCCTAAAACGAGCCACGCCTTTATGTGCCTTCTGTCTGTCATACTAGGTCTAACCTTGTGCATCAAGAAATAAAGACAAAGCATTAACCTTTCATGGAATATTAGAGGGGGAAGAGATACCTACCTAGTGGCTGAATTGCACAATGTGAAACCAGAAATGAATCACAGCTTGAATAAATTGTGTAATCCTGGGCAATTGTTTTATTTCACTTTGCCCCATTTTCTTTTTTTATCACATATGAAAGCACCTTGAAATACGCGAGCTCAGGATGTGGGCTGCACAAAATCCTCTTACGTGTTTGTTTTAATATACTATAATGCTAGTCCATGTATAATACCAACCTATGCCACAAAGATGGTGCACATGACAACTGACTTGCCTCTTGGTTCACAAATGGCACTGTACTTAAGGCAGGGGGAGGCATAAATGTTTCTAAGTTGATGTTTGGAAACAATCACTTTTTAAAAATGCCTCTCAATTGAGTGATGTGATCTGTGCACTATCATGAAACGCTTCTGCATACTAAAAAGGGATGTTTTTTAAAAAAATGTAGAAGAGACTTTAACACATATTTAAATGCTATTTCCAAGACATCTGTAAAAATAAAATAAAGATAAGTGGTGCAGGACACTTTGTGCAGGTCAGTAAATGAGTAAATAAATGCTGGCTCCATTTGTTTAATATCTTTCTGAATGTTGGTGCTCAATCAAGTAAGCAACAAGCCAGTGGTACTGTTCAGTAGAGAGCCACAAATAAAACACTGCAGGCCTCAAGCTGCATCCGGGCCATACAATACATATTTCTGCTATACGCTTTTGGTTTCTGGTATAACTCAACAGGAATTCATTTGAATTAAAAGACAAAGCACAGAAAATAGTTGGGGTGAAATCTACTGGTTTGAAAAGAATGCATTAAAAACAAAACCGACCAGCAAAAAAACACTTTGATGTATGTATACATTGAACAAAACCATGAAAATTATAAATCCATGCCGAACAATCCTGAAAAATGTTTTGAAGAAACAGTGTGAAAAAAAAATCTTGAAAACTATAAACAGAAATTAATCCAGGGATGAGGTGCATAGTACTAAGATTGGCAACACATAAGTAAACAAAGAGGTTAAAACACCTGTAAAGAACTGAGTGAACACTTCAGTAGAGTTTTCATAGATATTAATAATAGAATATCTTCAAAAAGATCACATGATGTTACAGGCTACTCTATTCATCATCTGCATCACAATTTTCAACTGATGCTGGAGGTAATTCTGATACTCAGATTACCTATTCAGCAAAAAAAATCTCTAACCTCTGTTCTACCAAGTGCAGCTGGAACACCACATTCTAACGAAAAATAGGTAATCTTGTTGGCCTAAGTGCTACTTGTTAGACCTGTGAGCCTAAGAATGGCCTTCCCCCAATTGTTTTGATTTTTGCCTCCTTGTTTCGCTTAATCTTTTTGTTTGCCATAGGACTCTGAGCACTTTACCACTGCTAATCAGTTCTAAAGTGCATATGCTTCTTCCCTAAATATGTGGGTAATTGGTGTATACCGGATTGATCTATTTAATTTATTTGCAAGTCCCTTGTAAGGTGGTATACCATATACTCAGGGTCTGTAAGTTAAATGCTGCTTGTGGGCTGTAGCACTGATTGTGCCACCTACAGAAGTAGCCTTTCAAACCTGTCTCAAGCCTGCCCCTGCAAGTTTTGTGTGTACAGTTTACTGCCACTTTGACTTGGCATTTAGAACTACTTGCCAAGCCTTAAACTCCCCTTTTATTACATATAAGCCACCCCTAAGGTAGGTCCGAAGTAACCCTAAGGGCAGGGTGCATTGTAAATAAAAGGTAGGACATGTACCTTTCTGTTTGCATGTCCTGGCAGGTACCAACAGCCTATTTCATTTTTCACTACAGTGAGGCCTGCTCCACTCATAGACTAGCATTGAGAATTCCTTAATACCCTTTTAAGCTGCAGTTCTTGATCAGAGATGAGTAGCTTTTTCATGTTTCATATATTTGGAATGGTAATGATAAACAGCCCTCAATGGTGAAGTTGGATTTAACATTACTGTTTTAGAAATGCCACTTTTAGGATGTGGACATTTCTCTGCACTTATTGCTCTTCATGCCTGACAGCAGTAGCGGCCATCACAGGTAAGAGCGGTGGGGCGGGGCAAGGCAGGGTAGGGTGGGGGGCAGGTAAATTGACATATGACGGGATAAGTAAAAGGAAATAAATAAAAAACAAAACCACTTACCTTGCGCTTGCCGCATCACCGAGTCGACAATGCGGCGAGCGCATGGTAAGTGGTTTTGTTTTTTTATTGATTTAATTTTACTTATCCCAACGTATGTCGATTTACTCGACCCCCAACCCGCCCTGCCCTTGTCCCGCCCCACTGCTCTTACCTGTGCTAGCTGCCACTTCCTGACAGCTTATCTCCAATACACATCTGGGGTGGGCAACAGCTACACTTTGTGCATTCTTTCTAGACAGCCACATCACAGGAGGGATAGTTGTGTCAGAGTACCCATTTATATACATCTGCGTTTTGATGACCTTGCCTGGGCATGATGGAAGGGAGTTGCTAACACTTCACTTGAATAGGCAGTGTCCTGTCCCCACACAAATGACTTATTACCCTCCAAAGGGGGGATAACCTGGCAGATAGGACTGTGTTGAAACAGATACGTGTGCACTTCAGAGAGCTGCTTTGAAGTCACCCCACTGCAAAGTCAATTTTAGGAATAAGTACTGGGTCTCTGACCCCCCTAAAATCAGACACTCCTGAATCTTGAACTGAACCTCTGCCAAAAAGACTGCTGTTCCGATTAAAGGACTCATCTTTGGACTATAGACTTGAAAGGCCTACTTTTCTCTTGTGTTTCCCTGCTGCCTGCAGCTCTCTGACTAAGTTGAAGGAGAGCTGGACTGGGACTTCACTCCAGGTGATCTCCAAGGGTGTGTTGGCTTGACTCCTGTTTCCTGAAACTCAGGGAAATCAAAGTCTCCTCCTCTGCTCTTGTGCCTTGCTCACTGGAAGTGGCACAGATACTGTAAACACAGATTTTGACGCATCTCCTGTCTGCGTGTAGCAGCACTGGTGCATCGACCAGGTTGCAGGAGTAAAATCAGCACATCACTACGGAACCAGCGCTTTGCCTACCGAGAATGACACATCTTGACTCCAGCACCTGCTTGCGGAAACAACGCATCTCCATCACTGCGTGGAGAAGATTGACGCATCTTGTTGCTTGTGGCCAGGAAAGGTACTTTGTTTACCGTGCCCTGCATGGGTCCTGTAGCTGGCCGGCCCTCCATCGTGGTCGGCCCGAACTTTGACATTTCCCCAGTCAAGCGTGACCTAAAGTAACTGTTAGTTTTGGCCCTTTTTGTAGGTTTAACCCCAAACTTTTTGCCTTTTGCCTCCTATTTTTATGACCCTGTTTTTGTTGGCTGTAGGATTCCTGGCACTGTATCACTGCTGATCAGTGCTAAAGTGCATATGCTCTCTGTGTAAATTGTGATTCTGATTGGTTATCCATGATTGGCATATTTGAATCCTGGTAAGTCCCTAGCAAAGTGCACAGTGTGCACCAGGGCATGTAAATCAAATGCTATGAGTGGTCCTGCAGCACTGGTTGTGCCATCCACATGAGTAGCCCTGTAAATGTGTCTCAGACCTACCATTGTAGTGTCTGAGTGCGCAGTTTTAAACTGCCATGTTGACCTGGCAAGTGCATCCATTTGCCAGGCCCAAGCCTTCCCTTTTCTTACAAGTAAGGCACCCCTCAGGTAGGACTAAGGTTCTCCCCTGGGCAGGGTGCAGTATATGTGAGAAGTAGGACATGTACTAGTGTGTCCTGATAGGAAAATTCTGTTTATTTTGTTTTTCACTATTGAAAGGCTATCTGTCCCAAAGGTTAAAACATTGAAGCTTCACTATAACATTGTATATGTGAAATTTTAAATTGGGACAAGATGGAGAAATGGAGTTTAGGCTCTCTTAACTCAGAAATAATAACACACCTTTTACTTTTAGTAAAGGTGTTTTTAAATAGTATGTTTGAAAATGGCACTTTAAGAAAGTGGGCAGTTGCTTGCTTTACCCTTCTGTGTGCCTCTGCCTGTGTGTTTTTTCACCGTCTGGTTTTGGAGAGACAGGAGCTGGAGATGTGCATTCACTCCAGACAGTCACAAGGAGGGTTGAGGTGTGTACTGCCTTGCCTGGGTGACTTATCGCTGGTCTGAATAGACCTGATCTGCATTTAGAGTGGTGGAAGGAGTTTCACTTGCACCTGAATAGGCTTGGTCTACTTTGCACAATGCTGTCTCCATCCCCTGTGGTCATTCTGGACCAAGGAGGCCAGAACTGGTTTTGACTGAGTTCAGAGACTCTGAACTAAAGAGAACAATAAGAAAATGGGGTATAAGTACTGGATATTAAACCCCAACATTATAGATTACTTCAGGAAACGAGAGGACCCTGCCAAGAAGAAGCTCTGAAGAGCTGTGTGAGGAGCGCTGCCTTTTCTGTGTGAGAGGTGGGTTGGACTGCAGTTGCTGCTTCTGTCTGTGGTTGAGGAAAAGGACTGGCTCTTTATCCAATGCTCTGGTATCCTGCTTTTGAAGAACCTCCAAGGGCTTTTTTATGCTTGCCTCTTGTTGAAAGTCTCAGGGAGATAAAAGACTTCAGAGAAAGATCCTTGCTGGATTTAAAGAGAACCTGATTGGGAGGAGAGCTGGAGAAGCTGTGTGAGGAGCGCTGCCCCTGATGTGTTTGGGGTAGGATGGCCTGCAGCGGCTGCTCCTGCCTGGAGCAGGAGAAGGACTGGACTGTTCTTCACCTTTTTAAAACGAAAACCTGCAAGAGCGCTTTATTGTTTCCTTCCTCTCAAAATGCGTGTGGAGCGCTATGCTTTCCATTTCAACTGAGGAAGTGCTAAAGAAAAGACCAACCACAGTAAGTGCTTGGTGAGTGCTTTATTACTTGAAAGGTTCTGTTGCTTTCTCTTTATTAAGCAAGATCCTGGTTCTTTTTGCTGTCTTTTACAGTCTGTATGCTGTGGAAAGTCTCTCTGGACTTTCTTGAATGAGGATCCCGCGTGCTCCCCTGCTTCTACTAAGGTGAGCAGCGACCGAGGCATCGCCTGCCGTGCCATGCTGTGAGATCTCAGACTTGAAGAAACGGAAGTGTGGCCACAGCTGGGTGAGTGCAGCAGGACCCCCAAGTGTTGGCTGGCAATAAATGCAGCAGAAAACTCCCCCAGTTGCTGACAACGCCTCGGAATTGCGAGCGGAGGGCGCCCGTCAGTTGTGGGTCAAAAGAGGCCGCATTAGTTCAGGGCTGTTCCCCTGCAACCTGGTGTACATCGCAGCTGCACCGCACTCCAGTGCAGCTGCCATTGGGATCATTCTGCCTGCAGGGGACCAAACGAGGTCTTCAAGCTGAAGGTGGCAGAGCATTTCTGTTCCCCCATCCTGACACATACCTTGGGGGTATCTCTTTTTCCGTACTTTTGTGACCACTGCGGGCGAGCCCAGGCCGGGCCTAAGCTGGAACTGGCTGCATTAAGTGAACATTGATTGAAAATCACCACACTACTTAGTATGCATGCAGGTGTTCCTGTGGCCTACGTTCCCAGCTAGATATTTATTGGGTGAATCAGGTATTATGCCTCCAACCTAAACTGCTGCCTTTTCATGCCTCAATATATGACGGTACGTTGCCTTAATGCCTTGCAGTGCCAGGGCAACAAATGTAATGGCAATATAAACCTATTATGTACAGGGGAGCTGTTTCTATGACAAGTGCAATCTATGAGTAGTTACTTTCTTGCACTAACTGTGATGTTATGCCTAATGTTTGCCTAACATGTGCAATTTATGAGTATTTACCTTATTCCACTACCTATGCTGTTATGACTTTGCCTAGTGGCAAAGTGGTTTATGCTCTATGAGAGGTTATGACAATCACCTAGTTGGCGAAGTGATTTATGTGATTGTGGTCTATGTGTTTTATATACAATACATGATATATTTTTATATAACCTGGTGTGGAGTCTCTTTGGTGGTGTGTCTAGTGTGTCACTGGTGTGTTTGTGTGTGTGGTGCACAAATGCTTTACACAGTACCTCTGAGATAAGCTTAACTGCTGCTCTGCTAAGCTACCAAGGGGGTGAGCAGGGGTTATCTTGGATGCGTAACTCCCTTATCCTGACTAGAGTGGTGGGTTCTGCCTGGCTTAGGTGTATACCCATGCCAACCAGAAACCCCATTTCTAACAGTAACCTTTTAGCATTACTTGTTTTTAAGTGCTTTACTGTCAATATCTCAACTTTTATACATTGGATTTTTGTCGTTTTGGTCTTGTTATACTTATTATAATCTAGTTTTATATACCTGTATGGAGTCTTGTTGTGGTGTATTCATTGAGTTACTGTGTGTGTGTGTTTTGCAGAAATACCTTACACTTTGCCTCTTTAGATAAGCCTAACTGCTCTGTGCCAAAGAACCAGAGGGTTATCTTTTAGTGTGTATCTAGATTATCCTGACTAGGATAGGGTCCATATCTTTGCCATTCAGAAACCAAATTTCTAACATTATTCAACAGCCAAGATCATCTAAATGGGTCCATAATGTCTGAGGCCGGTGGTTGTAGATAAGGTGTGCTACACACCAGAGGGTGACTGTTTCTGATGGCCAGCATCTAAGAGGGATAATGACAAAAATCAATATAAAGTCTAAACGTATTCTTAAATATTTTAGGAATTTGACACCGTTGTTTGCTATTGTCAAGTATGGTTAGTTTTGGAATTTCTCTTGTGAAAGATCTAAAAGTTTTGGTACAGAGATCAATTTTTCTGCTGAGAAATGAAACTAGGAGACGTGTATCCTACTCACACTACCTACATTGTCAGACACATCAACAAAAGAATTAGGTTCTAAAGCCCAGGGAAATCTGTAATTGGACGAATGCCTCGAGAAATGTTTCTTTTAGAAAACTGTTATTGGTTTTCATAAAGCACACATACGACATTTGCAGGACAGAAAATATTAAGTACAAAGTAAAGACCCACACCTAAAGACTGTAATATTCCCTTCATTTCCCCCACACCTTGTTATACTTCTGTGGGCCTCTTCCATTTTATCCCCTCAGTCCATGGCGGTCTGTCAGTGCGACAGAGGAAGAGCCGACGGGGAGTTTCTGTACTTTGCAAGCTCCCTCTTAGTTAGTACTGTTCGAATGTCCAGTCAAGTACAGTCTCCCCTGGTACCTCCAAAACCATTGACTACTCCCAGCAAAGCAACTCTGGGGGATGGATCCACCAGAGTGCCTAACATGCGGATGAAGATTGAAATATTTTTCCACAGTATTATTGAATATTTGCGCATTCCCAGACTATGTGACTTTTACCCCTAAGGGGTTAAAGTCAGGCACGTTAGGCAGTGTTTCGCGGAGTGTGGAAAACGCATGCCTGATCTATAGGCACAGGTAGACTTGGGAGTTGTGCAGAGAGAATACTGAAAGGAACTCCTGAAAAATGTAATATCTGTCATATGTCCCCCAGTACCTAAATGCCTATAAGGTCCCATCCATCAAATCTCCCCATCTCCACCATATGCTGCAACCTTCTGCCCCTCCAAAGGGGGGGGGTTCTCAATGGTAATCCTGTGGTCCCAGCTCATCTGCCGCATGGTAGTCCGCCACAACTGCAGCACAATCTGAGTGATCTCTGGCACATCCCAGGGAATCCAGTCACCGTACAGGTAACCCACAAGGGTGCCAAACCCCATTCTCCCAAGTTCAAAGAGGTATGTCGAGTCATTTCAAACCCCATTCAACCAATCATTTATCACTATTAGGTGAGAAGCCCAAAAGTAAAATGTATTATTTGCCATTAGTCCTCCATCGAATGTCAACTAAATGCATTTACATTAGACTACCTAAGATGGGCGGTTGGCCCATAGAAACAATCTAATTTTAGCACTTGGAACCACCATTGATGGAACCACAGGGGGAAGTTTTGGATTATATATAGCATGCATGGAAGTAAAATTATTTTGAATAAGGCTATCCTACCCATCATGTTAAGTGGGAGTTTAGCCCAGGAAGTCAGTGAACATGTCAGATTAGACATAAAGAGTTGTATATTTAGAGACCATGGGGCAGATTTACGAGCCCCCTGCACCACCAGTATGTCACTTTTTGTGACGTACTGGAGGCGTATTTCACTCTCCATATTTAAAAGGAGAGGAAAAGTCACCCAGCGTGACTTTTCCTCTCCTTGTAAATATGGCCCCTTGACAAGCAGCACTTTGTGTGGAAGGGGCGTTCCATGCGTGTTGCTGTGGGTGTTCCCACGCTACACCCATGGAACGAGACACATTTCAAGATTTACGAGGAATCGTGAATCTGGAAATGCGTGTCAATGCTATGCCTCCCCAGGGGAGGTGTAACGAGGCACAAGGAAGAGAAATGTTTTCATTTCTCCTCGCTTTTTCCTCTTTCAAAGCAAGCTGCATTCTACAGCACGCATTGAAATAGGAAAATGCCTGTAGTGATTGTTTTTCTGCAAGAAGGTGCCCCTTCCTGCACAAAAACAATCTCCCCATGACACAGGAATCCTTGCACTATGGTGCAAGGGTGCCTGCGCCGGCGCATGCCTGCAGTTTGTGACAAGCAGCACTTTGTGTGGAAGGGGCGTTCCATGCGTGTTGCTGTGGGTGTTCCCATGCTACACCCATGGAACGAGACACATTTCAAGATTTACGAGGAATCGTGAATCTGGAAATGCGTGTCAATGCTATGCCTCCCCAGGGGAGGTGTAACGAGGCACAAGGAAGAGAAATGTTTTCATTTCTCCTCGCTTTTTCCTCTTTCAAAGCAAGCTGCATTCTACAGCACGCATTGAAATAGGAAAATGCCTGTAGTGATTGTTTTTCTGCAAGAAGGTGCCCCTTCCTGCACAAAAACAATCTCCCCATGACACAGGAATCCTTGCACTATGGTGCAAGGGTGCCTGCGCCGGCGCATGCCTGCAGTTTGTGCGCCACGCAGGGGACGGCACAGGAATGCAACATATTATAGTATATATGTTGCATTCCTGTGCTTCGGAAGTGCTGCAGCGTGGCACAGCCAAAGGGCCTTCGTTGCCGCACTGCAGCACTTCCTTGTAGATCTGACGCCATATGAGGTGCGGTTCCAAGGCTACATGGACCACCAGGTATGGCAACTAAGCCTCCTGATAGGATACAAAGTTGGGTTTGCCAGTTCACATTACTTTCATCACCTTTCAGGGGAATAGAAGAGACTTATGTTAATTGACCCTCAGACCAGATGCGACACCCTGTACATGGTCAGCATGTGTAATAGGCAGTGTCCTGATGCAGAGGGTCAGGAAAGGAAGTGCAGAACGTCATCCTCATATAGTGTGATACGGTCTTCCATTACTACCCCCAGTCAAATCCCCACATCTGTGTGTCACACCTGACTGAGTCCGCCAAGGGTTCTATGGCCAGGGAGAAGAGGAGAGGGGACAATGGGCAAACTTGTCTGGTACCTCACTGAATAGTGCTTATAGGGCCCTGTTAACACAAATCTGTATTCTCTGCAGTGTGTATAAAAGTTGAACGTATGACTAAAATGGGGTAAAATTCCCAATCTATTAGGACCTCCCCCCAGAATTTTCAAGTCAACCGATTCAAAGGTCTTTTCGAAGTCCACCAATAACAATGCAGTAGGGTCCCTTGATCTGGATAATCTGGCCCAGTGCCATCTGGACTCTGCGGATGCAGTGTCATCTTTTACGTTTTGACACAAAGCCACATTGGTCTGGATGGATCAACTGAGAGAGCAGTGATTGGAGTCTGTAGGCTAATGTTGTGGCAGAATTTTTCAATTCAGTGTTAATCTGGGATATCGGTTGATAAGATGAGCATCTTTCGAAGGAGCCCCCATTTGCGCAACACTACAATAGTGGCAAGGTCGAGTTTGAAGGGAAAATGTCCCTACTCTGCTGCTTCTTGGAACATATCCAGTGAACTAGGTCGGATGCTGGGAGGCATAGTAGTCCAATGCATGAATGTGTTTTGTTTGCTGTAGACAAATGTGCATATTGTCTGTCTTGAGAGTACCATATCTGCCAGGCATCACAGAGACCCAGGCCATCCACCCACTTTTTCAGTCTGCCACTATTTATCGGGACACAGTAGAGTCCATTATCGGGTTAAAATCACCTCCCACAATTGTGGTTTAATTTGGTACGTGTGAGATCAAAGCTTGTAGTTTCTACAGGGTACCTTTGGCTAGGAGGGGCGGGACGTATGTGTTTAATAGGTGGGGTGGGTGGCCTTTTGTGTGCCCTTCACCGCTACATATTTCCCAAGGGAGTTTAGTGAAGCCTTGGACAATGCCATGAGAAAGATTCTGCATAAAAGAGTACCAACCCCCCTGGAGCCCTTAGTATGACTGGCATGATACACTCTATTGTGTCCATATCCTGCAAACAATGTACTATTATTACCCAGAAGATGCGGCTCTTGAAGCCTGAGGAGGGCCAGGGTATGACTCTTTGCGAAGCGGAGAACGGCTCTTCATTGTATTCGGTCATTGAGCCTGTTAACATTCCAGTACATGGTTGTGAATTTTGCTCAAGCACGGTAACTCACCTGTACAGTTGGCAGAGACTATATTGTTTCTGGAGTATCACTCACTCGTATGCCCCATTAAACCTGGCCCTGCACCATTGGGAGGGACTTTGCCCCCTTTGAATCCCTGTTTTGTAAACAGCAAAGCACATGAACCTCTTTTCCAGCGTATGCACTCATCCTTATCGGTACTGCTGCCACATATTGTGATGACATACGTACCAACCAAGTATTTCTGACCCCCGTGCCATTCTTGTAATGATGGACCATCACCTATTCCCAAGAGTTCATCCCATAAGTCATCAGTAAAGATTTTTAGTCAATGTATCAATTTTCCAGACTTATGAAAAGATGTTAATGTGACCGCTACCTGATGAAGGCATTTCGCCGAAATGCGCATAGTAACTACATCTTCAAGCCTTCTGCATTATTTGTTATTTTGTATAACATTGCATTGTTATTAATGAATGTTTGTCTTGAGTCATACATATAAAAAACAACAATGTTCATTTGAGATGATGTTTTCTCTATTGTATCTACACTAAACTATTTCATTGTAGGCATTTCCATATCTAAGTATGTATGAATTGGTGTTAAGGACAATTTTGAACAATTGTTCAAGTAGTCTTCAAGTGACATTTTAACTTTTCTATTATTGTATATTTAATAAAATATTTTTTGCTAATTTGACTATAAAACACATCGGTATCTTATCAATTTTTGATGATCATTTATCCCCATTTGCAATAGTTGAAGCTAAGTTAATAGGCGTATTTATATGCCCACAATCTAAATGTAAATATTCTTGCCAAAGAATTTTTATAAAATTACATGTGTTTTCCCGTCTCTTGGCAAGCTACTTGCAAGCAGTTTCTAAATAACATGGTTGTGAACTCATGCATTAGCTCAGTGGGATGAGAGATACTGGCAAGGACGAATGCATATTACGGGTTGTATTCTGCTAGTAATATCAAGGGGTGGGTAAACCACTCCCAGAATGATGGAAATGTTGTAATGTGTGTGGATTAAAGAATATCAGGTAAGTAAAATCAATGACAAAATGAGACTTGACATCCAAACGGGTGTACACCTGAAACCCCCCCCAACGACCGCCACCCCATACTTCCCCCAGATGCATTTGTCCCATTCCCAACAAAACTAGGTGTAAGTTTCAAGAGTAGCTTCTACATCATCTACCTGGTGTAGTTGGAACTCTGAAGGATACTATGGTGCTGATGAATAGTGATAACAGGGTCCAGGAGTCAATACAGTGGCAAGTCACGGTGCTGAAGCATTTTCCAAATACGTGGAGCAAGGCAAAGGAGTTCTCCATCTCGAAAATGCCCTGGCATGCTAGTTCGCGGAGTCAGATATCCCACTTTAGAACCAGAAGAGTCTTTTGTCATGGAGTGTGGTTTCCGTTGCCTGTTGGACGTACGGCGTGTGGTCCGACACCTGGTACGCATAGAAGCGGTTGGAGCATCAGTGGTCCCCCAAGAAATATGCCTGTTAATGTGGAGCAGTTTCTGTTCTGTAGGTCATTCCTAGGCTGGCTCTGGTGAGTCAAAAAATGGGCTTTGGAGGCAAATATTACCTTTAAATGCAGGGAACATGAGCATGTATTGTATGTTTTGGCTCTTAACTTCTGTTTGACTTTGTCAAATGTTGTTTTCCAAAAGTCTCTGGGTTCTTACCCTCAAAGCTCTCTGGGAAGCCCACAAAATGCAGGCTACAGTGCTGTGCTCTGTTTTCAGTGTCATCCATCCGATTTTCCATTGTTTTATGGAGGTAGCCAGGTGGGTGACAGTCGAGGTGAATTCTCGGACCTTGTGTTTAAGTTCAGACACATATCTCCCCACCTCTGTGACTTTATCCACTAACCATCGAAGGTTCTGGTGTAGTAAGGAGACTTTGACCATCTGTATCACCTTGACAAAAAGGTAGGACATGCTGCGGACCAGCTGGGGCCTCATCACAGGCCCCTGATGTCGGGCTGTAAAATTGATCATTTTGCTTTGAGCCTGCAATGAAGGGGGATTTGTCGGGATCATGGTGCAGTTAGGCACAGGGAAAGTGCAAAGTCACAGAAGGGTAACCTAAGAGAGAGATATAAGTCGCAAGTATGTTATGCTGGCTTGCGCCGTTAGTTGTCATGACAGGCAGCACAAGCAGCCAGCGCATGTTCCACTAGCTGCCAAGCCCCAATAGGCGCATAACTGTTCCAGACTCCCAGGCCCCTGGCGTGGGAGTCTTGCACAGTTGTTTCAGCAATCAGGGGACCCAAGTTAACGGTCCCACAGCAGTCCAACTGCCTCTGCCATGAGAACAAAATCAGAGGGGAGCACCTCCATGTTTCAGTATCCTGTTGGGTCAGGCCTTGGCCATTGCGTCCCTCAACCTGTGGACCCCAAAACCCTCCAATTCACCCCCTGGCGTACTGCAGTGCACCCTCCTGACGGGGCCCAAGTCCTTTCCAGGCTGATCCAAGGTGTATGACCTGTCAAGCATGCTCTCTCCGCACCACTTGGGGCTACAGCTCGATTCAGGCGACACTTCAAACTTAGGCCAAGCTGCACTCTTCAGCATCCAAGGTATCCCTGGGCATAGTGTGCGTAGTAGCGCTACGCATAGCTTCGCAAAGTACACTACGCACGCTACACATAGCAACGCAAACTGCGTAGTGCGGTAGGGAAATGCTGTTTGTACTAATTGCACAGTGCCAGATGCATGTCCGCACTGTGCAATCATTACAAGTGGCATCTTGCACAGTGCAAGCGGTCGTTTTCTATCGCTCGAGTAGATTTGTACTCGAGCAGCAGCTTTCTCAACGTGGACTGGTAGTTTCTCATAGCGAGCGGTTGCGAGCATACGTGACCACTCGCAATGAGAAACCTGACCTCCCCATGATGAGAATCTCGCCGGTAAGTTTATTTTCCACGCTCGCGATCGGCAACTTGATGTTGCTGATCGCGAACGAGGAAAAAGTCTTGCCGGGATGTTGATTTTGCTCACACGTAGTCGTCAACTTCATGTTGAGGACGGCAAGCAAGCAAAAAATGCCCGCTATGTGTTTTTGCACTGTGCTACGTGCAACTCGCGTAGTGCGTAGTAGCGCAAACTATGCACGCTCCGCGAGCGTAGCAGAGTTGTACACCTAGGGTTAATCCAAGGTCAGCGATGAAGGGGGAGGAAAGAGCTCCAGATGCAGCAAAGGGATCCCCAGCTTCAGATGCAATCACTCACTGCCAGAGTCTGCGACAGGCAGGGACCTTTTCCGGTCAGGCTCCGCTACTGGAGACGAGACACCATCTTGCTCTCCTCGCAACATGATCTGGTCCTCCGGGCCACTTGCTTCCCACACGTAGCACAAACAGCCGCGGTACACAACAGAGGAGACCAGGCGGTTAGGGGTCGTCTAGTGGTCAGAACGTCTAGGGCACCAGTGTGTTCATTATGTCAACACTGGGCTTACAAAAATGCCACCAGGGTCCAGGAGTTCAGATGACCGAATCCACCATCTTGGACAATCTGGCCACGCCCCCAAGAAATTAATCTTTTTAACACAAAAAGAGTAACAAGAGTAATTCTCTTATTAGACTAATACAAAATATAGTTTGCTATTTTCATGATCACACACTGGAAGTCCCATCCTCAGTTAGCCAGAATACTAATCAGTGAGAGAACACACAATGCTAAACAAAGCACAGGGAAGATGTTTGACAGCAAGGGTATCCCCAGGGCTATTGGACGTAGTGCTTGCTCTACCGCTCACTGTTCCAGAGTTCTCAATGCTTCATTGCTTTCTAAACCGGCTACAAATAATATGCAAACCATCCGCTCTGTACTGAAGAATATTAATTGCTACAGAATAGATTTGCATTAATTAAAATATAATACTTCCTTTTGAGATGATTGTTTTAAATGAGGTGAAACAAAAATCCGAGAGACAAGGTGGTAAAATATTTGATGACAGAAGGCATGATTTCTTTTCCTGTTCTGGGATGCAGTCTTTCCTGATGAATAATTTATGAGGTGGAATGAGAGAAAACACATTTCATTATTTGAGGAATTGAGAAAAGTGTAGGAAACATGAACCACAACACACTTCCTGATGGAAGGAACTTATCTCTCAAATGAGTTCCCATTCTATTCACACTGAATTATCAAGATAGAGCTAGAGGTACTTTGATTTGCTTCCCTATTTGTCTCTCTATTCACTCTGGTTCTCAGTTATGAGGTTTTGCCGTAGGGCAGCGCCACAGGCCTTCCTGCTGCAAAAGCCCTACGGCAAAAGAAAAGGCCAGGAATGCACCATATCTATCAAATGCAGCACATTCCTGTCCTTCAATGCTGCACTGGGGCACAATGGACTGCGGCGCGCCAACGCAGGCACCTTTGCACCGAGGTGCAAGGGTGCTTGCATTACGGGGATGATTATTTTTGTGCAGGAAAGGAAACCTTCCTGCACAAAAACAATCACAAGAGGCTTTTTCCTGCAGCACACATAGAAAAAGGAAACACAAGTAAAAATAAAGATACTTCTCCTCGTTGTGCCTCCCTTACTCCTCCCCTGGAATGCGTAAGTTTTTGGCGCTGCCTCAGATTTACGATTTCTCATAAATCTGAGGCAGTGTCAAAAAGCCATGGATGTTGCTGGGACCGCTGCAAGCAACACCCATTGCACACCCCTTTAACACAGAAAACTGTGTTAAAGGGAACAATATTTACGAGGCAGCGTTAAGCCAAAAAAGTGGCTTAGTGCTGCCTCGTAAATATGGAGCAGGCTTCTGCACCATGGAACGTCACAAAAAGTGACGTTCGGGCAGTCCAAGGGGTTACATAAATGAGGCTCAAGATCTGCAATTCCATTTCTACTGAAGGAAAGGACAATGTATTTCCTCCTTTTTGATATCTTTACAACATTATGGTGCTGCAGAGAGCACAGCTCGGAAACATAGAGAAGCAATTACAGCTGTGCGTTCAAGAGCTTTGTTGTATGCACCTCATGCTCTAACTCGGAGACTTTCTGAGTTAATGCATGTACAGTAAAAAAGCACAGTTTTGGAAAAAGCAAAGGCATAGAACTGTTCTGCTTCTGTGCACACACTAAAAAAAGACGGGAACATTATATGGCCCTGATTTGTAACCCCACTGCATGTGTACAATAAAGGCAGAAGTAATTTCATTGTATTACCATGTCTTATATGTTTTCAATGCATACTAGTTATTTCAAAATGTATTTAATACACATTTAACAAAACTTCTCAACCAGGCTAAAACATGAATCAAACTGATTTCACTCTTAACTGTTCTCCATTTTTTAGATCTGCAAGATGTGCCATATCTGAACACTAGACACTGTGTGAACCAACCTATTTACAGTTGGGTTGGTTCTAAAAATTCTGAATCATAGTGGGTCGCAAATTGATCAGCATCATGAATATTAATGAGATACGTTGCAAATTGCGACTCACAATGATTGGAGGCCATTATAGAAATTCTGGCCTGTTGGGGTCATCGGTGTACCACGTAGTGATTGCATTAATTTCAAGCAAACTTATTTTTAAATGCAGAAACGGAGCTGCACTTAGAAAAATAGTTTTCCTTTATTTTTAATGCTTGTTTATAAATTGGCAGTGGAACTTGGACTATTGCCTGTACTTCAGCAAACGTTTCAATGTAACAAACTAGAATCATTTATTTATTTAAGTTACTTAGAAATATGCTACAATGTGTTGCATCCAGCCATCTTCTGAGTGCTTCTGTGTCTAGAGATCACTGCATTTTTAATGAGTCCCACGTAGGAGCTCTGGGTGCAAAAAGGTAGTTGCATCCATGACCTCCGATAGTCTGATGTTTAATACCAGTAGACAATTTTTTGGGCTGAGAAAAACAGTCGATGTCGGATGTAAGAGAGAAAACACTCAAGTAACCTACCTAATAATTTTCATAAAATCTTCATTTTCTCTTTTCTATGGCCCTTGCTCACTTGAAGAGAAGCTGATGAAGAGGAGAGGGGAGCTTTGTTGTAGCATTGTAATGAAAGCTTATCTAACAATTGTGTTTTTTGGATCACTGACACAATATTGACGTAAAAAATATCATTTGACACAAATATCATGCCAAAATGATCATTTACCAAAATATTGTGTCCCTATACTTATAACGGTAAGTACCAAAATATTGGAAATAAAATATTTATTAACACTAACATTGTCCAAAACATACACAAATGTTGTTTTAAAAAAATATATTTTCAGTTTAAAGTAGTAAAACTTAAACATTTTAATCTATAACATTAGTATATTATAAATTAAATAAAGTCCACTAATACTTAATACTATATCTATAGTTTAACATAATTATAAAATAAGTTATATATCATGTTTTTTATTTCTTTTTTTAATTTTATTACTATAAAAAGCATGTATATAGCTCTATATATATATATATATATATATATATATATTTAAAAGAGCATATAAACACATTACAAATTCAATTGCAAAATATGAAATGCATTACTAAATTATTCAATAAATCACCAAATGAATAAAATATAAAACATGAAAAAAATATGATAAACATTAAGAAATGATAAAATAAACAAATAATAACTAAAACTCTATTCAACGAATATTAGGAAAAGTACTGGAGTCTTGAAATATTAGATTTACTATTCACACTCCTGTTTATGAACAGTAGGGAAAGTGTAGGACTTCGGAGGGGGTACATTTACTTTTCCCATTTCAAACAGTGCATCAATAGTGAAAGTGTTGGACTTCAGAAGAGTTAAATTGTCAATTCCCAGTCCGTACATATGAAACAGTAGGGATAGTGTTAGACTTTGAAGGTGTTACATTTAGTATTCCTACTCCAGGCAATGCAACAGTAGGGAAAACGTAGGACTTTGGAGGGGTTACATTTACTATTACCACTCAAGTCTGTGCAACAGTAGGAAAAGTGTTGAATTTCGGAAGGGTTCGATTTACTAATCCCACACCAAACATCGCAATAGTGGAGAAAGTGTTGGAGTTCGGAGGGGTAAGGCTTACTACTCCCACTCCAGTCTAAGCAATAGTAGGAAAACTACTTCACTTCAATCACATTACATATATGAACAAACCTATTAATTAAGAAAAAATATTGATGTCTTAATATAAGCCTGATTAATTAACATGAACAAATGTACATGATGTATTTTAAACAATGAAACAACTTACATCATTAATAATCAATTAAATGATTAGGTATCAGCAGCTATGAAAATATTGGACTTCGGAAGAGTTAAATTGACTATTTCCACTCCAAACAATGCAACAGTAAGAAAAGTGGTAGGCTTCAGAGGGGTTACATTTACTATTCTTACTCTATTCAACACAACAGTATGGAAACGTAGGACTTTGTAAGGTGAGATTTACTACTCTTTACTTCAGTTTGCACAACAGTAGGAACACCATTGGACTTTGGAAGGGTTACATTTACTATTCTCATTCCAAGCAGCATAATAGTAGTGAAAGTGTTGGGTTGTGGAAGTGTTATTTTAACCAATCCCACACCAAACAGTGCAATAATAGGGAAAGTGCTGGACTTTGGGAGGGGTTAGATTTACTATTCCCCCTCAGTCTAAGCAACAGAATGAAAAGTACTTCACTTCAATGACATTACATATATGAGAAACCCTATTAATTTCGAAAAATATAAAATTCTTAATATAAACATAATGAATTAAGATAAAAAATAGTATATATTTGTATTCAAAACAATTAAACTATTTACATAATGTATAATCAATTAAATCATTAATTTTTTTAAAACATATTTTTATTGTTTTTTTCACAATTAACATACAGCTTTTGTTACCAAATATAAATGATCCTTCCCCCTCCCACTTAGCGATCCTCAGATTCCAATAATCAGTTACATTTCACTGAATCACGTTTCTCTCTATTTCTGCGATGTAAAACAGTGGTATATAGTTGTCCGTTCTGAGTCACCCATTATGACTGTTAATCTCAACATTACATAGCATTCCTGCACCAATCAACTAAACCCCCCTTCCTCCCCCTCCCTCCCACCGGTGTGTTCTGTAATCATTTCATCCTAGTAAGTAAAGTGCATATGTACATCCAACTAGAGTCACCCTACTTGGTGACAGTCCCTCCTCTGGTCCTTTATTCTGTGTCCTCTACTTTCTCCTGGTTAATCAGCTCCTGCACTAACTCCTCCCACGCTCTCGCTACCTCAAGTGCTTTCTCATTGTTCTGCCTTTGCGCCTGTCGCAGCCGAACTGCCCCCTCACTGCTAGCCCACTTAAACAATTCGGGCTTCCATCTCTTAACACTAGGACCTTCTTTCGCCTTCCAGCGCATCGTAATTTCCCTTTTTGCTAACACCAAGCCCATATCTATGAACTTGCTCGTTATCTTCGTCTTGGGGGTGTGAGGAAACCAGTGCAGCACGCATACTGCTATATCGAAGTCCAAGTTGCGTTCTGTGACCAAATTCAGTAGGTCTCCCACCTCCATCCAATAGGACCCCATACTCTAGCATCCCCATAACATATGTTCCAAATCAGCTCACATGGCCGCACATCTAGGACACATCGCATTGCTAGTATTATAAAATTCCATGATCTTACCGGGGGTCAAGTATGCTCTATGCAAAATAAAGAAGCGAACCAGTTGGAATCGCGCATTTCTAGTTCCCTTCCAGGCCCTACGTAGGATATGACCCCATGTGGGTTCTGGTATGGTTTTCCCCATACTTCCCTCCCACTTCAAGCGCGCGCAGAGCATCTAGTGGAGTTAATCCCTCATCCAGCATCCTGGTATATAAACGTGTAACCTCCTTAAATGTACCACTTGCCATCACCACATACTGGCATGCCATTGTCGTTTTATGCTCTGTCATTCCGTCCTTCCAATGCATCTGAATCGCTTGCACTATGGCTGCATGTACCAGAAAGCCGCCTCTGGGGAGATCGAACCTTTCCTGTAACACTTGGTACGTTAAAAGCACTCCGTCTTCATATAAGTCTCCCAGGACTTGGATCCCTGCTTGCTCCCATTCCCATAACGACGCCCAGTCCCCTCCATGTGGTAGCGCAGTGAGCATCCCTAACAGTATTTCTGGTGCATAAGGGTGCCGCACTCCTGCCCTTCTCTGGCTCCAGTTCCAACACTGCCGCAGAGTCTTCTCTTCCAAGGTGAGATCACCCAGGTTTATACGCTGTTGCATTACTATAAAGGACAGAACATGTCTCGTGATCCCACTACCTTGTGCCGACTCAGGTCCCCTAAACTCCACAGCCACCGCTTGCATAAGAACTTGTAATTGCGCCGCTATGTAATACAATTCCAAGTCCGGAAGTGCTAACCCTCCCTCCGCTCTCGGTCTCGTTAATGTCTTGAGGGCAACCCTGCGTCTTCCTGATCCCCAAATAAACCCCACTATCATGGATTTCAAGTTTGCAAACACTGAACATGGCACCCATATAGGTAGTGTTCTGAAATAGTACAGTAGCCGAGGTAAGGCCACCATCTTCAGTAAGGCGATCCTCCCCATCACTGACAACGGGAGGGCACTCCAAAAAGTCATGCTCCCCTTCAAAGCTTGTAAGCACCTCCCTATATTTCCTTCTAGGATGTCATTGATTCTATGATATATATGAACTCCGAGATATGCCAGGCAAGACGGCTCCCACCTCACCGTCCGAGGCAGCTCAGGCGCCGTCCTCCCCGGGAGTGCAGGGAATAAACATGTTTTAGACCAATTGACCCGCAGACCTGACACCTTCCCGAAGTCCGATAACAGTTTTGTGGCTCCTACCATTGCATCTTCTGTGTTCGCCAGGATCAGCAACAAGTCGCCCGCATACAATGATATATATTGCTGCATCTCCTGAAGGCCAGCCCCTCGTACCACTGCCCCAACCGAGCCCGCACCGCCAGCGGTTCCACTGCCAAAGCGAACAGCAGTGGGGAAAGTGAGCAACCCTGTCGCGTCCCTCTGGCTACCTCATACTGGGGGAAACCATTTGCCCGACCCTCACTCTAGCCCTCGCTGAGGAATACAGCACTGTCGTCCATCTCACACACCCTTCACCCAACCCAAAGCCCCCCATGACATTATACAAATATTTCCATTCTAGGCTATCAAAGGCCTTTTCAATGTCTACTGACAGTACTGCCGCCTCAGGCGAGCTTATAGGTGCTTCTTCCAGGACCCTCAACAGTCTCCTGATATTGGTGGCAGTGTTCCTGGTAGGAAGAAATCCCGCCTGGTCCTTATGTACCAGGGTAGTCATATGCTGCATTAGGCGTGATGGCAGAATCCGACTAAGAATTTTATAATCGGTAGTCAGCATTGACAATGGGCGGAACTCATTCAGGATTCCCCTCTGGGTATAGATCATGTTACCTCCCTCTGCTGCCAGTGCTAGTATCAGGGAGCCCGCGGTGTAGGATTCGCTAACCACGCTAACAGTGTTCCCGACTTATTGCCCTCCTTGTGAGCCTTCTCAACATACTTCCTATAATCAAAACAACGTAATCTCTCTACTTCAGTAGCCAATCCCTCCTTGGCTTCCAGTACCTCCTGCTGAAGTTCTGGATGTTCGGGTCTTGCCTTTTCTGCCTCCCTTAAAATTCCCTACGCTTTCTCAACATCATGCAACAAAGTTTTCCGCACTCCTGCATATTTGCTAATACAGACCCCCCGCATTACCACCTTGAATGCATCCCATTCTATCGCCCTTGTAGTAGCAGTGCCCGCATTCTCAGAGAAGTAATTTGTTATCCTTTCCTCCACTTCTCTTCGGAACATGGGATCTTCCAGCATCTCAGGTCTCAATCACCATGTCCGAATGTCAGCGTTTTCCTTCGTCCAGTGAAAAGTGAGCAGCAGTGGGTTGTGGTCGGACAGGGTTCTAGTAAGATACTTTGAATTAACTACAGCAGCTGCAACTCACGAGGAGCACAATATAGTATCCAGCCGAACATGAAGCTCATGTAGGGCCGAATAGTAGGAATAATCCCTGTCTTGCGGATGATGTGATCTCCATACATCCACCAGTTGCCATCTATCCTGCCATGCAAGCCTATGCTTGGATAACCTATGCACTGGTGACTCTCACAAGGGGGGGTGTGATCTGTCTAATGTCGCATCCGCTATCGAGTTAAAATCTCCCCCATTAGTATTTGGCCTGCCAGGAACTGCGCCAGTGCCCCTGACATTCTATTCAGAAAGCGCGCTTGCTCCACATTGGGTGCATAAACACTACATAGGGTTAGTTCCCTACTGTACAGACGTCCTGTGACTCTCACAAATCTGCCCTCGCTATCAAAGGTTTGTTTAAGCATCTGAAAAGGAACCCCTGCTCTGATCCACACCAATGCACGCCTCGCAAACGCTGAATAAGCTGTGCTAAAAACCTGTCCCCTCATCTACGCTGCAGTGCTATTCCATCTGATTTAGTAAGATGCATCTCTTGAAGCAATGCTATGTGCACCCCCCTCCTGATTAAGTATGCATGGACCTTGTGACGTCTAGTCATAGTGTGTAGCCCCCGTACATTTAAGTAATACATCTTAGATCATGGACCGTCCCCATTATTACAAGTCACCTGCTTCTCCTCTCCACCATTAACGTTGAACACACCGGTGAACCCCAAAACCCATCCCAATCCCCAACATCCCCAACTCCCCAACCCCCCCAACAACAGGTCCTAAAATCAAACTGTTAGTCCCCATCTAAAAGATACCCACACACACCACACTTCTAAGCCCAGCGTTAGTCACCGCAGGCTCGCCTTAAGGGCTAGATGGGGGGTCCGGTGCCGATGGATGCGCACCCGCTCCTGCTCGTGTACTCCGCTGAGGCCCCCTTAGACGTCCTCACCAAGTACCCCACCCTCGTGCCAGACTCATCCATAATAAAACACCCTAGTCCCTCAACAGTCTCCCGCCCCTGGATCGCCACCCGGCATCAAGCCTCCACCTGCGTTTCAACTGTGCTCAGCAGCAACCCCTCCGCCCCCCTTCAAACATATGTATTTGTAGCCCCCCACCGGCAGATATCGGTTCCTGCTGTCCTGCACAATTATTGTTACTCATCAATAAGCCCATCAGCTGTGGCCTGGGTAACCTGCGGCAATCAAACACTCCCAGCTTCCGACGCCTCTGTGTCCAATCGTGATTTATCATCTTCAGTGTCCGTGCCTTCTGGTGAATGCAAAACTTGACTGACAAACATCGCCGACACCGCCTCCAACATATCTTGCTTCCCTAAGTCCATTTGAGCTCGAGATGGTTTCTTAATCTTCTGTTGCCGACGTCAAAGGCACTGTGACTTGCGCTGGGGCAGCCCCTCCATGAGTTCCTGCAGTTGCGTCTCCGGTCGGTCTTTACCAGCTCTATAAATTTCCAGCCACGCCCATGCAGCCTTCGGCCTATCATGAAACATAGTGTTACCATCTAGCATGATTTTCAATTTCGCAGGGAACATTAATGAGTACTGGATGCCTTCCGCTCGCAACTCCCTCTTCACTGATAAGGACGTTCGACGGCGTTGGATCTCCAAGGTATAATCCGGAAATATATTCACTCTGCTATTATCAACCTCGAAAGGGCCTCCAGTCCTTGCCCTCTGGAGTAGCAGATCTCTGTTTTTATAATGCAAGAGCCTAGCTACCACTAGGCGCGGTGGACGTCCTGGCAGTGGGGGCTTGGCAGGTACCCTATGTGCCCGTTCTAGCGTGAAAATGGGGGATAAGCCCTCGGGTGCCACCATCGTCCGCAACCACTCCTCCAGATATTGCACCATATCTGATCCCTCCACTTTCTGCGGCAGCCCCACCACTCGAATGTTATTGCGCCGATTGCCGCTTTCGGCATCCTCCGCCCGTTACTCCAGCACCTGAAGTCGGTCCAGAACGTCCACCATCTTGCTCTCCAATACCTTGTGGGCCAGTTCTACCTCTTGCAGTGTCCCTTCCACTTGTGTTTACCCTGTCCACCAGTTTAGAGTGATCCACCTTCAGGAGCCCCAGCCCTGTCGCTACTTGCACAATGTCCTGCTGCAGGGCCGTTCGGGATTCCGCTATCGCAGTTAGAATACGGTCAAACTGTTGCTGTAATTGCGGATCCTGGGCTTCCACTGTTTCCTCCAAGTCATCCTGGGTCTGCTGTTCTCCTTCAGACTGTTGAGCAGTTCCCCCCTGCCTTCCTCGTGGTTTTCCCATTGTCCCTGGCGTGAAACAGGAGCGGATTGGGATTATGTGCAGGTCCAGCGCCCGGGCTCTCAGAGTTACTTCCCCCTCAGCGGTGGATCGGTGGAGTCCGAGTTCGTCACCCGCTCTAAGGCTGCTATTAGTCTCCCAGCAACGCACGATGAGATCAGCCTGTTCTCCACAGTTGCTCAAGGCGCAGCTCCTCTTCTCATGGATCTCAGGGTTGCTCCATTCTGCAGGTCGCAGCCCTTCTCAGCGCCCCCACCTCTCCTTGCAGTCTAGCGCTTACCGACCCACGCCACTCTGGTAATGGGTGCTGGTCGGGGTCTCCTCCCCCCTCCAGTCCAGTGGCCGCTCGTGCCTGTATAGTGAGTGCCCCATTCTCCAGGACGCCTAATAAGATGATCGCGCCGACTCCTTTTCAGCACACTCTTCCCTACTGTGCACCTCTTCCAAGCTGTATCTGTATGTTGCCCAGCACCTTCTTGCGGCAATCCCCTCAGTGTTTGTCTCTCCAGCTGTGCTCAAGGTGTTCAACTGTCGTGTTCGTGCTCACACCTGGCTGGGTCCCGCTCATGGAGTGTCTGCACCCTCGAATTCCTGGGCCTCTCTTCAACCCAGAACCACCGCCCAGTCCTCTTCCTCCGTTGAGCCCCGCAGTTAGTGTAGGTTGGTGGGAGGGGGAGATTGCTGCCCACTATACAGCTCAGGGACACAATGCCAATTCTTCAAATCGCCAATTGCCCCGTGCACCCTCTGGTCTGCCTACCTTCGATCCGCTATGTACAGTCTGGGTAAGGGCAACCACCTTCTGCGATCGCCTGAAGTCCCGGCCTTCACCTCTCCCGAGCCCCTGTAAGGAAACCTCCCGACATTCAGCAGCCCGGCCGCGCGATTGTCCCAGGCTCAGGCGCTATTCCCCACATCGCCGCCATTTTGCCAGTCGGCTTCTGGAGATTTTTTTGGGCCGCGGCGGAGCTCAGAAACCGCCAGGAGTTCCTGCTCATCTCCTTCCGTACCTGCGGGGCACCGTTGATCGCGGGGGGCCCGATCTCCAACTCCAGGGTTATCGGGCTCCCTCCCCTCTGGAATCGCCACCTCCTCACTCGTCGGGCAACTTTGCCCGTTTCCGCTGAGGAAATGCTTCGTACCGAGTTCATTTTAAACAGTCTCCTGCACTCTGCTCTTCCTTTACAAGCCCCGATTTCAAGTAACCAGGGTCCCCCTCGCTGTGGCACCGGTCTAATCACGGGTCAGCATGTAAACCTCGGGGACCCAGGTATACCTCCTCCGGCCGTCGCCATTTTGTCTCACCGCCTCCGCTGCAAACTTGGGCCGCTCAGAGGCGCAGGAGCTCCCCACGCTCACCACAGTGGCCACCGGGCAGCTCCCTGGGCCGAGGACTTCACAATCTGTGAGTCCCGGCGCCCTAGGTGGAAAATTAGGGTTCTTAATGCAGGATTTCGTGGGGGCCGACGCGGAGCTCGGCTCTTACACCGCCAGCTCCATGGGCTTCCAAGCCACCCCCCCTTAAATCATTAATGATCACTTAATATTTAATTGTTCATTATTAGTTAACTCCCCACTTTATACCCCTACGGGCCAAGCAACTCGCACCTGAAATATAACTATAATATATAAATATTACACAATTTACATGATCATTTATCAATTAAATAATTATCTATCAACTAATAATTAATTGTTATTTCATTATTACTCAATTAACCTCCCACCCTATACTCCAACAAACCTAGAAATCCACAGCAAAAGTAACTAAAATAAATCAGTATTACATAATTCATTACAAACTAATTAATAATTAGTAATACTTACTTAATTAACTTTAAACCCCATCTACCTACAAACCCAACAACCCGCTACAACACTATAAATTACAATTGACAACTAATAAAAAAAATCGAAATCATTGAAAATTACAAACCATATTTAATTCAATGAATAACAATTATACAAACAATATTTACACATAAAATTAATATTTCAACTAAAATACATTAAAAGAATTTTAATTTTTTTTTACTTTTTATGACTATATTTCTGAAAAGGATATTAACAGCAACAATATTCTTAAAAACAATATTACCTATGTAAAATATCGATATTCTAGACAACAATATGTTTGCATCACAGTGTTTTTGAATCATAATCTTTTTTTCCAATATTTCTATCTTCCGATATTTCATCTTAGTTTTTTGTCCAAATACTAAGGTTTTTATGTTTTTCCCAAATCCCCAGGGAAGGACAGACCTTTTATAGCACTGGGCATTTCCTCAATGGGCCGGTGCGCTTGGATTCCATTTTGAGAGCCCATGGTCACTCAGAGTGCCCATATTACTTTCCACAGCTCACAGCGGGTAACTTCTGCATGCAAAGGGACTTCAAGAGAGAATGAAAAAGAGGGAGAGAGGGGAAAGGTAGAGTGAAAGTGATGAGAGGAGATTAAGAGAAAGAAAAGAGAAGAAAAAAAGGAAGCCAGATTGGATGGATGGAAAGAGAGAGAGAGAGATTGCATGAGAAGACGAGGGGAGGGAAGATTGTTTTATATTTTTACCTGAGCTTCTTTTGTTTCCCCATTCCAGACCTGCGAATCCCACATAGTTATTGTGGGTTATCAGCGAGTGTTCAAGTATGCCATAAAGCTGTCTGCTGCCTTGTTGTTTTCTTGCTGCTTTTTATGGGATTACAGTGAACTGGAGGGACCTTAGGAGTCAACCAGGGATGCAGTAGGATGATAGTTTCTCAAAATGCTTGGGTACATTTTCCTACCACCTTCTGCATGATGCATATAATCTTGAATTACAGAAGACCTTGTGCATGATGCACAGAATTTTGAATTTCAGTTATCTCGCTATTGGGAGCCAGATGGGGGTTCGATGTTGAGGGTTGTGTTGTTAAAGCACATTTGCTACTCTTTTCTGCACCGCATTGAGTTTTGAAATCTACTTTCTAGAAGGTCTGCGTTGTTTGTGTTGAAGTAATCCAAATTTGGAAGGACTAAGGCTATTGTGAGCATTACATGGTCTGTCTGAAGAAGGGAGTGGTTTTCCTCAGGGTGTTTACTTTGTTTGTGTCACTACTGCACTGATCTGTGGATTTAGATAAGAGCTGACAATGGAAAGGAACACCGGGTTACTTAGTGCCTTAGTTGGTGTCACGGCGGAAGTAATCCCTCTAGCTAGGACAAAAGAATGGAAATGGAGTCAGTAGTGTGTTGCCAGCCTGAAGAATCTCTATCTTGGAACCATTCAGCCATATGAGGGAGCATAAGACACTATAAACATGGTCCACACATATAAGATAATTGTGGAAGTATGGTGTGTGGAGTGTACATGTAAAAGATGGATCTGAGAGTGTGATGCACTTTTAGAAAATTTAATGTAATTGTTTGAGGGTTGGCATGTTCGTTTTGTCATCTGGAGTCACTGCTACGCATCGCTCGCTCTCTACATGTAGCTGAACTCTTGTATATTAAGTCTTTGAACCCACTTGTCTTGGAGCTCAGAGTCTTCTTCTAGACCCCTCTTTGTTAATCCCATGCAATGAATAGTTACTGAACACGTAAATCATAAACTTCCTTACCTTTTCATGTACTTGGGAGAGTACTCCCTCTCTGGGTTTGAGGGTGCGTGCTTCACATGCATCGCATTGTAAGAAGTGTGAGTATATTCATTTTCATCATTGTAGTCCGGTCCAAGCAATGTCCTTGCCCAAGTTCCCATATCATAGGGAGGGAGGATGCCTCCGAATTCAGAGGGCAGGCATTCTGGGTGAATTAGTTGATGGAGACTGTTCAGATTATTACCATGTAGAAAGATCTTTAAAAAAGAAAGCAAAAGTGGTAGAGTATTAGTACTTGTTATAAATCATTATTAGTTTTCTACTATACTGTGTCTAATCAACACATAGTTGCAATGTTCACAAGATGAAGATAGGAAAATAAATCTGTAATAATTTTGAGCAAGCTGTACAAAGATTTTTTCGAGCACAACCTCTTCAATATGAAGTTTGCCACTATCTTTTGCAATGTTCTAAATCCATTCCAGCAGTTGGTAACTTTTTTCCACCTTCTAAAATAGGCTTAGAAATGGTTAAGGAATCGCTATTTGGAAGGCATATATTGTAGGTGTCTCTTCCAAAGAGAGATTCTTATCCACATGTATCAATGATTTTGGAGCAAAATAGCGGTTGCAAAGCATTGAAAAGTTAAAGAACCCCAAGTTTGGGTGGTACTCCATTCGCAAAAGGGAAGGGATACCTTGGTGACCTATTCCTCTTCGTGAATGTCAAAAAAAGTTTGTTGAGGAGTAGGCAGTTGGTCAGAGGACCAATACAAACTCTCAAGCAATCATAAAAAATGTACTTTTCTTTTTAGACACAGCCCAGTACTCTTTAAAGAAATTGGGCTTCATTTAAAAAACAAAAACAATTCCTTTGCTTTATTTAAATGTGACCGCAGACATGGTGCTATGCTGACCGCAGCAGGCCACCATCCTTGTGATGGCCTCCAATCATAGCGAGTAATGACCTATCTCATTAAAATTCTAGCGGTGGGTCTGACTGGGACCCACCATGATTCAGATTTTTAGAACCTATGTATTAGTAAATAGGTTGTTTTAAAAAAAATATTTACTGGTTTGCAAAAATGCTGGTCACAATTTGCAACCAGATATTTGTACCTCTGAAACTTGGTACTTTAAAAGTCACAGCAAAACAAAAACTGTACTTTTCTCAATTTCATACATTGGTGTGGTACAAACTTCATCTCTCTCCCCTACAGTGCCAGACAACAGAACTAAAATAATAAACTTACATGGTAGTATGACATTATATTGAGGCTATCACTATCGACCTACAATAATGTTACATTTATTTTATCCGCCTAACGCTACGTTGTATGGTAAGTATATATTTACTATTCTCAACAACACTCATATTTACATTGGGAGGTAAGTGTATTTAGGATTTAGTATAGTAATTGCATAGTTACTATATTGTAGTAGTAGGCACTGGCGTAACGAAAATTGAGGGGGCCTCCCTACACGGTGGGAAGAGGGGCCCCCTCCAGGCTCAATTAGAAGCTCTCTGGCAGGAGTGCAGTGCTGAGGGGGCCCCTTGGAGCTTGGGGCCCCCGCACTGCAGGGGCTGCGGGGGCCTCTGTTACGCCCCTGGTACTAGGTCTATGTAGCAAATTTGATTTTATTGCTATGTGATATGTTACATAAAATATAATTACCCTCCCACCATTCTAATAGGGTACATCCTTGAGTCTGAGAGGAAAAAAAAAGAGGGGAGAGGTGTAATATTCACTAATTCACCCATCTTATTAATTTATCATTTTTATTCACCTTTGTGTCCTATTTAATTATCCAGTTATCCTATTCATCTGTTCACCTTCGAAGGAACACTCACCCAGCCGCATATTTAACCCTCTGCATTTACACATACATGAGCCCACACACAATTATTCAATTCATACATGCACCCCATTCATGCTTTCATCCATCCACTCAAACACTTTCATCCATCCTCACATATCAATTTCTTTATAGACATTTTATCCATCCTTCCACACCCTTCCATTCATCAATCCATCAACTGACACCCAAGCATTGATCCACCACTGATCCACCCACTCACTCACTCACTCACTCACTCACTCACTCACTCACTCACTCACTCACTCACTCACTCACTCACTCACTCACTCACTCACTCTCTCACTCACACAGGCACACTGATCTGCTTAATTCATCCATCCATCCATCCATCCACCCATCCATCCATCCATCCATCCAGTCATTCATCCATCCATCAACTAATCTGAACACAAACTACAGATGCATTCATTGATTTCTACACACACAACCATCCATCTACCTATTTATCCATACCTGCGGTCACACACATGGATGGCGAAAATGTTCACCAAAAAGGAAGAATGGCAGAATCCCTTTTTTTTTTTTTGTTTTCCTCCTGATTGAACTTTAGCTTAAAAAGCACATTGCTTGTCTTGGAACCAAGCATTTGCAATTAAATTGGTCTTGCCTTTGGGACCTTATATGTATTTAGCCATGCAGCACATTAGCCAGGGTTTTCAAACATCTACTGTTCTTGAACATGGAGGGAAAGTAAGCACCAAACTGCATTACACGCCAAGTATGGGAACACATGGAGAGACATATTGCCTTTCAGCAGGAAATGGTATTGTCCAAAGCTCTGCTTTTAATATAAAATCAGGGCCTTCGGTGATCATATCACTGAAAATATTAGATTAAAAAAAACTTTTTTTTATAGAATGCTAAAGTGATTATGGAATTTTACTGACTTCTGCTGTTCGTTTTCTATCAAGAAAGTTAAACAGAGGCAGTTGCCAGAAAAAAGAAAAAAAGAAAGTCCCTCAACAGAAAGCAGTTCTGGTATTTTACTGACCTCTACTGGTCGTTATCTATCGAGACAGTTAAATAGAGGCAGTTGAACAAGCAGAAAGCAATTCTAGTATTTTACTAACCTCTACTGGTCGTATTCTATCAAGACAGTTAAATAGAGGCGGTTGAACAGAAAAAAAAGTTCCTAAGTGGAAGCAGACAAGTCCTAGAGCTGATCTCCAGAGCCCACAAAGTACATAAACATATAAGTATATACAAAAGTATATATAAGAGGTCTTGAATGCTCAACTTAAAAAGGGCTGATGCCATTACAAGATTTGGGAATATTTTGGCGTGTGTGTTTAGTACAGATCATCGGATTGTAAAACAACCTGGCGGAGTAGGTGGCCCATGAATATTATAAATGACTGTCTATGACTAATCGGAAAGGTCCAATGACAGAGCCCTGTTCCGAATGATTAAGGTCAGCCAATCTGAAGTACTGAAACAATAGGCAGTTGTTTACTTCTTATTGACTGCCCTGAACCAATGAGAACAAGCCTCTCTGAGTAGACCATTCAGAGTAACTGCTGGAAGCCTTCCCCATTCCCCTACCATGGGCTGTCACAGATTGCTCATTATGGGGGAACTCCCTGGCATCCTGACAGTGGTTTGTGGCTCACAGTGGTTTGTGGTTAAATGCAAAGCACAAGTGATAGATTTATCTGCCAAATCAGTCCAATCCATTTTTTTTAATAAACCATGAAAAGTTCCATGACATCCACCACTTAGTACATAGACCAGTCACTCATGAATAATTACACATGTGGGTGGAGGGGACCACAAACATGTACACCCTAAAATATTCCATCAACAGCACGCCCGCAAGTTTATGAACTAGAGATGGAGTTTAACATCAATTTCATGAGGTAATGTGTCCCGGAGATAAGGCACCTTACAGCATGTAACAAATAGAGTCAATTAAGTGAGGACAGCCTCAATAACTGAGTTATAGATCAGGATACAAATGTTAAGGTTTTATATAAAATACATTCAAGAGGTGCGGTACCTAGGTCATAAAGGCAAATTCATAAAGTCATTGCCATAAAAGCTCTCAGTAAATTTATTTATTTATTTTTGTAATTTGTTGAGCGCGGCGAATACCCGTGGGCGTCTCGGCGCTAATTGATTCCATTAAATTCCCTCATCGCTCATGGCAAATATAGTACTACAAAATAAAGTTCACAATCAGAATATTTCTTTGTCAGAAGTGAAAAGCAAAATTAATAAGAAACTAGACAGATTTTCTAATAGGAAAGTTACTGTGTGCCTAGGATATGGTCCGCTTCATCTCTCTGTCTTTGGCCGATGTAGCGTGGTGAAGTTGTAAACTCCTGTAAATCTGTGCTTCAGATAGAATCAACCACCTCACGCGACGCAACCGCCAAGCCTCTATCATTCTAATTGCGCATTATACAGCGCCATTTTAACAGTCTTTATTCAACCGTTTTCACTGTCAACACTTGACAGGATCTACACGCATGACATATGAAGAGCAATCACCAGGCTGCAGGCTCCTGTCTACCCTTAGGAGTGCCTGCCTATCAGCTTTAAACACCGCGAGAAGATGACACTTCATTATGCGGCAAAAGAAGCAACAGAATGCAACTCCGCGGAAGAAATCTGACAGACAGCCCAGATACGTTAAAACTCGCTTTAATATGTATGTAGCAGTTGCCAGTGTTTCTTCATATGGTGATTTTAGACACAATTGCAGCACAACATCCAACGCCTAGCCAGCTGAACCCTGCAGGCGCAGTGTTGATGGGTAGAGATTTCTTTGCAGTTTGCAGGTTGAACTTTCAATATTTATTTCTGAAGCATTCTGACAACAGTTTTTTATACCTAAATGGCTCTTTTCATGAGTGCAGGAGAAAACCCAATCTTTGTGGAAGCAACATCAATCTCACTGAGCAACAAAGGCTCACGAAGACAGTGGGTGAGGCTTGTCACTGCCATGCTGACTGTAACCCAGGGATCACTGCACAGGTTCCTTTGTCCCCTCATTGTGACCCAAAGTAAACAGCATATCAAGAGATATCTCTTTTATTAATAATATCAGTCCTCACTCACATATTTTATTTTGAAATGCTATGAGATGTTTCTAGTGGTAACAAAACATAATTACCCCCCACAAACACGCCCCTGAAAATATGTCAATTATCTCCTGATATTCACTTACCTCACAGATACAGGGGCGCAGCTTCAATTGTTGCAGCAGGTGCAGTAGCACCGGGGCCCTGAGCGCTGATAGGCCCACTGAACCCTTATTATTGCTGTAATTCACAGTTTAAACAGTGGCCAGGGGGCATTTTCTTCATTGCACTAGGGCCCATGACACACTGGCTGTGTGTTTGATTGAGAGGGGCCCCCTGAAGGCTGCCCCGCAAGGGGTGGGGGGTTTACACCCCATAGAACCAGAAAAACAAGAATTTGCAATGTAATGGATCTCACAATTGTTAAAGTTAGAGCTATCGGCGCTGTGAATGACATTCCCCCAGATGCATCAAGCCCAGATTCTGTGAATGTTAATTTCCGAAAAATACCGAATAGCAAATTAGAATTCGCAGAATGGGATGCATCAAAAAAAGCGTTCCAAAAATGCGATTCGCAGTCGGCCGCAATCGCCGAATGCGAATTTTGCTAAATCGCACAAAAATCGCAGAATCTCCTGTTTCCCATGTTGAAATTGCGATTTTGCAATTACAGAAATCGCAAATTGCGATCTCGCAAATTGCGAGATCGCAAAAACGGGAAGTCAAATTTCGAGCACAATGATGACATCACAACCAGGAAGTAGGCAGTTCCCTCACTCATTCTGAACACAGAGCTGGAGAGAGGAAGAGGCACAGCACTGAGCTCTATCAGACACACCCTGCAGCCCCTCAACAGGACATACATCCAACTCCAGAATGTCCCAGGATGCAGCAGGAAGCAGTGCAACTGGCAGGAAAATAAAAATAACATTTTCCAAACAGGAGCTGGAGTTCCTGATCCAGGGAGTCAGCAGGGACCATGATAGGCTTTTTGGTGAGCAATCCAGGAAGGTGCCTGAAGCAGACAACAGGGGCGGCTCTAGGCTCATGGTGGCCCTGGGCAGGGAGTGTAGGTAGGGGGCCCCGGAAGAGGGGGTCTGGGTGGGGCGGAGCGCGGAGGCCATTGAAGAGGGGGGGGGGGTCAGGGTGTTTGTAAGTGGAACAGAGCCGGAGGCCGCCAAATCCCTGCCAGGGGCCACCACGCAAATATGTATCCATCCTCAGAGGATTATTATATTAAGGATATATATTGGTGTGGTGGCCCTGTGCAGGTGCACAGCTTGCACATGCCTAAGGCCGGCCCTGCAGACAAAAGGCGCATTTGGCAGCGCATCAGGGCGAAGGTACACTCTGTAGGAGTGACCCAGTGCTCAATTGATGAGCTGAAGAAGAGGTGGTATGACCTCAGAGGCCGGGCCAAAGAGCGCATAGCAGAGAGGCTGGGGGAGCAACATGCCACAGGAGGAGGAGACCCCACAGTTGCGGACAACACTCGAGGACCTTGTTGAGGATACCATCAACCCAGCAGCCTGCGTGGGGGTCACTCAGCTGGACACCTCCCGACCCACACAACAATCCCAAGGTAAGAGCCATGCAACTGCGACCCCGTCCCCTAACAATGCCCATGCCCCCAGAGCTAGCCATTTAATAACCCCAGTAATGCAGGCCATGCACATCAGAAATGCCATATTGCATTGTGGGACCTGTAGTGTGACAATAGCTCCCTGATAGCCACACACAGCCAGACCTGTCAAGTGAAACATATCCCTAAAGCCAGTCAGGGAATGCAAGCCTGCATGCATGTTGCAACATCCCATGTGCAAGATTCATATCATTAATCATGCACCCATTTACATCACAGGTGCTGCAGAACCACAGACACAGACAGCGAGGCACTCCAAATTGAGGAGACCCCAGAGAAGACAGAGGGAGAGAGCCATCCTGCCCCACGACTTGTACCGTCACACACACCTGCACCAGTACCACCACCTCCCCATGCAGACAGGGCCACCCCTGTAGCCACAGGAGGAGTGCAACCACCCCATGCTTCACACATGGCAGTGGAACAGGCCACACCACCACCCAGGAGGCAGACACGGCGCACAGCCACTGTGCGGTCGCAGTCAAGCGGCCGGTTGATGCAGCATCGCAACGTGGCAACACGAGCTGACAGGGGGCAACATGCCCAAGATCCAGGGCTTGGTATCGAACGCCGGATGCTAGCAGTCCACCAAAAGCAGGCACGGCACATGGCAGCCATCCAGCTGCAGCTGTACAAGACTGCGCGCAATGTGAACCAGCTCACTGAGAGCGTGCCGGAGTTAACGGCTGTAGTGAGGGAGAACAGCCAAATCATGGTGTCGCAGCAGGACATCAGCCGCCGCCGCCGCCACCGCCAGCTGCTGACCTGGTTATCAGCATATACCAGGTCAAACCACCTAATCGGGAATGCAACATCGGGAATGCAACATCCCAACTGTCACGCCGGTCCCTGGCAATGCAAATACAAATGGTGCAATGCTGCCAGGATGTTGCTAGGGCGTTGGAACAGGTCACAACCGCTGTCCAGCAGGTGTGTGGCCATGGGCATGCAAGGGGAGGGGATGATGCCAGTGAGGGCACATCCAGTCTGAGCAGCCTGTCCCTGCCGGTGGTACCAGAACGACGCTGCAGTACCAGGCCCAGTGCAGCATCACAGCCCGATACTGGTGAGGTGGATGTGGAGAGGCGACAGGGTGCGTCTGGCCGGAGGCGCCAGTGATTGACTGAACATTAGCAGCAGTGCCATGCTGATGTACCAAGCACGCCTGCTTCGCAATCATGAGGCTGTATGACGTAATACAGTTTTCATGTTTTTTTAACAAAAAAAGTAAATGGAAGATCTTGTTCACATAATTATAAGAACTTATTTCAAACGCAAATCCTACTCATGTCATTATTTCATTTGGCATGCATGAGTGCAGTGTTGTGTGAGGGGTATGGGTGCACTAGAAATAATTCATTGTGATGTTGTTGCGGCGTCTGTGTCCTTCAGCAGGATTCTCCCCGCATGCATGATGCACATGTGCAGGTGGGCGGTTGTCCCCCTCCGACTCACTGCCAGAGATCTCCACAGGTATTCTCCGCTTGATAGCAATATTGTGGAGTATGGCACACACGGCCAAGATGCGGCAGCAGACCTCAGGCTGGTATTTGAGGGCCCCACCTGTCTTATGTAGGATGCGCAATCGGCTCTTTAACATCACAAATGTCTGTTCAAATACATTTGTAACGTCGTTCCTGTGGTGAGACAGGGTTGAGGTATGGGGTGAGGAGGTACTCATGGAGGCCGTAGGCACTGTCACCTGAAGGATAGGAGCAGAGGATCAGTGCCTGTCATGCGCAGCTACATGGTCTTGACGTACTGTATGTGGGCATGTGTTCTTACCTAGGAGGTGTCTTTTGCCAAAGTCACCCCTGACCAAGCGGGTGTGTATGCCGCTGTGCCTGAATATGAAAGAATCATGCGTGCTCCCCGGGTATTGGGCCACTATGTTGGTGATAATTGTCTTTGCATTGCAGACCATCTGGATGTGTAGTGAGTGGTAGGACTTGCGGTTCCGGTACATGTATTCTGACTCAGCGGGTGGGCAGATGTGGATGTGGGTAGAGTCAATGCAGCCAATTAAATGGGGGAATTGCGCAGTGTTATAGAAGTCAAGCTTCGTTTGATTTAAGTCCTGTTGGGTGGTTGGGAAGGTTATGTAGTGGTGTATCCGGGTCAGCATGGTGTCCAGGAAACTCTGTAGGCAGCGTGACAGTGTGCTCTGGGAGATACCCCCTGCAACTGCAACTATCCCCTGGAAGCTTCCGGAGGCCAGGAGGTGCAGGCAGCACAAGACCTGGACATGGGTGGGCATGGCATTGGTCCTCCTTGTTGGGTGCTGCATCAAGGGATCAAGGTCTCTGATGAGCTTCGTTATCATTGCCCCATTCCGCCTGTATTTGGTCTTCATTCTGGCCCAGGAGTGTTATCCACAGCCGGAATATGCGCTCCTGGATCCTGCGTTGGTTCCGTGCTGCAGCCTGGAGCCTCAGCCGCCTTGCCACGATGTAGAGACCTGGCATTGTGAATTTCCTCATGCTACTACTGTGTCTCCTTAAGTGTCTTTGTTTCATCATGCACCTGTTCCTTGTTTCAAATTTTATTTTATTTTTTCCTAATGAACCTCATGGTTACCACCTGGTTTGGCTTCTCCTTAATTTGCCACTCGCATTTAGCAATTTGTGTTTTTCGCAATTTGCGATTTTTGATGAATTGTATTTGAAAATTATTTGAGAATTCGCAAAATAATTCGCAGAATAGGTGGAGATTCGCTGCTACAGAATCGCTAAGAGGGTTCCACATTGATTCTGCGAATTTATGTTTGCGAATTCGCTATTTGGTGGTTTTTAACTTCATGAATTGCGGGAGCGGAAATTGCGTTCGCAATAGCTGTTTCGCAGCTATTGCGATCGCAATTTCGGTTGATGAATCTATGCAATTGTTTTTTTACTTTTTTGCATTCCACAAAAACTACAGCACGGTTCAGCAAACCATAGTAACCAAATTAAAGCCAGCGTGTCCTTGTTAGATACATTTGATCTATGAATTAAGTCCGCTTTCCCAGGCAGCGGCCCTTGTTCTATTTTCTTTTACAGACAAAATGAAGTCTACCGCCACCCTGCAGAAGGCGTGCATAAAGACATACATCATAGCTGCCAAGGTTTTAGATTGCCACGTGTGACATTGTCATAATTTCAGTGTAATTATGAGTGACATTTCAACGACTATGAGTGACACTTTCTCACGAGCAAAATCAAGCAAAGAAGATGAGGGAAACATAAATATCAGAAATTGCACCCCTTTGAGCAAGGAGAAACTCTAAGTTAACTGCTAAAAAGCGTAAGAAATAATTGTTAAACAGGTTTTATTTATCAGACTCTAGTCAAAATTGCAGAAAATAGATAAAACGGTCTGGAAGACGTTGATAATGTAATTATAATCAGCTGAGTGACTTGCAACTTTACTGGACTTCCTTGAGCAACATAAGCCGTAAGCACGGCTGCATTGGAAAGCTGAAAGTGGAGGGCACTCATTTAGGTAACAGCTAGGCAGGCTTAAAGTACATTTTATTTTTGAGTTGGATATTGGTTTGAAAAGGTCTGTGCCACCTTGAACATTGCAGTGGTTGCTTTCACTGCTAGACCTGCCATTAGACCAGCCTGAGGCAGGAGACTCCTGCTTTGTTTTAACTGCCTCCTGCTTCCCCGCTGCTGACCCCAGGACAGCCCCACTCCAAAACCCAGGCCTGGCCTGACAGCTCAACTGTCCCGCAATGGTACGGCCCTGTTTATGGGGCTGAGTCGCCCTCTGTGCTCCCGACTGTTCCAGCCCCGCCGGCCTCACACAGATCCTGACACCAAGGCTTTGGAGTGGAGTGGAGCGGAGCTGGACCTGGTCTCATCTTTACGCTGCCTCTCCCCAGCCCGGGGTGCACAGCTTCTTGCCCCTCTCTCAATGCTGCGCTGTGTGGAGGGGTGCAGCTTCAACTGGGACAGTGAGCCATGGCCAAGGGGACAAGCGTGCAGTGACTGCTTCCATTGCAGACCACAATTCTGCCTCGACAGGGAGCAGGTGACCTGTACGAAAACTGGATTATTTGCATGCAGTCTCCCCGCAGTGCCCAGTCATCATGCGGCGCCTGTGATCATGCCGCCGCATGGCCATGATGCTGCCTGTGCTGACTGACCCTGTCAGTGACTGTCTCAGCAAGTGAGGTCGCTGTGCCGCCGAGGCCGGGTTTTAATATACATTATTGCCCCTCCTGCAGTGCACAGGCAGCAGCGCACTCTCTCTCAGACAGTCCAAAATAGTAAGACTTGCTGCGGGGCGCTGCGCGGACCGACATGTCACAGCAACTCCTCCAGTCGAGTCCCCAGCTACTGGTCACTGACCTCTCCTGTTCCAGGAAGACATGAGGTCACAGATCGCCCCACTGGCTCACAGTGGGACTGACAGCCGCGCGCCTCAGCCAGCGCGGCAGCGGGTGGGAATTTCAGGCAGCAGGGCAGATATTGTTACATTGTAGCAAGCACTGAGTCTGAGAGGCGCCGAGCAGATCTTTAACTGTTGAGCTGCTGCTGCCGGCATTGAGTGAAGTTGTCTGCTTCGGCCCGGGGCGCACACACTGGTGTCAGAGGCACCGGCGTGCGCTAGCACCAAAGTGGGCAGCAAAGCGGTCAGACAGTGGCAAAATGCGTGACAATGCATTTCAGTGTGGTGATGCGGGAACACCACACTGAAGTGTGTTAGCGTCACGTCTGATGCGTGATACTTGACAGGCCTGAAACATAAGGACTCCTACTCAGAAGACATCCTGTCATGTCTGTCTTCTGGGTAGGAACGCCTGGTTCTGTTGAACAAGGCTTGGCTGCTTTGGCATTTTTCTTTTCCCATTTCGATGAACTTTTAGGTTTTGTTTCCTTGGGTTTTGACCCGGTGTACAGCAAGGGTTGCTTCAGTATGTTATTGAATCCATTCATGTCGCTGCAAAGCGAGGTCCCATGGCTGACTTAGGGCCTGTGAAGAAGATGTGAAGTTGCATACTTTTTATGCGAACATCAAGTGGAGAGAAGATGTCTCATGGAGCTTGGATTTCCTAAGGAGGCGGAGGCCAAAGACTGGCATAAGATCTGGGACTTCCCACATAAGCAAAATAAACTATTTTAAACGCACAAAAACAGAAAAAAGATGAGTTCCCCTGAGTTACCTTCCACAGATTCCTTGGATCTGACTCATTGTGTGGCCCTGAGCGATGAAGAGGGGATGCACACACTGAAGACGATCAGGGTCGACGCGTGTGACCCAAGCAACCCCAACGGCTGGTGAGTGCAACCTCAGATGTGCAGTCTCCACTAGGAATTTTTGCTATTGTCCCTCCTGATGGAGAGTGGATTTCAAGCTCATTGTTGATGCAGACTGAGCAAATCCTGGGCCAGCGCTCAATTCCAGTTACTTCTGGGGTGGTGTCAGCACTGTATGGAGAGCATAGGACAGAGAGGAGCCACTAGGCCCCAGCCTTGTTGGTTGAGCTCATTTGACACAGGAGTCCTGGAGTCTGCCCTAATATGGCTCTCCAAAATGGCCAGTGACTTCTCAGGGAAGCAGTGCGGGGGTGAATGCTTAGAATTTAACAGTCAACCAACAGAACCAATATCTTAATGTCAGACCCAGTGCTTATATTTTACATAAAAAGTAAGTACTTTATTCACAAAGCAGAATTAAACATTGTGTATATCAATAGAAACACCATGCAGGGTGGCACATAAATTGTGCTAAACATTAAGGTGCAATACCCCCTTCCATCCACTATCCTCCAAGTATCGGGCGTCCTCTCGCTTGTTGAGATCCCAAACCTGCATAGCCAAGCATATAACAGATTTGAGAAGGATTATGCACAGGTGCAGATGGCTTAAATATTCTTACAGGTCAAATGGGCCCTCAGCTCAATGTCTGTTTACCCTTCAGCAAAAAGTCTTAGCGTGCATACCATACATCTGCACATGGTTAGTCTCTTGACCCCAGGGCAGACTAATCCCTGCTTTTTACCTATTGGTTATTGTAGCAGTTTGGGTTGTGTGTCAGATGAAGTCCTGGCTCTTGCAGCTGATACTCTCCTGCGGGGGCTACACCAGCAACCTCACTAGGGATGACGTTTACGGAGCAATTGGTGAGGCAGATCTGTATGTAGCCTTCAACTTGGTGCGAGTGGCCCTCCAGACCGGCTGCAGGCAACTGCTCTGGCCTTCACACAAAACCCAAAATATCGGTGTCTTTCTGGCAGTTGCTGCATATGGCCCATATCAGAGCTTCCTGCTTCAGTGAAGACACGGCTTTCACACACAGTGTCAGGAGCAGCATCCGTCTCGCGAGCCCACGGCAGGCTGCCCCTTCCCCCTCACAGCAGGATTACACTGGGCTTCTGCTCCTGAACAGTGTCTCCTGCTGCAGGGCTCAGCACACTCCTTCCCTCTATCAGCAAGCAGGCAGGCAGGCAGGCACCCTTATAGGAACTTCAAGCAGACCGCTAACTCCTCCAGCTGAAACTACAGGCTTCAAATGATGTGCCTTCTCCTCTTTGGGTGGGGGGTGTCAGGTAGACACCAACCCTGGTTCCACAGCAGCTCTTCGAATACTCTGAAGGGCACTTCCCTTTTTGGTCAAAAATAACTTGAGACTGGAACAAGGGGGTTGGTTTGGATCCCACTTTTATACATATTTTTCAGACAGGGGATGTGAATCCACTGTGTAAGGTTTCAAAACCAGTTAGCTGTTTCTCTTTCAAATGTCATTCTCTGGCTATTCTCTAGACACAGCCTTTGTGCAAAGTGATGGCCCTCACTGCCTTAAGCAACGGGCTGGCTCCAAGTAGGAATAATAGAAACAGGGGCACAATGGAGTGTGAGGTCTCTGCACCTGGATGTCATTAGCCTTCCTGAAGCAGTAATTACGGAAGGAAAAAAAAAGAATCTGCCTGGACACATTCTCACCTTGAAGAACTGAAACTGCACTCAGACCCCTCAGCCCAATCATCTACCAATGGCGTACTTCAGGAAGAACTTATCAGCAGCACTTTGCTAACAAGGTCCTCTTTGAATTTCTAAAGGTAGCCCTGTCTCCATCCTCCCTCACTTCAGAGTTTTTGTCTCTGCCCTCCAGCTACAGGAATGCAGGCAATGCCTTTCCAGTGTCTGGGGACGCTGTGGTTATGGATCCTCCACCCCCCCCAGGGCTCTGACTCATACAACACATATGCCCACATGCATCAACGTCAACTGCATTGGAAACGGTGCGAATTGCAATTTTCGGCCATTTGCGAATGCAATTGACTAATTTGGAATGCATCATGCATTTCGCCATTTTAGGAATCGCAACCATGTTGCGATTTCTAAAATGGCGATTGCATTTAAGAAATCGCAATTTGAGATTTCTTAAATGCAATGCATGATCATTTTTTTTGCGAATTCGTAATTTGGAAGGGGTAAATTAGCATGAAGTTGAACTTCATGCTAATTTACCGAAAACTTTCAAACATGCACCAGTTGCATATTTGAAAGTTTTAATTTACACACACACATTTCCTTGGGTCATGTGTGTGTGTAAATTGCACTCAAAGTTAAATTTCAGGGGTGCAGGGAGGGGTTCTTTGGACCCCCTGCACCCTTGAAATTGCATTTAGATTTTACGATTCGCAAAATGAAATTCGCAAAATGTCTATGCCTTCCCATTGATTCCTATGGCCAATAAGAATCAATGGGAAGGGTTTTCCTTAATTGCGATTCGCAAATTGTGAATCGCAATTAAGGAAAAATACCGAATCGCTAAAAATATTGCGATTTTTTAATGCATAGCATTTTACGATTTCTTAATTGCGATTCCTTCATTTTTGCAATTAAGAAATCGCAAAATGTAACAATGATGCATGTGGGAAATAGTCCTACTAACATGCATGTACTACATATTCACTGCATATATATTTCCTCAACATGTCCATGATATGCCCCTCCTAGGTTCTGAGTTCCATTTAACAGAGAATCGTTACACGTGAGGAGCCAGGATGCTCAACTCTCTTTACCATAATAAAAAAAGGTCTGATCATACTGTAGATTCAAAGCCTAGCATACACTGCCACTAGTGACTTATGTGATGCACCTAGGGAATTAACAGTACTGCAATGTCAACTATGAGGCCACAGATCAGGTTCTGAACCGTGCATTACCAGAGGTAGTGTCAAGGCCCAGTGGCGGCTGGCATCTACGGGGAGGAGGAGGCGGTCGTGCAAGCTCAAAAGTAGTACAAAATAAAACAGCTTACCTGAAGATGAACATGACGCCCTCTCCACCCAGCGTCTTCTTTCCCCGCCTGCAGCCCAGCCAACAAGAAACTCCCTTGGCCAATCCTGGTGCTGCTCTCACCTGAATGAGGGCAGCACTGGGATTGGTGGGAGCGTTCTGACTCGGGGCACCTCATCGCTGTGGAGGTTTTGACTTGCTCTAATCCAGCTGTCTCAAGAGAGCTGGGTTAGAGCTGTTTAAAGTATGCATGTGTGGCTGGCCATCGCAAGACGGCTGGCCAAAAAGATATGCGCACTTTAAACAATGCACAGCCAGCCCGCCCTCCTCCCTTCTGCTGTCAGTCAGCAGCGCCCCTGCCTCCATCCTGATGATTTGTTCAGGACTGGGCATTAAAAATAAGATGGTAATAAAAAAAGTGGATTGACGCTCCTCCAATAGAGCACTGACTTGGACGAACTCCCTGACTTTCATACGCTGGAGGTCAAATGGCTGCAAGGTGATCTAGGTGACCACAAGGTCTTACAGATCTATCGTTCCTTCATCTGGAACATGCCGGATACATTTAAGGAGGTGTGCTCAGGCTGGAAACTGGATCTGGGAGCCCTATCCGATGATGACTTGGTGGAGGCCTGTGCCTCCCCAAGGAGTGAGCCGATTTCGGCACAACTTCATCTTATTCAGCTAAACTATTTACATAGAACCTAACTCACACGCAACAGGCTCCGCGCATTGGGGTGATTCCCTCATCCCTGTGCCTGTAGTGCCACAGTCAAACTGGGGACTTTCTGCACGGTACACAGGGGTGCCCCACTCTCTGACCATTTTTGGAAGGTGTCCTGAACTGCATGTGGCATGTCTTGTCCAACCGATGCCGCGAGACCCGAAGCTCGTCCTCTTGCACATCACTGACGACTTCGAGCTGACTCGGTATGATAAGGCATGACACTTCTTTGGATGGGTCTCAGATGGCTAAGAGACATGTGGCGTGCCACTTGAAGGCAGAATCTCTGCTTTCGGAGGCTGCATGGCAAAAAGGGTTAATGGTGCATGGTCAAAGAGCAGGGGATGTCCTCAGAAGCAAGGCAAGGTTTGGGGTGATTGGGCAGAGTATAGAAGCACATTGCTTGAATGTGCACGCTCTATTGTTACAGATATTGAGGGCGAAATTAGGTCATACACAAGGTCAGAGCACCGATCTATAATTATTGCATGATTATGCTGCTTTTTTATAGTCCTAAGGGTGGGTACAGGGAGGTAGGGAGAAAGGGACACAGAACTTTTGTTGTTGCATTTGTTTTTCTTTTCTGTCGTGGCAAAAAGTAAAATCTAATAAAAGCGTTTTAAATAACAAAATATTGTGTAGACAGAATATTGTGTCAAAGACATCAAGAACCAAAATATAGAGAAGGTAAGTGCAAATAGGTAAGTATAGATTTACTATTCTTAAGTCCACAGTCTACGTACCTCGAGTACATATATGTATATTGTAAAGATAACATATATGTGGAGTTATATATAGTGAAACTTTACTTAGATATAGCGCTGCGAGGCCCCAGGGCGGTTATGCGCTATACAAATGCAATTTTTCATTTCATTTCATATAACAACTTACCTTCACTATAAAATTATTTTTGTCCTCGATATTCTTCACATAATATTTTGTCCCATGATATTTTTAGCTGCAATATGCTGTCTAAACACCAAGCTAAATAAAAATCAATGGTTCCTGGCACAACATCAATTGAACTTCTAATGTCATTTCCTGATTCCCAGCTGAACTTTCAAATCTCACAGGAGATACAGCATCAAGACAACCCCCTTTTTGCAAGCAAAAGGTCCTCTTTTTTATAGATGGCCTGCTTTTTTGGCTAAGTTTCTTGGATTTCTGATAGTCGGCTTCAAATTTAGTCACTGGTTAGTGAGCTGAGGGCTTTTAGGCAGGGAATTCAGGAAATATTTTCCTACTTAAATTAAATCGGCTGGTAGTAGAATCTGGGGGCCCAGAAGAGAAGAGGGCCTTTGTCCTTTATCGTGAGTTATGGGATTACTTGATTGAACCTCAGCTACAGGCATGTGCAGCCAGCTTTAATAGATTTAGTCATAAGATTGTATCACTGTATTTCGGAAAGCAAGGGGGAACAGTGGTGTGCAAATCTCCAGTTCAGAACCCTTAAAACAAAGTGAAAATGAGCCCATGCAGATAAGTAGTGGTGTGAAGGGGTTTCTAACTAAGGAGGAGAAAGAAAGAAAGAAAGAAAGAAAGAAAGAAAGAAAGAAAGAAAGAAAGAAAGAAAGAAAGAAAGAAAGAAAGAAAGAGAGAAAGAAAGAAAGAATGAGAGAAAGAAAGAAAGAAAGAAAGAAAGAAAGAAAGAAAGAAAGAAAGAAAGAAAGAAAGAAAGAAAGAGAGAAAGAAAGAAAGAAAGAAAGAAAGAAAGAAAGAAAGAAAGAAAAAGAAAGAAAGAAAGAAAGAAAGAAAGAAAGAAAGAAAGAAAGAAAGAAAGAAAGAAAGAAAGAAAAAGAAAGAAAGAAAGAAAGAAAATGGAAAACGTTGTACCAGTACCATGGAAAGTCTAGGAATTTCATTGAAGAATGCCCAACTAAGCTTAAGATCACTTCGTTGGTGGGGGGAGCCCCTCAAAGAATAATATCTGAGACCCTGGCAGTGGGAGGGAGAACTGGTCCATGCGCTTTGTCTCTCTACTCTTGCCATGTATTAACAAATACTTTTGGACTGCTAAGGGCCATCTCACTTTGCACAGCTAGAATGGACATTAAGATTGAATCTAGGGTCACCAAGAAGTTTATTGTTGCCAATATGCCCACACCATGCAATTTTCTCTGATCCAGAAAGTATAACTTGAGAAGGTTAGGGCAATCAATGGCATGGAATTGGGGTTTAGCCCTATAATATTCCAAACCGCAGATTTAATCCGTAGAGTTTAGACCACTGATGTCATTGATGCCTCACAATTCAAGAATCTATTGGGGATTCCATGGTTACCACCATGTTTCATTTACCGTTTTGTGAAAAACACTACTCACAAAATATTTAAAGATAATTGCTGGTCTCTCACTCCAATAAGCTGGTGGAAGAAGTAGTTGTAGGGTTTATGCCTTGACCACAGCAGAGAATCAGTATCTCATGAAATCCCTCTAGGATCATTCGACAAACAGATTTCTTTCTCTTTTTTGTGCTGCATTAAACTCATTATTTGTTCCTTTGGGAAATGATGAGCTGATGCCTTGCACAGATTATAAAGCCTTAAATAAAGTGACAATAAACATTTCTACACTCTTCCATTTTTTCAGTCCTTCTTGATCAGGTCAAGTCTGCAGTTCTCTATTCAAAATTGGCTTTAAGAAGGGGTTAAAGGCTTATCAGAATAAAAGAAGGAGATGATGGAAGACGGGGTTCAAGACCAGGTTGAGATAGCACATGTATTTACTAATGCCTTTTGCAACACCCAAACAGTATTTCAGTTTTTCGTGAATTAAGCTTCAATGATTATTCTGTTATATTTGTTGTCATTTATATCACTTACTTTTTGGTGCATTCAAATCCTGAGAAGGATCATACTGTTTATATGTAGTATGTGTCATGCAAAAATTGCTGGAAAAGGGATTACATGCAAAGCTTAGAAAGTATGATTTTCATTCAGCAACTGCCACATTCCTGGGGTTTTCCCTAACTCCATCTGGTATTCAAATGGATTTAACAAATATCCGTGAAGTGGTGGATTGGCCAACTCAAAGATCAATTAAAGAGGTACAAGACATTCTAGGATTCTCAAACTGTTATCAACAGTTTAATAATAACCTTTCTGTTATTACATCAGGTATCACAAACCTATTTCATCAGTGAGAGCAGTTTAAGGGGACCCATGAGGTAGAGCAAGAGGTAGAGCTTGAATTTAATTACTTGAAGAAGGTATTTACAACTGAACCGGTCATGAGGCATCTACAATTACACATGCCTTTTGTTGTTAATGTCAGCTGCGGTCCGGGCAGGTAACAGCGGTGGGGCCGGGTAAGGGGGGATTTCGAGGGACGATGCAGCGGGAAAATTAATTATTTATTTAATTGTCCCTCTGCATCTTCCCTCAAAATCCCCCCTTACACGGCCCCACCCCTTTTACCTGCACGGACCACGGCTGGTTGAAGCAGTTGCTTCTGAGACAGCTGCAGGGGCAATATTATCCCAACATGACCCACAAACTTAAGAACTGCACCCAGTAGTGTTTCATCCAAGAAAGATAACATTATATGAGAAGAATTATGCAATTGCTATCTCAGAGTTATTGGCCATCTGAAATGTTTTTATTGAATGGAAACACTACCTTTTGGGTACACCTCATACTACCAAAGTATAAAGAGATTATTGTAATTTACAATATTTCAAATCAGCCAAAACTTTAACTTACAGGCAAATATTTTGATCATTGATTTTTGCAGAATATCCCTTCAGTATTTCCTTTAGACCAGGATAACAACCTAAAATCCCTATTGGGGTTACCTATAAACCCATGGTGCAGCCAGCACAGGTAACAGTGGTGGCAGAGGGGGGCGGGGATGGGGGGAAGTGGACAGACAGATAGAGAAAGTCAAATAAAAAATAATTAAAAGCACTTACATTGTGTTTACCACATCGTAGGCTCAGCGATGCGGCGAGGGCAAGGTAAGTGTTTTTTTTTTTTTTATTTTACTTTCCCTATCCCATCGTCTGTCCACTTCCGCCCCAACCCCCCACCCCACCACACCGCCCCACTGATGTTACCTGTGCCAGCCGCACCTGGTTACACCCCCCTCAACCAGTAACTATGTTTCCAACAGTGACCAAAGAGGCTGTATTTAAGTGTACAAGTGTAAATAATTTTTAGGAGATTGGGGAGAGGTATAAACATCCTAGCTATTGTACTGTGTAGATTTTACAGTATGCTCAGCTAGATTATGAAAGACACGCTAGAGTCTATTATCATGATCAATACTATGAGGAAAGGCTATAGTGACTGGCATCTGTTGATAGTATTGATAGGTGCTTATTAACAGTGACAGTTTTAACTAATTAAGCAGAAAGAGGAGGCTGCTGCTGATTTCTAGAATCTTTAGAAAACAAGCACCAGTAAAGATGAATATTTTTAAAGAACGGGGGCAGATTTACAAGAAACTGACGCATCTGCATAGATGCATCATTTTCTTTGCGCCACTACGGATGTGCTGTATTTACAATTCAGTGCTCCATGGCGCAAGGATTAACAGATGCATCAGAAATTCTGATGCATCTGTTGGCACAAAAGTGATGCATTGCTGGAGTTGCTCATGAAAGTGACGCAACTCTAGCAATGCGCCACAATAGATTAAAACATGGATCGCGGACCTTAACTCCCTAAACTGTTCTCTCTCCCTCGCCGATTCTGTCAAATCTCTCGGTATCACCATCACTAATAAACTCACACTCACTCCCATGTAAAGAACTCAGCTAAAAGTGCACTCTTCACTCTCCGCCACCTCAAAGAAATCAAACCTTTTATCCCAGCCAACTACTTCAAAGTAATTTTCCAATCTTTGGTCCTATTCAAAATTGATTATGGGAATGCCCTTCTCTCGGATACTCCCAAAATCCACCTCACCCCCATCAAATCCGTCCTCAACCTCGCAGCTAGATTAACAACTAACAGTAAACGTTTTGACCACATCTCCCCTACCCTCAAGACCCTCAAATGGCTCCCCATCGAAAGCAGATCTTCTTACAAAATTGCACGTATCACACACAAAGCCCTCTATCAGGACACTCCAACATTCCTCTCAACGAAACTCAAAAAAGCTGGCAGTGCCAGATCACTGAGAAGCACTAACACCCTTCTTCTCATTCCACCTCTTCTCAAAAAAAGCGCATCAAAATCCCGCTCCTTCTCTGGCAAGGCCCCAACCATCTGGAACGCCCTCCCCAAAGACCTCCGATGCAACCGCTCCTATGACAGCTTTAAAAGGGACCTTAAAATTCACCTCCTCACTAAATTCTTGGGGTAATTAGATCTATGTCCCCCCTCTTCATACCGTTGCTCCCCCAGGAGTCTGCCTACCATGTCCTCCCTCCACATTGTATAGCTTACCTATCACATTGACACACTGATCATAATAATCTGCTCTCTATTACGATATATGCACAACGCTCATTATGTTATTCTATCTATGCCTTTATTTTCGTGTGATGTCGATGTAATTTGCTTCATATACTGTTTATTGTTATTTTTTTTTACCTTTATTTTTGTGTGATGTCTGATGTAATTTGCCTCATATACTGTTTATTGTTATTTTCTTCCTCCTATGTTCAATGTTGATGTGAAGCGCTCTGATACCCTTGGTTGTAGCCAGCGCTATATAAAATCTTTCAAATAAACAAAAAATGGGTGAGTCCCATTCAAAAAGCCTAGCTTCATTCCTTACGCCTGGTTTGAGCAGGCGTAGGGATTTTGACGCAGTGAAGGCGTAGAGTGACGCAGTGAAATCTTGTAGATTTCACTGCGTCAGTTCTACATGACTTTTTGCGTGGGAACGCCCACCCTGCCAACATTATACCTGACGCAGGTATAATGTGACGCAGGGCTTTACAATGTGACGCATCTCCCTAGATGCATCACATTGTAAATGGGCCGCAATATTTACGAAGTGGCTGGGTCACAAAAGTGACGCAATGGCAGTGCAAAAGTCACGCAAGGGGCGCCTCAAAGTTTATTTTTTTATAAAAAAAGCTTGTGATAAATAATGAGCATGCATATTAATATATAAAACACAACAAACTCTGCCAGTCTTGTGCAAATAACTCAGACATGAGCGAACCAGTTGTAAAAGGAAATGGGGCTAGGTGAATAAAGCGTATTAGTCAGAATGGCATGTGAATGGCTTGTATGTGGCGAACGATGTGCGTACTATTGCTGTGTGTGACTGATGTTTGTTTGTAGATGTGAATATGACTAGTGCATTATAGTGGTGCATTTTTCAACAATGTGATTGTGAATAGTGTGGGTTCATATTGTGCAGGCAGTTTGAGTGCATATTGAGTGCTTATATTTCTGAATGATGTGTGCAAATCGTGTTTGTGATGTGTGTACAGGTGGTGTTTTTGTGTATATGTGATTGTGACTACTGTGAGTACAATACATGACAGTGTTGAGTGTAAAAGGTGTGACTGGTATGTTTTTATGTGTGTAAATAGATTGGTGCAAATCACAAGTGCAAGTCATTATCACAAGATGTGTTAATTAGTGGGTGCGCTTTTTACACCATATTCCAATTTTTACCCCTCAGAACAGAGAATTATGACTAATATCACCAGGCTTAGATCAATCAATCAATCAATGCATTTATATAGCGCACTACTCACCCGGAGGGTCTCAAGGCGCTTGGGGAGGGGGGGGTCCGCTACTGCTCGAACAGCCAGGTCTTGAGCTGCTTCCTGAAGGCGAGGTGGTCTTGGGTCAGGCGGAGGTGGGTCGGGAGGGAGTTCCAAGTCTTGGCGGCTAGGTAGGAGAAGGACCTTCCTCCTGTGGTGGCTCTTCGGATGCGGGGGACGGCGGCACGGGCATGGCTGGTCGATCGAAGCTGGCGTGTGGGAGTGTAGAAGTTGAGGCGGCTGTTGAGGTATCTTGGGCCTTGGTTGTGTAGGGCTTTGTGTGCGTGGGTGAGGAGATCGAAGGTGATTCTCTTGTTGACCGGGAACCAGTGCAGGTCTCTCAGGTGTCCGGAGATGTGGCTGTGTCGGGGGATGTCGAGGATGAGTCTTGCTGAGGCGTTCTGGATCCGCTGGAGTCTCTTCTGGAGTTTGGCAGTGGTTCCGGCGTAGAGGGAGTTGCCGTAGTCCAGTCGGCTGGTGACGAGGGCCTGGGTGACCGTCTTCCTGGTCTCGGTGGGGATCCACCGGAAGATCTTACGTAGCATGCGCAGGATGTTGGAGCATGACGAGGAGACGGCGTTGACTTGTCTGGTTATGGAAAGGGAGGAGTCCAGGATGAAGCCCAGGTTGCGTGCGTGGTCTGTTGGTTTGGGTGCACTGCCCAGGGCGGGGGGCCACCAGGAAACATCCCAGGCAGAGGGCGAAGAGCCCAGGATGAGGACATCCGTCTTGTCTGAGTTCAGTTTCAGGCGGCTGTTCATCATCCACTCGGCTACGTCTGTCATCCATTCGTGTAGGTTGGCTCTGGCGGTGGCGGGGTCATTGGTGAGGGAGAGGATCAGCTGGGTGTCGTCGGCGTAAGAGATGATGTTGAGGTTGTGTTGGCGTGCGATGGCCGCAAGGGGGCTCATGTAGACATTGAAGAGGGTGGGGCTGAGCGAGGAGCCTTGAGGAACGCCGCAGATGACTTCGGTGGCTTCTGATCTGAACGGGGGGAGGCGGACTCTCTGTGTCCTTCCGGCGAGGAAGGAGGTGATCCATTCTAGTGCCTTCTCTTGGATTCCGACGTTGCTGAGGCGCTGCACTAGGGTGCGGTGGCAGACAGTGTCGAATGCTGCGGAGAGGTCCAGGAGGACGAGGGCCGCAGTTTCCCCGTTGTCGAGCAGGGCTCGGATGTCATCGGTGGCTGCGATGAGGGTGGTCTCGATGCTGTGGTTGGCCCGGAAGCCAGACTGCGAGAGGTCGAGGGATCCGTTCGTCTCGAGGAAGGCGGCCAGCTGCTTGTTGATGGTCTTCTCGATGACTTTGGCCGGAAACGGGAGGAGCGAGATGGGGCGGTAGTTGTTTAGTTCGGTGGGGTCCGCTGATGGGTTCTTCAGTAGAGCGCTGAGTTCGGCGTGCTTCCAGCTCTCCGGGAAGGTAGCGGTGTCGAAGGAGGTGTTGATGATGTCCCGCAGGTGGGGTGCGATGACAGCGTCGGCCTTGTTGAAGACGTGGTGAGGGCAGGGGTCGGTTGGAGATCCGGAGTGGATGGAGTTCATTGTGCGTCGGGTTTCTTCGGTGTTGATCGGGGTCCAGGCGCGGAGGGGGGTGGTGGGGGGTGCAGGTGCGGTCGTGGGGTGCGTTGGCTGTGTGATGAAGCTGTTGTGTATGTCTGCGATCTTGTTGTGGAAGTAGGAGGCGAGGGAGTTGCAGAGGTCTTGTGATGGGGTGATGTCGTTGTTTCCGGCATTGGGGTTGGAGAGCTCTTTGACGATGTTGAAGAGTTCCTTGTTGTTGTGTGCGTTGTTGTCCAGTCGTTCCTTGAATGCGGTTTTCTTGGTGGTGTGGATCAGTTGGTGGTATTTTCAAGTGGCGAGCTTGAGGGTGGTCATGTTGTCTGGTGTTGGGTCTCTGCACCAGGCTCTCTCGAGGGCTCGGCAGTTCTTCTTGGAGCTCTTGAGTTCGTTGGTGAACCATGGTGGTTTCTTACTGCCAGGTCTGCTAGGCGGGGTCCTCAGAGGGGCGTGGTCGTCTGCGCAGTTGCTGATCCACTTCGTGAGGTTGTTGGCGGTTTGGCTGGGGTTCGCTGAGCTGGCGGGGGGGTCCTGGCTCAGGGTTGCGGCGAGCTGGTCGGCTATGATCTTGTTCCAGCTTCTGCGTGCAACCTGTTGCTGGTGGTGGTGGATCGTGTTCTTTCTGAAGCTGAAGTGGACGCAGCTGTGGTCCGTCCAGTGGAGTCCGGTGGCGTGGCTGAAGGTGATGTCCCTGCTGGATGAGAAGACGGGGTTGAGTGTGTGTCCGGCGTAGTGGGTGGGGGTGGTCACCAGCTGCTTGAGACCGAGGTTGGCGAGGTTGTCCAGCATGGTGGTGGTGTTGCGGTCGTTGTTGTTCTCCAGGTGGAAGTTGAGGTCCCCGAGGAGGATGTAGTCAGCGGAGGGGAGGGCGTGCGGGCTGATGAAGTCAGCAATGAGGAGCGCAAACCTGAACTGCGCTTGATTTGCACTCATGGGTTGAGTTAGGTTTTACCTGTCTGGGCAGTGCTATGCGACCCCAACCCCCCTCTCCCCTGTGCACCTTCTCATCACTGTCACGGCCGCCCAAGATTTCCTGCGGTCAGATTGTGTCTCTCTTACTGTCTCTGGAATGACTGATGCTGTCCTGAGTGTAAGTTTCCCTAAAAGCCAAAGGCCACTTATCTCCGCTCCAGCATGTGCAGAGTTCAGGAACAGGTGAATGTGTAGAGAAGACAAGCCAAGGGGAGCTGGAAGGCCATGGACCTCAGTTATTTGACTGTCTTAGCTCTACATAAATGACCATGTATTGCAGATTCTCAAATCTAGGAGAAGGCATTGGCAATTTGGGGGCATGAATGGTTCAAATACTTACACCCTATCTGTAGAGGCTCAATTCAAGCCCCAGCAGCCTCTGTGGAGGACCGCTTGGAGCCCAATGCACATAAGTATCTGTAAGATTGTGGGAGCTTCAGGGCCCCTCACAACATCCTGCAGGGAGGCCACTGCATACCTAAACCAATGGTCAGGCATGCCTTGAAAAGCTACGTAAACAATGGTGTGAACGGTGAAGCCTGCTCAACATTTTAATCAGCTTTCCACATGCATCAGCCTGACGTCCTCCTTGTTGTTTACCATTGAACCATATAAAACAAGAAGATCAATAATTGCTTGAGTATGAGTCATAGCCCGTGGGGGAGGCAGCTCTAAGCGTGCTAGAAGCCAGTATCAAAACTGAGGCACGCCTTCATTACCCAGCATATCAGCACAACCCCCGCCCGGCGGGGCCTCCCCCGTGACCGAGCACTGCACAAAGGGAAGCTTTTGTGAATGATGAAAGATTTCCGATTAAGCTGACTATGCATCTGAAAATAACCTAATTTTGCTGCAATATCGATTAAACCTCAACCTCTTTCTGGCTTCCAACTGAGATTAAGCCCTGGGATATCTCCGTCTCTCAATAGAGGCCAGGGCATGGGAAGATTGCCTTTTAACCATCTGGCCTATAGATTTAGAAGGCGCTGTTCGAGTTACCCTTTTCCGTGTCTTGTCTTTCAGGAACGGTTTGATGATGGTGTACAGGGCGTGGATGTACCAGGGTTGATTGACAAAGTGAACGCCTCCGAAGCGAGCTGGGAAACTGTCCTAAAACAACGGGAGAGAAACACACAGTTAATACACGTGTGGGCCAGACACGGAGGAAGGCAGAAGAATGCAGTAAATATCACAGCGCGCCAATGTCAAGCAGTTTACACCCACATTCACCAAAACCTCATACATTTATGCCCTATGAAAAACACAGGAATCTTTCCCAGGACGTAAGTGTGGGGTGTCCCAGGGGTAACAGATCTATCCCTACCTTACTCTTAGTGACCACTGGCACTGCCCTTTCTACCCTGCACAAGGGTTCATAACGGAAGCGACAGCAGAAGGTAAACAGAGCTTTGCCAACCCTCTGTACCTTCTGCAGCTACCAGCTATTACACCTTCCCTAACCCTCAGCAGCAAACAGGGCATGAGAAAGGGCAAGGGCTCAACCCAATGGTGTAAGCAAGGGTCAAAGTGTGCATGATGTCACTTCCTATCAACAAACAGGCTCGTCACTTCTTCACCTACAAGCTAACAATGCACTGTGAGGGATAGGGGAACCGTGATAGGCAGGGACTAACAGGGGTAACTATCATTGGTGCAGCAGGTGCAGTGGTACCAGGCCCCAGAACTCTAAAGGGGCCCTTTTAAATAATTGCTATTGTTTTCTACCCCTGCAGCAGTCAAAGGGGCCATTTATCTTGCTTCTACCTGTGTCCATTGTATCCTTGCTACACTAAAACTGATAAGAAGGAAGCCTGGTTAGTCCTCAATGTAAGAAGTGTGACTTTCAGTCAACTATCTGTCACTATAAAACGTATTCCTACTTTTATTACTCATTCTTAACAATACAACTTATATCTCCTTTGACAAGAAGTGCTACTAGCGGCGACCCTAACACCATTTCCACTGGCAGCTGGACACAGTTCCACATATGAAATCATGGAAGTAGCATTGGCATATGTCCCTAGTGCATCCTTCTACTTTATTATTCAGTACTTTTGGGGAAGTGAGAGTGGACCAAGTAGGTGCCAATGGTTATGTGAAACCCTTGACAAATGTGTGCCTACAGGGACAGGTCCCATTGGAACAATGACATTTGTGTCCTTTGCATGTCATATGTGTTGCATGTTAAGTGTTGTCCTGACTGAACTTAGTTAGATCTCTTGACATTCTTCACTGACATTTTTTTGAGGTGAAGGAACCTAGGGGCAGATTTATGAAGGCCTTGCGCCGCCGGTGCGTCACTTTTTCCCATGTTAAAAATGACGCAACGGCGGCGCAAGGCCTTCATAAATCTGCCCCCTAGTTCTTTGACAAAGGCTTAACTGCACAGACCTGTTGTCTGTATAGGAAGCCAAGCCTCTGAAACCCATTTGCTATTGTTGGTGCTTTGCACCAATATAATGCTAAATGGACGATACACAGAATCATGCCATGTGAATCCCAAAGGATGAGGGCCCAAGGTAAATAAAGAAAACCTAGGCAGGGCAATATTCAAAGTCAAAACTATGAAAAATCATTACAGAAGGCAAAAAGATAGCTTAAGTCAGCATCAATTTAATTAATAATAAGCAAGAGGTTTCAAAATTAGGTCTCCCTCTGGAATAAATCAATTGCAAGAGTCAAACGACCTTTGTAGAGTCTGCCATTATTAAAGTGACCAAAAGGTCTATAAATTCTCTAGGTACAATGTGAGTAAGAGGGCCTTCATTAAGTCTGTCTCTGGAGGATAGGCATACAACTCTGGCCTGCAAATACCCTAAGTATAGAATTAAATAACAGTCAGACATGAAGACTGATCGGTATGGAAGGAAAGAAAACGTTTGGCGATCAAGAATGTTCTAAATATGGAACATAAAACTAAACGGACAAAGAGACTGTTTGAAAGACAAGAAAGGTGTGACTCATATCCCAGAATTGGCATTTTTTATTGTGTTTTGAGAAGCGGAAAATAATGCTATCGACATACGTGTGCTGATTTCATAGGGCTGAAAAAATAAAGTTACATGACATAAATAAATCAACATTCCAAGCATTTTGTTACATACAACAGGCTGTTTGAAAAACTGCCCAAATTATTAATATTCTAGTATCTCCCTTAATGATCTTCCTTAAAGTACATGTAATGGGCAATGGCATTGCATTGCTAAAAAAATAAGCCATTTAGATGAATAAACAAAATGCTGTGGCTGCGTACAGCACCGGCCTTGACATTTTGCAACATTACAAGAATGTCTCTGGCATGGCTTCCCTCAAAGCACTTGTTAGAGACAGTACGAGATGCTGCACCACAAAACAGATCCTATTTTTACTATATTTTTGTTAGTGGAAAAGAACACCAGCAGGCCTTTAAACATGAAGTATGAAACAGGGTTTCCTTCACAGGCAATATGAGGCCCCGTTGTATCTGCGGCCTAGTCATGCCAACTTAAACGCACAAAAGAACATTAAACTTTTAATAAATAAATCTGCTCTAACACCAGTGTGGTGTGTGACTACTACTTGTGATAGAAGAGACAACTAATGCAGCTCCTTCCATTGGTGGCTGGTGACTTATGCAAGAGCCATTGAGGTAAAACAAGGTACAGTAGAATCACTCTGCTCACTTAGGCACACCCACTCACCTACTTCTGCAGGCAATGTCAATATAAAGATCAGTCAAAGTCTATTCTTATTTCTGGCAGTGGGTATGAGCCTCTAAGGAAATCACTCCCGCCATTCTTCTTTGTGCAGAGCCATCCGTCAAACTTTCAATGCATTGACAGGAACCACAGTGACAGCAGGTCTGACCAATGCAAGAGATGTCCACTGTTCCGGCAGACATTACTAAATTTTGGGAGGGAACTCCCTCAGGATGACGAAGTTACTCCGTCACACTGATGGAGTAAATCCCGTCTGCCAAATTCTAAACCAGGCACTAAGTCATTTTCCTGTAACAACATTCTGAGACTGGTTGCTCCTAAAGGTGGGCCCTCTTAAACCGTTCCGCCGTGGTGCGGGTGATATATGAGTGGGCGTGGTTCGGACGGTCCCCACCCGTCCTCCGCACTCACCCACCGTGACGTCGGACGTACAGCGGCCATCCGATGCACGCAAAGGGTTAAAGGTACTGCATCCCCGAGTTGACCTCATGAGGCCTTTGGTCAGTTCTTTTGTTCTTGTAAGTATGGCTTTTCTCAATAGAATTATGTGGACTTTTCTTTGCCAGAAGTTCTTCTACGTTTGATGCAATTGTATGCAACATTCGACAGTTAGCTGTTTCCGTGAACTAATCTAGATCAGCTTCTATAAAACCCTGAATCCAGACCACTTTCTCTATCTACCACAGGATATACTGCATGATTCAGAGACCTCAGATCAGCGCTCAACCAGCAACTGGGTGTCGAAGCTTTAGCGCCCAAAATGTCAACATCCTTAACTGGTGTTGACAAAGCATCAATGAATAGTAGTATACCAGGCCCTAAAATTAGGAACCTAGGGGCCAGATGTAGGTGGCCAAAGACTGGTTGGTAACGGCCGATTGCCGTTACCGACCGGTATTTGGTTCTTGAGATGTAGGGGGCCCTAATTTTAACGATTCTGTAAATTTACCGATTCGGTAAATTTACCGATTAGGTAAAATACTGAATCGGTAAATTTACCCAATCGGTAAATCTGGATGTAGGTGGCACTGAAAACAGTTCCACAGGCCCTTTAGAATTCGTTATTTACCATCAAATACTATTTGATGGTAAATAACGAATTACTGTGTACATGCACATCTGTGCATGTACACCTGTGCCATGTGGCACACATACATGCCCTAAGGGCATGTATGTGTGTCACATGCCACACAAACCTGAATCAGGGGTGCAACAGGGTGTCAAAGTGACACCCTGTCGACCTTGTCAATTCGGTAATTTTACCGAATCGGTATTTATTGATTCGGTAATTGCCATTGGTTCCTATGGGCCTCAAGGCCCATAGGAATCAATGGCAATTACCGAATCGGTAAATACCGATTCGGTAATTACCGAATATTACAGATTCGTGAAATTATTCGGTAAAAATACCTACATAGCATTTACCGATTTGTAAATACCGAATCAGTAAAATTCATATTTACGAATCGGTAAATGCCATTTACCTACATCTGGCCCTAGATCTTTTTCTGTTACTCGAAAGATGGCATTGGATAAATATCGAAATGAAGTCACTGACCTGAGGTGAACGTGCACTTTTTTGAGAATTTAGCTTTAGCTGAGCCAGCGTGCTATTTCCACGGGCAGGAGAAGAGTGAGCAGTATTAAGGTACTTAGGGCCCGATTGAGATTTTGGTGGATGGGTTACTCCGTCATAATGTAACGGATGGACCGTACTCTTATTACAATTCCTAATGCACTTATATTAAGGCGGACAGGCTATCCTTCACTTGTAATGGAGTAACCAGCCTGCCACTCTCTAAATCAGGCCCCCTATTCGTTTCAAATGAAAAGTGTTATTTCCCTTACATTTTTCGTTATTAATTGTATTCCTGTACAGCACATTTTTCCTAAATGAAAGAGACCCTTTGATCACGCTTCTGTCTATATTGTATGTACCTCAATTAAAATGGCACCTCGTTAATTTATAGTTTTACAGAGTACACATGTGGTATAAATACAAAAGTGATATACTCCTATTTGGCAAAGGGGACATTCTACCCCAAACTGCTGCATTGTCCATCTATTTTCTGCGCAAATGAAGTACTATGACAAAAATCGAAAAGTATTTCGTTTTTTTACGTAGGTAACTTTATGTATGTATATGTGTATTTTCCAGTCTCGTTATTTTTATCTTATTGTTTTAAAGTCAAAAGTATTCGTTCTCTGATTTGCAACCAGCACTGTATTCTTTATCTTCAGGGTTAAGCTTGGTGTGCCATTGTGATAAAGTTCGTTGTTTAATTTCTAGGATTATGCATCTAAGATCAATGCGATGTATATTTGTTAAAATGTTTTAGTGACAGCAAAGTATGGTATAGTTATGTAAATAGTCAACTTCCCTTTGCTAGATAATGATTACGTTTGTCCTATTACTCTGGTCCAATGTGTCAGTTATACCCACCTTGGTAATTTGTTTAAACTTAATGACATGGGGGCAGATTTACAATAACTAGCGCATCCCCAGGGATGAGCCAGTTATTGTGCGCCGCAGCTCCGCCACACATAGTGCACCGCATTTACAATGCGGCGCACCATGGGGCAAAAACGGCACAGATGCATGACGCATCTGTGCCGTAAAGGCGGCGCATTGCTGGAGTTGCGTCGCAAGCGCAACGCAGCTCCAGCAATGCTCTGAGGGGCCCTATCTGTCCAATGCCACATCAAGCCTTACGCCTGCTTCTGCGCAGGAACGCCCCCCCCTGCGCCGGAACACCTCCTTATGGAGCAGGGCTTTACAACTTGACTCATCTCCCAGATGCGTCACGTTTTAAATACCCCGCACCATGGCGCATCTTTTGCGCCGCCGCTGCATCACAAAAGTGACACAATGGCGGCGTAAAAGAGGCGCAAGGGGCTTGTAAATCTGCCCAAAGAGTTTTAAGTTTTTATTTAGATATTTTATGACGAAGCTCCGAACAACAGCAAAGCGCTTTGCAGAAAACATTTTATTGTAGCGAGAAAACCTCAAACATGAGAACTGTAAATTAAAAAGTATAGTCTTGAAGATCATGTATTTCGAGAATTGAAAAGTCAGAAAGTCAGGTATTCTAGGTATCTGCCAGCAAATTGTGTATACGTGATGTTTTTCTTCAGGAATTAAAGGTTCATCGTAAGCCCGTGCAGGTAAGAGGGGTGGGGCAGTGGGGCCGGGTGTGGGGGATTTCGACAGATACTTTTATTAGTAGTCAGGCAGTAAAATACGCTTTTTACATTTACAAGGTCTGAGATCGAAAAAAAATTCGTTCCCATATTTCAAAAAAAAATCTACTTGAGAACTGCTATACAAAAGAAAAGAAACAGACAAGAGAGCTTCATTTGGCAGTCTCCTCCTTCCAGGTTTCACAGTTCTCTTTCTGCCCCAATGCTGCTTGAGATAAAGCTGGCTTTGTGGTGTAAGATGAGTGACAACTAAAGCAGCTGACGCTTGGTAAACAATTTTAAATCTATTTGCAGTTTGGCAGTATTTATGGGCCATCCATTAACTGACTGAATTGTGATTATTATTACTGCATTTCTGTAGATGTCAGAGCACAAACAGATATCTTTCAGCCGTCCTGATTAAGAGTATGTGGGTGGAAAATGTTATTGGGATTTGGGATCTATATTTATAATGGTATTTGTGTATTTCCAAATATATTAATATGTTTACATCCACGACCTTAATGTTAGTTTCAGTGGCTTTATAAGACCAAACATCACATGATTTCACTTCCAGTGATGTAATCAGGATTAAAGGTGAGGTGATTTCACTTCCTGTGATGCCACATTGCAATCATGTGGCCTGTGAAGTCACTTCTGCTACCCCTCGCATTTTGGTGAATTGACATCCATGAGCAATTCGTACATCTGGAATTGAGCCCAACACTGGCACAGACTCATGTTGATGTTGCAAACAGAGGCATGGCGTTTCCATGCAAGTGCCTGACACAGAAATAGCAATGGATGGAAGGAAATGGTGGAAGAGGAACCTGCCTAAAGTGAAGAGCCTACGTTTTTAAAGAGTACGAAAATGATTTGTGTATTTTCGCCCTTCTGTTGAGCCCATATTCCACATTCAACCATCCACTGAAATTCAACTGTAGTTATAAGGCCCAGGTCTTGCCATGTACTTCGACTTGCCATTTACTTGAGGGAACATTTTTCCAAATGAATAGCTTGCCAATATTCAGATGTTACATGTCATGTAATGTGTACTGCTTTGCTAATAGCTTATAATCAATGTGTCTCTAGCTGCACAACAGGGGTGAGCGGAGTTAGCTGTGTAGAAGACTACGCTATAAGGAGCTTTCTGAATACTGTCCCTGTATGGTTGCGAGGGGAAGCAGTACATAGGTCTGAAGAGTAAGTGCTTGTACTGCCATTTCTTGGCATCGTGAGGTACTCATACAACTGCCCATAACTGTTTGTGGACCAAATGTTGAACTTACACTTTCAAATGGGTTCATGAATTGGGCCGGTGTTCCCAGGGACTGAGGCACACCATCTGCCGACAGCAGAAGACGATTGTGGAGGATTCTCCAACAAGAACCATTGCACCAAAACAGGTTGTTAATAGAGATCTGTTTCACTTCACTTACATTGTTATTGATGACATGAGAGCAATATCAAAAACATTAGAGTAGCGAACTACCGGGGTGGTCCGTGCCTGTCGATTGTTTTTATGGACTGAGAGGAGAAGCTACAGTGTGAATCATATGCGTTTTTAAGGGAGATTTTATTTCAGTGCCCTTTAAACAGGTGAGAGGTTCCAATGTGTTAGTAAATCCCCTTACTAGATCATTCTACATGTAGTAGCTTCTGACCTATCTCTAACATTCTTTTTCTACCTAGTGCCCTGGACAATGCATACTATTGAATTACATGTATTAATGGAGTAAAACAGTATTCTGGGAGACAAACTGCTTGGCTTCTGACCAGGAAGGTGCACTGAAATGACCGCACTGGATATTCAGGCTCCTATTCGTTATATGACTGATGCTACTGAACTTAAACAACGCTGTTGGTTATCAACTCCTGTCTGGTAGGATTGAGAAAGTAGTGAGGTTCACGCCTAAATGTTAGAACCACTGTAGTGAATCTGGGTATGTTTGTTTCAGACTCCTCTCTTGGAGAGTGGAGCTCTAAAGGGCTCATGCTTACCACCTTTACTGTTTAACCTATTCACTCATCAACTTTGTGGGCTGAATTTTCACTGATTACCATCCACAGACGGTGATGATTTCTTGTTCCACTTTAGGGATCCAAATCAAGAAGCTTAACCCTGTTCGAACACAGTTATTTGACTGTATAAGCTGTTTATACTCGGACAATTTGACTAGACCTGATTTGCATAAGTACATCTTCTCTCCAACGATACAGACAAACAGGTTGTCTTCTCATCCAATAAGACCCTGGGACGTATGCCATTAAAGGGTTGAAACATCAACATTAAGTATAGGATGGGAATTTCTGAAATCGGTGGTCTGGAAAAACAAACAGTGACTCTTCTGTGTTGCAGTTGGATACACCCACAAGCCTACCCTATATTGATTTTGTCACATTGCATGTGTTTTTTTTTCTCACTACTCATTGTGCAGTGCACTGTCAGAACCTTTAACACCTGTTATGTACCAGCATTTGTATTGAGAAATATACATAAACTGATTTCAATATTTTGGTCCTGTCTGGTTTTGCATAATTCATATATTTATGAGGATACATACAACTGATTGATTCTTGTTGTGGTATACCCTATTGCTACCATTGATATGTTGAACTTGTATTCATACAGATACTTTGGGGCTTAATACAATGTCGGGCGGAATTACTCAGATTCGGGACCTACCGACTCGCGGTCGGCGGTTCCGCCCGCCCAATTACGTTGCAATAGAACACTGTTCGGTAGGATTCCCATTGTTTCTATGGGAGCTTGTGTTCTGCCCGACAACTGGCAGTAACACTGGCTCATATGAGGAAATGGGGTGTGTGAGCAAAACCTACCCCCTTGGAGTTCTGGACTTTTTGGTTCCGTCCAGAGGTGTCAGGGTACAACACCCAAAGACCCCGGAGTCCCACCTGCCTTGGTGCACAAATGAACAGAAACACGGGCTTCTCGATGGTGGCGTCAAAGACCAAAGGTTTATTACTGCAGGGACACAGAAGTCACAGAATCTACACACGGGCAGAATCTAGGAGACTGTTCGATTTGTACAAAGTGGGTTGCTCCTTATATACTAAAAATTGTGCTCTAGGCAAATATTTCACATGTCGGTACATTCCCAAACCTTTGTGTCTCTAAACAATAAATATTTGGCGTTACACAGGAACTGTCGATAATATCTGATACCAAACATCACGAAGAGGGGTTCCCACCAGTCCATCACAATCCCTTGTCAATATTGCATTCAAGACCCGGACCGCCTCATCGTAAAGTTCGTTACCTCCCCCTAATAAAGGCCCAGAAGGAAAGGAGCAGAGCCAGGTGCAGAAGATAGAAAAGCGGGATAAGAGATGTTTGTGGGTTGTAAATGGGCAAGGCTACCGGCTTCGGCCGCCTAATCATGATCAGGTACAATGGACAGGAAAACCAGTTCAGGTGGGCTGGCCTCGGGCAGAGGAGGCAGCCTTTGTCGAGTCATGCAGCTTCAGCGTGATCTGGTTTAAGGTGCACGTGTCATGTAAGAGGTGAATCTCCGGCTAAGGCTACGTGTCCTTAATCAAAGTGAAGTGAATGAAATGATCAGAGGCTATTGCATATGTGAGGGCAAGGAACCACAAAATGGCGGCCATGATCTAAGATGGATGCCGTGTGTATATCAGAAATGTGTCAGTGGAAGGAGTGCTCTTGCTCGTAGCGTAGCGAAAACACTAGGATATACTAAATGGATCATTTGCGGTTCGCTGATACTAATTTTATGTATTTCCGACAAACTTGAAAACACGGGTTCAAGTCGTCACGGAACCGTCACGGAACCTCAGACCCTCCTTTTGCCCTTACATAGGCAATTACTCAATCTATGTCTGAATCTAGTTCTATGCTCATCAGGTCAGTGACATGCTGTTGTATCATCATCCTTTCTCGTGTCTTTTCTCCAAATGCAGGTGGTTTCCTAAAACAGGTTGTAGCACAAAGACTACACAGAGCAGGACCACACTGGATAATCAGACAACATGAGAATAGTAATATTAAGATGACACCAATGACCATTAGAACCTTCCATCCCCACGCTGAGATCAGAGTCCAAACCCACTCCATAAAGGACCAGTTTCCCTCATCTACATGTATGGAGTCCGAAATCTTGTGCAACTTAGAGATCGCCTCGTAAACTGTTGGAGCATTATTAGGAATAAAGACACAGCAGCTCGATTGGATCATTCTGCATACCCCACCTCGATCTGCAAGTATAACATCTAGAACCATACGGTTCTGCAATGTCATGAGCCTATCCGCCTGAAGCTCAGCTGTCAGATTGCTAAGGGCACCAGCAGTTTCGGTAATAGTAGATTCAACTACCCGTGTTAGCTGACGTATGTTTCTACTATTGGCCATAGGCCCCCAGAACGGAAGGAAGCCTTTGAAGAAGTCTCCAGCTTCCTGACCAGCTGTATCTTCCTTGCTGAAGACACCTCTCGCTACTCTTGTTCTGTGGTAATCAGGTGAAGCAGTGTATGTCGGAGGCAACAATCGAGCAATATAACATGATCCTGAGAAGTCGGCAGGCAACCATGTATAAGCTCTGTCTCGACAAATGAAGTAGGTACCCCTAGCAGTAAGGAAGGCAGGGGAAGAGTTAGCCGGAAACACATAAGTCTCTACGCACTCACTCCTCCCTAGCTGAGCTCTCGGATTTCTCCCATTACCTTGCAAACAGACCTGACCTCGGTGAGGTACGACCCAGATTGGAGTTGAGCTTTTACGCTTGCTTTCTCCTAAACTAAGGCGATACTCTGAAGTATTCCAACTTAAATATACTCGCAATTCGTCTCTAGGGTAAGATGGAGTATTATTGACGTCTTTGATCATGTCAATAATTCCCTGGACTAAAGCTTTGTTGGCAGAGTTATATTTAGTGGAGCGTGGTGGACGTGGAGGATAGGTCTCAAGAGCATAAGCAAAGATGGTTTGAAGGGCCTGAAATGATCCATTGTAGCTGAAAGGCAAAACCAGATAGGGAATACCTTTATCCATAGTGTGAGGTATCAAGCCACACACCCAACAGTCTGTCGTGTTAACTACCAGTTGGTGTTGGTGCAAGAGCTGTACAAAAGTATTATTAATGAATTCTGAGCGTCGAGCTTGCTCATGTTCCGGAAACGAGTGAAAAGAGTGTATAGAAGAAACAGTAGAAATAGCAGGATCAAGGGGAGGTACTGTAGATACTGGCACAAAAATCAAATTTATGCTAAAGACAATTCCACCCACCAATGTTGCTAAAACAATCAAAAATGTAATGGCACATTGCATCAAGAAACATTTGCTGTGAAGAATTCTATTAAGTCTGTTTCTGCGAACGTAAATCACATTCTTTCGTTGCAGCGCAGGAAGCTCCATCTTCTACAATCCGCTCGCGACCACTGATGATGTGTACGTAGATGAAAATGCCTCTGTCAGCCCTGGGAGTTCCCAGTACTAACAGAAAGATCGACCTTGTGTCAGACCCCTGCAAATTCAAACTAGGCACACAGCCACGACCCTACGGCTACCCAGACGGCAAGGCAATTTATTAAAAACAATAAACAATAGCAAACTTCCTGGCTGAAGGCAAAAGTTCAAAATATATATAAATATATCAAAATCACAGTATGCAGTTGCCTGCTTTATAAGTTCGTTTTATGGCTTCTAAGGTGGTATCTTTTCTTCGCTGGTACTGTCTGATCGGAAAATAGTGTATCACTAGCAGCTGTTGCAGAGTTTAAGTTCGCAGATGGCAAAGTTTCTTCTGATGCTGGAGACAAATTTTCAATGTTCAAAGCAGTCTTTTCAAGAGGAGAGTCACGTTTCAAAGTGTCAGAAATCAAATCGGCATCGCTGAAAGGGACAAATTTTGGAGTTATTTCAGATTCGGAGGCACCAATTCCCTTCTTCACCCAGTCGTCGTAGGGCAGCGGCAGTGGAACACGCTTTACGTGAGAAGCGTGGATCCAGTGCTTGCGACCAGCAACACGTACAGCTGTCCTCGTCGCCAGCAGGATTTGGAAGGGGCCGATGTAGCGAGGCTGAAGATTCTTTGTCCTCGCAAAATTTCTGACCACCACGTGGTCGCCGGGTTTCAGCTGATGCCCTGGACTCTCCGGAGGTTTTGGCAAAGCATCAAAGACCTGTTGATGAATAAGACTTAATTTAGCAGTCAAGTCGTAAAGATAGTCTATCAACATAGGATATTCAATGGAGCAGAATTGTTTAGGCCTTGGCACACCCCAGACATTTGCCGGGCGGCCAAATACAATCTCATATGGAGAAAGCCCTATTCTAGAATGCACTGTTGCTCTCGTTGATAACAAGGCCAAAGGAAGTGCGTCTGGCCAAGCCAAACCTGTGGATGCTTGAATTTTGGCTATTTTAAGCTTGAGGGTGCCATTGTAACCCTCGACTAAACCAGCAGACTGGGGATGGTTCGCACTATGAAATTTTTGTTTCAATCCTAGACCAGCACACACACTCTGCATAACTTTCCCTATAAACTCACTTCCGTTATCTGACCATACAATCCGTGGCATTCCAAACCTAGGGAAAAATTCTTTGAGAAGAATTTTGGCAGTTGATAAAGCAGTGTTGTCCTTTAGTGGGTATGCTTCTATCCACCTGGAAAAAGCACAAACCACCACCAGGACGTATTTTAAATTGTTGCAGCGTTCCATGTGAATGAAGTCTAACTGTATTACTTCAAAGGGACAGGAAGGAGGAGCAAAATGACCAGCTGGAGTTGGAGTTCCCTTGCCAGGATTATGCATCAAGCACACCATACAATTTTTCACCACTCTCTCTGCACACTTACTGATTCCCTCATTCTTCCAAACCGGAGCTAACATCTTACATATCCCTTTAGAACTTATATGCGCCACTCCATGCGCCATCGTCACTACTGCAAGCACATACGCATCAGGCAACATCCAACGCTGCTGTTCTGTCAAATCGATCCAACATCCATTCGAGTCCAATTTGCCCGTACTTTCTCTCCATACGCGTTTCTCTTCCTCAGTCGCTTCTTTCTGAATCTCTTTCACACTTTCCATTGTGTCCTCACACATTCCAGACTCAGCAATCCATCTTGCAGACGTAGCAACATACATTCTACTCATCATGTCTCTAGCTGTCTGTTTAGCGGTTTCATCAGCAAAGGCATTTCCCCGACCAACATCATCCGTGATTGCTTTATGAGCACTGCACTTCACAATCGCAACTTCAGTCGGTAAGGTTAGAGATTCTAACAAGTCGTTAACTAGCTGACCATGTTGAATCTTAGTCCCATGGGACGTAATGAAACCCCTTTCTCTCCACAACCGGCCAAAACTATGGGCCACGCCAAATGCGTACTGACTATCTGTAAACACATTCACTCTCTTTCCCTCAGCTAAAACACACGCTCTCGTAAGAGCTATTAACTCTGCTGCTTGGGCAGAATTCTGACTCACTCTTGCAGTCTCCACAATCGTCTTCAAAGTCGTTACCGCGTAGGCAGCAGTCACATCACCATTCTCCAATTTAAAACATGACCCGTCCACATACAGCGTACCATCTGGGTCGGATAGAGGAGTATCTCTCAAGTCGATACGACCTTTTGTCTCTTCCTCCGTTTTGAAATAACAGTCATGTGGCTCAGAATCACTCGACTCTTGATCAGTCGGCAACAATGTTGCTGGGTTCAATACATTGCATCTTTTGATCTGAATATGACTCGCTAATAACGTCAGCTCGTAACCAGATAATCTCGCACTAGTAAGGTGTTGTGTCTTCGTTCGGTTCATGAGTGTATCCACTGCATGAGGAACCATGACCACTAGCATATTGTTCATCACCAAACCAGCAGATTGTCGAATGGAAGCTGCAGCTGCCGCTGTAGCCCTCAAACAACTAGGTAACGCTCTGGCTACCGGATCTAATGTTGATGAGAAATACGCACAAGGGCGTTGTTTATCACCAAACTTCTGTGTCAGAACACTCAACGCGCAACCTTCTCTTTCGTGAACGTAGAGCGTGAATGGCTTACTGTAATCAGGTGTGCCCAATACAGGAGCTGAACATAGTGCTTTTCGTAACTCAATAAAACTCTCTTGACATTCATCAGACCATGGCACCGGACTTGGAACATTTTTCCCAGTCAAGGCTACCAACGGTTTCGCTAAAAGTGAAAAATTTGGAATCCACTGCCTACAGTAAGAGGTAATACCTAGAAAGGCACGTACTTCCCTCTGTGTGCGTGGAACACTCATCTGCATAATTGCTTTTATTCTTTCTGGGGTCAACTTCCTTCCCTCCTTTGATAAGAGGTGACCTAGGTAGGTTACTTCTTGGCAGCAGTATTGCATTTTGGAAGGTGACACCTTATGATTCAAATTAGACAAATGATGCAATAGTGAAATTGTAGCTGCTTTGCAAGTTTCCTTGTCATCGGCAGCCACCAAAAGATCGTCTACGTATTGTACTAGGGCAGAACCTGGAGGAAGGACAAAAGAATCTAACTGGCTTTTTAAAGCTTGACTATAAATAGATGGACTTTCACAGTAGCCTTGTGGAGCGCGTTTAAATCTGAAACTGCGACCTCCTAAACAGAAGCCAAAAATATCTCTGCTTTCCTCGGCTATCGGAATGCTGAAAAAGGCATTCTTCAAGTCGATGACTGAGAACCATGTAGCTGTAGCAGGAATCAATGTTAACAAAGCAGTAATGTCTGGCACTACAGGAAACTGCGGAATTACAATCTTATTAACTTCTCTAAGGTCTATGACAAACCTATAGACTGGAGGCTTTGTAGGATCTGTTCGTTTCAAAATCGGCAATACAGGACTATTACAAACATTTCCTCGCGTTTCTTCAACCACACCTTTTTTAATCAAATCTTGCACAATCAATAAGAGTGCACGCTCACCTTCATTCGATATTTTATATTGAGGAATTCTTGGAAATTTCACATTCGCTTTCAAAGTTACTACATACGGTGGAATCTCTAGTAGACCTACATCATTGGGACCAGTCGCCCAAAGAGAATCAGGGAGTGAACGTAGCTCCGGCGGGAGTGCGTCCATTGACAAGTACATCGGAGAGGTGAGTCTTTTACCCAAAGTAAGCTGTACTCCTTCCGGAGAACAGTACAATGTCGCATATAGTCGTTTTAACAAATCTAAACCAAGCAGATTTTCATTACAACCTGTCGTCAAAATCAGGGGTGCTTTCAATTGACACGGTCCAACAGAAATAGACAAAGGACCAGATATCGGGTTGTACACAGGGGCGCCTGAAAAACCTACGGAAACATTTGTTGAGCCAGACAAAGGTGCGCCAGGGAGTTTCGCATGCATGATAGAACTTTTTGCGGCACCAGTATCCAACAGAAACGGTTCGACTACACCTGATGTTGCTACTGCGACATAAGGCCCACTCTGATCCACTGGAACTGATACTACTCCCTCTCTCTGTCCATGGCTGTCCTAGTACCCATTTTGTTGAAATCCCTCTTCAACTTCACAATAATCCTCAACAAGATATTGCTGAGATCTATTCTGTTGAGCTGACTGTACATTTCGCTGATCAAAGTGATTAGAAGGACGATCATTAGTTTGTGGAGGCATAGCACCTCGTCCTCGACCTCTAGAATTCTGTGCAAAACCACCACGACCTCTCTGAGCTGCTGCCGCATTATTTTGCGCTAAGATCGGACATTCATTTTTATAGTGACCCTCTTTCTTACAGTACGCACACTGATTCCACTGGTATTGAGGCCTGGTCGAATTATAATCTGTCTTTTGATACGAATTCTGTTGCATATTAGTCTGATTCGTGCGAGGCGGATACGCCTGCTGTAAGAGAACTTTAGTCTTTAAATCTTTCGTTTTCTTCTCTGATTTCTCCTTTTCCTCTTTATCCCTATTTTCATAGTACTGTGCAGTCGCAAGTATTTGCGCTGTCGTAGATACAGCCCACGCACTTTCTGAGTCTTTCAATTTATTACATAATTCGGGTAACAAATTATGCACAAATTTATCGACAAACAATCTCTGTCCTCCTTCAGTGCTCATATCCTGACCACTATGGTCTACAAAAGTCTCTTCGAACCTCGTGAAGAAGTCGGAGACACTTTCGTCTTTCTTCTGCTTGCATGCGGATAATTTATCCCAATTAACACGCAATGCTGGCATCAGAGTCTTCATTAAATCTATTATTCTACCAGGAAGATTAGCAATTAGGGGTTCGGGTTTCGCACCACCTATTTGTTGAGCATCTGCTGCAGTGATAGCTGCCCAATCACCACCTAAAGCAGCCTGATGATCCTCTCTACGAATTTTAGCCCACACTGGTTGTGGAACTACATTACCAAACAACATATCAATGTCGGCTAAGTTCATTATACAAGCCTCAACTGTCTGTGTCAATTCCTTGTAATATCCGGCTGGATTCTTACGTGGATCTGGCAAGGCCTGTTTCACTGCTAACACTTCTGCTCGCTTCCACGGAATATGTATCCATACTCTTTGGAACTGTGCTGGAGCAGCTGCAATACCCGCATTATCATCACGTTGTACTGCTTCGCGCCAAATTGGAGGAACTTCCCTCATAGGATATTGGCGACTTGGCTTCACTTTACCTCTTTCTAAATCTCTCGGCGAACGAAGAGATGGATCATTCCTAAAACTCAAAATAAGTTCCATCGCTTCCTTTATATTATCGCCCACTATCATTCCAGCAGCAAACTCTTTTTGAATTTTAATTAAATCTTCCAAATCTGATTCGACATCGTCTTCTTCTATTTCCTCACGCAACAACGAGCACATCTCGTCGAAGACGTATCGCTGTGTTGGCTCTCCCCATTGCATAAATGTCTCTAACACATCTTTCGTATTATATCTTCTAACTTTTGTAATCCATCTGAGAGCCGTGGAGTCTAAAACTCCCCGTTCCTCAGTACTTGGAAGCTGACTCCGTCTCTGAACAGAGTCAGGAGTAGGAGTCTTAATCAAGGTTTTATATATAGGCGACAGCATATTAGTAACAGAATCAGTAATTCTTCGACGAACAGAAAGTGGAGTTAGTACACTCGCAGACATAGAGAACGCAGTAGAGGTAGGAATAGATGACGAAACAGTAGGAGTATCGAGGAAAATAGTTTGAGGACCAATAGGTACAGTGGTAGGTATAGGAGCGGGCAGTGCAGGAAGAGGAGGAGCTGTAGGAACATTTACATTCACCACAGGAGGTATAGGAACTTGATTCTGAGGAACAAGAACACCAGGTTGTCCAGCAACCGGCAATTGAACATCCGGTATAAGTGGAGCCGCAGCACCTTGTGCATACGGTGGAGGCGACCGTAACAGATAAGATAGCAGAGGATCGTTTTCGGAATCCTCCAGTATCTTAGCCATTTTCGATGGCAAGGCAGGATAGCACTTGTCAATCGCTAAGTTACGCTCTCTAATGGCTACATCTATGGCTTTCTCACACTCGTTAGCCTGCAACTGCTTAGTCGCTTGCTCTAGAGTTAACTCTTCTAGTTCTTTCTGTTCTTTTTTCAACCTTTTCATTTCTCTCTGTTTGGATTCTTTCCGCCAATAACGAAAAGAGTCAAACATTGCCGGCCGGGCTTTCTTCCTAAACAATTTCGCTTCTAAATTGTCGAGAATCTCTTGTTCAAAACTACCATGCAGTGGCCAACTAAGGACACCATCCTTCTTACAATAACGGACCCATATCTCATTATAAGTTATAGGACCCACACCATACTTACAATATAGGTCATATAGGGGAGTCCCAATCGGAGGAACCAGACAGGAATCCTCCAATCGTGAGTCACTGTTGCAACTAAAACAAGACAACATTTTCCGACTTACCATTTTCAGTCCGGAACACAAAACAAACAAAACACGAAACAAATTGTGCACTTGAACCAAGAACTTAGGCCTACCAAAACGAACTGATGTATCGATACCCAAAACTGAACCAAATAGATTATCGTAACTAGAACAACCAATGATAATCTTACAAAACCAAACCAAACCAAGAACCGATCAAGGATTTTTAACAATCCTCACAAAAGTAACCAGCTAGCTATCACTAAATACTTAACTGAGGCACTGAAGACGTCACCAAGGAGAAACCCGTCACGTTTCGCCGTACTAAGGACTGCACCACTTCGGGTCCAAGACAGGGCGACGGTCAAGGCAACGGCCCACTGCAGCCGTCCTGAACGGGAACCCTCGTGGAAGAGAACTTCAGGGCCACTTTTGCGATATGCCGGGATCGATGAAGTGGGGCGCCTCCCTCAGGAATCTTCACACGAAGCTTCTCGAACTCTTCAGGCTTTTGGACCGGTACCGAATGACGTCGCCCCACATTGGGCGCCAATTGGAGTTCTGGACTTTTTGGTTCCGTCCAGAGGTGTCAGGGTACAACACCCAAAGACCCCGGAGTCCCACCTGCCTTGGTGCACAAATGAACAGAAACACGGGCTTCTCGATGGTGGCGTCAAAGACCAAAGGTTTATTACTGCAGGGACACAGAAGTCACAGAATCTACACACGGGCAGAATCTAGGAGACTGTTCGATTTGTACAAAGTGGGTTGCTCCTTATATACTAAAAATTGTGCTCTAGGCAAATATTTCACATGTCGGTACATTCCCAAACCTTTGTGTCTCTAAACAATAAATATTTGGCGTTACACAGGAACTGTCGATAATATCTGATACCAAACATCACGAAGAGGGGTTCCCACCAGTCCATCACAATCCCTTGTCAATATTGCATTCAAGACCCGGACCGCCTCATCGTAAAGTTCGTTACCTCCCCCTAATAAAGGCCCAGAAGGAAAGGAGCAGAGCCAGGTGCAGAAGATAGAAAAGCGGGATAAGAGATGTTTGTGGGTTGTAAATGGGCAAGGCTACCGGCTTCGGCCGCCTAATCATGATCAGGTACAATGGACAGGAAAACCAGTTCAGGTGGGCTGGCCTCGGGCAGAGGAGGCAGCCTTTGTCGAGTCATGCAGCTTCAGCGTGATCTGGTTTAAGGTGCACGTGTCATGTAAGAGGTGAATCTCCGGCTAAGGCTACGTGTCCTTAATCAAAGTGAAGTGAATGAAATGATCAGAGGCTATTGCATATGTGAGGGCAAGGAACCACAAAATGGCGGCCATGATCTAAGATGGATGCCGTGTGTATATCAGAAATGTGTCAGTGGAAGGAGTGCTCTTGCTCGTAGCGTAGCGAAAACACTAGGATATACTAAATGGATCATTTGCGGTTCGCTGATACTAATTTTATGTATTTCCGACAAACTTGAAAACACGGGTTCAAGTCGTCACGGAACCGTCACGGAACCTCACCCTGTCGAGGGCACCCCACAGTGCCTGCCACACAGTGCAGGGTGTTACAGTCACTCTCCGACAGCCATTCTGTTTCAGACAGGCAGATGTGGAATGGCTGTTGGAAATCGACATCGCAATCCTGAGTGCAGGCATGGCAGTGGCATTGCCTTCAGGCTCACTCTGTGAGGCCGAAATATGCTGGCCTGGCGGTCAACTCAGATGTAGCAGTCGGGTTGCTGCCGGCTTGGTGGCTTTCTCCCAACCACCCAAGCTGCGGTCTGGCGGTCCTACTGCAAAGGTTGGGATCAGGCCCTAAGTGTAGAATGCTCCACTAACAGTGAATTTGCATTTGAAATTTTAAAATAAATGATAGCACTAGCCTATGCCCCTGTCACAGAGGTAGTCAACCACTATACCTTACTAACAGAAAGCCCTTTCTACCAACAAAATGAAGACAAAGTTAGTCCCCTGATGGACTATTCTGAAGATACATTTGTTGACAGACTGCATTGGCCAGGACACAGATGCCAGGCCATACACCAGATACCTTGGTGGAATGTCTATGACAGCACCTTCTCACAAGAAGCCAAAACAAACAACGCAGTAGAAGGATGGCACAATGCCTTCCAATCCACACTAGGCAAAACTCAACCAACATTATACAAATTTATAGAAGCTTTACAAAAAAAAACAAAGATACCAAGTATTAAGAATCAAGCAATTTATTACCCAAATTGGTCCTAAACTAAGCAAACAAACTAAAAGAATGTACAACATTCTACAATTTGAAGTCAGTCTCTTTATAAATAACAAAGGACTACATGGCTTAGAAATTATAGCCAAAAGCATCTTGTGAATGTATTTATCTTATTTTTTATTTTGAAGGTTTTGTACAGCGAGAACAAGACCCTTGAAGGTATCAGAGCACTTTATAGGGCAGATATAGGTGATAGACATATACGTAAAACTACAATAACTTATGTGAATAAAGTGGTGGCAACTATTACAGACAGACACATATCTACAAGATTGTATAAAATAGTTCAGGTAAGTTTGGATAAGAGAATCGATTTCACTTGTTTTTAAAAAAATGCTGCAGACGGGTTTAGTCTTGTTTCTGGGGGCAAGGAGTTCCAAATCCTGGGAGCCATTCCTGAGAAAGTACGGTTGTAAGTTTTCTTCTTGGAAAATCGTTGTGGTTTCAGTAGAAGATTATTGGAACTCCTAGTAGTTCTGTTACCCCCCGATAGTACTAGTTTCTCAGGTAGGTATCTTGGGGTTTTGTGATGCAATGCCTTGTCTGTCATGGTCAATTTTTAAATGGATTCTGACCTCAAAAGGTCGCCAGTTGAGGGCACGAACGTCAGGGGAAATATGACAGTTTCTTTTGGAGCCTGTGATGTGTCTAGCGGCTGCATTGATTGAGGCTCTTAGAGGGGCGGTCGTTGATCTAGGAAGGCCGCAGAGAGCGACACTCCAATAGTCGACTCTAGGGAATACTAGTGTCTGAACTGCCTGTTTGAAGTCATTTGTGGGTATGAAGGGTTTCAGTCTTTTCAGGGTGTTCATCTGAATGTTTGCTCCTTTAGTTGCAGCGCTGATGTGATTCTGCATATTTAGCTTATTATCCAACATTATTCCTAGCGATTTTGTAGAATCATTAAGAGGTTGACCGTCCGGAGCTATTAGGTGCTTTATCCACTCACGGATGATGGTAGTTTGGCTGGGAGGAGCGATTAAGGGTAATTCTGTTTTGAGGGTGTTTAGTTTTAAATGTTTTTTTGCCAGCCAGGACTGTGTTTTTTGGAGTGTTGAGTTAAGGGACTTGATGTCTTCAAGTGAGTTGACCTTAATTTAGAGTTGTGTGTCATCTGCGTACATGTGATAATAGATATTAGAGGAGTTGAGAAGCTCGGTGAGTGGTTCCATAAACAAATTGAAGAGTGTCGGGGAGAGGGAGGATCCTTGGGGTACTTCCAAAGTGACTGGGGTGGGCTTGGATAACGATTGATTGATCTTGAATCTTTGTGTTCTGTTTTGGAGATAGGAAATGAACCAGTTAAGAACCATTCCAGATAGTCCCATTCTGTGTTTCAAGAAGTCTAGTAAGTTGTCGTGTTTGACTGTGTCGAAGGCTGAGGATAAGTCAAGAAGGATTAGCAAACAGGCTTTGTTTTGATCCAGTATTTGTAATGCGTCATCTATTATGTGGGTCATGGCTGATTAGGTACTGTACCCTGAGCAAAAACCTAATTGGAATTGATCAAGCACGTTGAAGTGGTTTATGTGGTTGCAAAGCTGCGTGTGAACACATTTTTCTAGTAGTTTAGCCAGGGTAGGGATGTTGGATATTGGGCGATAGTTATTCAGGTCTGACGGGTCCGCTGAAGGTTTCTTTAAGATAGGGGATACCTGACCAGCTTTGAGTATGTCTGGGGTGGTTCCTTGCAGAAGAGAGGTATTTATGATCCTAGTCCATAGGGGCACTAACATTGGAATGAAGTCTTTGGGTGGGTTGCTGGGAGAGGGTCTGTGAAGTGATTGGACGGATTCAGGGCCGTGAGCATTTTTAGGATAGTTTCTTCACTGTAGACATTGAAGGCGGTACAGGAGGAGTTGTTTTTGAGGTCGAGCTTTGCAGAACAGCTAAGCGTGTTCACTAGCGTGGTCAGTGAAGAGGTCATGTGTGGGTTGGTAAGGGATAATAGATCGTTAAGTAGGTCTGTCTTTATGTTTTCTGTCTTTGTTGTGAAAATGGAAGCAAAGTAGTATGTAGTGAGCATATTGCCTTTTTATTATTAGTGATGTCAAGACATAGGTATTCGCAGGAAGAGAGAACCGGGGAGTTGGGAAGGTTCACAGAGATGTTGTTCCTATGTATGCAGGCAATACCACCACCTAGCCTATCAAGTCTATCTAGTCTTGTAATGTAATAGTTTGGGGGAACTAGTATGTCTATGATGGGCGTGGATGATTCATTTAGCCAAGTTTCTGTTAAAATTATAAGGTCGGGTTCATTGTTTAGTATGAGGTCAGCTATAGCAGCGGCATGACATACGGCTGATCTACAGTTTAGAAGGATACATTTTAACTGGGCCTTGGTAGGAATAGAGTTGGGGTCGTATACAATGGGAACTCTCTTGAGGTTGTTTTCAACAATACCTCCGGGAATGTGTCTTGTGACTCTGGAGGCATTGAGATGGATTAAGGACAATTTCTGTGGGTTATCTGTGTACGCAGAATTAGGGGGTGGAGACAGGAACTCGTAAGAATGGAGTAGGGAAGTTAGGTCTTGCGATGATAGGGTTTTTTTCTTCTGATCGGACGGGATGAGACATTGGGGCAAGGTGCTGTTTTCCATCTGGGGAGCATCCGAGACGGGGAGCTAGCGCGTGGCTGATGAGTGAGTTTCGTTTGTGGCTTGGGTTGCTGCAGGATCAGGTCATGAAGAATTTGGATATCCTCTTTTATTTGTTGTAGAGATAGTAATATTTCCTTGAGTCTAGGGTCAGGTGTCGGAGTTATCGTATTGGTAGACTGGACTGTGGTTAAGTGAGGAAGGGTTATTACTTGTGTAGGGTCCTGGGGCGAGACGTTTTCTGGATCGAAGTATGGCGTTTTTTCAGTGTGGTAGTCCATGGAGAGGGGGAAGTAGATTAAGGATGTAAAGGGGTATTCATGTGTGTTGTAGGGGGATCATGTTTGTTGTATGGCAGTATTTCAGAGTTGTAATCACAGGAGAGGGGGGAGTAGAGAGGGGATGTGAGGGGGTATTGATGTGAACTGTAGGAGGAGGGATGGGAGGGATGGTGAGATTGGAGCATAATCTACAATGGAGTTGCTGAGGATGGAAGGGGAAGTGGGGAGGGGTGTGTTATATAAAGGGTGAGTGAAGGTGTAGTTGTGGAGACGGGGAGTAGTGGTGGGGGCAAGGGGATGTGTGGTAAGGCTGGAGGCAAGGAGATATGAGTGTGAGGTGAGGTAGGCATAATAGAGTTTATGGTGGTGCAGGGGGGAGTAGGGGTTAGGGAGATGTATTTCATTTAATGGGGTGTCGATTAGGCCTTGGGTCAGTGTATATGCACCATGGGATACAGAGGGAAAATGTCTAGATGGGGAGACAGGTAGGGAGTCGGGCAAATCGCATGGTGCGTGGTTTGTAGGGGAGGTGGGATAGGGTCTTGCAGCCTTCTCTTTGATGAACGTGAAGATATTATCCAGTAGATTTAAGTTATGGTCTGATGCCTGCATGAGGATGATCCCATTATGATAGATGGTGATTGTGGCTGCCGCTTTGTAGAATGGGGAGGGAATGATGGATAATGTAAGACTGTGTGCCGTTTTGTTAGTGGATGCAATCGAGAATAGGGCAAGAAAGGCTTTCCACCATTGGGCTCTTCTTTTGGTATTGAAGATGATGCCATTTGTTATATGCCCTTTGATGTTTGAGAAGTAAGGGTCGGAGATTGGGGTTTCTGGGTGAGATTTTAATAGACTATGTTTGAAGTCTTTGGCCGCTTTTTTTGTAAGGCTTGGTTGGAATTTAATTTAGTAGGTGTGCTGGCCCATGGGCTCCATAGTGTATGTGTAGTTTTTATGGAGGGGAGAAAGGGTCAGAGAATGAGATAGGAAGTATGCCTAGGGACATTGACGTTTTTTGTGAAGGAGTATAGGTCAGACAATATGAGATATAGTAGGCCTCCCTGTTTGTACAGATGACAGATCCTTGGATTAAATCTTCTCACCATTACCATTAGTGGGTCCTCTAGTGGTGTAGTCATGTTTTATTTCCCATGTGGCGTGTGGTCCTTTCTAATTATTACATTTGTTTGGGGCGAGTTTAAGCTGGCTTCCTATGTCTCATTCTAGATAGTGTCCTGGAAACCTTTAGACTTAGATCATAGCGGTTGCTATTGTTTGTAAAAAATAACACCGGTGAATTTGTGGTTTAGGGTCTCTAGGGTTGTAATCAAGGAGCATGCTGTGATGTGAATAACTGATTAAGCAGTCATTCCAAGATTGCTGCTTGCTTATCCAGTCATGGTAAAGATCTGGGGAGTAGCCCTATCACTCTTTCCATGTACCAAATCTCCCTGGGCATAGTCCTCTCTCCATTTCTATGGAGGCAGCTGTGTTCATACCTACCCCCAGTCAGGAATAGCCATCTGTGGCAGGAAGCTTCAAAGGCCTTGCTGCCTTTGAAATGCAACCCCAGCCTTTCCTGATAGAAGGAGCAGCCCCCCCTTGACCTCACACCTTTTGGCGGGACGACGGAAAAGGAAGAAAGAGTAGTACCTCTCCTCTGTGTGCCCCCTCTGCCAGCTCCACCCCGAGGTGAAGTAAAATATTCAGTGTCCACTATCTTGAAGATGGCGGGCCTTCTCGAATCAGGGTGCGGGCTACGCCACCCTCATACAGGAAGTGGACATAATAGTGGTTGTAGACACCCCAGGTAAGGGGTCCAATGACCACTTCCTGACATTTCATTGTAAACACCCCTAAATGTAGTAGTTAGGTGGCATCCCCAGACCCTGAACAGTTGTATCCATGAACACAAGAAGAAGTCGAACACAGAAACACTGTTTGATTGAGAACTGAAGATCGTGTGGTGGACTTTGGGTGCAAACTACTGCCTGCCACCACAGAACTCAACAATCGTCATCCTCCAGCTCATCTTGTCACTGTGTGGCATCCACAAGCCCTGGAGGATAATCACCCCCTCACAAATCACCAAGGAACTCCCCTGAGATAAGGGAGGTATCTCCCTGCAGCCGCAGGTCAAAAAACAGCAAAGTCCAGAACAGTGTCGTCCAGCTCCCCAGCCTGACCAGCATCTCTGAATACCCAGGGTACAGAACCCCTTGCTACAAAAACCTACGAAACCGAGTCAAGGTGGACTCCAACTTTACAGCAAGCCATCAGCTGACGAGGGGCATCAGGACTCCAGATCCACCTCAGAAAATGGCCCAGCAGGTCCAGAATCGTCACTCCAAGGTGCCAGCCCCTGCTTGTAAAGTGTATCTTTGCGCGCCTTTTCCCATCTGCACATCTTCACTGCACCCAGCCCGCCTACCCGGGGCACCTTTGAACCAGCTGTGCTCCCATGGCCCCAAAGCCCTTGCAACCTCTAGTCTCCCTTGAGGAGCCCCTGACTTGCCTACAAGTCCCTCTTTACATTACTTTTGCAGGTGGCCCCCTTTCTTCATAGCTGTCCAACTACAAAGCCTCCTTGCTCCTTGCTCCCAGTGAAGTCTGGGAAGCACCCGAAAACTTGGCCTTGGAAATTTGGACGTTGGCTCCCCAACCTTCAGATTCCACAAGGTGAACCACAAAAGTAACTGTTTTGCATTGATTTTAAGAATGCTTTTTTCTTTCCATAAGGAATGTATTGTGCGTAGTTGCGCATAACTGTAAACCTTGCATTAACTGTGATTTTTCCTTATTGCGAAGCGTATTTACCTTGTACACAAAGTTCTTGGTTTCATTATTTATATAAAAAGAAGTACTACTTTTCGAATTCAGTCTGCACTTTGTTTATTGAGTGTGTGTATCATTTATTGCCTCTGTGAGTACAACAAATGCTTACCACTACCCTCTTATAAGTCTAACTGCTCACCCGCACTGCCACAAAATAGAGCGTCAGTACTATCTACTTTCTGTAAACCACTAAGGGGCTCCTCAACTTGTCTGCACAGTGTACCCCATTGTGGTACACTATACAGAGAGGTGGGTTTCCTACAGTAACATAACTGTGATTCAGGAATATTGTAGTGATGGGGGTCTCTGATTTTCTTGAGGTGGGATTTTTTTTTTTTTTTTTTTGCGAACCTTTATTAGTAGTGCAAGCATTTACAAGTATGGGCCTACAACCAACCCGGCCGGCCGCTAAGCAGAGCAAGAGTACAGCAAGCAATATGAAAGTTATAGCAGTTCGAAATCCGGGGTCATAAAAGTACCAGGGCAGATCTTGTAATCCGGTGCACAAACTTGAATCAGGATTTGAGAGGTTCATTTTCAAATAAGGAACTAAAAAAGGGTGTCTCACAGTCGTACACAGTCCTACAATACTGCACACAAATCAGGATATCTACAAATAGTACAGATACGAAGGAAGTATCGGGGGTAGGATACACAGAACAGGAGAAATGCAGGCACAATCCCGGCACGTAGCGATTCTAAACCCCACCCCTCAAAACTAAACAGATTGCAGAGACCATGAACAACGAAGACACTAAAAAGAGAAGAGAGACTAAAGGGCCATAGAAACAAAGACCGAACAAACACCCACCCCCCAACCCCCCACCCTGCACACCCGCAGAAGGCCATGGCCTACCCCCCCCCCCCCCCCCCCACAGCGTGCCTGTCGCCCTAATAGAGACCCAAAATATAGAAAGAGAGAGAAAAGAGAGAAAAAGAATAGATAAGCGGAGGAGGGCCCTCGATCCTGCCGCCCGACCCCGCCCTTCACCCCTACACCCAGGAAAATCCCAGAAACGAAGTAGTACAGTAATGAGGAACATCAAGTCCCGGCCACAACAGTGATGAAATCCCGGTCAAACATATCCACTACACTGTCTGGCAACAATAAAGCCAATAGATTGTGAACCACATCATCCCTGACCCTGCCTGGCAATGGTACCGCCAGAAGTCCACTCGTCAATCGGTTCACAGAACAGCCCTGAAGGTCCAAACGATCTGGGCGGGTCAGGTTGGAGCATAGCCATAGAAAAGTACAGCAACCCAAACCCATCCAAGTATCGGCAGCGAAGATCTGGTAGTATCGACGTCGTCCCCAGGAACTTCCGAAAGGTCACAAACAGTAGCACCATCCAGGAAAGGAGAGTCACACAGTCCGGCAATCTCCACAACATAGCTGGGACAGTCCAAGAAGGAAAATAGCGTTTTATCTCCAGCCGCCAGTTGAACATGTGTCCCGAGGAGACATCCACTTGTAGATCCATGTTGGCTCGAGCAGTCACGGGAACCGGGTCTTCCAGTGGCTCCCGGCACCCGGGCAGAACTGGGACTCCCTCCATGGACATAGCTGCGGGTTCGTCGGCAGTCCCATGGGATCAGACTGTATCTGTTAGAGACGGCGAGACAGCGATGGCGGCCATTCTTCTACCCAGGTCCTGAGCATGCCAAATCAGGGACTCGTGCAAAACCGTTAGGGCAGCCAATACGTCCTTGGATGTGGGCTCCTGCGTATGTTGCAAGCATCCCGGCCCTCTCCGTGAGACAACCGTCCGACATGGACATGGACCGCAGAGGGGGGCACCAGCCGCCATGTTAGACAATTTGGCCCGTCCCTCTTCACCTCACTCAGGGACCAGGCACCAATGCGGGGCGCCACAGGACGGACCACCGGGGCTCAAAACAGTGAGGCAGGCTCCCCAAAGGAGAGTCACCAAAAGGCTAAAATCCCTGCCGCACCCCGGGAGTCGCCCGCCTATATCGGGGGCAATCCTTGGTTATGCCCGGGCAAAGAGTTAGGGGAGGGGGCAGGAGTCATGCGCCCCCTCTGACCCTGCTTCGCCACGTTGCCCCTCAAGGGTCACCGTCAAGTGGACCGGGCCTTCGGCGCTATCAGCGGCCCTTCAAGTCAACGGCACCCTCCGGCCGGCACCTCACCGCCACCCGCCGCCGTTGTTGTTGCAGTCGCGGCCGGATGCACGTCCAGGTCAACGCCCCGGTCTCTTCACCACGTGGGCCGCAGAGCAGTCGGGGACAGTTCTCAGGGCCTACCGCACGCAGGAGCCTCAGGAGCAGACGGTAAGTGCTCGTTCTTCTTCTCCCACTAAAGCACGCCTCTGTAGCTCAGGATAAACGCCAGGATATACGTGTGGGGCGAAAGGGCTCACGGAGCCGAGCGACTATGCGGCCATTTCGAATGCCCGCTTGGCTCCTCCTCTCGAGGTGGGATTTGTTGCTTCCATGAGTTATGTAAATCAGTAAGAAGGTGGCTCTCTGGGAGGCAGATATGGGAAGTGGCATTTGAGGAGCTGAGTGTTGTGGGCTTCAGGAAAATGTAAGGCTTTGACTGCGGAGACAATGTCTAGCCTTGTGTATGGTGTTATTATGTTGTATGCTGTAGGTTGCTGGACAAGGGCATTTATCAAGTGAGCTGTGTCTGTGCAGTGAAGTTTACAGTGCATAATGTTGGTGCCTGAATGGTCTCTGTGGTAGGTAGTGTTTAGGCATATTGATTCCAATAAAGGTATACAGCATTTCCTGTGGAGGAGTTATGAATTGTCATCGCTGAGGTGTTTATGAGGTGAATAGGATGGAAAGTTCATTTGTTTCAGATCAGAGGGTTTATTTGTATGTAGATGCCATGGAGGGGTTTGTGGGTTGGGTGTGTGTGATCTGGTGCATGCTGCTAGCTTGTTTTTCATTATGAGTCTGACTTCTTTGAGACTTATAATATGGTGCTTCCAAATTGTATTGTGGCAAGTGACCTGACATAAGCAATGCACTCTTTCTGTTTGGCATTTTATCTTAACAGAACAAAGTGATAGTTTACATAATTTTTCTCTCTGATCATCTAACAATTTTCGTTTTTGCATAATCACAGCTGAAATTAAATTGACAGCATGTCTTGGGTCCTTTTGGTACGAAAAGGCTTGCAGGGGTGCTGCTAATGTTCCCGCCTCAGCGGGGGGCCACTGCTGTCATGTGCTAGTTCCCACACAATGAAGAGCACGCTGTTTAACAATTTGCCCACCACTGGTTTTATTACGCTGAAAATGTTCTGAAGAGCATAAAAAGGAATAATGCACAGTGGGCATCTTCCTTCGCTGTCATCCCAATTTATATCCATTGTCACTGAAAAGAATCTTTCAATTATTGTGAATGTTGCAAGGAATTACTCGTTTTTTAGGTGTAAAGGTGTTAGAAATGGGATTTCTGGTTGGCTAGGGCAAGCGTCTAAGTCAGGCAGAAACTACCACTAAAGTCAGGGCAAGGGAGTTGCACGCTGAAGATAACTCCTGCTCACCCAATTGGTAGCTTGGCACGAGCAGTCAGGCTTATCCCAGAGGCAATGTGCAAAGTGTTTGCGCAACACCCATACACAGCAGCGACACGCTAGACACACCACAAAAGAAACTCCACCCAAGGTTACATAAAAAATAACCTTTGTATTACTCAGAAACACATTAGAACGTAATCACATAGGTACACTGTGCCACCTGGCACTAGGTATAACTTTACAGGGGATTATATACATTGCAGGGCCAATTGGGCCACTGTCATAACCATTAGAATGCACAGTTAAAAAAGCAACCAATAATTACTGACAATGTAACTTAGCAGAACCACATTATGCATGAATCACATTAGACATAAACCACATTAGGCATAATTCACATTAGGCATCAATTGTATTTGGCCTAAATCCTAATTCAGCAGTGCACCCTAGTAACACTAACAAGGTGCCACATCACCTTAGGGCCTTGCGCCCCACCAGAACACAAGGTGATCCCAGGCCAACTGGACTTCCTCAGGGTCCGTCTTGGGGTTCCCCGCAATGCCCTCTGTCCACAAAAGTCAGGGTCTCTATCAGCATGTGGCTTCCACCGGCAGCGCCGGCGTTAGGCATGGGCAGTGTGGGCAGCTGCCTAGGGCCTCGCGCTCAGCACAAACAATAATAGGGGCCCCCCGCTTTCACACATTCACATGCAGCTCACCTATTCTCCGAGGCCCCCCTCCCCAACTCGATCACATTGCTAATGTATTTGTGAGCCGAGCAAGGTGTCTTGACCTCGCTGTTCAGGGCGGCATTCCTGGGTGTGAAAGGTGGGGGGGAGGGTAAACAAGGGGTAGAGGATGTGAGAGCAACAAAGCCAATAATTACGGCAGCTCTCCAGAACAAGGGCGGGGCAGCTCCTCTGTTAAAATCCTGTATTGAAGAACTTGTCTGCCCTTTGTGTATTTCCTCTCCAGGAGATAGATGGCCCTTTTGTTTCCACGATGAGCCAGACATCAGCAGATAAGGAGAGGTTGATGAGGGGAGGGGGGGAGCATCTAGCTCAGACTGCAACAGTAGGGCAGTGTTTATTTATTTTATGCGTTTTTAACTCGCGCTGACTTTACCAGAAGGTGTCAGAGCGCTTCACAATAGGAACAGTACTGATACATGAGGAGAAAATTCCAAGCGAACAAATTACAAAAGCAAACGGTAAGTTACATGAGGCAAAAAAGTGACAGTTGTGAGCAAAGAAAATACAAGAGATAGCAAACGGTACATTACAGGAGGAAAAAGTGACATGGGTACAGGTTACAAAAGCATACAAAGTAGAAGTAGAGGTAAAATACTGCAATAAATGGAGGAAAACTCAAACACAAGAACAAACGTTAAGGAGGCAATGGTGGCACTTGTGTTCAGCAAAGTGTCTCACTACTGCTTTGAGGCACAGGAGAGATGGTCCTTATCCCCTGGGCCACTAAATCAGGCTGTAAGGTTAGGCGTGGGGCCCCTTGCACTGGGACGTGTCCATTATCCAGTGCTTCGAAGTCCAGGGCAGGGGGCCCTGACAGCTCTCGACCAGGCTGCAAGGTGCAGATGTGGGGCCCCCTTTGCATCTGCTCCTCCAGGGCCCCCTCCCCACACAATCGCAATACACATCAAGATGTCTCGACCTTGCTGGTCCGGGCCTTGTGAGATTTCTGGGGGTGGGGGTGGGGGAGGGAGGACAAACAGAGAGGAGACTGCAATTATGTTGGCTCACAGTGTCAGGGGCGCGGCAGCACCTCTGTTAAGTACCAGCCATTCCGTTTCTACATTTTGTTCCTAGGCGGCAGAATGCCCCTTTGAGTCCAGGAACAGCCGGACATAGGTAAGGAGAGGTGGGTGAAGGGTGAAGGGAGCAGCCAGATCACTGGCTTTTTTAAACATTTGCAACTCCCAGTTTTTTCAATGAGAATATGCATTTAAAATGCATTTACGACTGCCGTGGTAGAGCAGGGTTTTGTGAAATGCCTTGTTATTGCTTCGAAGGGGCAGGGGAGGGGCCCCTTTCCCTGGGCCTCTAAGCACTAGACTGCTAGAGCAAGCTGCAAGGCCCAGATGTGGGGGCCCCCCTTCCCTGGGCTTTGTAGCCATTACTCCCTCCTTCCATTATTTGAACCCCTGTGAAATGTATCCAAAAATGAAACTCTAGCTGGAAAGGTAGTCTCTTTCTAAGATTTTTCACTTCCAAAGTGCTGCATCGGGAAGGAGAGCAAGACCAGAGTGTGTCGAAAAGGGGCCAGGTTGATTTTATTCACATCCAAAACACGTTAGTGCCATTTTACCAGTGTTTGCCAGTAAAGCACTGCTTTTGTTTTCTTGTATTTCTCTGAACAGCATTTTTTGTTCCGAGTGAGGAAGCAGCCCATTCCTGGAGGTACTGTGCCATACCCGTTTGATGGGCGGATAGGAAAACAAAATGCATGCTGCAGCTCTGTGTTCACAAATGTGGTCTTTTTCAACCATCCTGCTTACATTTTGTAAGGATCTAAGCAATGGACATTGAAAAGGGTCCCTTCTGGTCCTGTAGTCATGTCCTTACCTTTTCATGGAAAAGCACTCACTGATTCTCAACAATGAGTGTAAAAGCGTTGAGGTTAGCATGTTATTCATGCTTACATTTCACATGCTGTGCTTAATCTTGCATTCCCTATGAGTGTTTGCTTTTTCCAGTATGTTACTTTTATTTTAGGCTCATATTGCTCTTGTCTAGTGCATAACTTAGATTGTGTCGCATCGAGGTGTTTATTGCGGGGCACAATTGGGTTGTAGGTGAAGGCAGTGCGAGTTTCTCTCAGTGGGGCAGTACGGTGGTCAGTGGGGGAGAGGATGTGGCACTATGGTCAGAGCTGCCAAATTTGGAACTTTGGAACCAGGTTCAGCCTTCATGACCAGTCCACCATACCATTCTCCTGAGAGAGCACATTCCCATGCTAGACCTTAGAAGGCCCCGAAAGACCTTAGAAGAATGGTGTCCGAGCACCAGCAGGTGGACCATAGCGATGGCAAGTGCAAGTTAACCTTGAAAGCCTGTCCACTACAACCCCTATTGAAGCTCACTTCCAGTCTTGTGGGCAGGCCTACGAAGCAGCACACCTTAGAGCAACAGTGACTCTGTCACTGAGGTCACAGGACCCTTGAGCAGGGAGGCTCTAGGGTGGTGTGACCGGTGAGATCGCACTGAGCTGACTGTGGGTGGGGTTGTAATGTTTTTGAGTATATTTTGTTTTTAAAAGCACTTGCCGCCTCCTTCCTTGCCTCCAACAATTTTCGGCAACAATCAAAATATCATGATATCTCCGGTGATTAATGTTTCTTCCTTGAGAAAGATAGAGTTTCGTCAGGTGGAAGTTTTGACTTGTGAAACGGTAGAGCAGAGGGTTAATGTGCCTGCTCCAAAGAACATGTACCGTGCAGATCACTAAGTCAACATGATGTAAATAGGCCAGTGGGTTACTGCTTTTGTCAGAGATCCCATTGTTACTTGCAGTTTATAAGTCAAACTCCTAACACAGAACAATGAGCTATTAACTGTCATCTAAGAGCTACATGCAAACACAGAAGGTATACATTAGAGCGTTATGTTTTTTTCCCCAGTCTTTGATTATCCTAATGATGCAAAAAGGGTTCATTTGGACAGAAATCATATTAAAGATATTAAAGAGAATCCCCAACTATGGTATTACGTTCTAAATCCAGAGTTTGTGTTTCTCCAGATAAATCGCTATTAAACTATACTGCCTACTAGTAGGATTGTCATGTGACTCCTACACCTTGTAGTCCTTTGTCTTATGTAACATTACCTTTTGTGATTTACAGACTTATGATTGATTGTCTCTGTGTAATGTGTGTGATATAAAGTTCTCTGACACCCTACACTGATGTCAGTGGCGCTGTAAATCAAATTGAATGCATCTGAGCAAGAATGTGGTTGTGGAGACTTGAGGGACACTGTTAAAGGGTGGTAGTGAGGGAATCCATGGCAGAGCTAGTCATTGGGAGGGGGGGGGGGGAAACAAACATTGTCGCATAGGGCTCCACCAGAGCTAAAGCCAACAACTTCTACTTCCTACAGTTCTAACACCCAATCAAAAACGCTGATTTGAAAACCACTTCAATCTGAAGCATACCTTCAAGTCAATGTATGATTTAGCAGTGGTCTCGGTTGTTTTAAGTCTTTTTTATTCATGTACAATCTTTATTTGTTTGCAATGGTGCCTTGTAATTTTGTATTATATGTGTTGTGTTTTTGCACATAACATAGTTCTGCCGAGTAAAGAGCCCACACATAAAAAAGATTGTCCTATGACTCTGGGATCCTGGTGAGAGGATTTACATTAAAACAAATTACTAAGTATTAATGTCATCCTAAGGTAGCACAATAATGGCACAGAAAGACAAGGGAGCCTTTTGAAATTTGCAATTATATCCATGGTGTGAGAGGTTTTCTCGTGTAATTTTATATTTTGAATGATCCCGCCCCTCATTACCTCCACAGGATCTCCCCCCTTTATGAGACAGTACTGGAATGTTTATCATGCAGTCATCTGGAAACAATCAGTTAACATGAGTAACAAATATCCATCTTTGTTTAGACCTGAACCTAGCTTTTCCATCCTAGTGACAAATGTAATCCATTTAATACAGTTTTAAAATATATGGACTTATTTCATTTGTATATTTATCTTTTTATCCATGTTACTGATATCCACATTAGATCTCTTTAGTGATGCCAAATAAGATCAATAGCTCTGCGATGTCACTTTCTGTGATGTCACTTCTTTTGATGTTACCAAGGATGGCTCCTCCACTAGGGCGGAGGACTGTCACCCCACTGCTTTCTTGCAGAGCGAGAAGCAGAAACATAAAATGCTAAAACTAAAAGTTTATGTTTCTGCTTCTCGCACTGCGAGAAAGCAAAAGTGTTTGGTTGGGGGAGGGTTCTACTCTAGGGCAAGGGAGGAGTGGCTTGCACACTGCTAAGGGCTCTGACTGTTTGGTCGGCCCTCTGGGGCACACCAAACCAGTCATGCGCACTCTGGCCTTTTCGGTCTGGCTGGTCACCGTCCGGACCAATCACAACGCTGTCATTTCAGCTTTGTGATTGGCTTAGGAAAGGGAAGGGAGGCTGCAGGAGAGCAGAGACGACACCAGACCTGGAAAGGAAAGTTTAGTTTTATATTAACCCCCCTGCGTACCCTCCCGCAAGAACCCCGCGAGACCCCCCACCCGCGAGTCATGCCGGCCGCGACTGGATGTTACATGCAAATTAGAGGGGCCTCACATCTTCCCTTTCACCCGGGGCCCCAGAAGTTCTAGGACCGGCCCTGTCCACCGGTTCGTATTCTAATGGGGGCGAGGTGCAACTCACCCTTGTTTGTTTCAACCCCAAAAAAGAAATGCCCCTGTTGTTGCAGCTGCCCACAATCTGGCAGCGCAGCTGTGCACACAGATAAGAACCAACAGTGTGCCGTGTCAGCCCCACTCACCGCGAGGCCTCCAAGCGGCCCTCCTAGCTGCTGATGCAGCAGAAATCAGGCCCGTAATGCACAGGGGACCGGCACTGCTACCAACAGGTAGCGAAATGCCTTCGAGGGCAGGAAGACCTCACTCGGTCTCTTCCATGTAGGCAGTTTCCCCCAATGGCGGGACTCACCCTCACTCCAGTGAGTCGGGCCCCGGGAAGCTGATGTGTGGCTTCTTGAAAGCCATGGCACTGCGATCTTGCATCTCTTCCTCTTCGCTGGTGGGGGAGGGACCCACTCTCTCTTGATCCCAGGAGCCCGCAAGGTTCTAACGCTGTCTTCTTCGGCGGACCCCGCCCACCTCCAGGCACAGCTCCTGCCTGGTTTCCTCCTCTGGGGGAAACTCCACCCCAGGTCAGCAGCTGATGTTCCTCCTATCACCAGGATTAGGCGGCTTGCGGGGCTCTCCCCTTCCTTCCGGGAGCCCCACCCACGTCCAGGCGTCTTTGGTGGTGCCTCGCAAAGGCACCGTGGCTTCCTGCGGGCTCGCTGACGAGCGGCCTCCCCTTGCGTTCTCTATCTCCTGATGTTGTGTGGGGTAATCCCCGGCCAGGTTTCCTTGCCATGTGCACCCTTCTCACAGCCTGGGGCCACATAGCCGAGCCCCGGCTGCAGGACCAACCTTTTGCCACGGAGAAGAGGGCAGTGCAGGGCCAACAAGTGCTCCTCTCGTACGCCACCAAGTGAGCCCCCCTCCTGCGGTACTTGGCCTCATAACACTCTCACAGCGCATTCTTTCCCAGGAACAGAGGCAGAGAGAATAAAGTGCTTCACCAGCGCTGCTGCGGGTTGAACCCACGCCGGGGGCTCGACACCTTGGATTTCTGAAGCGCCCTCAATTCTCAAAGTCCAGAGGTGCAGAGCTGGGCACAGGCAGGCCAGCACCTAGGGACCCCCAGGTGACAGCAACTGGGCCTCACGGCGGTTCCTCCTTGCACAGCAATCCTTCAGCAACACAGCTCCAAGTAAGCACCAACCCCTCCCTTGGGGTCACAGCCTCAATACATATATTGCATGTGTCCTCTGTTCTCCCCGTGTCACATAGCTCAGTGTCCAGTCCAAACGTGTTCTAGGGGTACCTCCATACATCTGTTTACAGTGCACAAACACCCTCATTGTTAGTGTAGGCTCAGATAAACCACAGGGGGGCAGAGCCAGCATTGTGTGAGGCAGGCCCTTTCCTATTCAGACCCAGGTGCTACTCCTCCCACCATTCCAATTGTAGATTCAGACTAGCACTGACTCACCTAGTTCCTCTGGAGCCACTGCACCTCCCCAGCCACTGTCACTCCAGAGCCAACCATGCAATACCAACAGTAAAAAGAACAATTGATGGACAGAATGCAGAACAATGTCATACATTAACCCCAGTACAGAAATCTGGACCTAAATCCATTGTTTTTTTGCTCACCATGCCATTCCAGTTTGGACCCCGCCATATGCAAATCAATCTTGACCCTGCGCCCAATGGGAACAGTCCAGCCCGAACTGCCAGGCCAGGTCCTCCCTGGACTGGAAACAAGCATCCTAGAACCGGCTTCGGGCTTTCAGACCTCATAAGCCAGGATAGCTTGACTCCAGTGGCATGGACAGCACAGGACCCACGTCTGGGCATAGCCGCCCCACTCGGGGTGACAAATGCAATGCTGAGACAGGTTTGAAAGGCTACTTTGGTGGGTGGCGCAAGCAGCGCTGCAAGCCCATCGGTTGCATTTAATTTACTGGCCCCGGGTATATGAGATGCCACTTTACAAGAGACTGAAAGGTAAATTAAGTACGCCAAAGAGGTGTAGACCAATCATACCACATTTACCATAGAGAGCACATGCACTTAACACTGGACAACAGTGATAAAGTGCCCAGAGTCCTAAAACCACAAACACCAGGTCAGAATAAATACCAGGAAGGAGGCAAACAATTCAATGATGACCGTGTAAAAAGGGCCAAGTCCAACAATAGGGTTAACTGTTTTTATTCTGAGCTCTCCAATATAAAACACACCTTCGCCCACAACCCATGAAGCATCTTGTTTGGTGCTACCTATGGTCTTTTAGGGTGCCGTTTCTTAATTTAAAGTTCCTCCCTGCCCACCACTCTTAATAATTGGGGTGCTGAAACCATTTTTTAGAGTGGAGTGCTGGCCACCTGCATCACCTGGCTTAAGTGCCTTGAAAGGACTTTCCCTGTTGCTGATAGATATGTTGAGATATCTATACGTTCCTTTTCAACGCAAGCACAAGCTTGGGACCCTGTGGCCTTACCCTTTCACAAGTCTCCCAGTAAGAGTGTCACTGGTTAAAAGTACAAAATATCCCAAACCTGCTATTAGAGAAAGGAGCAGGGAACAGAATCAGCAGCACTTTGCCAAGCACGTGCATGTCTTGAGAAAATGTGTATTTGGATCACAGAAAATGCTAATAAATAATAAATGGTTAATTCTGTATCTGAACTTCAAGGATGTAAAGGTTGGTTGCACTAACCCAGTAGGCTTCCTTCCAGAGCCCAAGCAGGGGATGCGGTGCTGAAGGTGCACTTGATAGATATAAAACCAGGTTTAAAAATATGCCTATCAAGTAGCCATATACATTAACGTGACTACACAAGGCCCCTGTTTGTGCTGGGAAACTGACGATCGCCAGTCTAAGCATAGTCCCAGCCGGTTCACCTTTCAGCAAGCAAGTAAATACAGAACGAAAACTGAGAACTGCTACTGAAGCAATCTAGCGATCACTTACTTAAACAGTTACAGTTGGCCGTACCCCAGCAGCCTCTCTTGCTATTTCGAACAGAAGATAAAACAAGCATTGGCAAAGCCAATACGTCTGACTGCTTTGCCTGCATTTTCAGTCCTGGTTGTGGAGTGCTGAGAGGAGCATGGGGCTTGTATACCTGCCAAAGGCCACTGTCCAATCAGAGTCTTGCGTGACGGGAACCAGAAAGAACCGTTCAGTGCATCCGCAGGCCTGTACCAGCTGAGGCACCAATCCAGAAGTGCAACCAAGCCAGGGGAGACTTCTGTTCAAGTCGAATGATAGTCAGGCCAAGAAGCCAGTTTACATTGCTGGTTAGAATGCAGAGGTGTGAAGACATCACCTGTGTGCAGCCTGCCAGCAATGCAAGGCCTTGTCACTGTGCAGCCCCTAGAGGACATGCAGGCCCAGCCAGCAGCTGAGAATTCATGTCCCATGACAGCGCCTCCCATGGACTGGATGAAAGAGTTCCAGGCTCATAAACTATGGGTCAATGGGCACTCCCAGAACCCCCAGCTCAAACGAGCTACCGTCGTCACAGCCATGGGAAGAGGCACTGAGGGAATACTTGGATTGATGACCAGGTTTTGAGCTCAGAATGTATTGGGCACAGCTGAAATCTGTGCTCTGAAACCAAGGGCTTTGTCGTGCAGGGGCGCTGAGCATGTCTTTGATGTCATTGATGATTTACATTTACATTTACATTTACATTTACATTTGATGTCATTGATGATGTTGTTATTGAGGTGAGGAATCATTCTACTAGATAATGTCTCACATGATCACAATCACACACATACACAGACCAACACTATGACTACCAGTGACAACTCTAAAACACGAGTCCTCATGGAGGTGTTTTCTGACATATATGTTTGAAATATTCTGCTGTTTAGGGCGAAGTCAAAAGGATTATTGTGCACAATATCAATATTTAGGGGCAGATTTACAAATATTTTGTGCTGGGTTTGCATCACAACAATGAAGCAAACCTGTGCAAAATTGTTTTAAAAAATTGTATTTTCCAGTTCAAAACTTGGTATGCATGGGAAAGTTGCCCGAAAGTAATGCAAAACAGCGCAAAGCACCAAAGGGGCAGTCCATGGGTGGTTAATGTACCTATCTACTAACAATAGTAGACAGGGTTTTGCGCCAAATAATAACGCCACTTTCAAGTAGGTGTTTAAAAGGAGAAATGTTTTTATTTCTCTAGCGCTACACACTTTGCATGTGTACTGTACAGCACACATCCATCGTGGGAACATTTTAAAGTTAGTCTAAACATACTATTTTGTACCCTTCCAGTACAACATGTATGCTAGACTGATGCACACATGCTTGCACTGCAGCAGAAAGGTGTGTCACTCAGCAGCCTAATTTTGTGCCAGTGCTAGGGAGAGAGGGCGAGAGTGCCATATCTCTGTAGATATAGCGCTGTCCTTCTCGCTCCATATCATGCAACACAGTGCAGCAACTTTGGGTGCTGCGCGGCATTATGTGACAGTTTTGGGAATCTGTGCCTTAGAGTTGGCTTTGCATCAGCACATTGCTTACCATTGCTTAGCTTTTTGTCAACCTAACGTGCTTGCTTCTTATTTGATGGCTTTCCTTCCGCTTCTGGATCAGGTTCTCCCTGGAACGTAGCTATTTTACAGTGTTTCTGATTGGATGAGGTGTATCCTTCCACTGAAAACAATGAGGGAAATACTTTTTCTTTTCACTACTCCATGGGATTGTAATTTTTTCAGTACTTAATGATAGCTGGTCTTTCATTGCTCTCTCCTATTTCAAGCATTTCCCTTATTTCACCCACTCTTCCCTTCCACTTTTGCTTGTCTGCTGCTTCTTCACCTTTCCCTACTCCCCTGTTTATTTTTCATTTACCTTATTAAAAAAAAAAAAACTCACAAACAAATAACCTTTTTCCCCTGGACCCCACCCCATTCGCTTGTTCTCCCTCCCATTCCCAATCTTACGTCTGACCTATGCTCATCTGTTATTCCCCCAAACCCTCTATTTTCATTTCCTTTTTCTATCTTTAAAAAAAAAGCCAAGCAGCTGCACGCTGCTGCTGGGCCACTTGCTTTTTTTCTTTATATGTGTGTACATTGTTTTCTAATTTAATTTGCCAAACAAAAATGGCCACCGCCTATCTTTCAGCAGTACACTAACTTAAAAAAGACAAAAACTCAAAATAGTGACTCGTGCATCCCGATGCATGGACGTGTGTTATTACCTCATGATGCATTAGCAGGCCCTGGGGGCTTTCTTGATACCCTCCATGTTGGCTCTTCATGCATGTGCGAGCATCAAGACAATGACGTGGGCATCTTGGAATGGTATTTCTTAAATAAAAAGCATTCCAAGATGGCTCCCGATGTGTACATGTGTTGTCACGCGTGTGCAGCCATTTAAAAAAAATATTCTTTTTTGACAAACATTGGCAGAGCCAATAGCTTGGTACTCGCATCATTAAGGCGAGATTTATTGACATTGCCAATTTTTCATTTTACAATAAGGTGATCCTGGCTTTCTGAGCCATATTACAAGAAGTGGTGCTGAGAAGCATGGGGCGAGTGAACCTGCATCTGTGCCCCTGGGGCACTTTGGTGTAACAGAAGATGCTGCAGGTGCTTATACGGCCTCTTCTGTGCTACAGATGGCGCCAGTGTGATCTCAAGGTGGCATTCCCTCATTTGCATGAGGGCATGAAGGAACACTTTGCCTCTACGCCCATGCCTTCTTACAGATCTACAAGCGAAGGACCTGTCAAGTGCCATGCTGGCTGTTCCCCACAAAGACGTGCACCCTACTTGTCCTCGATGAGGATGCTTGAAAGGGGAGAAAATGGGTCTTAGGCACCTCTCATGCATCCGTTAGGTGGCATTCATTGCATCTGTCGGCAGGGAACTCTCAGCCACCCTTTTGAGAGCAAGACTGGTTGCCGCGTACACAGCGAAAGGCCCACCTGCCGTTTCAAAGAACTGGCTTGCCTTTCCCTAATGTAATGCTTCCAGGACAGGAGTGAGTTCATGGCTGCAGATGGGGCAGCTCATTACCCATAATTAGGCGCACTGTCCCAGTCTACACCAGATGCACCCATTAAAAGGTGTGCTGTGGTGCATAAGGGAGGGTGTGCACTATAATAAGGGTCACGGTGATGCAGAAGAGCCCCTGAGCAACAGCAAAACAAATTAATATTTTTGTGGTACTAGAACAAGAGATTTGCTAGTGGCAGGCTTATAATTACAGAAGCTTGAAATATGCACTAATGATTTGGTTAAGAATACTAATGAGGATTAGCAAAGCAAATAAAGAAACCAACCCATTTATCACGCGTGTATTATGGGGTAAGAAAATAGCTATTGTTAATCCACTACAATTAAAGCAGGATACTGAAAACAAAATACTATTTCACTGATTAGCATTAGGAATGTTAAGGGTGTGAGTCTTTATAGGGCAGCTGAAGGCACATGTATTTTAAGCACAGAAGGGAGACTTGTCACAAGAAGGCTTTTGCATTGGCCTTTATTTCTGGAGCATGAAAACAAGAATCATCAAGGACTTATGCACTGGGCCCTGGTCTGAACTGAGCACTCTTCTCATGCATGCATGGTTAAAACAGCGTTAAATTGATATGAGACCTTGGTGGTGGCATACATTCTTTGGAGAAAGCAGGCATGCACAAATGAATACATTGATCAATTGTTTACTGCCAGATAGGAAAGAAATAGACACATGCAGAGCCGAGGGAGTGTCTCTACAATGGAAGAGGCCACTGTCTTTCATGTGCAAGCACCAGTGCCAGGACTTTAAATTCCTCATTCAACACCACAGAGAATATAAATAAAACATAAGAGTTTTGCTTCGAAATATAAAATGCCCAGGGCTTTACTGTTCTGAAACGTCAAGAGACTGGGAAGGAAGCCAGGCCAGAAACTGATGTTCAATTCAATGGGTGAGGGGCTGTCAGAGAAAAATGTGGAATGGTGTGACGAGCTTCTGTGCATAGAAGACACCTTCGCGGCAAAGGTGCATGCACTAACAAAGCATAATAAACCATTGACAGATCCCTAAATTCTGCACAAACACCGATGATATGTCTGGCAATCTCATCGGCTTACTTGTGATAGGGTCCACCCTGGGTCTGGTGTCTCCTGTGTATCTGCTGTGTTTGGAGATGTCTGCAGATGGATCCGTGGTTTTAGGGAGGCTCTGTGAACTGAATCTTAGTGAGATCTAGTCCTTCATATGTTTTTATCTCCATCTATGTTTTCTCAGACCTGGTTCGGAAATACTACGGAGAACATAATCCTACTTTGAATGAAAAAGAAGTGCCTTGCCGCTCTTTCTGCATTGCATATAAGACCAGATCAGTGGAAGCTAAAACTGGAAAGGAGTGCAGTCCCTCAAGATGTGGAATTAAAAAAAAAAGATTTGAGGTAGAAGAACTTACAGGGTGGGGTGGCATTTGGGGGTTGAGTTTCTCCTTGTTGTATTGAGGTTTAACTCTAATATATACAGTGATTAACAAAACACAGCACCTCAAATACAAGTCGCTGTTCCACAGCAGGTTTGTCCAGTGCTCACAGGAGAAGGGAAACTAGCTGAGAAGAGAGTATTGCCACAATCTTATGTTCAGGAATTTCCTGGACGTGTGGAAGTTTTGTCTTTAATGATTTAGAAGCGCCCAGGTACAATTTCCTGTCTTAGCACATGTGCAAGCACACCATGGTGGTAACAGCCAAGATCCTGCCACCTTTCATAAGAGCTGGTGAAAGTTATATTTGCAGGTGATATAAGCAATGTGACAGGAGATAGCTCAGCATGGACTCGAAAATCAAGGTTCTGCACTGATGTAACTTAGGGGAGATACCTTCTTATCAAATATTAGTTTCACATCATTTGATCTATGAGAATGTTTCTGTTTTTTCTTCTAAAGGTATTTTCACCTTTCTATTCAACTTGCTCATGCCTTCGTCTACATCTTCTTTTTGGAGATAAGTCCTCTACTCTGAATTTTTGTCTTGATGATGCCCTCAAAATTCATGTTAGATCAACACTTGAAATGCCTACACCATGCCCTGGATAATTTATTGATTATGCTCCATGCTTGCAGACATTTTGCTAGCTACTGTCATAGTCTTTCCCGGTCACCCGTTGTTGTAGATATACTTCTCTTCACTCTTGTTTCCATTGCACTGTGTGATCACTGGTCTGAGCACTTCACACTGTCTGACATGATGAAGATGAATTTTACTGTCTGCAATCGGTAATATGCTGCTGTCCTTACTAATCCAAACCCATAAAAATAATAATCCAAAAATAAATGCCCTTGTTGGACAGTCACACAATAGTTTTGGTTTTAGGTTAAATGTCCTGGGGAAACAGTTCTTCTCCCAAATAACTCAGGAACGTTTTAGAATGAGTCCTTTTTGAATTGCTGTTTTGTACATGTTGGGGCACATTTACCATTATTTCCCACACTGCAGCACAACAAGGGAACTCTTACAAAGATATGAAACATATCCGCTCTCTCCTTGTATTGGCGTACTGTGTGCTGCCTAGCAACAACCCATTTGAACCGTTGTCGAATGGTACCTGTGGTATGGGAAGAATTGTTTTTATGCAGGAAGGGACATCTTTTTGCACAAAAACAATCCATAGAAGAGAAACAATTTTGATCTTTGTTATGCCAACCTCTAGGAAGCCAGCCAGTTTCATGCAATCCCACGTTTACAAACATTTGAAAATCGGGAATTGCACCAAATCCAAGGGTGGATGCATGGGAAAGCCCATGTTCCACCCACAGAACTGTAATATAATGCTCAAAATGTAATGTAACGCAGCTCAGGCAGCTACATTGTGTTACATTTCTTTACAATGCCATGCACAGTGACGCAAATCGCTACTTGTGTGGCTTTGAAAATTTGAATTAAAGAATTGCTCTGCCTTGGAGCAATCTATAGAGGGATCACTTGGATTTAGGAAAGCTCTGTGATATATGGACTATGAAACTCCTTAATAAATCTGGCCTATAATGTTTTCTAAAAGTTCACTAAAGGCATATTTACTACCCTTGTTATTGGGTTACGAAGTTCATAACAGAGCTGGAGACAACTTTCTACAGTATTATGGAAACTTTCAAAAAGTCGTCACTGTAGCAAATTAGTAATTCTACCCTTGAAGTGGGCCAATAAGCCATGTTTTAAAGGGTAAACCAGTATATCATTGTTCTAAGAGGTAGGTAGTCCTAGTAAACTACCCATGTTTTCCACATCATGTTTTGCCATGGACTGCTGTACTCCCTTTCCTCTGTAAATGCTTGTTGGCCAGCGTATCCTCCTAATTCCACTACTGACACTCTGAGGTCAACATGTTGGCACCAACCACAATGTCCTTCCCTGAGGCAAAACTTGGTCTAGGTCTCCAGCAAAGCCTACCTCTACTGGGTTTGCTGAGGAGACAGATGCCCGATGAGGGGTTTACTCCCTCCCATCTTAGGCATTTTGTAATCAGTCATGACCAAACAGTTGTCAGGCACTCAACAGAAAGCTACAGACCATTCGAACCCCGAATCACTCTGAACCTCTCACGCCACACTCACATCGTACCACACCTGATGGAGCTCCACTGGCTCCCCATACACAAAACAGCACGATTAAAACTCCTCACCCACACTTTCAAGACACTACATGACACTGGCCCAGCATACCTCAACAATCGTATCTGCTTTTACAAACCTTCCAGACAACTCTGCTCATCCAGATTCCCATTTGCACACATCCCACGCAAATGGAAACCCAGATCCAGTGGTTGAGTCTTCTCCTCCATTGCTCTTAAAGCATAGAACAACCTGCTGCTACACATAAGAGCCTCCTCCTCACTTCATGAATTCTGCAAGGAGATGAAGAACTGGCTTTTTGAGTGGTCCCACTAGGCCCTAGGTTTGGAAAGACTCAGCGCCAGGATACCCTCCTGGGTGTTAGTGCACTCCACCAATTTGCAAAACATAGCACAACAAAATGTATAATTAAATTCAGATTCCAGAACAAAATGTAGATGTCAGTGAATGTTACTTCAGCTGAGCTCGGTCACAATTTTCTGTATTTGAAAACATATATAAGGGTCATATTTTACAGGAATTTAACATGTCCACATGCTACAGGTCATTCACGCTAAAGCAGAAGGGACCGCAAAGCACAAAATCAGATGTGCTGCCGCTATTATTATATAGTATGGGTGGTAATTTGGAGAAGTAGTGGGACAGACACAAATGAGAACATTCACTTCTATCCATCCACAGCCATATACACTCACACGCATCCATCACAGGCTCACACATGCACATGTATTCACAGACATCCATGACATCCATGTGCATGCACAAATACCCAACCATTCTCAAGCACAACACAAACACACCTGCTGATACTCCATTCACAGCACACATGTGCAAATACATATACACTCATACATACAAACATCCACCCACACATTCAATAAATTACTTACCAGGCGGTGATTGTGAAGACAGGACCAGTGGGTGACAGGAGGGAGAAATATGATGACTCAGGAAGGATATTGGGCTAAGAGGAAGGAATAAAACAGAAGATCCCAAGACCTCCTCCCATTAGATAATCTTGTTGTGGGTTAGCTCATGAGAGGAGGTGCTTCCCTAACTCGTCACAGAGTTGCCAGTAAAACTTGCTGATCCAATCTTACTCTGTGAGGAGCGAGGAAAGGGTGGTGTGAGGCATTATTGATAGACACTCAGCCCTGGGCACTTCAGGACTTAAGCCTGAAGCACCCTGGGGTGACGTTATCAGTGACGTTCCCCTGCATCTCCAGGACGGGAATCTTGCAGACCTTTACCGGGCTGATGTGGCCACTGCCCTCAGGGCTGTGAGTTCCTTAGCCGGGTGAATCTTTGTTCAAGCTCCAGGTTTCTGCAAACTTAAAGCACCTGGTTGCCTGACTCTGACATGAAGATGGTCTTTCAGGCTGACCGTTGCTCAGCCTGACAGACACTCATCAAGCTTTAGGAAAAAAGTGGGGGTGGAGACCTGGTGCCCTTAATGGTGGACCACCACTGCTACTATGCCTCATCATGTCTAAAGTCATATGCATAATCGACAACTCCTTCGGCAAGACAGGTCCAGATTAGTACCTCAAGTATACATATTTTACTTGGTGTCAGTGTCTCCTTTTGAGCACTCGTAAACTGTTAGGAATGATCCTCTGTCCTAAGTAAAAGCATATCAGGCTAGTGTTCTGCATAATGAGTTGCAGGACACTAGACACTTTTAACCATCCTACATCAGTACACATTTACAAGTCTTATACATTTTGGGTGTGTGGACTGTAGTCACTGGCTGCTGTTGCCTATTGCGTGATGACTAATATTCACATTGGACTTCCTCCACTGCAAGGATGTTATTGTTTTTGAAGGCATGGCATGTTCCCACCATTTCTTCCAACCCCAGGGCCAGACCTGAATCTGGGCACCCTGATTGTACATAAGTATAGGTATAAAGCGTCTTTGCAGGAATGCCAGAATCTAGTAGTTGTTCTTCTCTGCAGCAAGGTAGACTCTATGGACACTATGAATAGAGAACTCCTATATCTTCACTGTACAGAATGTTAAGAAACCCTCTGCTCAGGGCGATTCATCAATGTTTTATAAGCTAAACTTTGGGATTCACACAAGGATATCAGACCATTTCATAATCAGGGCTCTAGCCTTCAGACCTCTAACACATTTTGCTACGCTGTGTAAATAATCTCTGGGGACATGAGGCTGGGAGTGGAGTTTATGTGTGCCTCCTCACAAAGTGATATATAAAAATACAATAAGATACTAAAATAACATGTACAATCATATGCAATACCTGCTAAATTCATATGCTATTTTTCCAGAAATGTGCAGCCACATTTTCAGAGTAGCCTGATTCACAATCATGAAGTGTGGGCTGGGGAGGACCAGGCCCTCAGAGAATGTACAGTGATCTCTCTGTGCGCACTAGGGCTGTGCGTGCTCTTTTTCATGCACTGCCACCCGTGAACAAGCGGGTAGAGCAACAGGACATGCTCATGGCAGGGGGTGAGGTGGCGTTCACCCCTTAACCCACAGCATCCATTGGAACAGTTGTGACATGTATGGGCCATGTGATAATGTACTGAATTGCAAGTTCACACATTTGTTGCTGTAGAAAAATTCTTGTGGACTCTGTTGCTGACGACTTACACGAGCAGCTGAGTCCAAGAGCCTTGTAATGCTGGCAAAGCCCTTTCTGTCCAGTCAAGTTTACACATGTCTTTTAAGACAGCCTTCGCCAAGCAGGACTTCTTAGTGTCAAGTGCACATTTCACTGCAGCCCTCTATGAATGAGGGACACATTGATATCTGCACCTGCCAACTCATTAGGGTCTCCCCAATCACACATTTTGCACCGGAGGTGTTTCAGAATTTTGCCTGCCAAATGTACACCATGTTCGCATTTCGTACATGCGCAGAATTTCTTTCTGAATTGTCGATCGCATGTGCAAAATGAAACTTTTTCCCTGTTTGTGCAGAGACGCAAATATTTTGTCCCTCCCTATAATGCCTAAAGGTTATGTCAGCTGTGTTAGTATTTGTACGTGTAATAGTTGCAAAGTGTAGCTGCTAGGACTGCTGAGTTGCAGACTGAGGCAGCTCAGTTGCAAACTGATTCCATATTTATTTCAAATACCACTAGCCAGCTTTAGAGCTAATCCTCTTGCCTCCGAGTAATAACGAGTAGATAAGCAGGGAGAGCTGGTGGAAAATCTGCTTTAGTAAATCCAGATTATACATTGTTTGTATGCTCAGAAGACAGCCTATCGTGGTCAGTTGCACAGAGCACAAAGGGCCAGATTTAGATTTTGGCAGATGGAAACCTCTGTCACAAAGGTGATGGATATCCCATCCGACGTATTACAACTGCATTACATCCAATGGCATTTGTAATAGGCGGCCAGGATAGAGGGCGGGACTGGGAACTCAAAGCATCCCTGGCAATTTGGCAGGACCAGCCCCTCACCCCCACCACCGGGGGCGGGAGTAGAGTGGGGGTGCTAGTGTGGAGTACTACTGCTTTTCTTACTGGGGGCCAGTGCTTAATTTGAGCTGGTGCTTTACGGTGCTAAGCGCCGGAACTTAATTGGTTTCCGGTGCTCGACACCGACATCTAATATGTCAACACCATACACAGAATAGTCTACCACATGGTGGCGCTCCTCATCTAATTTAGAGATGAACAGAAAAACTTTTTAGGAATACAATATACATTAAAATTGCTAATTACCTGCCTCCCCAGCCATTCCTTTAGCTTTGGAGACCTGGAATAATCTTAACTGTCCCATTTACACTCGAGAGAGATTGTTAGTAGTTGTTTTGGCAGCGATGACAAGGGCGATGGGTGGTGCAAGCTGCAGTAGCATCCTGGTCATAGCCCTGGCACTTAATATTTTACAAATTAAGCATACTGGATGCCGATATTTCAGCAATGCTTCAAAACCGGCCCCCAGTAACAAAAAAAACGACCCCCACTTCGGCAAAACTGGCCCGTAAATGTAAATGTAAATTGATACTTGTATAGCGCACTACTCACCCGCAAGGGTCTCAAGGCGCGTGAAAACGCCTGATACCTGCTACGGCCAGTCCGGCCCTGGCAGGATATTGGTCGCAGCTGTGACGGAGTAACCCATTTGCCAAAGTCTAAATGAGGCCGTAAATCTGTTCATTCTTAATAAATCTTTGTATTCCCGTATCTAAAATAATGTGTAATGCGCACGAGCAGTAATAAACCATTTCTGACACGATTTATCAAGTAAGCACATTTTCAAGAACACTAACGTGTATAGGTTTTTATGAGTGGTACTGTCATATTTTCCAAATACACTTTCAAAATGTGTTTATCTTTTCTCATAAAAACCAATAACGTTTTTGAAATAAAAAAATTTGAAACTCGCATCAAAGTGAAAATAATGCTTTTTCTACTTGAGGATTTTTTCACAGACATTCTTAAATTGTTCTCTAGTGAAGTGCTGGCAAAACATGCTTTGCCATTTTCATTCGATTTGTAATTTGCCTAGATGCCCGGTGAAACTGAATTATTTCAATATTTTAATTCAATTAATAATCTATCAATATAATCCATGTTCTGGAATTGCTCTGCAGAATGATTTTATTTTTGCAGAATGAGTTCAATACAAAGTGCTCGAAATGTATTCAGTGGAGCTGCATCTACATTAGAGAAGCATTGGCAAAGCCAATAGGTCTTGCATATGTGAGAGCTATTGGCTTTTGTCAATGTCTTTTAACTATGTTGCAGTGCAGCGTGTCTTCTGTGCAACATCTCTAAAAGTTATAAACGAAAAAAAGAGCTATAAACGTTATGAAAACTCTCTATGATGAGGGAAGTTAACAAAAGTGCAAATAACTTTTTTTGATATATTTTTTAGCCATGCTGCTCTACAACATGGCTAAAAAGACATCGGAAAGGCTAATAGCTCTCACATAGGCAGTTCTATTGGCTTTTCCAGTGCTTGTTTTCAGTTTGGAAACTCCTTAGGTCTCACCTAGATACCTCTCCTCCATCGGATAAAATAAAAAAAAATGTTTTTTATTGTCCTGACTGCCTAATAACTTAGTTAAGGATCTCCACTATTTTTTTCAAGCATCTAAACACTGTACGTAAATGCTGAGGTGTCCACTGTAGCCTAATAAATAACACAAGTGTTCTGCTATTAATCTCATTCCCTAACAACATAGTTTAATGTTTTGAAACTCAATATAGTGTTCATTTAAAGTACAAAAAAAGAGGGCAGTGACAGGGATTCCAATAAAAGGGGCCAGGCCCACATGCCTTGGGCCAGTTCTACACACATATTTCTTGCATGTGTCCGTTATTTATTCAGCATGTGGGCCCAGAAGCCACCTCCTTACATTGGCAACGAGGACAGTTGTAGATTGTATCCCAACATCATCTCGCCTGAAGGAAGACATTTGAAAAGAGGACCTGTAATCTTACAGCGAGCACTACACGGGTGAGACCACAGAGAAATGAGGAGCTGCAAGGCCCACCGGTGTTTCAAAGCCTGTATTTCAGATACTGCTTCTACAGTGGCGTAACGATAATTGAGGGCCCCCCCTGCCAGGTACGTGGAAGGCCCCCCTCTGGACGCTATTAGGAGCACTCAGGCCGAAGTGCAGTGCTGAGGGGGCCCCCTTGAGCTTGAGCCCCCTCCGCACTGCGGGGGATGCGTGGGCCTGTGTTACGCCCCTGTGCTGCTACTCCCACTAGTAACAGGTTGGCAGGTGAGAGGTGATGCTCTGTGAGACAGAGGAACAGATTAGGCCAGGTGGGCTACAGCCTACACGCATGCTCCAACTACAGTCGCAGTGCACCCCAGACAGCACTCACATGCCTTAGAAAAAAACCATGAATAACACTTTTATCCAACCCCTGCACAGCGCAGCATCATACAGCTAGTGACCTGGGGCACAAAGAGACAGGAGGGAGATGGAGTGACAGGAGGCTGCAGTCCAGGTGCACGCTCCGCACTCTCACCAGTGGTTTGCCGCCTCAGCCAGCCATCCACTGAGCGAGCTCCACAGATGTGCCTTCCCTCTACAGCCTCCTGCAGGGTTCACCACTTACAGCAAGGCTGGTAGATTGCTTCCCCCACTGGGGGGATGAAATGCAAGTCCAACACTTCTCCAGAGGCACACGCAAAATGAGAGGTGAAGATGGGCAACTCCGCGTCATTGTTGGAATGAAGCGCAAGAGGGGAGCAGTCCCCCCCTTGCAACATGGGAGACAAATTGTGAATGCTAACCCACAGGGGGCACTAACTAGTACAATAGCACGACAAATCTCTGGGCACCTACACCACGTGGGGGGAAGTGAGGAAGAACTTTGAGGTTTCCACCCAGCAGCCCTAAATCTCACCGGCTCTAAGCACTCACCAAGGGTGCCACACTGCCCAACACTGAATTGCCCCCACTGGTTCCTGTCGGAAATTACCCCGTTACCCGAAAAAATAAACGAAAAGAGAAAAACTGTCAACAGTCTCTAAGCCAGGGCCTGAAGGTGCAACAAGTTGGCAGACAGAGCGCTCACAGACTGCCAGAGGGGGAGCATGAGCACAACCTGGTCAACAACCCTTACTTATGCAGACTCTACATGGACACAAAGTTCGTAGCATAAAGGGTCAGAACCCTGCAGGATAAGGCCATAGCAGAGACACTGCCAAGGGGAGAGGGCAGTAACATGTATGTGACACCCACCTAAAACAGACAGCGAAACAGTGACAAAAGCCTACAACGCCTCGCAGTGAAGGACAGAGGCAGCGGTTAGCCCCAGAGACCTCAGGCATGATCGAACACCACAGAAATAAAGGTCCTGCTAAACCCTGTGTCTTTAAACCACTGTTTGGTGTCAAGCCATTGGTCCTGTACTATTTTACTACCACAGTATCAGACAATCCCCACCAGCCCTGCCACAAAAGCCCTACCATAAGCCTGCCCAAAGCCCATTGCCCCAGAGATGAAGAGAGAATCAGAGGAACTGAGCAGCGAAAGAGAGGAGAATGCTTTGACCCTACCTCCGCTCAACAAAGAAGGAGAGGCATCACAGGATAACTGGTGCAGCCTACCAAGTTTCACCCGCTAAATGACTGTGAACCCCTTAGACACCACACTGGCCGTACAAACCTTCCAGATGGACACAGACCCAGGCAGGAGAAGGTCCAAAGAAGGCGACTCAGAAATAGGTGGACAGAAGCACACTGTGCCGCCACTGTGGTCGAGACACTAGGACCACATCGCCCCACACCCTCAAGGCACACAATACCACACCCCACCAGCCATGCCTAATGGCAACCACTGGAATTCCAGGAATGTCCAGGATGAAGGAACACCATAGAGCAGGAGTCCCAAGAAGGTCTCTGAGGAGGGAATCTGCGACACGTGGCAGGAAGCCACATTGACACAGAGGAGAAGACTGTCAGACAGTTGCAAGACCCTTGAGACAGAAGACCAGCCACAAACATCCACCCCCAGATTGGGAGCTCCAAGAAGATCCCCAAAGGAGGAACACACAACCTGTTGCCAGATGTCACACATCACTCAAGAAGAAGCGAACAGAGTCAGCGACTGCCATGATCATCACCAGGCTGTAGTCCAAAACTAGAGGCCGGTGGCCAGACTACAGCAACAGCTGACCACTCAGAGGCCTTGCTGGCCAACATCTGAAGAAGGGGCCTGCTAATGCACCCAGAAGAAGAGACTCGCAACGAGAAGTCTCAACAGCAAGATAGAAGGTGCATCCAGAAGCACCAAGGAGGAAGTGGGATCTGTTGGTTCACACAGGGACTCCTGTTGGCCGACCAACCCCAGAGGAGGGAAGATCAAGAGTGGTCAGCGCTGGAATGCGTGCTTGAGCGGACTTGAGCCATGCACAAAAGGCATCTATCCACACGAAGAGGCCACTGAGGTGAAATAAAGGATGCCACACAACAGCACAGTGTGAGAACCGGGAGTAAGTCGCAAGTGCGTGCAAACAGAGTCTCTGCCCAAAGCCCAATGGGAGAACCGGGAATAAGCTGCAAGCATGCACAAACCAAGTCTCTGCCCCAATGCCAGTGGGAGAACTGAGAGTAAGCCATGCGCGAACCAATTCTCCAACCCACCCTTCCCAGCATAACCATCCAGCCATTGTAACCAGCGGCTCAGCAACACAGCATTTCCAGCTGAAGGATACAGGTGCCTCCACAAAGAAAGAATGTAAGAACCTGGTCACCATCACTGTAAGTTATCCACCACCCAAGAAGGAATGCCCACAACCATCAAGGCAAGTCATCACCACCTGTATGCAGGTTCAACACTTGACTGGAAAACCGATCATGCCATTCCCTATCTTGTGCACTATCACTACCATCCTTGCAGCATCGAACACCCAAGTGGAGTTCAACTCCTTTTCCCACCTGCAAAGGGGGAGCCCAAACCCACCCAACTGGAGGAAAACACCAAAAAGAGACTATACAGCGAACATACAGAAACTTATGTATGTTGTCACTGTATTCCTTATAAACTGCGGCCAACAAATGATCACCACAAGAATGAAGCGTATGTTGGTTTTATTTCGAAGAGGGTGGAATGCATTGGTTGTTGAAAGGTACAGACGGGGAGGTGGGGGAGAGTGCAATGGTTATAGGAACTGCTGAGCCCATTTGCTAGTTGAGTGGCGTACATTTTCAATAGGGTTGGGTGGGGTGTGTGAGAGGCAAAGCTAAACAACAAATAGGGACATGCAGATCGGGAAAGAAGAAACAGACACGAGGGTGGGTGGAGGGAGATGAAACAGGGCATGGGTGGGAGGATGAAACAGGAACGGAGTGAGGGTGATGAAGTAACGGATAGGAAAGTGTGTTGTGAGGGAAAAGAAGCATCATTAATGGGGATATGGGAGGCAGCCTGAAAAAACATGCACTCATTTGGAGTGCTTGAAAACAAAAAACAAAGGTAGCTTAAAAATGCGTGAGCAGTGGAAGGACACAAGTGGTTGATCCTTGCTCCAGAGAATGGACAAACTGAAGAGATAGCATGACACACACACATGCCCTGACAAATTAAAAAGAAGCAAATGAGAGCCATGCTGAAGCTAACCAATGGTGAACTATGGGCGGGCTGCAGCCCACTATACTGTAAAAAATATGTCTAGAAAAGACAGCTCATGCTCTTTGTACACAAGACCCAAGAAAGGGGGAGAAAAGACCAATTGGGCTTCTTTCCCAGTGCCAAAGAAAAGCATCAGCACTGTGGTCAAGTAAAGTTGTCGCCCAAATACATTAATGGAGCAGCCACTGTGGCTAACAAACTCTCTTTTGTGAGTGATGATGAGTCTCGTAGAAATATAGGTACGTCCGCCCTTTTTAAATCACACAGCCTGATTTATCTTAGAACTTAAATGCATCAATTAAATGTTTCCCACAGTCATAGCCGTCTATTTTTTAGTATTTAGGTAATTGGCGAACATACTGCATAACAGACCAACCGACTACCTCACCCAGCTAATGGTACCATACCAGCAGACCAGGCAGCTAAGGGTGGCTCCCCAGAACAACATTTCCATCCTCCCTACAAGGTTCAAATGAATTATGGGAAGAACTCTGCATTGTCAAGGCTGATCCCTATGCATTTCTCTTCATCCTCTCAGTCACATGAAAGACACCTTCTGCAAATACCTGAAAACACACCTGTTGATACAGACTCATGGGTGCCAGTCAGCTGAACTACTTTACAAGACTCTGTACACAAATGCTACATGTCGCAGGTTGCAGCCTATTTAGGATCATCTGCCCCCTCACCTCTAGTCTTAAAACTGGGACACTGCTGTACCCTTGCCCTGTTCATGTTTTGAAAAAACCTTTGCCTAAAGCTTATCTCACACTTTATGACATTTCTAATTCACCTTTATCTTCTTGTCAATTTCCTCTGGACTTCAGTTTAGAAGCTGTTTAATGAATCAATTGCTGGCTCCCACTGAGCATTTCACTCCTTCCTACTGAAACTGTTGAAACCTCATGGATTGCTTTGTTGACAGACCATTTGAAATCCAGCAGCCCACTGGATGGTTAACTGATGGGTGTCCAGTCTCACTGGAGTACTAAGGCAGTCACTTAGGATCACACTTATGAGGGGTTCAATATTAGAAAAAAATTGTTAAGGAATAAAAAATGCTAGTCACTGCTGTGTAGTAAGACAGGAGTACCAAATGACAGTGCTCCCTCTATGCCATGGTAATTGCCTCAAGACTAGTCTGGCTGCTGGAAGAACCAGTTTAGAAAAGGAGTGTGAATGTCAGCTGCCAAACGGTTTTGCTAGACCTTGACGAATTTGCTGCTGGCAAAACTGTCCTCTGGGGAAAATAGAAAACACAGCATCTCTAGCAGATGGCACCATTCAGTGGCATGATCACGTTTAGCTGCCTTTTCATTAATAGCAAGCATTTGCAATGCTAATAAGACTGGCTTATGAATGAAAGTGTATTGTGTGTCATTGATCGGTTTGGGCACTCATTAGGCCATCATACAAGCACTCTGTCATTCATCTTTGCACGCATTAATCCATTTGCCCATCCACTCATCCATTCTTTCTTTCAGCTTCTGACACAACCACAATAAAACACACACAAAGTCAGCAGCAACACATGCAAGATAAATTAAAATAGTACAAGATGAAAAGAAGCATATTCCCGCAATAATAAAACTACACATAGCAATGGCTGGTTGTCTTTCAGAGGTATTGTGAATAGTCTGTCATTGTTTTAAAGTTCCGGCATGATATTTAGAACCAACGTATTGGCACCTTGGAATAGTAAAACAACGACACACTATCAGCAACAGAATTCTATAATGGTCTTTTGGTTTTAGAGGAAGGGGCCACGTGGGTTCCAACACACTGCAGATTAAATGAATGACCCATTAGTACTCTCTGGCGAGCTGTAGTATCCTCTGAAGAAACATTAAGATAGCGAAGAAGCAAAGAAATGAAAGGGGAACTATACAAGGAGAAAATTGAAAACGAATGGACTGGCCAGCAAGCCCTGACACTTTAGTGCACCCATTTTCAGGTGGATGTACACATGTGATCACAGGTTAAGAGAGCCAATGACTGATTTTGACTGAGCCATTACCCCATGCAGTATGCTGACATGAACGAAAGCAGAGTGTAAATGGCACTTGGACAGACCAATGGCAAAACAGAGTTGGCACATAGGCCTTCTATGTATTTATATGAATACATATTTATATATGTAAAGATGTATTATTTAATTGTTCTTTTATTACACAAGATCCTGGTGGTAGACAGCTAAGTGGAGATTCGTCTTTAAAGTACAGTGCAAAAGTTCTTCCTCCAGGGTTTGTTATAGGCAGTTAACAACAACTAAATCCTTAGGTAATCTGTGACATTCTATGTAGCAAAATACCTCTCTGTAGGCTTTAATACAGTAAAAAACCAATCCACCCTTAAATGCCTATTGACTGTAGCTGATGTTGTAATTATCAATATGCCAGGCCTATTGCATTTTGTTTTTAATTTGTACAATAAACAGAGCCAACCTATTGCATTGGAAATATATTTTCCTAGTGAACTAATCAGGCCTCTACCTGTTATCATTGACTTGTCTCTATAACCAACTGACTGAGGCCTCCTATACTGAACCTAAGCCTTCCCACCAGACAACCATCAGCCACACAGTTATAAAACTACATAGTGTACAAAAACCAAAATACTTCCTCTCCTAAAAGGGGCTAACAAGAATTCTGACAGTGAAAATCTTCTATACCAACAATTTGTTGGAGTGGACGACCAGCAGTAAAACCCTTGCCTACTACCATAATCTGTGATATTCAATGTAATAAAATAACTATCAGTAGGCCTTAATACAGAGTAAAAGCAATCTACCCGTAAAGGCCTATTGACCTTAACATCTGCTTTTCACAGGCCATTTGTCTGGCCTACTGCTTTTACCATAACATTTCACTATAAACAATCAGGCCTGTAACCTTTATCATAGGCTTGTCACTGCAGCTAACTCAGTCCTACTGTTTTGGTTATAAATAGGGCTCCCGGTTTTATGGTATTTATTTTTTGGACATTTCCATCTGTATTTACCCATGTTTCTTTTTTGGCCATTTTATCTCTATTCATCACTATTTATTTTGTGTTTTCGGTATAAGTTATGTTGTAAAACTGTACTTTTCCATATCTATTTAACTGATAGACGCGCTCTCATACTTTGATGTCTGTCGTGTTTGAGCTATTTAAGCTGCCAAATATTACATAACAATTTATCCACAGGTAAATAATAGCATTATGATATAAAAGTATGTTGACATATGCTTTTATTTAAAGATATGTCATCCTGTTTTTAAATTTCCCAAGCTGTCCATCTGCTCAGCTGCTGGCCTATAATTCATGAAAGACAGCATGGAGAGTCACTTAAAAGATGCGCAACTTTCTGTATTTATCCACTTTTAAAAATAAATGCAGACAGAAAAAAATATTGTTTTCTGTCTGTTTTTATCTGTAAAAATCCGTATAAACGGAAAACATGGAGAGTTAGTTATAAACCTTACCACAAGGCAACCATTAGCTAAGCTGTAATAAAATTACAAATATGTACAGCATACTGTTGTCAAAACAAAATAAAATCCCTACTAATATTGCCTAGTAAGGATTACCTAGCTCCATGGTTTGTTTTGGCTGGGTCATCCACATCAAAACACTGGCTTCTATAGTAGCATGCAAGATTGTGTAATGCAAGATTGTGTAATGTAGCTGGCGCTCACAGATATAGATTAATTTGAAGAGGAAACTGAAAGCTTTCTAGGAGTTACAAGTGGATGATCATAACCTGAAGACAAAATCGAATTTCAGATTGAAGTGGACTTTTCAAATAAAATATAGTAAGTAACAGAATTTAAGCTAGGCATCAAGTATTTTGAGCAGATCAGGTGTCTTGAAAAAGGGGGCTTTCCAAGAAACACTGTTGGCTCACTGTGAAAATTATTTGAGGGCAACTTGATAAGAATAATCATTGTAAAGATGCAATGATGAACAGTTTTCTCTGAAATCTATAAGAAATGGATAAACCATATAAAATATTTAATTGAATGTTTATGAAAATAATATTTATGTTGGTATCCCATCACCTTTGAATTACATCAAATTTTATTGGCCAAATCCATTGCTTACTATGTAATCCGTGAGATTTCGTGAAACAAAATACCTATCTGTAGGCTTTAATATAGTACAATCCATACTTAAATGCCTATTGACTTTAACATATTCTTTTCACAAAAAATATGTTAGGCCTAGTGTCTTTACGTTAATATTTCATAATAAACACATAAGGCCTATAGCAATGATCATTGGCTTGCCACCATAAGCAAGTCAGTCCTGATGTATCATGTGTAAGCCAGGTGTCTCCAAGCACTCAATCGTGAGTTCCCAGTAGCTCCCAGACACCTCCAAAGTAGCTCACAGCCTTGAGTTCATTTTTAAATGAACAGAGGGTCTCATTCTTCTTCTAATGTTAAGGGAAGCCTGTGTCTACTTTACTTTATTCTCATCAGGCTGCAGATGAAAGCACCTGATAATGAGCTGTGCTCAGTCAGATTTATGGGCAAGGCTGGGTCACAGAGGTGAGAACTGAAATATTTAACTCTAAAATAAAAGTCCTTGTTGACTCAATATAGGATCATCTGAAATCTTTTAAATGGGAGAAAGTTGAAATAAAAAAGGTACCTCAATGATTAACACTTCATTTTAATTTACTCCCATTTCAAAGTGTCAGATTTACAAGCAGCAGGCCTTTTGCTCCCAGTGGCCAGAAGAAACTGTGCCATATTTATAACTGAATAACATTATTTTTTTTCAAATGGTAGAAAGATAAAGTGAAAAAAACTTTTTCTATGAAACATTAAAGCTCTTAATACGAATACGGTGAGCCTCAGGACCACCGTACTCGTGGTGGTATTCTGATTGTGGCGGTCGAGAATTCTGACTCTGCCAGGATAAAGGATCCTGCTGGCCTAGTTGTCTGAACTGGCATGAACATGCTGGCAGTGCGGACGCTGTCACTGCAGAGCATATTATGAGTTGCCTTTTTACTGCCCATTCATGGTGGTGAGCCCGCCATTAAAAGGATGCCAGACCTGGGCCTGGGGGTGCATGAGGGGTGGGGTGTGATCACATATTGTGTCCCCTATAATTGCACTGCCATTCCTACATGGTGTGGCATCCATGCAGGAACATGCTGCAGGTGCTGTCATGGTGGTGGGCTGCATGTTAGGCTCTCCTATAAGCCTAACAAGACATTGCAATAAGCCTCAGTACCACATGCCTGCCATGGATTATACTTGCAGTTGGTGGATGGGCAAGCCACGGGCTTGGCAGTCCTCCTGTCGGGGCGGTGGTCACGGGTCAACAGGAGGATGATTAATCTCATGATAAGGCCCTAAGTATTAATGTGTCTCTCCTTTTTTAAGCCAAATATGTCTTATGGGGTTATTACGAGTCTTCCAACAACCCTATTATGATCAGGGCGGTCGGGCCGCCCTTGGACCATGAACTGCCAGGGATCAGAGATCCCTGAAGGTGGAGTGACAGTTTTGAGGCAGCAATATGCTTGGCAGGGCCATTGCAACCTCACCAAATATATTACAAGTTTCCTCACAGCCACACTTTTCATGACGGTTCGACCGCAAGGAAAAGTGTGTCATTGAGGAAACAAAGGGGGCCCTACAGGGCCACCTAGGTGCCTCACGCCATGTGGATGCACGGCAACGACTGCTGCAGTCCATGCAGTGGAAGTACTATCTTTGACATTTCCATTGCAGTGCTTATTTCATAATCACTGCCCTGGAAACACCAAACAGCAGCCCGCCAGAAGGGAGAAAACTACTAATCTGGTGGGCAGTTCAAACATGGGTTTGGTGGTGCGGGAGTGATGCGGGTCCGCTCCCACAATGCCGAACTCATAATAAGATCCGTAATGCTTTATGAAGCATATTTATTCACTTACAATTCATCCCATTTAAACAAATGTATTTTTCTGATATAAATATGGCACCATGTCTACAGGCCACTTGGAACAAGATGCTTGACGTTTGTAATATGACACTTGGAAATGGAAGAAAATCTAAATAGGGAGTTTTATGGAATCCATATAAATAAAGTCAACTCTTCAGTTTAATTTTCGCAATACAGTGCCATATTTATATGTGACAAATACATCCAATAATTTAAGTTGGAGAAATTTAAAGTAAAGAAAAATGTTTCATACTCCGAACACTTTTGCTGAACATTTTTCTGCACTTTAAATGTCTCCCATGTGTGTTATACATGTAATGGTACCACATATGGTGAAAGGTATGCAGGGCGTGAACATCATAACAATTTCACTAGACCTCCTGGTCTAGTAACTTTAATAATCTACTCGACCTAACTGTAATGTACTTGGCCCATGAACTGGTCTCAAATTGTGTGATTCTAGGCAAATATTTTGTCTTATGGAGCCGCCTTTTTCTTTATTATCACATAAGAGTGCACCTTCAAATATACAAGTTCACTATTTCTGCTGTACAAAAAAAACCTCTTTTTTTACTAGACTAAATGTTTGCTCCATGTAGAGCAAGCGTTGAGCCCATATATAGGGTACACATGATTCCTGGCTAGCCTCTTAGTTCACTTATAGCATGGTCATCTGGGCAGGAGCAGTAATAACTCCCAGTTCATGTTTAAAAATTCACTTTTCATAAATATATTACCAAAGCATGATGTGGTAGTGTATTGTCATTTACAGTTAGCATATTATCCATTGAAATGGCCACAAAACATTCCAATTAACATGTAGTTTTACTGATAATAGCGCATAAACAATTTTTGGAAATTGGGTTTCAACAAAAATATTTAAAATTTGCACATTACCAGGTAAAGTGTTCTAATTTGTTTTGATCCTATAAAAAAACAATTCACCACAGAATTACAAAAATGAATTTTCATAACTAGTGAAATATATTTTAAATGTTTGAACAGTTCACTTAGCTATTTCAGTGTTGTGTTAGAAAAAAGTCTGACATCTTACAACCTTGCACAGTTCAATTGTCAATCAGTTAACTTTACACAATCCTCTAACTTAAGTCACAGAAAGACAAATAAATGTAATATGATAAGCTGACTTTTTACCTCTGTCTCTGAAAGCCAGAAATGTGACAAGATAACACGGTTTAATGGCATTTGTATTGCTCTTTCACTGTGTGAGCAATAAAGTTGCCTTTAAATCTTGTTATCTTGTCACATTTGCTCTGCTTTCAGAGACAGAGGTCAAAAGACAATTTGTCTTCTCTGAAGTTAGAAGTTTTTCAACTTGCCAGAAAGGGCAAGTACTCTATAAAAATATCTTGTCCTGAATAGGTCTTGCTTCACAATGCGAGTGGGTGAGTGGATTTTTCGAGCCCAGGTATGTCCTGTGCCACAAGTACATATGACCAAGTCACCCGTACACATATATTCCATCCATATGCACACATGTTCATACATCCCTAAAACCCATCTTCTCATTGGCATAATGGCAGCTCTGTCATACTGCCACTGGTCAAAGTATTTTGTTCAAACCATAGCATCTGGCTCTATGGGCATTAGACCTAAAGTCAATTAAGCTGGGTGTGAGAGTGTCTGGTAACAATGCGCGAGTTCCTTAGCTTTGTGGCGCTCATGATGATTTTCACTGATCAGAAGTAGCTCTCACTACAGAAGAGGTTGGAGACGCCTAGTGTAAGCTTTGCCAGAAGCTAAAAAGTGCAATAAAAGCAGTTCTTTCAGTTGAAGTACCCAAACACGGCCCGATCAAACCTTGTACTCAGGGGAGCCAACATATGGGTGGAGCCTAAGCTTCACTCTCAGTAGTACTCTGTAAGCTTTGTTTGTTGATCACATAAGCTCAACAAGAGCTTACTAACAAGCCAGACTGTGTAGACTTGGGCATGTGAAAACTGCTCTCTGAAATTTAAAGTTAGTGATGGAAGGTGGGGATTCTGGGACTGCGATACATTCCTCATGACTTCTCTCCTTCCCATCTGTGCTGCTGCCAGAGAAAAACAAACACCATAAATTATCTAGGTATCTAAAACACTTTAATAGTACTACATTGCCATGTGTGTGCCCCTGAAAATTCAAATTGAGACAGCAATTGTCCTGCTGGCTCAGGTAGCTAGATAAATATACAGAATCTTCACAGCTGCATAGAGAGAAATAATTTATTTTCTGTGAAGCACACAACTACTTCTCAATCAAAACGTGTACTCTTGGCTACCAACATGTGAGCGTAGCCAAAGCGCTCTACTGTTAGTGATTCTTAAAGCCCTTTTTTAGGTTGATCACATAACATCTGGCAACAGCGGCACTGTCAAGCCAGACTTCATAAGGCAAGCTTGCTTTAAAGACTATAAATTATATTTTGCAGCAATTGTGTGTGGCCTTAATAATGCACAGGACCTCAGGCTTTTTGCCCTCTCTGCTCTCTACTTGTGATGACTCTAGTGCATCTTTCTTATTAAAACCAAGTTCCTGTTGTTCTTTGAAGCCTATACACATATTACAGTGCAGGAATATCCTGGAGCGTATGTGCAGTCATCCTTTATTACTTTTTAATTACACATGTGGAGTGAATAATCAAAATGTTAACATTATTTAGTCACAGACTTTTTTTAAATTTCTACACTCACTTTAATTACAATACATTAACGAACATTAGCTACTGATGTGTGATATTAAGAAGTGTGCTACGCAGTAACGTGCATTGGTCGACTAGTTTATTTATTTATTTATTTTGAAAGTTCTATATAGCGCGAACAAGATCTTTGCAGATATCAGAGCGCTTTACAGATACAGGAGGTAGGAAACAAGAGACATGGGAGAGATCAACAGTCTTTTGAGCATACAATACTTGTAGGTAAAAACTGAAAGGCAAAATAGGGTGGGTACATGGGGTAGCCTAATAATTGACTAAAACCAATGATACAGATCGACAATTGAGCAAACAATAGTGCAGATAGGTGTATATCTTCAAATATAGCGAGAGTAAGAGTTCAAGTGAATTTAGTCATGAGGATAGCTTTTACTTCTTTTTTAAAGAATGCGGAGGAGGAGATAAGTCTGGTTTCGGGCGGGAGTGAGTTCCAGATCCTGGGTGCCATTCCTGAGAAAGAGCGTTTAAATGTTTTTTCCTTCCGGAATCTACGAGGTTTCAGGAGAAGATTCTTTGTGCTTCTAGTGGTTCTTGAGCCACCAGATATTGTCAGTTTCTGAGTGAGATAGCCAGGTGAGTTGTGGTGTATTGCTCTGTGCGTCATGCAGGCAATTTTCAGATGTATTCTGGCTTCAAAAGGCAGCCAGTTCAGGGATTTTAAGTCAGGGGAAATATGCAAGTGTTTTTTTTGTTCCAGTGATGAGTCTTGCTGCAGCGTTCAAGGATGCTCTCATGGGTGCAGTTGTAGAAAGAGGGAGTCCGCAAAGGACGACGCTACCGTAGTCTAAGCGAGGAATTACTAGTGCTTGAACAGCAGTTTGGAAGTCTTTGGCTGGGAGGAAGGGTTTAAGTTTCCTCAGGGTATTAATTTGGAAATTAGCTCCCTTAGTTGCTTTACTGATATGCTGCTGCATGTTGAGATTGGTGTCTAGTGTAATGCCTAAGGATTTCGCTGAGTCCACGATGGTAGGTTGGACATTGAGTGCAGATAGGTGTTTAAGCCAGGTTTGGGTGGTGGAGATTTTCGCGGGAGGTGAGATCAGAAGGAACTCAGTTTTCAGAGCATTGAGTCTGAGGTGATTATCTGCAAGCCATGATTGGGTGTTTCTGAGCGTTGAGTTAAGAAGTTTGATGTCTTTAGGGGATTGTAATTTGAGATAAAGTTGGGTGTCGTCGGCGTACATGTGAGAGTGCACATTAGATGCTTGTAAAGGTGGTGAGAGGTTCCATGACCAGATTGAACAATGTAGGGGATAAAGAAGATCCTTTTTAATTTGAAAAGGCATTTCAGATCCATATGTTGTGCACTCACAGAATGAAGGCATTCAAAAGATGAAGGCTGGCATTACAGGATGAACTATTGTCATTACACGGATTCTGATTCAGCTGTCCAGTTTGTGTGGTGTTTCCATGCTTACCTCAACACAGCCCAAATTTTTTTTCACACATTTGGCTGCCTGTTTCAAAAACTTAATTAGGCAAATGTCTGTATAATCTGGAGAACAATAAATGGCAGCAGACCGTAGTATAGGGAAGAAAGCAGCTGTGGTTCCTCCATGGGAGGGGAGGAGTGCCACCGACACTCAGTGGCGACTCGCATAGGGCATGCTGCGGGTGGTGGGGCAGGGCGGGGGGGCAGGGTAGGGGGTAGTAAATTCGGACATACGACAGAACGGAGGAAAGTAAATATTAAGTTCCTCCGTTCAGTCGTATGTCCGAGTTTACTACCCCCCCACACTGCCCCTGCCCCTCCCCCGCCAACCACCCCGCAGCAAGCCCTATGTGAGCTGCAACTGCCCACACTGCTACGCAGAAAGCTGGAAAAATTAAGGGGTAATAGAACGATTTTATTACCATTTTTATTTTTCTACCGCAGGGAGAAGGCAGGGCGGGGCTAGAGTGTCATTGCTGCTGATTGGCAGCAACGACGAGTGGCCCTTTCAGTGTGAGTTGCACATGTTGGTTTGGCCAGATACCTTGCTATGTCCAAATGGACAATTCAACCTCTCCAACCCCAGCTGTCTAGACAGAGTGGTTGGAAAGCACGCATAAGCCTTTAGTGCTCTTCGGAGTGCTGAGGCAGCCTGCCCCAGCCAATCCAGACACTTCTCTTATGCAGCATGAGAGCAGTGTCTGGATTGGATAAGGACCTGTGGCAGCTGAGGGAACTCGCGCTCGGAGGAGTCTAGAGTCTGTATAATAAGTTGAATATTATTTAAGATGCTATTTGGCACACAGATCTGGAAATTCACCAAGTGATTTTTACATAATATGATGGTCTATGTTTAAAGTGACATTTCTTTAAGGTCCATTTCGTATTTAAAATATATCGCTATTGCTGGGTATTCTGGGCATGTTTTTAATTCACCTCAATAGTAAGCCACTCTAAAAGGTAGCTTTCAAAACGCGTCAGGCACAACTTACACTTTCTTTTGATATTTTGATCACTCGCCCTTTATTTTCCTTTATTTTCTGGGCTCAGAGAATATATAATTGAGTACTTGCTGCTATGGAGTAATTGAGGAAATCTTTGCAGGAAGGGATGTCTGCCCACCTGGAGCATCATTGATGGTGATGGTGTAGCTGACAAACAGTTGGTATCTCACTATATGTCTTTGGAGTCATTATGCCCATGATGGTGCCAAAGTATACTTTTATTGTGTTTGGTTAGTGTAGGACGAAGTATAAATATATTTGGATATGGATTTGGAGTTGAGGCTGCAACACATTGTATTCGTGACATCAGTAGTTTTTGTATAGTGCACATTGTGCTTTTGGCATAACATGCAGTGTTGATGGCAGCTCGAGAGACTGAAGTTTGGATTCAAAGACCCGATAACAGTCCACTTGGGCTCTTGATTGTGTGCCCTCAGTTGTGTTCTTATGTCTGTTTATCTATTAGATAAAAATGTCACGTTCATTGGGTGGTGGATGTATGTGATGGCTGGTGAGAGACACTGAAGAGCTATTTTAAGTGCATAATCTCTATTCTAAATTTGTGGGGCTGCCCATATATTGGAAGGTGGGTATGAGTGAAGGCAATTGATAATATTGGGTACAGTATTAGCCAGCTAATAGCATATTCGTTATAAGGTGACTGTATCCTATTGTAACAGCATCTACATTATCCTCCCAAACAAAACCTTGATCAAACTACAAAGAGGTCAGGATCATGTGGCTTGCCTCAGCTATAACCTGAAGCCCTCACGCCCAATAATCTTGCCACTGGCTGCCTGGTAAACACAGGATTGAATGTGAGACCATTGTTTTGTTTCACAAAGTCCTGGCTCAGCACCAGTCTACCATGCTAAACTGCAAGCTCCTCATCTTCTGAGAGGATGCCAAAGGCTGGCCTCCCACCATCATCTCCCAACAACCCAATAAAGCTGAAATGGACCGAGAGACGTTGACTTCGCCAACAGGAGTCCAACCTTTGAAACTCTCGCCCGCTGCATTTCCACCTGGAAAGCATTTTCCTAGCATTCCGCAACAATCTGAAAATGTACCTCCACCCACAAGAATCTGCTCCCTAATTCCTTCACCGACTGCATTTATTACCACGCATTCATGTATTTCTGGTGCTCTCTAGTTTATTCTGGTTGTATGAACACCTTGGAATAACAATACCGTAAAATAAAATAAAATAAAATAAAACAAAATAGATTATGCTGGCAATTTAGTTAAATGTGTTTCAAGGAAGGTTAGAGTTGTGTGTGTCTGTGTGAAAAGTGCTGTTGGCATCATGCGTAAATGCAGCTACAAGGCATCTCTGAGCTGCGCTGGATATATGTTCTGAGATATGTTTAACATACAGGGGCCGATTCCAATCCAGGAAAAAAAATGTCCGTACGATTTGTATCCGGAGCCCTCTCCGTACGAATCGTACTTCGTCGTACGTACGGGGGACGCTGCAGGGTATGATTCGTATGGGAAAAACGCTCTGTACGGCTATTCGGAGCGTTTTTCCCGAATCGAAATCGACCCCACAATATTGGGTGTTATGGCATTCTTTAGAGATGGGCAGTTGGGAGCCTTGTGATAGTTTGCATTGTCTATGCACAGCCTTTACTGGGTGCAAGAGTGGTCTTCTGTCCAGTGTGGCCTGCCAAACCTTTGTCTGTGATGGTTCTTAATGGCGAGCGCCCCTCGGAGTCCTTTCTATTGATGTCATAGGCATGACAGGGCTGGGTTGGATGTACTTGGTAAGTGGTCTAATATAGCGCATTGGGCACTGAATGACAACTTTTGAGTGTTTTAGTAGCATTATCAAAAATAAATGCATTCGATAGCAACTTTGTTTGCTTTTCTCTTTTGCTTCATAATTACTGCATAGCTCAATTGTTGAGCGCAGCACATTAACATGTGTATTTTTATGCCTTTCCATACAGATTTATTATGTTTAAGCTACACAACACATTGATAGTGTGTGGTGTCCTGTCAGTGTTTGTTGAGTATGTGTCTGAGCATACCTAAACATTAAAGCGTAATACCGTCATTAGTTGCTGGACAGTATTGCTAAATGTATGTGCTATGAGTAAGTGAAGTAAGCTCATTATTATGTCCTTTAGTTGAAGAGTATGGTAGCCATCTGCTAAGTTGCAGAGATATTATGTTGTAAGTCTTTTTTTAGGCAGTTACAGTCACTTGTGGCCATTTCATGGAGCACAACTGGAAGCCTGGGGTGACAGGAACGGAAAGACATGGGCCTTGTCAAACCCCAGGCTATCATAGCACATACATTGCGTGATCATAGCACATACATTGCGTAATGGTCTAGGAGAGTCAAAGCGCCAGGATGCCCTCTGGGTGACAGTCTGCGCTATAGAAGTATGCGATACATACATACATACATTCGTAGTACAACACCATGCTTATTTTGTTTTTTTATCATAATTTTGCTTTACTTGAGGTTGCATGTATGAAATTGCATTAACATTAAATTAGTATTTTATTTGGAAAAAATTAATGGTAAAAAATGCCTACTTAAAATAACTATGCTATCTTGTGCTTAAGTTTAGAAAATCAAAAATATCTAGCCAAACCAACTAGAAGTCCAAATTGCAGGCAAGTTATAGATTTGTGTTATAGATCTGTGTGCAGCAGGAAAGCAGGGGGTTTCTATGTTGTGCTGTCAAGTCTTACGAACGGCAGAACTAACAAGTATTGACAAACTAATTGATCTCACCTATGCACAGGCTATTGACTTTGACATTGTATTTGAGCTGTCTTGTACAGCACCATAGCTGTCCAGCATGGCTAAAAGTTAGAAAAAAAGTGCTATGATGCAACCACCACTGGCAATGCCATGGCGATTGTTTTCTGATGGTAGGTGGGAGGCAACGGGAGGGAAGGTGGTGGAGGACAAGCCATAAGGAAATTGGAGGGTTGAGGGAAGAAGCAACATGGACAACATGGAGGGTAAAAAAAAAAGGCCTACGACAAGTCCAGTGCTGGCCGCGTAATAGCACTTTTTTTCTCTAGGTGGATGGGGAGGCCACACAGACAATAGGAGGGACGGTGGGAGCCACCAGGCAACACAGACAATGGGAGGGAGGGTGGTGGGGAACAAGCAGCATGCACAATGGGGCAGGGAGGTGAGAGGGAAGAAGAAACACAAACAGGAGGGTGGAAAAAAATAAGCAACACAGGCAATTGGATGTTGGGAGCGAAGAAGCAACATGGAGAACGGGAGTACGGTTGGAAGAGACACAGACAATGGGAGGCTGGGAGGGGAGAAGCAACACAGACAATGACGATAGGGAGGAAGAAAGAATAAATAGTACCTCAAACACAGCGTGAGCAGCAGAAGGACTCTAATCAGAATGAAGCAATCAGTACTTGGTCCATGCTCCCAACAAAAGAAGATGTGAAACTGTCTTGCGCTGGACAATTAAGAGGCGGCAAATAAGAATGACAATGAAGCCAAGGAATGATCAAAAATGGGCGGGCACCAAGCCCCTTTTTAATAACAGGCCACTAAGCCCCAGGCTGGTTCTGGTGGCTTAGCGAATAAATGAGTCCACAATAGGGGCCTTTTTATTGACCTCATGGTCACAGGTTCAAATACTGGTGAGTTCACTCCACCTTCATCCTCCTGAGGCCCATAAAATGAGTACCATTGAGTTGGGTAACAATAAACATCTGTTATTCAGCTCCAAGTTGCCCACGGGTGAAAGTGAGCTTTACAAATACACACTATGTTATAAAGAAAATGTTTTCAAGCCGCAATGTTTCGCAAGCGGCAGTGTATGTGCACTGTCTCAGGCGAGAACTAAAAGGTGGTAACTTGTAAATTAGCACAGACCATTTCCCTGAAGCCATACTGCTGCATTTAATGGTGATTTAAAGTGCAAAGTCATGATTCGCTGGACTTTTATTGCTTAAGGCAGTTTTCAGCTTAGTGAGTAAAACACAATTCCGTAAACCTTATTTAGCGGGCACTTCTCTTCCTTGAGGAGGAAAGTATCAGCAGCATAATATCTGAACTCATGTTTCCTTTGATATATTTGAAAACAAGAATTGCCTTGCCTGATATTTTTTCTAATGGCACACAGGTTAATATTTGATGTTTTGCTTCTAAATAAATCCTCTTAATTAGGATGCCTTAAAAAGAGCGCATCTATAATTTAAAGCAATTCAGGTTTATGCACATCAAGAAGATGGTCTGAGGCGTGCTTCCGCTGCGTGGGTGGGCGGGAATTAAAAAGAAAAAACAAGTTCTCTTGAGATCAAGGTGCTGGAAAAGACAGAAGAGGGCACAGTAAAGGCAATTTAAGTTAGTGGATTCTGTTTCTTTATATAAAACCGTTAAGCTGTAGTAGCCGTTAACAGCTGATATAAGGACATCCCTTGGTATTTGAGAAAGGCAGGAAGTCATTCAACGTGAGGCATCCTTTATTTGCAAATCGGTTTACTTCATGCAAATTAGGGTGCTCCCGCTGGGCCTGGTTTGTATTACTAATAGGGAATATGGGCTTGGCCGAGTTGCCACCTGATAGCAAGTAACAAAGGAAACAACCATCACAACGCAACTTTTACAACGCACTACCATCACAATGCAACTTTTACAATGCAAGATCCATTACAACGCATGCCATTACAACGCAGATGCTATTACAACGCATGCCATTACAACGTAAGTATGGGTAAGTATTTAATTAAAATATTATTAATTTATTTTTAAATAAATGTTCTTAAAATAATTATAATTTAATTTATTATAATGAATTTGAATATTTTAACAAAATGTTATTTAAATTAAATAATTAAAATTAAACTTATTTTATTTAAACCCCCTGCAGTTAGAATAGTAATTTATACCCCTACACTATCCAGCACTTACCCTACTATTACACCCCCCTGGAATTAGAATAGTAATTTTAACCCCTACACTATCCAACACTTACCCTACTATTACACCCTCCTGGAGTTAGAATAGTAATTTTTACCCCTACACTATCCAACACTTACCTTACTATAACACCACCCTGGCGTTAGAATAGTAATTTTAACCCCTACACTATCCAGCACTTACCCTACTATTACACCCCCCTGGAGTTAGAATAGTAATTTTAACGCCTACACTATCCAACACTTACCCTACTATTACACTCCCCTGGAGTTAGCATAGTATTTTAAACCCCTACACTATCTAACACTTACCCTACTATTACACCCCCCTGGAGTTAGAATAGTAATTCTTACCCCTACACTATCCAGCACGTACCCTACTATTCCACCCCCTGGAGTTAGAATAGTAATTTTAACCCCTACACTATCCAGCACTTACCCAACTATTACACCCCCCCTGGAATTAGAATAGTAATTTTAACCCCTACACTATCCAGCACTTACCCTACTATTACACCCCCTGGAGTTAGAATAGTAATTTTTACTCCTACACTATCCAACACTTACCCTACTTTTACACCCCTCTGGAGTAAGAATAGTAATTTTTACCACAACACTATCCAGCACTTACCCTACTATTACACCCCCCTGGAGTTAGAATAGTAATTTTTACCCCTACACTATCCACCACTTACCCTACTTTTACACCCCCCTGGATTTAGAATAGTAAATTAAATTTTATTAAATAAAATTACTTTAAATAAATTATTTAAAAAAATTATAATTAAATAAAAATTAAATTAATATTAATACAATGATATACTTTCCTATACTTACGTTGTAATGGCATGCGTTGTAATAGCATCTGCGTTGTAAAGGCATGCGTTGCAATGGCATGCGTTGTAATGGATCCTGCGTTGTAAAAGTTGTGTTGTGATGGTATGCGTTGTGAATGTATGCATTGTAACGTCATACATTCAAGTAAAGATGTTGCCCTCCGGTAGGTTTTTGTTGCTTTGTAGGTGCTTTCTCAGGGGTAACAAATGGTTCTGTCATCGGCAGCAGCTTGTTATTGGCCTATCGCCCTATCAAAACCAGACAAAGGTAGAGAAGCAAGGGAAAATGTGCAGATCCTGTCTGCTGGAGACTGACCCTGATGAGAGCATGTCACATTTGTTAGTTCTATCTAAGGTTTCTGCAGTCCTCATTGTGTGTGGCAGGGCTGTACATGGGTATTTAGGTTCAGGGCCTAGAATATGGTTCTGAATTGTAACTGTTTGAACAGTAATGCTAGCAATCTGTGCATGAGCACCATGTTTTTATTTTGAACCCCCATTATGACAATGTTTATGTAACCAGGACAGAGAAGGAATTTTCCATCTCTCCGAGCTGCAGGCAGTGATTGTAGCCACAAGGCAACGTTGCTTTGTACAGAATTAGCTTGGAAGGAAGCATAGTTGTTACATTGCGGCTTTCAGTGCACTTCTTCAAGACAGCATTATTCCCCTACTGAAGTATCAGCAAATGTTCTGAGCAGGAATGCCCCTTCCCTTCTGTATAGAAAATAATTAGAAGATAAGGTATAGAGAGAGGCCAGAAAAGGCAGGAGTTAGACACATTGACTGCTTCCTGAGGGGGACATGCTGAAAGACTCTATATCAACTGCTGACCCACCAGCAAAGTAAGTTATGCAAGGCAAACCACCAAGACTTGGCTTCCTGTAAATTAGTTAGATGATACAGCCAAGTGATTATATGGCTGAAGATACATGTAAGGAATTAAGTTGCTGGTTTACTGGGGTGGGACCCCTGGTCAAGAAGCAAACACAATCCTTGTCAGGGTAAGGCACAAGAAAACCCCAAATTAACCTGCGCTTAACCCCCTGATAGCTTTGCACAGAGCAGTCAGGCTTAACTGAGAGGCAATGTGTAAAGTATTTGTGCAACAGTTCAAAACAGTAACCCAGTGAAAATACACCACAAAAGGATCCCGCGCCAGTGCAGAAAAATAGAGCAACATTTAATAATACGATAATACAAGACCAAAACAACAAAAATCCAATCAGTAGAACCAGTGTTATGAATTTTTGAAGATTAAAGTGAAAAATAGTACCAAAACGCACAGAGTGTCAACCGTGGCTGTCTGGTCATGTGCGACCGAGAGAAAGTCAAAAGTTCAGGCTGACTGCGATAGAGCAAGGATCAGATACAGGGACCAGGTTAGTCCTACTAAAATAATGCATTATCATTCTATTGCCAAGAGTCCTGTTCGCAGGCAGCGCAGGCAGTGAGGCGCAGGGAAAGCGTCATCGATGCAGCACGAACAGCAGGCTGGGGTGCATTGATGGTCATCACTGTCGAACAGAGATCCTGTTGCTGTCATGAATGGTCGGGCCAGTGCTTTGCGGTGCCACTCCTTGCGAGTGGTCGATGTTGCATTGCGAAGGGTATGGCTGATAGAACTTTGTGTTGCTGGGCTGTGCGAGTGACAAGGATTCAGCACCACCGGGCCTATTTGCGTTCACGAAGAACCTAAAACTTCAATTCAGTCTCTCTGAGGTCACACAAAGAACATGAGGTGCATCACGTAGGAGTAAGAGGTTTTCTCCAGCTGGATTGTGGGTGCTGGTACAGGTGGTTGGGAGTTTGTTTTGTCCCTGTGGATCAGAAGAGGAGGCAGCAGACTAGCCCTTGGGGTCACTCTAGGATTCCTGGGCTTAAGGGGTGCAGGGCCAGTTCTTGTAACCCAGATAAGAAGGCAGTAGGGCAGTACAGCAGGACAGCATAGCTGGCCATCAGTTCATTCAGTCCAGCAGAGTGGCAGTCCATTCAGCAGCACAACAGTCCTTCTTCCTGGCAGAGCATCCACGGACCCAGAAGCGTGTACTGAAGAGCTGGTCCCTGAGGTCCAGTAGTTATGCCCAGTTGCGCTTTTGCAGTGGGGGAGAAGCTTCCAGAGTGTTCCCTTTGAAGTCCTCAGGCATCCTGCCTTACCTGTCCTGGCTCCAGACTAAGGTCAGGGAGTATGCAGCCCTTTGTGTGGAGTAAGGACACAGCCTATTCAAGTGTAAGTTGGGCTTTGCCTAGTATCCCATCCTGCCAGTGATGTCCAATTCAGGTCCACCTAAGCTTCCTATTGTGTGTGGCTATCTAGGAGAAATACACAAATTCCAACTGTCAACTACACCCAGTCATGTGACCAAGGACAGGCTACTGGCACTAAATGGCTAAGGCAGAAAAATGCCAACTTTCTAAAAGTGTAATTTTCAAAATGTCAATTTAAAATCCAATTTCACCATAAGTTAGAAGTTTTCATTACAATTCCAAAGACATCAGATATGAACTGTTTTTTTTACTCCCATTTGGAAATTAATGCTCTATAAATGTAATAATGTAAGTGTTTAACTACCAGAACAGGCAAAAATGTAAATAACATGCCCCATTTTTTAAAAAGACTGCACCCTGCGCCTGGGCTGTCCAGCGTCTACCCTATGGGTGACTTAGGAGTATTAAAAAGGAATGGTTTGGGCCTGGTAAAAGGGTGAATTTGCCAGGTCGAAATTGCTGTTTACAAACTGCACACACAGGGGGCAATAGCAGACCTAGACATTTTTAAAGGGCTATTTATGTGGGTGGCACAATCAGTGCTCTAAGCCCACAAGAAGCATTTAATTTACAGCCCTTGGGCACATATTGTGCCAATGTACTAGGGGCGTACAAGTAAATTAGATATGCCAATTTGGGACAAGCCCATTTTACCATGTTTTAAAGAGTGAGCACATGCACTTTAGTACTGGCTAAGGCCAGCAAAAACTACATCAGCATACATGGTGGAGGAAGCTAAAATGTTTCGGGGAAGACCACCCTAAGGCTGACAGGTCTAACAGTACTTTTGAATAATACATTGGGATAATAGACTAATAGAAATGGGATGTGTGATCACTAATATTCCTTATGCTCCTAGTCAATATTTTTTTAAATATATCAAAACCCAGCTGATCCGGTTAGCGTGGGGGGAAAAACAACCCAGGTTAGCATGGGAGGTCATCACTCGTCATTTTGAATCTGGAGGATTCGAAGAACCAGATATGGAACTCTATTTCATCTGCGCCCAGGCTCACTTCGTGGCCTACTGGATGCACCCCCTCCATAAATGCCTCACCTGGCAATCAAGGATGAATACATGGTGCCTACACCTTGCACAGCTTATCTAAGTACTTCCACAGTCCCAGCCACCTAACCACTACAACAGTACAATGCACCACCAGCGCCTGGGGTGACCTGGCACATAAACTCCAATGCCCTGTACTTTACTCGCCACTAGCGCCGTTACTGGGGCGACACGATCTACCAGTTACTATAGAGGGAGGATGCCGCTGCATGCTGCGTAAACTGTCCTGCCTTACTTGGGGCCAATTGTACACATACGGAAAGTTCAGCACCAGCTAGGATTTCTCTGGTGCCAGGTCCCCCACGCCCTTGGATCGATTCTATTATGTAAGGCTCAGGCAAGACATGCGCTCTCTGACTCAATGCTTTCCGCTAAAGCCCCCTATTATGCTTCCTCTACACACTATCTTACAACAGACTTCACCTGAACATGTAGTATCAAGACATTACCGCACAACTCAAGGGGAGTGGGAGAGGGACCCTGCTCCAGCCAAGGGCAAATGGGAGACGGAATTGGGATGTTCCATCACGACTGAACAATGGGCCTTTTGCTGCCGCCAGACTGGCGCCATATCCGCCAATAGCAGGCTACACCTCATACATTATGAATATATTCACTAATTATATTACAGGCCGGCTCGGCTATACCACCTGCATTTACAAGACACTGACTGATGTGATAGATGCTGGCAGGAGCCACGGACTTCAGGCATTTAGCTTGGGACTGCCCGAATGTCAGGGATTACTGGAGGGAATTACTTCACATGCAGGACGAAATGACTGGAATACAAGTACCCGACAACCCCCTCACGGTTCTCCTAGGCTATACAGAACAAATTCCTTTGAGGATACAGAGATATGCTTCCTTAGCTCTCCTGTTGGTGAAACGACGAATAGCTTGCCAATGGAGACACGGCCGTGCTCCCAAATCCAAGACTTGCTGGATGACCTTATATATTGCCAGGAGCAGTTACACACATATGCTGAACTTATGCCACCCTCCTCTCGCCCTAGAGATATTAGGGCTTCACTTCAAACATATCTTTTGGAACATACCGACTCCGGGGATGAGGTCCTGGACCCTGGTCAGAGTGAGGGTGTGGAGTGAGATGTGGAGGGACTTTAAGAATCAGGGCTTGTCCTGGGGTCAGGGAAGCAGTGACCACATTACATTGAGGGAGTGATTGTGATTAAACATACCGGGAACATGAACTGGGGTCATGTACGGTGGGTGGGAACTGAACTGGCAATGCTTTGGCATAGTAGGCGAAGATGGCTTTATTAATGTTTTTTATTTTATTTTATTTCTATAGCGTGATAATGACCCTGCATAGGGTATCAGAGAGCTTTACAGTTGCATTTCCATAAGCAAAACCTTATGTTACCAAGCCATCAGTTAATTTACAATGACTAGTTCAGAACATTAAGCTTCAAAGAAAACATATATATCAGCCATCAGTTAATTTACCATGACTAGTTCAGAACATTAAGCTTAAAAAAAAACATATATATCAGTCATCAGTTAATTTACCACGACTAGACTAAAACATTAAGCTTCAAGAAAAGCATATATATTCAAGCCCACATCGGGTTAATGAGTGGCTAGAGGAAGCAAGGAAACAGTCATGAGAAGTTTGTAGACAATAGCTATACTATATAGAATTAAGGGAGAAATTTCCTCATATGGAACGATTTTCCTTCCTTTTTGAATGCCGATATGGAGGGAATTCTTCTAATGTTAGGGGGAAGTGCGTTCCAGATTCTTGGAGCTGCCCCGGAGAACGCTTGGTCATAAGTTATTTTCTTACAAAAACGAGCAGGTTTCAGTAGTTGGCATGTGTGGCACCTGGAAACCCGACACTCTCATGATAGCGTGAGTTTCTGGGCTAGGTAAACTGGTGTTTTGAAGTTTAACGCTTTGTGAGTGATGCATGCCAACTTGAAATTCATTCTTGTTTTGAAGGGCAACCAGTTGAGTGCTTTGTAAATGAGGGGAAATATGGTTGAATTTTTTGGATCCAGATATTAGCCTTGTGGCTGCATTCAGACATGCTTTCAGTGGGGCTGTTGAGATCTTGGGGAGCCCGGCCAGAGTTGTGCAGCCATACTCTATCCTTGATATGATCAGTGCCTGAACTGCTGTTTTGAGATCTGTTTTAATTAGGAATGGTTTTAGTTTTCTCAGGTAGCTTAAATGGAACAGGGCATTTTTTGCCATTGTGTTGATATGTGCTAACATGTTCAGGTTTTTGTCCAGAATAATTCCCAGAGATTTAGTAGAGTCGACAAACTTCGGAGTACACTTTAGAGCCGTGATTAGGTTGTTCCATTCTGCTATGTTTGATTTGCTTTTCTGGGGTGTAATCAGCAGAAATTTGGTTTTCTGAGGGTTGAGCTTCAGGTGGTTCGTGGTTAGCCATTGGAGGGTTCTCGTTAGTGCCTGGTTCATGATCTTTATCTCTTCTGCTGATGAGACCTTGATGTACAGCTGAGTGTTATCTGCGTACATGTGTGCAAGAAAGGTTCGCTTTTAGTAATATATCCGTGAGTGGTTCTAAGTATAGATTAAATAGCGCAGGAGATAATGTTGACCCTTGCGGAACTCCAATTGTATTTCTGGTAGGGCCTTATAGAGTTTGCTTGACAATGAATTGTTTCGATCTGTTCTCAAGAAAGGAACTAAACCATTTTATGACTGTTCCCTCTAGCCCCATTCTGTTTTTCATGCAATCTAATATTTTGGCATGGTTTACTGCGTCGAAAGCCGAAGAAAGGTCCAACAGTATTAGGAGACATGCTACGTTGTGGTCAAGAGCAATTAAAGCATCATCTACGATCTGCAGAATTGCTGTTTCTGTACTATGGTTTGGTCTGAAACCTGATTTGAACTCATTTAACAGATTGAATTCCGAAATATGAAGACTCAGTTGTTGTTGGACACATTTTTCCAGTACTTTGCCTAGCATGTGAATGTTTGTTGCTGGTCTGAAATAGTTAGGATCAGAGGGGTTCTCTGTTGGTTTTTTTAAGAGTGGAATGCCTTGACCAGTTTTTAGGTAGACCGGTATTTGGCTTTGTGTCAATGAGGCATTTATGACCTTTGTCCATGACGGGATTAGCAGGTGGTTAATAGAAGACCCGCACATTGCCGGTAAAGGATCGTTATAGTGATTGTTAGGTTTAGAAGTCAACCTGAGTTTTGCAATTTCTAGTTCACTGACCGGCTTAAATCCTGACCATCGAGCATTGTTTTTTGGTTTTTCTAGTACTTGTTGAAAATGTTGTTCATCTATAGTACCCTTATCGCTTTCAATGTCTTCAGCTGCCTTTTTGGGCTCCCCCTCCAGTGAGTTAGCTTTGTCTGTAAAGAATACGGAGAAATCTTCACTATTTAAGATTGTTTTTGTAATGGCTGGTTCCGATTCGGCAGATTTATTGGATTGTTCTTTTAGTAGATCGAATAGTTTCCTTGGTCTGTCTACTGCGTTATCCAGTTCTTTCCTGAAAAAGTATTTTTTTGATTTTAGAATGCTTTTATTATAGGCTTTCCTGGACTGTCTCAGTTGGGTTAGGTGGGGCGAAGAAGGGTGTTGTCGCCATTTACGTTCTGAAAGTCTCAGTGTCTAACTTTCTACCATTGAATCATGGATTTTTGTGTTTGTCAGTGATCCTTTTTCGTTTTAGAGGGCCTATGTCCTCAATAATGTTTGACATTGTCTTGTTATAATGCAACGTGAGGTCACTGACGTCACCCATGCTCTTAGGTGGGTGCAATACTATTTCACAGCGAGCCCGCTACGTTATCCATATTGAGTCTTCTAGTGTCATGGGTCCATTTTTTGGGCTTAATAGATTGTGAAGACAGTTTGGTTTTTATGAAAGGAATTTCGAATGTAATTATGTGGTGGTCAGACCAATCGCAGGGGGTGATTACAATTGTATTGATCGCTTTCTCTTTAGCTATGATCCAATCTAAGGTGGAACCTTTGGAGTGGTAGATAGATGACATCCTTGGACCAACGATTGTTCTTCCAGAAAGACTTTGAAAAGGGTGATCTGACTGTCAATATGAACCTCCCAGTGCAAATTGAAGTCTCCTAAGAAAATATCATTAGACTGCAGATTAGAGTTGGTAGTGCTGATTTCTATCATCTGGTCTAAGAACTTGGTCTTTGTACCCGGGGGGTGGTAGAGTGCATGGAGTTTACAGTTTTGGTTATCATCCGATCTTAAAGACAGCCCAGATATTCACAAGATTCTAAGGGGTCAGAATGTCTACATGAGCCCCCTCGCGGCCATCGCACGCCAACACAACCTCAACATAATCTCCTACGTCGACGACACCCAGCTGATCCTCTCCCTGACCAACGACCCCGCCGCCGCCAGAGCCAACCTGCACGAAGGGATGAAAGAGGTAGCCGAGTGGATGACGACCAGCCGCCTGAAACTGAACTCAGACAAGACGGAGGTCCTCATCCTGGGCTCTTTGCCCTCCGCCTGAGACGACTCCTGGTGGCCTCCCGCCCTGGGCACCGCACCCAAACCGACAGACCACGCACGCGACCTGGGCTTCATCCTGGACTCCTCCCTCTCCATGACCAGGCAAGTCAACAACGTCTCCTCGGCGTGCTTCAACATCCTACGCATGCTACGGAAGATCTTCTGGTAGATCCCCACTGAGACCAGGAAGACCGTCACCCAGGCCCTCGTCACCAGTCGACTGGACTACGGCAATGCCCTCTACGCCGGTACCACCGCCAAGCTCCAGAAGAGACTCCAGCAGATCCAGAACGCCTCAGCCAGACTCATCCTCGACATCCCACGAACCAGCCACATCTCCGGACATCTGAGAGACCTGCATTGGCTCCCCGTCAACAAAAAAATCTCCTTCCGCCTCCTCACCCACGCACACAAAGCCCTACACGACCAAGGCCCGAGCTACCTCAACAACCGAATCAACTTCTACGCTCCCAAACGCCACCTCCGATCAGCCAACCACGCCCTCGCCGCCGTCCCCCGCATCCGAAGAGCGACAACAGGAGGAAGGTCCTTCTCCTACCTGGCCACCAAGACCTGGAACTCCCTCCCGACCGACCTGCGCCTGACCCAAGACCACCTCTCCTTCAGGAAGAAGCTGAAGACCTAGCTGTTCGAGCAGTAACGGCACCCCCCTCCCCCCAGTGCCTTGAGACCCTACGGGTAAGTAGTGCGCTCTATAAATGTCTTTGATTGATTGATTGCATGTATTTTTGTGATGGAGAGGTCTAGCCCGGGACCAGGGTTCAATTCCCCGCCTCGGCGGGTCTTGGGCTAAAAAATTCCACGGACCTGGTAATTCTCGCCTCGGTGCCTATTCCAATCATAGAGTCCCACTCTGCAACTCTGGGCAATAGCTTGCTTAATCTCCACAACGGCCCCCACAACGCTAAGGATGCCTGTCCTCCACTTTGGGGTTGCCCACAGTGCTCACAGGGAAAGCCAGGATGGGTTCCACAGCGTACAAGCGCCTTGAGACCCTTGCGGGTGAGTAGTGCGCTATACAAGTATCCATTTACATTTACATTACATTACATTACATTTACATAATGTCTGATCTGTGTATACAAGCAATGCCTCCTCCCATTCTGTCTCGTTTGTACTGTTTCATAATCCGGTAATTCGGGGGGACTAACAGGTCTAGGCATGGTGAGGATGAGTCAGACAACCATGTTTCTTTAAAATGGTAACGTCAATTTCTTGGTTTAGTATGAGGTCGGCTATGCCAGCAGCATGTTTTTTTGCTGATCGACAGTTGAGTAATATGCAACGAATGTGTTTCTGTGAATTAATCATTGGCGAAACAATCTTGTCAGGCATTAATAACAAGTTCTGAAAGTCTCAGTGACCTTCTTTCTTCATTAAGGGTACCATTGAACCATGGGTTTTTGTGTTTGTTAGTGATCCTTTTTCGTTTTAGAGGGCCTATGTCCTCAATAATGTTTGACATTGTCTAGTTATAATGCAACGTGAGGTCACTGACGTCAACCATGCTCTTAGGTGGGTGCAATACTATTTCACAGCGAGCCCGCTACGTTATCCATATTGAGTCTTCTAGTGTCATGGGTCCATTTTTTGGGCTTAATAGATTGTGAAGACAGTTTGGTTTTTATGAAAGGAATTTCGAATGTAATTATGTGGTGGTCAGACCAATCGCAGGGGGTGATTACAATTTTATTGATCGCTTTCTCTTTAGCTATGATCCAATCTAAGATGGAACCTTTGGAGTGGTAGATAGATGACATCCTTGGACCAACGATTGTTCTTCCAGGAAGACTTTGAAAAGGGTGATCTGACTGTCAGTATGAACCTCCCAGTGCAGATTGAAGTCTCCTAAGAAAATATCATTAGACTGCAGATTAGAGTTGGTAGTGCTGATTTCTATCATCTGGTCTAAGAACTTGGTCTTTGTACCCGGGGGGTGGTGGAGTGCATGGAGTTTACAGTTTTGGTTATCATCCGATCTTAAAGACAGCCCAGATATTCACAAGACTCTAAGGGATCAAAATGTATTTTTGTGATGGTAATGTCTGATCTGTGTATACAAGCAATGCCTCCTCCCATTCTGTCTCGTTTGTCCTGTCTCATAATCCGGTAATTCGGGGGGACTAACAGGTCTAGGCATGGTGAGGATGAGTCAGACAGCCATGTTTCTTTAAAATGGTAACGTCAATTTCTTGTTTTAGTATGAGGTCGGCTATGTCAGCAGCATGTTTTTTTGCTGATCCACAGTTGAGTAATATGCAACGAATGTGTTTCTGTGAATTAATTATTGGCGAAACAATCTTGTCAGGCATTAATAACAAATTTTTTAGATTGCTAGAATATAGCCTTCTATTGTTAGTCTTAGAAGTTCTGCCAGCATTCGTTGGGACTGTTTGGATATAGTTTTCACCTATCTTAGTGTGAGAAGTGGGAGTAGGTTTGTATGTAGACAGAATGGATAAAATCTCGCTGTCTGTCAAATAGCTGAGTTGCGTATGGGGGAGGTAAATTCTGTTTGATGCCGCCATAGGGGTGGAGCGACGTTTAACATGTGTTTCATGTATGGACTTCTGAAGAGCCTCCATTTTTGAAAGCCATTTTTCTGATAAGCACAGCAGGTTCTTCATATCTCTTATAGCGAAAAGCATGGCTTTGTAAGTTTTGCTAGATTGCGAACTGAGATTATCAAGTTCCATATTGATTTGAAGGGCTCTACGATTTTCAAACTCTATTCTAAGTTGAGTAATGGTGGGAGGTTGTGAGGGTGCCCCTATTGCAAGGCTAGCTTTGTATATCTCTGAGGGATCGGGACAACTTTGAATTTGATTTGAGCATTATTTTTGTGACTAGAAAGAGGTCCGCCAATCCCTGTGTTGGTAACATGCGTGCCTCTCCAGTTTTCCTGTTTAAATTGTGTTGGTTCCAACCTACTGACTGTTCCCGGTAGCGGGTTGTGATCAGTGTTAGGGCTAGGATGGGAGCTAGAATCGATGGGTGGAATATCTATATATAGCTGTGGGCTGAAACTCCTATCTTTTGAACTACTGGTTTAATGATTAAATTGTTGGGGCTCATCATAGGTGGAAGTGCAACCTAATGTAATACATGATCCATCTGTTGGAGTTCTATCGCACTGGCATTTCCAGTTGCGCTATCATTCAAATTACTGGCTTCCTGATTAAACATTTGGGGCCCAACATAGGTGTTTATGCAATCTAGCGCACTGGCGTTTCCAGATGCACTATCATGCGAATTATTAACTTCCTGATTTAATGGTTGGGGTTCATCAATAGTATTTATGCAATCTAGCGCCATTTCTTTATTTGACTGTTGGGGATCTATCACACTGTGACTCTGATGTTTATAGGTATTTGTTTGATTGCTCCCCATAATGTTTGCCCACCTAGAGCGGCCGGCCAATTATGGTTGTAGGCGACTTGCTGTGTTCACTCCCCCACCGCCTTCAGCAAAGAATATCACGTACCACAGTGCCGGCCCGCTGGGATGTAGGCATCTTGCTGTGTTAGATCTGAATAGTGTCAATAAAGGTCATTTCGAAAAATTTAAAAAAATAAAATAAATAGAAATGGGATGTGTGATGAGATATATTTATCTGCTGACAGTTCCCAGAATTAGGAGAGTGAGATTGGGGGTAAATCTCTCTCATACCTTGGACCGAAACACTGGAAGGACCTCCCCCTTCAACTAGAAGAATGTTCGAATCATCTTCCCTGTAGGAAATTACTTAAAACCTCTCTGTTTTTAAAAATCTATAGTCACCGCATGAACAGCTGACGCGCTTCCACAAAAGCACAGAGATACTCCTTGGAGTCGATTCTAGCGCTATATAAACTTTTAAATAAAATAAAAATAAATATTTGGAGCTTTTGCTAGGTAGGCTACGATTTTAATTTAAAATGCTGAGATTTCAGTAATAATTCAAATATCTATGTTTTATAGATGATTTGTACATAATAAATAGCATTTTATTGTAAGATCCCATCAGTTGTGTCTGTGTCTTCTGTTTACGAGGGCCAAGATGAGGGTCAGTGCATAATACTAAAATAATATTATTAAAAGTGAAGTGCTAAGAAATTTGAAGGAGATAAAGAGTTGAATATTATTGTACACAGTAAAACATGAGACTACATACCGACTATATCAGTCCAAACTAATGTGTAGGATGTGCCCTTCTCTTTACTAAACAAAACTGCAAGGGAGGTGAAAGCATGTATTGTTCTTCAAATAGTGAATTGTCAACTGGTGCCGTTAAATGACTTCTACAGAGGTGGCAGAGCCTTTCCACAACACCAAGTATGGATGCACATGCTGTAGTAATTCAATATCATGCACATCCATACTTGGATGTGCATGTGACCAGTACCTCAGTGTGAGGTTTGTGCCATTAGCTTGGATTATAACCCCTTGCAATGTGAGGACAAGTCTAATGCATATACCAATGCTTGTGAATAACTATTTGGATTCCAGTCTTCAAACCATTGCTTTCTTGGACATGCTGGGTCTCAGTTTTGTGAATGACACAAGCCATCTGGGTGCTGCACTAGACTGTGACTCCTGCCACAGTCGCCAAAAGATGTGCATAGTGGTGCAACTGACATAGCTCTCAACACAAGGGCAGTACAACCCTTCCTGTCACCCTTTCTTGTCGAAGATGCTGTAAAGACTGGTGGGTATAGGTAGGGCACTACCCAATGCCTGATCAACACCAATGCGAACGGGCACTCCAACAGACCAAAGGCATGTCCTTGTACCTACAGATAATAAGAAATACCCCAAAATGCATATTTATTAATTGCACTGATGTATCCTGTAAGCCTCCTTGTCAAACCAATGCCAACATGTTATTTTTTTTGCAAAGAGAAAAATTGCTACATGCAAAACCAGTACAAATAATATCCCTATGAATAGGTCAGCAGTTAACAAAAATATTAGACCCATCAAAATATAGAGCACTGAGCATATAGTTGTACTTCAATGTTGATTGCTAAATCACCAAAACTACTTATGGACACCACCTCGAAAAAAATGTATTTTCATGTTCTTGGATTTACCTTAAGTGTTGACTGCTAGATACTTTGCACAGCTTAATATACCAGTGATGCAGGCACAAGCATCTAGTGGGCAACAGACTCTATTTGGGTCAGAGAGAAGAACGAGCCTAGCAAATATAATATCCGCCCTTCCGGTCGCTCTGCAGCAGAATGCAAGTAGATGGTTTACTCATAAAACCAGGGCAGAACCTGAGGTTTCTTTGTTTGATTTTTCAATAAAAATGTCCGCCAGTGTAAGACATTTAGTGCCTCATTTATGAGGTTTGGCTTAGGGAATACCGCAAGGAATCTTGCTACGCTGCCCTATGTCAAAACAAAAGGGCAGGAATGCACTGTATCTATGTGATACGGTGCATTCCTGTCTTTTTCCCAAGTGCTGGCACACAATGGGCTGCCATGCGCAAACCCAGGCACCCTTGCATCATGGTGCAATGGTGCCTGTGTTGAAGGGCTGATTGAATTTGAGCAAGAAGGGACACATTCCTGCACAAAATCAATCAAGTCAGGCGAACACACATAGAAAAAGAAAATACTGAGGAGAAATTAAAACATTTCTCCATGTTGTGCTTCCCTAATGCCACCCCTAGGGAGACGTTAGATTTGGACACATTTCCAGGTATACGTTTTCTCATTAATCTGGGAATGGTTCAGATTCCATGGGTTTTGCATGGGAACACCCACATCAACACACATGGAACTTCCCTTTCACACAGTGTCCTGCGTGAAAGGGGCACATATTTACAAGGCCATGAAAAGTCACGTAAAGTTGGAGCACATTACACCACCAGAATGTCAAAATAAATGGTGTTCCGGTGACACAAGGGGCCTTATAAATGAGGACCTCAATCGTCTCTACATGGTGGATGAAATTAGATACATTCTGCGGGTAGCAGACATTCAGTTGTTGTCAAATATGAACAGTATGCAACATTTATACTACTTTGCATATTCAACATTAGTTTGACAGTCCAAAAGTCCTCGAGGTATAATTAGGGATGCCCTTGAAAAGCAGACGTGTGTCTTTGTGATGGTTCTTACAATCATTGCAACGTTTTATTAATCAGCCCCAGATGGTTTGAAAACCTTGCTGACCCACTCACATTTGTTCTAGTATTGCAATATTTGAATGGTGACTCAAAAGGTCTAACCAAACCATATTACAGCCATTTTCCTTTAAAATATCTCAGTGACTCCTTGCACAAGCCTCCAAAGAGAAAGAAGTGACACCCACCTCCTACAGATCTTGGACCTCATTTACAAGGCCAGTGAGCAGCCGGTGCATCATTGTTATTGATGCACCAGCGGCGCAGTGTGCCAACCCATATTTACAAGGCCATGTAAAGTCACCCTGTGTGACTTTTCATGGCCTTGTAAATATGGGGCTCTTTTACACATTACTCTGCGTGAAAGTGGCATTCCATGGGTCTTGCTGTGGGTGTTTCCACGCAACATCCATGGAACCTGACACATTTCCAGACACACAACGTTTTGTAAAGCTAGGAATGCGTCAGAGTCCTACACCTCCAAATGGAGATTTTTTTCTCTTTCTGTGTGTGCTGCATTCTGCAGCATGCAGAAAAAGAGGAAAATGCCATCAATGATGTTCCTGCACAAAAACAATCAACCCCGCAACGTAGGCACCCTTGCAACACGAAGCAATGATGCCCGAGCCAGCCCATGGCAGCCAATTGTGCGCCAGTGCAGGGAAAGCACATAGCTGTATCATATTGTTGGTAATACGATGCATCCCTGTGCTTTTAAAATGATGCAGCTCGGCGCACCAAAATAGCTTGCGGTGCGTGGAGGCGTGATTTTCGTTTAAAATGAGGCCCCTAATCTTTCTGTGACACTACCATCGTAAACTTGGCATGTCCTAGAGGCCTGGGGTAAAACTCCCAGATTGCTAGGGATGTTTCAAATGAGAGTCAAGAGGAGGCACAGCTAATGGAGTCACAGGGACCGGAGGGGCAAACAGAGGTTAAATCTATGGAGTTCATGAGATACAGGACTGAAGTCACAAGATCAGAGCTGGAAGTCAAAGGGGCCAAACTCATCGGAGGGTGGGGATATGGTAAAGTCCTGAGGCGTGGATTTAGGATGATGCCACACAAGCCGCTATCATCATTTCTTACAAACACAAACTCCCACCTGGCAAGCAGGTGAAGAAAATCCGCAAATCTGGCTGGAACATTCCAATGTGTCAGAGAGCCTTTACCCACAGCATCAGAGGTAAATCCTCCACCACTTTACCAGATTAACTTCTTGACAGCAAGTCTATTGATCTGGCCCTATTTTTTGTTGAAGTAATTCATAGAATATACTAGAAGTGTAGGGTAGAGCACCGCTGTTTCAACTGGAAGATATGGGATAAATGGAATACATATGAACAATGGAGTAACCGTTTTATTTAGAAATACTGATCTTTATGAACTTAATATCTGAATAACAGGAAACTTAGAGCTGATTCAGCACATATCGGTGCCCGGGGGGTCAGCTACACCCAGCCAGGTATAGCTGCTATCAGAGGTAATTCATAGAATTCCATATATGACCATTTATATGAAATTTCGGTATTTTTTGAAGAAAAAATTAACCTGATTTATGATAAAATTCTAACTTCTAAACTTGGGGCTTCTACATCCATTCCCCAAGCTAAATCCAGTATTCAGGCTACAAACTCCCTGTTTGTCATTCCTCCCGTCACAGATCAAAACCTGGCAACCCTCATTGGCCATATGAAAACAGGCTCCCCCAACGACCTCCTTCCGGCTAAAATGGTGGCCCCTTTAATTTCCATCTTAGGCCCCTCGATCCAGGCAGTTATTAACACCTCCCTAGCCAAAGGCCAAGTCCCCATGGAATGGAAGACTGCGGTAGTAAACCCAATTAGGAAGAAGGCGACCCTACCCTGGACGGATCTAACTAACCTCCGACCTATCTCTCTCCTGCCTTACATCGGCAAGTTAGCAGAGAAGCACGTGAACACCCATTTTTCCAACTATATCGAGACAGCGGATGGCCTAGATCCCTCCAATCGGGTTTTAGGCCCAACCATAGCACCGAATCCGCCCTGCTGGCTGTCACCAATAACATCAGGATGACGCTTGACAGTGGAGGGTCGATGATTCTGGTGCTATTGGACTTATCCGCTGCCTTTGACACGGTGTCTCACGATTTGCTTCTCTGCCGGCTGAGAGAGATAGGACTGGGAGGTGTGGCCCTGTCCTGGATGGAGAGCTTTCTTTCCGGTCGATCTCAGGAAGTCAGATTGGGCTCCCACAAATCCATCGCCAGGGAGCTCACCAGGGGTGTGCCACAGGGCTCATGCTTGAGCCCCACATTGTTTAATGTATATGTGGCCCCCCTGGCTAACTTAGTGAGATCGTTTGGGTTTATACCGGTGTCCTACGCCGATGACACCCAACTTCTGTTCCCCTTTAAGACCTTCTCCCCTGCTTTACAAAGAACATTTGCAGAAGGAATGAGGGCAGTTTCCAAATGGATGGCCAACAACTGCTTACAGTGCAACGTGACTAAGACCGAGGTTGTACTTTACGGGGAAGCAGCAACATTATGGTCCAGTGATTGGTGGCCTGGTGAACTAGGACCCACCCCAATCCCCAAGCAGACCATAAGAAATCTAGGAGTGTTATTTGATCAGTCACTGACTTTTAAAGATCATGTCAACCAGGTTGCTGGTACCTGCTTTGGGGTTATCTCTCTGTTGAGAAGGGTGTTTCCTTTTCTCCCAGATCACCACAGAAAGACCGTGGTCCAGGCTCTGGTCGTTAGCAGACTGGACTACTGTAATGGCCTTCTTTTGTCATCTAATGAAGGCCAACTTAACAAGCTACAGGTGGTCCAGAATACGGCTGCGAGGTTAGTCATGAATGCTCCACCTAGGACTCCCTCCCAGCCACTGTTGACGGAACTGCACTGGCTGCCAGTGCGACTGCGGACCAAATTTAAAATCTTGTGTACAATTCACAAATGCCTGATGGGGATAGGCCCGAAATTTCTCAGCACAGTCTTTACACCATATGTCCCGGGCCGTGCACTACGATCTAGCAATCTCCAACTCCTCAAGGTTCCCAAGATTAAAAAAGCCCGTCAAGGAGGTAGGGCTCTGGCCTATACTGGGCCTGCTCTGTGGAACACCCTTCCTCTTTCACTAAAACTCAGTTCTGATCACTTATTTTTTCGTAAAACCCTGAAAACCTACCTCTTTTCTAGCATTTAACTTTATTTCCCCATTATCTATTGGTATTGTCCGGGTACAGTAGCAGATTTCGCCTGGATGGCAAAGCGCAGAGATACCCCTTCGGGGGTCTATTCAGGCGCTATAGAAGCATATAAATAAATAATAAATAAATTTAGGTCTATTCATCTCAGTGCGTGCTAATGACCTTCACAGGGTTTTAGGCTAGCATGTAGGTAAAACTTTATTCTTCAAATGCCCACTAGACCCACTATTTAGTCTAGTGGTCACAAGAACCTGCACTAGACCAAAGTAGACATCAAGACCAACCAACATGTTCTACAGTCCTTGCACCAGTGGGATACTCATCCTGCACCCTTGAACTAGCGGGGTACTTACCCTCCACCATTGAAACCAAAGGAATACTCACCCTCCACCATTGAACCAAGGGAATACTCACCCTGCAACCTTGAACCAGCGGGATACGCTCCCTGCACTCTTGAACCAGCGGGATACGCTCCCTGCACCCTTGAATCAGCGGGATATGCACCCTGTACCCTTGAACCAGCGGGATACTCACCCTGCACCCTTGAACCTGCGGGATACGCTCCCTGCACCCTTGAACCAGCAGGATACTCATCCTGCACCCTTGAATCAGCGGGATACTCATCCAGCATCCTTGAACCAGAGGGATACTCAATCTGCACCCTTGAACCAGTGGGATACTCATCCTGCACCCTTGAACCAGCAGGATACTCACCCTGCACCCTTGAACCAGTGGGATACTCATCCTGCACCCTTGAACCAGCAGGATACTCATCCTGAACCCATGAACCAGTGGGATACTCATCCTGCACCTTTGAGCTTGCGGGATACTCACCCTCCACCATTGAACCAGCAGGATACTCATCCTGCACCTTTGAACCAGCGGGATACTCGCCCTGCACCCTTGAACCAGCGAGATACGCACCCTGCACCCTTGAACCAGCGGGATACTCATCCTGCACTCTTGAATCAGCGGGATACTCACTCTGCACCCTTGAACCAGAGGGATACTCATCCTGCACCCTACAACCAGAGGGATACTCATCCTGCACCCATGAACCAGTGGGATACTCATGCTGCACTTTTGAACCAGTGGGATACTCATCCTGCACCTTTGAACTTGTGGGATACTCACCCTCCACCAATGAACCAACGGGAAACTCACCCGGCACCCTAGAACCAGCGGGATACTCACCCTGCACCCTTGAACCAGCAGGATACTCATCCTGCACCCTTGAACCAGCGGGATACTCATCCTGCACCTTTGAACCAGCAGGATACTCATCCTGCACCTTTGAATCAGTGGGATACTCACCATGCACCCTTGAACCAGCGGGATACTCATCCTGCACCTTTGAATCAGTGGGATACTCATCCTGCACCCTTGAACCAGAAGGATACTCACCCTGTACCCTTGAACCAGCAGGATACTCATCCTGCACCCTTGAACCAGCAGGATACTCACCCTGTACCCTTGAACCAGCAGGATACTCATCCTGAACCCATGAACCAGTGGAATACTCATCCTGCACCTTGGTGCTTGCGGGATACTCACCCTCCACCATTGAACCAGCAGGATACTCATCCTGCACCTTTGAACCAGTGGGATACTCGCCTTGCACCCTTGAACCAGCGGGATACGCACCCTGTACCCTTGAACCAGCGGGATACTCATCCTGCACTCTTGAATCAGCGGGATACTCGCCCTGCACCCTTGAACCAGCAGTATACTCGCCCTGCACCCATGAACCAGCGGGATACGCACCCTGTACCCTTGAACCAGCGGGATACGCACCCTGTACCCTTGAACCTGCGGGATACTCACCCTGTACCCTTGAACCAGCAGGATACTCATCCTGCACCCTTGAACCAGCAGGATACTCACCCTGTACCCTTGAACCAGCAGGATACTCATCCTGAACCCATGAACCAGTGGAATACTCATCCTGCACCTTTGAGCTTGTGGGATACTCACCCTCCACCATTGAACTAGCAGGATACTCATCCTGCACCTTTGAACCAGTGGGATACACGCCCTGCACCCTTGAACCAGCGGGATACGCACCCTGCACCCTTGAACCAGCGGGATACTCGCCCTGCACCCTTGAACCAGCAGGATACTTGCCCTGCACCCTTGAACTAGCAGGATACTCGCCCTGCACCCATGAACCAGCGGGATACGCACCCTGTACCCTTGAACCAGCGGGATACGCACCCTATACCCTTGAACCTGTGGGATACTCATCCTGCACTCTTGAATCAGCGGGATACTCACCCTGCACCCTTGAACCAGAGGGATACTCATCCTGCACCCTTGAACCAGAGGGATACTCACCCTGCGCCCTTGAACCAGTGGGATACTCATCCTGCACTCTTGAATCAGCGGGATACTCACTCAGCACCCTTGAACCAGAGGGATACTCATCCTGCACCCTTGAACCAGAGGGATACTCACCCTGCACCCTTGAACCAGCGGGATACTCATCCTGCACTCTTGAATCAGCGGGATACTCACCCTGCACCCTTGAACCAGAGGGATACTCATCCTGCACCCTTGAACCAGAGGGATACTCACCCTGCACCCTTGAACCAGTGGGATACTCATCCTGCACCCATGAACCAGTGGGATACTCACCCTGCACCCTTGAACCAGAGGGATACTCATCCTGCACCCTTGAACCAGAGGGATACTCACCCTGCACCCTTGAACCAGTGGGATACTCATCCTGCACCCATGAACCAGTGGGATACTCACCCTGCACCCTTGAACCAGAGGGATACTCATCCTGCACCGATGAACCAGTGGGATACTCACCCTGCACCCTTGAACCAGTGGGATACTCATCCTGCACCCTTGAACCAGAGGGATACTCATCCTGCACCCATGAACCAGCGGGATACTCATCCTGCACTCTTGAATCAGCGGGATACTCACCCTGCACCCTTGAACCAGCAGTATACTCATCCTGCACCCTTGAACCAGCGGGATACTCATCCTGCACCCTTGAGCTAGTGGAATACTCACCTTCCACCATTGAACCAAAGGGATACTCACCCTGCACCCTTGAACCAGCGGGATACTCGCCCTGCACCCTTGAACCTGCGGGATACGCACCCTGCACCCTTGAACCAGCGGGATACTCACCCTGCACCTTTGAATCTGCGGGATACGCACCCTGCACCCTTGAATCAGCGGGATACTCACCCTGCACCCTTGAACCAGTTGGATACTCACCCTGCACCCTTGAACCAGCAGAATACTCACCCTGCACCCTTGAACCAGCAGGATATGCACCCTGCACCTTTGAGCCAGCGGGATTCTCACCCTACACCCTTGAACCAGTGGGATACACACCCTGCACCCTTGAACCAGTGGGATACGCACCCTCTACCCTTGAACCAGCGGGATACTCATCCTGCACTCTTGAATCAGCGGGATACTCACCCTGCACCCTTGAACCAGAGGGATACTCATCCTGCACCCTTGAACCAGAGGGATACTCACCCTGCACCCTTGAACCAGTGGGATACTCATCCTGCACCCATGAACCAGTGGGATACTCACCCTGCACCCTTGAACCAGCAGAATACTCAGCCTGCACCCTTGAACCAGCAGGATATGCACCCTGCACCCTTGAGCCAGCGGGATATGCACCCTGCACCCTTGAGCCAGCGGGATTCTCACCCTACACCCTTGAACCAGTGGGATACACACCCTGCACCCTTGAACCAGTGGGATACTCACCCTGCACCCTTGAACCAGCGGGCTTCTCACCCTACACCCTTGAACCAGTGGGATACTCACCCTGCACCCTTGAACCAGAGGGATACTCATCCTGCACCCTTGAACCAGAGGGATACTCACCCTGCACCCTTGAACCAGCGGGCTTCTCACCCTACACCCTTGAACCAGCGGTATACTCATCATTACAATAATAGTTTATATTTTCTTAAAGTGACACCAAATGTTTTCAGTTTTAAACTGCTACTAACACTTACTTAAACACCCCGTCTACCTATTTGTCACCATACATTCTATTTCTATAGCTACAGGAAATTTCCTTTATGCTTACTCTCAAACCAGGTCCCTCATACATTTTATTCTCCCAGCTTTAACTAGTAATGTCAAATCTTGATGCATTTTTAAACAAAACTACTTTGAGGAGAAAGTGTTTTAAACATTTTTAGAATATTTAATATGCAAACAATTGTACAAAAACCTCTGGTTGACATATGCGCACTGGTTAAATATTGTTTAGTGCCTGTATTCTGTTCTTTAAATGTCATGGGCATAAATCCAGTCATTGTAGTATATAATAATACTCCTACGTAGTTCAGGCGATTACATTTTTTATATTTTAGACCGCCCAGTTGTGGCAATAACAAAAGAAGTGGAGGAACAAAAGAGGCCTGCACGGTGACCCTTGAAGCATGTTTCTGAAGCCCATTATACGGGCACGAGCTTGCAAATGATTCCGATTATATACAAGATATAAATGGACTCGTCCATGAAATCCGACGAAGCACTGCAGAGCCGTTGCTGGGTGACGGCAGCATTGATTTATCCCGGGCTTTTTGTACCGTCTGAGATAATTACTCGTCTCTTTGAGTTCTTGGCCACTCGAAGCTTGTCACTCCTCACTCCATGACCTCCTCTATTACCAGAAAAAATATAATTGTCACTCCTTTTCACCGAGGGGGATACATAATTTAGAAGTACGTAGTGGACGTGGAATTCTCTCGTGGCAAGTCAGTAAGGTAAGCGGCAGCACTAAACCCTCAAGAATGTCACTGTTAAGCACGAGGAAATTCTATTTTTGCATTCAAGGAAGAAACGTCTTAATGAGGAAACTGTAGGAGAGGATTGCTGTAAAAGTAGTTAGTTACTCAGGAATATGATGATATAACGAGAGAAGGTCAGGAGTGAAATATTTTCTTCCAAACAAGTCTGAAATGAAGTTTTTACATATGTTCATGGTTGAACTCCATCCCTACTTGAAACTTAGTCAGACTCCCCCCTCTCCACCCTCAAGCATTGCAGAGCCAGGCAAGCCACACTGCGGGGGGGGGGGGGGGGGGGGGGGCTGGGGAATATCCATTGGACTAAGGGAAGATTTTGGATAACTGGTTACTAGGTCTGTCAAGCCGGTACTCCTGGGTCTGTTTGAGTCAAGGGCTGTTGGGAAATCCTTGTCACTGTTGCTGCTGCTGTCCTTGGAAACAGAAGCACCCAGTACTACTGCAAGCTTGTTGACTTCTAAGTACCCCCTCTTCCGGCTTTATCTTTCACATGGTGAAGTTGTTGATTTTCAAGGCTATTTCTTGGAGAGTGGAGTTTGGGAGGAGATGCAGTTGAGGTAACTTTAAGCATCACTCATAATACATTTAATTTCAAAGCAGACTTGTCCTTTTAGGAAATATATGTTGTGTATTATCATCATGGCAATATACTCAGAGACCTTATGTAGATTTATGGCATTAACAGTTCTTCTAAATATCATTTTCTGCTACTCTTCAATTTCTCTGTGTCCCAATTGTGTGCACATTTAACAGGGTATACATTACTAAGCCTAAGCCCAACTGTAAAGTCAAGCACAGTGTCTGTATTGTCAGTGTTCCTGTAAAACAGTTTCGATACCGGTTTTCTTGAATTGTCACTTGCACGGATGCACAGGAGACATTCATCATCCTCTCCATCACTGACTCAAATAACACCACCAGGACCAACTTTAACACCTGCATATCCAACGTGGCCATCTGGATGCGAGAGAACTGTCTCAAACTCAACATGGACAAAACTGAGAACCCGATCTTCGGTAATAGGAGCTCCCCCAGGGACTCCTCCTGGTGGCCACACAACTTGGGTCCCATGTCCACCCTCACAGACCATGCCAGAAACCTTTGCATGCCCTTGATGATAAGCTCACAATGAACAAACAGGTCAATGCCGTGATTGCATCCTGCCGCCACATACTGAGGGGCAGATTTACAATAACTGGCGCATCCCTGCATGTCAGAAGGGATGCACCAGTTATTATGTGCCTCAGCTCCGCCACCCTGGATGCGCCGCATTTACAATGCCGCGCACCATGGGGCAAAAACGGCACAGATGCGTCAGCAATGAGTTAATTACATATTTGTAAAACCAATTTATGCAATTTTATATTCAAGATACTAAAAAGCGATCCCATATTTTAACAAATTGCTTTAATCGACCTGCCCTCTCCGCATACACCCTCTCTACCCCCTTAATCTCTGCCTTTGCCTCAGACAGTCAGCAAAACACGGGATTACTTTGGATTACCTTCTTTGTAAAATTAGCTATTTTGCCATTAGCAACAGATAAATATCACCTTTTGATGTCCTATCGCTGCCAGTGGTATGTGACAATATCGCAGTAGCCCAAGTAGAGATTTCTGGGGATCTCTAACTGCAATTCAGCTCTCTAGTATCTAAATATATTGTTCCAAAAGTTACCCAATTTAGTACAATGCCAAATATTATGAGGCCAATTTCGATTGTCTACCGCACCTAAAACATTGATTCGGATGATCCATACTTATTTTATTTAAACATTAGGGAGTCACATAGATTAACCACTTCGAAAAATTGCATTTTACAAAAATGTGCACCCTCGGTCCTTTGCAATTCAGTTCATTTGTTCTTTGCCAAATATCTCTTGGCCGCGTTATGCCTTCCTCTTTTAGCCATTTTGCAGAGGCCCGACTATAAGTATCTATTTTCTTACATGCTAACAACTACCTTTACCAGACCCCTACTTTCTTTTTATGGGGAGTGCAAATTAAATTTTACACTACCTCCTTCTCTACCTGAGTCTTGTGATCAATATGCTGTACATAGCCATAAATAACCCTGTATGACCAATGAAGCCACATTTTGTTACTAAAAATAAGCGGTTCGATTTCCTCCCAAGTTTTCAATTTTTCACCGGACAGAAAGTCATTTAATTTAACAAACTCATTATCCCATTATCTTGCTGGCTTTTGACAATGGCTATGTCCAAAGCTGTCCCATTCCCCCATTCGATGTGCCCTTAAGTAGATTCGGAGTTTAGGTAGTAGAGGTCATATATTCTAAAACATTGTGCTTTTCTTTTAGAAAACCATTGGAGAGTCTTATATCTAACTTTTTTTTAGGAGACTTAAATAAGCATAAAGAATGCCAAATTTGATTCTCTGTAGCTATTATACCTATATGATCATTTTGAAGATCACTAAACAATGTACGGGGTTCTTTTAAAACCTAAAAGCGTACTGTGCAAAATGTGCAAAATAGTAATTTTTCAGTCTAGGGAGAGCAAACCCTCCTTTCCCCATATTTCTATATTAAATTTCTATAGGTACTCTTGGACTGCATTTAATCCATAGAAATGATGAGATAATTGAATAACATTTTTAAGACAGTCAAGAGTATAGGATAAAGGGAGCAGTTACAAATAAGAAATTAAATAAGGGAAGACCTACTATTTTTATAGGAGCTACCCTTCCCAAAAGCGTGAGGGATAAAAACATCCAATTATTTAATAGTTCTTTAACTTTATTCAAAAGAGACTTATGGTTCATATTGTACAACCCCCCAATATATAAAAGACTCCTAGATAACGTTTTGGTAAAGTGGGTATGCAAGTGTGAAATTCAGGCAGCAGCCTCTCCACTGGACAGCTACAGAAAATACATTCTGTCTTGGCCCTCATTAACTCTGAGGCCAATTCTAATATTACATCAGCAGGATATAATTTCATTTTCGGCATTTGTAACAAAGGTGCCTTAATACCTTCATCTTGTCAAATGGCCAGCACAAAAGGCTCAATAAAATAGGCGAAACTCATGGGCAAGAGTGGGCAGCTTTGCCTGGTTCCTTGCAGAACTTTGAAAATCTTTAACAAGTTAAGGGAGATGTGTCCAACATCCCTTGGAGGGTTGAGAGGTCCTCTACAGCGAGGGTGAAGGGATACATCTTCCCTTTGGTATACTATTGAAGAAAATAGTATCCCATTCAGAGCCAGCCTGGCTCCTATGGAAGATTAGAGGTGGAGGACCACTGGTACGCATAGTGACAGCACACCCACTGTTATGGTTGGGAAGGGGAATTGACCCTTTTCTTAATATAACTCTCACCCACTATAGTAGTGGCATGCTTCATCATCGGGTTCACCCTAACTCCAAAAGATCACGGTGGGCTTGACCATGTTCCAGGGAGCACTTATGAAGATGGGATGTGTATATTTTTACTCTTCCCTCCCACTCTTCTAATAAAGGATACTTTTAGAGTGGGGGTGCACTATTATCTTTAAAGTTAAGCCACCACACACCCCATCTTCAACTGACGGGCTACAGATATCTGGGGGTGCAGTCCAGGGATTGCCCTACCTTTCGTGTACCCAAGATTTCTCATGCCTTGATCTTACGATAAAGAGGAGCCAGGAGCTGCAGTCAGTACATAATATATGGAATTGCCACAGAGAGACAGTAGGTGAACAGGTTTGTTTCGCGTTACTATGCAAAGCTGCCAGCATCTATTAGTAGTGTCATGGGAGCATGCTACAGTTCACCTTGCAGTGAGTGAAGACTAAACGCAGTTTCTCCACTGCATGTCACAATGGCAAGACATCTTCAGATCTTTGAGTCCAACTGGTGTCGCATTAGGGGCATGTAGTATGATGTTGTTTATAATTGTTTTACAAAGTTGCCATGGGGTTTCTGCTGCATCAGTATTATCCAAATAATTGATTCCTCTCCACAGCAGCCAACTTTGTTGGTGTGAAATGTGTTACTATTATTTTCTTCTTGCAATACACACAGTTGGAGAAGAAGGAACATAGCATGTGACTCCTGTTTTGTGTCCTCAGTATACGCAATCATGAAGGGTACGACAAAACTTTACCTTTGGAAGGTTGATTGAGATGCAATGCCAACAAGAATGAAGTTGGAAAGCAGAAGACACGAGGCAGCTGGTCTAGAGCATCGTGGTTTCTTCACTGAGACGGAGAAGCAGCGCAAAGATCTTTCTGGGCCCATGTGGGCAGTGTCAGCACCACCACCATCTACCAAGCACACACAGAGCACTGGGGTGTGGAATACAGGTTGTGTGGGTTGCAGCAACAATGAATGTCGGCAGAGCAGAGGGACTCCTTGGTTGCAAATGAATTGCTGATTACAAAAGGAGGATTTGCTGAGACACCTGAGACAGAAGTGACTACCCCCCAAAAATGATGGGAGAAAGAGTGGCATTGCTGTTTAAAGAAGTAATAGTGTCATTAGAGGCATAGATATAGAGAAACAACAGATGGATACTTCAAGTTATGCCTTTAAGCCTGGGATTGTTATAAAGTGAAGTGAGCAGAAACATATTGGATTAGAAAGTATGGTTAAGATAAGTAAACCTGATAGAAAGACACACCCATAAAGGTATTTAAAAAAAACTTTATTTGTCATTTTCATAACAACATATAACATTGTTCTTACAATACACTCATTGGTTACTCATATGTGCGGTACATTTTCCTACATTGTCCCCATGCAGCTAACACTGGTTACAGGATTCCCACTCCCTCCTCGCCTACCCAGTCAGTTGTGTGTGTTGTCAATGTGTCATCCCTGGTCTTTAGACTGGGGTTGTTAGGTGTCAGCCTACTCCAGGAGCTACTGTTGCAGTGGTTGCCAGGTGTCTATCGGCCTGGATGCTATCGGTTGTAGGTCGGCGTATAGCTCACTATTGGTGTTGCAGTAAATTAAACTTTGAGCCATACCTTTTGTGTAGGTCTGTGTCTACTTCCCCAGTGTACCGCTATCTCCCGCTTTGCGAGAAGGAGGGCAATCACTGCGAATCACCGTCTGGTTTTGGGGTTTTTCTTTACATAGCCCATTAGTGTCATTTCTGGTGTCAGTGTAATGATGCTGTGGACCGTTTGCGATAGAGGTGTGAATATTTCCCCCCAGTAATGCATGATGTTGGTACAATGCCATGTCTGCAAAATCTGCGTCTGACGCATTGCATTTGGAGCATGTCAATGCCCGTTTTGGGTCTATCTTGTGCAGTTTGTCCGGTGTAGCATAAACGCGCCTGAGAAATTTGAAATGAAGTAGCTTATGTTTGTGATTACAGGACACTTTTTCGACCTGTTCACAACAGTAGTTCCATCGGGAGTCAGTAGTAGGTTTAAACTGGTCTTATATAGCTTGGATAATAAGTGTTCCCCTCCCAAATCAAAGATGATTTGTGTTGGGGGACACTATCTGGTTCCAGTGGAAAACTGTGAATCCGGGATTTCAGGGCACCCTAAACACTCTACCCAGAACAAACTGATCCATGAAGGAGGCACCTCTAAACCTAGTGTTCTCTGTCCTCGAGTACACATGCCCACACCCATAAAGGTTGGTCAGAGCTGTGAGTTGAAAATGATTTCCAAACAAGCGCCCTCCGTAAGGTCTTTCTTTCAAATAATTACTGAAGTGCAATCCTCTAGAAATGTTCTGCTGTTACTAAGTATAAAAGAAGGAGGGCATAGAGGGCGATGCAGTATGGCTACTACTATGCAGTTACAGGACGTATGGGGTGAGGGGGTGAAATATAATTGTTGTCACTCCCTCATTTACCTTCAGCAGCAAAGAAGTTATCAATAGACATCCAAACCAAGAGCTTTTCAGTACAAGACGCAAGTTCTATACACAAAGCTATGTCTACAGAAGAAGAGGTTGAATCGCAGATATGATTAAATGGAAGCACGAACAACAGATATGATGCATTACTTGAGGTGGAGAGGGCTACAGAAGAATTACAAAAAAAATTCATAGAAAGAGGTGCACAAGAGAACTCTTTGGGGACCATTGGTACAAAGGACCAAGAACAGAACTTACTACAGCCTGAGAAAGTAGATGACAGTCCCGTGCCTCAGATTGCACAACTATCACTCAAAATAAAGGATTGAACAAAATCAGAAAGGTCTAATAGTGACATGTTCAATGCTGGAGAAACAGTGAGATGATTTAACCTCAATAACTGAGGGGGAGATTTACAAATTTTTCATGCAACGCAGGGCAGCAAGAAAAGTTACTGCGCTACACTACGTGAAAGGGAAACAGCAGAAATGTGCCATGTGTCTACTAAAATATGACACGTTTTTGCTGTCTTCTAGCTCTGGTGCACTGTGTGCCAATGTAGGCACCATTGCACCATGGTGCAAGGGTAGCTGTGTCAAGGCAGGATTATTTTTGTGCAGGAAGGGAAACCTTTCTGCAAAAAAACAATCCTTACTGGCATTTTCCTCTTCCTGTCTGTGCTGCAGAACGCTACATGCATATAAAGTCGAAGTAACAAGGAAAAATAAAGATATTTCCTGTTACACCAGGTAGAGGGAGATGTAGCATTTTGGCAAATCCCAAATTTACTCACCGTAGTAAATCTGAGATTGCATCAAAATCCATGAGTGGATGCATGGGAACGCCCATGCTCCACCCACGGAACGCCTCCCTGATGTAAAGTAGCGTAAGGCAGCACTATGTGCTGCCATGCAGTCGTTTTTGTTAAAAGTCCTATGCAAAACCGTGCACTTGTGACTTGCCCCCTTTGTAAATCACAACTAACATTTTGCGCCATGGCTGCGCCAAAAAAGTGGTGCAACCATGGTGCAAAATGTTGGTAAATCTGAGCCTAAAGCTCTAGAAGATCATATGGTTAAAGTAACTCAAGAGGTAGAAAAATATTACCAGTAATCACAATATTATAAGCCCAAGACAAAGCTTTTACAAACACCTTAGAAAGAATAGAAAATCACACGACGAAAAGTAATATAAGGATTTTAATATACCAGAAGGAAGTGAAGGGGAGTATTTAAATCTTTTGTGGCTGATCTCAATAAGGTAGGGGTGTTTAAGGAGGACTGTGATTTTAGTTTAAAACTAAAAATCCAAATGCTTTTAGGCAAAACTCGAATCAGAAAAAAACCTAGGAAAATAGTAGTACATTTCCCAACATATACAGTGCAAGGGCAAATTATAACCATAGCACTCCAGACAAAATCAATCACAAACAAGAGCCATACATTTCTTGTTAGGATGGGCATTTGTCATACTACTGGTGATTTCTGTGGTCTTTGCCCACTCAATTGTTTGTATGTTGTCTTTTAGGTTCAACTTATGTTTAATTAAAATAATGAATTCAATCTCCATTCTGAGTTCGTGTATGTAGTTTTTCATTGTAAATTCTATGTCTTATGAATTATTCTGTCTTAAAAGGGACTTTTGTTTTTGTAAATACTACTGAGGAAAGTCATTGGGCATTGAGAAGAAGAATGAAATAGGTATTAACCCCTTGCATGCTGTTGACGGCCCCGTCCGTCATGCACTACGGCGCTCGTGTGCTGATGACGGCTGGGGGTTGTCATAAACCCGCCCAATTGCGATTTTGCCGCACAGGCGCAGAATCGCGGCCGCATGCAAGGGGTTAATATCCAATGAGATTTCCTGCAATGCTGAGAATAATATGGGACAAAAAAGGCAAACATAAGAAGTGTGGAAACAGATGACTTAATTGAAAGGATAAAACAAGACGAATCACATAGTCTGAACTAGCAGTTTTCCTCATAGTCTAGAGTGCACACGATGGGAGGAAGGGCTGTGATATCTAAATAGGCATAACGAGTGCCAAAGCAGTAGTTTAGGGTTCCTATGGGGAGGGTCACAAATGTTAAGGGAACACGTGAAAAAAAAGAAATGTGTAGAATCCTCAAGTTTCTTGTTCCAGTCTCAGTGATAAGAGATGGTAAAAGGATTAAAAAGGTAGAATGATAAATAGCAAAAAATAAACTTTATAACATGGAATATTAATGGGCTATGCGTCAGGGAGAAACATACAGTGGAACTTGAATATTTGAAATGTTGTGAGGTGCACTTAATAGATTTGCAGGAGACACCTCTCATGAACCAGGACTACAAGGACCTGTTTAATGAAAAAAGATGAATACTAAAGATGATATGCATTGAACAGACACTTCTGTAAATATCTGGGCAGTTCCAATCTGGCCTTTGCCTGGGACGCATACAAAGCCTATCAGCGAGGGATTATTAATTAATGGTTGAGAAGTGTTTCACAAGAAGGCCGAAAAGAAGAACAGTTTTTATTACTACAAAACGTCGGGGAGATATGAAACACAGTTAATACAAACAAAATGAGATGTATTATAGATTTTCCTTGATGACAGATCTAAAGAAGGTAAAAAATGACTTCAAAATGAGATTGGAACAGAAAAATAAGGCAAGATGGGAGGCAACTAAACTGCTACACTTGCAACTACAAAAAGTGGAAGTTGCTTGTATGGAAAAGTAGAACTGGGTGGCTTAACCGATGAGGTGAAGGAGTAGTCCAATAAAGAAGACATTACATATGCATTCCATAAATTTCTTTCAGGACCTATGCAATGCACAGACAGAGACTAATACCTCCTTGCTAAAAGAGTGGTTATAAAACAGGCAAGTTCCGGTGCTGGTTAGAGTGTACCAATCTATGATGACTCAAGAGATCAATGAGACAGAAATTATCGACATAATAGAGGGACTCAAGAGCAGTAAGGTGGTAGGTCTGGATGGTGTACCAGGAGACCTACACAAAAAACAAAAGGAGACTATTATCCAGGTTTTGATAAAATTATTTCAAGCAACCCTACTAGAGAAAATGCTTGTACCAACCTAGTGGTGCGAGGCAACAATCACCCTGGTACTGAAACCTAATAAAACTCCCACAATATGTGAATCTTATAAGCACCTCTCATTACTGAATGTCGATATACAATTTGTGCAGGCATTTTGGTAAAAAAGTTTAGCATTGAGTATTGGGGAGCAGGTACACAAAGATCAAAAGGGATTCATTAGGTAAAGACAGTTACATGAACTCACACTTTAATTGGTTTGATCAGTTGACTTGTCAGTAGCCTAAAAAGTACATCTGGCTGTGCTAACATTAGATGCAGCTGAAGCTTTTGATCAGGTAAACTTGGCCTTCCTGTGGGAATGGTTGACTACATTTGGGATCCATCGTAAGGTCATTAGTCAATTCAGTAGCAGTATGAGGCTCCCATTGCGAGAGTATTGGTGAAATGAAATGTAACCAGAGCAATCCATATAAGAAGAGGACACATCAGGGTTGTCCTCTATCACAAATATCTCTTCAATGTTTACATAAAGACCATCATCCCTTTTGGATGCAATGGTCATAAAACTAACATTGCTCTTTTTGAAAACAATGTACCTATAGCTTCATCAGAACCAAACAAGACAAAAAACAGAAAGAGAAGCTTGTATGTGAGTTTGAATAACTTTCAGGATATTTGCTAAATGAAGGAAAGACAGAGGTTCTGAATGGAATATACCTTCCGAGGCTAGCACAAATACAGAGATGGGGGAAATAATTAATTTGGGAATAATGGTAACCAATTAAGAAATCGGCATGCCGAAAAGCATTAACCGCCCTTAAGAAAGAAATCCACAATCCACTCAGAGACAAGGAAAAAATAGTCAAGTTAAGATCTGACTATAAGCTGGCTCAAACCAGATGTAAAAAAGAGCTCAAGAATAAACTGTGGGCCCGGCTACACGAGAGCTGCCAGATAAAAGACAGCTCTCTGTTCTGGCAGGTAGTAAAATCTCCTTTCATGCAAGAGGCCAACTCCCATCAACACTTGGATGTAGCTGTGTCTGCGGACGAGTGGGTGACACACTTTTCTAAGATCTTTAGTGATCTCCCCCCGGACAGAGCGGCACAATGCAACCAAGTAATTGGGTCTCCAAAAAAAGGGGTGTATCCAATTGATCTATCCTTTACCTTGGAGGAGGTTATACGTGCATTATCCTCCTCAAAAACTGGAAAGGCCCCTGGCCCGGACGGCGTCCCACTAGATATATTCACCTCTAACATCGACTTATGGTCTCCAATTATTTCCCAACTATTGGCGGCCGTGCTAAACACCGGCCTCTTGGATTCCTGGTCCACCTCCATACTTCTTCCTATTTTTAAAAAAGGGGATAGGAACAACCCTGCCTGCTACAGGCCCATTTCCCTCCTGGATTCACTGGGTAAAGTCGCGGGTCGCCTAATCCTTGATCGTTTACAGGATTGGGCGGCAGAAAATAACATCTTTACCGACCTCCAGTATGGATTCCGGGAGGGACTGGGTACCGTAGAACAGGCTCTAAACCTGACACTTTTAATAGGAAAGTATGTGGGAGTCAAACGGGGTAACCTATTCATGGTATACATCGACCTTAGTGCGGCGTTTGATTGTGTAATTCACGCCAAGCTATGGTCTATTCTGGAGGAGTTGGGGGTCGATCCGCCGCTAATCAAATTTTTGCGCGAGCTTTATTCTGAAGCTTCGGCTTGCGTAAGGTTTGGAACAGGTGGCGAATTAACATCCTCCTTCCAAATAACCCGTGGAGTTAGACAGGGCTGTGTCCTTGCTCCCTTCCTGTTTAATTTATACACCAACGGTTTGGAAGCAGCCATGCTTGAAGGGAGCCAGGATTTACCTACCATTAACCACCGCCCCATCCCAGCATTGCTTTATGCTGATGATTCAGTAATCTTCGCTAGATCCCTGGTACAATTGCAGAAGCAATTGGACAAATACTGTAATTATATGCTCTCACTTGGGTTAAAGGTGAACAAGACCAAGACCTTTATCATGCAAACAGGGCCCAAAGTAAAAAGCTCCAAGCATCTTACCATCGAGCATTCAAAACTAGAACGAGTTAGGGAATACCCCTATCTGGGTATCCTAATAGATGAAGAGTTAACGTGGAAAAGGGCATTGGTAACTAGAAAATTGCTTTACCAACGTGCTACCTCTGCCCTTGTTTCATTTTCTAGAAAAATGGGCAAGCCATCCCCCCCCGTACTACTCAAAATCCACCAAGCCAAATGCCAGAGCATTGCTACATACGGAGCCGGTGTATGGGGCTATGCAAACACGGCTGAACTCCAAAAAACCCAAAACAGCTTTGTAAAATATCTGTTGGCCCTCCCTCAGAGCGCCCCCACATACGGTTGCCATATAGAGCTTGGGATTGACTACTTAGCTGATTACATCAAATGTCAACCAATGCTATTATGGCACCGTATCTGGTCTAAGCCGGAATGTCATCTCACTCGTGCCCTAATTTCGGACTGCTTGGGGCTGACTTCCTGGAAAAAGATCCCTTGGTTGGCATACGTTGTTAACTTTCTGAAAGATTTGGATCTTAATCAATACGTATTAGAGCCACCACTAATTAGTGAGCTAAGCAGAAAAACCTTCAAGTGTCACTGCCTTAACCATCTTCGGGAACTTCGTTTGAGCGGCGAAGTACCCAAGCAAACAAACGCGCATATCATGATGGTACAAGTGTCACTAGGTATTCAGCCTTATCTCACTTATCATTTGTCCAATTATGAAAAATATCTATTAACCAGGTTGCGTTTTAATTTGTTTTTCCGATTGGTAACCTTCCCAAACCCATCAAACTGGTCTCATGACTTAGAGAAATGCCCTTGTGACAAGGTCTCGCCCCAAACTACTATGCATGTAGTCTTTTTCTGTCTATTCTACGCCGAATCACGTAAACGCTGGGTTTTACCTGTGTTGCGTCAGATGGGGCTGAGGACCTGTCGACCAGCGTTTCTCGCTTTGCAACAGCTAGATTCCCAATATGCGGCAAAGAATTTAGCCATGTATCTGAAATCATGTTTAATAATTCGTAAAGCAATAAGGAATGAAGATCTAATCCCATGAAATTTTGTATCATATACCTGATTGAAAGTGTATTTTCCCTTCTGATTTTTCTTCCTCTATCTATTTCTTTTAATGTTTTAGGCTTTTTTAAAATGTATTATAATACTGTAATCATATCAATATGTTTTTTTAAGTGAATATGTTTAAATCATGATGTACTTTTTATGGTTAACAAATTGTCTAACCGAATAAAAGATTTTGAACTGAACTGAACATTGCTCTTTTTGAAAACAATGTACCTATAGCTTCATCAGAACCAAACAAGACAAAAAACAGAAAGAGAAGCTCGTATGTGAGTTTGAATAACTTTCAGGATATTTGCTAAATGAAGGAAAGACAGAGGTTCTGAATGGAATATACCTTCCGAGGCTAGCACAAATACAGAGATGGGGGAAATAATTAATTTGGGAATAATGATAACCAATTAAGAAATCTAACTAAAGTCTTGAAAGAAATAGACTCCTTGCTGATAAAAATGTGAAAAATGCCATTAACTATCTACATGTAGGTTAATCTAACTAAATTGACTATCCTCCTGAAATCTCCTTTTCTTTATGATTGTATACCACTAATGTTGGCAGGAGACTAATCTCCAAAATACAAGGGAATCTTTCAAGTTTTATTTGGAGTTCCTTGGAAGACCTTCAGAAGGAAACTAGAGAAAGGTGGGCTACGCTTACCAAACCTCTTAATCTACTGCTGGGCTTTTGCAGTGTAAAAACTGTAGACTGTTTCTGTCTATCCCAGATCAATCTAGTAGAAGGCAGATGTTCCAATCTCTCTTAAAAGAGGTATGCCAGAACAGAACACACCAAAATAGATTTGGTGCACCTATATTTGTTAAGAAAGGCCTTAAAGGTACTACTGGCATGTGCCAGTATCTGATATAATATTATACTTAGACTGGGTATACCATACTACCGCGCAAAATCACCAATTTAGAAATCCCCTAGAACAGAATATATGAAAGATTACATGAGTACATGCCTGAAAAGAGTAGTTTTGTACTGGGGAGACCTAAGTGAAGAAACTAGAATAAAAGATTGGGAAACCATGGTAAATGATACTGGCTGGAGCATATCAAGATGCAAGTACATACAATTGAAAACTTGGTGTACCACTTAAAAATGGAGTCAACAAACTTGGACAGGTTAAGAGACTGAGTTTTAAAATATTAAAACACAAAATATGAAGTGGCAAAATAATATGACGCATTCCATCCAGTAGACAAGACAAAGATCAAACCACCCTACATGATCTGAGAAGGATGCTTGCTAAGCTACGATTTTGGAAACTTATGGCAAGTATTTTTTAAGCATTCTTTATGCTAATGTGAATTCAGCTGGAATGAAAAAAACCACTTTGTAGTATCTACTGCATTCCACAAAACGTAGTTAAACTTTAAAAGAGTGAAGAAGTGGTATGCAAAAAGTATGGTACCCCCATCTGAAGATAAAATACATATGCTTGTAAGAGTCTCTGATCTGAAGTTATAGTAAATGGTATACTTTCAAATATTTTTGATACAACATAAAAGTAGGCACAACTTTGATTTTATTTGGAATTGATTAAGACAGCCAACAAATATTATACAGATAAAATAAAAAATAAATTCATGTTCTATTTAATACTATTATCCTCTCATAATGTTTATAAATCATGTATGTCATCAATTGAATCATTATACTGACTAAGCAAAGTAGTCTCAGCATATAAGTGGAAAAGTTATAGTACCAAACATAAAAAATCTAACTTATGGAGTCAGCATCAGGACTAGGTGCACAAGGAAGATTAAAGACAGTCCATTGATTACACCCATATATAGACACATTTTATAAGTATCATGGTCACAGACACACACACTATGTAATTCATAAATGTATCTCTATCTGGGGCAGGCCAGAGAGAAAGAGACAGTTATATGTGCAGGTCAGACAGTCCAAAGTACTTTGATTGATGGTCCAATGTCCGTCGGGCCGCCAGCACCAGTAGTGTAAGCATGGGCTCTCCTGGCAGAAACATGCTCAACTCTATAGAGAGTGGGCATAGCATCTGTTTGGTGAACAGTGTACTCTTCCACACTCGTGAGGAGTTACCCTATCTACTAAATTTGAAATAACCTCCTGCCGGAGCAGGAATGAGTCCTCCATTAAAAAGAAATCTCGGTTTACCATCATCCGGGCTAATTCCCACTTTATACTGAGGTGTATGCATCTTTGCCATTGTTTTAGCAAAGATTAGGAGCTATGCATCAGATAAATTATAATCACAATCACTAATCTTTATAAAGTCAAATGAGAGTGTTTGGTATGAGTTAAGGGGTTTTATCAATCAATTCTTTTAGTAAATCATCTTCATTAGGATCACAAGTTAATTTGTGTTAATCTCAATTATTAAATATGAACAGAAATCAATTATCAATATCAGTCAACAATAATCATAATAAAATGCATTAAGTGCGCTCTTTGAAAGAAAGAATCCCTATTTTAAGAATCAGGGAAAAAGGTGTCAGTTGGAACCCATAAGGGTTCTACTTAGAGAAAGCGGTACAAAACGAGGTGGTGATGAACAGAGCATCTGAACCAATCAAACACTCACACCCAGTCACTTTGTCTGCCATAAGTTGGCAGGGTATGCTCAGACGTGAGTCCCTTGCTCACTTTGCCACTGGATTCAAGCAAGCCGGGCTGAAGACGGCTGAAATGCCAGAAACCGGTCCTCGGAAGCTTGTTTCCGGTCCAGGGAAGGCATGGCTTGACAGTTCGGGCTGGACTGTTCCCATGAGGCACATGGTCAGACTGATTTGCATATGGCCATGTCTGAACTGGGGTGGCAGAGTGGGCTAAAGAACGATGATGGATTAAACCTAGATCTGTTGACTGGGTGTGAGTGTTTGATTGGTTCAGATGCTCCTTCCATCACCACCCCCTTTTGTACTACTTGGAGAAAAGCATAAAGCTTCAAATTTAAAGTCACCTCAATAGATCAAAATGATTTCAAAGCACACTTCCCATAAAGGGAGAATTAGGAAACTCAGTAGAGTCTCAAAACACCATGGAATAAGGGTTAAATGGAAAATTAATATTGATAAGTCCGAGTAAAAGAAGTCTGGGTCTACTCTAGGAACAAGCACTATTATAGACTACACATTTCATGAAGCTTTGCAAATTTTTTTTCCTTTAGTCTCCAGTCAGTCAATCAGTTTTCGATGCACTCCTCATCTTCTCAGTCAAGTCAGTCAAGTCAATAAATTTATGTAGCGCGCTACATACCCAGAGGGTCTCAAGGCGCTTGAAGAAGGGTGGGGAATTACTTGTCAAATATCCACGTTTTAAGTTGCTTTCTGAATGCTAGGTGGTTCTGAGTAAGGCGAAGGTGAGTGGGAAGTGAGTTCCAGGTTTTAGCTGCCAGGTAGGAGAAGGATCTACCTCCCATGGTGGTTTTGTTGATGCGAGGTACAGTGGCAAGGGATTGGTTGGAGGATCGTAGCTGGCGGGAGGGGGTGTAGAAGGACAGTCGTGTGTTGAGGCATTCGGGTCCGATTTCGTAGAGTGCTTTGTGTGCGTGGGTCAGGAGCCGGAAAGTAATCCTCTTATTGACGGGGAGCCAGTGGAGGTTTTTCAAGTGACCAGAGATGTGTTCTTTACGCGGGATGTCTAATATGAGCCTGGCTGATGCGTTCTGGATGCGTTGGAGTTTTTTCTGGAGTTTTGCGGTGGTACCGGCGTAGAGGGTGTTTCCGTAGTCCAGTCGGCTCGTGACCAGAGCGTGGGTGACCGTTTTTCTAGTTTCGGTGGGGATCCAACGAAATTTTTTTTTGAGCATGCGAAGAATGTTGAAGCAAGATGAAGAAACAGCGTTGACTTGTCTGTTCATCGAGAGTGAGGAGTCCAGGATGACGCCCAGGTTCCGTGCGTGGTCCGTCGGGATGGGTGCTTTTCCAAGGGCCTCTGGCCACCAAGAGTCATCCCAGGCAGAGGGGGAGGTGCCTAGGATGAGGACTTCTGTTTTGTCTGAGTTCAGTTTCAGACGGCTGTGCTTCATCCAGTCGGCTACTTCTTTCATTCCTTCATGCAGGTTGGTTTTGGCAGTGTTAGGGTCTCTGGTGAGAGATAGGATCAGTTGAGTGTCATCGGCGTAGGAGATGATGTTGAGGTTGTGTTGGCGTGCGATGACCGCGAGGGGGCTCATGTATACGTTGAAGAGGGTGGGGCTGAGTGAAGATCCTTGTGGTACGCCGCAGATGACTTCAGTGGCCTCTGACTTGAATGGTGGAAGGCGGACTCTCTGGGTTCTTCCGGTGAGGAACGAGGTGATCCATTCCAGTGCTTTTCCTTGGATTCCGACGTTTCTGAGGCGTTGTAAAAGGGTGCTATGACAGACCGTGTCGAAGGCTGCGGAGAGGTCGAGGAGGATGAGGGCGACTGTGTCTCCATTGTCCAGTAGAGTTCGAATGTCGTCTGTTGCTGCAATGAGGGCGGTTTCAGTGCTGTGCTTGGCTCGGAAGCCGGATTGTGAGGAGTCAAGGGATTTGTTGGTTTCGAGGAATGCGGCGAGCTGGTTGTTGACCGCTTTCTCGATGACTTTGGCCGGGAATGGAAGGAGTGAGATAGGGCGGTAGTTTTTGAGTTCGGTGGGGTCAGCTGTGGGTTTCTTCAGGAGGGCGCTGAGTTCGGCATGTCTCCAGCTTTCCGGGAAGGTTGCGGAGTTGAGGGAGCAGTTGATGACGTCTCGGAGGTGCGGTGCTATAGTGGAGTCTGCTTTGTTAAAGATGTGGTGAGGGCATGGGTCTGTGGGGGATCCTGAGTGGATAGAGTTCATCAGACGGATGGTGTCCTCAGTGGAGATTGGCTTCCAGTCATTGAGGATGTTCAAGGGGGGTGGGGGTCCTGCAGGGGGTTGGGTGGGTTGGTCTTCGGGTCGGTTGTCGAAGCTGTTGTGGATGTCTGCAATTTTGTTGTGGAAGAATGAGGCTAGGGAGTCGCAGAGGGCTTGAGAGGGGGTGATGTTGTTGGAGTTGGCTGAGGGGTTGGTAAATTCCTTGACGATGTTGAATAATTCCTTGCTGTTGTGGGCGTTGTTATCTAGTCGGTCCTTGAAAGCGGCTTTCTTGGCATCCGGATCAGTTGGTGGTGTATGCGGGTGGCGTTTTTGAAGGCGTCCTTGGTGCTGGTGGTTGGGCCTTTTTTCCAGGCCTTCTCAAGGGAGCGACAGAGTTTCTTGGATTTCTTAAGATCATCGTTGAACCAGGAGGCCTTCTTGCTGCCTAGTTTGATTTGTCGTTTTTTCAGTGGTGCTAGGATGTCGGCGCTGTTGGATAACCATTGGGTGAGGTTGGTGGCTGCTTGGTCTGGCTTTGAGGAGTGGGCTGGGGGGTTTTGCAGAAGCGATGAGGAGATCTGGTCGATGGTGATTTTGTTCCAGTTTCTTTGCAGAGTGGGTTGGGGGTGGATGTTGGATGTGGGCTTGTTGTAGGTAAAGTGAACGCAGCTGTGGTCAGTCCAAAGGAGAGCTGTGGTGTGGCTGAAGGAGACATGTTTGCTGGAGGTGAAGATAGGGTCGAGTGTGTGACCTGCGATGTGGGTGGGGGTAGTGACAAGTTGTTTGAGTCCGAGGTTGGCGAGGTTGTCCAGAAGGGTGGTGGTGTTGCGGTCGTTGTTCTTTTCAAGGTGAAAGTTGAGGTCTCCCAAAAGGATGTAATCCTCGGAGGGGAGCGCGTGTGGAGTGATGAAGTCCGTGATGTCTTCACTAAATTGTGCGCGGGGTCCTGGTGGCCTGTAAAGGAGGGTGCCTCTGAGTGTGGTCTTGGGGTCGATGTGGATCTGGAAGTGAAGGTGTTCAGTGTTGGCGAGATTGACGTCTGAGCTGGTTGAGATGCGGATGGATTTCTTATGGAAGATAGCGACGCCTCCTCCGGTGTGGCCGGTACGGTCCTTACGAATGATCTTATAGCCTTCCGGGATGGCAATGGTGATGTCTGGTGCAGAAGAGGCGTTCATCCATGTTTCGGTTAGGAAGGCGACATCCGGAGAGATGGTGTCTAGTAGATTCCAGAGGTCGATGGCGTGCCTGTGGACTGAGCGGGTGTTGAGCAGGATGCATGTAGGTGGTTGGGGTCGGATATCTGTTGTGTGTTCGTAGATGAGGAGTTGTTCTTGGTGCCGTCGAACTTGCAGGAGTTGCAGGAGAAGGGTCCATGGGTGTGTCCAGGAGCGGCTTGGGCGCAGTAGGGGGAACGACCGGGGTTGAGGGCTAGGAGGGTGGTGGCATCGTAGGTAATGCGGGAGGGGTGGGCATTACGAGGACCAGGGGGTCTGGCGCTGGGTGCGGTCCAGGCGCGGACGGGCGTAGACGGGCTTACCTTTGGCGCACCTTCAGCGCGCAAGGGGCGCGGACGCTGCGCGTGGACGCTGCGCGGAGGCTCATCGGTCATATATGGATAGTGGAAAGGGGGAGGGGCGAGGGCGGCTCAGCTGGGAGGCGGGGCGGGCTCACGAGGACGAGGACAACAACCAAACAAACAAAATGGCAGCGGGGGGGAGGGCAGAGCACAGCGCCGGGGGTAATCGCGTTTAAAGTAACCGAGAAAGCAGCGGAAGTAAAGCGAAGCAGCGCTCAGGGCAGAGAGACAATAAACAACTTTAGGGTGGAAGGCAGAATCTCAACGATACCAGGTCTCGGCAAGCAGGCTGCAAGCAGGCTGTGGAGCGACCTCTCAGCGCAGGAGCGATAAGAGGATCACAGCGCTTCCAGGTATGGGAGCGCTGTATATGGACAGTGGGAGGGCGGCTCAGCTGGGAGGCGGGGCGGGCTCACGAGGACGAGGACAACAACCAAACAAACAAAATGGCAGCGGGGGGAGGGCAGAGCACAGCGCCGGGGGAAATCGCGTTTAAAGTAACCGAGAAAGCAGCGGAAGTAAAGCGAAGCAGCGCTCAGGGCAGAGAGAAAATAAACAACTTTAGGGTGGACGGCAGAATCTCAACGATACCAGGTCTCGGCAAGCAGGCTGCAAGCAGGCTGTGGAGCGACCTCTCAGCGCAGGAGCGATAAGAGGATCACAGCGCTTCCAGGTATGGGAGCGCTGTATATGGACAGTGGGAGGGCGGCTCAGCTGGGAGGCGGGGCGGGCTCACAAGGACGAGGACAACAACCAAACAAACAAAATGGCAGCGGGGGGGGAGGGCAGAGCACAGCGCCGGGGGTAATCGCGTTTAAAGTAACCGAGAAAGCAGCGGAAGTAAAGCGAAGCAGCGCTCAGGGCAGAGAGACAATAAACAACTTTAGGGTGGAAGGCAGAATCTCAACGATACCAGGTCTCGGCAAGCAGGCTGCAAGCAGGCTGTGGAGCGACCTCTCAGCGCAGGAGCGATAAGAGGATACAATCACAGGAATACAACAGTCCACAAGCAGTAAGGTTATGTTTGCAACTAAGTCATAACAATAGTTTCATTATAGATCATTTTCCCATCTAGGTCTACTTTCCCACTTATAAACTAACCTTCTAATAAATAAATGTTATTTGTTTAACAATTGTCTATGTAGAAGTTGATAAATGCAACAACGTGGATGGACTCACTAATGAATCCTTTAGTTTTATCGACTTAGTGCCAAGCAATGGAGCACAAAAATCCAATTGATTTGTAGGAAGAACCCCCACCCACCAACCTAGTTGGTGGCAAATCTTTTCCCAGTTGGGCATCCTAGAGACATTTTTAACCTTACCACTTTTTGAGCACACACAACACTGCCAAATAAAAAAAAACACTCCGCTGTAATTCAGGTGTTGAAGCACAGCTGAGTTGCACTCGGCAGCCCAGCTTGGAACCTGATGAGGAAGCATGCCACCAACTAGGTTGGTGGGCGAGGGTTCTTCTTACAAATCCATTGGATTTTTGTGCTCCATCGCTTGGCACTGAGTTGATAAAACTAAAGGATTCATTAGTGGGTCGGTCCATGTTGTTGCATTTATTGCCAAACAGGGGAAGAGGACGCACCTTTCTGTGCTTCCTCACTCTCTCTTTGATTCTTCCATATGTAGAAGTTGAAACATCAATATAACAAAAAGAAAAACATGTATTCTCTTCAAAAATGCTGCATCTTTATCTATAAACTCTTCCTTACCCCCCCAAAAAACTATTTTCTAATCATTTGTTAACAGTGATCTTGTGTAATTCGAAATATTCTCTGGAAATATTAGAAAACATTTGTGCAAGTATTATTTATTATGGAAATAAAATGTCAATGGAAAGGTAAAAAAATAAACATTTAATATGACACATTAAGCTTTTCAAGTAAAGTCAGCTTGCCAGGCAGCTTTCATCATTTAAGGTTGAACATCAGTAAACATGTTTGCCTACTGCAATTTTTGCATTTAAATGCGCTTTATTTTTCATTAAAGTCTACACTTGGGGGGGCGCTAGAGGGCGCCAGGCAAGATGGGCGTACGTATGTGAGGCTCCACCAGATCGAGCTACAATCCTCTTAATATCTTGCACGTCCAGCCTTCGTAAATCAACAGCGTTGTGGCAGTACATGAAGTCGGCGAGGAGGCACTGTATGGCGATGTTTCTGGCTGCTTAACTCGTCTCTGAAGGCGAGTTCCGCTGTTTGGCCTGCCGGCTGGAACCGGACATCGTGGTGCTCCGGGACTCTCCCGCGCCTGAAGCCTGCCTGCGGCGGGGGGCGCCTGTGACGCCTGGCATTGCGGACGGGTGCGGCTCGGGTGTCTGCTGGAGCCTTCGGAGCTAGCGAGGAAGCTCTACACAACAACGGAGGCGAGCGGTGGTCCCCTGGGCCGGTCCCGATCTCTGCTGGCTGCGGTGAGTGGGGTAGCCGCCTAGGAACGCCTGGGGCTGCGGAGATGGCGCTAGGCCGCGCTGGGCCGCTCCGCGCGAGCTGCGGCTGGTGGTGGCGGGGTGTGCTCGGGGGCGCTGGCGGGGGCCGGACGGCATGGTGGTGGCACTAAGGTGACGGGAGACTCGCCTACGGCCCAGGACTGCGGATAAGAGTCCCACTGCACCGCGGGAGAGTGGCTTGGGCCTAGTTGCGCGCCATTTGCTGACTAGCGGTAGACCTGAGGGGCGCCTGCAGCTTCACCCTCCAGGATATCTGGGCTGATTGTGTGCTGCATCGGACCACGGATCTGGCCTGCTCTGACTATTAAACTGCTCTGTAATTACACATTGCTGCCAATGATCTCTGGTGCGCCTTTCTGAATGATCTGTAGCGCCTGGGCTGCGTAGGCAATTGCACTCTCAGTTGGATGGTGGATCTGCGGGAGGCCTGCGGGAGTGTAATCGGCAGCCTGGGGAGCACGACCTGAGCCTAGTTGGACTGTGACTCCCGACCTGGAGGAGCTGCCTGTTCGGAATCTGGTGCTACCTCTCCCCGGGGATTGAGACTGTTTTGCTCTTGTTGCTTGTGAATACTGGTCCGAATTGCTGATATTGCCCGCTCTATGTGAATTTGTGTGTTGGGTGTGACGAACAGCCGGCAGTATGGGCAGGCCTGAGAGAAATCAGCCCAAATTAAATTTTGACACTAGAAAGACTGTGTTGTCGGCTTCGCAGGCACCGCCGGACACTGAGTCGGCCGGGGCATCTGGAGGGACACCGAATTTAGAGGCCGTATTCGTGGCGATGCAAACGACATTGCAGTCTATTGAGGGTGCCATGGAGGCTGTGAATCACAGACTTGATCATATGGCCATGCAATTTGACAGGCAGAACGAACGAATGGGAGAGGTGGAGCAGAGAGTGTCTGCCACTGAGGATGGTCTGGCTACCGTGAACACTAAGGTTTTTAACATGGAGCGGGTTTTGGCGGTTATCCAGGCTAAGAATGAGGAGTTGGAAGGGCGGTCCCGACGCAACAACATCCGTGTCACAACCCTGCCGGAATCCAACAATGTGGGCCGAATGAAGGATTTAATGGAACGATTGCTGATTGATATTTTTGGAGCGGATCAGTTATCTCGAGTGTTCATTGTGGAGCGGGCGCATCGCTCGTTGGCGAAAAGACCAGTGCCTGGGGCAACGCCCCGTCCCATTATTGCCCGCATACTTAATTATAAAGACAGGGATGTGATTCTGCGCTTGGCACGGGAGAAGGGCACCATAGACTATCAGGGCAGCAAACTTGAATTTTACCCTGACTTTACGGCAGCGGTGCAAACAGCGAGGAAAGAATTTAATGTAGTAAAGCAGCTTCTCAGGGCGGAGGATATTCCATATGCTATGCTGTACCCCGCCCGCCTCCGGATTGGGGCACCGTCAGATAACAAAATCTTTACTTCTCCTAAGGCAGCCATGGACTATGCTAAGAAGCAGAAAAAAAGAAAGCGTGACTCCAATACAACGCAGGACAGGGAGGAGGAGTTGCACGATGAGGCTGCATGAGTCTGTGTACTTCTTTGGCACGATTTTCAATCTCGCCCATACATGCTGAGATGATGTTATGTGTTAACAATCCGCTCTTATACTTGGTGATTTAGTTATCTCTCACTACTGCTGGTGGGTGGTGGGCCTGTGCGACTTTGCAAATCCAACGGAGACACCAGTGCCCTGGCTAAGGACTCATGCTGTACTGCTGTTTGATTTATTGTCTGTCGGGGTTCGGCTGCTAGACTTCTGGGACTATTTTATATGGAGGGAACGAAGCAGACATAGAGATGTGGCCTAGGGGCTGGCTATTTGTTGGGACTGTTTCTGTTGCACTGTTTAATAGACTATTACTAGCTGCGTGCTGGCATAAAACGATAGATGTAATGTTGCCTCCTCCATTAGGTACTGCTGGAATGTTATGATTTATGTCGCAGCGCTGGAGGGGACGGGGATGGACGTTCAGATAAATTGCTCGATCCTCTCCTGCTTAGTTCACTAGTGGGAGTTGGGCAACTCTACGCCCCCACATATGGGAGTTACCCACAAACTGTTTGGTGCGAAGTTCGGGGTTGGGACACTGGGGGGTTGGGGAAGGCTTTGGCAGGTTGGGGGTGCTGAAGTGGGCGGGGGGAGGGAAACTGGTTGCCAGGGGTTTCAGATCTGGGGAGGGAGGTTGACTCATAGGGGTGCACACAAAGGGGTCTTGTTACATTGTGCGGGGGATTGCTTCAGGTGGGATATGGGAGCGAATGCAACTGTCACTGTTCACTGGCCAGAAAGTACATTTGAGACCAGATGGTTGGGTATATGCATTAACTGTCATTTTCTCTAGGGGGGGAACACTGAACTGGATAACGTGGAATGTGCGGGGTCTTAACAGACCACAAAAGACCAGGCAGATGCTTGCAATGCATACTTAAATAGGCATGCAGTGCAGGTGGTCTTCTTGCAGGAGACACATTTCGGCGGGCAGGCGGCTGGCGCGGTTGCTTGCCGTTGGGCTGGTACCAGAGTGGCAACCTCGTACTCCTCCTATGCCCGGGGCGTTATGATACTCATTAAAAAAGATGTCCCATTTGTGAGTTTGCATGAGGAGGTTGATAAGGAAGGTCGATACATAATTTTGCATGGAAAACTGTGTGGTACACTGATCACAATGGTTAATGTATATGGGCCCAACATCGATGATCCGGACTTCTATGTCACGTTGTGGAATAAGGTTTATCAGCTGCCTCCATCGGCGATTATTTGCGGAGGGGATCTGAATGTGACGCTGGATCAAGGGTTGGATAAGAAGGAGATGCCTCAGATATCTATGAAGCGTGCATGTGGTGCTGTCCGGGATGGGATGAGGTGCTGGGACTGGTGGATATGTGGCGTCTGGGACATCCAGGAGTGAAAGAGCGCACCTGCTATACGTCCGCTCATGATACTTGGTCGAGATTGGATTACTGGCTGGTGACGAAAGATGTGAGTGGCTGGGTAGCAAGGACGGCACACTTAGCTCGCACATTATCTGATCATGCCCCTGTGCTGATGGAAGTTAAGCTCCCGACACATGCGCATGTCCCGTTCGCATGGCGATTGCCTCCTGGGCTTTTGAAGGATCAGGTAATGCGGGAGAGTTTGCGTGAATCAATTGAACTGTTTTTCGATAAGAATGTTGGGTCAGTGTCAAGTGCGGGTGTGATTTGGGAGGCGTTTAAGGTGACAATGCGGAGTACATGTATTTGTATGCAGGCTGGGGTACTTAAATCGCTCAGGGACTCTATGGATCGGTTGGAGCGTGAGTTGCTGAGTATGGAACGACAATGTGAACAACAGCCCTCTGACCACCTACTGGCTGACATACGCTTGAAGGTCTCTGAATACAATGAACTGGCGGATCAGGAAGTTCAATATCTATCCAAACTCACTAGAGCACGGTACTATGGAGAGGGTGGCAGGCCCGGGCGGGGACTGGCAGATAGGCTAAAGGACCCCTGGGCTAAACACTGTGCACTGCAGGAGATTAGGGAGGGCGATAGGACGGTGACCGATGCGGAAGATATTTTGGACTGTTTCACTCAGTACTATACCAGCATGTATGCATAAAAAGACACGGCAGACGAGGGGGACATTGCTGAATATCTAGAAGACATCGCATTGGTCTGGCTCTCGAAGGGACAACAGGACTTTCTGATGCACCATGTCACGGAGGGGGAACTGAGGGATGCGATTGCGGCGTTGTCTAATGGCAAGGCTGCTGGTACTGATGGCCTGCCGCCTGAATTCTATAAAGAATATGTAGATTTACTATTGCCACATTTGGCGATGGTATTGGAGGAGGCCTTTGAACGAGGACAACTGCCTGCGATGTTGAGGGAGGCCCTGCTGGTGGTACTCCCGAAACCGGGTAAACCACTAGACAGCTGTGAGTCATATAGGCCGTTGTCCCTAATGAACACTGATGTTAAGATTATTGCCAAGGTGCTAGCCACGCGATTACAACTGCCATTACCGGTAATGGTGTTGCCGGACCAATCTGGGTTTGTACCGGCGCGTTCCACCACACATAACCTGAGAGCACTTTTTGCTGTCCTTCACCTGCTCAAACCCGACTTAGCTGCGGTAGTGGTCCTTTTGGACGCTGCCAAAGCATTCGACTCTGTGGCCTGGAAATACATGATGGCAATACTGCATCGCATGGGTGTGCCGTTCTTTTTCACGTCTCTGGTCGCTTTACTATACACTAATCCCGTGGCTCGGGTGCGAGTAAATGAGCGGGTGTCGTAACCATTTGCAATACAGAGGGGCACGAGGCAAGGGTGTCCATTATCGCCCTTACTGTTCGCTATCATTTTAGAACCCCTAGCCTGTATTCTGCGACAAAGGTACGCATCATCAGCTCTGTGTTTTCGTCTCCGCTCCCTGGCGGTATCCATGTACGCGGATGACATGGTGCTTTATATTCGGGAGCCAGACAGATACCTAGATGGGGTGCTGAGGGAATACGTTCGGCTTGAACATTTCTCCGGCCTGTCGATAAACTGAGGGAAGTCCATAGTGCTGTCGTTGACCGATATTACGCGCCCATTTCCGTTAGAATTTCCTTTGGAATGGGCTGAGGAGCCTGTCCGATATTTGGGGGTATGGATGCATAGAGATACCCAGGAAATGATTTGGGCTAACTACGGTGTGGCCATTTCAAAATCAGAAGACCAGGTGGCGCGCTGGATTCGATTGCCCCTGTCGTTCGCGGACCGCGTAGCTTTGATCAAAATGGTGGTGCTTCCAAAGTTTCAATATTATTTCGTAAACATTCCGCTTCACTTGACGTCTAATTTTTTCACAACGTTGCAGTCCCTGCTAATTACCTTGGCCTGGGGAGGAAAGAAACCACGAGTTAAATGGGATACCCTGACCAAGCCATATGAGAGAGGTGGATTTGCGGTGCCTGACATGAAGTTGTACTATTTATGTGCGCAGGCGCATTTTGCCTCATACTGGTTTTCGGCGCTGCCGTATAAGCCACACGTGGCGATTGAGGCGGCAGCGACACATCCATTGCCATTAAAAGCGATGATTGTAAACTCACACTCTGTATATGAGCGGGACGAGGTGGACACGGTGCAGAGTACGGTGAAGGCGTGGCGGGAGTTGGGCAGGCGCGCGGGTTCCTTGCCACTTTATGCGCCAGACATGCCCTTGCTATATCATGAGCATATATCAGTTTCGAGTGAGATAGGGGCTCTCCACCTGCTACAGGATGTTGATATAAACACCATGGGGGATATCTTCTCGGCGGGCCGCTTTCTGGCTTTGCCACCGATATTGGACCAAACAAACAATGGACTATGGCTACCTTCATGTATGTCCGATTACGCGCTGCGGTGCGCTCTCACTTTCCGACCTTCCCGATGGAGCCGCCCGCGCTGGCTGCGCTGCAGTTGATGTATACAGCGACCTCTCGCGTCAAAATGGTTTCGAGGTTGTACAAAATTTCACAGGACGAGGAGTGTGGTATGGATGTGGCTGCGAAGGCTAGGTGGGATGAATGTCTGCTGGAGCCACTCTTGGACGACGAATGGCTGGAATGCTGTGCTATGACCGGGAAATTTGCTGCTAATGGGAATTTTACACTCTTGCATTATAAATTCTTGCAACAGTGGTATTACTCCCTGGAGCAACTTTTTAAATTTGGCCTGCGTGATTCACCTGCCTGCGTGCGCTGCGGGGCTGCCGTGGCCACTTTTTTGCATCTGGCTTGGACGTGCCCGCGTGTGTCTAGGTTCTGGATAGATGTGACTGAGGCATTGTCTGCTATGACCTCGGCGACAATTGAGGCAACACCACGTGTATGTTTGCTGGGTATGGTGTCTGGTGTTCCTTTGAGAGTGAGGCGGTTGGTGGCGCTGGCGCTGCAGCTGGCCAAGCGCAGAGTGGCGACCTGCTGGGGGGGGGGGGGGGGGGGGGAGAAGGGCACCTGAAGTAAAGACTTGGCTGCAAGAAATAGCATACTGTCGAGATCAATTGTCATGCTATTATGAGGAACTGCCAGCAGGCTCCCGCCCCGCGATATTTGGGGAGCGCATACCGCCTATATGTTGGCGCAACTATCTGATGATGACTAGCCTAGCCCATGTCTCTGAGTGAGGGATGTCCTGTCTGGGGGGTTGCTGGATTAGAGGAGGCACGCTGCTGGTCATTCCTGTTCCCTTGACTGATTCTTAGTGCTGTTGGGGGCTGCTAGGGCTGCTCTCAGTAGCAGCCCTAGTGACCGGCGTCTTCGGAGAATTGTTTGCTCCCACCGCGGACCAGTTATTTGTCTGGCCGCACCCCCTCACCCGGCGCTATTCCAAGACGCGTGAGGACGGCGATCCTGCCCTGAAGGCATCCGGTTGGCCAGCGCATCGTGCTCCAACTAGTTATAATAGACTGTATTTCCAGTAACTGAAACGGACTTCTGCTAAACAATGATACTTCTCACCACACTATGCAAATAAATGCAGAGGATCAGACGTCCCTAACTGAATAATTTCAAGACCCATGATTTCGGTGTCACTCTACCTAACAACCCAGAAGATTGGGCTTTACCCTTAAACCTATACCGGCGCCTCTTCAGAATCCCAACCCAACCGCATCTCGAAGAACGGTTCACCCACTAAGAAGGAATCGCGTGGGCGACCCAAAAAGGACCTTCCCAATTGAAGCTAATCCTACCTCAAGCCACCAACTTGGTGTTATAAATAATTGTGTTCAGGCGAAACTATTTTTCTTGTCCTGATGATGATCCCGTGATACTTGAGCTGGGGATCGAAACGTCGACCTTAGAGTAATTCATACATGTACTTCCATGATACTATTGTGTGTATGAATGACTCCAGGATACACTGCTAATGTATATCTAATACCAGTGACGTGCTAGCTCACTCTGTTTGCCTGATAACTTTCCTCACTTACCTTTACCCTCTTACCTTCCCTCTCCCTGTATGGCACAGGACTGTGCCCCAATTTAACCCTTACTCCTTGGGTTATTTGTTGTATTTTTGAGATCATAAACTTATTGAACCAATAAATATTCCTTGGCCGGCTGGTCAAGGAATCCTGAACTATATAGAATTCCATTGTGATCTATATATATCATTTTTTCCTCATTCTCGTATGCTCAGGACCACTTGTTGTTTTGATAAATACTAGTGGGCCTGCAGCACGGATTGCGCCACCCATCAAACTAGCCTTTCAAACATGTCTCATACTTCTGCAGGGCCTGCAGGCGCCGTATACTGCCACAGTGGTGGGGCATTCAAAGTGTATGCCATGTCTGAAACTCCCCTTTTACTATATATAGGTTACCCCTAAGGTAGACCTGAGGTAGCTCTATGGGCATGGTGCTGTGTAGGTAAATCAATCATATAATTTATAAAGTGCACTACTTACCCATGAGGGTCTCAAGGCGCTGGGGGCGGAGGGTGCTGCTACTGCTCGAAGAGCCAGGTCTTGAGGAGTCTTCTGAAGGTCAGCAGGTCCTGGGTCTGGCGTTGGTGGATGGGGAGGGTGTTCCAGGTCTTGGTGACGAGGTGGGGGAACGATCTGCTGCCGGAGGTTGCTCTTCGGATGCAGGGGACTGTGGCGAGGGTGAGGTCGGTGGAGCGAAGCTGGCGGGTGGGGGTGTAGAAGCTGAGTCATCTGTTGAGGTACGTTGGTCTGGTGTTGTGAAGTGCCGTGTGTGCTTGGGTGAGGAGGTTGAAGGTTATCCTTGTTGATGGGGAGCCAGTGCAGGTCTCTCAGGTGGGGTGTGATGTGGCTGCGGCGGGGATGTCGAGGATCAGGCGAGCAGAAGCGTTCTGGATGCGTTGACGTTGTCTCAGGAGTTTGGCTGTGGATCCTGCGTAGACGGCGTTTCCATAGTCCAGCCTGCTGCTGACGAGTGCCTGGGTGACCGCTCTTCTCGTTTCTGAGGGGATCCACTTATAGATCTTGTTGAGCATGTGGAGGGTGTTGAAACAGGAGGAAAAGATGGCGTTGACCTGCTTAGTGGTCGGTGGGTGTTGGGGCTGTTCCCAGTGTGGTCTGCCACCAGGAGTCCTCCCAGGCCGACGGGGTGGATAAGAAGAAGAGGACCTCCATCTTGTCCGATTTCAGCTTCAGTCGGCTGTTCTTCATCCATTCGGCAACGGCCTTCATTCCTTTGTGTAGGTTGGTTTTGGCAGTGAGGGGGTCCTTGGTGAGGGAGAGGATTAGCTGGGTGTCATTGGCGTAAGAGATGATGTTGAGGTCGTTTAGTCAGGCGACGTGGGCGAGCAGTGCCAAGCAGATGTTAAACAGCGTAGGACTGAGGGATGAGCCCTGGGGTACGCCGCAGATGATCTTGGTGGCTTTGGAGCGGAAGGGGGGAAGGCAGACGTTCTGTGTTCTGCCGGAGAGGAAAGAGGAGGTCCACTCCAGGGCCTTCTCTTGGATCCCGACATCGTGGAGGCGTGTTCATAGTGTGCGGTGGCAGACCGTCTCGAAGGCGGCTGACAGGTTCAGGAGGATATGGGCCGCTGTTTCTCCGTTGTCTAGTAGGATCCTGATGTCTTTGTTGGCAGCGATGAGGGCAGTTTCGGTGCTGTGGTTGCTGTGGAACCCGGATTGGGATGGGTCCAGGATGCTGTTCAGCTAGAGGTAGTGGGTCAGATGTTTGTTGACAGTCTTCGCAATGACCATTGCCGGGAACCGGAGCAGGGAGATGGGCCCGAAGTTCTTGATGTCCTTGGGATCCACCCTGGGTTTCTTGAGTAAGGCGTTGATCTCGGCGTGCTTCCAGGTCTCCGGGAAGGTTGCTGTCTCAAAGGAGATGTTGATGACTTTCCGGAGATGGGGTGTGATGGTGGTTGTGCTGGCTTTGTTAAAGATGTGGTGTGGGCATGGGTCTGACAGAGAACCGGAGTGGATGATGTTCATGATCTTGATGGTGTCGTCGTAGTTGATGTTGGTCCAGGAGTATGCATTGGTGCGGGTGGTGGTTGTGGGGGCTGAGGTCTCTGTGGTTGTTGCGGCGGTCGTGGCATTGAAGCTGTTGTGGAAGTCTGTGATCTTGCGGTTGAAGAAGGTGGCCAGCGAGTCGCACAGGTCTTGCGAGGGTGGGATATCGTTGGTGTTGGAGCTGGGGTTGGAGAGTTCCTTCACGATGTTGAAGAGCTCTTTGCTGCTGTGTGTGTTGTTGTCTAGGCGATCTTTGAAGGAGGCCCTTTTAGCGGATCTGATGAGGTGATGGTGTCTGCGGGTGGCGTTCTTGTGGGCTGTCGTGGAGCCAGTTCTTGTTCAGTTTTCGGCAGGTTTGCTTGGAGGCCTGGAGGTTTTCTGCGAACCAGCTGATTTCTGGCTGGTGTGACTGTTGGAGGGATTCTTGAGGGGGGCGACGGTGTTGGCGCAGTCGTCGATCCACTGTCTGAGGTTGTGGGCGGCAGTGTCAGGGTCGGTGGGGTCGGCCGGTGGGCTCTGGGTGAGGGTGGTGTTAGCTGGTCTACGGTGACTTTGCTCCAGCAGCGGCGAGGCATCTGTCGGGTGAGGTGGTACTTGGTGGGCTTCTTGAAGGTGAACTGGATGCAGCGGTGATCGGTCCAGTGGAGTTCAGTGGTGTGGTTGTAGGAGACGTAAATGGCCTCTTTGGTTTCTCACTGCTGTGATACTACTCCTTTCATAGGTTTGCATTGGGGATTCCCTGATATTTGTTTCAGTTGTTGTTAGACCTGGCATCCTTGGCGTGGTTTCCCCCAATCTTTTTGCCTCTACCTCCTGTATTTTTGATGCTGTGCTGGATTTCGTTTTCACTGGTTTAGATGCTTTGGACACTCTGCCACTGCTGATCAGTGTCAGAGTGTAAGTGCTCCCTGTGTAAATTGTTATTGTGATTGGATATACATGATTGGCATATTTGTATCACCAAGAAGTCCCTAGTAAAGTGCACTGAGTGTGCCAGAGCTGTCGATGTTCAATGCTACTAGTGGGCCTGCAGCAATGATTATGCCACCCACATGAGTAGCCCTCAAATGGTGTCTCAGGCCTGCCACCGCAGTGCCTGTGTGCAGTCTGTGAACTGCAATGTCCTCCTGGTCAGTGTCCCCACTGACCAGGCCTAACCCTTCCCTTTCTGTGACCATTGGTCACCCCTATGGAAGGCCCAAGGTACCCCCTTGGGCAGGGTGCAGTGTATGTGAAAGGTAGAGCATGTACTTGTGCAGGTGACATGCTCTGGTAGTGAATTACAGCCATTTTCACTTAACACTGCTGCAAGGCTATCTTGCTCCATAAGCTATCATGGGGGACGCTGGCTACAGTGGCTACCAGCATATCTTCCCATAAGAGCAAGATAGGACATACAAGTCTGGTATCCCTGAACTCAGAATTATTTTGAAGTCCACTGCCACCCACACACCATTTTTACATAGTGCAAGAGTGCATGCTTGAGTCCAGCATAGATTCTGTACTGGAAGGGTAGCCTTCCAGTGCAAAACACTATGCCTAGACAACTTTTAAATATTTCCTATGTTCTATGTGTGCTGTACAGTACATATGCAAAGTCAGAAAAGAAAGGAGAGGTGAACCATTTTGCCTTTTTAATGCCTGCTTTCAAGTGGGGTTAATTTTCTACTCAAAAGCCTGTCTACTACCATTAGGAGGTAGGGTTTTGTGTCAAAAACCATTGGTGGTTGGGTGTAGCACCTATGGAATGCCCCCTGGACGCTAAGTAACGCAAATCAGTGCCTCATGCTGGTTTGCCTTACTTTCAGACTACTTTCCAGTGGGAAATTAGTTTTTTACCAGATTTATTTTTACTAAAAACATTTTGTGCTGATGTGCATTACTTTTGTGACACAAAACCAGTGAAAATGTTAGTAAAACTGGTCCATTATCTGTAACTCTGCCCCAGAATCAATGACTGTATTCAGATGAACTTACTCTACGATTAGAATATTTTAAGACTTTTCTTGGTGACATCCATTTAGTCCCCAGGATTGGCCTTTATATTCCAGGGATTTTCTTGCTTTATGTGTGTAAAAGATTGTGCTGCTTAATGCAGAGAATATCACTGTTCCTCGAGATTAGCCTCTTAGGCAGTACTAAATTTGATATGGTGGTTGCAGGTAGGGCCCACCAGCACTTATTTTTGTAGACTGGAAATTATTTTTCCTCATTAGACTTTGCCCTTGAGCAATAGAGTGAAAAACACCCAATGAACCTGCAAGAGTGAGATAAATGGTAAAGGAGTGTTCGGTAGTGGATTAAAGAGGCCTGAGGTGGATTTAAGAATATGCAGCCTTGGTATTGGACACGCTGACATTTAGAAGTGCTGTCTGCAGGCTTCTGAGCAAAACTTTGGGTCCCTGCACTTATTCTTGTAGAAAGTATGCACTGCTCTTATGCATCTACGGCCTATATGTAAATAATCTTAAATTTTGAGCCTTAGAAATTATCCAATTAGTCATGACTCTGCTTCTCTTAGTCTTTAGTTGCTCTCTGTGAGCCCACATGTAAGTCCTGGAATTCTTTGGTAGGCTTCTGTAGATAGGGTAGAATAGACAAACAGTCTGCAAGGTGCATATATCATAGGCACATAATAACTTTAGCAATTAAATAGGGTCTCTTTCAACTAAGTAAATCAAAATAGAGAAACAAAATCTAATCTGTGCTCTCTCTGAAAAATCTTTGCTGAGTTTTTCCCAAAGTTAAGTTGGCGAGTGCAAGTGAGGAAAATCTTACTGCAGACCACCTCCTGGTGAGATTTCTCAATGCAGGCAGTTGGGTAGGACCACTCGAGAGGAACATCTACATGAGTGGCAGACAAAATCAGCGCCCTCTTGGGCTGCACATGGCGCCACTCACGCTTATTTTCCAGCAAGTAATAAACACCCGGTGCTAAAACTCAGTGCGAACGGCATGATCTAATGAACACTGCTGCTTGCGGAACTCCACATAGTGCAGCAGAGTTATTTGTCACTTTGCGGAGATCTGCATAGCGTAACTCTGTGACCTCCACCTAGGCCTAATATTAAGGCCTCCATCAATAGAGACACAGTACACCTAATCTACCAAAGTTATGCATGAAGTACTTCACAATTTCAAATCCCTGTACCACATGAGTCAACCTCAAACGTCTACAAACGCTGACCACAGAAACTCCATTATAACTAATCAGCCTACGATTTCAAGTCCCTCTAGATGTTCCTTGTAAAAGCATAGTTGACTAATTATCACCATCATGAAGTAGAACCTAATTGACAAAGGTGCAGGAGACTATAATGGAGATAGGTTACAATATCAAAAAGGCTCCATCTGCAAAAAAATTATAGGAAACCAGGGCAACCTAAATGAGTCACTGTGGGAGACTTAGAATGAGGCTGTGCATTAGCACTACAGAAAACAAATGCACACATTTTTCATAAGTAGCGGCTGCTACCGGATGGGGGTGGTGGAATGGAAAAAATGTAAAAGGACTTACCTGAAACAGATGAACGGCGGCTTCTCCTCCGTCCTCTTCATCTTCTGGTCCTAGTCCCGGTGGTAGCAGCAGGAAGCACGCAGGCTCTCCTGAGCCAATCACAACGCTGCAATGCAGCATTGTGATTTGCACCCCATAACCAATCACAATGCTGCAATGCAGCATTGTGATTGATCTGAGCATCATGGTTCGTCGCTCATATGGGTACAGTGAGGCTTTCATGTTCCTCAATAGGTTGTGTAATACAGTCTGGTGGGGAACATGCTAAGTGCACAGGACTGCTTGGCGGGCCCAAGAGGGCCGCCTAAGCAGTCATGCACACTTAGAGTGTGCAAACCACTCCTTCGCCTGCGCTGCCCAGCCACTCAGCACGAGCCACTAACTTCCATAGGAAAAATACATTGATAATAACAATATGTTATTTTCATTGTATTTTTCCTTTGGAGCAGTAGGGTGACGCTCCCCTGCCTTAGCGGAGGAGCTGCCACTGTTTGTCATAAACATCTACCTTATGCCACCCTCTTGTCTCAAACTTTTGCTCTTTCAACATCAGTCAAAAGCCCCTCAGAGATTTCCTTGATTGTCTTTCAGATTTCATTGGTTCTTTGGCCACTCCAGAACAGAATCCTCATCCTCAAAGGCTCACCCAAATTTCATTCAAGTACACAGTTGGGCATCATCACAACAATTGACTTTTCTAACTCGGCTACTTCACAGTAACACAAGAAGATACACTTACATCATATTCTTTAGAACCACCACCATTTCACTCTTAATTACTATCATAATACCTAGGACAGATCACTCAAGCAGAGTATTTCTTTCCCTTTACCTTTTGTCACAGCATCATTTCACACTCTTCCACCCACACCTAAACTATCACCTGATCCAAAGCCACATTATTCTTTACCGAAATGAAAGACCTCCTAAAACACAGCCGGAGGTATTTCCCAGAGAACAGCTCTAGGCCTCCTGACCTTACACTTGAGTGACATCATGAGGAACACCTATAATGCCACTGCATCACTGAGGCCAACAAAACACCTGACATTCTAACTGGTTTGCCACAACTGTAACAACCATTAAACAATATTGTCACTAATTTGAAACATGATGGTTCTTATTTGCGGACATTTCATTGCCGGACAAACACCAACACACTCTGGACACCTGCGCTTGCACCGCTGTGATTGCATTTTGTTCTTGCGGTGGTGTCCCTTGTTACCCATTGCCCTCCTCACTCTGCCCACAGGCAGTTCCCCACTTACAATTGCAGCACTGTTTAATCAAGAGCTGCAGTGCAAGCTGTAAATGTCCACTGGCATAATGGACGCTGGCCAATGAGCGCATACCATTGGTTCCTAACAAAAACAGAATCACACTCTTAAGTCGGCCATCACTACATAGAAGGAAGTACTAGTCGTTGCCAAGAAAGACTTCTTGTATTCAAAAGTGTCCAATGCATTCAACAAACCTCATTACATATTTGCCTCTGTCAAAAAATACTGCCATCTAGTTTGTGTATAACTCACTTCATTGCCCTCACAAAAACTCCACACTGCATTAAATATCTTTTTGAGAACATGGGCATATTTTTTTCTTTTCTCCTGTTAAAACCACACTATTCCAGCTTCCTAGATTAATGTCATATCAGAGAAAAAGGCTAAATTTGTCAAACAATCCACCTCCTGGGGTTATAAATAAAGAATGCACTTGTGCCATACTACCTCAAACATTCCCCTCTGTCTCTCTGTTAATAAAACCTTCCCTCAGCCATCTGTGCATTTTAACGAATGCATCATTACAGATCTTTAAACGAGTGGTAATATTTAAAAAGTAGGAGTCCTAATTCCAACACTACCTGGAAAAAAGTGTCTCCTCAGTCATTGTCAACTAATGTTCCATCAGCGTCAACTAAAGCAGTTCTCTTAACAGTTTGGGAAGACATTCTTGTTCCACACCCATCACCCTTCTGTACTACATCAATGATGCAACAGGAGATCCGGGCACTTTCCTTCATTGGTAAATAAGATTCCTTTCCAACCTGGACCATCGTGTGAGAACTAATCAATTCTTCTCTGACATTATCATCATACCTTGCAATGTTCTCCAGGGATCTCCACTCTCCTCTCACATCTTTATGGTGGGGTAAAACACTAATTCAACTCTTAGATATATCACACAAATGTTTTTAGGTCTGGCTTGCAACACACCTATTGCCAGGCTTTATGTTAGAAACAGTAAAATAGTTTCAAGAAGCTCTGCTGACAGATGGGCTTGGTCCTCCCTCATGTTGCTCTCCTTTCTGGATTCTATTGGGCAGAAGGTGTGCGCTTTCACTGAAAAAGAGTACCTGTCTTCAAAAGAATGTGCTCAATAAGACAGACCTGAATTGGTTATGATGACAAGCCAATGATCAAGGCTTTAGGCCTGATAGGTTCATTGGGAAGCGAAGTCAGATGCGGATCTGTTTATCATGAAAGAGTATGGCATAGGCATTAGCCCTGAATTATTTACTGTGAAAAACATATATTAAAGCTGATGTTCCTTGATAGGTAGATTGTGATTACACTATTGTTAAAACCTATTGATCAGCATTTTCTAACATGGATTCCCACAGATTACTGGATGAGGCAAGGGTTCTGATTACCTCCTCCAACAAATCTTGTTTTCTTAATTCGATTGTTTTTTAGGCCTAGTTAAAAGGGCTTATATGAGCACCAGATAAAGAGTTGAGCAAAGTAGTAATAAGAGAGGGACTGTGGCTCTCCCACATGTTGTTCTTCTCCACAAGCATTTGTTTATAAAATAGTTCTTTTAGTTCACCTAAGAAGTAATTATATAATTCCTAACTGGCAGTGCTAACATGGCCCCAGGTCAAATAAAGTTTCACTTTGTATGGTGCAACCCGAGCGCTCAATAGAGTAGGAAGAGGCTTCACATTGTGACCGCTATGACAAATATTGTAGGAAGGGCTTTTACATTGAACTGCTTAAAACAATTCAAGTGTCTTCAAATTGTGAAATTTATGACAAATAGAATCGGAATAGGCTTTCAATTGTGAACTAAGTTCCAAATATCATAAGCAGGGGATTTACATTCCGAACCTTGGAGCAAATTCAATAGGAAAGGGTTTAACTTTGTCAGCTCTAACAAATGCAATAGATGTTTTACATTGCCAAGTCTCTGATGAATACAATAGGAAGGGGGTTCCATTGTGAACTCTGGGCCACATGCATTAAAGTAAGGAATTGTGATTCCTAAATTGCGATTTTCAAGGAATTGCAATTTAGGAAAGGAAGTTCCTTATGCATGTAGGAATCGAAAAACTGCGATTCCTACACATTCCTTAATTGTGACTCGCAAATTGCGTTTCGCAATTGAGGAATGGATTCCTATTCATTCCTATGGGCCTAGAGGCCCATGGAAATGAATGGGGTTGCATGCGCAATTTGCGAGTACCAAATACCAATTTGAAGAGTGCAAGGGCCACCCTGATGCACCCCCCAAAAAAGGTAGGTATGCACTTGTGGAGCACACATGCCCTATGTGCATTTATTTGCATTTTTCAAAGGGATTGCAAACTACCATCAACTTGAAGTTGAAGCTAATTTGCGATTCTAAATTGCGAAAACGCAATGTGCGATTGCATAATGCATTGCATTTAGGGATAGCAATTTGTGATTCCCTAACTGCATTCACAATTAAGGGAATCGCAAAGAATTGCGATTTCCTTAATTGTGAATTGCTAAAAAGGCACATGCATCTCAAAAGCCCATTTTGCAATTGCAAACGGACGAATTTTGGGATTCAAACTATTTACGATCGCAAAATGGTTTGATGCATGTGCCCCTCTGTTACAAATATCATATGAAGGGGCATACATTTTGAACTATTTGAAACTTAAAAAAAATAGGTTCTACATTGTCAACTCCCTGACGAATGCAGATTGGGGCAGATCTGGAGCAGATTTAGGGTAATCACCCTATCTACTCCCAAATGGGGGGGGGGCAGAAAGACTAATGGCCTTAGAGGTGGTAGGGGGAGAGCACATGCTCTTGCACAATGGGCCTCTAATTCTACAAAAATCTCTAGTGTCTAGGGGGAGCGTCAGGCAACAACATTCTGTTGTGATCTACTGGCTCTCTGAAGTGAAAGGGATGTGGTCTTTGAAAGCTGAGCTTCTCATCGTTAAAAAAATAGCTCCATTACACCTCAATTGTATGGAGCGTAGGCGACATAGCTGTTTTCAGCCCTCTCCTGCTCTCAGAGAAACCAGGAAATGGTTTCCTGGGTGCCAGCCTGCCGATGAAGTGAGTGAGTCACTGGCACAATCGCATCATTGGCAGGAGATTCACACCCTCCAGAGCCAGAGTGGGAGAGTCTCCCAGTCTGACCCATGGGGTTGTGACAAGGTGGTGTCATGAGGGAAGCACACAACATCTGCTGCTCCAGTGGTTGTCCTAAGGACGTGACCTTCACATCCATGGTACCTGACTGAGAGCACTATGGACACAGAGCTCACATCCATAGCATCCAACAGGTCAAGAAAGATCAATGCCTTGTTTGTGACATTTTCAATAGCATGCGAAAGGCTGAGACCTACTGCATTTACATTAGATAGAGGGGTGAAAAAGACTAGCACATTTGCATATGGGACAGAGGGTAGAGACCTACTTGGGGCCGTTAAGGGAAAATCAACCAGGAGAATACCATCTTTATAGGATTTTTTGGAACAAGTTTCCATGAGAGATATTTGTTTGGCGGCCATGTGGGCACCCTCACACATTCATATTGCATTATTGGCTGATGGGGCGGTATCTTCAGATTTTAGGTAATGATGATTTTAGGAGATGATAAGACAGGGATATTGGTAGATGGATAAGGCGGCGTCTCCAGATTCTAGGTTTCATGCCCTTAAGTCTGTTAAAAATGCCTAAGAAATATATTTTTGGTTAAAATAAAAGCAAATACTAGGTGTTGCAACAGCTTGAGGTGATATTTATTTGTTTGGATTTTTCTTTCTGTAGTTACAGCTTGGGTAGGGACTCATTAAGTTAAGGACTGTGATGAGAGAAAAGAGTTAAAGGCTGGGTTACTTATTGGAAATCTTTATCACTCCAGGTCTTCCTCATCAAAGTCCTCGAGGGCATGTTATCACGAAAGGGCGATACATTATCACCGCTTTTATCGGCAGGAAACTGCCGCTAAAGCAACGATAATGGGCTTGATAATATGCCCTTGTGAATTTCCATAGAAGCCCAGGTTCTGGTGTTATCCTGGGCGTCTATGGGAATTCACAAGGGCATATTATCATGCCCATTATCGCCGCTTTAGCGGCAGTTTCCTGCCGATTAAACGCGGCGATAATGTATCGCCCTTTCTTGATAATATGGCCCTCAGTTTCCCAACCACATATCCGATTTCTGGTGTGCAACTCGCAAAATATGGTACTGTTTTTGTTTATGTTTTTTTTTTTTTTTTTAAGATTTAGCTTGGATAGATTTATAATGGTGAGATGGAGGAAACATAAACTCATTAATCTAAAGACTCTGGCAAGGAAGACCTAAGCTTGAAGTAATGAAGATTGACATTTCTGAGAACCATTCATTTTGAATGCTGCTAGTACAGTTGCTGCTTCTGAGGAAAACACGCACTTAAAGCATTCTATTACTGACCTTGTTTCACGGGAAACTAAACAGTCATCAATACTGCTTGCTGAGGTATGACCTGGCACATCCAGCAACACAAAAGGGCCAAAATAAATAAAAACACCCTTCTCGGGGATCGGTGAATTTCATTTTCAATGTCAGCTCCAGAGTTAGTTTATGAGTCATTTCCAGAGTAAGTGCACAGCAGATTATTATATTTTCAGATCCTGCCATATGTAATTGCGATGACTTTGCCAAGCACAGGTACGCCTTGTTAAGTCTGCCAGCCATAAACTCCCAAGTCATATCTCAATGTGAGGATTTTTTACTGTGCCTATATGTCCCACAAATTGTTTTTATATGATGGGAAAATGCTGCAGTAGGCTCCTGAAACTGAATAGCCAGTTCTCACTCATTTTTATTTAAATAGATCGAGGAAAATCTTTACTAATCTTTCATGCAACACAGGGCAACAACTACAGTTGTTGCCTTATTGAGATAAATGGAGAGACCAGAAATGCTCTGTATTTACAAAGATATGGAGCATTTTTGCTCTCTCCATGCACTGGCGCAGTGCGTGCCAGTCCCAACGCAGGCAGCCATGCACCATAGCGCAAGGGTACCTGTGTCATAGGCAGGTTTATTTTTGTGCAGAAAGGGGTGCCTTCCTTGCCAAAAGCAAATGTTATAGGCATTGCCTCTTTCTCTGCGTGTTCCAGAATGCAACACACTTTGAAAGAGAAAATACAGAGGAGAAATAAAGATATTTTTCCTTGTTACACCTCACTGGGGAAGGCGGAACATTTGACACTTTCCCAGGTTTTACTAGCTTTAGTAAATTTGGAAATGCATCAAAATCCATAGGTGGGTACATGGGAACACACATGCTCCACCCATGGAATGCCTCCCAATTTGAAATGTAACGTAACACAGTGCATGCAGCTGTTTTGCATTACGTCTCATTGCAATGCCATGCAAGGTGGCACACATCCCCCCTTGCGTGGCTTTGGAAATATTACTAAAGCTGTGCGTTATCCTTGTGTTGCCTTGTGTGCCGCAAGCACAAGGCCGAAGCCTAATAAATGTGGGCCTTAATATCCTGCTGATGAAAAAGACATTAGGGAAAACAGCAATATAGTGAAAGGGCATTTACTGTGTTCCCAGTTGTACTGTGCAAGCAATTGGAAATAGATTGTTGGTTTTCACTCTCAACACAATTGATAATTCTGAAGTGGCCCACTTGTCCACACAGCCCATTCTCTAATACACACTCAAGCTTCACTCTGGGCTGTATTACATATTGAGCGCATAGGTCCACTCTGCATTGCAGTGCCTACCTAATTCGGTGTACTGGGTGCAGACTTGGCTCCTTGTTACAGTGAACGCACTTTTCACAGTTCAGGTGTGAGTTAGCATCTGCTCTTTACTTAAAGGCAAACTGGCTGTTTGAAGCCCCCAGTTTGCCTTTCAGTCGCAGCCAAAGACCATGTCTCAGTTTCAGGGGGGGCAGTGAGTTACTGTATCGGCCTGCAGCGGAATGCCTGAGGGGTCTTCTGTACAACTCTCCAAAGGAATGCCGTTGGGAAACACTGACTTTGCTCCCCGCACAATGTGTGCTAGCACAATCCATATTATGGAAAGGGCCCCAAAGACATCTGTGACCCCTTCTATAATACCAAAATGTCCTTGAAGTGCAACAAGCATGTGAAAGTGCCTACTGTGCCAAGGTGCACTTTTTGTAATACAGTCCCTGGAAGGCAAGCCTTGATGCATTGGGTGTGCCATTACAGAAGCAACTGTTGGTATTTCAAGGCTCTCACGAGGTATGCTGGTAAGGTGTGGACATTTAATACTTTCCGACAGGGGACATGGGAGATCTCTGTGAGAGAGTCCATGTACAACTTAACCCCTTTAATATTGTGACTGGCTTTGAATAGGTATAATTCACACTCAGGCCATTAAAAACGCCCCGAGAACTGCATGAGTGAGGACTGCACCCACCTGCATTTAACGCCATCAGTGCTGCAGCAATTCCCCCTCTGTGCTACTCATGATTTATTCCCATTGAGCTCGTCATGAGCACACAACCAGTGTACTGCATGACGAGCTGAGCTCGGTATGAGCATCGAAGGGGTTAATACCCCTCAAAGGGACCCCCTGCAATGTGTTCTCCTCACACCCAGCAAGAGTATTGGCTGCATGGGACATTGCGATTTTGTTCTAAAGCTACGCCCCTCATCTGTTGTGCATGCTGCTACAGTGGTGCAAACAACTGTGCATATGTAAACCATCACCACATGTGTCTGTGTGTAACTCCTATTTAGGTGCAGTGTAGTTCAGGGGCTAAATTGTGAAACAGCACGTGCAGCAGTGGTTTCCACGCTCCAAATCTACCATTAAGAGTTGGCACAGAGGCTCTACGTGAGGCTGGAGGGGCTAAGTGATACATGACCAAATCCTACTCGAGTCTGTCCAACAGAGAGCAGCAATATGGGAGCAGCTTGGGGAAGTACAGTTGTCACAGGGTTGAGTAAGGAATCTGGCTAATTTTAGACCGCAGAAAGGATATAAAAGCTCAAGTGTAGAACTACCTCTGTAGTGTGGTGCTACTTGTTTTCAGTGGGGTTTATGTTACTAAAATCCAAGCCTCACATTTAGTTTTTCACTTACAAGGCACATTTGCCCTTCCTGTCGGTGAATCAACAGTCAGCTAAGTCTAAAGGGTCAATAGATGAGTCAGGGCTTTCACTCAAGAAGCAATAGTATCTGAGCAATTACTTTCCCTCTTAAAGAAATCTTCCTTTCCTTCACATGAAAAAGCCTTTAATGGTTACATTCTGGGCTGACAAGCAGTATTTTTCTCTTCTGCATCACAAAAAAGAGATAGAAGTGTGGCCATGATCAAATGCCAGACAGCCGAATACACATAATGATAACCTGGCAGGTATATCATTTAAAAGTGGGGAATCATAATGTTACATTTTCATATTTAACTCCTTTATGAACAAAGTGTGATTTACATTATTAAGTACATGTTAACATGTGTATATTATTCATATAATTTGTTTCAAGTGACCGCATTTAGTCAATATGAACAGCGCCCGAGTTAACATACTATCAGCCAGATTCATCAACGGAAATTCGGCTCGCAAAGGGCCAGATTCTGAGAATCTGCCCATTTGTGAGCGCAATTTTTGCATTTGGGATTCATCATCCCAAATGCAAAAATCGCTATTATAGAATTCGCAAGTTTGTGAGGAATTGCTTTTAATGAATCTCTATTTGAGATTCCTTAAATGCAATTCATGAAACATTTGAAAATTGCGAATTCGCTATTTTGGGCCGCTATTTACCGCGAAGTCAAACCTCGTGGTAAATAGCGGAAACTTGAAAAATTCACTTAAGTGCATTTTTATAAAGTTGTATGTTACACACACACATGTCCTTGGGACATGTGTGTGCGTAACACCAGCATCCAATATCATTTCAGGGGTGCAACAGGGTGTCCTTTGGACACCCCTGCACCCTTGAAATCGCAAACTCAACATGCGAATCGCTAATAGCGATTCGCACATTGATATGTCTTCCCATTCATTCCTATGGGCCTTTAGGCCCATAGGAATGAATGGGGAGTTATTCCTTATTTGCGATTAGCAATTAGCTAATCGCAAATAAGGAAGCTGTAAAAATCGCAATAAATATTGCGATTTCTACATGAATCCCATTTTGCGAGTCTGTAATAGCGATTCCTTAATAATCGCTATTACAGACTCGCAAAATATGCCGATAATGAATCTATAGGTATGCAACTTACAGCCTGATTCATGAACGGGCCGTTTTGCGAGGCTCAAATAGCGAATCATAAGGAATCGCTATTTGAGACTCGCAAAACGGTATTCATGTAGGAATCGCAATATTAATTGCGATTCCCACTGATTCCTTATTTGCGATTAGCTAATTGCTAATCGCAAATAAGGAATAACTCCCCATGCATTCCTATGGGCCAAAAGGCCCATAGGAATGCATGGGGATTCATTCCTCATTTGCGATTAGCAATTAGCTAATCGCAAATGAGATTGCGAGTACAAGGGTGGCAGGGATGTCCAAAGGACACCCTGTAGCACCCCTGCAATGGAAATTAACACAGGTGTTGCACACACACATGTCCAAAGGACATGTGTGTGTGTAACATGCAACTCAGAAAAATGCATTTAAATGCATTTTTCTGAGTTTTCGCAATTTACCACGAGGTTTGACCTCGCGGTAAATTGCGGGCCGAAATTGCGATTTCGCAATTGGAAAATGGATGATGAATTACATTTAAGGAATCTCAAATAGAGATTCCTTAAATGTAATTCCTCGCAAATATGCGAATTAGCAAATAGCGATTTTTGCATTTGGGATGTTGAATCCCAAATGCAAAAATTGCACTCGCAGAGGGCCAGATTCTCAGAATCTGGCCCTTTGCGAGCCGATTTAGGCTTCATGAATTAGGCTGTTAAAGTTCGCCACATTTCTATTGCCATTTTGAATGTCGCCTTTTACATGTTAAAGGCTAAAAGGCGTGCACATTTCATTCTCGTTTGTTTTGCACGTTATGTCTTTTTCCATTGCAGATGCTGTTTTTCCAGATGCCTACTGCTAGCTACTGAATAGTTTATTGTCATATATTAGTGTCGACTAATAGTGAGTCTCTCATCAAAAGGAGGAGAAAATGACAGGATGGGAGAGCAACTTGTGGGAAGAGCTGTCTGTCTAATTTAAACAATTCAAGGACACAGCCATGCATGGATCATTGTGTTGCCTTGAGAAAGAAAGGAGTTTACCTGCTCCCAGAGTCCGTTCCAAAAACCGTTTATAAGTTTATTTCGATCACTAAAATCATAAAAATTACACTCTTAAAAAATAAATAGTGCATATTCATAAAAAGTCCCATGATGTAATACAAATAAAAATACATTACTATAAAACACAATATAATAAAATCAATGTTTAAGATCATAAAAATTCAAAGCACCAAGAGATTCAAAGTGGCAATATACAAGTTAAGGTGTTTCTTGGCAATTTCTTGCTCAGTAAACAGTATTGGTAAACAACAGAGCACAGATTTTATAAAAGAAAAAGTGTCCAGTGAAAAGCCAAATTCCTTAGCATTAAAAACCATAGTAATACAAAATAACTGATTCCCCAGAATATGCTAAAACATATAATGACTCTATGGTAATTCCTTAACGCGCAGGGAGTGAAAACAGGAAAGCACAGACAAACACATTACAGTATTTACAATGATTTTAGGCTAGTTCATTTATAGCTATATAAAAGCATCTCGCCCCTTTTGTCACTCTGGAATTATCAATGTGGTGGAAACCATAGACACTGGCTGATAGGTGTGTATTTTCCTGGCTTTGCCAGATCCCCTTTCTTGTATATTGGGAGAATCTCTGTAGTTTCCATTAAGTTTGAATATCCAGTCCAGAGAGAAAGGTATTTGATAAGATATTTACATAGGGACCTCACACTTCCAGGTTCACTTTATACAAGTCATTTGGAATCATATTGGAACCATGGGCATAGGCAGAGATACAAAAATCTCTTTTAATTTGAACAGAAGGGTGCTTGAATTATCAAATCACCCTCGTCTAATGACACTTTAATGTCTTCCACAACAATGCTCTTGTTTGTATACAACTTACTAAAATGGGGCACCCACTCGTCGGTTGGACACAAAACTCTAGCTCCATTTGGGGGCCATTTAGGCAGACTGTGGCAGCCCTCCTGAAAGATTTTTTGGCCCATATGCATCAAGCACTTTTTCATTCGCAAACGGTGCGATTCCTTAAAATCGGCCGTTTGCGAATGCAAAAGTGCTTTTTGGGATGCATGAAACAATTTTAGAATTCGTAACATGTTTGCGAATTCTAAAATTGCGGGTGCTTTTAAGAAGTCGCAGATGTGCGATTTCTTAAAAGCAATGCATCATTATTTTAAAAAGTGAAAATTCGCAAATAGGGTGCCAAATTTACCGAGTGGTTGAACCACTCGGTAAATTTGGAAAAAGTGTTTAAAATGTTGAAAATGCTTTTTTTTCAACATTCATGTTACGGACACACATGTCCTTAGGACATGTGTGTGTGCAACATGATGCGAAAAATACATTTCAGGGGTGCATGGGGGTTCCTTTGGACCCCCCCCTGCACCCATGAAATTTTCTAAGTGCCACTCGCAATTTGCATTGACTCCTATGGGCCTTTTGGCCCATAGGAATCAATGGGAATTGCGAAAATTAACTTAAGAATTCGGTATTTCTTTGGGATTCGGTAAAAATTGCGATTTTTACCGAATCACAAAGAAATACCGAAAAAAATGATGCATAGCATTTTGCACTTCTTAATTTGCGATTCCTTATTTTTCGCAAATTAAGAAATGCAAAATGACCCAATGATGCATGTGGGCCTTTGTCTTTATCAGTCATAGCTTCATGGAAAGAAGTCCACAAGGAATTCTCCCACTCCTTTTTAGCTAAAGCCAAAACCTGCCTTTGCCTGATCCTGCACCTCATTATAGCTGGACGTGAGTTCGTGTTTACTGCAGTTACAAGTTCGCTTTTGGCTAGCCTACAATCATGCTTATTCCAAGCAGTGGTCTTCTTGAGCTCCTTCTTCCCCTCTCGTGCGGCTTTTCCTAACAAATCCCTGACTTGAGAAAACAGGAAGAGATGGCTAGAACTCAACTCTACCCTTCTGAGTTTCGCAGGGAGCTGCGGTAGGTGTGCAACCTCTTTCCCCACTCTGACTTTGACTGTCTATAGGGCTGTAACATTTATTTCCACCCAATTCCACCTAATGGTCTTCCTGTTGTTTGTTTGAGAAAGGCCACTCAAATTCGTGTTACCCCTAATATTTGGTTTTAGAACTGAGTTATCTAAAAGTATCAGGGTTAGGGCGCTGTGGTAGCTATCAGATCCATCCACCACTACCATATCACAAATGGCTGGCCAAATCTTCACATCAACCAATAAATAAACTATTCTACTATGAAGGCCTGGCCTGTTAAATGTAATTTTAGCTAGATGGTCTGAGGGAGTCCTACCATTTGTAGCTCTAAGATCATAGTTAAGTGTTACTGCTAGCATCAGGGCTGCTTTAGGGGTCCATCTCACACTGCGATAAAGGAAAGTACATTGATTAGGAAAGAGAGTTCACCCCAGCACAAAACAGATCAAAAGTTGAAGTCACAAATAGGGAAATCCAAGTGTGTTCAGGTGTGATAACAAGAGGGGATTATGGGACATGTGGTCCCCTGCGGCAGCAATCGTCAGCAGCTCCCCCAACAACAATTGAAAACGAGGGCCAGATTGAAGTAATAAGCCCCCTCCCCCCCCCCCAGCAGAGAGGGGTGCTGGAGAAGTTGTACGCGTCTTCCCCATCATCAGGACTGCTACCGTAAAAATAGACACTAAAGGCTCACAGAGTGTGCAGTAATATGATTGTTTCCCAAGAAGGAGAACGAGCTGTAATGTTGCAAACTAATGTTCTGTTGATTAATAAAAGTGTGTGTTCCTTAGACTAGAGGCTGAGATGCTTGTTGACTTCGAACTGAGAAGACCCTTCCCACCACTCCTGATCCTACTTCCCAAGTGCAAAGGCTTTATTCCTAAGTATTCACATTCTCTAGTCAGAGACCTTTGGTTTTATGAGGATGATACCTTATATTCAATGCCTAAATAAATACCCTTTAATGAAACATACTTGTTTAGTTAAGATTAGGGGTTTCCTTTATGGAACACATCTGTTGCATAATTCATATACTTTGCGTAAATCTTATTAATATCATGTTTTATCTTAACTTGAAATATCGGTTTATGGACTATTACATTTGTAACAATAATGCTTACAATTTGACTATTTAATGAATTAATAAATTGGATTTAACCTATTATTTTAATGTATCCTTTAAAACTGTCGACAATTCTCTTTGTTGTTTCCTGTGCAGCCCCATTGGCCTTCACTGTTAATGGAAATACATCAAAATGATTCCTCATATGGCTCTCCACGTCGACTGAAAAAGGTCCATTCAAACAGTGAAAGGGTTTGAATGATGATTACACCAGGGGTTTGAGATTTAAGAATCCCTACTCGGGGACGTGGCTTATGCACCAAACAAGATGGTCGCGTAGCCCCAGAGCCACTAGCCACCGTTTCCCGATGTAACTCTCTTCGGGAGGGAAATGTTATTCAAATTAATTATTGGACGTCAGGAATATTTACTACATGCAGCGGCGAGCCTCCTAATACTTTTTAATGCTGTTTTCACTGATTTTGGGCATTTTCTGAAGGCGCAACGCGGCTCGTATGTTCAACGGCCACCATTTTGTTTTTTATTCATTGCGGCCACCGTTTCTTAGGATGTTTCCTTCTGACTCTTTGGATGTCAGAAATCTTTGCTACATGAAGCGGTGAGCCTCCTGATACCTCTTAATGCTGCGTTCATCGATTTTTGGCATTTTCTGACGGCGCAACGCAGCTTGTATGTTCAACGGCGGCATTTTTTATTTTTTTTATTCATAACGGCCACCGTTTTTCAGGTTGTTTCCTTCTGACTCTACTATCCCCACATGAAACATTATTGTTTTTTAATAACTCTGTGCACATCAGATGAGAACCTTTATTTTTTAAATGCTGCTGCTTCGGCATACCACCTTGACATGTGAGACCTGCGGTTTGTCCTTTCCTAACTAAAATCAGACAAGATGATCGTATTACAGGGTTTCATTTTGACTTTCATTAAGGTAAGATGTCAGTTTATGCTGACAATATTCTTTTATATTGTTCTAATCCTGTAACCTCTCTTACTCCTTTTCTTCAGTAAGTATCCTTGTTTTCTGAACTTTCAGGTTATTGTCTAAATGCTGATAAATGCCAAATGTTATCTTTAAATTTTCTTTGTCAAAAACATCTCTTTGCATCCTCTGGTTTTACATGGCAGTCAATTAAAATAGAATATCTGGGATTATGGTTTGCACCTTTATTATCTGACACATTAAAGTTAAACTTTGAGTATATTGGTAAAAAAATAAATGATACTATTGTTCGCTGGCACCCCCTCTTCCTCTCCTGGTGGGATAGGTTAGATTCTATGAAGATGATGCCCTCTTGTATTATATATTATTTCTATGATTCCTATTCACACCCCTCATTATTATTTCAAGAGAATTGATTCCACTTTGACAAGATTCTTATGGAAGGGTAAATCATCGCGTATAGCCTTATCCTCTCTCAAGAAGGATAGACCAAATGGTGGCCTCAAGTTCCCTGATTTTAAGACTTATTATTCCGCTTTTTCTCTAAAGCAGGTAGCTAAGTGGATTTCTACAGATCTTAGCTTATATCCTCCTCTCTGGTTGCAGGTGGAAAAATCTCTTATTGCTCCTTTTCAAGAGATATTAACTTTTACTGCCAATATTGCCTCTTTGCATTCCCCTGTCATCTCTCATTCTCGTAAACTCTTATTTCCTCTACTTCACTCATCATATCCCTCTACTAATTCCCTTTATAAACAACCCATCTGGCATAATAAATTAGTATGGATTTGTAATCGTCCTATATACTGGAAAACGTGGCATTCTAGAGGTTTATTCTGGATTTCTCAGCTCATATCTGATGACAAACCCCTTACTTTCTCTGATCTTCAATCTAAATTTTCTTTGCCAAGGTCCTTCAGATTGCATTACAACCTCTCCATTCTTCTCTTATTTCTTCAGAATCTACCAGCCTCTACAGATCTCCTTGTAGCTTTTGATTCCTTACTATCGATTCTAGTTAGTTATCCTTCAGGATCTAATATTTACACATCTTTACTATTTTTCTCAGAAAGGCAAAAATCAAAAACTGAGAGGATGTGAGAAAAAGATTTCTCGCAAGAGTGGCCAATTGCTACTTTGGATAAAATTTGGTCTAAACTCCTTAAGACCTCTTGAGCTGCCAATACCACACAAACCCTTTTTTTCATATATCATCGAATATTATATTCCCCAATGTCCCTTGCTTCTTTTTCATCAGACTCACACCCATGTGCCTGTCCCTCCCAGCTGCCGATTTAAAACATATGTTGTTTGAATGCCCCTCAATCCATCATTTTTGGCAATTAGTCTGGTTCCAAATTAAGACAATTTTTAAGGTCCAAACCCCTTTTTCTTTCACAAATATGTTTTGGGTACTCTATCTCCTCAATGGCCTCAAACGTCATTGAGTTTTAAACTTTTAGACTTACTATTAGCTATTGCATTCCATTTAATAACTTCAAATTGGAAACAAGCTGATAAAGTCACCTTCAGAGCCTGGTGGAATGCTGTCTGTTTTCAGCATCGACTAGATACTAACTATGTCTCTCCCATATCCTTAGCAATCAAAAGAGATCTTTTATGCCGTCCCTTAACAACTTACTTATCTCAAACTGCCTCTTCCTTTGCCGCCTCTAATAAAGTATCAGATGATGTACAGAAACCACCTTAATTTTCTCTCTTTGCCTTTTCTCATATGGTTGCAGATTTGGTTTTTATCTTCATTAATTGTTATGCTTACAGTGTCATATAATTTTGTAAAAAAGACATGATTTTTTAACTGCAATATTAATGACTTTTGCTTCCTTCTCTTTGGTCCCCCCTTTCTTTTATTTGTTGGTTATTACTACAATGTATTTCTCCCTTTTGTATGCAGATAAATAGTTTAACAACTCTATCTTCTTTCATTTTACTTACTCACTTTTATTGTCAAATGGGTTGATTATATCCATTCTATTTTTCTCTATTCCTTTTGTTATCTCTCAATAAATCAAACTTAAAAAAAATAATCCCCACTCCATCAAAGGTTCATAAATTGGTAGGCTTGAGAATGTGTACGCCGTCAAAGTATGTTATATGCTTTTGAAAAAGTTTTAACTGGCCTTTGACATTCAAACAAAGAGGATAAGCTTCATCTTCAAAGCATAACAACGTTTCTAAAGGTAAAACCTCACTCCTTATTTAATTTTGTGGTTGTGGGTTGTAGCCATATGAAGGACTGGGTTCTTTAAGACCCAGCGGTGCCAGGGCACAACACCTGAAACCTTCGTGGGTAACCTGCTCCGGCGTACGAATGACAGAGACACGGGACACTTCCTTCGGCGTCAAAGATTCAAGGTTTATTTACTGCAGGGAACACAGAAGTCACAACAAGTACAACACGTGCAACTTGGGGAGACTGCTTCAAATTGGTTCTGTGGATCGCTCCTTTTATACAGAATTTACCCATAGGACAACATGATACACAAAGGTTTACGACCCGGTTCCCATAATTATCCCCCAGAGGGGTCGCTTTGGTCACTTTGATACACACAAGGTCCGGAACATAAGTGCGGAAACATTTGGCGGTTCCCAACTGTAAAAACCCATCTTCCCAACATTAGTGCATTCCAATCGGCAGTAAAATAGATCGAAATAGGAACAAAGACAGGTGCAGAGGAAGATGGAGACAGTGGGGAGATCGGAAAGGGTGTAAAAGGGGAGGTATCGGGAAACACGAGATACAGGCATCAAAGGGACGTGCCTAATGAGATGCACGGCTGAGACAATAAACCGGCACGGCAAGATGAGCCTCGAGCGGGGCCATCTGCCTTACAGTATCATCCCCCTCATCATAAAGACACTTACAAAGAACATGTGTCTTCCGCAAATATCTTGAGAGTCCCAGGGTCGCGAAGCGGACAGCGTCCGTTCGCTGGCTACTTGAGGGCAAGAGACAAAATGGATGCCGTATCTAAGATGGAACCCGTGGGTACAAAGGGAAAACCCACATAACAAACGAACGGTTTAAGTTAGCACAGCGAAACTGCGCACACTTACTAAACTCGTCATTTGTGGTTCATAGATACCAGACTCGACCATATTCGTGCGAGTCGAAAACATCACTTACAATTGTCACGGAACCTCACATATGGCACTTTTCTCTTTTGTTAGTTCTTGTTTCTGATACCAATTATTTTAAATATATATGTTTTAGTCCAACCAAGAGGAGTATTACTCTCTCACCTCATGTTATTGGCTTCATGATGATTTTCAGTTTGCTATAGAGAGCTTGCATTATAATACCTGAGGGGCTGTTTTACCTTTCAAAAGTGCAATGAATCATCACTCATTCAATTCTTTACCCTTTCTATGCACTAAATACAGAAAAAAATAATTTTACACTTCACTATTGTTACAATATACTAATATCTAGAGTGGGCTACGTGCAAGCCCCTTGCTCATAGTTCAGTAGCTTTTTTGACTATCTTGGATTGCTTCTGATTTGTTGTTTTTTCCGCGTATCTTTATGTTTGCTCCGCCCCTGGAACTTTGCTGCTTTACCATTCTTTTGATAGAATGAGTTGTATCCTTCCACTGTTGACATCGAGGACCTATTTATTTGCCCTTTAGCCCTGCTGAGAGTGCATGGCTTTCCTCTCTATTTCTCTGTCCACACACGCACCACCCCCCCCCCCCCCATATATCCTCCCGCTCATTCATTGCCCTGTTGTCCTTTCCCGTCCCCTACTACATCATTTTTAAAAATACTTTCACACTTTTTTCATAATTCATTGTCCAAAGACCCAGTAGTTTCACTCTGCTACTGGGCCACCCCCTTTCATTCTTCTCATGGTTTCCTGCCTCTCCACTTCTCACTCAGTATATTTTTGAAATTATCATTATTTTTTATTATTTCAGTGACTGTCCATTGGCAGCACACTGCTGCTAGGCTGCTCACATCTTTTGCTTTGCGTGGCATTGAGCATGCTTTTTTTAAATCTTTCATTCAAAAACGGCTGTTGACCTTCATGGAACTGTAAGTAACAGTTTAAAAACTGGACGCTGTGCATCATGATGCAGGCGCATGAATGTGCATGCATTGGCTGCATCTTGGCAAGAGTTTTCTTATTTGAAAAGCATTCCAAGGTGTTTGCTCATCTGTGCATGCATGATTCACTGGCAGCCATTTTGAAATATTATTTTTGTAATGGCAATGCAAACAAGCATTAGCAAATGCAGTAGTTCAGCATTCTAAAGGGGATACCTACTGGTTTGCCAATGCTTATTTGTTTCGCTTTTCCACTTCATCAGACGTTTTAAAAATGTCTTAGCAAGAAATCACCGATGTTTACACACTCAAGCAAACACACACATACATGCATGCATAAGGGCTCACAATCCAGCTGCTTAAAAGAGAACAAGCATTAGCAAAGGCAATACATTTGCCTTTATTTTGGTAAGGAATGGAGACAAAGGCATGCTCAAATGCAGTTTGCTTCCATTAGCACATTAAAGCCAGACATGTTGGCTTTGCCAATGCTCGTTGTTGACATAGTGGTTACAATAGAATGTTTTGTTTTCAGATTAACCATGGCTACTTGCAAACACTATTTATATTAAAAAGGCAGTCTGTGTGCATTTTCTTGTGTATATTACTATGGTCTATTGCATCCGAGCACCTTTTGTGCTTGACGAAATTCCTAAATGATTAAACGAAGTAGATTAGATCCTATTAAAGCCATAAAGGATTTATTTTAGGAAACTGAGCAACCGACCTTGCATGTACCCACCTCCTTTTTATAGTGCAGCTGCCCACCCTGGGGCCATGGGACCAGGGCAAGTGCAGGCCCCACAACTCGATCTCACAGAAAGGGGTCGAATACTCTCTCGCTCCCTCTCTGAAATGTCAATTAACATCAATCTCTTAATCTGCCCTTTGAAGGCAGGGAGGATTGGGGGCTAAAACACAATTATCAAATTCACTTATTTGCTTAGGACTTTTGTTTAGCCTGGGTCAGGCCAAGGAGGTAGACGATTACAAAAGAAACAATCGATGCATAGCTCAGGGTTAAAACAGACCCCAACACTATGTAATAATGCATATTCAAGCCTACTTGAGTACGAGTTTTGATGCTTGTTGAAACATACATGTTTTGTAATTCAGGACTAGTTGTGAATCAAGAAACACATCAGGCTGGCTTACCGAGTTAACACTATCACCTCCTGCGATCTGCTGATCATGGCAAGGACAACTCAACCTTTCATGTGTGCAAGGTCACTACATTGATTACCGTGGACCTAGGTCACAGCGAGCACTGTTATTTTCAGTGCTTAGAAGTTTAAATGCTAGATAAGTGCAAGCTGTTATTTGGGGGGACCTATTTCTTTGTTGAATACATTATTATTCTGTACTAGTGAGCAAAACATTCCATATAAAAATAAAATTATAGCTGAGTGTATGCAGAGTGAAACTGGCAAATATTATAGAATATAACTCAACATTTGAAAGTGTATCCAAACATGTCTTGCAATATTTAAAAAGAGCTGACGACAGGAACAATTTAGACATTGGAGTTGTCTGCAATTTGGTCTCAACCCAGGCATTTCTCTATGGCCTATGTTATCACAAACGAAGTAATCTCTCAGGGTTTAATGGACAGAAATATTTTATATCTATAGGATGATTTCAAGAGCTAGGGTAGTGTTGAGGAGACCTCTTGTGCACACATACCACAGGGCAGAGCCTTCTATCACTTCCTTAACTGCCTTCACATTTACAGGATATCACTACAGCTATGGATTTGGTCAGGATCAAAATCAAGGTTTGCATTAGAAGAGATTGCATGTAAATATAAACGTCCAAGACATGTGACTTCCACTCATAGTTTGAAACCTTGCTCAGAATTGGTCTGTCTTTGGGAAGGGCAGCAAGCAAAACCCTAGTGTTCAGCATGAAAATGTAAACTAGGTAAACAATGCCAGCAACGAAAGATTTTTTATAATACATATGATTCAAAAAGGTCACTAAGAGTTGGGAGCAGATACAGGAAAGCTAGAAACCATGTAATGTTCATAGATGATGGTCACGAAGGTGCTGGCGCAAGGTAGCCTGAATATGTGTTGTTGATTGTTAACTTTGTACGCAGGAAGTCAAAGGCTTAGAAAAAACAAAGGTCAAAGAATGATATTTGAACTAAATGTGGGCTGACAACTCCGCTCCGCCAGCGTAGTGAGTATAGGGCAAAACTCCAACTCCGTATCAGAGAAGAGTTGGCCAGCCCCCACCTCCACCCGCCTATTAAAAATGAATTATACAGTAATAAAAACAAAATAATAAACATTTACCTGTACTGCGGCATCTCCCGGATGCCCTCCTCCTCTTCCTTGCCGTCTCTCTCCTACTTGGGTCGATCATCTTGCGAAAATTGCGCATGCGTGGGCCAAGTAGGAGAGAGACGGTGAGTAAGAGTAGGAGGGCAGCCCGGGGACGCCACAGTACAGTTAAGTGTTTTTTTTTATTGTTTATAAATGTATAATCAATTTTTAATAGCGGGTGGCGAAGAGGAGTTCTACAAAGTTTTTTCCCAACTCTGTGGACCACCGCATAGTCCCGCTACGCCAGCTCCTCCCGGGGTTAATTTGGACACTAAGAGCCTTTTGAGTAATTTACACTTTCGAGGAAATATACTACTTATGACCAATGCACAAAATCTGAGTGTAAGTTTCTAATTAAAGGAAAACATACTGTGATAAGTCCAAAACTGCACATGGCCAACCACTAACACTGCCACATCCTCCCACTGAAAACAATGAAGGTATGGGGATCAACACCACAGGAAATTATCGGAAGTAATGGTAAATTAAATTAAACTAATTGAAATAAAATATAATTAATTAATACAATTATTTAAAATAGATAAAATATAAATAAATAAAATAGATATAATTTAATCTTAACAATATGTAAACAGTATATGATATTTATTATTTCATTGTGACATATTTTAATAACCTATTTTGACGTTTAAAAATCAATGTAACAAAATTTCTATTAGAATATGACTACTTTCATTTTAAGAAACTCCATACATCACTTTTAATCATTATTAATGCATAATACAAAAGTATTGTTTTGTATAGGTCGAAATCTACTTATTCACTTAAAGTTCAGACAAATTATTTAATTTAAGTTAATATATATTTTTTTCATTGCATATTTTATTACAATACTTTAATAGTGTTGTACCATTTTTTATTTTGTTATAAATTTAAAATAAATATATAAAATTAATTTACATCAATATTTAAACTAAAATATTTTATATATTTATTTTCAAATTAATTATTTTTTTTGTAATATATTTTACCATAGGGTGACTTTGCAGTCAGGGCCAAAATCTCCTCAAGGAATATTGTAGGGAAATATAAAAAAGTTGCTGAGCAAAATTTTAAGTTACAATGTTTTATTCATTGATACCTTCAAATGGCCATTGAGCATATGTCTGCTCAGGTGGCAGTGAAAGGAAGGGTAGAAGGTAAAGGCACCGAGGACTCAATTAAAAATTTAAGCGTACAAAAAAAACACATCTAAGGTCACCAGTGGTTCACCAAGGTTTACATAATAAAGCTCTGTAGACATTTGCAAAACAGTTGGTGCTCAGTAGCATGATAAATAGGTTAGAGACACATTTTTCCATATCACCACGTTTTGCAGTGGAGAAGGAACATCAAAGTATCCAATGGTGAAGTGGAGTTTGGACATTAGGAAGGTAGTGAACACCTGCAGCTTTGTGAGTATACAAACCTGGCCAATGGGTTTTAATGCCCAATTTGCTTATCAGAATTAAAGGTTAGATTTATCAACACTTTCTGCCAGTGCAAAGCTACAAAATTTAGCACAAACTAGTACAAGGTTTTGATAAACTATTTACTTTCTAGGAAAAAGTTGAATTTATGCCAGAAATGATCCTGTTAATTTGCAATGCCAAGAGTGATTTTGTTGTACTTTGCACTAAGAGGTAGTTCCGTGGATAGTATATGGGCATTTCCACACTACCACTCACGGTTGTTGATACAAAGCCCTTAAAACTGGTAGGCACGTTTTTTTGCCCAAATAATAATGCTTTCAGGGTGTTCAGTTAGAGTAATCTTCTAATTTCTCCAAACCATTCCCACGTGGGAAATGTTCTAAATTTTCTAGAGTTAATATACTTTAGTGTGATGATAGGTTTTCACTGACCATCCTTCCACCCTGTTGGTAAGAGCCATGCACCGAGAGGCTCCCTGAAGGCCAACACCAGGACATCATGGCCGTCATGGCACATGCACCTGCGTCAGGCTGGGCATATTTAAACTTTGTCTGGCATGAGGTCGGGTGAAGTTCCCAATTATCAGCGCTATACAATATATTTCTTCTTCCATCAAAAGACGACTGGAGTGTTTCCTCACTTTACGTAAAAACACTGATTAATGGCATGCAGTACGACATTGTTTTTCTTTCCGGTGGAGACAAGCAATTATAGGTGCTTCATCACAAAAATAGGTTATTTGTGGCAAAAAAAGTAAACACTCCTAGAAATCTTAAATTTGCTCGCTCAGAACAATGACTCCACTATTGCAGCCACAGCAGGCAGGGACAACTGAACTCAAGTCCGAAAGCATCATTTAAATTGATTTTATTTTGAAGGCGGCTAATTGTAAATGCTTCACAGTCTCTCTTAGGAAAAATCGAGTTACTCCCATACTCTTTTCCCTTGAGTGAGCGACGATTGCTATCAAAGCTGCCCAATCATAACGGCACACTCACAGAATGATGAAGTAGAAGAAAGATTTAACAGCAAACGTTGCTCAATAGACTTTGCCCTCAGTTACTTGTCGATATCACATATCCCAGCAGCATAGCAGTTCAGTTTTTTCCTCCCAATTTGTTTCTAAAATTGTTGTGACTGGCAGAAAGATGTTAAAATCGAAATGCGTGGACCACATTTCTTTTTTCGTTTTGTTTATTGTGCATATTCCCATTCACATAAAACAATGATTTTTGTGTGCTTCCCAATGGACTGTAAGTGTGTCACGGAATGGATCCTCTTATTTAATTCCAGTTGCATGCCATTTAGTTTCAAGACTAATTATGTCCACGGCGTGAAAAGTTTTCCGGGACATTGGTCAATAATTTCATGAAGGGCCCACTTAGCGGGGGCACCTGTATTTATGTTAAAGGAAAAACCCACCAGACAAAGAGAACATATGGCAGCTCCAGCATTTGTCTTCATGTAGTGGTACAGTCAAGTTAGCAGCGTCATCATTAAAATAAATCGGTCTGGCTTGCATCACAATGTTTGAATAAATAAATGCAGCATTGCACCGGTGGTCTGAAAAAGAGTGGGACAAGGGCATAATGCCCTCCTCAATCGCCACTTCCTTCTTTTAATGCCCTGGTCCTGTCTGAACAATCACTATGCGCTGCCATCTTCAATTATGCTCAAAATGGCTGCCATCACATGCTTCCATGCAGCTGACCTTTCAGTGCCAAGATAACATTAACACTGATGCATCATAATCCCCTGGGACCCATACATCAACAATTAGCTCGCTCTTTTCTTTACTACTACAATTTGCAGTGTTTCCAAGCACCTCTTCAGACCAGATGCATTTTCCCTGTTGATCTGGTTGGTGATGTTATCAACTCCCACCTAAACCAATTTACAATATTTGAACATATATAAAAGCATTACAAAAGAACAACTTTGGCAAAAAGATGTTCTGCACTGTAGCTGTCAGAAATAACCCATATTGCATTTTGGTTATAATTTCCGCTTTTCAGCATTATTGATGAACACGGTAGATATCAAAAGTGGAAGGATCCTCGTGACTTCTCCTGGTATCTTAATGGGTGCTTATGGTACTAGTTGCTGCCCTGTGCATAGGCCTTTGTAATTTAGTAGAATTTCTTGGAAATTCATTGATACATTGTTACTCATCTATAACTTCCATATCGCCCCCAACTTTTTCTACGGAAGCACCTTCAACGGATGTTCTAAGGGCATAAATCCTGTGCCCCAAAAATTTCTCTTCAACCACCAGCGGTTGGCCATGGATAATGCATAGTCCTCACCCACTAACCAGCAGAGTGCAATGTATTGCTTTAGAGAATGAAACCAAATAACCCGGATCGAGTACCAGTACATTGCTACTCTTGCCAGACATGCCACATGGTTCTCTTATACCTTTATCTTTTTCTTTCCAGGTATTGACAACATCCTATTGGGGACGACTGATTTGCTGCACCTTTAGTTAAGCAAATATTCTAGCTCATGTGTACATTGATGCAAAGGGTTCTATATACAATCTTGGTATTCCATGTGGGAAAGGAACTGCTTTGTGCTCTATGTTTCCCACATAGGACACCCACTCGGTGCGTATTTATTTCTGCTGGATGCTGTTTTTTTAATATTGACAAACTCTCAAAAGGAATAAACACCAGATGCCCAACCAGCCAATGTGCCTTTTTGCAGGGTAAACAACATCAGAAAGATGCCTGGTACAGAGGCATGGTTAGAGCCACCCAAACATTCAACACTACATCTCTTCTGCTGGTCACGAGACATCTCTATGGAATACGGTACCTGTAAGCCCTCAATGGCGAGTCTCAGGATAGACGGGGTCAGCTTAGAGGCTTGCTTGAAGGAAAAATTGCTCCAGTCGATGATTAGCACAAATCCATTGATCTGAAGCTCTTGGTCTTCAATGAGAACCTCCAGCGACAGTAGGATGGCCCGTAAGATGTCCACAAAGGAATTCCTAAATATGAAAACAAACATAACAATTGACGAATATCATCGGACCACTTAATTAGATGCAGACGGCTGATATTGCAATAGAATGTACATGCTTCTAAAATTATGTTGACGGGAAGTTCTTCAAAAGGAATTACACTAGTGTGCATAAGGGTTACAATTGTACAATTGTATATGTGCATAGGACTTACACTAGTTTATGCTCTCTATCACAAATCCATGAACTTTGTGTGGTATCCAAAAATGAAGTGGCAAAAAACCTTAGCTAAATCAATTAAAAATTAAAAAATGAACATTCAAGTCCCCCATGTCTGTTAACACAAAAAAAGCATCAGACAAAAGACAGAAATAGTGAGAACAATATTTAAATGGATACAATTATGTAGGTAGTCTGGGTAGGAAGGAGATTCTTTATTAGCCAAGGTTCTTTTTGGTTAGATTTGAGGAGCTTAGGCATAATACTTCTCTAATTTCAGTGAACAGTTTGTTTCATAACTTGATTGGGAAGCTTGAGAAGAAGCAGACCAGGAGGATTTATTTCTCTTGAGAAAAGAGTATATCTGAACCAATTAATTCATACTAGCACAGCGCGGGCATGTGGCTTTCTTATGAGCATGGGAGGCAAGGAGATATTCAGAGAAGGGTTGTGCTTGGGACCAGCATGGCCCTTCCAGGTAACATCGGTTGGGGGGTGGGATTTCGAAGGACGATAACGGGGACAATTAAATAAATAATTAATTTTCCCTCATCATCGTCCCTCGAAATCCCCCACACCTGGCCCCAACACTCTTACCTGCACGGGCTGTTGTTGCTTGGGACTTAGTAGGGATCTTACTAAAGTTTTCAGGAGTCTTTCCCAGCATGGGAAAAGCTGGGGTTAGATATAATTGACTCCCGACACACGCTTGCACCATCTTGTGGGTCATTGACAACATTTTGTGTGAGGGCTAAATTAACTTGCCTCCAAAGGGGAACACTTAGCATTGGGCACATAGTTGTACATTTTTGAATATTGAGCTAAAATATTTTACATCATTTTTGAGACTATTTAGCCTGTTTCAATGTAGTGTCAGTTTTTAGCAATGAGTATTGATTTAGTTGGAGCATCTACTGAGAACTGTTTTATATACTAAAGCCACTGTGGTTGAAATAGACTAGAAATTAGAACAAGAGCACTTATCAAGTGGTAGGCTGATATATTTTCTAAGTTAATCGGGGTGGAGAAACTCCCTAGCGCAAAACAATTTTCCATGGGTTGTTTGCGAGTTTTTGTTTAGTTGAATTAAAGTTTACACTTCATGCTGAGGCATAATGGTCTCTGCTCCTGTTTTATGTCCATTCTATACTCTTTAGTTTTTTTTTTTGTGCTACGCCTGAGTACAAATGAAGCCAGGCACCGTCTCACTTTGCAGGAGGTCATGTGCAATTTGGTATCTGTCAACCTCTGGTGGAAAATTCCACTAGTTTACCAAGCGCACTCCTATATGTTTAAAGTATAACCAATGTGAACAATTGATAACCTATAATATTTCAATGTTATCACTCGAAGAGAAAATTCAAAGAAAGAAATTATTTTTCAAAACGTAGCTTTATATAATCTTTTGCTTGTAAATCTTGTTCATTTCAACATATTCATTTTGAAATCAATACACAATCTGAAAATTAACAAGTAAATGTCATCACATTATAAATTTGTTGTAATAACTCTGATGTTGAAAAACTTTTTGATGAAGGTGAAGACATAGTTGAGAAATAGGCCCAATGCATTTCGGGGGGTTCCCTTCTTCAGGGGCAATCTCAACTCCTCAATGTCATTTATCAGAATTCAAGTGCTCCAACATGTAAAGTTGATAAATCTCAATCTCTCAGTTGATACTAAGTAGCTGTGACTGAAAGAAATAAGTCTAAGTGGAAAGACAATAATCACTCGTGCGTGAGCACCGAAGCCATCTGTGCTCGAGCACGTACCGGCACCTGCGGGGAATGCTTCTTGATATTTCACTATCAAAGTTGCGTTATCCTCTCCATTAAGAATCTGGGCTTCTTAGTTACTATCTCTAACTGTTCAAAATGACGCCGTTGTGCTTCCAAACTCTACCACAAACTCGTTATTAGTTCGTGCTTGAATCCAATGTGATACCTTGGAACACATCGGACTACTCTATTGTGAGAAAGCATGGTTAATCATTAAAAACATTGGTAAAAAATAAAGAACACTTACTATCTTAGAGACTTTGTCTCCCATCTGTATAACAACATTTAACATAGCATCAGACAAAGTCTCTAAGACAGTAAGAAAGCACTGGTGCATCATCAACAGTGGGAAACTAAATATCCCACCACCAATGTTATCACATAGAAGAGACAAGAACCTCAGGGACATCCTAGTACACACTCGCCCAAAATCCCAACTCAAGAACAACCAAAAGTTAATCAGTACGTTACCCACAGGCCATCATCCATGTGGCAACTGCAGTGTGTGCCACCTAACTGCTACCACGTAGAAGGTGACTTTCAACACAGGAACAACTTGGGAATTAAGAAAGTTCACCACATGCAACAGCTCAGGGGTGATATACATGAATACATGTAGCTGTAACCTACACTATGTTGGCATGACTACTAGAAAGGTCAGCACGAGAATATGTGAGCACTGTAGCAACATCAGGTGCCACAGGGCAAGCACGAGGATGATGGCACATTTTATTTAAAAGAAACACACCCCAAATGACATGCGATGGGTAGTGTTAGAACATATGGCACACTGTGACAATTTAGAACAGAAGCTGCTGGAAAAAAAATAAAGATGGGTGTTCAAATTGCACACAGATACAACAGGTCTGAATGATAATAGCCCATGGGGACAGTTCACAAGATGAACTACACCTTGGGTACATTGGAGATATAAATATAATATTCCCAATACCACTCCAGGACTATTTTATTTACCTCACAGATGAGAGGACTGGACGGTACTCAAATCACGTCCAAGAAAAGGTCCCATGGACAGACTTCCACTGGAGACCCAAAATTGCTTTTGAAACTCCACTGGCATGATGGAAGGAACTTGCAATTACTGAACAACCGCATCCACAACCACACAAAAGCTACAGTCTAAATCCTACTGCCTCGGTATCACACATAGGTTTTAGAGTTGTTTCTCCTCTCAGGTTAACACTACACTAACTACACCTCAATTGATAATCTTTTCACTAAATATTGGAGGTGGACCAATTCCGGTCTCTACTTCCAATATGGCGCTCGAACCTTGCCAATAATGAAATGGCCATTAACCTTGGTTCAGAGTCTTTTTTTCATGTTCTTTTTTGTCATATTCTTTTTTCAGTTGTGGTTATCACCTCAAAAAATGCTGACAATAAATTATTATTTACTCATCCCCCAGTTTTACAATGCCACTAATTTAATTAAAAAATTTTTTTTTCCAACTCTGAAAATGATGCTCCCAAAATGGTGCGGACAAAGTTCTGAAAGTAGGCGGCCATTTTGTTACAACCACAGTCTAGTCTTTACTCGCATTTGAGCATGACTGGGCTTTTCCTGCCAGTATTTAAACAGCATCGGGCTGAAGACATGCTAATATGCGGTCTGCCCGGGTTCCGAGTAGGTGTCATTGACGGAGGAGTGCTGAGCCAAGTGAGACCTTTTTTCCCTAACAGGAAACCAGGATCCCTGATAAACGCTTGTTTTGTCCTCCAGGCCACGCTATGGGGAATAACTAACCAGTATTTTGCTTTTACCCATGGCCCTTCCCTCGACTTAAATACTTTAAATACATTCTTCTAGGGTTACTACAAGCCCCTCCACCCTGGCAGTCCATGAGGCACAGCATTGCCAAAACAGAAGTATGTTCTTACAAATTGTGTACAGTATGTTTAAATGTTTGTTTTGTCTTGTAATGTTTATTCACAAGTGTTTCTTTCTTTTTTACCAATGTTTTTAATGATTAACCATGCTTTCTCACAATAGAGTAGTCCGATGTATTCCAAGGTGTCACATTGGATTCAAGCACTAATTTCTTTTTTTTAAACCATAAAATGGTTCAACCACTTCCGATGGTCAACATCCTAACTTGTAACAAGCATCGCAAAGCCAATAGCTCTCACCTCTAAAAGGCATTCTAATGATTTTGGCAATGCCTTTTGCCATTTGTATGCAAACATGTCAGCATTAAGTTTGCCTTTGGGATCTGAGAGCTATGCACTCCAGTGCTGCACCAGTAAAAGATGGCAAGTGTACTCTAGAACACTAGGGGGCATATTACCAACAACTAGCGATAATTTTTGTCTCTAACTTGTTTAGAGACAAAAATTATCGCCGCACATCGGCGATTTTTATCGCAGATAAACCTTGCTATTAACAAGGTTTATCGCAAATGCGATAAAAAACGGCCGAAATGCATGAATATCGCTGAAAAGTCAGCGATATTCATGCATTATCGAGCAAATGCTCTTAGCCATGTTATCCACCTCCCATTGGATAACATGGCTAAGAACTGCTCAGGGCAGGTGTTAGCTTTTGGAGATATTCCCGCTTAGCGTGAATATCTCCAAAAGTTGGTAATAGGAGATAGCGATGTTAGAGACTGTTTTCAGTCTCTAACATCTTGGCACGCCCACTTTGCATCTCATTAGTGATAAATATCACTGACATGCAAAGTGGGGCCCAAGATGGTCGCTATCTCCTACTAGCTGTCGCTAACTGGTGTTAGCGACAGCTTGGTAATAGGGAGATAATTTTATCTCCGCTTTCTTGGCTTTTAAAGCCAAAAAAGCGGAGATAAACCCCCTTGATAATATGCCCCTAGGTTCTATCTGCAAGGAGTGGGCTGGGAAGGTGAGCTCGGGCATGATTCAGGGGCCTAATGTGGTCACAAAAACTATGTGACTTAGAAAGGAGATGAGATGGGAAGGAGAAAAAGTAGTGCCTGAGAGAGGACAGGCAGCAGATGTCCAGGATAGTAATATGAGACTCGTACATCTCCTGGGATATCAGTGCCATGAATGCAGGTTAATACACCCAGGCACTTCTGAATAGTACTACATTGGCAGTAAGTTGGGGATGCACCATGGAGAGGACTCATTGCACTTTCTATCCAGTCCAATAGAAAGGAGAATATCTAGTTCAGTATCATTTGCTTTATCTTACATCCTTATTTGCACTTTTCACTATTGTCCTCCTTTCAACAGATATATTGTTTCATCTGAAGCTCAAATAGTTTACCTAGTGAGAATTTGTTATGGAATCTAGGTCCTAAAAGAAGCCTTTGGACCCATCTTGACATAAGGCTGAAACATGTTGACTGCCACCTTTGGACTGCATAACTCTATCCCCATTTATAATTAGGGCTCTCTGTTTTATGGTATTTATTTTTTGGATATTTCCGTCTGTATTTATCCATATTTATTTTTGTCAACTTTATCTGTATTTATCCATATTTACTATGGATTTTGTATAAAAATTAAAGCTGAAACTGGTACATTTCCACATTTATTTAACCAATAAAAATGCGGTAATGCTTGAATGCCTGCCAGGTTTCAGTGATATGAGCACCCGCAGAAGATAAATCAATGCATTTATATGGAAATATGCACATTTCAGTATCAGCTCTGTGCATATCTACTGCTGTTTAAGCCTCTTTACTAAAATTCATTTCTTTTCTAACCCCCTTACCTATCAATACACACAGTTATTGGACTGGCAGTCATTGTAAAATGTATTTAGAATCACTCAGAAAGCACCCAAATTCCGTTTTTATCCACATTTAAAAATAAATACAGACAACAAAATACATGGTTTTCTGTCTGTATTTATCTGTAAAAATCTGTAAAAACGGAAAACAGGGAGCCTTATTTATAATATACCTTTGGGTGCACTTCGTAAAGGTATATCAGGGTTCATTGGGACATAGTTTAAATTCACTATTTGTCTCTTTTTTTGATTCACTCCACTTTCTACTATCAGGATATAGGACACTGCACTCTTTAAAATAGAGTGACCTTGATAAAAAACCTCAGACAGGTTAATCACCTCTTTACATCAGAATTCTCGCTGAAAAAACTCCCTGATCCCTGAGGTGAGCCTGCTCATGCTCCTCTAGATTGGGCGCAAGCTAGGAGCTTTCCCAGTGATGACACACGTCACCTATGGGTGGTTGAGGCCTCAGTGTCGTTTAGACTGAAGTTCAATCCATTCAAACAGCAACCATCTTTGACAAGGAACTCCCTGTCATCCAATAATCACTGACATTTTTCTACATTATGATCCACCTATAGTTTCTATTTATATTTTAAGATTGAGAAGTTTACTCAAGTTGATTGCTTCCTTTTGCTCCTCCTTAGTTTAGTATAGTTGTGGCATAAATCAAGGACCAAATAAGATCATAGGAGCTCTGTCAGTAGGAATGAACCAGGATGAACAGGAGACAAAGGCAGAATCTGTAAGAGGAGAAACACACAACCTGCAGGTTTGGAAGATTTCGCAAACATCCTTCAGGGCCCACAGTTAAAAGTTGTTTTAATCCTGCATTTGATGGTGAAAATTACAGAGATGCCTTATTTAAATTTCAAATATTTAACACAGGTTTCACTGAAGCACAGGACAAGAAGCTACTTTTACATAAACTACATAAAGAGCATTAATGTTGACTTTTTGCTTGATCTTCATGCTGGAAATGGGCTTGAGAGATTTAAAATAAGCTATGCTTGCTGTTCAACAAACAACCTGAGAGAAGCAGGCTCTAGCCATCACCATAACAATCGTTCAGAGTGCTACTTTGCCAAAAAGCAGCTGTGACTTGCCTGTCCTTGTCAAGTAGCAAATGTATCTCCTTAGCCGCACAGATCTCTTCTTTCAACAGTATATTTGTTTTTTTTGTGTAGTTTTATATAGCCAGCAACGGCTCCTCCGCAATGGCAAAGGAGCGTTGCCCCACTGGCTCAGAGCCAGCACCTGAGAAATAAAACAATATCTTACTATCATTTTATTTTTTTAGCTGCAGGCTCTGAGCAAGCGTGTGCAGGGAGGGACCATGGGACAAGAAGGAGGAGTGGTTTGTGCACTTGTAAGTGCGCAAGTCAGTTCAAAACTGGCATGCACACTTAGGTTTCTTCAAACCATCTATATTGTACAGCCGGGTTGGAAAAACAACACAGACTCCCAGTGAGTGAGCGAGCATTGATCCACCCCACTCAGGCCAATCCCCACACTGATCTCATGCTTGAGAGCAGCGAATGGATTGAATGGGAGTCGTGATGTAGTTCCAGGGACTGGTGGGACCAGGAACTGCAGCAGAGGAGCGCAAAGTCTTACATCGCAGTCAAGACCTGGAACGAGCTTCCAGTCAGCATCAGATGCTCCCCTAACCTGCATGCCTTCAGGAAGGACCGCAAGACCTTGCTCTTCGACTGAGCCGGAGCTGCCCACCCCCTCACCCCCCTCCCCAGTGCCTTGAGACCCTCACAGGTGAGTAGTGCACTCTATAAACCCCCTGGTTGATTGATTGATTGATTGACGGTGGGCGGAAGCACCAGCAACGTGTTTTTTTCATTAACCCCCCTGCTACGCGTTTCTCCTTGCGTGCTTTTTGCAGACCCTCTCTCCCCCCGCAACTCCTCCACCCGCCCGCCAGTATTTTTCTGTGTCAGCCACCACTGTATATAGCACAAACTTGAACATACAAAGGAGCTTTTTACACGAGCTCCAGATACATTACTCAACGGAACATTCATTTTTTTAGGCACGGGAGATTCATTGATTTGCCCAGAATCACAGGACGCTGAGCTGACGTGGAGAATAAAACCTGGTTCCTCAGTTCTAAACTCAGCAGCTTTGAATGTACGTCACATCCCTCTGCTTCTTTTACAAGCAAGGCTCCTTCTGCTCATAAAGATAGCTGCATTGACTTTATTAAAAGAGCTAATCACTACAAAAAAAGGTGTGGATAGTATAAGCAAGTGACAGTGAGGTGAGGCAGTGATGAGTGGCGAGATGGGAAGAGAGACTAGAGATCATAAGAAGCCATGTAGCGATACTTGCCATGGAATGGGAAGGTGGGCAGCAGGACAGACTAAAGGGCAAAGAAGCAAAAAGGCATGTGGGGAGAGACAAAGGGAAAGAGAATGGTGGCTGTGTGAAAAGAAAAAGGAGGGTGAACAAGACAATGGGGGATGTGGGAGGGGCTTGAGGGAGCACCATGAGGCAGCAAGACTGAGAAGAGGAGCACTCACATAGAAAGGGGTGGGGTGGGGCATCAAAGGCACTCCCATCAGGTGCTAAAATTCAAATGCTAAGAAAAATAGGCAAAAGAATATTAGTTTTATGACATTAGCGGTGGAAGGATAGCACTAATCAAATCAGAACACTGTGAAACTGAAATGCTCCAGTGCAGAACAAACATAGAAAAAGAGAGGCAGCCCTCAACTCAAAAGGAGAGACCTGAGATAGCCAACAAAGCCATCCAATCATGAGAAACAGGCTGACCAGGTTAAGTATATGTTATGTAGTGGAAATCATAGGTATTGCCAACGGTTAAAGTTGCCTGTAGCCAAGACTTAAAAATAAACTTGTATAGATAAACAATACCCTTAAACTGAAGCATGTCACAAAGATCAATTGTCGTGTACAAAAGCTACTTGAAATTATAAACCAACTAGGAATATCACCTACTCTGGTCTCCTACACCAACTCATTAGGCTACACTATAGACCAGAACTCTATCCCACTTTTAAGAAACTTACAAAATGCACCCTTCTACCTACACCCAACCAGAAAACTGAGATTGTCCATCTCTCCCTCAGACTGCAGAACAGCAGTACAAATTTTAGTGCTCCGACACCTAGACAACAGCAACACAATGCAGGTCAGCCTCCCTCAATCTACACTCTCAGGACCATACTATATTCAGCAGCTCAACTCGTCAGAAGAGCAAATAAATCAGACCACATTATGCCTAGTCTAAGAGAAAAGTCGCCCTTTATGCTAAGATTATCTTGAAAATGCCATACATCGTGATCAGAACACTAGACATCAGGCCAGGCACATACTCGAATGAGAAACATAGACCTACTGGAGTGGAAATAAATATGAGGCAAATCTCTTCTACTAATCAAAATCCCCCAAACCAGAACTGCAAATGCTCTTAACCAAACATGTTCCTCTGTAACAGCAAGACCTGGGGAGGGACAGCCAGAAAACATACTACTCATACCTAACCCATTCCCATTTAAAGAGACTTGCCTAATGCTAGGTGTAAGTCCACCTAGACCCAATGAAGATGATGTCAGAGACCCAATACTACTCCACCCCCTGAGCCCTGAGTGGTGTAAGAACCCACAGAAACACACTGGATGATCCACATAAACGGAGAAAATACTAGAGGGGAGCAGGATTACAATCACCCATCTTCAAAACTCCTTTTCTGGATCTGCCTGGAGACCGGATGGCATATAAAATAATGGAACCACCAAAACAATTATCTTATTCTTGAAGTCATGCAGTAAACTCGAATGGGGACACTTGTGAAGGTTCCACATTGCAGGAATTATTTAGTATGCTGATGCAAATATCCTTGTGAGGGGAACCTAGCTCCTAGTCGAACAGTGACATTTCTCCATGACCTTTTCTTCAGATGCTTCAGGCTGGAATCCTCTACATCCTGGTTTTTCACTATAGGAATAACATCTGGTCACTTACAACTTATTCTGGCTGAGGTTGACACTTTTCATATTACTTTTGAGGACCCCCTCTGTTAGAGGGAAGTTTCACATTCACACCCAGGGCACCTTACTCCCCATATGCCCATTGTGGACATATTGTTCAGGAGATGTATGCCAAGTCATCTACATACCTGCACGACACACTGGATAACTACCACTTACAATTCCAAAGACTTAATTAACCCCGTAAAAAGGAAACGCCTCCAACTTGAACTAACACTTTTAATAACTGATGTCGCCCTACTACAAGTGACCCATCTGCTCCGCTCTGACTAGACTCGCCTTAGGTATAAAACCTCCCCTTTCAGGTTTTTGCCTCCTCTAGAACCAAGACAGCAGGGGTAGAGATCTTCCTGAGAAAGGGATGCCTCTTAAAAAATTAAAGATCACTGGAAAAATAAAGAAAGTGCTCCTGGGTATTCACAGCTAGAACCCCTAAAATTTGCCACTATCTGGCTCGCATACAAGGGACAGGAATGCTTCTTAGCAATAGATCCACTTTGGAGAGAGCTGAGGGCCCTATTATATTGGGAGGAGATCTGGCCCTGGTCATGAACAGTGACCTAGACACGTCCTAACACACCTTTTGAGGGATCCTAGTGATTTCAGTCCCAGGGAAACCCCATTTGGAGAACCTAGGACTAGTAGTTGAGTGGAGATATAGACATCCTCAGTTTCAATAAAAGCTATGCCTGATTGTATCACATCTTCCTAGATATGAAACTGCTCCCCTAGAACCAAGAAATATCCCGGGGCCTATAACCATCTCTTATCATGGGCCATTGGCCTATGTACTAGACCTATTTTCGCCCCAGCCAAAGAAAAGACTACCTAGTGCCTTAATCACCCTGTTCTGTGAGACCCAGCTGTCATTAGTACCAATAGCAAGCATATTAAGGAATACATACCACATAACAAAAATGAAAAAGTGAGCACTAGCACTCTGTGGAAGGCCATAAAAGCAGTTCTGAGAGGGGAACTGCTACCGGATGCCACTGGACTTCAAAAAATGAAAAGGGTTTTATTCCTTCAATTAAGGTCAGAGCTGCAGGATGCTGAGGAAGCCCACAAAAAACAAAGTACCAAAAGTTATGGAAGAAAGTAGTAAATCTATGGTAACAGACTTGCACGCTATAAACAAATAGCTCAAACTACTTTTTGACAAAACCTGACAGCCACAACTATGAATTTGACAACAAGCCACGTAAACGCCTGGCTAATCTCCTCAGAATGAGCAAGGCCAAAAGCTACATGATTAAGGTTAGAAACAGAAATCGCTCTATGTGTTTCAGTGAGGTTGCCAAAGCTTATTGACTTCAATAGCGATTTATACAAAAGGTGCTCCACTGACATGACACACTAAAAACAATATATATAGAGGGTGCAAAACTCTCTAGGATCTTTGCCATATGAGGAATTAGAAGAACCAATTTCCAAGGCAGAGATTCAATGAGTAATATCGGAAATATGCCCATGCAAAGCTCCAGGCAAAGATGGATTGACAGCTCATTTTTACAAACCATTTGCGGCTCAACTGCTCCCATTTTTAACTAAGTTTATCATGACATAATAAAGGAGAAGATGGTAACAGCGACAATTGCAGAACCTAAGATGTCTCTGTTCTTAAAATCAGGTAAAACCCCCAAAAAGGTAGCCAAGTATGTGTCCTTCTCGCTCCTCAATATTGATTTTTTGGGGACCTATTCAAAGTTGTAGCAACTTGACTTCAGTCTATCCTCAGAGAACTCATACACCCTGATCAATCAGTTTTTATCACTGAAAACCAAGCCACTGATATTACCAATAAAATCCCTTCCCCTTAAAAACATTGGCAATCGAGGGGGAAAGAAAGACAGCCCTGGTCTCATGGGATGCTTGGAAAGCATTTGGCAGGATTGACTGGGGATTCATGGATGATACCTTGTGCAGGATCAGCTTCGGAGAGACCTTCAGATAGTGAATAATGGCAGCACATCATGCTCCGAAGGCAAGTATTTGGGCAAAATGGGAGACTGTGGCTATGGCTTCCAATAGAGCAATGCACAACACATTGATGTCTGCTCCCCACCCTCCTTTGTGCAATTACTCTGGAACCCCTTGTTCAGAGGATCCACTGTAGGCCACAAATCGACAGGGGTCAACTAGCCCAGGATGGATTTAAATGTACAATGTTTGCAGGCGATTCACTAGCTCACTCATGGACCCTGCCAGGTTGCTTCCACCCCTCATAAGGGACCTTGGGGAGTTCCAAAGAGTATCAGGATTTAAGATAAATTGTACTCGATCAAGAGTCTTAACATTTTCTCTCCATTTGATGATTTTGGCATTCTAAACGGTAGAAAAACTATATAGATCACCTCCAGCTCAAATGTTCAAACTTTATTTGGTAAAATAAGAAAGGGAGGCCATCAATGCATGTCTATGTATTCAAGAGGGCGCATATGTAGCTCAGCCCCTTGACTGGAAAAAAGAGAGATGCAGATAATAGCTTGTGCATCATTGACTTTATTTTTGCAGTTTTAGCATAAAATCAGCCCAAGTTCACTGGAGCCCTTTCAAAGATCACTAGTTATATTACACAAGGTCGGAAATTTATTTTTGAGGCATGGGGTGATTAAGGTATTTGTCCAGAATCACAGGATGTTGAGCTGATGTCAGGACTCAAACCTGGTTTCCCAGCTTCAAAGTCAGAAGCTTTCTGATTCGCCACCTCCTCTCTCTCCTCTTGAATGGGAGGTATCTCTATGAGGTTCCTTGGGCACCAAACACTCACAGGAAAGCTAACTTATATACCTCCCAGATCACAACATGTACCCCAAGGGCCAGGAAACAGAAAAGGTGTACAATGAGACCTAACTGCGTTCCCCTCCACGTTCACACCATTATGGGGCAATAAGGATTTCTCCCCAGGCAAGATGAGCTAGAAAGGACTTCCTTGCCTGGTGGGAAGGGAAATGTAGATCATTAAAGATATGTTTAAAGGAGGTCCAATAAAACCCTTTGAACAAATTAAAGATGAATATGAACTGCATGAAGCAGATCACTTTCTTTTTGTTGTTGTAGATTTATATAGCGCAAACTCGACCCAAAGATCTTGGCGCACTTTACATGAACACCAGCTACGTTACACAAGGACACATTAATTGTTTTGGTAGGCACTGGGAAATGAAGTGATTTGCCCAGAACCACAGGCTGTGGAGTCGACCCCGTGGCTCGAACCTTCATTTCCCAACTACAAAGGCGGCAGTCTAGCCGTGAGACCATATCCTTTCCCTTCAAGTGTCTCACTGGGTACTATAGCCTCTCATGAAAAAGGCAGCTGTAAGAAAGTTCGTCCTATTTGAAAAAGTATATTTTTCACCACAATAGTGAGAAAAAGGTAGTCGCAAAGTTATACCAACTCCTTAACAAAGAAGACCCAGGTGACAGACCTAGCTTTCAAGATACCTGCGAACGAGACCTTGCTATTAAAATAGATGAGGGCTGAAGGCAAGATATAATAACCAGGGGAATACATTAGCTAGCCATATAAGGACCAAGCATCGCTGGAAGGTATGCATGGTTCTGGGCTCATTCACTGAAATACTCTGGTACTACCCTGAACTACAGCCCTTTTGGCAGTTAATTTTTAGTACGATTGAAGACATTACAGGCTCCCAGTTAGCTCACTGCCCTGAAGTGGATCTTCCTCAGAAGATATTTACTCCTCTATGGCAGAAAAGGCATACCTATATCCCAGCTACCTTAAGTAGCGAAACAATGCATATTGTCACTATGAGGCATTACAGAGGTCCCAGGTGAGGCGATTTGGACAGGTAAGATTTGGTGGCTTCTGGCATGAAAAAGTCTCAAAAACTGCCCAAGAGAAGGAACGGAATTTAGAAGACAGTGGGAAATGCTTGTAAGCTACCTCGCGAGAGGCTTTAGAGGGCTGCAATGCCCCAGAAGGTTTAGCGTTGAATCCCTGAAGATTCTAAACTGGACCTCTCTTGTGAAAATAAGACCTTTATTGGGGGCCTAAAACAACCATAATGTTTCTTTTGTCAGTACTGTAATTAATTAGACTGATTGAGATTTGTAGAGCTGAATGCAGCTGATGGCGGGTAAGTACCTGGGTGGGAAGAGCTTTTGATTGGAGGGGTTAGTAGTTGTGGGTATTGTTTTACACCTTCATGTGTAATTTGCTTCTCTTAGATACGAAATGTAAAAAAAAATAATTAAAGTAAAATGTGGTCCATAAAAGAATGTTTCTGGGTCGGTGCGACCTTAAACACTGAATTGTTGTCACGATATGTCGAAACCAAACCCCAAAGCCCCAGCCCAGACTCAAATTCCGCAAAAGTACATTAAGAGCAGCTTATTAAGTCTGGCAGATGAAGAGGCATGAGTCATTGACAATAGTTAGTTACATCCGAGCAAAGCAAGGTCAAAACTAATGCATTTCTGTGTGGAAGGCACAAATGTAATCATTGGGATGAATCACCAAAATGTTCTTTCCCGCACAACTGCAGCACACACAGTCTTATTTATAAATGTGCAATGTGCTCAGCATGTTTTTTTTCTGAAATTCTTGCTGCTTCACGCACTTGAAGAAAATGCCCCCATTCTTTCTGTGCAGTATTAAACAATCATTCGTGTAAATCAAATTCTTTGTAGTGATAGAACATTTGGAATTTGCTGTATTTTAAACGATGGTCTCCAGCCAACTGTTTCCCAACATGGCCTTCTGTAAGCCCGACACTTCTCCCTAAGCTGCAGAATCTTATTTATGGATGCCATAGGATCAGAGAAGCCAGGCAAACCCTCGCCAGTCTGACCTCGATTTTACACTACATCCCTATTACCTAATTAGGTGTCACTCAATACAAATGCTTCACAAACACTCCTAAACATTCATTTTGCAATTAAATGTGTACACCAATCTTATCAGAACAACACATGCAAGGCCTCTAATAGGGTCGTGGCATTAGAAGCTTTCAGGTAATGTTTTCCAAAGACAGTGGTCTATGTAAATAAGGGATTGGATTAAAACTAAATTATGTGTTTCCACCTGTGTGTCTGTCCACCAGTATTTTGTTTCCACTCTGTGAGCTTTCTATTGTGGCATCCAAACATATCAGACGATAACAGTCCCTAAAACAAGTCAGACCTATCGCTTTTACCAAAGCTAATTAGCAGTATCAGATAAATGAGTAATAACAAGTTTATTGTTTTGAATAATTAGAATTGAAAGCATTTCTGCTCTGAAAATATAAGCGTGAATAAAACTTTACTAATGCCTGTGGATACAGGCCATTTTTCTACCCTCATCTTTCTGAAATCCTCCATCTGCACATCTCCCACCTCATCTCTTTCCTTCTGCAGGTACATCCTCGCATCCCCTTCACTTCACAACCCCCCTCATGCACAGTGGACCCACCCACCTGTAACACTAGATTTTATTTTACATTCTTCCCTGTCAGTATTCGGACAGCTTTGTACTCCCTTCCCAATCTTTCCAGTACTATCACAATAACAATTGGAACATGGGACCGTTGCTCTGTGCAATCTGAAGAGAGGCCAAGGATGGGATGAGCAAATATTCCGAGCACCCTTATGATCCACTGACAGGAACTGTGAGAAACTCGCACTGCCTTCAGACTCAACGGCAGAGGGCTCAATGGGGCCTGTTATAAACACCCACTACCTGATCTCTCCCAGACACCGAGAGGCAAATGAGTTCACAGTACAGAAATACGATTTCTGGAAAAAGCTATTACTTTGATGGAATACAAGAAACATGCTAAATGTAAACAGGGACTCTTAGTTGATGTTAATTATTTTAATGTTTTTTTTACAGTTATTGCTGAGAAAACGATCGATATTTTTGCCTGTAAAGTTAAGCACATCAGTTTAGGGCTCAATATGACCTGTTTTGAACTCAGTGGTTATTAAATAATGACGTTAAGCAAGTTTGAGATGGCATAGGAATTTTATTCTCCAAAGCAACGTTCTACAATAACAGCTTGACCTAACATTTATGTGAGATGTCATGTAATAAGCACCACAGAATAAATATGTTCCACACCTAAATAGGGTACATACAGCCTACTTCCCTGTATGAATGCCACCGCACCACCACAACCCACAAAACAACATCAGCTTCGCAAGTAGGGAATGTCCACCCTCAACCAGCCATCCCAAGATGTCTCTCTTAACCCCTCCCATGCTCGTGACGGAACGATTCCGTCACGAGCCTCGGGTGGGCTGTGCTGGTGACGGAACAGTTCAGTCACAGCCCGCTCGCTGCGCCTGCGCTGACGTTCTGAAGAGCGGGCGGGGCCGTAACGGGACCGTTCCGTCACAAGCACAGCTCATCCGCGGGCCGTGACGGAGAGGTTACGTCACGAGCACGGGAGCACCGCGCGGCCCCGCCTCCCCCTTAGAGCTGCGGCGGATTAGCCGCCGCAGCGAAGGGGTTAACTGAAAACAAAAAAAATACTTCCAGAAATAGCAGCACTTCGAAAAGGTGAGCATTGTATGATGAGTAGGGAACCGCTGACACATTTATGGGAAAAAAGTTAAGCAGGGATTTTGCTTTAGGACAATTAATAATATTCAGATTCTGTTTGTGACTTTACTGTAATGAAACGTTCTAGAACCCACTCGGACACCTTTCAAAAAAATATAAATAGTCCATTAATCAGCTGCAAGTCTGACAGCTGAATTCCTTCCCTCAGGACCACCATCTATCTTCATACTAAGTAAACGTGAACCTCCACATTTGCAATGCAATAGGTCTCATATTTGCGAGAGGTTAAGTTATTGGCATTGTAAATGACAATGTCTTTTATTTATCTGGTTTGATAATTAACACATAAATAAAAGGCATTGTCATTTACAATGCCAATAGCTCAAACTCTTGTAAATGTCAGACCTATTTAATTTCAAAGAAGCAGCCGCCATTGTCCCGGGCTGCTCGGAAAGTGAAAGTGTGCATGAATGTTGCAGGAAAAGCATGTCATGCCTGCAGTAGGAGAAATACATGAAAGAAAATAGTGTTTACATACTGTGTAACAACAGAAGAAAAATGGCCAGTCCTCATGGGAGGTTACAAATGAAAACAAGGCAGTACTAAGGAGGGACTAACAAACCTATTAACGAATCAGAAGCCAGCATTTACAAAGGACAATGACACAAGCCAATGAAAAATATGGGCAGGGAAAGGGCGGAGCTTCAGGGCCATATTCAAATACAACATGCCTCGCAGAGCAGCGCATGCGCAGGCCAGGCTCGACCTAAAAACAACTTACCAACCCTAAGACTCTCTGCCTACGAGTAAGCAACATCCCAGGCTGAATGAACAAGTATTGGCAGCAAGGGATCCTAGATACTGCACTACTACGTGTGTTCAAGTTTTTTCAAAATTAGATAACCCTCTGATAATTGCCCACCTCAAAAAGCCAGCTACTAATATTAGCCTGTGCTGAACTGTCAAACTTGAGAAGATGTTGAATAAAAAGAATCAACACAAGCAAAGAAAAGACCTCTGGTATCATCCTTTTGCTATAAATGCAGCAATGTGCTGAGTCATGTTTTTTCTTTGAAGTACTTGCCTCTCTATATGTTTATATTTATTGAAACATCCCAGGCTGCTCAGAATCTCCTCATAGCTGCTGCCACACTATCTCCTGTGGCACAGACCATCACTGCTATATTCCGCCTTTCAGGCTCACAAAAGTTCTAATGCAGGCACCCAGCAAGCAACCACAAGATTGCAATCTGGATGAACTGTTTTTGCTTCATCCTTGAAAGTGAGGGTATGGTACCATAATATCAACTTCAGAATATGATCTGACAGAAATATCCAGTGCTGGATAAAATACTGCCACATTGGACTTAACGTAAAATGTTACCATTAACTCCCAAGTAAGCAGTTTTACGATTCCTAAAACATGATTCAACTATAAAAATAGAAAGAGAAAACAAAATATAAAGAAGGCCCAACTACTTTGTTACTGTGTGAGCAATATATATCGTAAACAAATCATATCAATTCACATTATTATTTAATATTGTGCCCCATACGTGATAAATGAAAGAAGTGCTTTTTTTACAAAATATTTCAAAGAGCTTGGTAAGTCTGTACATGATGAAGGCCAGCTATCTATGTAAAACATTGTAAACAGACCAGAAGTACTGAATACAATTAACTATGGAAAAAATATCAATAGATTTGTCATTCTCCCATTGACAGAATATGGGTGTTACAGAAAAAATAGAGTTGCAGATTATGTGTACCTTATCATTTGCTTGTTTACTGTTCCCAGTGTATCCAATCTTATCTGTGGGGTCATGACTCCTGTCCAAATCATCAAAATGTCATCAACATACCTCTTCTATTCTATAGGGTTATATTCTCTAGGAAAGGCTTACTCTCTGTGTAAACGTTTTTGCATTTGTATTTGTCCATGTAAAGGTTTGCCAGATTTGGAGCACAACCTGCCCCCATAGTTACTCCTCTGGATTGATAATAGTAGCCTCCTTGGAATTCAAAAAAGTTTAACCCCTTCCATGCGTTTGATGTGCGGGAGCCGTCTGATGCAAAGGTGCTCAGGGAATGCACAGGATTCCCTCTGGTGCGGGCACAAGAGGGATTCCATTTCCCCCTAAACAGCCTCTGGAGCTGGTGAAGAGCTTCCCAGCTCCAGAGGCTGTGTGTTTCCCTGAAATGACGATCAGTGCACAAATTGATAGGCTCATTTCAGGTTAACTTTCAATTTGCTTGTAGGGCTGTCTCATCCCAAGCACGTAGAAAGGCAGGAGAGGTATCATTGGAAAGGGGAGCCTTTGCTGAACCTGTGCGGGCTGCTGCAGCGCAGAGAGAACTGCCGCCGCTGGGCGCCCGCCTAATTCTGAACCTTTGAATCTTTCTGTGCTGTACCTGTGCCGGCCACTGCAGCTCAGAGAGAACTGCCACCACTGAGCGCCTGCCTAATTCGGAACCTTTGAACCTTTCTTTGCTGAACCTGTGCGGGACGTGGCAGCTAATATGAGAGCTGCCGCCGATGACAGCCTGCCTAAATCTGCACCCTCCAAGCTTCCGCAGGATCAGTGTGGGCTGAGAGCCGCTTTGACCCCGCACCATCCTGATTTGTCCTGTGGGCCGCCGCAGCCGAGAGGAAGCTGTAGCTGCTGAGGACCCACACCATTGTGATTTATCCCATGGGCCACCACAGCAGAGAGAGAGCTGTAGCCGCTGAGTGCCCACGCCATGTCCTACTGTGCACCATCATGATTCATCCTGTGGTCCGCCGCAGCCGAGAGAGAGCTGTAGCCGCTGAGTGCCCACACCCTGTGCAACTGTGCACCATCGTGATTCGTCCTGTGAGGTGACGCAGCCGAGAGAGAGCTGTAGCCACTGAGTGCCCACACCCTGTGCGACTGTGCACCATTGTGATTTGTTCCGTGAGCCGCTGCAGCTGAGAGAAAGTTGTAGCCGCTGAGTGCCCACACCCTGTGCTACTGGGAACCATTGTGAGCTGTCCCGTGGGCCGCCGCAGCCAGAGGAGAGCTGTAGCCGCTGGCCGCCCACCACCCTTTGTTACCATGCATCATCGTGCTTTGTTGTGTTGGTTACCTCAGTTAAGAGAGAGCCGTATCCCCTGAGCGCCCACCCCTTGGACTACTTTGCATCCCCCTTTGGAATTGTCCCGAAGGCCGCCGCAGCTGAGAGAGAGCTGTAGCCGCTGAGCGCCCGCACCCTTGACAACTTTGCATCAGCTACGGAATTGTCCTGTGGGCCCCCGCAGCTAAGAGAGAGCTGCTGCTGCTGCTTGCCTATCACCGAGCGACACTACAAGAGTCTTTGCCTCCCTCAACCCGGCCCGCCGCAGTCACGTGCTGCTACTGCTGAGAGCCCGCCTGTCCACGAGTACCCGAGTCAGTGTGGGTGCATGCTGCTGACCTCTGCCGCCTGCATTGTGGTCACTGGGAGTCTGTCTGTCGCCGTCTCAGCTTCTTTGAGAAGCTGCGTGCATGCCCACCTTTCAACAGCAGGTACCTGATGTGCAATGGGTCGCGTAGGCCCTGTTCCTGAACACAATCCATTTTACGCTTTGGTGGAAATGTTGTTATCTCTTTGAGTCCCTACGGGTTGACATGAATTGTCATTGTTGAAGCGCTTTGAGAGTTCAGTTAAACTGTTAGATAAAGATATTATTTTTCTATACCTACCTGAGTTGTGTCCTTTTGTGGTGTCATTACTGCCTTATTGTACGTGGTCATAAACACTTCACACACTGTCTCTGAGATATTCCTAACTGCTCATGCACATTACCTCAGGGTTAAGCAGGGGTATTCGAAAGGGGTGACCCACTTGCCCTGACTTAGGAAGAACGATCCATATTTGGACAGTGGCGCCAGCCAGTGCCAACTAGAGACCCCCATTACTAACACTACCCAACCGGAAACCTCACCTGTATATGGGAAACCTTCATGGCCACGTTTGCAAACACCCACTCATCTGAAGTCCGCTTCCTTCCGTTTAATGAACCCATGGCGGAACGGAAGGCCACAAGCGCACAGAGGACCACCTTGAAACATCTTTAAAAATCCATGAATAAACTATTGGGATCACTGAGGCTACGGCCAGGGGACAATGGCCTTCTACAGCAGCTCCGGAATAGCAAAGCCGAGATCAGGAAATTCAAATGGGACATGAACAGACACAACAAAAATTAATTCTGGGCCAAACTTTACCACAATTCTAAAGGAAATAATAGTGCCCGATTCTGGTTAACGATAAATAAAATCTTCAAATCAGCACACAGCGGCCTGTCTGTGCACATCACAGAAAACACTTGGACATTGTACTTAGAATCTCACTTTTACCAACAGACATTTGTATTTTGGCTTCCAAGAACAAACAGCCAGCTTCCTTAACCCAACCTGTGACAACTCCTGTGGTCGAGGCATAAGAAATCGATGCTGCCATGGTCAGGGAACAAATCTCCAAAGGGGGGAAAGATAGAGCACCCGGGCCAAACGGAATTCCACCAGCTCTTTTTAAACACAATCCAGAATACTGGTCAGAGACCCTAACTCCTCTCTTCAACCCTGTTAGACAGTTTGGGCACCTACATGCATCATGGAAGGGCTCCATTATTAGACCAATTTATAAAGCTGGAGACAAAACCCAACCAAAGAACCTGATGGCACTGTTAGATGTTGAGGCAAAATATTTTGCGGGGATTCTACTATCAGAGCTGTAAGAATGGGCATCAGAGCACAACATAATTCCCCTTTGTCCGACAGGCTTTTCCAGGGAGACCGGCACCACATCAAATCATTTAGAGATGTCACTACTTATCGACAAGGCAAAATTAACCAACCAAACTTTTCATTTCTGCTTTGTGGATTACAAGGAGGCCTCTGACAACTTTGACCGAGCAAACCTGTGGAGGAAATTGGCTCTCTGGGGGATTCCTTCGCCCCTTCAGAAACTTCTGATACAATTACACTCCAACACATGGCTACAGGTTAAGCTAGGCAACGGCTCCCACCTTTCAAAGTGCATTCCAACAACAAAGGGTCTAAAACAGGCTTGTGTGCTTGCACCAACTCTTTTTAACCTTTATACAGCAGATATGACATCAGCACTAAACAACTACATTGAGCATGCCCCTCGATTAGGGGGAGAAGCCACCTTGAGTATGTCATATGCGAAAGACATGGTTTTAGCAATTCACTCAAGTTGGACTGCAATGGGTACTTAAAGCACTGCTTGACTATGCAGTTACAAACAATCTGGAAGTCAACATTAATAAAAAGAACACCCTGACAATCAACGGGAAAGAACATCTCATGCTTGGTTCTTGGGTAAAACTCAGATTGTGAACACCACTGAGTACAAATATCTAGGTGTCAAGATTGACAAGGGCGGCCAATTTGTAAAACAGCTTGAGGCCATAAAAAGGAAAGGGATGATGATCGCGACAATGCTAAGACAGCTCAAAACAAGATTGACTGGTCCAACTTTTTCTTCGCTGCTACGTGTTGCGCAAGCAAAAATTCCATCGTCAATCACTTACGGCAGTGAAGTTCTGAGAGGCAGGGGCGCCTCATTGCAGGACACCACCTTGGCAAAGGCATAAAGAGTTATGCTGAACCTCGCCTGCTCAGATCCGTCTTTGGACTAACAAAGCAAGTTTGGACTAAGAAAGCGACTCCTCGGAAGGCGAGGCTCGTACATTAAGTGCTGGCATAAAATCAAGAACTCACCAAGGAACATGCTAAACCACCGGCTCTGGCAGGAATTGAGCTGCACATTCATCTCACCAACCAAAGCCTATTTGGAGGAATCACTGGCCACTACAGGCTTAGCCGAATTATGGGAAGTGCCAACAACGCACTTGCACTTTAAGGTTGTTGTAAATAAGGCTATCAAGAAACTTTCCATTGTAGAGGACAAGGCAACCCAGTCACATAGGAGCAATGCGTGGATGACTCTGAGCAGCTACAAATTATTTGGACCACAGGCATACTTCGACCTGGGGTACTCCAGGTAGTCAAAAGAATCCTTTCTAAAATACAGGTTAGGAATCCTGCCTGCTATTCAACAGGTTCCACCGTGGCTGAGAGAGGACTGTAGGAAATTATGCAGGCTATGCGGAGATGGATACGAAGACATCGAACATTTAATATGCTACTGCATCAATCTAAAAAAGGAAAGGGCAGACCTTCTAAAAAGTCACTTTAATGAACGAGGCATATGGACCCGGAGACAAGCAGTGCTTGCTTGCTACAAACCAAGTGATCCGCAGCTAAATGGGAAGTTAATCAAGTTCTTGAAACTTGTGGCATCTAAGCAAGGCCTAATGTAATCATAAACAATAAAAAAAGAAATAATTTTTTTTACAATGAAAACAGACCCTTTTTTGCAAAGTGCCTAGCTGTGGGTTTTGAACCCTAAACTAGAGACACAGGGAAATCCAGGATGGGGTGACTTGTGTGGCTCTCACCAGGTTCTGTTACCCAGAATCTCTTGCAAACCTCAACCTTTGTCAAAAAAACTAACTTTCCTCACATTTCTGTGATGGAAAGTTCTGGAATCTCCATGGATCCACAAATTTCCAACCACCCCACATTTCCCAAATTTGCTCGATAAAAATGGTACCTCAGTTGTGTAGGTAGGCATAGTGCCTGCGACAGGAAATGGCCCAATACACAACGTTGACACACCACATTCTTACATTGAATACTGACCCTATTTTTGCAAAGAGGCTAGCTGTGGATTTTGAACCCTAGGGGCACCTAGGGAAACCTAGCAAACCTATACATTTTTGAAAACTAGACACCCAGGGAAATCCAGGATTGGGTGACTTGTGTTATCAGGTTCTGTTACCCAGAATCCCTTTTAAATCTAAAACTTTGTGAAAAAAAGAAACATTTTCCTCACATTTCTGTGATGGAAAGTTAGAGAACCTGCATGGATCCACAAACTTCCACCCACCTGCATTCTCCAAAGTCTCCTGATAAAAATGGTACCTCACTTGTGCAGCAGGGAAGGGCCAAAAACATAATGTGGTGACACCAAAATTACCTACCACAAAACAACCTGGTTTACAAGGGGGGCACCTAGTTTTTTGGCCCGGGCTCGGAAGCTATTTAGGGAAACCTATCAAACCCACACCTTTCTGAAAACTAGACACCCTGGGAAGTCTATGTGGGCAAACGTTTACAAGGGCCTAAGCGCGAACTACATTAAAAGGCCAAAAAAAGGCTTAGCACAGGCGGGGAAAAGGCCTAGCAACAGAGGGGTTAAGTCTTTGCTAGACTCAGTAACTCAACTATAAACAAAAAATCCAAAACATTGTAATTGCAATAAAAACCCTTTGGTAGTTTAACCATTCAGAGAGTAGCCTTGAAAACATATAACTTCAACAAGTGGAAAGTGTATATGTGTATGGGATCCACATGGGTAGCCATGCGCTCTATAAATGCTACCTCATGTAGTTAGTAGATGACCAACTGCTGTATATGGCCAAAGTCCAGCATAAAGTCACAAAGTGATAGGAAAGTTTGCTAGTTTGTGGGGTGTTACTGCATTGTTATGTAAAGAGGTGCATATTCAACTCTTTCCTAAATTGGGGCAGCATTCCGGAGCTCCTGATGGGTGCATGGATGATGTTCTAGATCCTGGTTGCATACATGGAAAAGGCCTCCTGACATGTTTTTCTTTTTCACACTTTTTAGTCTGCAGTCTTATTGTATCTTGGCCATGGTTATACTGGTATCCACCAGATATAGGGAGCTTGTCTAGTGATAAGTGGGAGTAGCTAGTTGTGATAGCTTTGTAAATGATGCAACTGATTTCAAAGATGGTTTGGGCTGATGAGAGGTGGATGATGTGATCATATTGCTCCAAACCCTGGATAAAATGTGCCACAGCACACCTCATACAGGGCCTGAAGAAATATATCAGATACCCTTAAGGGATTTCAGTGTGGAGTCTGTGAGTTCAAGGAGCAGGTGTTATCACTATCCAGATGTGAGGTATGCAGGTTGAACAGCAGTTCGGAAGTTGCTTTCTGGAAGAAACAGATGAACTTTCTTTATAAGAAAGTGGCGGTACCAGGCTACCTTTGTTTAGGGGAATGTGCTCCTTGAGGGAGAGGTTAGTATCCAAGGTGAATCTAAATTACTTGACTATCATTGAAAGTTGGGGTTTCATAACATTCAAGGGTACCAGTTACTACTGACATTCCCAGAGCAGTCTACTCTTCCCATCACACATTTTCCAGGCTGCACAACTGACAGGTAGTAAAATAGAAGAGGGACTCTGAGGTCAATCAGATACTGATTCTAAATCCACCCACGTGATAAAATCTCCTGTAGATCAACCTTCTGATTTAATGATAAAGGATTAATAGAACACTGATAATAGATAATATGCGCTAGAGAGCAAGAATGTTGTTTGTTTGGCAGCAGTTAATAGCCATGCTCATGTACTTGATTTCAGTAACCACATGTTGATCGTTATCACTTATTCAATATTCACAGTGATGTTGTTCAAAAAATAATTGTCAGACCTGGCATCTTTTCTCATATTTCCCCTGTCTTTTTGCTTTCTGACCTCCTGGTTTTGACTCTATTTTTGCTGGTTTAGTGTCTCTTCGCACTTTCTCACAGCTGTTCAGTGTTAAAGTGCAAGTGCTCATACTGTAAATTATGTGATGGATTTGTGTTTCCATGATTGGCATGATTGATTTTCTAGTATGGTGCACAGAGAGTGCCAGGGCCTGTAAATCAAATGCAACTAGTGGGCCTGCAGCACTGGTTGTCCACCTTCAGAAGTAGCCCTGTAAAGGGATCTCAGATCTGCCACTGCAGTGTCTGTGTGCAGATTTTACTGCCATGTCGACTTGGCAAGTGCACCCACTTGCCAAGCCCTAACCTTCCCTTTTATTACATGTAAGTCACCCCTGAGGTATACCCAAGGTACCCTATAAGCAGGGTGCAGTGTAGGTGAAAGGAAGGACATGCACTGGCGTGTGCATGACATGGCCTGATAGTAAACTACAGTGTATTTCGTTTTTTACAATGGAAAGGCTATCTGTCTCATAGGATCGAATGGGAGATACTTTGTAACAGCTTACAAGTATATCTTCCCATTGGGACAGGATAGAGGAGTGGAGTTTAGTATGCATGAACTTAGAATGTAATAATGCATCTTTTAGTAAAGATGTTTTTATAATGTGTGTTTGAAAATGCCATTTTTGAAAAGTAGTAATTTTCTTGCTGTGTTTCTTTTCTGGGTTGTGGATTGACTGTCTTGGCTTTGAAGTGACAGGGGCTGGGGATGTGCATTCACTGTGGAAAGCCACTGGGGGGTTTGAGGTGTGTCCTGTCTTTTCTGGAGGAGTCAGGGCTGGGCTGAATAGACCTGGGCTACATTTAGAGTAGTGGGAGGAGATTTCCTTGCACCTGAATAGGCTTGGTCAGCCTCACACCATGCTGTCCACACCTCCTGCCATTCGACACAGCCACTGAGCCGCTGCTTGCACCGCTTCCTGTGGGCACCGCACTTCGCACCTCCTTGACAACGCTGCTTTCATATTCCTGACGACGATGCCCCACGTCAGAATCAACACCGCGTCTTGCACCATGGTTCGAGGGCATTGCTCGTAAGTTACACAATACATCGGCCTCATTGTGCGCCGCAGCCTTGGCCTACAGATGCCAGTGCCATAGACTCCAGTTCATCAGCCAATGACAGCGCTAAATCAATGCAATGCCGCTACCGGCACGTGACCTGCCAGCACCTTGACAAGCACAGCATCACTTCGCACAGCAGCCCTGTCTCACTCACGCAGCTGGACAACCGTCACCTATTCACTGCCTGCACCGTGACCTGAGGGCACCGCACGCCGCACTGCTGCACTTTGTACCGCAGCCCCGACTCCTGCAGATGTCAGCGCTCCTAATTTTAACTGTGAGGAGTTTGATCTGCAATGCATGTGACTTCAAGGGCCCGACAACTCCTGCACCAACTTCTGGAACCGACACCTGTGGATGCTGGCTCTACAGAGCTCAACAAGAGATCGGCGAAGCCCTGCATTTCTAAAGGTACCTTTTTGCAGTTCATCCTGATGCCGTAGCTGGCCTGCAATGCTGCAGTCAGCCATAACTGTTTGGAATTGTTGTTCACGATGCCGTGATAGCCCCGGATGAACCTCAAGTAACTGTATTTTAAGTCTATTTTTGATTATTGAGATTCCTGAGAACTGTATGGTGGTTTTCTATCATTTCTGGCCTTGTTTGCATGAATTGGTTATTTTTCTAAAGCTGGTGTGGTGTCCTTTTGTGGTGTTTTCACGGTATTACTCCTTGGTTATGTGCAAATGTTTCACAGACTGCCTCAGAGATAAGCCTAACTGCTTGTGCAAAACTAACAATAGGGTGAGCAGGGGTTATTTCAGTAGTGTATCCCCCTTATCCTGACTAGGAAAAAGGGTCCCTACTTGGACAGGGTAATAACCTGCCAACTAGAAAGCCCCATTTCTAATGATACACTATTATAAGATTGTATTGTATAGTAAGATTTATGCTGCCTTTTTGTCATGTCTGATGAGGAATTGTGCATGTTCAGTGTTGTTCCACATGGCCTTGACCTAATAACCCACATGAGCCTTCTGAAGCAAACAGAAAAATCCAGATGTGACATTTAGTGCTGGATACTATTTGCAGGATGTGGGCTCTATACGTTATAGCAATATTCAGGGGGAGACAATGGCCCTGATTACGAGTTGGTTGGTATATTCTGACCTGTGCATAAGCCCCTGTTTACGCACGGGTTGGAATCACGAGTTGGCAGATATTTTTTACATCTGAAAGTTATCTAGATTCATTAAATACTTCAACCTTTGTTAAATATCGGCAAGTTAAACCTGCCGAAATTTAACAGGAGAAAGGAATACGGTATTTACTCTATCATGCGGATTTTGGTGCGTTAAACTCCCAAATTAGCATGTTATTTCCCACAAACTCATAATAGGTGTTATTTAACGCACCCAATAAATATTTTACACCGTGGTATTATTATTTACCAGGTGTGATAAATTTTACCTCAATTTGCATTCAGGGGTATTGAGACCGAGATACAAAATTCACAAGAGTCCTTCAGAACTGGGCACTTTATCCCTGTGAGCTTTTACCAGATACACGTTGTACACCTCTAGTACATCCTCCTTATTTTGTTATATGTTTCTGTGAGCGGTAATAATCTGTCCCATTAGGACGAAGCAACATAATGGGTGCTGCAAAGCTCTCAAGTTTCCCAGCTCCATGTGGAAGTAACTAATTCACCCCAGGAATTTATTTTGCACTCTAGAACTGATAGTCCTGATTACCTAATGAGTAAACAAGACTATAAATCCCACAATGCACAGAAAGTTAGGACTAGTTCTGCTACACAGCACTGTACTGGGAAGCGTGAGATTTGTGACCATTACTATTCCAGGGCTAAACATTCATCTTTATTTGAAATAAAGATACAGGCACATATCTCACAGTTATTGAGACTCACAACACATGCAGAGAAGCAACCACTATCAACACCACTTTCAACAGGCGTCCCAGCAAACTCTCTAACTTCACACGTGCACATTGCCAATAGGAAGACGTACAGAGCACAACATGACACCAAACTAGACAAATCACGAGAACACAGAACGCACCCTTTATTCTAAATGAATAACCAATGCATAACTGCTTTTTTCAACTTTTTTTTTTTTGCGATGCTTATTTATAAACTTATCTTGTCAACCGTTTAATTGATTAAGGCCCAGGGTAATAGTGTTATAAAAACTGTTACTTAAATGTGTACATGCTTCCTGATTTCAGCTGCTTTTTGTATAGTAGGGCTCTATTAGTGAATTTGACAAACACAGGATTGTGTTTGACGAGCATTAGGGCACACCATTATTTACATAGGCTTCCTCTTGAGGAGGTTTATTAAATGCACTTCCTAGGCTCACCCCTTTAGAGCGGCTCACCCCACCTTTCTCATCCTAACTTAGAGCACTGATTCTAAAACAAAAACAAACAAGTCACATGATAACAGTAGCTACCAATAATGGTGATGTTATTATGTGTGCTAGATTGAGAGGACATGCTTAGCACAAAAATATAACCAATGAATCGATGTCAAAGTCTGCATGGCAATGAGAACAGCATCGGTCATTTTTTTCTTCTGTAAGGCTCTTGATGTATACAGTATGCTGTCGTCATTTTGACATGGGCATTAAAAATAACCATCTTGGCAGCTGGAAGTATAACAACCGGTTTTAAATCCTGCTGAATGCCTTCCAGTGGTGTCTTCGAAGTGACTGTGCCCAGTTTCTACCTAATATTAGTTTTAATGAGGTGGCTGCTGCTAGGTTTATTAATCTGATTGGCAGGTGCGTTCAGGTAGAGGAGCAGGAGCCTGCAGCCTCCTGACCGCGTCTCATAATGGCATCCATGAGGAACACGTGACTGGCTGTAGAAGATAGCTTTAGGTAATGGTTCTTTAATAATATCAGCTAATTTGCTGCAGGCTGCCATGTTTGCTCAATCATAGTTTGGATGGATGTGCTTCACTAGGGGGTCATATTCACGCCCTAGTTTTGCCTCCAGGATCATCAGACTCTCTTAACACAGAGCACATGAATTACCACCATGTGCAGTGGCCAGGCGCGTGTGAGGGTGCAATGTTGATGATGTTGATATATTATTTTTACAAATCCCCAATTGCAAACCACATGCATAATCTAATGTGAGCTTTTCATTAAACTGTAGCCATCTGCTCAAGTCCCTCTGGTAGCCTGTACCGTGTCTTCGCACCTGAGGGAAGCGGCGCTGGTTCAGGGATCACAAACTGGGGATGAGCCCTGATGAGGTAGGGGGCAGTGGAAGGGCAGGGCTCGAGTCGGGGTACCACCCGGGTGGACGGCGTCCCCCCACTTATTTTACCGGGGTGACGCCGTCCCCCCTGCCAAACAGCTGGACTTCACTCTGGCCTCTCTGGGGCGAGGAGCTCGGCACCTTTCGTGACGTCACTTCCTGTTGCGACGTCACTTCTGGTGACAGCGTCCCCCACTTCTCTTTTTACGACTTGTGCCTGTGGAAAGGTGAAGTGAGCAACACTCACAGCACAGCAGGGTCAGGCCAAAGGGAAGCAGTTCTGCTTCAGGGAACACAAGACAGGTATGAGCCCTGATGAGGTAGGGGCAATGGAAGGAAGATGTGTGCTATTCTCACAGCACTGCAGAGTCAAGCCAAAGGAAAGCAGCTTTAAACAAAATGTGGGTGAAAACATAAAAAGTTTACGTTTTTCAAGACAAATACTGCAAAACCTACATTGAGCAGAATCATTTCCACAGAATAAAAGTTTTTAGACAATAGTTCACCCAATTTGGAAAATTGAGCGATGTAGCTTTCAAATATCCTCTACGTGTTGACCACTGCATGGGTTATAGCTTAGAAAGCTAGGGGTATATTTATTATAGGTTTTGCATCTCCCTGCACAATGAAAGGCGACGCAGTGCGGTGCAAAACCTACAATGAGATCATTTTCAAGCCACGCAAGGCCACCCCGTGTGGCTTGTTAAATCTAGTGTAACTAAAGGCAGAGCAAGTCGCTGCCTTGCGTTACACTGCGCTGTGAATGCGTTATATTGGGGGTACGTGGGTGTTCCCATGCTTCCACCCATGTACTCTGACAAATTCCTGAATTTACCAAGAGTTGTACACCTGGGAGTGCATCAGAATTGTATGCCTCCCCACCAGAGGCACAGAGAGGAGAAATATATCTGTGCTGTCTGTAAATGTATGCAGATGATGTGGCCCATTTTTTTTGTGTCGGAAAGCCAAAATCCGATTGCAGTGTTCAGAATATTCAAGTGCTTTTCAAGCCTGTCAAGCTACAGCAGAGGTCTTCAACATGGCGGGCGGAGCACCTTGGGGTGGCCTTAAGTGATCTCAGGGGGAGGGGGGGGGGGCTTTCTCTGGCCAAGAGAAGCATCATGCTTTGTTTTAAGTGTTAAAAACATGATCGGCAGTAAGCCACTTTGTAATGGGCCATCAGTAACAACTTTCGTCATGTATATCCTGAATGGGAGTATCGGTAAAAAGGAGTAATGGAGCTTAACTGCATTGTTTAAATATGTTTTGACATATTTAAATACCTAGTATACCAAAAACAGAGCACAGCACCACAAAAAGTACCACTGACCAACAAAAGTCAGTAATGTATTTGAATTGCTCAAGTACATCATAACTCAAATCAGTCCAAATGGCAAGAACATAAACAAATATGTACTTGGGCAATTAAAATACATTACTGACTTTTGTTGGCAAGTTTGTACTTTTTGTGGTGCTGTGCTCTGTTTTCGGTTTACCAGATTTTACATGCATGGAGGAAGTTTTTTCTCTGCACTGAGTGACACTGTGGATGGAACAGTGTTAACATTGAGCACGCCCCATGACATATTAATCTATACTTGTGCAATACGTTAACAGAGGTGCTGACTGGTTTCTTAGTAGCCACTGCCATCACTTTTATATATTATATTTGAGTACATATTTAAACATTGCAAAATTAACAGAATAATTGTGAAAAAAATTGAGGGGGATGCAATGATTTTCTTTTTTTTTTAAAGGGGTGCAATAGTAAGAAGTTTGAAGACCACTGCGCTACTGGATCAATATATAAATGGAAAATGGTATTTTAATAAATGCCCAGAAATTGATTAAGAATTGCAAAGAAAGTAACATTAAGGCCAGTAAGGTACCAAGGTATCCAAGTCACGAGTCAAACCTCTAATAAGTATGCCAGTGCTTACTTTGTAAAACAATATGTGCCAGGGCTCTGATCTCAGCCTGACGCTGTTCAACATTTACATGGCCCTGCTCGCACACGTAGCCCGACAGCACGACCTCGACATAATCTCCTATGCCGACGACACTCAGCTGATCCTCTCCCTCACCAAGGACCCTATCACTGCCAAAGCCAACCTCTACGAGGGAATGAAGGCAATCGTCGACTGGATGAAGACTAGCCATCTGAAGCTGAACTCGGACAAGACGGAGGTCCTCATCCTCGGCTCCAACCCCTCAGCCTGGGACGACTCCTAGTGTCCAACGGCACTGGGGGCAGCCCTGACACCCACCGACCACGCACGCAACCTGGGAATCATCCTCGACTCAACAATCTCAATGACCAAGCAAGTCAACGCCGTCTCCTCCTCCTGCTTCAACACCCTCTGCATGCTCCGCAAGATCTACAGATGGATCCCGTCAGATACAAGAAAAACAGTCATCCAGGCCCTCGTCAGCAGCAGACTCGACTACAGAAACGCCCTCTACGCTGGAGCCCCGACCAAGCTCATCACTACAATGCATCCAAAACGCCTCGGCACAACTGATCCTCGACGTACCACGCCACAGCTACATCACCCCCCTACCTGAGAAACCTGCTTTGGCTCCCCGTCAACAAGGGGCTACCCTTCAAGCTCCTCACCTATGTACACAAGGCACTAAACAAGCCCAGCCCAGCCTACCTGAACAGACGTCTCTCCTTCTATATCCCCAACCGGCAGCTACGCTCGGCCGATCTCTCACTCGCCACGGTCCAGCCCATCCGAAGAACAACCACCGGTGGGAGATCCTTCTCCCACCTCGCCCCCAAGACATGGAACACCCTTCCACTGAGCCTACGGCAGACCAAAGACCTACTGACCTTCAGGAGGATACTCAAAACCTGGCTGTTCGATCAGTAGCGCCCCCCCCCCCCCCCCCCCCCCCAGTGCCTTGATACCATCGCAGGTATGTAGTGCGCTTTACAAATGATTGATTGATTGATTGATTGATTGACCAGGAAGCCACTGCAGCTTGCACCACCCATTGCCCCTGTTATGGCAGTGAAAACAACTACTACCGTCTCTCTCGCCCTCAAGTTTGACAGTTCAGATAATTCCATGACCCCAAAACTAAAGGAATGGCTGAGGAGGCAGATATTAGTAATTTTTAATGTATATTGTATCCCTAAACAACCATTGTTCTACTCATCTCTAAATTAGATGAGCAGTGCTACCATGTGGCAGACTGTCACAAGTGCAGTTTTGACAATTAAGTGCAGGGGCCGAGCTCCGGGAACCAACTAAGTAGCAGTGCGAGCAACGGAAACCACTGGCTCAAATTAAGCACTGTTATAGACTCAATTATCTCTGATTATTAAAAACCAATAGAAAGTGACTTTAAGACATGGAGACAGTTGTGAAATGTTTGTTGCATAAACAAAGGTAAGAGTGGTAATACTGCCCCAATGCTAATTTTTGTTTCAGTCCCTATCATGTAAGGTTGACAAGGTTTTTTTTTTAAGTTAAGAGGATTAGTCATTAATTTTATTTGGGTGTTCAAAGTCTTAAGGTGTCCAGGAAATAATTATATTTAGTCACTGGAAAAAGGGTGATTGCACATGACTAGTTAGCAGCTTCTGCTGTCTTTCTTCAGAGATTAGTCATACCTCATCTTGGAAGTGCCGGTTTTTCAGTTATGCTGGACTAAATTTCAGCAATTCACAGATCATTGGAGTGTTTGGCACAATTCTATGGCTAGAAATTATGTAACGAGGTGAAATATAAGACCCACTCTCCTTATGTGAAGTTCATGCACTGTGAATGAAACAACTAAAAAGTAGATGTAAAATCAGGGGTGACAATGACTGACAGGAGCAGGTTGGAAATGCGTTGGAACGGAAGTGGCTGAATAAATGATGCTGGGCAGATAGGAACATTTGTAAAGGGCGAGGAGGCATCTGAGGCCGGGCAGAAGGGGGTGGGGAGGGGCACTGGCTTATATCCCCAGAGGAGTTTGGGTCAGGTATTGAATCATGGTCCCTTTGAGGCAACCACTAACAGTGCAATTATGGCTCTCAGTATCGGATTTGCTGTCACAGCTCACAGAACGCTGTTGGTGACACAATATCGCCCCACAGCTATGGAACAGCATCAAAACAAGTATATCATGATGGAAGCTACCTTTTTTCAGTGAACAGGAAACATTTTTTTCGAATTCGGTTCATGTTGTTCAAATGGGTCATATAATGGACGGTTCCTAAATGTAAGTATTTCTATCAATTGCTCGAATATATCGTTGCCACATTTGGCAATGAGTTGAGTCTTCTTGAGTTAGTATCTTTTGCATCTTTGGTGTTCATTCATCAAGTATAACAAATGCAAAAGTGGAATTTCGCTGAGCATATATCATATTTAGATACATCCAATATCATATTAAAAAAAGAGAAAAGGAGGATGGACACTTTTGAAATTTTAAATATATATTTCTATTTTGCTGTAGTTTGAATATATGCAGGTCTCCAGGCAATCAGGAGCCTACTGTAGGAGATCACATTTCATATGCAATGTGCATATGAATGAAACACGTGATATCCAAGCCTTGTCTGGGTATTATTGGACCAATTCACAAAATACCGGGGTAAATCTGCACCACAAAGTTACACACATGCAGGAATGGAGATTTAAGCAATCTATGTATTCAAAAAACTTTCCAGAAGCAGTCCTGAAAAGCTGAACCAGTGACACGTTTGCCAGCAAATATTTTGTGTAATCCTGATTTCCCATGTGTGTAGGCATAGTTGTCGAGCAATGGGCCTCATTCAAAATTTGCTCTGCTAAACTCACTGTTCTCTCGCACTGTTTGGATATGGGAGAAGCACTGTGTTTACACCGATGAAGCCTCCGCCGGATCTCTGTCAGGTGATGAGGAACTGGGGCCCGCAAGGTTTTCCAGAAGAAGTGAAGAGTGGCCTACTAGAAGAGCATAACACACATGCAATACACAATGGTGCAAGTTTGGAGAAGGTGGAGAGTGGGCCTCTGGCAGGGAAAGCCTGTAACAAACAGCCAATCAGATATCCCGTACCACACCACAGCTTAAGGGGGGTATTTAAAGGTGACTTTAGCAGCAGAACGAATTAGTCTGTGTCTTACAACTTGATGTGTTGTTAGGTTCCCTCTCTGATCAGTTAATTCACTGTTAGCGTTTCCACACCTTTGTTGCTTTTCCCTTCCCTCTTCGTGTTTCTAAACTTTAGGATTTCTTTAATACCTGGTCCCCGTTAGTCAGCCATCATTTCCATCTTGAAATTTTCCTTGCTGCCTCCTGTTCTTCCGAAACAGGAGAGAGACTCCTGCTACTCCGGTTTGTCAATGACCAGTGGCGGTGGCCGCCTATCTTGAGTGGTAGGGCAGCCACAGGAGGAGGGCATGGGTTTGAGGAGGGGAGGAGAGGGGGGGTTAAAATAAAAAAGAAAACAAGCATTGGAAATGCAATACGGCTCGCATTAGGAAAGTTTGAGCTATTGGTCTTATAAATTATTATTTTTTTATTATTTGTGTTATTTTTTAAAATAGCTAAATTAATAGCTTTGTCATTTACAATGCCAATAGTTATAACGTTCGCAAATGTGACGCCTATTTGTAATGCAACATGTTTTGTATTTACGGGACTTAGATGTATTGATATTACAAATAACAATGGCTTTTAATTTTTTTAAATAATTAATACTTAAATAATTTATTTAATTTGTAATGGAAATAGCTTAAACTTTTGTAAATAACTTTTGTGAAGATTATGTTCAGTGTTTTTTATTGTGACGAAAATCCAAGAACAGAAGTAAAATATTAACATCTTTTTGTGATTTGTAATAAAGCGTGAAAGCTTCAAAACAGTTTGAAACGTTGAAAGAACATATTTGAACCAGTGATGCTGTGGTGGTGCTGAGTGATGCTGTGGTTGCGCTGAGTGATGCTGTGGTTGCGCTGAGTGGTGTGTGTATCGGTGGAGCTTAGTGGGTGCATTGGTGGAGCTGTGTGGTGGGTGCATTGGTGGAGCTTAGTTGGAGCATCGGTGGAGCTGTGTGGTGGGTGCATCGGTGGAGTTGTGTGGTGGGTGCATCGGCGGAGCTGTGTGGTGGGTGCATCGGTGGAGCTGTGTGGTGGGTGCATCTGTGGAGCTGTGTGGTGGGTGCATCTGTGGAGCTGTGTGGTGGGTGCATCTGTGGAGCTGTGTGGTGGGTGCATCTGTGGAGCTGTGTGGTGGGTGCATCTGTGGAGCTCTGTGGTGGGTGCATCTGTGGAGCTCTGTGGTGGGTGCATCTGTGGAGCTCTGTGGTGGGTGCCTCGGTGGAGCTGTGTGGTGGGTGCATCTGTGGAGCTGTGTGGTGGGTGCCTCGGTGGAGCTGTGTGGTGGGTGCATCGGTGGAGCTGTGTGGTGGGTGCATCGGTGGAGCTGTGTCGGTGGAGCTGTGTGGTGTGTGCATCGGTGGAGCTGGGTGGTGGGTGCATTGGTGGAGCTGTGGTCGGTGGAGCTGTGTGGTGGGTGCATCGGTGGAGCTGTGTGGTGGGTGCATCGGTGGAGCTGTGTGGTGTGTGCATCGGTGGGGCTGGGTGGTGGGTGCATCGGTGGAGCTGTGTCGGTGGAGCTGTGTGGTGGCTGCATCGGTGGAGCTGTGTGGTGGGTGCATCGGTGGAGCTCTGTGGTGGGTGCATTGGTGGAGCTGTGTCGGTGGAGCTGTGTGGTGGGTGCATCGGTGGAGCTGTGTCGGTGGAGCTGTGTGGTGGGTGCATCGGTGGAGCTGGGTGGTGGGTGCATCGGTGGAGCTGTGTGGTGGGTGCATCGGTGGAGCTGTGTGGTGGGTGCATCGGTGGAGCTGTGTGGTGGGTGCATCGGTGGAGCTGTGTCGGTGGAGCTGTGTAGTGGGTGCATCAGTGGAGCTGTGTGGTGGGTGCATCTGTGGAGCTGTGTGGTGGGTGCATCGATGGAGCTGTGTGGTGGGGGCATGGTAGAGCTGTGTGGTGGGTGCCTCGGTGGAGCTGTGTGGTGGGTGCATCGGTGGAGCTGTGTCAGTGGAGCTGTGTGGTGGGGGCATCGGTGGAGCTGGGTGGTGGGTGCATCGGTGGAGCTGGGTGGTGGGTGCATCAGTGGAGCTGTGTCGGTGGAGCTGTGTGGTGGCTGCATCGGTGGAGCTGTGTGGTGGGTGCATCGGTGGAGCTGGGTGGTGGGTGCATCGGTGGAGCTGTGTCGGTGGAGCTGTGTGGTGGCTGCATCAGTGGAGCTGTGTGGTGGGTGCATCGGTGGAGCTGGGTGGTGGGTGCATCGGTGGAGCTGTGTCAGGGGAGCTGTGTGGTGCCTGCATCGGTGGAGCTGTTTGGTGGGTGCATCGGTGGAGCTGTGTGGTGGGTGCCTCGGCGGAGTTGTGTGGTGGGTGCATCGGCGGAGCTGTGTGGTGGGTGCATCGGTGGAGCTGTGTGGTGGGTGCATCTGTGGAGCTGTGTGGTGGGTGCATCTGTGGAGCTGTGTGGTGGGTGCATCTGTGGAGCTCTGTGGTGGGTGCATCTGTGGAGCTCTGTGGTGGGTGCCTCGGTGGAGCTGTGTGGTGGGTGCATCTGTGGAGCTGTGTGGTGGGTGCCTCGGTGGAGCTGTGTGGTGGGTGCATCGGTGGAGCTGTGTGGTGGGTGCATCGGTGGAGCTGTGTCGGTGGAGCTGTGTGGTGTGTGCATCGGTGGAGCTGGGTGGTGGGTGCATTGGTGGAGCTGTGGTCGGTGGAGCTGTGTGGTGGGTGCATCGGTGGAGCTGTGTGGTGGGTGCATCAGTGGAGCTGTGTGGTGTGTGCATCGGTGGGGCTGGGTGGTGGGTGCATCCATCGGTGGAGCTGTGTCGGTGGAGCTGTGTGGTGGCTGCATCGGTGGAGCTGTGTGGTGGGTGCATCGGTGGAGCTCTGTGGTGGGTGCATCGGTGGAGCTGTGTCGGTGGAGCTGTGTGGTGGGTGCATCGGTGGAGCTGTGTCGGTGGAGCTGTGTGGTGGGTGCATCGGTGGAGCTGGGTGGTGGGTGCATCGGTGGAGCTGTGTGGTGGGTGCATCGGTGGAGCTGTGTGGTGGGTGCATCGGTGGAGCTGTGTGGTGGGTGCCTCAGTGGAGCTGTGTGGTGGGTGCATCGGTGGAGCTGTGTCGGTGGAGCTGTGTAGTGGGTGCATCAGTGGAGCTGTGTGGTGGGTGCATCTGTGGAGCTGTGTGGTGGGTGCATCGATGGAGCTGTGTGGTGGGGGCATGGTAGAGCTGTGTGGTGGGTGCCTCGGTGGAGCTGTGTGGTGGGTGCCTCGGTGGAGCTGTGTGGTGGGTGCATCGGTGGAGCTGTGTCGGTGGAGCTGTGTGGTGGGGGCATCGGTGGAGCTGGGTGGTGGGTGCATCGGTGGAGCTGGGTGGTGGGTGCATCAGTGGAGCTGTGTCGGTGGAGCTGTGTGGTGGCTGCATCGGTGGAGCTGTGTGGTGGGTGCATCGGTGGAGCTGGGTGGTGGGTGCATCGGTGGAGCTGTGTCGGTGGAGCTGTGTGGTGGCTGCATCAGTGGAGCTGTGTGGTGGGTGCATCGGTGGAGCTGGGTGGTGGGTGCATCGGTGGAGCTGTGTCAGGGGAGCTGTGTGGTGCCTGCATCGTTGGAGCTGTGTGGTGGGTGCATCGGTGGAGCTGTGTGGTGGGTGCAGAGGTGGAGCTGTGTCGGTGGAGCTGTGTGGTGGGTGCATCGGTGGAGCTGGGTGGAGCTGGGTGGTGGGTGCATCGGTGGAGCTGTGTTGGGGGAGCTGTGTGGTGCCTGCATCGGTGGAGCTGTGTGGTGGATGCATCGGTGGAGCTGTGTGGTGGGTGCAGAGGTGGAGCTGTGTCGGTGGAGCTGGGTGGTGGGTGCATCGGAGGAGCTGGGTGGTGGGTGCATCGGTGGAGCTGTGTGGTGGGTGCATCGGTGGAGCGGTGTGGTGGGTGCATCGGTAGGGCTGTGTGGTGGGTGCATCGGTAGGGCTGTGTGGTGGGTGCCTCAGTGGAGCTGTGTGGTGGGTGCCTCAGTGGAGCTGTGTGGTGGGTGCATCGGTGGAGCTGTGTCGGTGGAGCTGTGTGGTGGGTGCATCAGTGGAGGTGTGTGGTGGGTGCATCTGTGGAGCTGTGTGGTGGGTGCATCGGTGGAGCTGTGTGGTGGGGGCATGGTAGAGCTGTGTGGTGGGTGCCTCAGTGGAGCTGTGTGGTGGGTGCCTCGGTGGAGCTCTGTGGTGGGTGCATCAGTGAAGCTGTGTGGTGGGTGCATTGGTGGAGCTTAGTGGGTGCATTGGTGGAGCTGTGTGGTGGGTGCATTGGTGGAGCTTAGTTGGAGCATCGGTGGAGCTGTGTGGTGGGTGCATCGGTGGAGCTGTGTGGTGGGTGCATAAGTGGAGCTGTGTGGTGGGTGCATCAGTGGAGCTGTGTGGTGGGTGCATCAGTGGAACTGTGTGGTGGGTGCATCGGTGGAGCTGTGTGGTGGGTGCATCAGTGGAGCTGTGTGGTGGGTGCATCAGTGGAGCTGTGTGGTGGGTGCATCGGTGGAGCTGTGTGGTGGGTGCATCGGTGGAGCTGTGTCGGTGGAGCTGTGTGGTGGGTGCATTGGTGGAGCTGTGTGGTGGGTGCATCGGTGGAGCTGTGTCGGTGGAGCTGTGTGGTGGGTGCATCGGTGGAGCTGGGTGGTGGGTGCATCGGTGGAGCTGTGTGGTGGGTGCATCGGTGGAGCTGTGTGGTGGGTGCATCGGGGGAGCTGTGTGGTGGGTGCCTCGGTGGAGCTGTGTGGTGGGTGCATCGGTGGAGCTGTGTCAGTGGAGCTGTGTGGTGGGTGCATTGGTGGAGCTGGGTGGTGGGTGCATTGGTGGAGCTGTGTCGGTGGAGCTGTGTGGTGGCTGCATCGGTGGAGCTGTGTGGTGGGTGCATCGGTGGAGCTGTGTGGTGGGTGCATCGGTGGAGCTGTGTGGTGGGTGCATCGGTGGAGCTGAGTGGTGGGTGCATCGGTGGAGCTGTGTCGGTGGAGCTGTGTGGTGGCTGCATCGGTGGAGCTGTGTGGTGGGTGCATCGGTGGAGCTGGGTGGTGGGTGCATCGGTAGAGCTGTGTCGGTGGAGCTGTGTGGTGCCTGCATCAGTGGAGCTGTGTGGTGGGTGCATCAGTGGAGCTGTGTGGTGGGTGCATCGGTGGAGCTGTGTGGTGGGTGCATCAGTGGAGCTGTGTGGTGGGTGCATCAGTGGAGCTGTGTGGTGGGTGCATCGGTGGAGCTGTGTCGGTGGAGCTGTGTGGTGGGTGCATCGGTGGAGCTGTGTGGTGGCTGTGCGAGTGAAAACTGGAATGTTGCTACTCTTGTGAACTGGCTTTAATTTCCATCATTGTTCTACGTGTTACAACTTGAGGCATATTTAAATCAGTTGTGCTAATGTCCGATCCCGGAAACTGCATTGTGCACACTTCTAATTTCAGGGCTTCAAGTAGCAGTCACTGTGTTTTATTTGGGAACAACTCGTCTCTGGTGGTTGTGCTCTAGAAAGATAATGCAGAGGTGCGAATGGAGATGTCTGGAGCGAATGGGACGAAGGGCTGTTTTTTTTTCTTCAATTTGCATCACGGGACCTGTGTATTAATGTCAACCTTTTTGTTGCCTCGTGAATGAGGTTGATTTCATCACATACATTCAATGAGGACTAAACCTTTTTAGGAAGGTGTTGCAGGTTTGCAAAAATGGGTACCCATATTGAAGTCTTTAGAAGCATGGTGCTTTGTAGGATGGCGAAAATCACTGAAAAGCGGACATCATCCAAATAAGGGTAAGTTAACAAGCATGCGTCTGAATGTATGGCAAAGTTACGTTTGAGACTGCGAAGAAAAACCTCACTGAATGAGAGATCAAATGAGCATAGGCGTTGTTGCTCTGTATTAATTGATTTGGGTAATAACTTTCAATCGTTTAACAGCAAAAGAGGCCTGATCTGGTATTTGCCTGGAGCCGTGCAAATGGTGGCCATAAAGTCTCCATGGTTAGATTGATATATTTTTGCTATGTCGTTTCTTCGTGTCCATGGTTGCCTGTTTGTATGTAGGCCCAGGCTGCAGAGTCTAGAGGCTGCATTGCTGCCTGTGTAAATGGACTCTCCCTGTTGCCGAGGGCCTCTGTTGCAAAGCTGTGCCAGGGGCTCGGCCTCGGCGCTGAGCGAGAGGGAGGGAGGGAGGGAGAGAGGAAGGAGGGGTAGATAGAAATGCAAGGCCGCAAATTAAAAAAAACAAGCATTGGTAAATGCATTGTAAAACGAGTTTATATTCAAGTTGACTCGCATACAGAAGGCCCCCTTTTACTAGCATAAAAAGTCGGGAGCCTTGGGGGTTCACAATGGGCCACGCGTGTCCAATTTCGATCTCAGGCAACTGAGACGAGCATTGTAGTATATTTAGCAAACGCAGTGACGTGACTGTTAAATAATGTACAATACCTAGGCGCATGTGCAGTTTGAACAAATCACCGTGCTAATTAAAGGTGACGATGACAGCTGCTAAAAATACCAAATCAAGAAAAGAAAAACAAAATACCATCCGGTGGAGCCTAATGAAGTGACGACTGCCCAGCTTTATCCATATTCAACAATAACACAAAAAGAGTTTAGGTTTAACACACGCACCAATCACAGTGCAGATGCTTCGGGACTAGGGTGCACAACTACAGAGATTAGATAAACATGACACGATACACCACTGAAGTATGCTCGTTTTAGCTAACACTGCTAACAGACGGAGGGCATTGCTGTGGGGAGGGGGGAGGAGAAATGCGAATGGCGGGCAGGGGAGGGGGCGGAGCGGGAGAGAGTGTTAAGCAGCAGGGGCCTTTGAAGTGACTTCAAAGGTGTGGGAGGAGTGCGGCTGAGGGAACAGACGGCGATTTGGTGATGTGCACGCGCATTTTAGGTCAATGCGCAATCGCATTGACCTAAAAGCCACGGGCACAGCACCAAATCGCCAAGTTGGGTAAAGTCTGTTTAAAGTCTGTTTAAGCCCCTATAGAGCTTCGCCAGCTATGCGCATGCGCACAGCAGGCGAGCCCTAAAAAGAAGAGACTTACCTGCTCTGCTGACAGCCGCCTTGCTGCTCCTCTCGTCACCATCGGGTGGAAGGGGATAAGCCCTTAGGGCACAGGCTCTCCACCCAATCCAGACCAGGATTGGAGTGGCCTTGTTTGCTGCTCAGACGGTGCATTGAAGCCTGTGCCTTTTCTCCAACCCTGCTGAGTAACATAGCCAGGTTGGAGAAACATAAATGAGCATGTGTGCTTGGCCGGCCTAGGACGGCCAGCCAAGCACACGTGTACTTATGAGCGCACTCTACTCCTCTCTGAAATGCCTGGCCTCGCCACTCCCTATAGTCATTGCGGGGCTCTAACTCAGTTATTGTGATTTTATTTACCATCTGTTGGCGCGGGCTATGGGGCGATTTCCTCCGCCATTACGGAGGAGCCGCGCATGTCAATGACCCGTCACAGGGAGTGCGGTGTTCCATTCTGGAGACCTGTCTGCCAAACCCAGTAAATGAGGAGTCGAAACTGGTCATACAATGACGACACAATAAAACGCATAGCAGTTACCCTTGTGGGTGTTGCAGCACTAACTGATTTCGTGAGTAAGCTCCTGAACAACCGAGAGGATGACTGTTTTGAACTTTATACATTTCACAACAGAAATAGAATAAAAGAAGAAGTTCAAATTGAAGTAGGTGCTGCAGGAGTTAGTTGTGTTCTCTTTGTCCCTTCTCCCTTATCTTCTTTTGCCCTTGTCAAGGTCATGGTAGTGGGACTCTCTAGCTCTGTGTTCACAGACCTGTCCTCTTAGGGAGCAGCTTGATGTATCCTCATCAGTAGCCTATCTCGACATGATATCCTCAGGCGGAGGCTCAACACTCCACAAGTGTAAACCTCTGGTCTATCCCCCAGAGGTCACTGTGACAGTCATCCTGCCCTATGGAAGACAGGGCAAATGTCACTCAATTTCCTTACCCATATCTAACATGTGACGTATGACGGACTGAGGCAGATACAATGTAGGAAGCCCCCACATATAGGGAGGAAACTCCCTGCACTTGGGGACCATATACCATTTATTTTTTGTATTGGGAAAACAACCCCCTACTTGGCATTTTATTTTCTCTTGTAGTGTTGGGATGGGAGCTGTGGAGGTGTCAGCTCCCATCACCACACAGAGGTCCCTACCAGGCAGGGAGGATTATTCAACAGAATGGGCGATATACCACAGAGGGCCTGGTGCGCTGGAGGATGGCCCGCCAGAGCCTAGATGACCACCAAAATCACAACCTAGCGCTAGTGAAACTTCCGTTGGATGGGCCACATGAGGCAGTCGTTTCTGATGTGAGTTCCTATACGGAATGTGATGGGCTTAATAGTTCATATGCTTTCACTACTTATTTCAATAGCAATGACAGAAAGAGGAAAGGCTCCATTTTACTCTGAAGCAGCTGCTTGCCAGAGCAATTAGTTCTCCTCACTATATGGTGCAGAATGTTGTTAATGTGATCCCGGCCACCGAGGCATTCTGTTTGTGAAAAGAACCCTTTTCTCTTTTGTATCAGGAGATTTCCACTTAATGTTCACATATATTACTCATCAACGACATGATGTGTTTATTAGAACAGGAGCATCTGAAATGAATATTGCTTGCCGACAAGATGGGATTCAACGGAAATGTAATTAAATGAAGTTTCAGACGGTCTGCAGTTTTAGGCTAGTATTAATTTCCCTAAGGGTCTGTCATGGAGGGGAAGAAAAGCACTTCCCGTATGACATTCATACAGAAAAATGGAAGAGAAATATTGCTTTGTAATGGAATTTTATAAAGCTCACAGCTCTGCCAACCTCCTACGGGTCAAATTAGCTATTATTAAAACGAGACTGTGGGCATGTGGTGGCGCCCTCTATGGGGCTAATTCGCGACACCAATCAGCTTAAGTACCCTCTGTGTCATAGTGTTGAAAAGAACGTCAGGGCATATGTACAAGGGGGATGCGCCACTGGAATACCATTTTTAGCAACGTTCTGGTGGGGCAATGTCCTGATTCATATTTACAAAATGGACCTAAGCTGGTTTTTGTGTGCAATTGGTGTTGCGGTGGGTGTACACCCATTGCTTTTTGACACTGCCCCGATTTACAAAGATCTGTAAATCTGAGGCAGCACCAAAACTAATGCCATGCAAAAGCAGGTGTTAGATTGGTGCAATGAGGAGAAATACTTTTATTTCTCCTCGTTTTTGCTTTTTCTATGTGTGCTGCACAGTATCAGACCTTTCCTCAAGAAATCCTCTGCTGACCCCAGTGAATTACAGAACTGCTGCCCCATCACAACTGCTCCCTTTCCTCACCAAAGTCCTCGACAAGGCCATCAACCAGTGGCTCACAAAACACTTTGAGAGAAACAACCTTCCCCACACTTCACAATTCGGTTTCCATGCCAACCACAGCACCGAGACCACCCTGATTGCCGCCACTGACAACATCCCCTGAACAGGCAGCCCTGATCCTCCTCGACCTCTCCATGGCGTTCAACACCGTATCCCACCACACACTCATCAAGAGACTGCACCACATCGGGATCCAGGGAGATGCCCCCAGATGGATCGCATTGTTTCTCACAGGATGAGATCGGAGAATCTGCCCACCTCCCTTTGCCTCAGAACCCAATAGCACCATCTGCTGCATCTCTCAAGGTTCATCCCTCAGGCCCATCCTCTTCAGCACCTACATGACACCCCGAGCCAACATAGTCAGAACCCATTAGCTCAACATCACATCCTATGTCGACGACACCGAGCTCAACCTCTCGCTCTCAGCTGACCTCACCACCACAAAGACCCACTTCCACAACTGCATAAAGAAAGTTGTAGACTGAATAAAAACCAACTGTCTAAAGCTCAACACTGAATAAAGACCAACTGTCTAAAGCTCAACACTGACAAGACCAAAGTGATGATCTTCGGCAACAATGACACTCCCTGGAACAGCACCTGGTGGCCCACCGAACTCTGACCCACTGCCACACCGAAAGACTATGCCCGCAACCTCAGCATCATCATGGACAGCAAGCTCACCATGAAGGAACAGATCAACACAGTCTCCTCCACCTGCCTCCACACACTCTGCATTCTCCAAAGAATCTTCAAATGGCGGGTTATTGGCATGAGGAAAGCCATCACTCAAGCCCTAGACACCAGCCAGCTGGACTACAGCAATGCACTCTATGCAGGAACTTCCATTGAGGTTATGAGGCGACTACAGATGGCACAGAACTCAGCAGCCAGATTCATCTTCGACCTGCCCAAATGGACCCACATCACCCCACATCTTAGGAACCTCAACTGGTTCCCCAGTCAGAAAAGATGCCAATTCAAGATAATGACACATGACTACAAAGCCCTCCATGACCTAGAACCAGCATACATCAACCACTGCCTGAACTTCCACCAACCATCCAGAGATCTTCGCTCCGCCACCTCGCATAGACACTGTGCATCCGCTGAAGCCACAGCGGAGGCCGTCCCTTCTCCAACCTCGCCACCAAATCGTGGAATTGCCTTCCCCTCCACTTCAGGGCATCATCCTTGCTGGCGGAATTCAGGAAGAGACTCAAGACCAACTGAGCCCTGCAACCTAGCACCATGATACCCTCACCGGTGATTAGTAGCACTATACAAAATACTGTTTGGTTTTGGTTGGTTATAACAGGAAAATATAACACTGGGAAGAAGCGTGCAGTTTGTAGACATGCAATGTGAACAAGCTCAAAATCGTTCAGGTGCCATCTTTTAAAAGGGCTTTCTACTGTTTCAGCTTTGTGACATTTGTTTTCAAGTACCAAAATATTAAAAGGTTTAGAAGAATATTTTATTGCCTATCATCCACACATCCATCTAAAGGCTATAGGCACATATTCACAACAAATATTTGTGCCTATCGTATGACAAAGGAAGACACACAACATTATTGCGAAATCGGCTAAGAGAAAACATGAAATGCAGACAAATTAAACATAATAGGGACATATTCCAGCAACTAGTGTCCTGGACCTTTAAAAAGAAAAGACCACCATTATTCATTACAAATGGGAGTCGCCTTTCTCATCTAATTTTCGGTGGCAGTTTATTTTTGATGTGTGCAATAAAATCAGTATGCACGTTATAACAAGTAAATGTTAACGTCACAAATAGGTCTATAGTAACCCCAGAAAATTGCGCAATAATAAAACAAAGACCTTACGGCGTATAATAAAATGAAATAGTATTTTCACACAGTCAAGACCGCTGGCAGCTTAGCGTGGACCTGTCTGTGTGCCCTTTTTTGGTTCTAGAGAGTTGCTGTAGATCACACCCTTTGTACATACATTATGGGGGGCTCCTGTTTTGATCGATGCATAGTGCTTACACACATGCCTAAATGTGCGCAAACTCCTCTAGATTATGCCGACCAGGCATACCCATGCCCAACAACACCAGGACATTTTATGGCCAGACTCTTACAGAATACACATCAAAATAACATGGAAAGACACAGACGTTTTACATTAAGCACATGTCTTACTATAAATAAACATTAATGTTTGTATACTTTCGGAATCTAAAGAGAAGGAGATATATGTGAACATCTGGGTGTTGTTATGATGCAGTTGTGATTCATCGGGTTCCCTCCTGTGTTAATCAGGTACATTTAAAGTCTGCATTGATAGCACGTAGGAGCAGGGCGTCTATTATTGGTGGACACGGCTACCAATGTGTCCTCTAGTTTACCTCTGCCCTGGGGAATTGCCTTTGCATGCCCTGCCTTCAGGAGGTGGTGGACAGGAAGAGGAAGCCCGGACATCTCATCTCCTAGCCCCTCACAATCAGAAGTATTTTCAAGGGATTTTCACAGGACATGAGGGTTTCCACTTACTACCGATCCCTTTGCATATTTCGTCAGGTAGAGGTTTGAGCTCTCAGCACACTTCAAAGTAATTAGGATAAGGTCAGTACCACGGTGAAATCTCTTTGTGATTATCTTTTTTAAACTGGAAACTGGAAGATGGCATCAGGTCAGGAACCTAAATGTATTCCTTCCTCCACAGCAACTCCTTTTGAGGTTTTGGCTCCCAGAGTAAGTTAGATGACCCAGAGGCCCATCACTTCCCAGACCCTGTTTATTTACGAGGCCATTATTGAGACATACAAGGCCTGGTGCAGGCACTATGGGGCAAACAGCATCAACTTTAAGGGCATGGTTTATGTTTCAGCTGAATTTAAAGGGCAGATCAGAGTTTTGGACAGCAATCTTAACACTGGTTGGAAAGAGTAGGAAGAGAAAGAAGGCTGTGGTGGGATTTTTAATAGAGAGACAATGATGATTGGATGCCAGGGATTAGGAAGGTAGCATCTGGGAGTTGGGAGGTCTTTTCCACACCAGTGCCGAGGACTATGGTGGGGGCCCTGCCTTCTGTGTGAGCTATTAGCTTTGAACATGGGCTTTTCACTTATGTCTGAGCATTGTGGAGTGTTCAGAGCCAGAAAACAGGCTTTAGACCAGAGGGGCGAGAACAACGTGAGGGTTAAAGCCCATACAATTGTTATTCATCTCTTGCCATAGCGCTTTTGGAAATCCTACTTTATCAAGAGATAATTATTGCTGAGATGCCGTCGACATGTTAGTAGGGAGGACGGAGGACAGCCAGCCAGTACAGTTCAAAATCAAGAGAAAGACGAGAAAGATGCAGGAGAACCAAAAAGTAGAGAAATAAGAGAATGGTGGAAAGGATAGAGAGCGGTACAAGAATATGGCTGTCAGAATATCCTCTGATATTCATATTGTGCCCTAAATACCATTCACAAAAATATAACCCCACTGGAAATAATAAAAGGAAATGTACACATAATGGGGCAATATATTTATAAACAATTTTTTGAACATAGTATTTATATCAGACAATATTTCTGATAATATTCTGACATACAACCACAATTAGTGAACCAGTTATGCAAGCAAAGACACTGGAATTAGGAAAGGAGGTATGAAAAGATAAACACTGGGACAGGGAGACCTGCCCACTTAGAGAGACACTAACCCCAGTGGAGTGAGATATAGTCCCCAGGCTACGAAGACAGACAGCAAAAGAGCAAGACATAGGCATCGGTACAGGGAGAACTGGTCACAAGTCCTTAAAAAAAAGAAGTGGACTCACCAAGTTAGGCAGCATGCAAGTGACATCATGGTGCATGACATGACATGCAGCATCACAGGAAGAGGCATCACAACAACACATTACAGCACAGAAAGTGAAATCACAAGAAGTAACATCAGATTTTAGGACCTCACACATGGTTAGCCGGTCCATCTTAAATTTCAGCACATTACAATAGTCTGTGTCTCAAATTATAATTTTTTTTATTTCAACATGTTTTTTATTGTTTTTACATACACACATGAAACATAACTCTGCCATAAAGAAATTGGCAACAAGGAGAAACATGACCATAATCTCTTCGGCTTAATCAGTTGCAAAGTCTGCATTTTAAAATATCTTATGGGGCTGAGGCTCCTACTGCAGAGATCTTTGTGTGCCCAATTAATCCCAGGAAATAATATAATGAGATAACTCTGGAGGTTAACACATTTGAAAGAGAAATCTGAGTTATATCTAGACCCAGTTTTAAATCAAAGTAGCATAGATGATTCACATATCTCCTGTAAAGCAAATCATGTAAAATGCAGATAACTGCTTTTTATTTCATATAGATGTGTAAGTGGGTTACTGCATTTAACAAAGTGATGTTACTTGCACTTCAAAAATTGCAATCCTTCTAATATAGCACAGTGAGTTATGAAGGACATGTGACTCTTGCATCTTGTAACCCCCACTGTCTTATGTAACATATCCTGTACATTGATTTCAACACCCCCCTCATCCCTCTATGCATGGACCTAGGTATTAGACCTATTGTCGAGGAGATGGGACTGTGAGCGTTAACCTTTTTGCATAGACTGTGGTTGACTCCAGAACTAGCAGTTTACCAGCTAGAACTAAAGGAGATCTTGAGTTTTTTGGGTGTGGGCAAACTACTGTGGTTTTCATATATCAGGGAGTTATGTTACAGGATAAGCAATCCAAACCTATAGAGCAACCCGAGGCAGCTTGCCTGACAATTTTGCATCCATATTTAGTTAGAGCCTATAGATCTCTCAAACTAGCCAACATTCAGGGGAACACCCAAACTGGCCATCTAACAACTGCTTTTTTAAATATTAAAGCTAAGTGTATCATTGAGCCTTTTCTGGATGTTATTTAACCTCCTATGGCAAGAAAGTTGTACATCCAATTTAGAGTGGGGACACTGCCGCTTCATCCCTTTATCAATAAATGGTCAAAAGCCTCCGCCCTTGGGTGCCTTGTCTGCAATTGTGTAGATGAGTCAGACATTCATGTCCTTTTTTTTTGTCCCGGCTATAAAATTGCCAGACAGTGATGGCTTGTCCCACTTTGCAGAATTTAGGTTTTAAGTGGTGTATGGAGGCATATAGAATATTAAGAACTGATACTCACCCACCTATTGTATTTGCTGTTTCCCGATATCTGAATTCTATGTGACTTAGACATAGGCATGCTGCTAAACTTAATACCCCAAGTATAAAGCTCCCATAATGTACATGCTGCCATATTTTATCAATTTCTAACTTTTTTAACCATTTCTCAGTTTAAGTTTAATCTTCTTTTATATTTTGAACAAATAACAGTATCAATTAAATGAAATTGGATACCAAAATAACACATCGCCACCTTTTTACTTATGACTGTAGTTTATTATGCATATGATCTGGCAGTTGTTTTTCTTTGAACATTTGTATTCTGCAATGAATTCAAATGTTGGTAATTTTCATATTCTTTGGTTGTTATTCTTATGAATAGTCTGCATATTGGGATTTTATTGTCAATACTTTTTATGGTCTACTCTGATTGAAATAAAGTTTATTGGATGGATTTAAACAATTATCAAATTATAATGTGTATGAGTGATGTAAAGTGTATGCATCCTGCATATAGAGGAGTAATACTATAAAAGAAATAAACCAAAATTGTGATATTTAAATTGTTATTTGTGTAAATACTGGGACAGACCAAAACATCTAACTTTCTTATAGTGCACGCATATCTCTTATCTACAGGGCCTGAACAAAGTCAAAGCCATGCCTCTCTTACGTACTTGTGAAGTAATAACAAGCTGTGTGCCTTTGTATTCCCTTCATTGCATGTATATATAGTTGTGAGGCTACAGATTACTCCCAGCCATGATACTCTAACAAAAGAAAGCCTGATGACCCTGTAATGTTGGCCTTTGTTCTAGGCCCAGCTGGAATTTAAAATAACAAACCCCCTAGCCGCATGCTTGTTGCTGCTCGGAACAAAAGCAGACAACGTGCAGGCACTGCTATATGTGTCCCAGTGTCTGAAAATTACATTGGAATGAGTTCAACATATTTCAGAGGGGACCTATATCTTGGCAGGATGAAAGGCATCCAATCTGTGAAAAGAGTAAGTAGATGCCATTTACCCATGTGTACCACAGACTTGTGCCCTGAGGTAGACATAGACACAAGAAAATGAGGCATAGATACTCTGACAGTACCCATGCATGGAGAATGAGAACTGGAACCACAGTCCCCGTGACAAGCCAACAGGGACAATTAGATTGCCGGCAATGACACTGAGAAAGAGCAACATTGACACATGAAGAGGTAGGCTTGAACCTGAGGGAGCGGGATTTTCTATACCTCATTCTTTGGTGTAACCCCTGCCACTGGTCATATCGACCTTTGTTTGTTAACAATGAGAAGTAAGGAGCAATCATCTACATGAATCCAATAATATGCTAAATCATTTATGACTTTTAGTACAGTTAATAAAGAAAGTTTTGTATGAGTGAAAGGGTTTTTATTTTAGTTTTTTTTAATTTTTTTTAATCATTTTATTCAATATGAATTAGTCTTCTGAATATCAGCATTAAAAATTAACTTAGTCAATTAATTGATACTTCAATGTAAGATAAAATAGGACAGTAGTCAAAATCATTGTGATTATTGTTATAATGGAGCAAGCATTTTCAATAAAGGAAGTTCCCTAATCTAAATACATTAGAATTAGGTAAACATAAGATGGCAGTTCAGATATTCAATAAAGAGTTCTGATGAAAGAAAAGTAATGAATAAGCATACATACAGCTACTGCATGTCAAGCTGGAAAGTATACTCTGCTCTAAATCAGCAGGCAATTCAATGAAAAAAAGTAAAGCAATCGCACATTAAAAGAAGTATCAGAAACTCACAGATGAGTCCCCAGTCAGAGAATCAGGAAAGGAATAGGGCCGCTACTCCAGTAACACACACTAATATAAACACACAGTTTTCCATATTGCTACATTATTTTCTTTTGTCTCCTATGCCCTCTAATAGAATTTCACTAAACTCCTGGGAATAGGCAGACTCCCCCTTTTCTCATACTGGTACAATAGACTTTAGACATTAGACCTTGAAAAGCCAAAAGGTTTGCATTTGTGATCCAGACTGTTCTTCTCATGACTCATTCTTCCTGTTCCCTCCCAGTGAGTACCTGACTACCAGTGGTTTAATACAAAACAAGTGCCTATTCTCAAGTTAACCAAAGGCTTCTGGAAATTTACATCTTCAGAAAAGAGAGAAAAACATCTTGTGCAAACAATGATTCAACATGAAAACAGGTCTTTGGATGCTAATGCTTTATTATCAGTTAACTTGGCATCAACAGAGCCTAACTTAAGCCAGTACTTATTTATTTCACCTAGAGGCTTATATTGTTAAGTATGATTGCCTACTACTATTGCTTGTGTTTAGTGTATATGCTATTTAAATGACTGCTTTGTACATTATTAAAAAAAAAAGCATTTTTGTTAGCGAATATAATATGGCTGAGATACCCGCCACCCCCTCTCAACACAATCCCCCAAGGATGGGAAGACGGAAACGGTTCTGAACTTGTGGAAGGCGGGAGGGAGTTACCCTCCTGGCCGTATTTATTAAAATATGAAACAAAATTAAAACGTTAAAATAACAGTTTCATATCATGTACAATTTCATTTACACATTACGATGTTCTTGGCTGACCTTAACACATCTCTAATACAAAGGTTCTCCTAGCCGATACTAAACATCCTGCAAATGCATTACTCAAACTTTGAAATTGTACATCCTAACATTACGGGCCAACGGCAAGGTCGTAACCGGTGTCAGATCCCCAATACCAGAACTCCCCCCTCACTTGTGAGGGGCGGTCGCACAGAGGACTGTACCTCTGTGCCAACTTCCAATTTCCCTTGTCTTAGCGGGGGCCCCCTGTTAACTCGACGCCATCTTTAGTGGTTGTCCGAGGACTCGTGTGAGGTGTCTAGAAGGTAGCGTAGACCCCCCTCCCACCCCACACAACTTACCACACCTGCCGTCGCAGATGTCCTGGCCCCGGGAAATTCCCAGGAGGGGCCCTAGCCCCTCCTCTCCAGGGAGGGGCCTATGGCCGCCTTCCCTTTCGGCGTCCCCATCCTTAGAGGGGACCGCCTCCCCGTTTGAGGGGCCAATTCCCGCCTCCCCCCGGGCGCTCCCATCCATAATGGGTGACGCCCCACCTCTAGGGATCTTCTAATTCCTGCTCACCGATCATGACCTTACCGCCCGACCAAAATAAATACGACAATCTAAAACTAAAGTGGAGAAAAACAATTTATACTTAAGTAAATCAAAGTATAATCTCTACCGAGTATCCAGCGCAACTACTCTGCTGAATAAAACATGCTGAGAATGAAAAATTATCAACTTTATTACACACCAAATTACCAACTTTATTCAAAACAACCTGTAAGAAAACAATATCACGACACTCGACTTTATTCCAACAAATCGCTGTCATCAGGGGCTGGTGGGTGGGTCAAAAATGGCTCTTCGTTCCGTCTCGAGCTCACGTGCAACGGGGAGGTGCAGCTTCAGAGCACAGGAACAAGAGGATGCTTCCTTGGCTTGTCGCTCCTTTTATCCTTCTTCGGGCGGGCGTGGACCCATCTCCAATCCGCCTCCAGGGCGTGGCTAGAGGTGTTGGTGTCTAGGACAACCCTCTCTTGGGCGGGAAAAGGCGCGCCCCAGCTACGCCGCTTCGGGCATACCAGCCGAGACTCGCCTCCCGCCCAAAATGGCTTCCCGGGGAGATCGGGGTACTCCACCATACGTTCGGGGGGACCGAGTGGTCGCTCCTTTCCATATGGCTGAGATACCCGCCACCCCCTCTCAACACAATCCCCCAAGGATGGGAAGATGGAAACGGTTCTGAACTTGTGGAAGGCGGGAGGGAGTTACCCTCCCGGCCGTATTTATTAAAATATGAAACAAAATTAAAACGTTAAAATAACAGTTTCATATCATGTACAATTTCATTTACACATTACGATGTTCTTGGCTGACCTTAACACATCTCTAATACAAAGGTTCTCCTAGCCGATACTAAACATCCTGCAAATGCATTACTCAAACTTTGAAATTGTACATCCTAACATTACGGGCCAACGGCAAGGTCGTAACCGGTGTCAGATCCCCAATACCAGAACTCCCCCCTCACTTGTGAGGGGCGGTCGCACAGAGGACTGTACCTCTGTGCCAACTTCCAATTTCCTTTGTCTTAGCGGGGGCCCCCTGTTAACTCGACGCCATCTTTAGTGGTCGTCCGAGGACTCGTGTGAGGTGTCTAGAAGGTAGCGTAGACCCCCCTCCCACCCCACACAACTTACCACACCTGCCGTCGCAGATGTCCTGGCCCCGGGAAATTCCCAGGAGGGGCCCTAGCCCCTCCTCCCCAGGGAGGGGCCTATGGCCGCCTTCCCTTTCGGCGTCCCCATCCTTAGAGGGGACCGCCTACCCGTTTGAGGGGCCAATGGCCGCCTCCCCCCGGGCGCTCCCATCCATAATGGGTGACGCCCCACCTCTAGGGATCTTCTAATTCCTGCTCACCGATCATGACCTTTCCGCCACAGGCCGGATAGTTGACCGGCTATCCGGACCCCCCACAAAAACTCCTACTTAAAGGTCATGGCTGCAAACTCTTTAACCAAGCTACGAAGTCTCCTATTAGTAAAGAATTCCCCACCCGGGACAAATGAACTCCATCCTCTAGATACATATGGTCCCCCCTGATACACCCATGCGGAATAGAATGCAATGTACTTGTACGGAACAATCTACCAAGTTTGTTATTCACCTTCTTCACTGAATGATTTACAGCAGCCACAGAAATAGCCCCCCGCCACACCTTTCGTGGAATCATATGGGACCATGCAATCGTGCACCCTGGAACCCTTCTCGCCAACCAACTCACTGTGGATAGTATCAACTCGAGAAGTACTCGTCTACCAGTGGTCACCAAATCATTGCCCCCAAGATGCACTATGATTACAGATGGCGGTGACCTTGTCCGCCCTAACAAACCCTCTATAAAACTTTGAAACTGGTCAATACAGAGCCCGCCCCTTCCGTAGAAGGTCACCCTGTACCCGTATTCCCCAGCCATGTGAATCATGTCACCTGCTTTGAATACGTCTGCGGCACGCCTCACGTATGAGTGGCCCACGACCCACACCACTCTTTCCTCAGCCGGTGATCTTTGACCGCTGGTTCCCAGGTGTCGGGTCGACTGCACAGTCCGCCCCGCCTCGTAAGCTCGCGACACTGTAAACCAAACAAAAACAAGAAGCGTGAGTGCAAGACATAGGCTTCACAACATGTGCAACCGCACATACCTTTTATAACAATTCGAGGACCAACGCCCCAACTGTTTCACTTTTTCCACACTCAGACCCCTGGCTGTAGCCTCGGTAGCAGCCCCTATCCGAAAGGAATGGGTCCCAAACTCGCACGGGTTCAAGCCCGCCGCTGCGATTGCCATCGTTAGCACCCGCTGGAACTGAAACCTAGTCAGTGGGGTGGCGTCGGCGTGCCTCAGCAAGCTTCCCCCCCATGATGCCGCCCTCTGCGCCAAATACTCCTCAACGCATGCTACCGGGCACATGGGAGATCCCGGAATCCGCTGAACCACTACACTGTCCCCGATCGCTTTCTGATCGGTCTTGGACCTGGCAAATGAGACTACCATTGTCTCCCCCTTAATTTGAATGTGCTCACGGCAAAGACCTCCCCCCGTATCCTGCTTGTTCCTCGCTACCAGCTCGCTTACCCGCATAGCCCCATGGAATGCTAATGCAAAAGCAGCCCGGAATAGCACTGTCTCTGATTGAGATGAACATGTCGCAGGGAGTACGGACAGTAACAGGGCCAACCTTTCAAGACCTATCGGGTGTCTTTCATCCACTCTGCAACCCTCACGGCGTTGCCACCCACGCAGCGCCTTCTGCACCAAGAAAGACGCCGTGGGATCCTGTATGCCATGGGCCCGTGCCATGAAAGAAATGGCGGCCCGGTGCCTATTGGCCGTAGCCACTGATTTGCCTGCCTGATGTAATGATAACAAAAAGTTCAGGACATACTCTTCTTGGCCCCAAAGCTCCCCCTTGCTGAACCCAAAAAGGACAAATAAGAACGGAACGCCCCTTCATAAGCTTTCCTTGTCCTGGGTGCTAGACTCTCTCCCACGAGGTCTTGTAGTCCGGGGCACCGAGAGACCAGAGAACTTTGGGAAATGGTGCCGCCACCGGGTCCGCTGAGGGCAGAAAACCCCAGAAGGCCTGCATACGGGAACGAGAAAGCGCATCAGCTGCCTGATTTAAAACCCCTGGCACATGTCTTGCCCTAAAGTGGACGTTTAGTCTCATACACAGCAGGACAATTTCCTTCAACAGTCTCAAGATCCATTTGCAGCATGCTGCCTGACTATTGATACACTCAGCCACGGTCATATTGTCAGACCAGAACACGACAGAGCGATCACGAAACTCCTCAGGCCATGTTTTCAAGGCCACCAGAATAGGGAACAGTTCGAGAAACCCAATGTTACCTGTCAGCCCACTCTCGTGCCACCATGTCGGCCAGGTTCGTGCTGACCAATGATTACCCAAGATGGCGCCAAAACCCACACTCCCTGCCGAGTCAGTCCACAACCCCAGCTCCACGGAGGAGACCACTGGTTTTGTCCACACGACACGACCGTTGAAATCCGCCAGGAATGCCAACCATATGCGCATGTCCTGGCGGACCTCTGCCGAGAGCCTTGTGCGGTGGTGCCCTTCCTTAAGGCCGACCATGGCTTGAGCAATAGAGCGGGAAAAGGGGCGAGCCATCGGTATTACTCTAAGGGCAAAATTCAGCTGACCCACAGCCTGCTGCAACTGATGCAAATTTACCTTCGTCTCACTAATACATGTTTCAAGCGATGCCTTAAACTTCGTTACCTTTTCCTTAGGCAAACGGAAGCACCCCTCTTCGGAGTCGAGCTCTATTCCAAGAAACTCGAGCGAAGTAGCCGAGCCCACTGTCTTACCTGGTGCCAATGGCACGCCAAAGCGAGTCATGAGATCACAAAATTCATTCAAAGCCTGTGCACATTCTATGTCCCCGGCTGCCCCCAGAAATAGAAAATCATCAAGATAATGCATAACATGTGTAAACCCTGTTGTTCTTGTGAACGCCCATTGCAAAAAACTACTGAATTTTTCAAAATACGCACAAGAGATGGAGCAACCCATTGGCATACATTTATCCATGTAGTAGCGTCCTTGAAACATGAAACCAAGGAGACGCTGATCATCGGGGTGTACCGGGAGCAACCGGAACGCCGACTCAATGTCCGATTTGGCCATCAGCGCTCCGGGCCCCAGGCGATTCAACATGGCGACAGCCTCATCAAAAGATGCGTACCGCACCGAACAAACTCCTGGGTCAATCGCATCGTTCACCGAAAGACCCCTTGGAGCTGACAAATTATGTATCAACCTGAATTCCCCTGGGTCCTTTTTGGGGACCACTCCCAGAGGCGAACAAACAAAATTAGCAACAGGCGGCATGTCATATGGGCCGGCAACCCGACCTCGGGTCACCTCCTTCCCAATCTTTGCTTGTACCACCGCCGTATTCTGCAGAACCGACAGTTGGTTCCTACATTGCGCTTTACCCTGAAAATCCCCCGCCGGGATGCGGAAACCATATGAAAAACCATCTCGCAACACCCCAGCGGAGATATGATCCGGATATTCGTTCAGCCAAGGAATCATTGCCATGATGTCAATCGGGGTAGGGAGAGGCGCCCCTCGGACTATTTCAGACCTGTTTGGCGCCCCCTCTACTTCCCGGATCACCATTTTTGGCTCTGCACATGGTCTCGGGGTGCGAGGACTGCCCGCACCCAGCACATTCATGCCTAAACCTGAAAGATCCCTGCGGCCTAGTACATTTGCCTCTGTTAAAGCTCCAGCAGACCCCTTTTTTACCTGAGTTGCCATTATTCCTTGTGTGCTGATCATTGCTTGATCCTGCCCGAAAGGGCGCCCCAGATGAATGGCGGGAAAACTCGACCATATTCCCCCCTAAAGATGGCGACTTCGCCGTGCCTGACTTCTCCATTCTCTGCCAGGAAATGGAGTCGAAACAATCCCACGTCAGGGATGAGTCGTGCTCCTTGGACTTACGAAATATGCTATCATAATGAAACCATTGATTGCCACCATATGTTCCATAAAATTCCATGATACGTGTCTGATACACGGCTAATCCCACCAATAATTCGGGCCTACGTTCCCCCATAATTGCAATGAACATTCCAAACGCTCTGCCCCAATTGTCGATCGATTCATCAACTCTGAAACCGGCCATCTTGGCGCGCCATACACTGGGATGCAGAAACTCCTTTTGATTTTTAACATGTTCAATCTCATAGTGATCGGTCAACAAGGAAAACATGTTCACGTATTTATCAGCCCATATCCTTTCTTTTACCTCCATCGGGATATGCTGAACAACTTTTTCCCTCCTTGAAGGTACCGATCCCTCCCCTGCAATCGGCAACAGCTGCTTACCTGAACCGGCCACTGTGACCGTAGTTCCTGCCGAACCAACGCCCGATACTGGTTGTTCCACGGGAGCCTGCGGGGAAACAAAAGGAGACGGTGCCTTCGCAGCATCTTTCGATTGCCGCAACTGCTTCATTATTTCCCTGGCTTCCTCAGCCGTGGCCCCCTCGTTCTCTTTGCCTAACCATGCCGCCAACTGGGCAGCCAGCTCAGGAGGCATATCCTCCCCGTTCACTGGAGTGACTACCACAGGGATCGGTTGGCCCACATCTGGGACCGGAGTCGGGGCCTCGATCGGGGTGACCGGGTGTGCAGGGGGTGCTTCGGGAACCGGGGCCTCTCCCCCCGACGCTCCCTTCTTGGCCCTTCTACCTCTCCCGCTAGGGACCACTCCCGGCAATGCTGGTCCGATGACTCTCTTAGGCCCCCCCACACCATTCATTACCGCCATCTGCTTTTTCATATCCGCCATGTCTTTCATCAGCATACGAAGCATCTGATTGGTCCCGATCCTCTTTCGGACCTTTTTGCTAGGCATCGTCAGCGTATACTCCTCAAAAGGTCCTAGGCAGGAAGCTCCGAACTCACTGAAAGAAGAAACACACGATTAATTCTCAAAAATGGCTCTTCGTTCCGTCTCGAGCTCACGTGCAACGGGGAGGTGCAGCTTCAGAGCACAGGAACAAGAGGATGCTTCCTTGGCTTGTCGCTCCTTTTATCCTTCTTCGGGCGGGCGTGGACCCACCTCCAATCCGCCTCCAGGGCGTGGCTAGCGGTGTTGGTGTCTAGGACAACCCTCTCTTGGGCGGGAAAAGGCGCGCCCCGGCTACGCCGCTTCGGGCATACCAGCCGAGACTCGCCTCCCGCCCAAAATGGCTTCCCGGGGAGATCGGGGTACTCCACCATACGTTCGGGGGGACCGAGTGGTCGCCCCTTTCCATTCACTCTTGTTAACTGAAGGACCGGGACACAAGGACACTGGGAAAGGGAGACACAGACACGTGGTCCACATTCAGAAGCAAGTAGCAGAACTTGGAATCATGGATACTGGAAAAAGGAGCCACAGACACTGAGGCAGGAAGTCCCTAATGCTAGGGTGAAGAGGTACAGATATAGTTATCTCATTAGACACTGTTCTGCCGAACACCACACTTTCAGTCTGGAATGTATCGTCTAAGCAGACAATGTCAGTCCAGCTGATGAAGTGTGGTAGAAAAAAGTCAAGTAACATAAAATAACTTGTTACTTCAGGCATAGCTTCGAGAACGCCAAGAATATTTTTTGTTGAATGGGCAATATTTGACTGACAGGGTTCTGGCTTCTATTAAGCTGAGGGGACACATGTTACTTAAAATTTCATTAAATGTGGGTCTGTAAATTCCATTATAAAATACGTTTTGAAAGGAGTCTGATGCGTTCGACGGCATTATCTGCCCTGTGCAGGTGACAGAGGTCCTGCAGGCTGTGGGGCTTCAGTTTATCTGCACCGCACAGGACGCAACATCCGTTCTTCTCCACAGTGCATTCTGCAAGGGTGGCAGCGGAAGTGAAGCTGCGTCACAGCTGCCACTGGAATTGTTGACTTCTTTACAAACTAAATAGCCTGACATAAACTGACAACAGGAGGAAGATTTCATTAACAGTGATTAAATGTAGTTGGCCTTCGAAATAAATACAGCGGTGCTTATTTACAAGCCCCTTGCGTACCGGTGCGTCACTTTTAAAATGGGAAAAAACAGACGGACCGGCGGCGCGAGGGGCTTGTAAATAAGCTTCAACATTTCCTAGCAAGAGACCAAAGCCTTACATAATGCTCACAAAACACAAACCTGTAAGTTAAACACATAGGGGCTTATTTACCAACGCCTTGCACCACTTTTGCATGGGAAACAACACTTACAACACAACTTTTGCAATGCACTACCTTTACAACGCAACCTTTACAACGCAACCTTTACAACGCAACCACTACAACGCATGTCATTACAAAGCAGTCATTACAACGCAGTCATTACAACGCATACCATTACAACGCATACCTACACTATCCAACACTTACCCTACTGTTGCACCCCCCTGGAGTTAGAATAGTAATTTTTACCCCTACACTATCCAACACTTACCCTACTGTTGCACCCCCTGGAGTTAGACTAGTAATTTTTATCCCTACACTATCCAACACTTACCCTACCGTTGCACCCCCTGGAGTTAGACTAGTAATTTTTATCCCTACACTATCCAACACTTACCCTACTGTTGCACCCCCCTGGAGTTAGAATAGTAATTTTTACCCCTAGCCTATCCAACACTTTCCCTACTGTTGCACCCCCTGGAGTTAGACTAGTAATTTTTACCCCTACACTATCCAATACTTACCATACATGCAATGTAATGGTATGCGTTGTAATGGTATGCGCTGTAAATGTAGTATGCGTTATAGTGGAATGCGCTGTAAAGGTAGTTTCAAAGAATTCGTTGTAATGGCATGCGTTGTAATGGAATGCGTTGTAATGGATGTTGCGGTGTAAAAATGCATTGTAAAGGTATGCGTTGTAAAAGTATGCGTTGTAACGACATACATCCCTTTTGCATCATTTTTAACATGGGAAAAGGGATGTACGGGTGACGCAAGAGTCTTGTAAATAAGCCCCATTGATGTTTTTCATTAGAGTGAAAACATTTTCACTCTCTCTACTCTCAGCATTGTTACTCACTTATAGTGACCAATTGCAGGAACCAGGATTGAAGTCATGTGAGCTCTCCTAAATACTTTGTTGGAAGTAAATATACTGGTCTTACTGGGCAAGTTCAAATGCAGGCATTTAACCACTCCCATGGGTCTGATGTGTACATTTAAAGAGACTGTGGTGGTTTTCACTACATCATGCATTGTAATTCCAGCTTTACATAACAAAGTCTTTAAGAGCCTTATTCAGACTAGCAAGCAATTACTGTGTACAAATGTAACATCAGGGGAAATCAGATACTCCACAGTGCGCTCTCTCTCAACTGTGAAACCATTGCACAATTGCGAGGTCAAACTGGAAACCAATGTGGTGATGCAGTTGTCCAACACCCCAAATACACACCTGTTCTTCTTCATTAAGCTCTAAGCAAATGTCTCCAAATTTGTGGTGGCAAAATGTGCCAGACGACCTAAATTATGCTTCTAACTCTTGCCCTAAAAAAACATGGGCTTCTAGATAAAGTTTCTTCCAGGCAATGAGCTTAGTTTATTTAAGCCTCGATTTACTAAGGGCTGCTCTGGCACTTGTGTGATGCTGCACACATTTACAGTGAGCACGTGGGCTTTTATGATAGTGAGGAAATCGACACAGTGCTTTGTGTCACTTTGTGGCACATGAACGCCTGGCCAAAGGCTTACTAAATAACCTCCGTAATGTCTTATAAAATATCAACATATTAGGTTTTAGGGCTAATTGATGTGCAAATAACTTGCAACACACCACGACTTGTCTCTATGTGCAAATAAGTTCATAACAAAAGTTTAATATAGAGAAGAGCACATAAAACTAAAAAAATATACTACAGATTATCATTTGTTAGACAGACCTGGACAACTCCACACTTCTGTTCAAAATGACCGACTGTTGATTATGGTCTGAACTTTGCTTTGTCCACCACTATCATTTGACATAACATGTATTGTTAGGCGAAAACAAATAAGCATAAACAAAGCGTTTTTTTCTTCCTTTGCTCATGCGTAATGGTTCTATTTTCATTGTTCTAAATTAGCTGTTGTAGAAAAATAAAGAATTGAAAAATGAAATGGTTTTCAAAAAGGCAAATACGACTAAGTCAGGTAAAAAAGTTTAATGTTGTTATAGGCAGGTGAAACTTTGCAAAGGATGTCTTTTGGCTGTTTGAGTTTGATGGGGACTATGGATGTGTGGCGTTGTTACCACCCTTCATAGATAAACAGTAAGGGGCACATGCATCATTGTAGGGATTTGCATTTCCTAAATAGCGAAAATTAAGGAATCGCTATTTAGGAATTGCAAAATCCTATGCATCAAGAAATCCTACATTTTTTTAGGATTTCTTAAATTTCGGAATTTGCGATTCCTTAATTGCGAATCGCAATTAAGGAATGGCATTACATTGATTCCTATGGGCCTAGAGGCCCATAGGAATCAATGCCGTTTTGCATTTCTTTTTTTAGGAAATCGCAATTTGTTGATGCATTGCAAGGGTGCACCCTGCACCCCTGAAATATATTTTAAAGTGCATGTTTCACACACACATGTCCTAAGGACATGTGTGTCTGTAACATGGCACTTTTCAAAATGCATTTTTGTGCTTTTTGAAACAATTTCGCAAATTAACACGAGGGTCAACCTCGTGTTAATTTGCACTTCCTATTTCAAAATTCACATTTTTTTAAAAAATGATGCACAAATGCGATTCCTTAAATGCATTCGCATTTTTAGGAAATGCAAAAAAAAACAATTTTGAAAAAATGTTTCATGCATCCCAAAAACGTATTTAGGAAGTGCAAACGGCCGTATTTACCGATTCGCACTGTTTGCACTTCCTAAATAGGTTGATGCATGTGCCCCTAAGTATTTTATGCATATTTTGTTATTTAAAATACTGGAACAATTGCAGTAGAAATTGGTTTAGTATAGATATGGGCACTGGGTGTACTCCTCATTTAAAAATGTGAATGAGATTTTAAACTGAACCCCTGATTGTTGATTTCAATGATGAGACGCATTCTAATATTGTCATAGTGATCTCCCTGTCAAGAGCGCTCACGGGCGGGCACTATTTATGGGGCGTTCACTCATGTCATCTGGCACTGGTGTAGCACTTGTTGTGTGCTGCTCTGGTACAACCCCATGACAGCTCCTGGGTACCAGCAGGAGACTCCCCCGCTCCAGGAAAGGATGGTGTGATGTTCTTGTAACTGAGGTGATCATGTCACTAATGCAATGGCATTAGTTCCAGGACTGACACCCAGGAAATGGCTACCTGGTTTCCCTGCGAGTTGCTGTAAACAGTTCCACTATCTATACTCACAGGTAAAGGTGCTGAAAGGTATAGCTAGAAACTCAGCTTTCCATTGAACAACTTTTGGCCTGCAAACCATGAGGCAATCTCAATGGGATGCGATTGGCTGGCACTTCCACTAGACGACAAGGGGCATATTTAATAATGTTTCAATCAATGCAGGGGAGCAAGTAAAGTTGCTGTTTTGCTTTGCGTGAAAGGGACAAAGCAAACATTTTACATATTTACAAAGATATGGAGCATTTCTGCTCCCTCTCTGCACTGCCACACTGTGTGCTACCTAGTGCCTAATTCGCTCAGATTTGTTGATGTCTTCAAATCATGTTTAGGCGCATTTTGTGTCGCAGCAGCTGGGGCCAGCCACACCAATGAGGCACCATTTTGATTGGGAGGAATGTGGTAATGCTGGGTGTTAGAAATGCTGTGTTTACCCACAGTTTATGGAACTTTCCTGCACAGAAATGTGAGGATATGTAAATGTAAATGTAAATGTAGGTGTATTTATATAGCGCAACCTGTCACCCAAAGGGCATCCTGGGGTTGCCTAGGGAACCCGTCCTGGTATTCCCCTGTGAGAGGCCCCGGCGGGGTGTCCACAGGGTGAAAGCCAGGCCTCCCGCCGCGAGGGGCCGTCGTGGAGATTAAGCAAGCTATTGCCCAGAGTTGCAGAGTGAGACCCCGTGAGTCGAGTAGGCACCGGAGCGAGAATTGTCGAGGCCGTGGAATTTTGAGCCCGAGACCCGCTAAGGCGGGGAATCGAACCCTGGTCCACGGTCGATCCCAGCTTCTGGGTCTGCCGCCTCTAACCACTGAGCCACACTTCTCCACTAGATATGGTGTGTTATTGGCCAAAGTTTGAAGCATACAAGGCCTTCTGGGTGAAATAGTTGTGGAAGCTGCATGAGTCACACTACTCTAAACTCCCCTGGGTGTCTAGTTTTCAGAAATATCTCTGCTTGGTAGGTTTCCCTGGGTGGCGTCTTAGCGACAGCCAAAATTGGGCAGATACCCACATATTTGGCATGAATACCTTTTGTGGAAAAAAGTTATGAAGAATTAAGTGCCAACTTCTTCAATCATCCTCAATATGGCTTAGCACCAGGTAGAGGGAAGATTAACAGCCAAGTGGTTAATACAGAACATCCTATTCACAAACTCATTTTAGGGAATGTAAAATAGTTCTCATGTTGTAGTCTTTTGCGTACACTTGCAATTCTTTGTGAATTAGCTTTGTGACTTTCAAGACATGCAAGTTGTCAGCTGCTTACATTTCAGTTGCTGAACCATAAAAACAGTTTAGTTTTTGGTGGATAACACTACACACAGCGTCTGTTACAGGTAGCTAGTGGAGGCAGGCACTCGTAGCAATAAATACAAGCAGAAATATTAGAACTTAAAGGATAAAGTAAAAAGTATCGGTAACAACATCTTTTCACAAACAGTAGGTGATAATTCTATTTTGTCAATTCAGTAGTGAATAATTGCTATTTAAAGTTGCTAGTGCTGAACATAAACACTGATAGATATCCAATTAGCAAGAGTGGTCTGCGGCTGCTGCTGAAAATATCACCTATTTGTTTCAATAATGTAGAGAACAGCGACAGACTAATTTCAAGGGGACTGAAGAAAGTTCCTGTGTTAAAAAGAAGGTGCTTCCACTTTGAATGCTATGGGTAATGCACCTGAAATGCAGCCACCTGCTTCTTGATCAATTGTCATGGACAAGGGTGATATTTTGAACAAAGATTCTCCAAGTGTTTTATTATATGGGGAAACTGACCAAAAATGAGTTTTCTCTGACACATGGAGAGGAGAGCCAGAAATCATTGTTACCCCCACGTCTGTCCTCCGCGTCATAGCACTGACTTATGCTGCCAACAGGGAAATACTATCCAAGATTTTTTCTATTTTTACTACAAAATGAAGTCAACCCCTCAACAGAACAATGCATGGCTCGCCGAGCACTTCCTGTCTTTCCTTGTATTCCTCTGGATGGATCGCTACCCTAGTTGAATGGTAAGGTAAGAAAATCACAACTTGCGGGTCTCTTTCCCTAGCGTATCAAACATTTCAAGTTATTAAAGAGGTTGACTTTCCTTACCGCAATCTGCCATAGCAATTGGGACAGGGTGCATTCAGTTTGAAACATGATCCCCGCTAAAGTGCTACTGCTTGGGTGGGTAGCACTTTGGCCATTTCAATTACTGTGCCAATGAGCGGTATTGTATAATTCCGGCTCACAGTTTACTGGAGCTCCAGGAGGAGGTCCCACAACACTAGGCGTGCATTGGAGTCTATTTAACTCCACTGTTTTATCTCATAGGACGAGATTTTGGTTGCTGGGCCGCCTATTTAAACTGGAAAACGCAACCTCATGGCCACTCAGTTTCCAGTACAGAGCTAATTGCTAGCACTTTAGCAGCACCAAATATGGCTGAGGAGGAGGTGATTCCAGCATCCTGGGCTGAATTGCAAGCTATAATAAATGATGCTGTGACTGCAGCATTGTCACAGCCTTCAACTAAAAGGCAGAAAACATTTCCTGATAATGATTAGGGATCTGAGTCTGCTTCCAGAGGAAGACATGTGCAAGGCTAACAGCTGGGAGGTATGTTGAGGCATATATATGAGATGTTAGACTTTCAGACTAATGAGAAGCAAGGATATGAGTTTTTATCCCAGGATAAAACTTCAGCTGTAGATGATCTCCCCATTTATAACATCATAGAATCAATGTACTTAAAATTAGAAGTAATTCCATCAGTGGCGTAGCAAGGGGGCAGGGGAGGTCCGCCCCAGGTGGCTCGATTTTTGGGGGGCGGCGGATCACCCCCCACCTCTCCCTCCGGCTCTGACAAGAGTTTGCCACAGTGATGGCAAACGGAAAAATCTTTGCCAGCCTCCCACCGTGCCCGCCCTTCAACGCAGCACTGCGGGGCGGCAAAGGCACCACGGGCGGCAAAGTGCCTAGCTACGCCACTAAATTCCATGTAGTGAGAGGAGACTAATACTGCGTTTAGGGTTATTTCTTAGCACAAAAAGTCTCCTCACATCCAAAATGGACACGAGGATGCATTTTGTGCTAAGAAATAGAGCTAAATGCAACAGGACACAATTAGCAAGCGCAAGCGTGTGCTCACTAAATGTAGTCTTGCAGTAGGTTTCCTCTACAAATTGCTCTTAATTACTTACAAGGAAGTAAACGCATAATTATCAGTAATTCTGTATCAAAGAGTTACTGAGAATTACCAATGAAATTACTCCGGGGTAATTGAAATTCTGCCCAAGTCTACTTAAAAGACTGGAAAGATATAGATAAGGCAAATTTTCCATGCTCGCTACAGAAAAGGTATCCATTGCAATCTTTTGATGAAACATTTCTGCAAATGCCCAAAGTCAATATGATATTGGCAAGCATCAGAAAAAACTTTGCTATCAGAAGCAAATGACAAAATAGTGGAAACATCTTTAAAAAGGGCATATACAACTTCAAATTTCACCATGTGTGCAACTTCTTAAGCAGCATATTCTCCTCAAACTTTTTTAAAGGACTTCCAACTCCTTTTTGATGTGCTGCAAGATAAGGAAGATCCCACAGAAATTCTTGTGACCATAAAGGTTCTGGCACAATTTCTTTAAGAAGTCTCACTCAAGTTTTTGAGGTCCTCTGCCACCTCATTAGGAACTTCAATTGCAACTAGCCGCTACCTCTTGCTCAAGCTATGGAAACTGGAGCAATCTCAATACTTCTTAATCCTTTGGCTTCCATTTACTGAGGATGAATTGTTTTCCTCACAACTGGAACACGTTGGGCCCGATTCACAGACTGAATTTAAGACTCAATCCTAAACTTACTACTGTTTTGGTATTCACAGATTGCACTTACCACTTTTGGTATTCACAGAATGAATTTACTACTTTTGGTATTCACAGAATGAACTTACTCATTTCGGTATTCACAGAAGTTAGGACTCCTAACTTTAGGACTCCTAAATGCCTTCTGTGAATACCGAAAGTCTTAAAATTAGGATTTTTCTCAATTTAGTAGTAGTAAAGTTAGGACTCCTAACTTTAGGACTCCTAAATGCCTTCTGTGAATACTGAAAGTCTTAAAATTAGGATTTTTCTCAATGTAGTAATAGTAAAGTTAAATTTACTACTACTAAATTGAGAAAAATACTAATTTTAAGACTTTCGGTATTCACAGAAGGCATTTAGGAGTCCTAAAGTTAGGAGTCCTAACTTCTGTGAATACCGAAATGAGTAAGTTCATTCTGTGAATACCAAAAGTAGTAAGTGCATTCTGTGAATGCCAAAAGTAGTAAGTTCATTCTGTGAATACCAAAAGTAGTAAGTGCAATCTGTGAATACCAAAACAGTAGTAAGTTTAGGATTGAGTCTTAAGTTCATTCTGTGAATCGGGCCCCTTGGGTCTGATTCACAAAGTTAAATGTACACTTTTATGTAAGTGTACGACTGTTTGTTGTTTACAAAGGGATTTTTTGAGTAGTATCTTTATGAGTGTGGAGTCTCCGCAATTACATTTATGTGGAGAGAATTGTACTTGACTTGTAAAGATACTACTAATAAATCCCTTTGTGTAGAGCAGTTGTTACTAGACCAGCAAGGAGAAAAAGGTGCAACAGCCATTTAGACCATTCAGTGCAAAAAATCCTTTACAGATAAGATGCAATCAAAACATTAGAAATAAACAACCCTTTTGCGCTCAGATTTAAGGTTGCAGTAAGTCCTAACCGTACCAGTTGTAGTCTCCTCTGTAGCACTAACATAGCAATTGACAATCAATTGAACATGGTGGGTGGAATAATACGCTTTTAAAAAAAAAAAAGAGCAAACTTTAATGGCAGACAAGTGTGTACTTGATATAGTCCTTTGTTGCTATCAAACTGAGTTTCAAACTCCTCCAGAACAACCGTTATTTGTTCAGACTCCTTTATCCAAAGATCCCTTGAAGAGACAGTCGATCTATCAATGAGTATAAGGCCTTCAGCAGAAAGGGACATAACTTTCCATATGGTAGCCACTCAACAAGTAATTCTAGCAAACTCTCAGGGAACTGGCTAATGACTTGAGATCTGCAGGATGCCTATTTTCACATCCCTTTATACCTAAAGTACAAGAGGTTGATGTGCCTTCCTTTAGGAAATTACCATCAGCAACCAATTCAAGGTGTTGTTGCCTTTCAACCTTTCCTCGTCCCTGAGAGTATTCACAAAGGTAATTGCTCGAGAAGGGCCCATTTGCATTTATTGGGTACAATCTATATCAAGGACTGATGTCTTCTTGCATATCATTTTTCCCTGGTCTTAGCAGCATTTGAAGCCACTGGTCCAGCATATCCATCGCACTGGTCCCCAGCTTCCTTGGATTACAAAATAGAAATCCCTGTCCCTCCACATGTGGTTCAGCTCCTTCAGTGGTGATTATGGGCTACATGTATAAACCTGTTTTGCACTCAAACAGGTTGGTTTGCAGAATCGTCCTGCTTGTGAATGCCAAAAGGCTTTTCGTATGTGTCAAACCCTATTTTGCGATTCCAACGGACCACTGCCAACTCTTAAAAAAAAGAAAATGTTTGATTTTTTCCTTTTAAATGCAACTCGTTTTACTTTTGGGAAAACGGGCTACATTTAAAAAACAAATGATTGCTTTATTGAAAAGCAATCATGGACATTGTGGTCTGATGACACTAGCAGGCCACCATCCCTGTGATTTTAGAGATTCTTAGGGGGTTGCAAATTGTGACCTACCTCATTTATATAATGAGGTAGGTAGATTTGCAACCCCCTAGGAATCGCTAAATGAAACCCTTGGAGTTTCACATACATTAGGAATAGTGATTACCTAATTGCAATTAGCTGAAAATCGTAAATAGGTAATCTCTATTCCAAACTTTGAAATATGTCCTCAAAGACTTTATAAAGAAGTTCAGATGGTGGAGGCCTTGCCACAAATTATAACAACTGATGCGAACCAGTGGGTCTAGGGGGCACCAATTGGGGTTAAGGAACCCAAGCTGGTCAGACTTCAATAGATTCCAACATTCCTCAATTTGGAGGGACGTAGCTGCAATAAGAAGGGCTCTTCAGAATTTTGCAACCTGTCTGTCTAACAATCCAATTCTCCTCAGAATAGAGAAGCTCAGTGCATGTGAAAGTAAAGTTGAGGTCACAATACAACACATAAACAATATGTATTAACTTCATGAAAGAGCTTATGAGATATTCTTATAATAAGTATAATCCTTGGTTTACCGGTAAGCAGTACATATACATCAATCTTGTAGAAAGTTCAATGTCAATGTTTTAACCAGTATGTACATAATGTTTTGGATTCAGGTCATTATCAGAACAATAGGAGGGGAAGCACCATCTAAACGACTAAATGGAGTTTGGAAGTACTTGTGAGGCTTTTGAATAGATAAGCAAAGATGAATGAAGTACCTCAGATCATTCATAGGATGAGAGCAGATTATCTTCGAGATCCATTGACCCAGAAACGATAAAGGCGGTTGGCTTCATTCAGTGTACTCTTTTCTCTAATGTCTGTGTACAGAATATCACATATGCTCTTTCTGTCCACCCAGCATTTTTGCCCGGTTAGTATAATATAGATAAGAGGCTGATTGGATGTAAAGCAGGGTCAACATAAGGAGACATGGCAACCAATTAAAGCTCAGCCCTCCTTCAAGTCTTGGGCATTTCCTCAATAACAGTGGTCGAAAAATAAATGACAGGTCTTACTAGTCCCAAGATTGACCACGAGACCTACGTGCTTTTCAACATAACACAACAGATCATACCATAGCATGACTCTTATTTCAGACATGACATAAGGTCAACATAATGCATTTTTAACCTCTTATGACGCTTTCCCATTATTCTAGAGAAAGAAAATATCTCCAACAGAGGATTGTTTTCAGGATATTCTAAATACTTAGTGACCATTAGTGTTTTGTAAAAAAAACAGTGATTATCCGGTTATATTATCTCTATAGTTGCCGTATTGGAATCTGCCAGACTGGCCTTTGAAATTGAATGTTTCATATTTAGGAAATAGCCATGTGTACAGGACAGATGTGCATTTTCTGTGGCTTAGGGACCCTCTATTTGTGTATTGGTGGCATCTTTTGGTTGCGCTGGGACGCCTCGTTGCTGAGGCAGCCATGCGCATTATAAATCCTGTGTAAATAAATAAATGAATAAAATCTTTTTCACAAGCGTAGCAGCCCTCGGTCAAAGGAGGGTGAAAGAAAACCACACAAAACGTATTAAAAGGACAGTGCAGGTCGCACCCGGGGCAACACACACACTAGAAAACAGCGATCTGCACCACATGCTGTTGTGAGCCCCTGGTGAAACCTGCATGTGACTGTAGTAAGATGACCTCAGAAGTGCACACGATAGAACTGCCTGCATCCTTCAGTGGCGTAACAAAACATGAGGGGGCCCCCCTGCAAACTACATGGAGGGGGCCCCCCTCCCATTCTCCGTGCCAGTCTAGAGCTCTCAGGCCAGCGACCGGCCATACTGCAGGGGATGCGGGGCGATTGTTATGCCACTGTCACCAATACAGCCGTTATAAGTAACACTTACCTTGCATCCTTCTCCTCTCTGCCTTGCACCCTTCTCCCCCTCCACCTTGCACCCTTCTCCCCTGCCGCCTTGCACCCTTCTCTACCCTGCATCCTTCTCCCCTCTGCCTTGCACCCTTTTCCCCTCTGCCTTGCACCCATCTCCCCTTTGCCTTTTACCCTTCTCCCCTTTGCCTTGCACCCTTCTCCTCTCTGCCTTGCACCCTTCTCACCTCTGCCTTGCACCCTTCTCACCTCTGCCTTGCACCCATCTCTACCTTGCACCCTTCTCCTCTCTTCCTTGCACCCTTCTCCCCTCTGCCTTTCACCCTTCTCCCATCTGCCATGCACCCTTCTCCCCCTCCACCTTGCACCCTTCTCTACCTTGCACCCTGCTCCTCTCTGCCTTGCACCCTTCTCCCCTCTGCCTTGCACCCTTCTCCCCTCTGCCTTGAACCCTTCTTCCCTCTGCCTTGCACCCTTCTCTACGTTGCACCCTTCTCCTCTCTCCCTTGCACCCTTCTCCCCTCTCCCTTGCACCCTTCTCCCCTCTGCCTTGCACCCTTCTCCCCTCTCCCTTGCACCCTTCTCCCCTCTCCCTTGCACCCTTCTCCCCTCTGCCTTGCACCCTTCTCCCCTCTGCCTTGCACCCTTCTCCCCTCTGCCTTGCACCCTTCTCCCCTCTGCCTTGCACCCTTCTCCCCTCTGCCTTGCACCCTTCTCCCCTCCGCCTTGCACCCTTCTCCACTCTGCCTTGCACCCTTCTCCACTCTGCCTTGCACCCTTCTCCCCCTCCGCCTTGCACCCTTCTCTACCTTCCACCCTTCTCCTCTCTTCCTGGCACCCTTCTCCTCTTTGCCTTGCACCCTTCTCTTCTCTGCCTTGCACACTTCTCCCCTCTGCCTTGCACCCTTCTCCCCTCTGCCTTTCACCCTTCTCCCATCTGCCTTTCACCCTTCTCCCCTCTGCCATGCACCCTTTTCCCCCTCTGCCTTGCACCCTTCTCTACCTTGCACCCTTCTCCTCTCTCCCTTGCACCCTTCTCCTCTCTCCCTTGCACCCTTCTCCCCTCTGCCTTGCACCCTTCTCCCCTCTGCCTTGCACCCTTCTCCCCTTCACCTTGCACCCTTCTCCCCTTCACCTTGCACCCTTCTCCCCTTCACCTTGCACCCTTCTCCCCTCCGCCTTGCACCCTTCTCCTATCTGCCTTGCACCCTTCTCCCCTCTGCCTTGCACCCTTCTCCCCTCCGCCTTGCACCCTTCTCCTCTCTACCTAGCACCCTTCTCCCCCTCCGCCTTGCACCCTTCTCTACCTTGCACCCTTCTCCTCTCTTCCTTGCACCCTTCTCTTCTTTGCCTTGCACCCTTCTCTTCTATACCTTGCACCCTTCTCCTCTTTGCCTTGCACCCTTCTCTTCTCTGCCTTGCACCCTTCTCCTCTTTGCCTTGCACCCTTCTCCTCTCTGCCTTGCACCCTTCTCCTCTCTGCCTTGCACCCTTCTCCCCTCTGCCTTGCACCCTTCTCCTCTCTGCCTCGCACCCTTCTCCTCTCTGCCTTGCACCCTTCTCCCCTCTGCCTTGCACCCTTCTCCCCTCTGCCTTGCACCCTTCTCCCCTCTGCCTTGCACCCTTCTCCCCTCTGCCTTGCACCCTTCTCTACCATGCATCCTTCTCCCCCTCTGCCTTGCACCCTTCTCCTCTTTGCCTTGCACCCTTCTCTGCTCTGCCTTGCACACTTCTCCCCTCTGCCTTGCACCCTTCTCCCCTCTGCCTTTCACCCTTCTCCCATCTGCCTTTCACCCTTCTCCCCTCTGCCATGCACCCTTCTCCCCCTCTGCCTTGCACCCTTCTCTACCTTGCACCCTTCTCCTCTCTCCCTTGCACCCTTCTCCCCTCTGCCTTGCACCCTTCTCCCCTCTGCCTTGCACCCTTCTCCCCTTCACCTTGCACCGTTCTCCCCTTCACCTTGCACCCTTCTCCCCTTCACCTTGCACCCTTCTCCCCTCCGCCTTGCACCCTTCTCCTATCTGCCTTGCACCCTTCTCCCCTCCGCCTTGCACCCTTCTCCCCTCTGCCTTGCACCCTTCTCCTCTCTACCTAGCACCCTTCTCCCCCTCCGCCTTGCACCCTTCTCTACCTTGCACCCTTCTCCTCTCTTCCTTGCACCCTTCTCTTCTTTGCCTTGCACCCTTCTCTTCTTTGCCTTGCACCCTTCTCCTCTTTGCCTTGCACCCTTCTCTTCTCTGCCTTGCACCCTTCTCCTCTTTGCCTTGCACCCTTCTCCTCTCTGCCTTGCACCCTTCTCCTCTCTGCCTTGCACCCTTCTCTCCTCTGCCTTGCACCCTTCTCTCCTCTGCCTTGCACCCTTCTCCCCTCTGCCTTGCACCCTTCTCCCCTCTGCCTTGCACCCTTCTCTACCATGCATCCTTCTCCCCCTCTGCCTTGCACCCTTCTCCTCTCTGCCTTGCACCCTTCTCCTCTCTGCCTTGCACCCTTCTCCCCTCTGCCTTGCACCCTTCTCCCCTCTGCCTTGCACTCTTCTCCCCTCTGCCTTGCACCCTTCTCTACCATGCATCCTTCTCCCCCTCTCCCTTGCACCCTTCTCCCCCTCTCCCTTGCACCCTTCTCCCCTCTGCCTTGCACCCTTCTCCCCTCCGCCTTGCACCCTTCTCCACTCTGCCTTGCACCCTTCTCCCCTCTACCTTGCACCCTTCTCCCCCTCCGCCTTGCACCCTTCTCTACCTTCCACCCTTCTCCTCTCTTCCTTGCACCCTTCTCCTCTTTGCCTAGCACCCTTCTCTTCTCTGCCTTGCACACTTCTCCCCTCTGCCTTGCACCCTTCTCCTCTCTGCCTTGCACCCTTCTCCTCTCTGCCTTGCACCCTTCTCCTCTCTGCCTTGCACCCTTCTCCTCTCTGCCTTTCACCCTTCTCCCCTCTGCCTTTCACCCTTATCCCATCTGCCATGCACCCTTTTCCCCCTCTGCCTTGCACCCTTCTCTACCTTGCACCCTTCTCCTCTCTCCCTTGCACCCTTCTCCTCTCTGCCTTGCACCCTTCTCCCCTCTGCCTTGCACCCTTCTCCCCTCTGCCTTGCACCCTTCTCCCCTCTGCCTTGCACCCTTCTCCCCTCTGCCTTGCACCCTTCTCCCCTTCACGTTGCACCCTTCTCCTCTCCGCCTTGCACCCTTCTCCCCTCCGCCTTGCACCCTTCTCCTATCTGCCTTGCCCCCTTCTCCCCTCCGCCTTGCACCCTTCTCCTCTCTACCTTGCACCCTTCTCCCCCTCCGCCTTGCATCCTTCTCTACCTTGCACCCTTCTCCTCTCTTCCTTGCACCCTTCTCCTCTTTGCCTTGCACCCTTCTCCTCTTTGCCTTGCACCCTTCTCTTCTCTGCCTTGCACCCTTCTCCTCTTTGCCTTGCACCCTTCTCCTCTTTGCCTTGCACCCTTCTCTGCCTTGCATCCTTCTCCTCTTTGCCTTGCACCCTTCTCCTATCTGCCTTGCACCCTTCTCCCCTCCGCCTTGCACCCTTCTCCTATCTGCCTTGCACCCTTCTCCCCTCCGCCTTGCACCCTTCTCCCCTCCGCCTTGCACCCTTCTCCTCTCTACCTAGCACCCTTCTCCCCTCCGCCTTGCACCCTTCTCCTCTCTACCTAGCACCCTTCTCCCCCTCCGCCTTGCACCCTTCTCTACCTTGCACCCTTCTCCTCTCTTCCTTGCACCCTTCTCTTCTTTGCCTTGCACCCTTCTCCTATCTGCCTTGCACCCTTCTCCCCTCTGCCTTGCACCCTTCTCCCCTCTGCCTTGCACCCTTCTCCCCTCTGCCTTGCACCCTTCTCTACCATGCATCCTTCTCCCCCTCTGCCTTGCACCCTTCTCCCCCTCTGCCTTGCACCCTTCTCGGCCCCCCATGGTGTGTTCTAACAAGCGTTCTTACCTGAGGTCACCATTTTGCTGCCTCGTCCCTTCTCATGTGAGCTTTGCCCTGGAGAATACTCTGTCTGGGGGCCCCCACTCCCACCCTTGTCAGGGTCCCGAGCACTGCTCTGTGCTGTCTCTTGCTCTTGCTCTCTGAGGTCCCCACCCCATCCTTGTCCCTGTCTCTTCTCTTGTGGTGTGGGCCCCACACCCTCTCTTCTCTTCTATTGTGGGGTGGGCCCCCCACCCTCTCTTCTCTTCTATTGTCCTTGTCTCTTCTGTTCTCTTGTGGGTGGGCCCCCCACCCCATCCTTGTCCCTGTCTCTTCTCGGATGGGGGCCTGTCCCTGTCTCTTCTCTTCTCTTGTGGGGTGGGGCCCCCACCCCATCCTTGTCCCTGTCTCTTCTCGGATGGGGGCCTGTCCCTGTCTCTTCTCTTCTCTTGTGGGGTGGGGCCCCCACCCCATCCTTGTCCCTGTCTCTTCTCTTCTCTTGTGGGGTGGGCCCCCCACCCCATCCTTGTCTGGCTCTTCTCGCATGGGGGCCTGTCCCTGTCTCTTCTCTTCTCTTCTCTTGTGGGGTGGGCCCCCCACCCCATCCTCGTCCCTGTCTCTTCTCGCATGGGGGCCTGTCCCTGTCTCTTCTCTTCTCTTCTCTTCTCTTGTGGGGTGGGCCCCCCACCCCATCCTTGTGCCTGTCTCTTCTCTTCTCTTGTGGGGTGGGCCCCCCACCCCATCCTTGTCCCTGTCTCTTCTCTACTCTTGTGGGGTGGGCCCCCCAACCCCTTCCTTGTCCCTGTCTCTTCTCTTCTCTTGTGGGGTGGGGCCCCCTTGTCCCTGTCTCTTCTCTTCTCCTGTGGGGTGGGCCCCCCACCCCACCCCATCCTTGTCCCTGTCTCTTCTCTTGTGGGGTGGGCTATGTTTATGGAGAGAGTGGGGGCCGGGCTCTGTGCTGCCTCAGAGGAGCAGTGGAGACTGCTGTCTCTGGGGCCCCCATCCTCTTTCCGGGCCTGCCTCTGGCTCTGACTGAAGTGAAACAATGTATATTGATACTTTGTTTCTCTTCAGTCAGAGGGAGGGGGCAGGGGCTCCGAGCAGGCTGCACCTGCTTCAGATGCAGAGGGAGAGAGGCTTGCTTCAGCGCAGACCTCTCTCACAGCTCTCAGAAGAGCTGAGGGGGCCGAGGACCCCTGGGGGCCCCTTCATTAACTATAGAGAGTGAGGCCCCCCCGCAGTGCGGGGTCTGCGGGGGCGTTTGTTACGCCCCTGGCATCCTTGTACATTACTTCCTATCCCACAGCTCGTCATCGAGTCTTTGTGCTGGCTTTTTTTGTTTCCGAATAAAACATATGTTCCCAAAATCAGATGCATCAGACTATCTCCAAGTCTCCTGGTCAGGTAGAATCCGGGGGTGGGCATGTGTGTCTGGGGATAGTTCGAGCCCCCTACGTGCATATTCATTCATTCAGACGCTCAGGCTTCTCAGGAGCCCCCGTGTCAGCTGACGAGAGCCCAGGCGCTTTATTGCTTGATTACAGTGGAATTGGATTTAGACGGCAGCAGGGAGCTCAAAATAGTCTCAAGTAATATTGCAAAGCTGCTGAACATCCCCTTTTTCTCTCCCAGCTGGCCAGCGAGTATTTCATTCATCTTTATTACTTTTGTTATGTTTGCGGCCAGGCACGGTTCGAAAATAGCTGCGTTGCGAGGTTGATGTCTAGTTTTACCGAGGAAAACATGTCCACCGGGTGGACACATCCTCCTCAGCAAAACTATACATCATCCGGCCTCGCGCACATCGACAGAAGGACAAATGTAACACTAGTCAGCATGAACTGCTGTAATATTTCAGCATCCTGAAGAGACGCCTTATACTTTATTCGGCTTTGAGAGACGAGAAAATGTGCTTCAACATATTTCACGCAGTTCAATGGCGGCACTGGTAGCATAACCTTGACTGAGACCCAGCGGGCTTTAATGCATTCAGCATCCGCAGTGTCCGTTTTTTTTTTACAGCTTTTTATTGCATGTGCGGGTGAACACGTTGAGTTATGGCTTTGCAGAGATTTTTTTGGCAAACCCAAATACTTTTTGTGTCCTCTACGCGACTTCTGACATGGAGAGCAATAAGTAGTGGTGGCTGGTTTATACTGAGGTGGTAAGGCAGGAAGACACAAAAAAATATGAAAGAACGAAATTGATTTACCTCGCAGCTCGACGTCCTCCTCCCTCGAATGTCTTCTGGAAGCTCCGGAAGCAGGAATCTGCACCACCCAATCCTGGTGCTGCTCTCACAGCATGAGAGCAGCACCAGGATTGGGTAGAGCAGGCTCTCTCAGTGCTCCTAAGGGAACAGAAGGCCTGCACTTTCTCTAACCCAGCTGTCTAAGACAGCTAGGTTAGAGAACTTTAGCTGGCTGTCTCAAGACGGACGGCCAAAAAGACATGCGTATTTTAAAGCACACAGAACCCTGCTGCTGCCATTCGGATGCGATGGCCCGCTTCGTCATGACACTCAGTTTGGGATGGGTTGCTGAAAAATAAACCATATTACCATGTTAGGTTCCAAATCTCAGGCTTGTGTGATGACACTCCTCCACTCAAATGGAGGCGCCACCCCTGCCAATAAGGGGTAGCCAGGGGTAGCCCCTTCCAAGCTTAGGTTGCCTTTGGTACCTTTATCACTGACCTTGACATCTACTGACTCTAGATCAAGGAGGTGGTAGCAGAAACTCAGTGCACTAAGGGCCTTTTTCACAATTTCTTTAGTTTCCACTTATTTCCATCCTCCCAGCTCATCAACAGCTAATAAGAGGATATTTTTGAGAGGTCAAGGGTGGGATATGGATCAACCTTGTAATATCATCAAGGTGTTAAAGGTTGTGTGATGACACTTCTGATATCGCACACACTTAATCGACAGTTATGACTTCAGAGGGTCACAATCGCATACTGGCAGATGTCTTGCCAGAGTTTATGTAAGAGGCTTCCCATGTCTTCAGTAGGTTGTGCTTATTGCCCTTAACTATATGCCAACGGCCAGTCTTTACAAGATGTCCTTTTAGCTGTTTCCTAAAGGAAGGTGCTTGAGTTGTGCTCTGTGGAACGGAGGCGCATATTGATTTTAAAATATCAAGCAGCACAGAGCCACAGGTAATCTTGCTGCGCTGTATGATATGGGAAAGGGCAGGAATGTACCATATCTAACATTGTACAGTGCATTTCTGTCTTTTCTCTGTGTTGTCGCACTATGTGCTACCTAGCGCCAATGCAGGCACCTTGTACCGTGGTGCAAGTGTGTCTGCGTTGTAGCAGAATTGTTTTTGTTCAGGGAGGGATACATTTCTGCACAAAAACAATCCTGAGAGGTATTTTCCTCTTTCTTTGTGTGCTGCACAATTTAGCACATGAAGAAAGCGGAAGTAACAAGGAGAAATAGGGATATTTCTCCTTGTTGCGCCTCTCCTGGGGAGGAGGAGCATTTTGACACATTCCCAGGTCTACCTGTAATGTAATCGTAAATCTGGGAATACGCCAAAATCCATGGGTGGATGCATGGGAACACCCATGCTCCACCCATGGAACGCCTCTCTAGGGCAGAGTAACACAATCTAGTGGTTTGCGCTGTGTTGCGTTTCTCTAGATTTATCAAGCCACGGAAGACCTTGCAAGGTGGCCTTGAGTGGCTTGATAAACCTAACTTATGAGTTCCACTGCTCTTTGCCCCTTTGCATGGTGCATGAGCGGCGCAACTCTTTAACACATATGTCCCTGAGTTTCTTAAGAGTTAGACCCTCTTGGCAGTTCTACAAAGTGAATGTGGAGGTTGAATGTTGAGGTTGAGCAAGGTTGGTGTTCTGTCAGGTGTTATATATAGATTCAGACCACAAAAACCTTCGGACATTTAGGTCATATTTTAGTAGCTTATTTGAAAAGTTGCTTTCGTAGCGCCTGATCAGCCTTCAGCCACCATCAATCTTAGAGGTATAGCAATTGCCTCAGCAAAAGGAACATACCCCATGGGTCTTCCAAAAGCAAATGCTCGGTGGAAGTATAGTTATCAGGCACATAAGATGCGCCACCTGGCTTCACAAAGTTTGAAGTCACTACAGGACAGCTGGAGATAGCTGCCATTCTCAGAGAAAGTCAAGGTTTTTCCCCACATGTCCAGATATGCATGGCCAGGCTTGTGGGAATCCAATTGACTACACTGGGGCAGGAAATTGGTTGCCCTAAAATCAAAGGTGGTAGTGCGGGAGTGTCACCAACCAGCCCCACTTCTCCTCAACAAATTGAGTGTGGTTTCTGCTAAATGGTTCGGAGGTTGCAGAGGCTTGGAGTTAGGGTGGTTGAGAAGCAGAGGTACAGTCAGTGGAGCTGGCAGGTGAATCGAATTTACTTTTAAATCTGGTAGACCAGAAGTAAGATACATAGCAAATAGAAGCAAATCCAAGCGTTTGGTCACAACCTGGCTCTGCTATTTTGTGCTTATGATGTACTCATGATTTCATGACATGCTGAGACACAATTGTTCGGGTTTTGTTTTCGAACCTTCTCTGCTATTACAATCAGAGTTGACTTCATAGTGAGTCAGGAATCAGAGGTATTTTAAGATAAATAAGGACCTCTGTTCCTATTAGACGTGGAGGGGCCTAGCTTTTCAAGATCTGAATGGGATGGAATTCCATATTCTCAGTGTCTTGTATAAAGGTATGTTATCACGTCTTCTCCTTCCTGCATTGTATGGTCTCCAGCCTGGTGACTTTAGAGCTGGGGAACCAGGTTCAAGTCTCTGGTTCAGCTCAACATCCTGTGATTCTGGGGAAACCACCTAATGTGCCCGTGCCTACCAAAAATGAATGTGTTCTTGTGCAATGTAATTGGTGCTCATGTAAAGCGCTCCAACACTTTCCACTCAAGTTCACGCTATGTAAAACTGCAAAAATTATGCAGGAGAAAATTATGCCTAGATATGTGGGATGGGCATCAGACTGGACTTTAGCCAATCAATAATTCAAGCTGGCCCTACCCTGGGGATAATAAACTCCACCTCCCCTAGTGTCACAAACAAGCATCCCTCCCACATATGTTCCACACCCGGTGCTCTCATTACTCACAACTAGATGACTCCACCAGCCAGTCTTCATACTCATCCTCATCAGAGTCACCAGCAGCCATCTCTCCTGCAGAATACCTGTGCATCAAGATACAAGTAAGACTATAGGGCTGAACAGCCCGACGGCCCTCTTACATGTACTACAAGAGCTACTCCAGCTTTGACGACTGCTGAACATGTTCTAATAACACGACCGTATTTAAGAATGCTGCAGTTAACAATATACTACTGTTGTCATACAATGCCTAATACTGGCCAAAATCTTCAACAATTAATATATAATTTTTCTGTTATTATGGAATTTATTGATAATGGTCATTCTTATGAGGAAATACAGTATGAGAGAAGTCTGAAACTGCATAATGCACCCAAAAGTAAATATTCCATAGATTAGATTTCTGTGTGAACTACCATAGAAAATGTGTTTGTATTTAATCCTATGCGACCTATACCATTGACAGTGGCAAAAGCTGGGAGCTCCGCCTTTGCCGAGACCTATTGGCAATACCAATGTTTGTTTCCAGTTCCGATCCATCTAATCAATCAATCAATCAATCAATCAAGTGTCTTGTGAAGCGCAACAACTCACCCGTAAGGGTCTCAAAGCACTGGGGGGACTGCTGCTACATCGAAGGTGCTGTGGTTCAGTCGAAAAGCCAAGTTGTGAGGTCCTTCCTGAATTGAGGCAGTGACGGTGATTGCCTGAAGTGGAGATGCAGGGTGTTCCAGGTCTTTGCTGCTAGGTAGGAGAAAGATCTTCCTTTGTCCGTAGTCTTGGTGGAGCGGAGGTCTCTGGTGTGTGCATGGAATGCGAGCGGGTGGTTAAGGTACGCAGGACCTACATAGTGTAGGGCTTTGTAGGCATGTGTGAGGAGCATGAAGGAGATTCTTTTGTTGAATGGGAGCCAGTGGAGGTCTCTCAGGTGGCTGGTGATGTGGCAGGGGATATTGAGGATCAGTCTGGCGGAGTCATTCTGAATGTTCTGCAGTTTCTTGAGGAGTTTTTGGGTGATGCTGGCATAGAGTACGTTGTCGTAGTAGATTCTGCTGCTGATGAGTGCGTGGGTGACTGTCTTTCTGGACTCTGTGGGGAACCACTTGAAGATCTTATGGAGCAGGCTTAATGACCTTGGCTGGGAGAAGGAGAAGTGGACGCAGTGGAGGTCGGTTCACAGCAGCTCGGTGGTGTGGCTGAAAGTGAGGTTGTCAATGATGGAGAAGATGGGGTTGAGCATGTGTCCTGCTGAGTAGGTTGTGTTCCAGAGACATTGCCTGACGTCACCGACAGACCTCATTGACTGGTCTAATTACATGAGACTTCTCCTATAAGTAATAGGTGTTCTCTCTTGGCGCTATGTGCCTTTTAGTAACACCATCTTGTCATTCAGCCTGATGCTTTTCTAACGATCTGTCTACATTTTCACACAGACTGCTCTCAACACTTTTCAGACAATTCAGATAAAATCTCCTTTTATCAGTTGACCAACTGAGAATGTCAGTGAGGCTTGAAACAAAAAGCTTCAAGCAGATGTACCTATTGGGCAAGGATTAAAACTTTGTTCATTTTTTTAATATGGTGGATATACTTGGCAATATGGAAACAAGCATTTGCAATGCAATCGGTCTCGCCTTTGGGACCTTATATGTATTTAACTATGCAGCACATTAGCCTGGGTGCTGAAACATCTACTCTTCTTTAACATGAAGGGAAAGTAAGCACCAAACTGCATGGCACACCAGGTATGGGAGCACATGGAGACAAAAATTGCCTTTCAGCGGGAAATTGTATAGCCCAAAGCTATGTTTTTAATATAATATCAGGGCCTTCAGTGGTCATATCACTGAAAATACACAATTTGAAAAACGGGTGCTCGTGGAAGGCAATTTATATGGACTGGAATCTAGAGAAGACTAAAGTGATTCTGGTATTTTACTGACTTCTGCTGGTCGTTTTCTATCAAGAAAGTTAAATAGAGGCAGTTGACAGAAAAATTAAAAAAGAAAGTCCCTCAGCAGAAAGCAATTCTGGTATTTTACTGACCTTTGCTGGGCGTGTTATATAAAGACAGTTAAATAGAGTTGAACAGAAAAAAAAGTCCCTAAGTGGAAGCAGAAAAGTTCTAGGGCTAATATCCAGATCCCGCAAAGCACATACCCATATAAGTATATACTTAAGTATATATACTAAAGTGAATACTAAAGTATATACAAGACCTAAAAAGGAACGCATCTAAATGAACTGATCCATAAAAAATGCAATATAATGTCAGACGTGGAAGCGTGCAAATATTCTACACTCTTAGTCTGCACCCAGCACCAAATGTCCATGTGGACATGTGTATGTGTGTTTCATCCCAATATCTGCCATTTAAAGTAGATAATGTACCTCAGTGGGTTCATGCACATTTGGTTCAAACATCTTTGTACAGCTTGCGGTTCTCATGTTTGACTCCTGGTTAAAGGAACAAAGACTTATACCCTTTAATGGTTCTTCAAAGCAGTGGCATTTCTTGGGGGAGGTGCCAGAAGGGGCGATGCAGGCAGGGGGCAGGTAGGCAGCCACAGCAGCTGTAACAGTGCTGACCCTCCTTGTGTCCCACCACTAGGAGATGGCTCCTGCCACACAGACTCTGTTGTGCAGCGCTACACATACCAGCTCACCGTGCTCGAAGCTGCTAAATGCAGTTGGGTGTTCTGTAGTGACTGGCGCACTACAGTATACACTCTCATGCCGGAGCAGCCTGGACAAGGAGTAGGGTGCCTAGCTGAAGACTACGGGAGCAGCACATCTTTTACAGCATGGGTTGCAGTCTAGTACCTGCTGTAACCTAAAATTTGAACATGAAACAAAACAAGCATTGACATATCCAATAGGCTCTGCCACTGGGACATTATAAGTGTTTAGCCATGCAGCCTCAGGTTCAATCGGTAGCCGGCACGTGTTTTAGGCTTTTAAGAATGATGAGAAACTTTCTATCCCTGCTCCCACTATCTCACAGGAAAACAGTGGTCCAAGCTTTGATCACATCAAGGCTGGATTATGCAAATGTGTTATACCTAGGCCTAATAAATGATCTACTGGGCCACCTACAGGTGGTTCAAAATGCGGCCACTAGAGCTATTTCCCTGGTCAGGCCCAGGACTCACATGACCACTCACTTGAAATCTTTGCATTGGCTCTCAGTGAAAAATAGGGTTAATTTTAAAGCCCTTGTGTTGGCCTTCAAGGCGCTCCATAACAGCGGGCCCAGTACATTAGAAATAAAATTGTATGCTATACCCCAGCCAGGACTCTGAGGTCATCAACCCAACATCTGTTGTCTGTGCCTAAGTTCTTTCGGACTAGGAAGGGGGGGACGTTCGTTCCAGGTGGTAGCTGTAAAACTATGGAATAGTCTGCCTCTCTCTCAGACAAGAACAAGATCTCCTTAGTTTTAGGCGCCTACTTAAGACCTGGTTGTTCCATCAGTAGTGGGGACTTTGTTGGATAAGGCAGAGCACTGTTTTCTGTCAAGGGGGAATCTTCAGCGCCGGGACACTCCATGGAGTAGCCGTGCACTCTATAAAATACACCTTAACAGAACAGCACATTATCCTAGGTGCTGTGCCACCAGGGATTGAAGAGCTATACAATTACTACACATTGGGTCATGCAGTGTGATTCAGGAATACATGCTTACTTCAGGAAACATTTATGGGCACATTCCAAGACTTTTTAATGCAGAGACATTAGGACAAGTGCCTCGATGCAAGTCAACAGTACTATAACATTCTGTGTGCGACTGCATCACTAGAGTATTGAACAGTTTATGAAAAAAAGCAGTGAAGTGCTTTCCAATAGCGGGAAAGTCACATCCCTCCTCCCCCTCTCCTCTACCACCAGGCACCCTTCTCTAGAGTTTTCCATTGAAAACACTGCTTGCACCATCCGTTTACCAGCAAGCCCCTGGACCTACTCTCTGTCCCATCCCCCTGGGTATAGGAGCACTGGACATAGCAACAGCAACAAAATGCTCCCATTTGTCAGGTAGAGGGGAAATAATGAATAATAAGGGACAACGTCAACATCACGTAATCTCTGTGCAGCAATTTTTTTTTACCTGATCTTGTGTAATTTAATTGGTATTTTGTGAAGCACTCCAATACCTGTTGGTCACTCTAGTTTGCGCTCTATAAAAATTTCCACATAAATGAATCTGACTTTGTGTAATATAACTATCGCTCATGTAAAGCGCCCCTGTGCCTTCACATTATATAATAAAACATTTCTCACAGTCCCTGGAGTTCTACCGTGATTGTGCTTTGAAATTAGAGCTCTGAGAGGAGGAGGACAACAGGAAGCAGGACAGGCATGCAGCGAAGTGAGCGGGATGAATGCCGCTCCCATTTGCCAGGTCGAGGGGAAATAATGAATAAACAGGGTTGGTACCTGCATCACTTAATCTCCATACACCTAAAAACAAAACAATTAACCTGACCTTGTGTAATCTGACTGGAGCTTTTATAAAGCACTTCAATAACTTTGGGTCAGTTGTATTTGCACTACATGAAAACACCCCCAAAAATTAATCTGACATTGTGGAATGCAACTAGAGCTCATGTAAAGTGCTCCAACTCCTTCGGGTCGCTTCAGTTCACATTAAGTAAACAAGCGACAGATAAAATGTGCCTTGCCCTTGACTGTGCTGCAAGGTTAGACTGCTGAAGGTCCAGCGACCGAAGCTCGCTACAGCAGCAAGCAGCGAAGCGGGAAGTGTTTAGAGAAAATCCTCACACTTTGAAGTCAGAAAATTAAAGAGGCGATTTTGAAAACAGCATCTGACATTTCATCTTGGTATTTGAACGGGACAGGGAGACTGAGTGATGGGTGTTAAAGCTGAACCACCAAAAACGGGCACAAGCAGGAATCAAAGAAAAAATAGTCCCCCAATTGAACACATATACACAGGAGTGTATTGTTAACAGTAATTGGGCAATTATCAGTGGGAAGAAATGAAACATAAAGAGGTGGGACAAAGAGCAAGGATTAAGCACTAGCAAGCAAGCATTTTTGATGACAATCAAAGGGACCAATAAAAATGGAATGGGTGGGCTATAAGCCCACAGAGTGAATGTAGCATGTCTCAAAGAGACAGATCATGCACAGCCTAGGCTCGACCTAAGCAGCCCCGCACCCCTCTGCACTCACAGCAGTCGAATGCTGCTGGGTGTCAAGCATACACTGCGCAGATGCTGGACTGGAATTTTAGGATGGGGTTTCCCAGAAGTCTTATCTCATCCAAAGGAGAGTGAGAGTGTAGATGACAAGTTGTCTAATGTCACATTAGACCATAAGGCACTACTGGCTCTTAAGCCAACAGCAGTTTGCATGCCAGGACTTCCAAGCCCATAATTAAAATGGTATGAAGTGGAGCTAAAAGTCCCGGAATACAGAGTGCTCTTGGTGACAAACAAGGAATGGCTGAAGCTTTCTCGCATTACACTGGGCCATGCAGCATGTGGTAGAAAGCAGTACATTTGGCCTGCTGAATCTAAGCTATAATAAACCCCCAACCTGCTGTGAGATATTTTGTCAGAATGACCTGACATACTGGGAAGTGGGAGGGTGAGAGGCTGCATCAGAGGATTATGTGCAGAACATGCAAACCCTGGGCAAAGGGCGCGGAAGCAAAGGCAGGAAATGGAAGCCATTCTACAGAAGTAGGAACGCGGAATCCGTGAATATCAGATAGATAGCAACACTTAACATTTTCACCACAGGTGAGCCTTCTAGTTTCCACAGCTCCTTAGCATTTATTCCTTGAATACTGTGCACCACCTCAACTGTGTGTAACAGGCTGCAGCATCTGCACTGTCTTCCACTTACAATTTGCTGCTATTCTCCTAAGCCAGTCTTTCTTCAGACAGTCACTTTGTCTAGCCTTCACCTCATTCCCTTTCCTTTTCTGACTGAGTGACCGTACATGCGCCAGCAACTAGAAGTATGCAAAAACAACAGTTGATGGACAGAATGCAGAACAATGTCATACATTCACCCCAGTACATAGATCTGGGCCTAAATCCACCATTTTTGTTTCACTCCACACCACCCCAGTTCAGACATGGCTATATGCAAATCAGTCTTGACCGTGTACATCATGGGAACAGTCCAGCCCAAACTGCCAAGCCATGTCTTCCCTGGACCCGAATCAAGCATCCTAAGACCGGTTTCTGGCTATCAGCCGTCATCAGCCAGGATAGCTTGACTCCAGTGGTGTGGAGAGCAAGAGACTCATGTCTGACCATACCCTGCCCACTCAGGGTGACAAATGCAAAAACAACAGTGGATTGACAGAATGGAGAGCAATGTCATACATTCACCCCATTACAGAGATCTGGGCCTAAATCCATCGTTTTATATGCACTCCACACCACCCCAGTTCAGACATGGCCATATGCAAATCAGCCTTGACCCTGTGCCTCGTGGGAACAGTCCAGCCCGAACTGCCAAGTCATGTCTTCCCTGGCCCGAAATCAAGCCTCCTAGGACCGGTGTCTGGCTATCAGCCGTCATCAGCCAGGATAGCTTGACCCCAGTGGTGTGGAGAGCACGGGACTCGCGTATGAGCAAACCCTTCCCACTCAGGGTGACAAATGCAAAAACAACAGTTGATGGACAGAATGCAGAACAATGTCATACATTCACCCCAGTACAGAGATCTGGGCCTAAATCCTTCGTTTTTTTGCACTCCACACCACCCTAGTTCAGACATGGCCATATGCAAATCAGCCTTGGCCCTGTGACTCATGGGAACAGTCCAGCCCGAACTGCCAAGCCATGTCTTCCCTGGACCAGAATCAAGCATCCTAGGACCGGTTTCTGGCTAACAGCCGTCATCACCCAGGATAGCTTGACTCCAGTGGTGTGGAGAGCACGGGACTCACGTCTGAGCATACCCTTCCCACTCAGGGTGACAAATGCAAAAACAACAGTTGATGGACAGAATGCAGAACAATGTCATACATTCACCCCAGTGCAGAGATCTGGGCCTAAATCCATAGTTTTTTTGCACTCCACACCACCCCAGTTCAGACATGGCCATGTGCAAATCAGCCTTGACCCTGTGCCTCATGGGAGCAGTCCAGCCCCAACTGCCAAGCCATGTCTTCCCTAGACCCGAATCAAGCATCCTAGGACTGGTGTCTGGCTATCGGTCGTCATCAGCCAGGATAGCTTGACTCCAGTGGTGTGGAGAGCACGGGACTCACGTCTGAGCATACCCTTCCCACTCAGGGTGAGAAATGCAAAAACAACAGTTGATGGACAGAATGCAGAACATGTCATACATTCACCTCAGTGCAGAGATCTAGGCCTAAATCCATCGTTTTTTTGCACTCCACACCACCCCAGTTCAGACATGGCCATATGCAAATCAGCCTTGACCCTGTGCCTCATGGGAACAGTCCAGCCCGAACTGCCAAGTCATGTCTTCCCTTGACCGGAATCAAGCATCCTAGGACCGGTTTCTGGCTATCAGCCAGGATAGCTTGACTCCAGTGGTGTGGAGAGCACGAGACTCACGTCTGAGCATACCCTTCCCACTTAGGGTGACAAATGCAAAAACAACAGTTGATGGACATACTGCAGAACAATGTCATACATTCACCCCAGTAGAGAGATCTGGGTCTAAATCCATAGTTTTTCTGCACTCCACACAAACCCCAGTTCAGACATGGCCATATGCAAATCAGCCTTGACCCTGTGCCTCTTGGGAGCAGTCCAGCCCAAACAGCTAAGCCATGTCTTCCCTGGACCGGAATCAAGCATCCTAAGACCGGTTTCTGGCTATCAGCTGTCATCAGCCAGGATAGCTTGACTCCAGTGGTGTGGAGAGCACAGGACTCATGTCTGAGCATACCCTTCCCACTCAGGGTGACAAATACAAAAACAACAGTCAATGGACAGAATGCAGAACAATGTCATACATTCACCCCAGTACAGAGATCTGGGCTTAAATCCAACGTTTTTTTGCACTCCGCACCACCCAAGTTCAGACATGGCCATATGCAAATCAGCCTTGACCCTGTGCCTCAGGGGAACAGTCCAGCCCGAACTGCCAAGCCATGACTTCCCTGGACCGGAATCAAGCATCCTAGGACAGGTTTCTGGCTATCAGCCGTCATCAGCCAGGATAGCTTGACTCCAGTGGTGTGGAGAGCACGCCAAACCACCATCCATCATCCCCTTTTGTGTCGCTTAGCAACTAGAAGTAGGCACCTTTAACCTGATGGTGCGGAATACGTATTTCACGATTGCCTTCTACTGGGTCAGATTTAATAGATCGACACTACTGAGTGGCCAAAGGACAAAGGTCATGAATGCAACACAGGCTTTCTGTTGCAGTCTTTCTATTATAAACTGGTCATGACTGTCTGTATTAGCATTGTCTGTTACTGAGAGAAAACGAGCAGCAGTACAAGACTACTTACAATCTGTTGCTTTCCAAAACTTGTCTCTGTGTTTTAATGCTTCCCTCCTCCAAAGCACAACATGCTGCAGAGGGATTCAGCATTCATGTAAGCAGCTGTACTGAGTCCCTGTCAGTATAAAAGGAAAGTATAAGCCTTTTTCCCTGTCAGCATAAAAGCATAGTATATGACTTTACCTTTATATATATCGATATATAGAGCGATATGGCCCGATTTTTTTATGGAGTGTTAAACATTCACGCAATACATTTTAAAATTCATCCCCAACCCAACTGTGAAGGATCTTGCATCTTGCATCTGTGCCGCCATGCCAGACGCGTTTCGGCACTCAGCCTTTGTCAATTGTTGCAACAGTTGACAAAGGCTGAGTGCCGAAACGCGCCTGGAGTGCCCAAATTTTCTTGCTTTTGAATAAATTTGATTGGAAACCCCCCCTGAAAGTGCTTTCTTCTTTATCAGGTACGATTACCTTGAGGAACTTGGGAGCAGTGATACGTAGACGGGTACACCGTCTACGTATGTGTGGCAGGCTGGTGTGTTTTGAGCTTTATATGTATATATATATATATATATGGAAAACTCGACCCCTTCGTGAGAAAGCCAGAGGACACCAGGGGAACAGTCGGGAACACGTTTATTAACAGTTTAGCAGTGGCATGATGCATTTCGGCTAGTTGCCTTCTTCGGATGCCGTAAGCTTATGCCGAGAACACTCCTTCCCACACGCCTGAAATACACCGGCCCTCCCAGTGGAAGGAGGTCAGCTGACTCCACCCGCTGACGAGTTTCAGCTGCAGTTCGAAGTAGTCGGACTGCAGTTCCCATAATGCAGCGGTCTGGTGAGTACCCAAGTGGAGCAAAATGTCACAAGGCTGAAGTCCTGGCAAGCAGTGTGGGTTAGATAACCAAGGGGTGCCCACGTGTGTTACAGTCTCAGTGTTCCCTCAGGTCCCCAACGTTCCGGCCCCAGTAATCAAGTCCGACCGATCCATGTAACTAGGGTACCGTGATCCTGTTACCCTCGTGAAGTCACGGGCTGTTCGTAGACAGTGGCCACTTGCCTGATCTGGTCCTGAGGCGGTCCTGCAAGATCCGGTTTCACGGGTAATTCGTTGTTTGCCAACAAATGCAGGACACTTCACAGAACGGATCCTCTTCATGTGCTGCTGGCAAGCACATCAACAATGGAAAACTCGACCCCTTCGTGAAGAAAGCCAGAGGACACCAGGGGAACAGTCGGGAACACGTTTATTAACAGTTTAGCAGTGGCATGATGCATTTCGGCTAGTTGCCTTCTTCGGATGCCGTAAGCTTATGCCGAGAACACTCCTTCCCACATGCCTGAAATACACCGGCCCTCCCAGTGGAAGGAGGTCAGCTGACTCCACCCGCTGACGAGTTTCAGCTGCAGTTCGAAGTAGTCGGACTGCAGTTCCCATAATGCAGCGGTCTGGTGAGTACCCAAGTGGAGCAAAATGTCACAAGGCTGAAGTCCTGGCAAGCAGTGTGGGTTAGATAACCAAGGGGTGCCCACGTGTGTTACAGTCTCAGTGTTCCCTCAGGTCCCCAACGTTCCGGCCCCAGTAATCAAGTCCGACCGAGCCATGTAACTAGGGTACCGTGATCCTGTTACCCTCGTGAAGTCACGGGCTGTTCGTAGACAGTGGCCACTTGCCTGATCTGGTCCTGAGGCGGTCCTGCAAGATCCGGTTTCACGGGTAATTCGTTGTTTGCCAACAAATGCAGGACACTTCACAGAACGGATCCTCTTCATGTGCTGCTGGCAAGCACATCAACAATGGAATATATATATATATGGAATACAAATTGCCCTTCAGCAACGGGAGGGCACTCAACGGCGCTCTCTGTCTTGTGTTCAGCCTCGCTGCAGCTCGCCTCTCTGTGCCCCTTAATTCTCAAACAAAGCCGACGCGTTTCGAGGCATCACGCCTCTTCTTCTTAGGCAGACTCTGAAACACTGTGGGCTCACCATTGTAAGTTTTTTATTGGTTATCTCGCATCAATTAGTGGGCGTGGCAACATTCAGCCCGATTGCATGCTGGGACTTATAGTCCTATTGGTGAGTACAAGTGACTAACCTTTAGTGGGTACATTATTTCAAGAGTCAATTTAGTCCTTTTTAATCCTTAGTAGGACGGGATGCAGAGATGCAGGCTTCTTTTTAATGCATGGGAGCGTCGTGCCTCGTGGTTTGGCGAAAGTTCCATCCCACAGCCTTTTCCTTCCTTCTTTGAAAATGGTGCTCAATCCCCACGGCACGGGCCGCCGTGAATTATGTGGAATACAAATTGCCCTTCAGCAACGGGAGGGCACTCAACGGCGCTCTCTGTCTTGTGTTCAGCCTCGCTGCAGCTCGCCTCTTTGTGCCCCTTAATTCTCAAACAAAGCCGACGCATTTCGAGGCATCACGCCTCTTCTTCTTAGGCAGACTCTGAAACACTGTGGGCTCACCATTGTAAGTTTTTTATTGGTTATCTCGCATCAATTAGTGGGCGTGGCAACATTCAGCCAGATTACATGCTGGGACTTATAGTCCTATTGGTGAGTACAAGTGACTAACCTTTAGTGGGTACATTATTTCAAGAGTCAATTTAGTCCTTTTTAATCCTTAGTAGGACGGGATGCAGAGATGCAGGCTTCTTTTTAATGCATGGGAGCGTCGTGCCTCGTGGTTTGGCGAAAGTTCCATCCCACAGCCTTTTCCTTCCTTCTTTGAAAATGGTGCTCAATCCCCACGGCACGGGCCGCTGTGAATTATGTGGAATACAAATTGCCCTTCAGCAACGGGAGGGCACTCAACGGCGCTCTCTGTCTTGTGTTCAGCCTCGCTGCAGCTCGCCTCTCTGTGCCCCTTAATTCTCAAACAAAGCCGACGCGTTTCGAGGCATCACGCCTCTTCTTCTTAGGCAGACTCTGAAACACTGTGGGCTCACCATTGTAAGTTTTTTATTGGTTATCTCGCATCAATTAGTGGGCGTGGCAACATTCAGCCCGATTGCATGCTGGGACTTATAGTCCTATTGGTGAGTACAAGTGACTAACCTTTAGTGGGTACATTATTTCAAGAGTCAATTTAGTCCTTTTTAATCCTTAGTAGGACGGGATGCAGAGATGCAGGCTTCTTTTTAATGCATAGGAGCGTCGTGCCTCGTGGTTTGGTGAAAGTTCCATCCCACAGCCTTTTCCTTCCTTCTTTGAAAATGGTGCTCAATCCCCACGGCACGGGCCGCCGTGAATTATGTGGAATACAAATTGCCCTTCAGCAACGGGAGGGCACTCAACGGCGCTCTCTGTCTTGTGTTCAGCCTCGCTGCAGCTCGCCTCTCTGTGCCCCTTAATTCTCAAACAAAGCTGACGCGTTTCGAGGCATCACGCCTCTTCTTCTTAGGCAGACTCTGAAACACTGTGGGCTCACCATTGTAAGTTTTATATAGCTCACAGGACTCGATCCAAACCACCAAACCACCAAACCCCTCGTGAACGGGGTTTCCACGGAGAAAGAAACGAGAGCCGCCCCAGGAATGCAGGTGAGCAACATACTGAAATGCAGACCGAAATGCATCAGGACGAATATGGCTAGAATCCTGCAAATGAAATAAAAGACATTCACATTCACCACGAGGAGTGTGGCTTATCCTTCTTTCCTTGAAAGATCCTGTTGTCATATGAAGCGGCGGGGTCCAGCCGCAAAGCATGCACCGCCAACCAAAGAGCTCCCACTACTGCCCGCCATTGGACCCAAACCTTTTTTTCGCGCAAGCACCAAGGGCAGGTGAGGCCGCCAGGGACCGGACCTTGGTATTGGCCTTCTACACCTCGAGAATAGGTAGTATGAGGCGCAGGTGACTGCAGCCAAGAACATTGTTCTCCGCGCATCGCCCCCCTACGGGGCAGAAATGAGGAAGGAGGGGCAGACTACCAAGACCAGCGTGCCTCGCTCATCGAGCCGACTGTCGCGCCCACCAGGGGGCAAACACACCATCAAGTTACCAGCAGTGCCCACTGTGGGGTTAAAAAACATACCGCCGAGCCACTGGTAATGCACACCTCTCCACCCTGATGACGCAACTAGCCTCCTTTGAAAAAGGTCTGTGGAACAGACCGAAATGCATCAGGACGAATATGGCTAGAATCCTGCAAATGAAATAAAAGACTTTCACATTCACCACGAGGAGTGCAGCTTATCCTTCTTTCCTTGAAAGATCCTGTTGTCATATGAAGCGGCGGGGTCCAGCCGCAAAGCACGCACCGCCAACCAAAGAGCTCCCACTACTGCCCGCCATTGGACCCAAACCTTTTTCGCGCAAGCACCAAGGGCAGGTGAAGCCGCCAGGGACCGGTCCTTGGTATTGGCCCTCTACACCTCGAGAATAGGTAGTATGAGGCGCAGGTGATTGCAGCCAAGAACATTGTTCTCCTCGCATCGCCCCCCTACGGGGCAGAAATGAGGAAGGAGGGGCAGACTACCAAGACCAGCGTGCCTCGCTCCTCGAGTCGACTGTGGCACCCACCAGGGGGCAAACACACCATCAAGTTACCAGCAACGCCCACCGTGGGGTTAAAAAACATACTGCCGAGCCACTGGTAATGCACACCTCTCCACCCTGACGACGCGACTAGCCTCCTTTGAAAAAGGTGTGTGGAACAGACCGAGATGCATCAGGACGAATATGGCTAGAATCCTGCAAATGAAATAAAAGACTTTCACATTCACCACGAGGAGTGCGGCTTATCCTTCTTTCCTTGAAAGGTCCTGTTGTCATATAAAGCGGCGGGGTCCAGCTGCAAAGCACGTACCGCCAACCAAAGAGCTCCCACTACTGCCCGCCATTGGACCCAAACCTTTTTCACGCAAGCACCAAGGGCAGGTGAAGCCACCAGGGACCGAGCCTTGGTATTGGCCCTCTACACCTCGAGAATAGGTAGTATGAGGCGCAGGTGATTGCAGCCAAGAACATTGTTCTCCGCGCATCGCCCTCCTACAGGGCAGAAATGAGGAAGTAGCGGCAGACTACCAAGACCAGCGGGCCTCGCTCATCAAGCCAACTGTGGCGCCCACCAGGGGGCAAACACACCATCAAGTTACCAGCAACATAGACCGTGAACTCAGTCTTACAAGTCAATTGTTTGCCAATAGGTTGAGGAATGTCAGAGAATGGTGTGGTAAACTCCGTTTTGCAAACTCCATGCTTACATGCTTTACAGATGACACATTTCCTGAAGCCCTTACTAGCCTGCAACCATGTACTGGGAGCTAACACCTAAGGACTTGATTTAAGCAGAGCCTCGCTCATGGAACGTGCCTTTCTAAAAGCTATTGCGGGTTTGCATGTCATTAGGTCGCCGATGACCGAATCATGGCGCACTAAGCTCCAATGTTTGTTGACAATTATACGTAGAGCTAAGTGCTGTCTGTTGTAAGTCCAGATCAATCTGGTGGGCTGTTTTAAATCAGAGGAGTTAGCTGCCTGAATTTTTCTACAGATTAGAGCCTCTTTCCTCGAAATGGAATTAGCTTTTCTGATGGCATTGTTTATTGCAGTAGCAGTGTAGCCTCTCGCAAGAAATCTTGTTTTACTGGCCTCATTGAGGTTCTACGATTTTGGATTTCGTCCCGTATCTAGCCGCCATTTTGTGTCCTGCCGCCATTTTGTGTTGCCCTCACTCAGGCAGCACGGCGAACGATGTGCTTTTGCTTTTCCAGCTGCTACATGTCCTTTCGGTTAAAAAATAACTCCATTGTCCATGTTCATGAAACCTGAAGTCAGGGTCTGGCTGAGTTCGTTAATCCATGTCTGGCTCGATTGATCCCTGTCTCGGCCGACTATTTGCCCTCTCCTATTCTTTCCTTATATTATCTTATCCGACTGACCTTCGCTATTCTCTCCTTGTATGCTCCTATTACACAACCATCCTTTGAGGCACACAATTGCGTCCTGCCACCTGCAAGAGGGGATTGTGGACACCATCACTGATTAATTTGTCGGGAGGGGTAGCACACAGGGTCTGAGAGAGGGGCGTATTTGAGTCATTTGATAGCTTGTTTTGCAACTTTTCCTATTGGTCTGTTTTGTATGTGTAAGGAGAAAACTCCTTAAATGTGTTTCCTATATAAGATTGTGCGCCACGGATTGAAGTGGCAGTCTCCTTAGAATCCACCTTGAGTGTAACTTCTGGGACAACTGTGCTTAGCTGCAGCTAATAAACCTGGCTTCCATGCTCAACGGAGTGTCTTGTGTCTCTGTTTCTTACAAGGCAGGTGAACTTGGGGATTAAGGTGTGCCCTGCGCCGCCCGGCCCATAAGGCCCGGTTCTCCAACTGGTGCCCAACGTGGGGTGGTTTCAGTGGTAGCGGTTCAGCCCGAGGGTCGTGAGAAGCCCCACAAGACAATTCCGTAGGATTAGTGAGCCACGCCAAGCGACCCCTGTATGTCGAAGTGGACCGAAGGTCTTTTGCAGCACGGCTACTCCTTTCCGACAGCTGCTGATGACTGCTGCCCTGACTATCGCCCTGCCTTGGACCCTCTGGTGATGATTGGTATTGCGAGACGTTAGACGGGCCTCTGTTGGCGTGAGAAGACTAGTTAGTTAAGTATTCGTGGGTAGCGCCCACTTCTTTGTTTTGTTTTTGATTTTTGTTATTCGTCTGTTGCAATAGTCAAGGCCGAGGGGTGAGTACCTTTGTACTGTGTTCTTTGCTTTCACTCCTTGAAGTTAGTACACGGATCAGTGTGCTTAAAATGCCTGGTCTGAGCGGATTTAGGAAATGTTGTTGTTTTTGCTGTACTAGGGATTCCCGGCTCGAGGATTCATGTCCGATTTCTCCGGTTGGAACTCCCACTTATGAGCTCTATTCCAAGCATGCTGTTGGTCCCATTGCCTTTAATGAGGCATGGATCCGATACACGAAGAAAGATGGTGTTTTACGGTGGCCACAAAATGGTAGTTTTGAGCCAGATATATTAGATAATTTGGAATCAATTCTGTTCAAAAGAAAAGCCCGGCCGGCAATGTTTGAATCTTTCCGCCTTTGGCGTAAGGAAGCCAAAATGAGAGAAATTAAACAAGCAAAAAGAGATAGGAAAATTAAAGATATGATGGTTATTTAGGCTGCCCAGCAATTTAAAGACGATGAGACTGATCGAGCGATTGAGGTCTCAGATAGACAGCATCGGATGGCAATTGATAGGTGCTATCCCGTGTTACCTCCACAGCGCAAAGATCTTGATGAAGATTCCTTAATGTTTCATTTGTTGAAATTACCTCCGCCTTATGCGCCAGGTGCTAATGCACCTGTATTATTGCCACCTGTGCAGCAACCTGTTGTTCAGCCAGGAGCTCCGGCTCCTACGCAATTGCCTCTTCCAGTATTACCTCCTGCACCTTCTTTGCCACCAACTTCTGTACCTCAGTCTCCTTCACCTTCTGTTTCTCTTGCAACGGCTAGTTCTTCTCTTCCTTTGCTTAATACCGCGTCTCCAGTTTTACTCCCTACTTCTCCTCCGATTCGTAATCTGTTAGTTGATACTGTCTCTGGTCTTTTCTCCCCCCTCTTTGGGCCGTTTAATAGGACTCCTGCTTTTTCCTGAAGGCAATCTCGTAGCCAACTTCCAGATTCTGAGGAACGAGTTGTATTTGACTCTCTCGCTCATAAATGGATGATGAATGGTCCACTGTATAGTGTACCCGATATATTGCTTACCTTTCTTCAGTGGAATGGGCCTACGCAGAGATATGTGTTTAATGTCATGTGTGAACCACTTGTTAAAGGATGGGAGGATATGGAGTTGGATTTAACTCCTCAGGGTCTATTGAATATACAGGACAGGTTTGATAAAGGACTTATTGTGGGTCCTGACGTTGAGGGTGCTATAAAGACACTTGTTACTTTTAGGTCCTTATATTCTGTCCAGACTATTCCTGAACCAGATCCTGCAGTTAGACAGAGGACGAAGAATTATCCTATGAGAGAAGTTCCTCCAGTATGAAGAGAGCAGTTCCGCAAGTGGGCACTGTTGAAGGTGTCCCTGCTCATTTCCAGCGTATATGGGTACATGTCCCTTGGAAACGAGCTGAAGTTTTAGCACTTAAGCAATCTCTGCCGGACCCTCATAAAAATCCTGCTGGTTACTATAAAGAGCTGTCCCAGACTGTTGATGCATGTATTATGAATTTGGCTGATATTGATATGCTGATGGGGAATGTAGTTCCACAAGCAATGTGGGCTCGGATTCGTAGAGAGGATCACGATCAAGCTTTGGGAGGTACTTGGGCTGATATATCTGCCGCAGACACTTTTTACAGTGGTTGTAATACCCTAATACGTATTCTCACAACCACGCCTTGCACTTCTTTTTAATAATACCAGCCGGGAATTTAATAAAATTATTTTTACCCACGTGCCAGGTATTTTTTAACCATTCACATTTTTTCACCTCACCTCACCTCACTCACACTTTAGTAACACACCCCCTCACATAGTTCACTTTCAAGTGCTCCTGCGCACTCGCTAGTCGTAGCACGCCGCATCCCGTAGAGGGGTGCGAAGGCCCCGATGATGAAGCATGACACCAAGGGGCCTGTTGGTGTGTGAGGGGCATTTAAACAACACTGTGTGTTCCCCATCACGTTAGGGATCACCACCACTCTGAGTGGATTCTACTTTGTTTATTCATATCTGCCGCAGATGCAGCACAAGTGGGTGGTGCTAAGCCAGATGATTTGATTACGCAGTTGCCTGGTAGAATCATCACTTTAATGAAGACGATGATGCCTGCCTTATGCGTTAACTGGGATAAGCTAGCTGCGTGTAAGCAGAAGAAAGATGAGAGTGTCTCTGATTTCTTTACTCGGTTTGAGGAGACATTTATTGATCATAGTGGTCAAGATTTAAGTACTGAAGGTGGACAGCGATTTTTTGTGGATAAATTTGTTTTTAATCTACTTCCTGAATTGTCTCATAAGTTGAAAGATTCAGAAAGCTCTTGGGCTGTTTCTTCGTCTGCCCAAATATTAGCTACGGCTCAGTATTATGAGAATAGCGACAAAGAAGTAAAAGATAAGGCTGAGAAGAAGACTAAGGATTTAAAAATGAAGGTTCTTCTTTAGCAGGCTTATCCCCCTCGTTCTGGCCAGCGTCAGTTTCAGCAACCTACTCAGCCTCAGAGGTTGCTACAGAAACCTGAGCCTTTTGTTCCACGACCTTTGCTTGGTCCTAATCAGTGTGCCTATTGTAAAGAGGAAGGTCATTTTAAGAATAGTTGTTCGCTTTTATTGCAGCGTAATGGAGGATTTCAAGGGCCGCGAGGCCGTGGTGGTTTTCAATCAGCTCCTAGGGGTAGAGGGCGAGGTGCGTTGCCTCAAGGGCAGCGTTCCTTTCCCCATCAGAATTCTTCGAATTATTTTGATCAGCAGAATACTCAGTCTGCGCAATATTACAATGATGATTAATATGTTGAAGGTGAGGTTCAGGATTTTCATTCTAGTTAGGACAGCCATGGACAAAGTAAGGGAGTTGTATCAGTTCCAGTGGATCAGAAAGGGCCTTATGTTGAGGTAGTTGCTTTGGGATTTGCGGAGCCATTTCTTTTGGTTACTGGTGCAATGAGAAGTTCTATGATTCATTAAAAACTCCCTGGGGCACCTTTGTCTGGCTTAATGATCGTTTCTGTAGGATTTTCTGGTGCCCCAGTTGCGAACCCAGTTTGTTTTCCTTTGCCTCTTTCGATTGGTCCTTACGATCTGGAAGCTCCACTTACTCTAACGACTAGTTGCGGAGAAAACTTGTTGGGTCTGGATCTGTTGAAACGTCTTCATGCAACGTTGTATTGTTCCCCCTCTGGTGTGCGTCTTACTTTGGGTGAGAAATTGGTTTCTCCCATATATCTATCGAAAGATAGCTTTCCGCCTGAGTTGCAATCTCTTCCTGTTACACTTTGGGCTACAGGTCCAAATGATGTTGGTTTGTTGCAGATTCCCCCTTACGTGGTTACTATTAAGCCTGATGTTAAGTTGCCACGTATTCCACAGTACAAGATTTTTAATGAAGGTGATCAAGGTTTGATGGCTATTATCTATGATCTGGTTCAGAAGGGTGTGGTGGAAGAAACAAGAGGTAATGTTTTTAACAGTCCTGTTCTCCCCGTTCTTAAACGCAGCGATCCTTCTCAACCACCTGTGTATCGCTTTGTGATTGATCTTCGGGAGGTCAACAAGATTGTTGTCCCCCAGTTTCCTGTTGTCCCAGATATCACTGCTTTGCTTACTATGATACCCGCCTCAGCGGCATGGTTTGCTGTTATCGATCTAAAGAGTGCTTTCTTTAGTCATCCTATTGCTGAGGAAAGTAGGGATATTTTTGGCTTCTCTCTCGGAGGATGAAGTTTTCGGTTCAAGCGTGCTCCTCAAGATTATTGTGAAAGTCCCTCCATTTACAGTCAGGCTTGATGCTTTCATTCTACCTTCAGGTGCCACTTTGATTCAATACGTTGACGATTTACTGATTGCTGCTGATTCGGAGGATATCTGTAAAGATGTCACGGTTTCTTTGTTGCGTCATTTGTCTGACCTGCATCATAAAGTGTCCCCTTCTAAGTTGCAATATTGCCGCCAAGAGGTTACCTATTTAGGTCATCTCTTGTCGAAGAAGGGAAGACGGTTGATCCCAGAATGAATTCAAGCGATTGCACAAATGTCTGAACCAACCACACAAAGAGAGGTACGTGCCTTTCTGGGCATTACCTCTTATTGTAGACAATGGATTCCGAATTTTTCTTTGTTAGCTAAACCTTTGCTGGCACTTACGTTGAAAGATACGCCACAACCTCTCCCTTGGACTGACGAATGCCAAAAGAGTTTTTCTGATTTACGGACTGCTTTGTGTTCTGCTCCTGTGTTAGGTACTCCAGATTACAGTAAGCCTTTCACACTTTACGTTCATGAAAGAGAAGGTTGCGCGTAGTCAGTTTTAACGCAACAATTTGCAGACAAACAACGGCCATGTGCCTATTTTTCGGCTACGTTGGATCCGGTAACCAAGGCATTGCCTAGTTGTCTCAGAGCTACAGCAGCGGCAGCGATTTCTATTCGACAATCTGCTGGATTGGCATTGGACAACACTCTTGTCGTCATGGTACCACATGCAGTAGATACTCTTTTGAATAGGACAAAACACAACACCTCACGAGTGCTCGCTTGTCTGGATATGAGCTGACGCTTTTGGCAAGCCATATACACATCAAGCGGTGCAATACTTTGAATCCAGCAACATTGTTGCCTATACTGGACGAGAAAGGCATTCAAGAGCAGCATGATTGTTTTCTCCGAACAGAGGAGGAAATGAAAGGCAGAATAGATCTAAAAGACACACCACTTGTGGATCCAGATGGGATCCTATGGGTGGACGGGTCTTGTTTCAAGCTTCCAAATGGCGAGACAACTGCAGCTTATGCTGTTACTACCTTGCATATGGTAGTAGAGACAGCACGCATTTCACAGAATTCATCCCAAGCAGCCAAATTAATTGCCTTCACAAGAGCATGTGTGTTGGCAAAAGGAAAGAGAGTAAATGTCTACACTGATAGCCAATATGCTTTTGGTGTGGCTCATAGTTTTGGTCGCTTGTGGAAGGAAAGAGGATTCTTTACTTCTCATGGGACTAAAATACAGCATGGCCAGTTGGTGACTGATCTTCTTGACTCACTTGCCTTGCCTACGCAAATAGTCAAGTGTAGCGCTCATAAAAAGATTACTGATAATGTGGGTGGTGGGAATGCGTTTGCAGATGAAGAAGCAAAGGATACAGCGAGAGATACTACAAGTCGTATGTGTGTTGCGGGCCCTGCAAGATGGGTCAGAGAAGGAGGAATGTGTGAGGACACAATAGAAAGTGTGAGAACGATTCAAGAAGAGGCTACTGAGAAAGAACTGAGCAAGCGGAGAGAAAGTATGGGAATGTTGGACGCGACTGGGTGTTGGACGGAATTGTCAGAACATCAACGTTGGCTGTTACCAGACGCCTATGTACTACCTGTAGTTACGATGGCGCATGGTCCAGCCCACATTAGTCCAAAGGGTATATGTAAAATCTTGGCTCCAGTATGGCAGAATGAAGGAATTCCTAAATGTGCAGAAAACGTGGTGAAGCATTGCATTGTTTGTTTTATACACAATCCAGGAAAGGGAACCCCAACTCCAGCAGGTCATTTTGCTCCCCCTACGTATCCTTTCGAGGTATTACAAATTGATTATATTCACATGGATCGTTGTAATAACCTCAAGTATGTTCTGGTGGTGGTCTGTGCCTTTTCCAGATGGATAGAGGCCTACCCCCTAAAGGACAATACTGCTTTGTCTACTGCTAAAGTCTTTTGAAGGAGTTTTTCCCAAGGTTCGGTGTGCCGCACATTGTCTGGTCTGACAATGGGAGTGAATTCGTAGGCCAAATTATGCAGAAAGTGTGCACAGGTCTCGGTATTAAACAGAAATTCTTTGCGGCAAACCACCCTCAGTCAGCAGAATTCGTAGATTGTTATAATGGCACTCTCAAGCTCAAATTGGCAAAGATTCAGGCGAGCACTGGTCTCGCCTGGCCTCATGCCCTACCGTTAGCACTTCTGTCTACGAGAACTACTGTGCATTCTCGTTTGGGTCTGAGTCCGTATGAGGTCGTTTTTGGGCGCCCAGCAAATGTCTAGGGAGTCCTTCGACCTAAAAAGTATTCTGATATTCCATACCCAATGCTGATTGACTATTTGCATGACCTCACCACTAAATTACGGGTTCTTCACCAACAGGTCCAAAACGCTTTGCCAGAGGCCTTGGCAGACCAAGGTCACTCCATCCAACCAGGCGACTGGGTCTGCGTGAAAAACTTTCAGTGGAAAAATAATTTGGAACATCGTTGGGGCCCACCGCGACAAGTGCTGTTAACGATGCGTACAGCAGTGAAAGTCGTTGGGAAAAAGAACTGGATCCATGACGTGCACTGTAAGAGGGTACCTTTGCCTTTGTCTTTTGACCAATGGATCCGTAAGGCATAGGTGATAACGAAAGTGAAAGAGTACCTAGATTTGTCCCATTTAGCAGTGCACTCTCGGAACAAACAAACTCTGAGAAAGAAGACAACGACGTGTTACAGGAGGCTGTCCCAACATATCTGCGTTTGAATACGGTGACTCCAGAAGCCTTGTTTAACCACTTGGATGCTAAGATAAAACTCCACATAAAATGAGATTTCCATTGAAATGAATGGGCAGTGCATGACGAGTTACCCTTGTCATTAGCATCCAAGTGGTTAAGGACAGACGATCCCTAATAAGACTCGATATAATTTACGACCGAGAATAATCATAGACAATTTAACTTTTCTCTTTTTCTGATTTTTCTGATTATATCTTTTTGAAAGACATTAATGTGTTTTCTTCCACTATCCATCAAGTTGCAGGGTCACAGTAGGAGTCTTAAGATGTGACCTGAGTAGTGACATAGGTCTGCAGGACTTGCAGTGTCATAGGACGGCTAACAACCACAGCTAAGTGATCTAGGAAGATTATCGTGAGCAACGCTTTAGAGTAATGGGTATTGAAGTGGAAATCAATGATCAAACTGTAAACATGAAAAGCAGATTTAAGAAATTAATGGTTAGTCCATGTGGAATAACCTTATGTACTCTGATATGTTTATGTACTTTATTAGCGTGTGGAAGCTGGGTTGTTTACGTTACACAGCCATCACCTGTCCCTACCTCTGTCTCTTTATCTTTTTCTACTACTGACTCCCCACATCGGTTTTATACACTTTCAGAACATGAACAGATTAGGAGAACTGAATATTTCAACAATTCGTTTATTCAGCTATTACATCAACATCAACTGGTGATGAATACTAGTGATTGTTGGGTTTGTGGACTCATGCCTCATAATAAAGAGAGAGGTATGCCATATTTAGTCTTTCCATTCTCCTTTGAAGGTCCCGCCTGGGTTTATTTGGCTAGGTTCTCTAACATTTATCAGAATCAGCTACGGTATCCTCCTAGTAGTCCATATGGTGGTGGAGAAGACTTCAGTCACAGTTCCTTGATTAAGGGAATAGTGGCTATGGCTAAAATTGCTCAGATTAGTAAGATTCCTATAGATGAGAAAAGAGCATATGATGGATGGAATACAACCCAATTTGTTACTAGCCTCACAGAAAAGGCCAAACGAAGGGGCTCTCAGCCAATTTGGACCGTACCTCATCGAGGTAATTTCTGTTTACAAATAATGGCCAGAATGTTAAAAATAAGCAGGAGAAGAGTGTCTGTTCTCATACCTATGTTTATACACCTCAGATCCCTTCACCACTAGTGCCATCACAAGGCACATACTTTATCTGTCACGACAGAGCCTATACATGGCTTCCTACATATTTCTCAGGAACCTGTTATGTGGCTTTTCTTCTTCCCCCAACGTATACTGCTCCTTCAGGTCATTACAAGAAAAGGCATGGCAGGGGAGTTATTGATCTGAAAGACACAGCAGGACAGGAGGCAGCTGACTTTATTAAAGGGTTGCTTCCTTTCTGGGGCCCAATGGCCAATAGCAGAGACATCAGACACTTAGCTCGTGTTGTTGAGGCTGCCATAAATGAAACTTCTGGAGCCTTGAGTAATGTGACAGCCGAACTTCAGGCGGATCGTCTTATGACGTTACAGAGTAGGATAGTTTCAGATATTATCCTTGGAGATCGTGGAGGAGTCTGTAAATTGATCGGGTCTAGTTGCTGTGTTTACATTCCTGATAATGCCCCTACAATATACCAAGCTATCTCCAAGTTACATATCATTTCATGGGGATGGAAGATACTAACTTTCTTTGGAATAATCTTGGCTATAATTTTCTCTTGTTGTCTTTGTGTACAGTGTGTACCTGCCTTTGTGCCACTATGTGTTTCCCGAAGCCTGTTTCATGGAAAACAGACAATATTAGAATGATGCTACAGCAACAGCTCAATGACCTCATGGCCATTGACATCGACTCAGATTGACTTGAGTCCCTGGTGTTTTGCCTGAGTGATGGCAAAAGGAGGGTCTGAGGTTCTACGATTTTGGATTTCGTCCCGTATCTAGCCGCCATTTTGTGTCCTGCCGCCATTTTGTGTTGCCCTCACTCAGGCAGCACGGCGAACGATGTGCTTTTGCTTTTCCAGCTGCTACGTGTCCTTTCAGTTAAAAAATAACTCCATTGTCCGTGTTCATGAAACCCGATGTCAGGGTCTGGCTGAGTTCGTTAATCCATGTCTGGCTCGATTGATCCCTGTCTTGGCCGACTATTTGCCCTCTCCTATTCTTTCCTTATACTATCTTATCCGACTGACCTTCGCTATTCTCTCCTTGTATGCTCCTATTATACAACTATCCTTTGAGGCACACAATTGCGTCCTGCCACCTCCAAGAGGGGATTGTGGACACCATCACTGATTAATTTGTCGGGAGGGGTAGCACAAGGGGTCTGAGAGAGGGGCGTACTTGAGACAACTGATAGCTTGTTTTGCAACTTTTCCTATTGGTCTGTTTTGTATGTGTAAGGAGAAAACTCCTTAAATGTGTTTCCTATATAAGATTGTGCACCACGGATTGAAGTGGCAGTCCCCTTAGAATCCACCTTGAGTGTAACTTCTGGGACAACTGTGCTTAGCTGCAGCTAATAAACCTTGCTTCCACGCTCAACAGAGTGTCTTGTGTCTCTTCTTTTTACAAGGCAGGAGAACTCGGGGATTAAGGCGTGCCCTGCGCGGCCCGGCCCATAAGGCCCAGTTCTCCAACATGTGCTTGTTGGCATTGCAAATCAGTGCTGCAAATGCGTCTGATACGCAGCATCTCCCCGTAGGGGATGCTACGTATCAGATGCGCCGGATGGTGACTTTTGGCATGCAGCACTGTATTGCCCGCCGCAGGTTTTCTGCACAAGATAGTCTCAAGTTTCCCATTTCCCAATATATATATATTACCCTGTGGCGGTTGCCACGAGGTAGTTAGGTCAGCTCTTCCATAGGAAAATCCTTTTTAGGTCTTGCAGCGAGATATATTGGGGTAAATCTATTTTAGGAGAAGGACTTGTAGTCCCGTCCATGCTTTCTATTGGGAAACGTCAATATTTATTTAAAACCCTGCCTTGTAATTGCTCTGCAGGGTTTTTGGTTGCCGCTTTTGAGCACGCCCTTGGGACACCGAGTCTACGACGTCTCTGCACGTGACTAAATTTCTTATCAGTCAAGCTGTTTACACGATCCACTCAGCTCTCTGATTGGGCATCTATTACAAACACGCTGCCTTCACACCAACGTTACTGTCCCTCCTCCCTGCAGCAGCAGCAGTGAGACAGGGCCATGCGAGGGGGACTCCCAGGGAACACGCGGCTATGGATGTGCCCTCCTGTCTTGGCGTGTTTATTTCTTTAATTAATTAGCTGAACGATTTGCGCGAGGGTCGCTTTCACTTTTGCAGTCCTCTCATGTTCAGCTTGCACTGGGAAGTATCTTTTTCATTTCAGATTTCCATTACTGGTGTGCTCTCTACTTTTAGCCCAGTTACTATTAGTGGGGACGGTGCTAATTTACATCGCTTCTTGAGAACTGATGCAGGTCTAAATATCTAATACGGCACCTAAAGCTGTCATTACCAGTAGTTTCAATGATGCTGGCACTCAGATTGAACATGCATGGCACATTTGGTGCCCCAGAGTTAGCCGACGTGTAAAATGCAGTAATGGAACAGAGCGGTCCTGTTTCAGACCAGATCTGTTCATGTGATAAATCTGCAGTCTGTTAGCCCGCACCTGTTCTAGAATCCGCCTCTTGGAGCATACTTTGTGCTCGTGCTGTTCAAGCATACATATCGCTTTCATGGGCAAAGGATGGTTATTCTAAGCGCTGCCAGTTATACTGTGAGTAAGAAAGAGCTACTTGTTCGATAAAAGCATTCATAACTCCAGACTCAAGGCTGTGCACAAACACCACAGAACTATAGTATTTAGTTCCTCGAATTTTAAGGTACTGTTGTACATACGCACACAGCCAAGGTGCGTGTTTCTTCACAGATCACTAGCAACAAACATCTACGGTTGAAATAACTTAAAATGATAGGCTTTTCTACTGTTCACGATTCTCTGAAAAGGCAAAAATGCCATGATTGTAAAATACAAACTGGTCAAATATGAGAGCCTGAGACCAGGTAGTGATGTGGACGTAGTGGTGTTTTTGAAACTTGGGTGCCACTGATGCGCCCCCTGTTGGAAGCAGCGTGGAGTTGGAGCGCTTGTTTAAACGACAGAGACAGGCAAAAAGGATTGTGAGCAGTAGCTTTGCTCTTCACCACATTAAGGTTGGGCACATTTGTGGTTTTGTCACTTCATCATGATGCACAGTTTCTTTTATTCCTTGCATACATTTAATCCACCCGGAGTTTACTTTTATTGTTATGAATATGTTTAGTCTACACTTTGGGACACTTCATCCTGTGAGAGTCCATAGATATCTCATTTAGAAGGCCAAACACTGCCATAAAAATGACTGGTTCATGTTATAATTGCAGTTGACTGTTGCTGTGACTGTGAGCTGATTGTGTTTCTGTGTTTTCATGGCATTCTCTCCCATCCCCTCTTTTCCTGTCACCTCCTTCCTCTGTCACTCCACTGAAGCTTCCTCTTATGCAACCGCCTCTCCGCTGTTACACTCTCTTAGCCCTGTGACTACATTCCAGTTACTTCTCACCTCCACTGCTGGACTATCTCTCCAGTACTCACTCTCACACTCTCTTCTCCCCACCTGTCCCATGCATCCTCATTTGTTACCGATACCCTCTGTCTCCTTCTCTGCCACAGGCTCTCTCTCTCTGACTTTCTATCGCCTTTGTCACACTCCCACTATCTTCTGCCCTCCCCTCTTTCTCTCTCTCTCTCTCCCCTTTTCCTTTTCAGTTTCCTATCTTTCTATATCACTATTTTTCTTCTCCACTACTGAGCTTTCTGTCCAATAGTCCTTGTCACATTCTCCCGCCTGTCACCCCTTTCCACACTGGCCCCTGTCACACTTTCCTCTGTAGCAGCAGCACTGCCCCTTTACGCTAGTAACCTGCCTGCCCCCTTCCCTCACCGCCATTCCCTCTGCCACACTCCCCCACCCTCTGTTCCCCCCTCTCGCTAGTGACAGCGGCCTCACTGCCCCCCGCAGCCCCCCGCAGCAACTGCAGCCTTCACTTCTGTGCGTCTACAGGCAGCAGAGCAGCGCTCACGTGTGAAGAGAGGGGAAACAACACCAGCAGATGCGCTCTTTCAACCTTTTGACTTTGATGGAAGAATGTTGATGTCCCCGCTTTTATTGGTTCATTAACTTCCTCCCTTCCCCCGCCTGATCAGGACATCGATAAGATGGAAGAAGCCTTCTCAGGGTGGCTACTCCAGGCAGCGGACGCTCACGCCCCCTGTACCTACTTCCCACGCTCTCGCCCCAATGATGCCCACAGGTGGTTCACACCTTTACTGAAAACCCACAAACTGGAAGTCCGCCAACTGGAGCGAAAGTGGCGCACAGCCTACTTAGAACAAGATAGGGCTAACTATCGAAAGGCTCGCAAAAATTACCAAAAGCTTCTTTTAAAACACAAAACCGACTATTTTTCGGAAAAAATTCTTAAGGCTCATAATCAATCCAAAGAACTGTTCAACATTGTGGAAGATCTCAGCACCAATGACAGAACCTCCCTCCCGACAGCTCCCACTCAAGAACTTTGCAACTCATTAAACTCCTTTTTCTTTGACAAAATCTGCACCATTAAACAAAACATTCCTACCACTCAGCCTCCCCTTTTATTTGCAGACACCTTTTATAACCCTGTTACCCTTGACTCCTACCCCCCCATTGAAAACGCTAACTTATCTAAACTTCTTTCTAAGATCAAATCCGGCTCCCCTGATGACATCTGCCCCCCTTACATCCTGAAAGAAGTGGGTACCAGCATCCCTGAGGGCCTACTTCCCATGCTGAATGGCTCACTTACTCAGGGTAAAGTTCCAAACAACTTTAAAAAAGCCCTCCTTATCCCTCTCATAAAAAAGGCTGGAGCCAATCCATTAGACCCACTCAATTACAGGCCTATATCCTTGCTGCCATATTGCGCCAAACTTTTGGAGTCTCATGTATGTGACAGCATCTCCACATTACTGGAAAACTCGGAGTATCTCGCACCTAATCAGGCCGGTTTCCGCCCTTGCCATTCTACTGAGGCGGTCATCCTCTCGGTGCAGAATACCCTGAGGCGGAATGCGGATGAAGGGATCCATCAGGCTCTGGTGCTCTTAGACCTCTCTGCTGCTTTCGACACGGTCGACTATACCATCTTGGTCGACCGTGTCGAACAGGCGGGCCTCAGGGGCCCTGCGCTGAGCTGGATCCGTTCATTCATCACCGACCGAACTCAATCGGTCAGACTGGCCTCCTTCACGGCTCCCACCATATCTACCGTCTGTAGAGTACCTCAAGGCTCTTCGTTGTCTCCTCTGCTTTTTAATCTGTATCTACGCCCTCTTTTGTATTCCCTCAGGCACGCTAAGGTCACCATTTTCAACTATGCCGACGATTTGCAGCTCATCTTCCCTTTGAACACCAAGGACTCTGTGGTAGAATTCCAAAACACCATGTCCCACATTTTGAGTTGGATGAGCTGCAATCACCTGAAACTTAACCCAGGCAAGACCTAACTGGTCCTGCCTGGACAGAGCACCCTCAGCTGGAACCCCAGTTTCTGGCCCCCCTGCATGGGTACCCCCCCATCCAAATCATCCTCGGTTAAGGGCCTTGGTATATTCATTAGTGAGGATCTCTCCCTGAAAAAACAAGTTGGAGCTGTTGTTTCCTCCAGTTTCTTTCAGCTGAAGAAAATAAAAAAAATCGCCCGCTTCTTCTCCCAAGCTGCCCTCACTCAGATCGTCATCTCCCTGGTTTTGTCCAGATTGGACTTTTCCAAAAGTCTATACCTTGGGCTCCAAACTGGAGAGCTTAAACGCCTCCAGCTGGTTCAAAACCAGGCAGCTAGACTTCTTCTCAACATTCCCAGAAGGCAATCCATCAGACCTGGCTTGAAACAGCTGCATTGGCTCCCGGTTGAGCAACGCGTGGCCTTCAAAGATGGGTGTATTCTTTTCAAGTCTTTACACGACATTGGTCCCATTTTCATCAGAGACCTATTTAAAAAATACAGCCCCTCTCGCAACCTCCGGTCTGCTCATAAAGCCCTTCTGACTATCCCTCCGTATAAGAAGAAGTGCCTCGGAGGCAGCTGCTTTGACCACCTTGCAGCTGCCCTCTGGAACTCTTTCCCTCTTCATCTGAAACTTAGTGATAACATCCTCAGCTTCAGACACTCTCTGAAGACCTGGCTCTTCTCCCAGGCGCATCACTAAGCTGCCTTATCTCCACCTACCGATGGCCACGCCTGTTCCTTCCTACAGCGCCATGAAGCCTCCGGGCGTACGAGCGCTTAACAAATATCAAATAACATTAACATTAACATTTGACTTCAAGCTGCTATCATGTGATCCAGCTTATCAATCAGCAATTTAAAGCCCCCCTTATCTTTCACAAGGAGAGCTGCCCCCCGTGCCGCCATCACCCGCATGCCAGTTCATTCCTCGTGCGAATTAATTTTAGCCCTGCCACATAAAGCCAAGAAAGGGAGTCCTTTATCAAGTTATAACTTGTTTTATAAGAGTTTCCATCCATGGCAGCGTATGTGACTAGCATACAACAGGAAGAAAGCTAACAGATTTCATCTTGTCTTGCCAATGGATTTATTCAGCAGGATATATCGCTGGAGAAGGGTGGTGTTAACAGCAGGGAACTGCAAATGGTAGACAGTTCCTGGAAAGTGCAACCCCGTGGGTTCAGCAGTCCCTGCAGGAGTCCGCAATAACCAGAAACCAACACCTTTTCGCCATTTTGCGAATCACAACATTCCTGTGTAATTTGACCAATGCCCACAATTTTAACTGATCTGCAGTGAAAAACCATCATGTTGTTTGCTTTATAACTGCAGCGCCAGCGACCTCTTGCTCTAGGATGAGATAAATAAATAATGGAGGCACGGCCTGGCAGGCAGCAGCACAGAGGCACCTTTCCCCAACCCTTCTTCCTGCTGCAACAGTTGTTTGGGCAGCGAGAGCCGTAAATTATTTCTGCCTTTTTGTCATTTCCCCAAACACTTATGAAGCCAAAGGGTGTGGCGTAATGGCTGACTTTAGAACTGGGGAACCGCGTTCGAGTCTTGGCGTCGGCTCAACATTCTGTGATTCTGGGCAAATCACGTAATTTTCCTGTGCTTACAAAAAAGAATGTGTCCTTGTGTAATGTAACTGGTGCTCATATAAAGCTCTTCAAAACTTTGGGGTCGAGATCGCACTATATAAGTTGCTTTTGGCATTGTAAATAAAAATGCCTTTTAATTTTTAAAAAAGCATTGCCATTTACAATGCCAATAGCTCCAAAACTCGCAGTTGCGAGAACTAATGCATTGTAAATGTTTGTACTTAGGTTGTTACAATGTACGTCTTTTTTAGTCTGTAAGCACTATTTTCTTTAATGACTTCGCTTACTGCAGGAGGGTCTCTCGTGTGCAGTTGTGACCACTGGCTTGTTTATTTCCCACGTAGCAAACCAGGACCTGTTCAGGGGCCATGGGAGACAGAAGGGGGCAACTCAGTGATACTTTTAGGTCTTGCATTTGCGAGTGTTTAAGCTATTGGCATGGTAAATGACAATACCTTTTATTTATGTTTTAAAAACCAAAACATAAATAAAAGGCATTGTCATTTACAATGCCAATAGCTTAGAATTGTGTAAATGCGAGACCTATTGCATTGCAGATGCTTGTTTGTTTTGCTAATAGCTTTGGCACTGCTTGACAAAACTCTACAAAACTTTCCAAAAAGGTGCTACTAATTTGCACATGGAAAGTTTCAGAGTGATCTGCCAAGTGGGAGCAGAGAAAAAAATGGGAGTCCAAAACGCAAACTCTCCATGCACTTTCCGTAGACCTCTTTAGGCAGGACTACAGCAAAAACTGCTTACAGAAAATTTAGCAGGAAGCTTGATGTTGGTCCACAGATTGTGCATTTTATGATTTGATATAATCCATTCAGTAGTTTTTGAGAAATTGAGGTTAAAAAATAATTGTATATCTGGATGGTCGGGTCCAAGAGAGGTAACAGTGACTCTTGTGGGAGCGCCAACTCAAAAATATTCCATTCTGATTGGCCCAGGGTGCTTTATTTCCCTTGAGCCAGCTCACTCCCGTGGGAGTTAGACTTATTGGCTGTCAGCAGCGTGATAAAAATGTTGCTGGCAGCCTTTACAGGACTCTGGGACTTGTTCCCCTGTCCTGAAGTAAAAAAAGAAAAATAATCTAAGTGGGAAATGTAGGGATACCCTCTCCTCCCTAGGCCCCATGAGGGGGGGGGGGGCATCTGGGGGCAAAAACCCAAACAATCAACAACAAGAAAATTACAGCTGGGGCCTCATTCAGTTAAAGGCCCTATGGAGCCCTCCCCCGGTGCCGTATTCAATTAGAGAGGGGCACCACCCCCCTCCCTGAGCCAATAAACGCCCTCGGTGCCCACCAGAGGGGGAGAAATCATCATAAAAAAGGGAGGGCAAACCCCCTCCCTGAGCCTCGAGAGGCCCCTGGGACCTCATTCCCTAGGGTCAATTTTATTCATAAAGAGGAGGTGGACTGCACAGCCCTCCTCCCTTAGTCATTAAAGAACCCAGGCAGCCCAACCCTGGGGCAGAAATGCATAGAGAATTGCGCGCCCCCCTTATCTAGCCATTAAAGGCTCCGAGTCCACCCCAAGGCTGATTACTTTAATTAAGGGACCCCTCCCATGGGACTGGTTCATTTGTTATGTCCCTGGGGGCCCACCCCTGGGAGATTGTGGTTTTCCAGCCTGCATCGGCACAGCAGGGAAACCTGTGTTTGCACCCGCGTGGTGTGAGCATCTTTAAATCTTCCACCATGCACGAGCAAATGCAAAGTCTGCTTCCAGCAGTCAGGAGCTTTGAAAATGCCCCAGTCAGCTGGGAGCAGACTTTTGATCTGGTTCCACAGATCCATCTCCAGCTCCCACCCGCAGGGAGTAGCATAAGTTGCTGCTTCCTGCTGGAGGCACCAATGCTGGCTTCCGCTACATGTGGGGAGCTGGATGGTGTTGCTGGGGCCTGGGGCTCTCCCTTTGGAGCCCAACGAATGAATGGTGGGTCCCCTGGGGGGGCACCAGGGCACCCATTCTAATAACGCAGGCCCCAAAGAATGGGGTCCCAGGGGCAGAAAATGGCTCAGTGCGGGGACACCCCCATTACCCTTTATTTTTAATACTGCCCCTGGGGGATGGGCTCCCCAGGCTTTAAAAAGCCTGAAGAGTGCTATGGCCGGCTCCCCTTTAATTAAAAAAAAGGCCATGGGGCTGGGGTGCCCAGGGCCTAATAAGGCTCTGTGAGGTGGGCCACTTTCCCCCCTTTAAAAAAAGGATCTGGTGGATGGGGTTCCCATGGCCCAATAAGGTGCTGTGAGGGGAGTCACTTGTCCCGCTCCCCTTTAAAAACATAAGGTCCTGGGGGAAGAGTTCCAAATGAGGCTCAGGGAATGAGGCTATGTGGCCCCCTCCCCTAAAAAGAAAGGATCAAGAGGATGTGGTCCCCAGCGCCTAACATGGCTTGGGGGTGCACTTGACCTAATCCCATTTAAAATAAAAAAGACCTAGGGTTCCCAGGGCCTATTAGGTCTGGGGAGGGGGGCTCGTTTAAAAAACATAATGCCCCGGTGTTCCCAGTGCCTCATGGGCTTAATTAGGACTAGGGGGGCACTTGGCGTCACTGATGAAATCCACTCACACACCTACTCAGCCACACGCACACCTTCTCACACACCCACATGGCCACTTACACACCCACACAGCCACTCACACTTCCACTTATACACCCATATTGCCATTCAAACACCCACACAGTCACTCACATACCCACTCACACACCCACACACAGGCAGCGATACACTTACAGAAATTGCAATATCATATGTTTGTATTAAATGTGTTGTTATTTTAGTATTAAATGTGTGCAATATATCTGGCAGACCCATTATTGGTCTTAGGATTCAAGACAGATCCACTGATCCATAAAATGAATATAAGAAAGAAAGACTACTTAAGTTACCTCACCATCATCTTTAAATTTACATTTTTAAAGTATATAATAAGAATGAATGTGTGAATAAAATGTACTAATAAACTTGTGAAAATGTATATTAGTAAACTGAATTACGGGCCCAATTGTAGCACAATTGATATTTTAAAAAACTGTGAAATTCACTAAAAACAAAAGGTTACAAGAATGTTATAGTTAGGAAATAGCAATTCACTGAAAAAAAACAATGGTTACAGGGAAGTTATGGTTAGGAAATAGACTTTAAAAAAACCATAGAACTTCACATGGACGTTATAGTTAGATTAAGCTTTTACACATATAAAACCATAGAAATTCAGCAGTTATTGTTATAGTTATCTCAAGTAACTATAACATGCATCCACGTCATGCATTGCTAATTACCCCACACATTACATCACTCATGACATCTTCCATGACATCATTAATAATATCACTGCAGCGTTTGCAGTTCAATTATTGTTGAGACAACTGTGCATGTTGGGGGCGCAAATTACAGATACCTTAGATCACGAGTAATAGTTACTTGAGATAACTATAGCTACTGAATTTCTATGGCTTTGTGTGTGTAAAATCTGAATCTAACTATAATGTCCCTGTAACCTTTGTTCTTTCAGTGCATATCTATCTATCTATACATATGTACACATATATATATATATATAATTTTTTTTGTTAAATTGTGTAAATCCGTTCAGTAGTTCCTGAGAAATTTGAAAAAGAAAAATAACGATATCTGGGCGGAGCCTAACCACACATGTCATTGTGAGATCTGATTGGCTGTCAGCACTTCATCCTGGAATTGCTGGCAGCCATCTTGGGACCAATATACATGATAGTACCCCATTGAAATGCATTGTAGTGAATCAAAGATTTTGAGGGTTACCCAAAGGAGAACTATAAAGGGTGATAACAGACTTTAGTTACAGTAGAATTCATTTGTTGATGGTACCATACTAATTTCAGGAATCGTGGTGTGTTCTAAGGTGATTTTACCCTGTGAAAAACTTTCTGCTGGGATATTATGAATCATGTTTGAGAGAAAACTATTTTCACATGCTTGTCCCATAGACTTTTGGAAGGTGCTCCAGAAGCTAAAATGAGAGCTTATTTTCTGTAAATTGACATTATCTTTCTCAGTCATGTGAGAATGAAGTCTGACATTCTCAGTAAAACATGTACACCCAACAAGGGCAGAGACTGTCAGTTGATTCCTTTGTGTTCTACTGCAGATTCCCAGAGTGTTCTAAAGAACAACTAGAGAGCTAACAGTCTTACTTATGACAAAACGATGGCACACCTGAAGCCATCTTGATTGGAATAAACTGGTAACACTTAAAACATTTAATTTAAAAAGGAACAACATTAGGGGGTTCGTTTTGCCATAGAAATTATGGTTAGTGCTGCAGAAAGAAAATGTAGGGCCTGTTTTAAGTGAGATCTCAAATCCTGATCTATTTCATTAGAAAATTCTCACATGCAGACTGAAACAAACACTTGCAATACCAGCAGTAGACTTCCAGTTAACTCCCTGGTGAGCAGTAGCTTTACTACAGTGATCTAATGACCAACTAGAGTGCTAACATTCTGAATGTATGGCAAATGTGTGACACATCTGAATGCTTTCTTGATGGAATCAAAGTAATTAACTGAAAGCATTTCCTACTGAGGAGATTGCAGTACATGAGGAAATTTGGAAACTTCAAAATAATAAGTCTTTTAAGAAGGCCACCAGAGAAAAAAGAGCTCGAATGTAGCACAAATATCACCCAGATGTAGCCCACATATAGCCCACTGACAGAAGTGTGCAAAACACTTTTTATTTTTAGTGTTTCTGCAGTTTTATATAGTGTAGACTGGTCAGGTATTGGAGCGTCTTACTTGGACCCCTTATTGCGTATTGTGCACGAAGTACATGAGATTGATCTTGCGAAACATTGAACTTTACGATTCTGTTAACCTGAAGTTGCTCTGAACAGGGCTTTGTAACACCCATTTTTAAATGCTGGTTTTAATTAATTCTCACTGTATTGTATTAGGAAAGAGGATTTACTGTTTTTATGTACACTTTTATGATCTATGTTTCTAAATCTAAATCAGATTGAATAAAGTTGAATGAATTCTATGGTAGGACGTAGGCGCGGATTATACATATCTTTCCTCACTTTATTTGCATAGCAGTTCAAAGATAACATAACATAACAATCATTAAGCAAAAGACTACACAACCCATGAACCATTAGGGGGGTAGTCTCCAAGGCAACTATAGTCCAATCATATCACAGTCCATCATATATAATATTGTGACAACCCTTCTGCTTCCTCTTTCTTCACTGCTTGTCAGTTAAGTGCATTCCTTACATTCTTGGCTTAATCTGACGTTGTTGCTGTTTGTATAGCGGTTTCTTGTGCACGTTATTAGCATTATTGCCTTGTTATCGTTTCATATTCCCTGCGCAGTAGGCTCTTGCCAGAGCGTGTTCTCCCCCTCGCAGATTCTTCCGCTGTGCGCTCTGCGCACAGTGAGATCCTGTAAGGCGCGTCTGGTCCGAGCAAGGCAGCTCCGTCGAGCGAGGCAGCTCCGTCGAGCTCTCCCGCTGGTCTTTACGCACGTTTGGGAATCCGGTCACTCCTTTAGTGTCCGCTTGATTCCCTACCAACCCTCGCCTAATTTTGACACCTCTACGTGGTGATTTCCTCACACGGCCACTTTAGTCCATCGAGCACTCCCGCTGGTCTTTTCGCACGTTTGGGAATCCGGTCACTCCTTTAGTGTCCGCTTGATTCCCTTCCAACCCTCGCCTAATTTTGACACCTCTACGTGGTGATTTACCCACACAGCCACTTTAGTGACCAGCACCACCTGGTGGTGGTAATTGGTATTGTGCCTCAGTCTATTCTTATAACAGCTTCGGGGAAAGCCCAGCTGTTGGAGCACTGGCAAGGGGGCTGCCTTAAGGATTTTAAGGGCATTTGTTCTGTGCTCTCACCCACTGCTATCATGTCATCTCCAGAAGACCATTTTTACTCCTCCTACCAGGAAGTGGAGGAGGAATGGCCCCCCAACATCTCCCTCCAGCATTTGACCTGCCCCCTCTCTGGCTATTTCTAGGGCGCTGGCTCCTCTTAGTAATCAGGTTGATAAGCTGGAGATAAGCAGCTCTGGGGTGTTTAGTGACCCAGATCTGGTATGTCCCAGTAGATCCCAGATAGGGAATAAAAGGGCCGTTAAGCATAACGCGGGACACTTGGAAGGATTTGATAAACTTAAGGAGACCTTCCTCAAGAGTGTGCGAACGCTACAACAAGCACCCTGCCAGGAGGAGGAGGAGCCCGGAGAAAATTGTGACGCTGTCACCACTATTGTATATCCCGATGGCGGGTTTCCCTAAGAGGGAAAGGGTGTATCGGGGGACAATTTCTCTTCCGATGAGGATAAGGTCCCACTCCTCTCAGTCCCCGGTTGGGGACAGGGTCCACTTGGACATGTTCGAGCCTACCCAAATTTACCATCCTAGGTCGGCAGAGTGGACCCCTGACACCAAAGTGACAGAGTATGTGATGGGAGAAATCCATCAACCTCTTGAAAGGGAGGTCAGGAATAGGATGAGGGGAGAATGCCCTCACTGAAGGGGAAGGTGGCACACATGCCTTAAATTGATGAGAAACTATGTACCTTTTTCTCCAAGTAGATGAGGGGTCCCAAGAAAGGAATTGATAGGTCTTGAACGTGGTATGGTTCTTCACCCAAAATATTCAATTGGCGGAGGGTTCAAAAGAGTCAGGATCCCCTTTGTCCACGGACATTGTGGCTGGTTGGGCACACTACCCTAAACCGTAAAACACTACCCCCTCAACTACCCAAACACCAATGCACTACCCTAAACCCTAAAACACTACGCTCAGCAAGACCCCCTTCACTACCCAAACACAACTGCACTATCCTAAACCCAAAAACACTACTACCAGCACAACTACACTACCCAACCAACACTGCACTACCCTAAACCCTAACTCTACCCCCAGCACAACCCCCTACACTACACAAACACCACTGCACTACCCTAAACCCTAAAACACTACCCCTAGCACTACCCCCTACACTACCCAAATACTACTGCACTACCCTAAACCCTAAAGCACTACCCCTAGCATGACTCCCTACACTACACAAATCCAACTGGACTACCCTAAACACTACCCCCCAGCATGACTCCCTACACTACCCAAACACCACTGCACTACACTAAACCCTAAATATACCCCAGCATGACTTACCACACTACACAAACACCACTACACTACCCTAAACCCTAAAACACTACCCCAGCACGACACCCTACACTACCCAAACACCACTGCACTACTTTAAACCCTAAAACACTAACCCCAGCATGACCCCCTACACTACTCAAACACCACTGCACTACCCTATACCCTAAAACACGATCCCCACACTACACAAACAGGACTGCACTACCCTAAACCCTAAACCACTACCCACAGCATGGCCCCACTACACTATACAAACACCACTGCACTACCCTAAACCCTAAAACACGACCCCCTACACTACGCAAACAAAACTGCACTACCCTAAACCCTAAAACACTACCCCCAGCCTGAACCCCTATACTACGCAAACACCACTGTACTACTCTAAACCCCCTACACTATACAAAAACGACTGCACTACTCTAAACCCTAAAACACTACCCCCAGCATGACCCCCTTACAGCACAAACACCACTGCACTACCCTACACCTACCCCCAGCACGACCCCCTACACTACCCAAACAACACTGCCATACCCTAAACCCCCTAACAATACCCCCAGGATGACCCCCTACACTACACAAACACCACTGCACTACCCTAAACCCTAAAACACTGCCCCTAACACAAATGCACTACCCTAAACCCTAAATCTACCACCAGCACGACCCCCGTACACTACCCAAACACCACTGCACTACCCTAAACCCTAAAACACTACCCCCAGCATGACCCCGTACACTACACAAACACCACTGCACCACCCTAAACCCTAAAACACTACAACCAGCATGACCCCCTACACTACTTAAACACCACTGCACTACCCAAAACCCTAAAACACTATGCCCAGCACGACCCCCTACACTACCCAAACACCACTGCAATACCCCAAATCCTAAAACACTACCCCCAGCACGACCCCGTATATTACCCAAACACCACTGCACTACCCTAAACCCTAGAAAAGAAACCCCAACCCCATGCCCAATCCCCCTTACCTCTCACTGCTCGTGGTTCCTCTCTCTTCTTATGGTTCCTGCTTCATGTTGTCTCTGAGGGGCAGTGTACGTCGATGTGAGGAAATGGAACAGCCTCTGTTTCCTTACAAAGACATGGATCGTCTACATGTTTTTTAGAACGCATGGTCATTTACCTTACATACCTTCACAACAAAATTTGATGTAAAGGCATGCGTGGTAAATGGCCATCCGTTCTAAAAAAATGTGTAGTAATGACTTTGCGATGTACAACGCATGCGTGGTAATGCATGCGTTGTAATGGTATTGCGAAGTAAAAAAGTCGTTGTAACGGCTGTTTACTGATCGAAACTGGCCCCAGTTCTTCAGTGAGAAGTTTATTTGAAAAGTGCATTCCCAGCTTTTGTATTGTCAAAGTGTCCGCGTGCCTGGCTTCACTTCCGGTGAGAAAGTGGAAGTGTCTGTTTGGATCTAAAGGAGTTCTGTTGTTGGACGGGGCTGGCGTGACATGTCATGTAATGGAAAGCGTCCTCCCTGAAGTGTGGAGCAGTGCTATGAGAGGTCAACGAGTGTGTGTCACACCGCAGTATGACCATACCGCATGACCCATGTGCCACCTTCAGAGTACGGAAGGCAGAAGCGGCATAGCAGGTCCTCTTGAAGACCGTTGTAGCACTAATTCTACATTTTGGTACTAGGCATTTTAACTTTTTTGTTTCTGCCAGATACAAAGAGAAGACCCTGTGTTATTCAGTGCCCTTGTTACCTTTTTTGTGGGTGGTGGTACTTGTCACTTCGCTGCCCCGCTGGTGCACACAACTGGGCACCCCACCTCATGCGCCATCTGCAGGGCCTCAGTCCTATAATCACTATTTTCTTTTTCTGGAGTGGCAACATTAACAGTTTCTCCCACAGGACTAGCCTGTACACTTTGGTGAATATCTCCTGCACCAGCATTCCATGAAAATTCTTTCCTAGCTCTCCCACATCGACGAGGATGTCATAATAGCATGGCTCCGCTTGCGACACCGTATGACGTCATCGGAGCAAAAAGAGGACCTCGTCGGCGTGCTGACATCAGTTCCACCCATTTTTTACGTGCCACCAAGGCAAACAGGCGGATAATAAATATATATATATATTCACTGAAAAACCATATGTTTCAGGTAGTTATAGTTAGAAATTAGCATTTAAAAAACCTTAAAAATTCACTGAAAAAAACACTGGTTTCAAGCATGTTATAGTTAGAAATTAGCATTTAAAAAACTTTAGAAATTCACTGAAGAAACCATAGGTTTCAGGGCAGTTAGTTGGACATTTCACTCGAACAAAACCATAGAAATTCCCCCGTTATAGTTAGTTCAGCTAAATATAACTCGCGCACCCGCAATGCACTGCTGATGACGTCACATATTACATCACTCATGACATCACTGATGACATTTCAAATGACATCACTGATGACATCATCCTTGTGATAGAGTGGCAGACCATTTCTAAATATAACGTGCCGGAAACCTATGGTTTTTTCAGTGAATATATATATACATTGGTTACTATTTCATGAAAAGTACAGTTGTATTATACCTCTTAGATATATTATCTCGTTGTTTGCACACGGAGTTTACTGGAAATGTATATGTATTTTGGACAGACAGACTGGGCTCAGTCTGTCTTAATGTAACAGCATTATTTGGATTTTAATCTAGTTATTCTCATTGCACATTTAGCACTTTTTGATTCTTTACTTACACGTACGTAGCACTTTAGGTATGGGTTACTCGAGTGAACAAGTCGTTATAGTACTGCATAGTGTATAAAGGGTTTTAACCCATAATAATTCTTTGGTATATGACATACACACATGACATTTAGTGTTATGACTTGCGTAATTTGCGCAATATTGTTGTAAATAGGAATGGCGTGTCAATATATGCAGTGCATTTTACAACTTGCGGTATTTTATCAGTACTTAAGTCACAATTAATTACTTTTACTTCCTTTACTTTTAAGAAGTGTTGTAAATAGTCTGTTGTCTACGTTTACTGAATGTAACCCAATGAAATGGTAGCACTTGCACTTTAAATATTGGTCTAGAACTATGACACGCTGTCATGTGATCAAGGCTCCACGGAGCCGAAACGTTAAGGCGACAGCACTGAAAATAAAATAATTTGGCATCTAAATACCTTGGTTCGTGGCTGGGGAGGAAGACTACAGCGCGAGGGAAACGGCGGGTTTGGCATTTATATAAAAAAGAAATATATATTTTTAAATATATATATGCCCCGGGTCGCGTCGCGTAAGCGCGTTGAATGTTTACGTTGCGCGATCGTAATCGCTCGAGTGCTTCCGGGTGCCTTACGCCGTGCGCATCACGTGGACGCGATACGTCATGATGATGTTTTAGTTCGTGGCAATAGCGCTAACGGGACGCTCTCCGGAGCGCGCCCTGGGGCGCTTCAAAAGAATACGCTTTCCGGGGCGCTCACCGGGGCGCGCCCCGGGAGCGCTCCAGGGTAAAAAAAAATATATATATATACATTAAAAAAAATTGTTTTAAATACAAATAAAATATAGGATTCATTCATTTTCAAAAATATTACATTTCATAGCTATAGACATTTGCTATTAACAAAATTTTGAAATTCAAAGAAAAAAACATAGGTTTGGGGCCTTATATATAGTTAGGAATTAGCATTTAAAAAACCTATGAAATTCACTGAAAAAAACATAGGTTTCACACCAGTTATAGTTAGGAATTAGCATTTAAAAAACCTATGATGTCATGAGTGATGCCACTGACCATGTCATGAGTGATGTAATATGTGACGTCATCAGCAGTGCATTGCAGACGCGCAAGTTATAGTGAGTCCAACTAACTATAACGTGGGAATTTCAATAGTTTTATGTCAGTAAAATTTCCAGCTAACTATAACTGGTGTGAAACCTATGTTTTTTTCAGTGAATTTAATAGGTTTTTTAAATGCTAATTCCTAACTATAACGGATGTGAAACCTATGTTTTTTTCAGTGAATATATATATATATATATATATATATATATATATATATATATATATATATATATATATATATATATATATATTTATATATATATATATATTTATATATATATATATATATATATATATATATATATATAGTGCATATCCATTTTACCAACTTTCCAACCATTTTTCAAACTTGCAGTTTTGCTTCAGTGACATTGCAGTGCTGCAGTCTAGCCCGCATCAAAGATTATAGTATGAGCTTCTAACACATAATATTGACAGGAACACTGTACATTAATTTCTAAGACTTAGTTTTTCGCATGCAGTTACAGTGACAGTTTTGTGGAATATAATAACCATTCAGCTGCAGAGCAGTACAGGTGGTATCTACAGAAAGCATCACTTGAACTCTACTATATTTTGTCTTAACAATGTTCCGCCCTACCACATTTGAGCACTCAGTACTCATACAGCTAGGTTTCGTTTTTTGATTTTTTCTAAACAATCAGCTAGATTCATGAAGCATTTTTGCGGGTGCAAACGGTGCGAATCGCAGAATTTGGCCGTTTGCTCCTGCAAAAATGGGATTTGAAATTCATCAATGGGTCATGAACTCGCAATTTGAGAAATTGCAAAAAAATGCGATTTCTCAAATTGCGATCGAATTTAAGGAATCTCAATTTGAGATTCCTTAAATGCTATTCATGAACCATTATAAAATAGCGAATTCGCTATTTCTTGCCGCTATTTACCGCAAAGTCAGACTTCGTGGTAAATAGCGAAAACTGAGAAAAATGCACTTTTGTGCATTTTTCTCAGTTGTATGTTACACACAAACATGTCCTTCGGACATGTGTGTGCGCAACACCTGTGTAAATTTGCATTTCAGGGGTGCTACAGGGTGTCCTTTGGACACCCCTGGCACCCTTGATATCGCTATCTTATTTGCGATTAGCTAATTGCTAATCGCAAATAAGGAATACTCCCCATTCATTCCTATGGGCCATTTAGGCCCAAAGGAATGAATGGGGAGTTATTCCTTATTTGCGATTAGCAATTTGCTAATCGCAAATAAGGAATGTGTAGGAATCGCAATTTATTTTGCGATTCCTACATGAATCCCGTTTTGCAAGTCCTTAATAGCGATTCCTTAATAATCGCTATTAAGGACTCGCAAAACGGCTCTTTCATGAATCTAGCTGAATATTCTTGGTTAAGGCACATTCGCAACAAATGCAGACACCGTCAGCAATTGTTTTACTTGCCATTTTCAAAGGCATTTACTCACATGGTATTCTGTGTTTACAGCTTGAGAATTGTTTTTTACCAGAGGCCCGATAATAAATAAATGACTATTCGTACCCCACATCTGTCATCTCACACAAAATCCCCTGCATCTCTTTAATGTTTCCCTTTGATATCCCGCATGAAGTAAGCTTTCATGAAAGAAATGCTGACTGGATGCTCTTTCAAAGTTCGCATCAAGATTTACAATGAGCTGGAGCAACACAGGGGAGCAGGAAAAGTTGTGTTGAGTTAACTGGAGAGAGCTGAACTGCGTGGTATCTACAAAATGTGGTGCAGTTCTGCTCTCTGCCTGCGATGGTGCATTTTCAGCAGCCAAGCACCAATGCAGGCACCTTTATACCATAGTGCAATGTTGTCTGCAGTGCAGTTAGCATTCCTGCACAGAACCTATGCTCTAAGGGAATTTTCTGTGTGTGTGCTGCAGAAAATAAATACACACGCAAAGAAGAAAAAACTCAGAGAAAACAAATATTTTTCCTCTTTGCCAGCATCAGGGAGATGCAGGATGCCTACAGTTCTTTATAGAAGGGGCACCTTCCTGCACAAAAACAATCACTTCAGGCATTTCCCTCTTTCAATGCATGCTGTTGAATGCAACAAGCATTGGAAGAGGAAAAATCGAGGAGAAATGAAAAAAATTCTCCTCATTGCGCCTTGGTACGCCACCTCTAGGGTGGCGTAGCATTCAGACGCATCTCCAGATTTACCATTTCTCATAAATCTGGAGATGTGTTTTGTTCCATGGGTGTTGTGTGGGAACACCCACAGCAACACCCATGGAATGCCCCTTCAACGCAAAGTGCTGCATGTGAAGGGGCCTTATTTACAAGGAGAGGAAAAGTCACGCAGGGTGGCTTTTCCTGTCCTTGTAAATATGGAGGAGCCCCCTGCGTGACCAGCATGTCACAAAAAGTGACCTACTGGTGGCGCAGGGGGGCTTGTAAATCTGCCCCAAAATGTCTATGTAAAAGTTGACTTATGTGCCTGCCCTGTTTTGAATGGAAAAAAAATTCACTAGGCAAAAAAGTACTTCTCTGCAATCACAGATGATCACCCCTCCCCCCAGACGTCTTGAGACCAGTCCTTGATGGACGGTCTGTCACTATTAGCCTCACAGGACCAAGAAATGAACTCTGTACTCAATGCCAGGACGCGAGAAGAAGAGCTTGTCAGGGCTCCTAGACTTGACTATGCCCAGTAGTGGATTGGTGACGTTACAACGCAGGCTATTACAACGCCTGCTGTTACAACGCGGTTTTTACATCGCATACCATTACAACGCATAGTGCTTTTAAGCGCTGGATAGTGAATTATTTAATTTACTATTCCAACTCCAGTCCCCGTGGATAGTAGGGAAGGTGTTGGATAGTAAATTAAATATATTCCCTATCCTAGAGCGCCCCCCAGCGCAATGCGTTGTAATGGTTTGTGTTGTAATGGTTGCGTTGTAATGGTAGTGCGTTGTAATGAATGCGTTGTAAGTGATGTTTCCCCCAGTAGTATGCCATTGGTATTGTTTGTTGCAAGTCATATTGCGAACACTTCATGAGGACATTCTCAAGAGTTGCTAGCAGTGCAACTCTATGGACAGGATGCAGGGCTGCAGTGGAAGGACATTTGTGGCAGCCTTATTGACTTGGTACTTGGGGGAACTGCTGGCATTCTGTGTTGGTTGCAGGCACTTATATGGATTTTGGTGAATCATTACATTACCGTTCCAAGATTGCCATCGTATTGAGGACAAGTAAAGGACAGCATACTGTATGTGGATGGACAAAGTGCCTATTGGAGCGGCCATAAATCCTGTTTCAGAACAGATGTAACATTCCCAAACGTTGTCATTCTGGGCCGTCCATCAATGTTTCTGTCAGTTTTTGTTTGCACCTCTCGAGTCTCTCCCTGCTGCTACTGTTCAGCTCCAAAGCACACATGGGGTTTGTCACTGTTGGCTGTCTGTCCACAGACCAGCCTTACAATATCCACTTCAGAGGGTGCTTAGAATACCAGTGCCCTGGCAGGTGGCATTTTGTGTTAGAGGGGTTTCTTTGGTTGCCTAAACGGGCATTTTGGCTCCATTGACCATTGGTGAATCTTAAAGGCCCCGAAGCTGAGAAAGGAGACTAGTAGAGTAATCACCAGCTATCTCCACCTTGCATTGTTTTAGAGTAATTCATTGTAGGCGCCAGTGATTGCAAATTATCATAAATATTGTTCAGTGCAGATGGCGATATCGATATATGTACCAAGCTTGTCATGGGTGTCATAAGTCTTGCCCATCCATCTGGAACTGGGGATCAAGTTGTACTATTTTTTGTTTTTACAAGCTGCCCCAGCAGGATTGTTTGATAGGTTTGCGCACAGATTTATGCGTGTGGTATGTGTAAACCTGACATTTTGGCTTTCGCAGCTCTTGTTTCGTGAATAAGGGCCTTGATAACTACATTTTGATGTACAGCAGTGCAGCAAACCTTCCTGTCTACAAGATATGGCGCATTGCTGTCCTTCTCCCCTGCACCGGCACACAAAACCCTTGCGTCATGTTGCAAGCATGCCTGCGTTGCTGGGATGATTGCTTTTGTGCAAGAATTGACACCATCCTGCACAAAAAAACCAATCCTTGATGCATTTTCCTCTTTCTATGCATGCTGCAGGAAAGAACGAGGAAAAATAAAAGTATTTCTTCTAGTTGCACTGCTCTTACACTTCCCCTGAGAAGACGTAGGATTCTGACGCATTCCCAGCTTTACAAAACACTGTAAATCTGGGATGTTGTCAGGTTCCATGGATGTTGCATGGGAACACCCACAGCAACACTTATGGAACGCCCTTTTCACACAGATTAATGCGTAAAAGGGGCCCATATTCCGAAGCCTATGAAAAGTCATGCAGTTGGATATTGCTCTACCGGTGTGTCAAAGAAAGTGACTCACTGGCAGCGCAATGGGCTTGCATATGAGGCCCTTAGTAGCTACACAAATTAAGGGAATACATTGTGGAAGGAGGTTATATATGTTAAATAGCAGGAGGATGTTGGGATTCCAATCCTTCCTGTTCAGGAGGCTGGCACCATCACCAGGTATTCTAGATGGGGGCTGCTTGAACTTCTGCACATATGCTAAGATGGCGTGAACACTGCAACAAGGCAGCTATGTGCTGCTCACTGCAAGTGAAGCTGGGAGCTGCTCAAGGAGCCCTTAGGCTGAAGTTTAAGAACAATCCACAGAGAAAGGGCATTACCAGTCAACATGGGAGAAGCAGTATCAATCTCCATAGAAACATCAGTACCAATCTACAGGTAAAGGGCAGTAACTTGCCCTTTAAGCCTGTACAGGTATTGAGAACTTGTAATAATGTCATGCAACCAAAGTTATCAAAAACAGATGAGAGCTCAAGGACGAGCAAGCAGGTGTCACCTTTATCCAATATCTGGTGGATATCATCCAGAAATCTTTTTGTAGCTTTTGCAAGGATACATACAGCCCTTGGAGAATCCACATTGCCATGTAGAAATCAACTTTTAATTCTTGAAGAATTGTGTGAGTTGGTCAGTGACAGATTTATCCATGACTTTCCCCAGCCAGCAGTAGTTCATACAGGTGAGAGCGGGGTGGGGGGAAATGGAAGTGGACAGGTGACTGGATAAGTAATAGTAAATAAATAAATAAATAAATAAAACTACTTACGTTACGCTCGCTGCATTGCTACATCGCCGATGCGGCGAGCGCAAAGTAAGTGGTTTTATTTATTTCTTTATTTTATATTACTTTTCCTGTCGTCGGTCCACTTCCACCACTCCCACCCCGCCTTACCATTCTTACCTGTGTGAGCCGCCACTGCCAGCCAAGGTTGTCTGAATCTGGATTGGTAACAAACAACCATGTTTTCTTTCTCAATGGACTGTGTGAGTTGATGTCTGACATTCTTTATTGACTTTCCCCATCCAAGGTGGCTATGTAACTGGTTTGTAGTTTGTGAAATAACTGGAGTCTCCTGGGATTTTTGAGACATGATAAGATTTGGCTGGGTTGTGGTGCATCAGGTAAGACTAATCCTTGCATTAAGAGGTTGATAATGTGACACTAGATTTTACAAAAGGACTGTAAATGGCTGTTGATTATTCTGACTAGCAATGGATCATCATAACAAAAGTTGGGTTTTTGTGTCTTGAATATGTTAACATTCTGCTCCTCCGACATTTGCTGGAATGTAGACCAATGTAGCACTTCTTTTTAAATACATTTGGGTTTTTATACATCTAATGTTAATACTTTGTATATAGACGTTTTTTTTTTAAATTATACAGTTTATATCTGATTTACCTCCCTTGCTTGTTAGACGTGGTAGGACTTATTTATTTGATACAATATGTCCTTTAATGATTCCAGGAATGTGATTTGTTATTTACCACATCTTATTTAAATGGATTTGCATCGGAGTGTAATTTTAAGAATGCGTTTTCTATGTCTATCGTGCTGTTAAAGCCCATTTACTGATTGTGCACAGTATTTAATCACAACCATTGGTTCCCATTGTCATGTGAACAAGGCTACAGTGACGTAGCCGAAACGCGTCATGCTGAAGACAGGGGGTCAATAAACCACCTTGCAACCATCTGAAGCGCTTTTGTGTGGTCTGTACCTGGTTTGAAGTCGGAATCCAGATCCGATAGACAGGAGTTTGGTTCGTATATATATATATCCATTTTTCCAACTTTCTAACCATTTTTCCAACTTACAGTTTTGTTTCAGTGACATTGCAGTGCTGCAGTCTAGCCCTAATTAAAGATTGTAGTATGATCTTCTAACATAATATTGACAGGAACATTGTACATTAATTTCTAAAACTTAGTTTTTTGCATGCAGTTACAGTGACAGTTTTATGGAATATAATAACCATTCAGCTGCAGAGCAGTACAGGTGATATCTACAGAAAGCATCACTTGAACTCCACTATATTTTGTCTAAACAATGTTCTGCCCTACCACATTTGTGCACTCAGTACTCATACAGCTAGGTTTCGTTTTTTTATTTTTTCTAAACAATATTCTTTGTTAAGGCACATTTGCAACAAATGCAGACACCGTCAGCAATTGTTTTACTTTCAAAGGCATTCGCTCACATTGTATTCTGTGTTTACAGCTTGAGAATTGCTTTTTACCAGAGGCCCGATAATAAATAAATGACTGTCATCTCACACAAAATTCTCCGCATCTCTTTAATGTTTCCCTTTGATATCCCGCATGAAGTAAGCTTTCATGAAAGAAATGCTGACTGGATGCTCTTTCAAAGTTCGCATCAAGATTTACAATGAGCTGGAGCAACACAAGGGAGCAGGAAAAGTTGTGTTGCGTTAACTGGAGAGAGCTGAACTGCGTGGTATCTACAAAATGTGGTGCAGTTCTGCTCTCTGCTTGCGATGGTTCATTTTCAGCAGCCAAGCACCAATGCAGGCACCTTTATGCCATAGTGCAATGTTGTCTGCAGTGCAGTTAGCATTCCTGCACAAAACCTATGCTCTAAGGGAATTTTCTGTGTGTGTGCTGCAGAAAATAAATACACACTCAAAGAAGAAAAAACTTAGAGAAAACAAATATTTTTCCTCTTTGCCAGCGTCAGGGAGACGCAGGATGCCTACAGTTCTTTATAGAAGGGGCAGCTTCCTGCACATAAACAATCACTACAGGCATTTCCCTCTTTCAATGCATGCTGTAGAATGCAACAAGCATTTGAAGAGGAAAAATCGAGGAGAAATGAAAAAAATTCTACTCATTGCGCCTTGGTACGCCACCTCTAGGGTGGCGTAGCATTCAGACGCATCTCCATATTTACCATTTCTCATAAATCTGGAGATGTGTTTTGTTCCATGGGTGTTGCATGGGAATGCCCCTTCAACGCAAAGTGCTGCGTGTGAAGGGGCCTTATTTACAAGGAGAGGAAAAGTCATGCAGGATGGCTTTTCCTGTCCTTGTAAATATGGAGGAGCCCCCTGCGCCACGAGTATGTCACAAAAAGTGACCTACTGGTGGCGCAGGGGGGCTTGTAAATCTGCCCCAAAATGTCTATATAAAAGTTGACTTTTGTGCCTGCCCTGTTTTGAACGGAAATTTTTTTTCACTAGGCAAAAAAGTACTTCTCTGCAATCGCAGATAATCCCCCCTCCCCCCAGACGTCTTGAGGCCAGTCCTTAATGGACGGTCTGTCACTACTAGCCTCACAGGGCCAAGAAATGAACTCTGTACTCAATGCCAGGACGCGAGGAGAAGAGCTTGTCAGGGCTCCTAGACTTGACTATGCCCAGTAGTATGCCATTGGTATTGTTTGTTGCAAGTTATATTGCGAACACCTCATGAGGACATTCTCAAGAGTTGTTAGCAGTGCAACTCTATGGACAGGATGCAGGGCTGCAGTGGAAGGACATTTGTGGCAGCCTTCTTGTCTTGGTACTTGGGGGAACTGCTGGCATTCTGTGTTGTTTGCAGGCACTTATATGGATTTTGGTGAATCATTACATTACCGTTCCAAGATTGTCATCTTATTCATGACAAGTAAAGGACAGCATACTGTATGTGGATGGACAAGGTGCCCATTGGGGCGGCCATGAATCCTGTTTCAGAACAGATGTAACATTCCCAAACTTTGTCATTCTGGGCAGTCCAATGTTTCTGTCAGTTTTTGTTTGCACCTCTCGAGTGTCTCCCTGCTGCTACTGTTCCGCTCCAAAGCACACCAGGGGTGTGTCACTGTTGGCTGTCTGTCCACAGACCAGCCCTACAATATCCACTTCAGAGGGTGCTTAGAATACCAGTGCCCTGGCAGGTGGCATTTTGTGTTAGAGGGTTTTCTTTGGTTGCCTAAACGGGCATTTTGGCTCCATTGACCATTGGTGAATCTTAAAGGCCCCAAAGCTGAGAAAGGAGACTAGTAGAGTAATCACCAGCTATCTCCACCTTGCATTGTTTTAGAGTAATTCATTGTAGGCGCCAGTGATTGCAAATTATCATAAATATTGTTCAGTGCAGATGGCGATATCGATATATGTACCAAGCTTGTCATGGGTGTCATAAGTCTTGCCCATTCATCTGGAACTGGGGATCAAGTAGTACTATTTTTTGTTTTTACAAGGTGCCAAGCAGGATTGTTTGATGGGTTTGCGCACAGATTTATGCGTGTGGTATTTGTAGACCTGACAAATTGGCTTTGCCAGCTCTTCTTTCGTGAATAAGGGCCTTGTTAACTACATTTTGATATACAGCAGTGCAGCAAACCTTCCTGGCTACAAGATATGGCGCATTGCTGTCCTTCTCCCCTGCACCGGCACACAAACATCAACCACGCTCCAATGCAGACACCCTTGCCTCATGTTGCAAGCATGCCTGCGTTGCGGGGATGATTGCTTTTGTGCAAGAATTGACACCATCCTGCACACAAAAAACAATCCTTGATGCTTTTTCCTCTTTCTATGCATGCTGCAGGAAAGAACGAGGAAAAATAAAAGTATTTCTTCTAGTTGTACTGCTCTTACACTTCCCCTGAGAAGACGTAGGATTCTGACGCATTCCCAGCTTTACAAAACACTGTAAATCTGGGAGTGTGTCAGGTTCCATGGATGTTGCATGGGAACACCCGCAGCAACACACATGGAACGCTCTTTTCACACAGATTAATGCGTAAAAGGGGCCCATATTCACAAGCCTATGAAAAGTCATGCAGTTGGATATTGCTCTACCGGTGTGTCAAAGAAAGTGACTCACTGGCAGCGCAATGGGCTTGCATATGAGCCCTTAGTAGCTACACAAATTAAGGGAATACATTGTGGAAGGAGGTTATATATGTTAAATAGCAGGAGGATGTTGGGATTCCAATCCTTCCTGTTCAGGAGGCTGGCACCATCACCAGGTATTCTAGATGGGGGCTGCTTGAACTTCTGCACATATGCTAAGATGGCGTGAACACTGCAACAAGGCAGCTATGTGCTGCTCACTGCAAGTGAAGCTGGGAGCTGCTCAAGGAGCCCTTAGGCTGAAGTTTAAGAACAATCCACAGAGAAAGGGCATTACCAGTCAACATGGGAGAAGCAGTATCAATCTCCATAGAAACATCAGTACCAATCTACAGGTAAAGGGCAGTAACTTGCCCTTTAAGCCTGTACAGGTATTGAGAACTTGTAATAATGTCATGCAACCAAACCTATCAAAAACAGATGAGAGCTCAAGGACGAGCAGGCAGATGTCACCTTTATCCAATATCTGGTGGATATCATCCAGAATTCTTTTTGTAGCTTTTGCAAGGATACATACAGCCCTTGGAGAATCCACATTGCCTTGTAGCAATCAACTTTTAATTCTTGATGAATTGTGTGAGTTGGTCAGTGACAGATTTATCCATGACTTTCCCCAGCCAGCAGTAGCGGTTCATTGAGGTGAGAGCGGGGTGGGGGAAGATGGAAGTGGACAGGCGACTGGATAAGTTATAGTAAATAAATAAATAAATAAAACTACTTACGTTGCGTTCGCCGCATTGCTACATCGCCGATGCGGCCAGCGCAAAGTAAGTGGTTTTATTCATTTCTTTATTTTATATTACTTTTCCTGTTGTCAGTCCACTTCCACCACTCCCACCCCGCCCCACCATTCTTACCTGTGTGAACCGCCACTGCCAGCCAGGGTTGTCTGAATCTGGATTGGTAACAAACAACCATGTTTTCTTTCTCAATGGACTGTGTGAGTTGATGTCTGACATATTCTTTATTGGCTTTTCCCATCCAAGGTGGCTATGTAACTGGTTTGTAGTTTGTAAGATAACTGGGATTTTTGAGACATGATAAGATTTGGCTGGGTTGTAGTTTATCAGGTAAGATTCTTACCTGTGTGAACCGCCACTGCCAGCCAGGGTTGTCTGAATCTGGATTGGTAACAAACAACCATGTTTTCTTTCTCAATGGACTGTGTGAGTTGATGTCTGACATATTCTTTATTGGCTTTTCCCATCCAAGGTGGCTATGTAACTGGTTTGTAGTTTGTAAGATAACTGGGATTTTTGAGACATGATAAGATTTGGCTGGGTTGTAGTTTATCAGGTAAGACTAATCCTTGCATTAGGTTTGTTGATAATGTGACACTAGATTTTACAAAAGGACTGTAAATGGCTGTTGATTATTCTGACTAGCAATGGATCATCATAACAAAAGGTGGGTTTTTGTGTCTTGAATATGTTAACATTCTGCTCCTCAGACATTTGTTGGAATGTAGACCATTTGCTATGGTCTAATGAAAGCACAGGTACTTCGGCTGCAGGGAAATAGAGGTTTGCAAGTGCTCCCTGAGTTTAGCACACGTGGAGATAATGAAATATTGGGGCTTTCTGTGAGGCATGTACATGTGTGGCTTAAGTTTAATTTGACAATTTGGAATTAATACTTGAATTTGTTTGGTGATTTTTGTATTTTCATTTGCAGGAAAAGGGGGTTTGCATGTATTACATCAGGTGTATATTTTTAACTAGCATTTTCCTAGCAATTTTCAAATGCCATTAATGTTTTGGGGATCATAACTTTGTCATCCTTTACTTTTCCGTGGTGCGATGTAGCAGGGTATTCTGTGAGACTCTGGAGTGTCGGACATGAAGGGCATTATGTGAAACTTGGGTCTTTTCTTTATTCACCAAACCAACACCATGAATTCCAAGAATGGTGCCAGGTGTCTCCTTGTGAGGTGTCAGTTTCCAAGATGGTGTCTGCCTATACAATGTCATCCAAGATAGATTCCCAATCCAAAATTAAGTAAATTCTGTTCCTGTGCTGTCAGGCCCTGTTTGAATCATATATAAGAGGCATTTCCAAGTGATGGACAAGTTGCAACATTCATTCCCCTTGTTAGGTCAAGCCGAGAGTCAGCACGCATGCGCTGCTCTGGTAGTCTTTTTGTAGTGGAGTATGTAATATAAGCTTTGCCCACTGTCTGCCCATATTTGTCATTGGCTTATGTCAATGTCCTTTGTAAATGCTGGCATCTGATTCATAAAGAGACTTGTTAGTCCCTCCTTAGTACCGCCTTGTTGGCTTTTGTAACCTCCCATCAGGACTGGACCATTTACGCGTGACCTTTCGATATTGCCTTCATTAGCCCTTCCGGAGAACCCTTTGCCTAATTAAATTTAAAGAGCACTGGTGGGATGCCAGCTTTAGCAATGGCCACCATTTAAAAATTTTTTTACTGGTATTTGCGGCGTGCTTCATGGGCGTCAGCTTAACTTTTAAATATCACCCCCACGCAAAGCGTGCCCTGCGCTAATCAAGAAAATCTCCGGATGCTTCCTCCATTGTTCCCCCTCTCTCTCCCATCCACGCCCTTTGTGTAGGTTGTATTTTTTAAATTTAATTTACATATGCAGTGTCCATTTCATGGTGTTTGCATTGTTTTTTACCGTATTGGGGCAGCCCTCATACTCTGTAGCACACGCACAGCGCTGCCTCTTCTCCGGTTTCAGCCAGTGCTCCTTTAGCTGCCCAACACCCGCCTTCACCACTTTCATATCAAGGGGGAGGAGCAAGAGGAAGGATCAGTGAGCCTCCCAGAGGGGTGGTCACAATGTGATTAAACTAGAAAGTAAAAACTGAAGACATTTGCATGCATAGCAGGTATTTTTTTTATATAGAGTTAATTAATCAAAATATTTTGTTACTTTGAGCCTGTTCCACATGCTACATATGCCCTCCTTGCCCCCTTGCACAGACGCTGCAGGAAGCAGGCGCTGTGTTAATGAGGGAAATCTTCTTGGATGCATTTTCCATGGCCCCTCCCCCCCAGTGCCCTTTGTGTTGCTTGCGTTTTTTAAGCGACACAGTCCTTCATGGTTCCTTAATATATCAGAGTTGGAAGTGACTCTATTCAATTCTAAATGTTAGTCTCATGATTAAAAAACAATAAAAACGTGTTTATTGTAAACGCCTTGGAGCTTGCCGGTTGTGAAGGAATCATGCAGCGTCAATATTTTGGCAAAGCGACCCCCTCTCAGGGCTATGATTTGTAACTGCGTTCCACTTAACGGTTTTCTTTTTGTTAAAGCATTGCACACTGCGCTTGTAAAGATAACATGAGCCCTCCAAATGGCCTGCAGAATTTCCACTCTCCAATGCGGCGGCCTACCGAATACAAGCTTTTTTAATGCAGTTGTCTTGCATTTGCAAGAGTTTGAGCTATTGGCATCGTAAATGACAATGCCTTTTATTTATGTGTTGTTTTTCAAAACCGATAAATAAAAGGCATTGTCATTTACAATGCCAATACCTTAAACTCTTGCAAATGCGAGACCTATTGCATTGCGAATGCTTATTCACCTTGCATTCTTCCCCCTTGTTACTATCCCCCGAGTTTTGCTTCTAATAGTTTGAACTTCTCCTGCAGTCTGCTCTGGGATATTTTGCCTGGCTCTTTGATCTTCACTGATTTCAGGGGGAGTCTGGTAATTTTCTAATCACGTCAGTATTAATCTTCATCATCAATTAGGATCTACAAGCTGGCAAGGAGTTTTTTTTTACCCTTTTTTGTTTATTTCTCCTTGGTGGAACCTCTTAAGGAGACACTTAACACGTTCGTGTCATGTCTACTATTCTGTGCAGGGTGGCAGTGTGGCTATGACGAGTCACCCTTTCCTCAAGCGATCAAGTAGTGGGCTCCATAAACCTCTCAGCATCTTCTCCGTAACAACAAGGAGCATCAGGGAGCAGTTACTTGGAGACAAGGAGGTACAGTATTGGGAGCAGATGCTTAAGATGCAGAGACACAGAAAGACTACTATTTGTTGAAGCAGGAGTGAAAGGCGAAAGTTCCTCATTAAATTCCTCCGCCACACATGTGCAATTATCCTGTTTTAGACAAACAGAAGACATTATTTGGTGCTCTAATTTTTCTTTAGTACCTCATTAAAGCTGCACACAATTTCACAACACACACACAAATGCACGTGTGCGCCCACACACACACATACCCACCTTTGTTTGGTCAATTACTAGCCTAGGACCCCATCATTTAAAGTTTCCCAATTTACAACTTTATTCAATATTGCTGCAGATCAACAGCAGGAAGCCAATCTACCTGTGGGTATTCACCCCTTGAGAGGCTTGAGAAAAAAGTTTGGCTAGTAGGACCAAATGTCAAAGCATCCACAAATAAATCTCTGAGGCAAAATAAGAAGCGATTTCAAAAATCAAATCAATACAAACTATGAAACAGACAGAACACTAACCTTAGTGTATTTTGTGAAGCACTCTGCACTTCTTATTTTTAAATATATAACCCTGAGGCTCAACAGGAAAAGACATAGACCATTATCATGAACATCGTGCACCTGAGGCAAACAATCATTTTGTTATATTCTCGTAGGAGGACCTAACAACTCCATAAAATGTGCACCCACTGATGAAACATGTTAAATGGTCGTCTGCAGTAATCACAACAAAGGTTTTGTGCAGAAAGCAACGAATAGGTGTATAAATGATAGAAACGAGGTACCACGCGTGCAAACCAAAGCACACAAATCCATTTTTCCAGACGTTGTTCATGATACAGCTGTTTGCATTAATATTGGAGTAAGATTGTAGCATATTTGAAACATATTTCATAAATAATCAAAGGATGGCACAGTTACCTTATGAAATTTTCAGATAAAATCCAAAATCACAGCAGGCATATTTTTAGTCACTAAATCCTCTCTCCCTAAACGTCTTTATTAAATTATGAAAAGATGGCACAATTAACCGATAAATCACTACAGGGTGCCTCTGTAACAGCATATAGTGGATAGAAGTCTATGGCAAATGTTTTGGTGTGAATATTCAGCCAGGGGGGTATTGTTACTGTTTTCTGAATTCTACTTATTAGAGTGAGGCCAAAAAAATATCAAAATCTCTAAGCCACCAATGGTTCTCCTGTTTGACTCCACTTTAATGACTACATGTTTCAAAATGTATCTCATAAATATTGCTCAAGCTGCATGACGCTTTGTCTGTGGAGAACTAGGGCTCAGACATTGTGGAGATATTGGAACACAGTGAAAGTGGGAAATAGCCATTACATTGCGGTTTTTACCACGCATTGCTATTACATCGCATGCGTTATAACGCATGCGATGTTACAACGCGTGATAAAAACCACGCATACCATTACATCGCATGCGCTTTTACCACGCATGCGCTGTAATGGCTATCCACGTCGTTGTGAGGAAACTGAGGCTGTTTCCTCACAACTACGTGAACATCTGACGAAGCAGGAAGCAGGAACTGGGAGCAGAGACGGACCCGAGGTGGGGGTGTAGCAACGATCTTTAAAAGGCAGCTTACGGTAACCAAAATCTTATCGGAGACCATAAATACCGTCGACCTATTAGGGATAAAAATCATTATGAACAACTCCTGTCTTACTATCCTAACAGTGTATTGCCCACCCCAAAGTACCTCAATGTTCAACGATCTCTTTTTTCCTAAAATATCAGACTTATGCACACGTTACAAAAACATCCTGGTAACTGGTGACTTTAATGTCCACTGGGATAAAAGTGATCAAGATCCGCTAGTCCAGAAATAACAGACCACTATGACCGCTCTTGGACTAGCACAACTTGTGGAAGCTCCAACCCACCTAAAAGGCCATACTTTAGATCTCATCTGGTCTTCTATGCCAAAGGCGGTCATTACAAGCATTACACCCTGTATCTGGTCGGATCACCACCTAATCCTGTACGACATACCGCAAAACAATTCCCAGACTAAACTCCCTTTAAAAACTAAAAAAGTGCGCCAATGGAAAAAAGTGAATTCCAATACCCTGGCCAAAATCCTGCCCAAATACAAACAGAATTCCATAATCCATCCAGATGGTACTGACCTTGACTCAAAGTATGATGCGATAACAACTACCCTCAGGCAATCAATTGATGAGTTAGCCCCCGAAAAGACACAAAAGTAAAGGGTGCAGAGAAAGGAGCCCCTTGGTTCACCCAAAGTCTACGCGAACAAAAAAGAAAGCTCCGCTATCTCGAAAGATGTTGGAGGAAATCCAAAAAGGACACCGATAGGGAATCATATAGAACATCGTTTCAAATATATAAAAAGCTGATTGTTTCAGCTAAGAAGGATTACTATGAGACACGCATAAATAACGCTACAAACATCCAGAGAGAAACCTTCCAAATCCTGAAAGAGCTAAGTAAGAAGGAGGAAAAGGCAGACATATTGATCGACTGTGATACCTTTCAAGGATATTTCCTTGAAAAAGTAGCGACCATCTTGTCTGATATCAAGAAGGACAATCCAGTCTCACACACCGAACAACTGCCTCCTTTAAACCCCTCAATCCCTATCTTTACCAGATTCCCCGAAATCGACCCTACCACCCTGAGACAACTTGTAGCATCCACCAAGTCAGGCTCCCCCGCTGATCCCTGCCCACCCGACATCCTCCGACTAGCAATTCCGATTCTAGAGGATCAGATCTTAGACCTCTTAAACACCTCACTAGCTACTGGATCATTACCAGCTTCCTTTAAAGAGGCACGCGTCAGACCCCTGATAAAAAAGCCTGGGGCAGATCCAACCAGCCTGAAGAACTACAGGCCAATCTCCCAGCTGCCATTTCTGTCAAAAGTACTAGAACAGCACGTGCTAAAATCCCTGTCATCCCTCCTGGAATCTCACCATCTTCTCCAGGAGCGGCAAGCTGGTTTTCGTGCCCATCATAGCACAGAACTAGTAATGCTGTCTGTACTAGATGAGCTTAGATGCATGGCTGACAGTAAAAAGCCAAGCGCCCTGATATTATTAGATCTTTCAGCGGCGTTTGATACTGTCAGCCATGCACTGCTCCTGGGCAGATTGGCTAGGTTCGGGATAGGAGAGCAAGTCCTCAAATGGTTAACAGCCTTCTTATCAGGGAGGACGCAGAGGATCCAGCTAGCAGATCAGGTCTCCGATGTGGGTACCTTAGCCTGTGGAGTCCCGCAGGGTTCTGCGCTCTCTCCACTCTTATTTAATCTTTATTTACAGCCATTGATAGAGTCCCTGGCAAACATGAACTGTAAAGTTTTTAACTATGCCGATGATACTCAGCTGCTGCTGAGTATCGACAACACACCATCGGCTCAGTCCATGGCCCAAGACATATTACGTTTTACAGTAAACTGGATGTCGTCCAATTTATTGAAAATCAATCCAGATAAAACGGAAGTTCTCGTAGTTTCAACCTCCACCTCCCCCTGGAATGATTTGTTTTGGCCACAAGAACTTGGACCCACTCCAAAACCGTGCCCTAGTGTTAAGAGCCTCGGTATGAAAATCGATCAGGAGCTCTCGATGGCTAACCAAGTGTCCGCTGTAGTTGGTTCTTGTACCAATTTGATCAGGCAACTGCGTAAGCTTGTCCCCCTACTCTCAAGGAATATGCTTCAAACCATTGTCTCAGCCACAATAGTGTCTAGAATCGACTACGGCAATGCGTTATACCTTGGCCTCCCAAAAAATTCATCCAACCGTCTTCAGGTCATTCTGAATGACGCAGCGCGCTTGATATTTGGAGTGCCGAGGCGGACTCATGCCTCCCCTTTGCTCTATAGGCTACATTGGCTGCCTATAGTACAAAGAGTCGAATTCAAGAGTATGTGCATCTGCCACAAAGCAATCCACGGACAGGCGCCAGCCTATATAAAAGATAGGCTTGAAATATATGAACCTAAGCGCGCCCTGCGATCGTCCGGCTCTTTTTTGCTATCCTGCCCACGCTTTAAGCTGGCAACAAAAGGAGGCAGATCCTTTTCAGTTCAGGCTCCTATCATCTGGAATAAGCTACCGGAGGCGCTTCGCAGAGAATCCAACCTTCTCCACTTCAGGAAGTCCCTGAAGACTTTACTCTTCAAAGACGCATTTACATCTCAGTAGTCGGTTACTAGCTTCAGACACTTCTATACTCTCATCTTGTTTCTTGTTGCTGTACTTGGTCAGTAGCGTTTTAAGACCTGTCGGTGAGTTGGCGCGATACAAAACCCAGTTACAAATTACAAATTACACGCTGGAACTACGAGGAAAGAGGTAAGGCTGATTGTGCTTGGGGTGGGGGTAGTAGTTTAGGGTAGGGTAGTGTAGTAGTGTTTCAGGGTTTAGGGAAGTGTAGGGGTGGGAGTAGTGTGGGTAGTGTTGTAGTGTAGTAGTGTTTTAGGGTTTAGGGTAGTGTAGGGGTAGGATTAGTGTGGGTAGTGTTGTAGTGTAGTAGTGTTTTAGGGTTTAGGGGTAATGTAGGGGTGGGAGTAGTGTGGGTAGTGTTGTAGTGTAGTAGTGTTTTAGGGTTTAGGGTAGTGTCGGGGTGGGAGTAGTGTGGGTAGTGTTGTAGTGTAGTAGTGTTTTTGGGGTTAGGGGTAGTGTAGGGGTGGGAGTAGTGTGGGTAGTGTTGTAGAGAAGTAGTGGTTTAGGGTTTAGGGTAGTGTAAGGGTGGGAGTAGCGTGGGTAGTGTTGTAGGGTAGTAGTGTTTGAGGGTTTAGGGTAGTGTCAGGGTGGGAGTAGTGTGGGTAGTGCTGTAGTGTAGTATTGTTTTTGGGTTAGGGGTAGTGTAGGGGTGGGAGTAGTGTTTTTGTAGGTGTAGGGGTAGGGTTGGTAATTACCTTGCAAACTTTAACCACGAGTATAGCTTTGCCACGCATACCTTTGCGTTGTAATGGCATGCGTGGTAAAGGCATACTCAGGGTAAAAGTATGCGATGTAATGGCATGCCGTTGTCATTGACATCGCGTAGTAATACCCGCGTTGTAATGGCACGGTATTAGTATGCAATGTAATGAAATGCATCCAGTGAAAGTAGTCTTGGGTAGCAGAATTGATCTATAATTGACAAGAGCTTTTCCATGGCCTGTAGTTGCAACACAGACCTAAAACTTCCCACAGTCTTTTTAAAATTAGTATCACCGTCAAAAGAATCATTCTTGTATATTTACGATCACATCGAAAAAAAAAAATCATTGTACGACAAGGAGAGAATTTCGGATCCTGAAAATTGCATCAAGACATCTTTATATGGCGCTGAAATCCAGTATTATCTTCAATGATGCCCATTCTGTCTAAATCTAGCCTTTAAGTGAATACAGATGTAAATATTTTGTTTTTATATAACACTTAATACTCTGCTGCACTTCATGCTTCTAACCAATCCCAGTTCTGAGCAATAAGAGAACAGGGAGACAGTGGCGTAAAACAATGTTACAGTATCAAATAAAGTGACGAAGAAGTGATTGGAGCACCAATCTCCAGACCATGGAGTGAACATCTCCTTGGTGACATCAAACACCATGGAGGGTCTGCCTATAGATCCTCTTCCCATTCCCATGTACCTTTTCGAACTGTTGACCTGGCTGCAAAGGGGCAGCCCATATCTTTTAGCATGCCATAATTTAATCCTGCAGATTGAATTCTATGTTAGACGATATTTAGTAGAAGAAATCAGTGAGTCATCACCCAAAACTGTTACCTGATATAAATCGTAAAACAGGTCAAAGAAAACCCTAAGTGTAAAAAGAACACATTTCTAATAAAGATTTTTTAGATCTAATTGGCAGTGTCATGTGTAAGATTTCACTAACGTGGCTTGATTGTCCTACGCCCATCTGCTATTTCCCTGTATTAGATTCTTCAATCAAGCCTTGCTACTGCCAGGAAATTCTCAAACGTGACAAGCATATTATATCCACAGAACAGGTTATAACTTAAAAAGATATCATGTACATTAGCAACAAGCACTCTTATGAGGCAATGTTTACAAACCAACCCAAAATGTAATGAAGTGTGTAAAAAAAGAGAAAGATTCTATCTACATTTACCTACTCTGATCCCAGTTGGCTGCAAAGATCAAGAGGATCTTCCTGCCGTAATGGTCTCGCTTTTCCAGCACCCCAGGGAATCCATCCATTAATGCACGCTTGATCCCGGGATCGTCTGGCTTGAAGTTTTTGAACATGTCCAGGTTCAGCTGGCGGTACTGGAAGTACTGAGCCAGTAACCTGAAGGCTTCCATTTGGTTGAATTTCCTGGCTCGGAGAAACCTCAATAAAAAGGCATCATCTGTACGTAGAAACCCAATGTCAGGTCTAGTGATAATCATGTCTTTGACCTGCTGGATATCCTGGTGCAATGTTTCTGTGTTCTCATTGAGTTCCAGGCGAGCCTTTTCAATAGTTTCTGGACAAAGCCCAGCTTGTAAGTGTGTCATCTTTACACACTGCTGCTTTCCAAACCAAAAACCTTTGATGACCCAGCAGGAAAAATACTGATCCCATCCAGCTTACGGTCTGCAGAGAATGCGATCCATGAAAATCTATCCCGATAAGAATTTTCGTTAAAAACAATGAAAAGAGAAGAACAATTTACATCCTTGGCAGAAAGAGCAGAACACTGTCCCCTATGGAAGAAAACCCTCTGCGATTTGATTTAGATTGAATCCCTACAAAAGCAAGAAAAACAAAATTAGTTTAAATCTCAAAATAAAGTACAACACCCCTAATGGCTACAACAAAACTGATAGGCTGTTTACATGCTTAATTCCCACTTTGATCAGATGCTGCAGGGAAGTAAATAAGCTAAAATCATTAAGGCACACACTGCTTGTGACAATGAGCTCCTCTCCTACAATATTGCTTTCCTTTAATACCTTTTGGCAAGTACAAGTGTATCATCCTGTATCATCCTTCAATGTGGATTACATGAGAACTGTCACCTAAAGGCTTCAGATCATTATACAACTTCATTCAAAACATCATACATTCCTCTAGAAAGGTACCTCAGAGGTAAACTGGAACTCATTGAACTCTTGGGGGCACATTTACTAAAAGTGCTTGAAAAAATGTTTAATTCATCTCTTTGAGAAGAAGCACAGTTAGTTCAGCAAATTACAGTGAATCAGCTATTCCGATCTTTATGCCAGATGTACAACCCTTTTTAGCTTTTGCAAATGGGAAATCGGCCCCTTTGTCACTGGTAGAAAGTGTTGAGGTATATACGGACCCTATTTTGCACGTCAGTAACCTATTACCGACTCGCAAAACAGGGTTTGCGAGTGGCTATTACGAAGGAAGGGGGTGCCAAGGCCGTCCCTTCCTAAAAGCTAGTTGACCTGGTATGAATGATTGCTTTGAGACTCCTGCCCCTTTATGATTGCATGCAAGATTTTTTTAAGAGCAGAGCAGGCAGTTTGAAAAAGGGCTGCATTTGAAAAAAAATTGAATTATTTAAAAAGCAAACACAGATATAGTAGTCTGCCGTCCACAGCAGGGCACCATCCCCGTAATATGTGAGATGTCAAAGGGGTCACAAATACAACCTACCTCATCAATATTAATGAGGTAGGTCTTTAGTGAACCCATTAGGAATCTCAAACAGTTTCTGAGACTCTTGAACAATATATTTTGCGACATGCAAAGTGTGAGTCGCAAATTGTCGTAATTTGCGACTCACAACATGGAAATGTGCTACATCTGGCCCGAGTTCTAAAGACCGATTTGCTTCCCAACAATATCTGTCCTGATGATGACCTTGATAATACCAGGATCGAAATATTGTCGACAATATAACAACAGACTGGGCTCATTGAGTGGGGAATTTAACAACATGATTGCTAATAGCATATATGCACTAATTGAATTTCCAGATGGTAGTCAGTTATTTGGCTGCAAGTTCACACGTATTTACATTTAATTGTTCTCTGTTTGACCACTTGGGACACTAAATGCTTTTTAGTTAACTATATTAGTGATTACATAATGTTGCTTGTTGGTTGGCTTTGTGAATTATTAGAACCACATTAGTTGAAAACTGCCAAATTTACTTTGCTTACAAATACAATATATTTGGGATAAATTAGACCATAGTGAACAATTGTTGCATTGACATATGATTACCGAGGTTCCTAGTAGCATTTTGGGCTCCCCCTACACTTTTGTACCATAACCTGATATGAGAACAAACGGATGCAATGTAGCTGCCTCAGAAAAAGTAAATCGTTTTTATGTCATGCCTTTTCAGCAAAAATTCTTAATCAATTTAAATGCCTAGGTTTAAGACTATCTCTTTGGGTCCCCAAGAGACTTCGAGACTTACTTGCTAATATCTTACATTTTTATGAATTTAAGTTTTAATAAGTTAGCTGTCATACAATATTTAATGGAAGATAGTACTAATGAGATGAAGGCCAGAGATCTCAAATCCTTATTATTGTGACCGTGCATCCTCATCAAGAACTGTGCGTCATCCGCATATATTAAAACCTCAGTCATAAGAGAGGGCAGGAGGGTCGCCAACAATCTGATATAAAACATAAAATGGATATGGAAGATTTGCAACCCTCGCTGCACTCACCGGGGTACATTTCTTGCTCCCAATTCAAAGATGTCTTTTCCAAAAGCCCATTTGGAAAGGTCAGCAGCAAAATCAGTTGACCATTTCCAATATCATTCCATTCCACACAGGATTTTTTGCATGAGTGTGATCACTGCAAACTTTAAAGTATTGGGGACCATGTCAGTCTTAAATGAAGCATACAGTGGCATTACCAAGGAGTCATAGTAGATCAAAGATGTCTTTGAGTATCATTGCAGGAAAAGGATCCTTCAGCAAGCTTGGGAAAAGGATTCTCTGAATGAAGGCTGCATGCAAGCCACTTTCAGGCTGACTGTACCATGCTGGGTGCAGAAACAGTACTCACATCACAATTAAACTTGATGGGGTACGGATGTGCGGTGATTGTAGTGAAAGGGGAGAAGCAAGATAGATTTTCACATGGAGACACAAATGTACTGGCTGCCATGTGGTTTGGAAATCCTATGCTGATTTTGAAGATCTCTTTGGAGGTGTTTTAGACTTTTGATCCAAGGGAAAAAACCCATAAATATTTTTTTAAAAAAAAGATTTAATTGTGATAGCTTCTCAGCTATTACATTGGTGTTCATCCCTGTAGGGAAATCGACTCTTCGTGTAAAATCAGCAGACTGCGAACCTTGAAGTTCTTTTGAGGCTTGAAACAACAGTGGTGACACTATTTGATACAATTTCCTCTGCGGCTGCTGTGATGGAAATGTTAAAATCAGGGAGGAGGATGGTGGGTTCCAAATCATTCCTTGATTCACCCTTTGTGGTAAGATGTCAGACACAATATGTAGTGTCTTGTGTATTATAGCGGCCGGGACCCTTGTGTTCCCTTATGGACTCTGTAGTCTAGTGACCTAAGTGTTTGGGTGTGGTTGATAAAATTTATGATGCAGTAAGTTTCAGTTAATAGTTACACTCTAAAGAATAAAGACGTATAACACAGAGCTCTATGTGTGGTGTGAATCATTCACATGCTACCAGGTTGAGGAGGACGCTACACAAGTGTCTTGAAGGATTAGGGTCATACTGGCCTAAAGAGCAGTCTGCTAGTCGCTGAAAGGCTAGCCTGACAGATCACGGTATGGACTGTTTCTTTTTACTGTATGTGGGCCAGTTTTATGGTCTGTTGGGCAGAGATGTATTGCTGAATTCCCTAATATTACCACAAACATTGTCTACAGCAAGCACAAATGCATGTAGTCTCCTATCTCTTGTAAGATATCTCTACAACTCTCCTGTACAAATATAAAACTGCCCTGATTTACAAACCTGGAGCACTTTTTTCAGCTATGTGATTCGCTAATGGAGGCCATGTTTAACCGTGTGCCTGTTATCTATTTTATGTCCCAGTCTGACCCTACGCAAGAGTTTATTAGAAATGGATTTTCTGTTTACTGTTGCATTTACTGGAGCTCTTCTGTCATCTGTGATAGCACCATCGTGCAACGAGTCAAGGCAGTAATTAGAGTATGCCAGAAAAACACACTAAAGTGGAATGGTGTGGCGGGAAAAAAATACCGATGGATTTATCCCAGCACTGTGACTGGGGGTGAATGTTCGATTGATTCAGCATTCCGTCCATCATCTTTTCTTTTTGCAGTAAATGCACTTAGGAATAACAGCTTAAGTGGATCTTCAGGCCTGTGTATAAATTGTGGCATTAGTGGGTAAGGGAGTGAGCATCCTTGCTTCTTGATGGTGAGGGCTAGAGGTGATGCTCCCTAGCATTAGGTAGAAGCCAGATATCTATATCATATAAGTCTTCCTATGATTGCCAGATGTCCTATGATGTGCGCTAAAAAGTCACATAGTGTGACATATGGTGTTTTAGTGTGCATTGCCTTACAAACGAATGGTTGTGAAATGCCAAATGTAGCTACGGTACCTCCCTGTGGTGGAGTGCTATATTGTACATAGCAGCTTTACTTTTACTAACATGGGAATATACATTACCTTTGTGCATTGGATGGGATTTTTACTCATGTGTATTTGGTTTTTGGTAATGTCCTTGAATAGATTGCATCTTTATAAACATATCTGATTCATAAACTGAACGAATGTTACCCTTTACTAGAACTTCCACCCCCTATGAGCTAGTGGGGGCTGGTAAACTTTGAAAGTGGTGGTTGTTAGACCAAATCCTGAGCCTTACTGTTCTTACACAAGTACAGCATAGAGCAGCTAAGGAGGGCTCTAGGGTTCTTCATCCGAGAACTTTCATTTTAATAATGGGGTAAAATTATGCATTATCGAGCACAAGTTCTAGAATTAATTGACAAAAAAAGCAATAGTTTGTACAGGCATCTCTAAGAAACACTTATTCAATATGTCACAGAATCCCTGTTTCCCCATCTAAGCTGATGTACACCATAAACGTAACTTTTTCTAGAATTTTTTCTCATCTCTTCCTTGATTGCATTTACGTCCTACATATTTTCTGTCACTTTTATTTTTCTTTAATAGTCACCTGATACTTTTGTAACTCCTTTCCTATTTGTCCCTTCACTGCTTCCTGAACTATCTCCTCCTTTGCCCGCTTGCTGTTCCTTCAGTTGTTTCTAGATTGTTACCTCACTCTTTCTTAACCCGTTGCGTGCTCATTACGAGCTGAGCTCGTCATGAGGCACAGTTGCGCTGTGCTCATGACAAGCTGAGCTCGTCATGACCATTGCGCCGTGCCCAGGAAGGATAATTCCCCTGCTGTGCTGGGCGTTCCATTGGAACAGGCGTGGTCGTGACGAGCTCAGCTCGTCATGAGCACAGCGCCACTGTGCTGCATGACGAGCTGAGCTCGTCACGAGCACTGTGACGCTGCACGCACCCCCTCCCCCCAGCACAGCAGGGGAATGAGCCCAGCAGGGAAGGGGTTGATTGTCACCTCATCCACTCCTTAATTCTCTTCTCATCCATCCTTTAGCTTCCCTTGGCTCTTCCTTAATTATCTTTTCATCATTTGTTTGCTTTGAATGCATTCCTTCACTATCTCCTCCATACTTACTTGTTGCCACATCACCTTCTACTTAATGCCTCCTCACTCCTTTCCTCTTACCTGATCCTTACCTTTCCTAAGTGCCTCCTCCTTCCCGCTAGACAGTCTCATCTTCCTGCAATCTCATCTCTTCTCTGACTATCTCTTCGCTACTTTCTTGACAATTGCCTCATTCTTTCTTGATGCTTTTCCCTTCCCATCCTTGACTATGTTCACATCTCCTCCTATGAGTGAAGGAGATGGGAGCTATGCAGGTTCTGAATAGAAGCTGAAGCCCACAGCCATCAATACAGGAGTGCGTCTACAGCCAAGGGTCCTGCAGCCAAAGAATAGGACCAGTGGGGACACAACCTGCACACACAAGTACTGTGTGAACATGCCCTGCACCCACAGTTCCCGTACTCACAAGTGCTGCATTGGAGGTACCTCTGGTGAATCTTGCAGTGAATTATTCTGCACTGCGCTGTGCATATTTAACTAGAAATTCAAATGTATAATCTCAATTTAAGAAGTCCTACACCCGCAGGACCTGCACATCCTGGGGGTTGATCCAGTCTGACAGCTCGTGCAATAATGCTCTGCAGCACCATGCCTAACACCCACAGCTTCTAAACCACAATGCTTCCTATCCCAAGGCTTGCACTAACACATCCTGTGGAATTATTCTATGCCTACAAATACTGCACAATTGCTTACAACTCACATGTTCTGCACCTATAGCTTCTGCACTAACACTTTAAAAGCACTTTAAAAAATATATTGTACATAAACTGAATTAATTTCCTAAGCCCCATCAACAATGGCTTGGTCTCTGCCCTGGTGTACATGTAGGAAACATCCGGTTACCTTGATGCAAGTCATTTGATTTCAGTTTAAAGGCCTGTTGAACGTTCCAAAGTTTGATAATAGTTGGTTGAAGTTAGTCTTGATCTGGAATGCTTAGGTCAGAGCTTGTAGTTAGATTACAGGCTTCCCTCGAAACACTTGGGTAGCCTTTGGTCTGGGGTTTGTGGTTATGCCACAGACTGACCTAAGATGTCCTTAGCTAACAACATTTGGTGTCTTTCGATGGCCTAGGGTGACTTTCACTAACCTCTTTCATAATGCCCCACCCAAGCAATAGAGCTACCTCTTCCCGGAGTGCAAACGACACAAAAACTCCTGTAGGAACTGTTGTGAAAAACTTTTCAAACATACATTAGATGATTGCTCGATTAGATCCCACCAAGGGAACCCATCAAAATCAAGAACCAAACAAAATAGTAGAATCTAGTAAACAGTAAAATCCATACTCAGTGATGAGATTATAATAAAAATATTTGTATATATTAATGTATGAATATAATCTTTGAAAGTCAATAACATATATAAATCAAATCAAAATCACTAGCAGCTCTTTCAATTATGATTTTTAATAAAGAAATAACAAATCTTATCAAATGGTTGAATACAATTTCCTCTCCAACTAAAGTCAATAATCAGGTTGACAACTAGATTTTGGGAGCACCGGATTCCATTGCACTTGTGATGGTAAAAAGGTGTCGCAGATCCAATCCTATGGCTGATTGGTTCAATGAGGACCTGACCACACTAAAATAAAACTGTAAGTGCTGTGAGACCAGCAATGAGGCGTATTGATCTGCCCTAATAATCTATCACGGTAGCATCAGGCAGGTGCAACAGGAATTCTTTGCAAATAAAATTGAGATGACCCAAAACTCCGCCAGAGAGATCTTCTCTATTGTGAAAGCATTAACTTCGCTGGATCAAGTGACTGTAGTAACATTATCATCTAAGGAGAGTTGTGACACGCTGGCAGAGTTTTTCTCGAAGAAAGTCACCACCATTTATTCCTCCTTTCCAGAGGCAGCTAGAAATGTTTGCTACTGTAGCACTTGGTTTGAGTCTTCTAATGAAGGCAACCACTTGCTCCAGTTCAAACCTAACAATGAGGCTGAGCTGAAGGTGTGCATGTCTTCTATCAAATTTGGTTCTCCTTTTGACCCGGCCGCCCCATGTATCCTGGAGCGGAGTATTATGGAACTTCTTCCTGTATGTAAGGAATTGCTTAACAGTTCCTTTGAGGCAACCCAGGTACCTCTTAACTGGAAACATGCCTCTGTTGGTCCCTTGCTAGAAAAGCCCTCTCTAGATTAGCAAGAGAATTGCAGGCCCATCTCCCTCCTTTCCTTCTTTTCTAAAATAGCTGAAAAATATATCAAGAAGCAAGTATCAGGTTTAATTGAGGAAGGGGATCTTCTATATAGGACACAATGTGGTGTCCGCACCAATACAGCACCCAGTCAGCCCTTCTGTTAGACTCAGAGTCCATGCACCAGACGATGGACAGTGTGGATACTGCAGCTTTTCTCCTACTGGACCTCAGTGCAGCTTTTGACACGTGTCCCGTGGCCATCTTGTGTATCGGTTATGAAGTTACTCTGTCAGCCATAAAGCACTAAAGTAGTTGCCAACTTTCCGGGAAAACTGTACTTTCCAGGTACTCCAGAAGACTTTCTGCTCCAAGGTGGTTCCTTTGCGTCAGGGAGTTCCACAGGGATCCTCGCTGAGCCCCACCCTTTTTAATTTGTACATCCGCTCCCCGTCAGACATCATTGTGTGACATGGGTTTGAAATAATATCCTATGCCGACTACACTCCGCTGATCATCACCTCGTCCCAGAACTCAGCTGCTGCTGCCATAGCTCTGAGGGCCTGTGTGTCTGAGTTATTCCACTGGATGGACTTTAACTGCCTGAAGTTAAATGCAGGTAAGAAGAAGTTCCTTACCCTTGGCAAGCATCCCTCAATCTGGTCCTCAGCCTGGTGGCCAGAATCTCTGGGTCCCTTACCCCAGCCTAATCCCAAGGTTAAAAACGTAGGTGTTTTGTTGGATGATAAACTCACTTTTGAGAGTGAAATCACAGCATTAGCGGGCAATTTTTTTAGGCATCATTAGATCGATCAAACGTTTTATCCACCTCCTACCATTCTCGGCCCAGAAAACTGTGATCCCGGCTTTAGTGGCTTATCGAATTGACTGCTGTAACATCTTATACCTGGGAGCCTCTCAGGCTAGGATCAAGTGACTCCAGCGAGTACAGAATTCGGCGGCCTGCCTGCTGCTCAAACTGTCCAATCGTGCATCTATGAGTAGGGCACTTCAGAAACTGCACTGGCTTCCGGTGGAAAAGCGCCTTTCTTACCAGGCCCTCTGCTCCTATAATAGGATCCATAGGAAAGCTAGGCCGACATATCTCCACTCTCTTTTTGCCCCATATTCTCCTAGAAGGTGCCTCAGGTCCTTGAAGTAACTACTTTTACAAGTGCTCAGAATCAAGAAAGCTTGCCTTGGCTGCAGATCTTTTTGCTTTCTTGCTTCTAAACTCAGGAATTCCCTTCCACGTTCGCAGTCCCCATCAGAACCTCCGTTTTGCAAAAACGTCAAGACTTGGCTTTTTTAGGCCCCCTCGTCCATCAGTCTCCTCAGCTTCATTCCAACTGCTCAGCGCTGGGACACTCCTTACAAGAGTAGGTATTTGATCTATAAAATGCTATTAATATTATTATTGTAGGGTCATACAGACATTGTTTCACAACAAGGTAGTAAGGAGTTTCCATGAGTGTTTCCAAGAATAGACCTTGCATTATTTAGAGTAACCACTCCACCAAATCAAAAAAGACTCTATGCCTAGGGTACATGTGGTATTTGTATCTAAATTGTAAATGTTGATGTGGGAGAAAGGTAGACGTTTCAGTCTCCTAGTGTCAGGGCTGGACTGGCTACCATGCTGCCGAGCTGGGGGCTGATTTCGTTGATAGGGACCTGTGTGTGCTGAAAAAAAATCTTTTGCTTTGTTTATTTCTAAGCACACGCAGGTCCCCATTAACAAAATCAGCCCCCACCACAGTGAAATCAGCCCCCAGCTCGACAGCATGCCAATATGCCCGGTAGCCAGTCCGGCCCTGCAGTTAGTGTATCAAAACCAGAAGACCATCTTCGGAACAGAAGAAATTAAATAGGACCCTTGGGTCGGCACATAAACCACATATTTCATGGACATAAGTTGTGGGTGCAGATCCCAACAAAATTCTAGACAAGATTTGATTCTAATCCAATGAAAAGGCCAGAGGCACTTCTTTTAAATAGGGATGAGTTAACAGGTGTATCAAATTACCGTAGTGACATTAGCTAAAGAACCGGCTACAAGCACGGCACAAGAGTGCAACACATAACTGCACTGCACAAATAAGCCCCAAAAAAGTAGAGAAAGTATTGTCCACAAAAAGTGCACCTGTGTGTGCAACGTAAAACATATTTTAGAGAAGGTGTGACCTAAAAGCATTATAAATAGCATTTTGACAGTAGAGGAGGTTGTTCATACATGGAAAGTGTGTGTTCACTACTTAGTTTCTGTGTCTTGGTAACTTTGTTTTTTTATGTCACTGTATACATTTGTTGTAATGAATGGTGTACCCTTTTATTCTACTCATGTCAACTGTTAGTTTCAACCTTTGCCTGCTGCTGGTCCATGTTTAGTGTCTGTGCTCAGATTGAGGTTGTGTTAAACATAGGTCAATAAACGGCCCTGAGCATAAGTAATTTCTAAGCCAGTCTTCTGACATGCTTCCTACACATCCAACGAGAGATGCTTTTTTACCTTCTGAACGAGGGCTGTCCTGATGCTCCCTGGCATTTGGTCTGTATGTGACACTCCCTGCACAAATGTCTGTTCCTGGTGTTTGCTGCACAAACACCTCTCTCGAATCCTCCCTGCCACTTTGGTCTGTCTGTGGTTACCCCGCCCACAAGGCCTGTCCTAGTACATCCCTGCTTGATGCAGAGCGGGAGTCAGATCTAAATCTGCCAAGGTGCAGCACCTACTAATGTGGTCAGTGAGCCGGGGTCAGTATTACTTGGGTCATTCTGAGCACTTTGATACAACCAGTGCTTTAAATGGGGAAACAGAAGTGCAGGTACTCATTAAAATAGAGGTGTTGCAAGTGGGAGGGCTAGGGGCGGGGCTAAGGGCAAAATATGATCATACATAATGACTTCTGCACCAGTTGCAGCACATATTAAAACACATGAGAAATGTGTTTACGTAAAAAAACCTGAATAAATCATTATACAAAATGAAAGTCATGATGGCACTTTCACCAAAATGGTCGCTGCCCATCTGATTGACAGTGCAGGGCCTGTCTAGAGACCCTGTCCTGTTAATCACAGCGTGACACAAGCCCTCTCAACCCCCTGCATTCAAATGGGCGCTGCTGGAATCTTCACCAGCAACTCTGCAAAAGGCTACTTTATCCGAGATATTTACAAGCTCCCCCAAAGCAGAGCCGCCTCTGCCCTGCACTGGAGGAGAAACCTAACCTGAGCCTGCCGTGCCCTGGATCAGGGTACCGATACTCTCCCTGGCTACAGAGAAGTGCCGGTACTGACGGCAAAAATAATCGGAAGTGCTGGTACTCAGTACCGGTGAGTACCGGCCCATTTAAAGCACTGGCTACAACCCCTACAAGCTCTCATCTTTTCATTTCCATACGTGAGTAGCTCAGTCAAACCATGTTTTCCGTGCTTTCTGGGATTCATAGTTCTGCTGATCCTATTGGACAATTAAGACTACAAGTCCCAGAATGCAAGGAAAAACTATGTTCTAGGTGAGCTATTTGCACATGGACCTCTAAAACTTGAGACCTTTGCCTCCACTATTGCACCAGGTCAGTGTTCACCCCCGCCCCTCCCCCGACCTCAAGTTCAATCTCATCCTGAGTAAACATGCTTATATCTATACTCAGTTACCCTTCCCTACATACACAACCAGTACGTACAGAATATACCCTGTTCCTATAAGATTAACTGAGCAGCGACATGTTACTAAAAATCTCCATTTTACATCACCTGGTCTCTCCACCTCCCACTTCTCTTCTTGCTAACTACACTACTCATTTCTTTGTCATGTCTGTGGCGGTATGGTTTGAAGCCCACCCCATTCCCAATTTGTCACAGGGTCTTATGGGGCCTTCGAGTCTTGCCTAATCCCACCCCTCCCTGTGGTGAGGCCAAGAAGGTGTAACCTCGTTTAATGGTACACAGCCACAGGAAACACAGGCTGAAGCCTAGGACGCCGGCCCTGTGTTCAATGAGCGAGACTTCTGTATGTCACGCAGGGATGTGGTTCTGCACTGTTGGAGACGACACTGGGTCACTGTTGTGTATTTACACTTACTTCAATATGGCTACTTGATGTCGGTAGTCCTTTCTTAGTGTTCCTATCTTACCTATCTCCCATAGTACCTAAGAGTGTTCTCTCTAGTATGTGAGGATTCCAGCCTTGGCAGTTGGCCTGGTCAGCTGTAAGGTTTTACTGCTCTGCTGTCTAACTTAATAAATATACCTTAATTACCTGAAGACGTGTCTTGCTGCTTCTTTAAACTACTTACAACAGTCACACACAAGCCCTGCAAAACATGTGACAACAGGTGGCACATGCGCATTAGCACATGTGCCTTTAAAAAGTGCCAGCCTGACGTTCAGGACGAAAGAAGGCCATACAGACATTAAACAAACTATGTCTCCGTGGCTGCAGTAAAATCAAAAAAACAGGACCCAGAAAATTGTGAGTTCGGTGCCCGGACGCTCCCATTAACCCACCGCCAGTGGCGTGATCTCCAATCCATCCCACATAGAGCATATGAGTATGTGTGCCAGGTGGGGGTTATCTTCAATGAGCAGAAAATGTTCTTGCACATTGATAATACAGTGTAGTATGATAGCAGGAGGCGTATGATATGCACGGCCATGTGCATTATAATATAGTACAGTTTCAGGTCTTTGTACCATGCTGCTATGTATTTTTTAAGTGCCTCATCACTCTCTTGCCGTCACTTAGTTTTACATTACTCTTTGGGTGCTTTCGTTTTGCTTCACACTTTCAGCCTCTGGCCTTATGTGATTCCACAGTTTAAAATTCTATAGTGCATAAAACATAAACTATGCAGTAGAGGGAAAATTGCGAGACTTTATGCAGGGCGTGGTGCAAAGGGTTAACGTAGAAAGAGGAACTAAGGGTGAAAACAGAAAGAATAAAAAGACTGTGAATAGTTGAGAAAAGTAGAAAGTTTTGACAGGCTCTATTATACCAAGAAACTAGTGCTCAGGGGAATACTGAAAGTGAAAAGAGACTTTAAGGTCAATTGGCCAAGCGGGTGGTAGTACCTGATCCAGACCGCTGGAAATGGAAAAGTCTGAGAAGTGAATGATTTGCAGTTTGGGTGTATGTACGTTAATTGTGAGCAGATTAACACACAAACATTTATTTATCTTCAACGCATTTAGTGTTTTGAGTTTTGCATTGTGGATGTGCCATGCTTCGGCAAGAAAGCCGTCAGTTTGCACAATGACCTTCTCCATTCCTCTGCCAAGAGCCAGTGTGCCATCGATCTGGTTCTTTTCAGGCTGGATTTCCTAATGAGAGGCTATGTAAATGCTCTGAAAGCTTGATAGTATGATCTGGGTAAGACCAGCGAGTGAATTGAATTAGGGATTCCAGGTGATAGCCACAACATGGGCATGCCAAAGACCTGCTTTGGTGTCTCCTAGCTAGGTGGTCATTCAAAGGCAGAGTGTTGCCGCAATCCACTAAAAACATTCTTTTTGTGATAGGAAAAAAATGTCCTTGGAGAGATAGTTGGCCGTAAGCCTGAATATTTCTGAGCAAATTATACTCAGCTCTGAATATAGTGTTGCTTTATTTTTCTGAGCTCTTTTTTTAGTACATGCTGTCTCAGTAGAGATTTTACGTGATTTTCTTTCAGGTGGTTCTGGGTTGCAGATTCAGTAGATGTTCCATGTTCACCCCTGCTGACCCTTTATGCAGATGTGGCATTGTTGGGTTTTCACTGACCTGGCCTCCTTCCAGGTGCTGTGGATCAGGTGGTTGGTTGTGCTGAATTTCCTTTTGATGATATAATAGAATGGAACATTTGCTGCTTTCTCAAGGGGCGCGTCCCAAGGTCTATTTCGAGTAGGGCAGTAGACGTCGATTGAGGGAGACCAACAATCTTTTTCCACAGACTCCTCTCCAGGTGACCCATGGCTGACAGATGCTGCAGTATCCCAGATCTCTCCAGCATATCATCATTTTGGTTGCTTTTTTTTCTCAATGAGTGGTTTGGCAATTGCACATTTATCACATTTCCCGTTATTAAATGTTCACAGATTGTGTAGGTTTGTCAAATCAGGTTTTTCTGCATATGGGTAGTTTTTCTATTGCCTTAGAATTTAATGACCCTGCTACCTTAGCAGGTGATCATGAATATTATCCATGAATTTGCAGGAATGTGATCATTTATAGATGTGCCTGCTCTATGAGATAGTCTCTTATGCTTTAAGATTTGTTTGTGCCACTCTAGTTCAGACTTGGGGATTATGTCATCATCTTTTTTATCACATTACACCTTTTCTCAAGTAGCTCCTTATAGTTTATATCATCAAGGGAAATAATGACAAAGCCCCTTGCATTCTTCTGCTGCCTCTAAAATCAAAGAAGAATAATAAGCGCTTGGCGCCATTACAGGACATGACGACCCTCACCCAGGATCATCCCCATACTGCCCCAGGAGAAGCACTCTGCCCATGCTGTGGTACTGCTCTCCCTCTGCAAGAGACAATCATCAGAGGAGGTGGCATGTATCTCCCAGGAGAAGCACTCTGCCCCTCCTGTGGTACCACTGTTCCCTCTATAGGAGACAATCATCCTGGGAGGAGGCAAGCATCCCCCAGGAGGAGCACTCCACCCCTCCTGTGGTACCACTGTTCCCTCTATAGGAGACAATCATCCTGGGAGGAGGCAAGCATCCCCCAGGAGGAGCACTCCACCCCTCCTTTGGCACCACTCTTCCTTCTCCAGGAGAAAATCGCCCTGGGAGGAGGCAAGCATCCCCCAAGAGGAGCACTCCACTCTCCTGTGGTACCACTCTTCCCTCTGTAGGAGACAATCACCCTGGGAGGAGGCAAGCATCCCCCTGGAGGAGCCCTCCGCCCCTCCTGTGGTACCACTCTTCCCTCTACAGGAGACAATCACCCCAGAAGGCGGGAAGCATCCCCAGGAGGAGCACTCCACCCCTCCTATGGTACCACTCTTTCTTCTGCAGGAGACAATCATCCCAGGAGGCAGCAAGCATCACCCAGGAGGGGCATTCTGTCCCTCCTGTGGTACCACTGTTCCCTCTGCAGGAGACAATCACCCCAGGAGGAGCACTTTGCCTCTCCTGTGGTACCACTCTTTCCTCTACAGGAGACAATCATCCCAGGAGGCGGAAAGCACCCCCCAGGAGGAGCACCTTGCCTCTCCTGTAGTACCACTCTTTTTTCTGCAGGAGACAATCATCCCAGGACTCAGGAGGCGACAAGCATCCCCCAGGAGGAGCATTCTGCCCCTCCTGTGGTACCACTGTTCCCTCTGCAGGAGACAATAACCCCAGGAGGAGCACTTTGCCTCTCATGTGGTACCCCTCTTTACTCTACAGGAGACAATCACCCCAGGAGGCAGCAAGCATCACCCTGGAGGAGCACTCTGCCCCTCCTGTGGTACCACTGTTCCTTCTGCAGGAGACAATCACCCCAGGAGGCAGGAAGCATCCCCCAGGAGGAGCACTCCACCCCTCCTATGGTACCACTCTTCCTTCTCCAGGAGACAATCGCCCTGGGAGGAGGCAAGCATCCCCCTGGAGGAGCACTCCGCCCCTCCTGTGGTACCACTCTTCCTTCTCCAGGAGACAATCGCCCTGGGTGGAGGCAAGCATCCCCCAAGAGGAGCACTCCACCCCTCCTATGGTACCACTCTTCCTTCTCCAGGAGACAATCGCCCTGGGAGGAGTCAAGCATTCCCCAGGAGGAGCTCTCCGCCCCTCCTGTGGTACCACTCTTCCCTCTGTAGGAGACAATCACCCTGGGAGGAGGCAAGCATCCCCCAAGAGGAGCACTCCGCCCCTCCTATGGTACCACTTTTCCTTCTCCAGGAGACAATCGCCCTGGGTGGAGGCAAGCATCCCCCAGGAGGAGCACTCCACCCCTCCTATGGTACCACTCTTCCTTCTCCAGGAGACAATCGCCCTGGGAGGAGGCAAGCATCCCCCAGGAGGAGCACTCCACCCCTCCTATGGTACCACTCATTCTTCTGCAGGAGACAATCATCCCAGGAGGCAGCAAGCATCCCCCAGTAGGGGCATTCTGTCCCTCCTGTGGTACCACTGTTCCCTCTGCAGGAGACAATCACCCCAGGAGGAGAACTTTGCCTCTCCTGTGGTACCACTCTTTCCTCTACAGGAAACAATCACCCCAGGAGGAGCACTTTTCCTCTCCTGTGGTACCACTCTTTCCTCTACAGGAGACAATCACCCCAGGAGGCGGGAAGCATCCCCCAGGTGGAGCACCTTGCCTCTCCTGTAGTACCACTCTTTCTTCTGCAGGAGACAATCATCCCAGGACTCAGGGGGCGACAAGCATCACACAGGAGGAGCATTCTGCCCCTCCTGTGGTACCACTGTTCCCTCTGTAGGAGGCAATAACCCCAGGCGGAGCACTTTGCCTCTCATGTGGTACCCCTCTTTCCTCTACAGGAGATAATCACCCCAGGAGGCAGCAAGCATCCCCCTGGAGGAGCACTCTGCCCCTCCTGTGGTACCACTGTTCCCTCTGCAGGAGACAATCACCCCAGGAGGCAGGAAGCATCCCCAGGAGGAGCACTCCGCCCCTCCTATGGTACCACTCTTTCTTCCGCAGGAGACAACCATCCCAGGAGGCAGCAAGCATCCCCCCAGGAGGGGCATTCTGCCCCTCCTGTGGTACCACTTTTCCCTCTGCAGGAGACAATCACCCCAGGAGGAGCACTTTGCCTCTCGTGTGGTACCACTCTTTCCTCTACAGGAGACAATCCCCCCTGGAGGCAGCAAGCTTCGCCCAGGAGGAGCACTCTGCCTCTCCTGTGGTACCACTGTTCCCTCTGCAAGAGACACACATCCCAGGAAGCGTCAAACATCCCCCAGGAGGAGCACTCTGCCCCTCCTGTGGTACCACTGTTTCCTCTACAGGAGACAATCACCCCAGGAGGCGGGAAGCATCCCCCAGGAGGAGCACTTTGCTTCTCCTGTGGTACCACTCTTTCCTCTACAGGAGACAATCATCCCAGGAGGCGGCAAGCATCCCCCAGGAGGACCACTCCACCCCTCCTGTGGTATCACTCTTCCCTCAGCAGAAGACAATCATCCCAGGAGGCGAGAAGCATCCCCCAGAAGGAGCACTCTGCCCCTCCTGTGGTACCACTGTTCCCTCTGCGGGAGACAATCACCCAGGAGGAGCTCTTTGCCTCTCCTGTGGTACCACTCTTCCCTCTACATAAGACAATCACCCCAGGAGGCGGGAAGCATCTCCCAGGAGGAGCACTCCACCCCTCCTGTGGTACCACTCGTCCCTCTTCAAGAGACAATCATCCCAGGAGGCGGCAAGCATCCCACAGAGGAGCACTGCGCCCCTCCTGTGGGACCACTCTTCCTTCTACAGGAGACAATCACCCTAGGAGGAGCACTTTGCCTCTCCTGTGGTACCACTCTTTCCTCTACAGGAGACAATCACCCCAGGAGGCGGGAAGCATCCCCCAGGAGGAGCATATTGCCTCTCCTTTGGTACCACTCTTCCCTCTATAGGAGACAATCGCCCTGGGAGGAGGCAAGCATCCCCGAGGGAGAGCACTCCGCCCCTCTTATGGTACCACTCTTCCCTCTACAGGAGACAATCACCCCAGGAGGCAGCAAACATCCCCCAGGAGGAGCACTCCGCCCCCTGTGGTATCACTCTTCCCTCTGCAGGAGACAATCACCCCAGGAGGAGCACTTTGCCCCTTCTGTGGTACCACTCTTTCCTCTACAGGAGACAATCACTTCAGGCGGCAGCAAGCATCCCCCAGGAGGAGCACTCTGCCCTTCCTGTGGTTCCACTGTTCACTCTGCAGGAGACAATCACCCCAGGAGGAGCACGTTGCCTCCCCTGTGGTACCACTCTTTCCTCTACAGGAAACAATCACCCCAGGAGGCGGGAAACATCCCCCAGGAGGAGCACTTTGCCTCTCCTGTGGTAGCACTCTTTCTTCTGCAGGAGACAATCATCCCAGGAGGCGACAAGCATCCCCCAGGAGGAGCATTCTGCCCCTCCTGTGGTACCACTCTTCCCTCTGCAGGAGACAATCACCCCAGGAGGAGCACTTTGCCTCTCCTCTGGTACCACTCTTCCCTCTATAGGAGACAATCACCCTGGGAGGAGGGAAGCATCCCCCAGGAGGAGCACTCCGGCCCTCCTATGGTACCACTCTTCCCTCTACAGGAGACAATCGCCCTGGGAGAAGGCAAGCATCCCCCAGGGGGAGCACTCCGCCCCTCCTATGGTACCACACTTCCCTCTACAGGAGACAATCACCCCAGGAGGCAGCAAGCATCCCCCAGGAGGAGCACTCCGCCCCCTGTGGTATCACTCTTCCCTCTGCAGGAGACAATCACCCCAGGAGGAGCACTTTGCCTCTCCCGTGGTACCACTCTTTCCTCTACAGGAGACAATCACCCCAGGAGGTGGGAAGCATCCCCCAGGAGAAGCACTCCACCCATCCTGTGGTACCACTGTTCCCTCTGCAGGAGACAATCACCCCGGAAGGTGGCAGACATCCCCCTGGAGGAGCACTCTATTCCCTCTGCAGGAGACATTCATCCCAGGAGGCGGCAAGCATACCCTAGGAGGAGCACTCTGCCCCTCCTGTGGTACCACTCTTCCCTCTCCAAGAGACAATGATCCCAGGAGGCGGCAAGCATCCCCCAGGAGGAGCACTCCACCCCTCCTATGGTACCACTCTTCCCTCTGCAGGAGACAATCACCCCAGGAGGCAGCAAGCATACCCCAGGAGGACCACTCCGCCCCCTGTGGTATCACTCTTCCCTCTGCAGGAGACAATCATGCCAGGAGGCGGGAAGCACCCCGGGCACGGTCCTTAACTCCCTCTGATTCATGGTGAACAGGGTGGGAGCATAAACCTGTCACACATATTCCTCCTGATAGAGGTTTATGGCATTTCTTTCAAAAGTCCTCCTATGAAGATATGAAACTAGAGTGATTTACAGGTATTTCTGATGAAATATGTGATCATAAATGTACAATAAAGTCACTGTGGATAACACAGTTTAAATAATTCCATTTCGGGGTGCATTTTACTTTGATGTCTGTCATCTTTGTCTGCTATTGAACTTGCACAGGAAAGGATTCTGAAAAATGCAGCTATTTTTAAACTGCAGTACAGATACACTCGAGCAAGCTAAACAATTGTAAATCCAGGCGCGTTGGCACAGATTCCAACCAACGTGTTTTTATAATGAAGACAAATATGAGAAGAAATCGAACCCATTCCCCCAAAGATTCATTTTCTGTGTAAGTCACTCCAGGTAACAAGAAAAAGAAGGAGGCATAATTCCAGGACATAATAAACACCAGATGTCATGGTTGACAAACTGTGACTAGGAAATAGCTGTTGCACAGCACCGAGCGTGCAGCTGAGATTGAAACATGACAGCAATGATTGGACGGTGCTACAGAACTCAGGCGCAAAATCATTTTAGATGTGGTGTCTCTGAATTGGTATTGTAAGTGAACGACCGGAAAAATAAAAACACTAAGGGGAACATGTACAAGCCCCTATCGCCACCACAACGTCACCTACAGTGATGTTGTGGTGGCGATAGGGGCTGCGCCTTATGTACAAGGCCCCCTTTCACGTTATGCTTAGCGTGAAAGGGGTAGGCAGTGGGTGTTGTGGTGGGCGTCCCACCGCAACACCCATTCATTTTGACGCTGGCCCTTATGTACAAGGGTGGTGTACATAGGAGGCTGCGCCAATATTAAGACAAGGTAAAAACTGGTCTTAAGATGGCGAAACGAGGAGAAATGCATTATTTCTCCTCGTTTTTGCTTTTTCCATGTTTTTCTTTGTTTCACGAAAGTCCACATTCTCAGATTCTACTGACTAAGTAAAACAGCAGCATTGTCTAAAAAACAAAAAATTGAAGACTATGGGCCTTATTTACAAGATTTTGCAGCAGGGCAGCGCCGAAGGCCTTCCTGTGGCACTGCCCTAAGGCAAAAGAAAAGGGCAGGAACTATAAAATATGGGCCAGGTATCTATAAAGGATGTACGTTGTTACAACGCATGTTGTAACAACGCATGCCTTTACCACGCAAGTCTTACAAATCAAGTCGTTACAACGACTTGTGTTGCAGGGCGTGGATTTAGGAATCTTATAATTTTATATTCCAACACAAGTCCCCGTAACAGTAGGGAAGGTGTTGGAATATAAAATTGCAAGATTCCTTATCCCACAGCGCCATCCAGCGCAAGTCGTAGTAACGACTTGCGTTCTAATAGCTGCGGGGTAAAGGCACTGCAGTGTAAAAACCGCGTCGTAAACGATGTTCCCCATCTATAAAATATGGTGCATTCCTGTCCTTTTCCCTTGAGCTGCCACACTATGGGCTGTCATGTGCCAACGCAGGCACCTTTGCGCAATGGTGCCTGTGTTGTGGGGATGATTGTTTTTGTGCAGGAAAAACAATCACACAAGGTTTTTCCCTCTTTCTATGTGTGCTGCAGAACGCAAATTGTAAATCTGCGGCACTGTCAAAAAACCACACCCATTGCACGCCCCTTTAATGCACAAAACTGGGTTAAAGGGAATGATGTTTACACGCCCGCATTAACACACACAAAGAGGCTTAGTGCTGCCTGGTAAATGTGGAGCAGGCACCTACACTAAAAGGGTCACAAAAAGTGATGCTCCGGTGGCGCAGCCTCATCGTTAATAAGGCCCTAAGATTTTAGGTCAGCACCCTCCACTGGTGTTGGCCCTCCACTTAACTATTTTCCACGGCAAAGCCTCTACTCACACCAAGATGACCGCCGAATTGGATACATATTTTAACTCTGCTACCATTCCAAGTCTCTCAAGTAAACAGTTTTTCTCTAAATAAACATGGGAACTGCGAGGGAGGAAGGAAATAGAGTTCATTGCTCTTAAGTTACCCATCTCCTCATCGAGTGATGCACCAAACTGCTGCGCACTGTGTACACGGAAGTGACTAATTTATTGCCTTCTTCATTATGTCATCGTGAGTGCCTGCTCCTGGTTGAGTTGACCTGCTGGAAGTCATCCGCCTTTGCTTTAGAGCTTTTGGCGTCTGGTTCATGATTAACTTTTTTTAAAACCTCAATTATGGCTTCCAAGCCCCAGGAATGGCTCATTCCTCTTCCTCAATCTATCCCTCACTCTCTTTTGCTCTCTCTTCCTTTCCCACTCTTGTCCCCTCTTACTCCTCTCTCTCTCTTTTACACTTTCTGTTCAGTTCTCTCTCTGCATCTTTCTTCACAGCCTTCTCACCCCTCTCTCTCTTTCTCCATATCTCTCTCATCCTCTTTGTGTCTCACTCTCTGTCTCTCTCTCTTGCTTCCAATGTGGTGTCTGGGTGTGTGGGCCAGAGCCTCTAACATGGTCCACTCACCGACTGAGGCACAGAGGTCTGTTCTGACTGACAGACTTCTTGACGCGTCTGAGTGTGACTGAGGAAGGGTCAAGAGTCAAAGACGGCCACAAGGCTGTCTCCAGACCGGATGCAAATTACGAGAATTGGACTGCCAGGGACCATATTTTGTATCATCGAAAGAGCTCTTCTTTTAGGCCCAGCTATGGTTATTTGTAAATGCCAAAGGACAGGGTCAAGCAAAACAAAATGCAAATAAAACTGTAGGGACTTGTGGAAATTTCCTATCCTTTCTGGTTGATATGACAGGAGGCCTTAAAAAAACAGGGCCTTTCTTTACTTTTGCAGCTTGTCACATAAATGCAATATGCTACCAAAGACCCCCATCCCGGCCTTCCACCCATAACCTTTCAAGATTCCCAGAGCAGGAAATGAAACCCCTAAAGGTATTAGGCAGAGCATTCAGGCATTAAACTCACGGATGCAGCACGCGGAAAGAAGATTGTGTATTATACGGGAGGATTACAAAAGTGTCGCAACGAATGAGATCATCCGACATGAATAAAGGGCTGAGAAGACACATTGGCCAGGCTGCTTAAGCAAGAAGCTGAATGCACAGAAATGTAATAGCAGATCTCTATTCGTTGGACTAGGAGAAAGGACAGGGAGCCATAATCCAATTGGCTTTATGCAGCACCTGATTTACTTTCAGATATCATCATAGGTTGAGCATATTTCGTTAATTACCATATTTCTTTAAAACATGTATATTGGACTCCTCCATGAATGTTAGCTGTCGTGCAGTTGAAATGAAGTGACGCTCGCATCATGAGATATATGTGGGCTGAAAGCTAGGAATGGTGCTGTTGGGATGGAAAAGTCCCTCGCGGGATGACGGATGTGAACCCCCGCCCTGAGTGCCCCACTCTGGATCTCTGGTGCTGATGCTTTAAGTCATGGGTGATGTGAATCATGCATGTGCATCATGACAGAGGCCTGTCTTCTGATTTCAGTCTTCTTGGATCGGAAGGGGCACCCACAGTGATGCCCTCCTCTAGGTAAAATGCTTCTGCCTTTACCAGGAGTTAACTAGCACAAGCGCAGTGGTTGCAGCATACCGTGTAGTGATCAGTAGGAGTGAACAGACCTTCTTACCTGTGTCACTGGAGTGAGGCCTACAGGCCCTCTCAGGTAAAGTTACATTGCTGTGTGTTTACCTCACCTTTTGTCTCTATCAAGTTATTATGTGGTGCTTAGCAACTCTTGTATGGTTGCATGCATGCATGTGTGTGTGTATGTGTGCCTGTGAGTTGTACAATTAATGGAAGACTCTGGGTTACATTTTTGGGTGACCCAGGTGTGACTAGAGGAGCACGGGGAGGTGGAGGATTGCCCCCAGACAGATTTGTGGATTGCTGCATTACTGAGAGCTGGGTTGGAAACACACTGGAGGAAGGAAGAGCTGGGCTCTTCAGTATGCTTCAAAAGATGCTCTTTTATTCTGAAAAGAGGTCACTGGAAATCTTGGGAAGGGATGGGACTGAAAGAGAATCATAACAAGTGGGGATGGGTCCTTTCATAGCCCTCTCATGCACATATCACTGGGGCTGACATCCATGTGTGAACCTTTAGTCACTCCCAGGGCCTTTGGTGTGGGTCTATCAGATTTAGAGTTGCTTCTGGTGTGGCAGACTGCCTTCTGGAGGAAGGACAAGAAAGAGGAGTGTGCTCTTCAAAAGAAAGCAGACAGCCAGCACAAACTTCACTGGCTCATACACTAAATCACATTTTTGCATCTGGAAATGCACTTTAAGAAGGGGAGCTTGAGGCCCGAGATTGTCAATTGCCGAGCAGGCGAAGCTCTGCAATACTACCTGTGACTAGAATGGTGCTAAGGTCTGCTAGTCTCTCAGCTGGGTGAGGGGACATCACCTAGGGAAATTCAAGGCCACCTGTCCTGGAGCATGTAGTACACATGCCTGCATACTTATCAAGACCAGTATGACCTCTGAGGAAGAAGCGAGCGCTTGGAGGGAGCGAGGTCCAGTGGGGATCCTGGCAAGGGGATCCCTGTAGCAAGGTGAGAGGAATCAGCTGCTGTACCATTCCGGTTGCCGCTGGTGTGCAGATTCAAGTCAGTGATCCCAGATGCCAGAGGGGGGCCACTGTGAAGTTAGCTGTGGCTGCACTAATCGGGCTGTGGCGCGTGTGCAGGTTAAAGTCAGTGACCCTGCAAGCCAGAGGTAGCCACTGTGAAGTGCGCATTACTGCTGTGCAGATTGGGCCATGTCTTGTGTGTTTTGTGAAGGTGGCAGCCTCATATGTGAAAGGGGGCCACTGTGAAGAGTACATTACTGCTGTGCCGATCGGGCCATAGCCTGTGTGTGCAGTAAAGTCAGTGACCCCATATGCCAGAGGGGGCTGCAGAGAAGAGTGCATTACTGTCATGCCGATAGGCCCATGGCTTTATGTGGAGAAAGCCCGTGACCCAGGATGCTAGAGGTGGGTCACCGTGAAGAGCAAGAATCATCCCTTTATTTCACTAACTAGCTGCCCGTCCCGAACTTGTCTGGGAGCAACAGGCTTCCCCGCCCCCCGCCCGCCTCGACATTGTCCAGCAGCCCGGGCCCCCGCCCAGCCGTCCCCCGCCTGCCCCGTCCCCCGCCTGCCCCGTCCCCCGCCTGCCCCGACCCCTGCCTGCCCCGACATGGGTCCCTTTACCACAGCCGCCGCTCCTCCCGCCTGTCCGGTGCTCGCACCGCCGCTGGCCTGTCCGCTGCTCCTCACGTCACTGCTCCTCCCCTGCGCCATGTCCGCCGCTCCCTTACCTCAGCCGCCGCCCCTCCAGCCTGTCCGCTGCTCGCACCTCCGCTCCTCATGTCACCGCTCCTGGACGCCGCTCCTCCCCGTCCTCCTGACGTGAGCACGCACGTCACGGCCGGCGCTACTTCGGAGGGACTACTTTTTTTTTTACTGTAACTTTTTTAAATTACTTTAAAAAAAAAAATGTATATAGCCTATAACCATCTACACACCCTGACGATTCCAACGGTGCATCGGGTGTGTGGATTGGCGCTGTGGTTCCCGAGTTTACCCGCCTCAAAGGATGAAAGTTCTTCCTTTATCATAGTAGTATAGATTCCGAGGGGGAAGGCCACCATGATGACCGGAGAGTTTGAACCCAGACTGAAACATTGGTACCTGAGCAATCGTCCCCCTACATGTCAGAGGAATTGACCACATCATCAGAGGGAGCACTGCAGTCATTCAGCTGCTGCCCCTGCAAAGTGAGAGTGCTACAAACTGCCGGCAGCCACTGCAGACCTGCGTGACATCTGAGCATGGAAACCTCCTTTGGAAACCAAATGAAAGAGGGCAAGAGTCATCATAGGGCTGATGGGTCCAGGGGAACTTGTTCTGCTTCATAACGCAGTGGGCACTGGAACACTATTCATTTTCAAAGAGTCAGAGTGGGACTCATAAAACTCGGACTCTTAGTGGTGCCTAACCCATATGTCGGCTATCGTGAATGGGGAATAACTATTGCCAATAGAGAAAGGGAAATGGGACTCAGGGACCAGCCTATCTAAGACTAGAGAACTGACCTCAGAAGGACTGTGTGTATTATTTGTGTGTACAGTATATTACTTTGTGTTCGTATATAAATACTCCTTTTTCATAAAAACAAGTATTTGACTAGGCAAGTATTTGTTGCTGCTACTTAATGGGTTTTGAGTTGTGAACCTGTGTTTGCTCCCTGCATCTACCTACTCCTAATAAGCCTTGGACTGCTTGACCTACGCTATTACTGACAATCAAGCTCTGAATGACAACTGACCCAGTTGCTCAGGACCGTTAGTTAGTATGGCCACAGGACTTTGGAAGTTGGTTGGTCCCAGTAGCGCCTGCTTGCTCCTGAAGGGGACCCTTACAAGTACTCCTTTAATATGATAAATATATCTGAAAGAAGTGTAAGGTCAACACTTCAGGGTCTTCCTCACAAAGAGATTCAGATGTGTTTGCCCACCTTGCTACTCTGTGGTGAATTAGTCCTTTTTCAGCATACTCTGAAGCTTTATGTCCTGCAGAATCATTTACAATTGTAATGAATTTCTATTGATGTTTGGACTGAATCATAGATCAAAGGAGGGAGATGGCCATGGATCTCAAGGTATGGAAACTTGTCCTGGTCCTTGCAGATGACGGGTATCACCGCTTCCTGAGGTCACCCACTCCTTGTCAGGACCAGGTTGTCTCAGCTTGGACATTAAGCAACAAGCTGGGTGTAACCTAATATCAAAAGGCTGTAGGGCTGCAGGGCACAGGTAGATTTGGCATACCTGTAGAGACATCACCTGGACAGTCATCAGGATGTGATGGGAGTGGCTATATGCAAATGGACCGATGGCGGCAGTGTGTAACAGTCACGGTTTTATTTATTTATTTATTTTAAACATTTATAAAGCGCAACATATACCCGTGGGTGTCTTGGCGCTGAGCCACGCCTTACTTTAACACTGAGGACCGACTGAGCATAAGGAATGCAGAGTGTCAATAACCGATGCAGCAAAAACATGTACTTAGAATTGAATGTAATCAACCACTGGACTAATGTGCATTAAATAAAAATAGGCCACAACCTAATGATTAGTTCAATTCAACTCTGCTGAACGGCCGTCTCAATAAACCTTTGAGCTTTCAGTCAGCACCAAGGAACAGTCAATACAAGAAGACACAAATGTAGGCATTGCAAGTAACCCTTAACTTTGTTTCAGGTTGTGCACTAAATATTTGCGTTTTGAAAAGCACTAGTGGATTATTTTTGCAGTCATGAGAAAATAATTTTTTTATTAAGTCAATCGATTTTTTATACGCTAAGTAACTTGATGCAATGATTGTTGCACAGCGGTTCATGCTCGTGATTTTCTTCCTCACCTAAGGCCGGGTGGGTTTTAATGAAAGGCAACCTCCAAAAAGGTAACGTGTTACAACTCCTGATTATTCTTACTGAAATAATTTTTAATTCTCATAATGGTGCTGGTGACCTGTTGCAAATCAACAGTTTTTCAAGCATCATTTAATTAAATAAATATCAGGAGGAGAAACTGATGACCTGTAGCTTATATTTTGGTTAGACACTGTGAGGTCCAAAAGAGATGGTCCCCAACAATTTGGAAAGGCACTTATTTGTGGCCTCCTAATACAGTGTGTTCCTAATAACTAGGATACCAGTTAGGCTTAAACTGGTCATGTGATGCAGTTCTGAGAGAACATGGCGTAGCAGTCTGCGATGGACTGTTCCTATTGGAGTAGGGTCAAGGATGATCTGCATGTGGTTGATCCATGTAAGGAATGTCACAGTGGACATAAAATGTGATGGGCTGGAATGTGCTGAACAATAATTATCAGTGGCTGGGATTAGTCCAACCATTCCACTTACCGCATTTTTGTTTTTTCACAAGAAATGAAAAGTGTCATGTACAGCTTCACCTGAGTTGTGTACGGTGATGATTCATTGTATGAGTGTTGATCACCCTTCTCAGATTAGCCACAGTGAAATGGCATGAGAAAGGGAGTGTTCTGACAGGACACCAGTAAAGTGTAGATGTGAATCTGGATAGCAATCATGTTATAAGAATACAAATACAAAGCTGAAAGAGCAAATTCTACTGTTAAAATTTAAAGGGTAAATGTCACACAAAGAATACAGTCAGGACAGGTACTCCTTGAGTACCGCTCACTGATTTGACACATAAAGAAGTACATAATTATCAATCTATCATAACAATAGAGCTATTGTCATCATAAAAATACAGTGCATCCTCAACCCGGTGTTTCAGACTGTAAGCCACGCCTTACAACTAAAGCTGGTGTAACAGTGCATAGTGGCTAAAGGCACTCCGCTGTTACTAGAGATTTCCCTGTTAGTAATGGAGCATTGTACCTCTTCATCTGGCCAGTCCCAAAGCATTAATGGTCTCTTTTACATGCACCAAGGCCCTCATGTATATATGAGGGACTGCTATATATTAACTTTGGGCGGTGAACTCTGACCCGCTCACGGAGTTTGCAGAGTTATCTGCACTCCGCATTAAGAGGAGCACACGGAGTTATGAAAAACTCCGCATAGCAGAGTAGAGTTTTTTTCTCGCTCGCGCTCATCAACGTCACGTTGGCAAGCGCAAGCAAGGAAAATCCACCTCCGGCGAGATTTTTCCTCATTCGCGATCGTCAATGTCAAGTTGGTGAGCCAGAGAGTGGAAAATCAACCTCCCGGCGAGATTTCTCGACTCGGGCAGTCGGATTTCTCATTGCGAGTGGTCGCGTATGGTGGCAACCGCTCGTTTTGAGAAATCGTCCGTTCATGTTAAGAAAGCTGCCGCTTGAGTAAAAACCTACTGAAGTGACAGAAAGGAAGCAGCGCCCGCTTACCCTGTGCATGGTGCCGTTCACATGCACAGTGCAGACAAACACCTGGCACTGAAAATCACAGCGAGCGGCATTTTATCTAACGCACTACGCAGCTCGTGGAGCAACGCGTAGCGCAGTGGAGTTTTCTTTGCACTTCGCGGAGAACTCCACCAGACTTAATATAATATATAGAGACCGCTTTTTAGACAGGGGCTATACAGAACAGTCCATTAAGAGAGCCAGGATCAAATCTATGACCAAAACTAGAGAGGAACTTCTAACCAGAAAGATCAACAGGACTACGACAGCTGTTATGCAGGTTGAAGGGAACAGGCCTACTGAAAAGGAAAAAAACTTTTAGAATCATCACAGGCTATAACAGGCAGCATATGGATATTTCCAGGATTGTAAATAAAAATTGGTCTATTGTAAAAAGTGATCCAATTATTGGAGCGAGTTTACCTAAGAAGGTGTCATTAACATTCAGCAAGGCACCCTCTCTTAAAGACCAACTAGTTGATACTAACCCTGAGCCTATTGAAAAAACAACTTGGTGGCAGAATAATAAGAGATTCTATAGATGTAAGACCTGCAAAGCTTGTACCCACGGCACAAATGTCAAAACATTTGCTAATGGGTTCAGTGGCCAATTACACCCTATATCACAAGTTTTAACGTGCAAAACTGAATTTGTAATATATGTATTGCAATGTCCCTGCTCACTGAGGTACTTAGGAAGTACCAAGCTACCGGTGCATAAACGCATCCTCCAACATTTGAGGGCCATCACGAATGGAGACAATACGTATCCGGTAGCTCGGCACTTCCGCAAACCTCACCAAAGTGTCAATACCTCTTTAAAATATTTTGTCATTGACGCGGTCAAACACACTAGAAGGGGTGGAGACTGGAGGATTAAATGTGACTGAAGATCTGTACAGATGTCTCCCGTAGTTATAATATCCTCAATTTTTGCACTAGCCCCAGATACATCATGAGTAAGGTGAGCCCAAAGTATATAGATGTGTTCCGGCTGGGACACAACATTGTTGGATCGGAGTTGGATGACTTACGATCTACTAAGTAACTTAGCACTTTAAGCAAGCTAAAAAGAATTACATCTGATCTATTGAGTATTGTTATTGCTGCTGTCTAAAAGAATTAGGTTTCTTTTAATGAAGGGCTAAAGTCATCTAGAAGACCAGATGGGCCCCTAAAATCGGATGGTCTTCTTCTGATGATTTTACTAAATATTTTAACCACACTATGAGATATTTGCACTTTTTTTGACACTTAACGAGGCATACAGTATGATAGAATTGTGGATTTTAAACATGGGCTTTTTTATCCAATTTTATGATTAAAACATGACTAATACGTTTTATCATTTTACAGATTTATGATGACCTTTTTATACTATTATGTATTCCTTTTTCACAAAATTCGAGAATATAGATCCAGTGAGTTTGCTATTATTTGCACATATTTATTATTATCTGCACTTTATAGGCTATCGACTAAGATAACAAGCTATTTTGCACAACTGCGTATTTTGCACAGGAATCCAACTAGATCAGGAATTGAAGTTGGAATGTTTGCACTATTGCGAGAATTGCACAAGTACCTTAATATATAGCAACAAAATTGCACTGATGTATTCTCTATTGAATTACGATGATAGGAAATCATCCACATCAAACAGTATTTATCTGATTGATTTGAGTACAGGTATTTAACCGTGATTCTTGTTGGAGTTTAAAAATTACCCATATTATGTTGTTTAAATCCACAACATTTGTTGTTTTTGATGCAGATAGAATGATAACAAGGAATGATTAACTGTGAGCTTACAATGTATTTGAATCCGCACGGCCACCAGCTGCTGCGTGTGCCCCTGTGCCTGCTTTGACTCAGCGCCGGCCTCGCTGCCGCCTGAGCGCTCCCCTTGGTTTTTGCCGGTTTTTGACTGTAATTTGTGCTTGATTGCTGTGTGTGCCGTTTTGATCGCTGTTAATTCTTTTTTCCGGTTTTTGACTGTAATTTGTGCTTGATTGCTGTGTGTGCCGTTTTTTGATCGCTGGTAATTCTTTTTTCCCCCGTTTTGACCTGTATCTTAATTTGCCGTTTTCCTTGTGCTTTGCCCTCCTCTTTGGTATTGGTGCTTGTTTCCTTCCTGATTGCCCGCCTACCTCGCCGCCCTCCGCTCTCCCTCCCCGCTCCCGCTTCCCGCCACCGCCGTTAGCCCCGCCCCTTTTTTTCTTCTGTGCCCTCCCCGCTCCCGCCTCCCAGCTGCTCCGCCCACCCGCGCACTTCGCCTTAAATGGCGACCGTGCGAACGCGCAGCGGGCGTGCCGATTGTGCGCCGAAGGCGCGCCAAAGGTAAGCCCGTCTGCGCCCGTCAGCGACCGGATCGCGACCAGCGCCAGGACCCCTGGCCCACGTAGACCCCGACCTTCCCGCCTGACTTACTCCGCCGCCACCCTCACCGCACTCAACACCGGCCGACCCCCAGAATGCCACCAAGCCACACCACGACGCACCCACGGACCGTTCAGCTGCCACGCCTGCAAGTTCTCCTGCATCCGGACCTGCCTCACTCCAGCACCCGCCAAGTCGAACACCAGCAGCACCCACCTCAAGTGCATCCTGCTCAACACCCGATCCATCCACAGACACGCCATCGAACTCTGGAACCTTCTAGACACCACAGCCCCTGACGTCGCCTTCCTCACGGAGACCTGGATGAACGCCTCTTCAGCTCCCGACATCGCCATCGCTATCCCAGAGGGCTACAAGATCGTCCGGAGGGACCGAAACGCCAACCAGATGGGAGGAGGCATCGCCATCATCCACAGGAACACCATCCGTCTCACGACCAGCACCGACAACACCCTGACCAGCGCCGAACACCTGCACTTCCAGATCCACACCAACCCGAACACCACCCTCAGAGGCACACTGATCTACCGACCTCCGGGACCACGCACTCAATTCAGCGAAGACATCGCCGACTTCGTCAGCCCGCATGCCCTCCCCTCCGCTGACTACATCCTCCTGGGAGACCTCAACTTCCATCTGGAGAACAACAACGACCGCAACACCAGCACCCTGCTCGACAACCTCGCCAACCTGGGACTCAAGCAACTGGTGTCCACCCCCACCCACCTCGCCGGACACACACTCGACGCAGTCTTCTCCTCCAGCACAGACATCGACTTCAGCCACGCCACAGAGCTTCAATGGACGGACCACAGCTGCGTCCACTTCACCTTCAAGAGAACGACGACCCACCAACACCAGCAACAGGCCGCCCGCAGAAGCTGGAACAAGATCACAGCAGACCAGCTCGCCACCTCCCTGAGCCTGCACCCTCCTGCCAGCTCAGCGAACCCCAGCCAGGCCGCCGACAACCTCACGAAGTGGATAAGCAACTGCGCGGACGAACTCGCCCCACTGAAGACCCCGCCTAGCAGACCCGGCAGCAAGAAGGCCCCATGGTTCACCGACGAACTCAAGAGCTCCAAGAAGAACTGCCGAGCCCTCGAGAAAGTCTGGAAAAGGGAACCGACACCGGACAACAGGACCTCCTTCAAACTTGCCACCCGAAAACACCACCAGCTGATCCGCGCCGCCAAGAAAACAGCTTTCAAGGACCGGTTGGACAACAACGCACACAACTGCAAGGAACTCTTCAACATCGTGAAAGAGCTCTCCAACCCCAGCGCAGGAAACAATGACATCACCCCATCGCAAGACCTCTGCAACTCTCTCGCCTCATACCTCCACAACAAGATCACGGACATACACAACAGCTTCAACAACCAACCAACGCACACCATGACCGAACAACCACCCCCCACCACCACCCTCCACGCCTGGACCCCGATCAGCACCGAAGACACCATCCGCACGATGAACTCCATCCACTCCGGATCTCCGACCGACCCCTGCCCTCACCACGTCTTCAACAAGGCCGACGCTGTCATCGCACCCCACTTGCGAGACATCATCAACACATCCTTCGACACCACCATCTTCCCCGAGAGCTGGAAACACGCCGAACTCAGCGCTCTACTCAAGAAACCAACAGCAGACCCCACCGACCTCAAGAACTACCGCCCCATCTCGCTCCTCCCGTTTCCAGCTAAAGTCATCGAGAAGACCGTCAACAAGCAGATGGCCGCCTTCCTCGAGACGAACGGATCCCTCGACCCCTCACAGTCCGGCTTCCGAGCCAATCACAGCACCGAGACCGCCCTCATCGCCGCCACCGATGACATCCGAGCCCTGATGGACAATGGAGAAACAGTGGCCCTCATCCTCCTAGACCTCTCCGCGGCATTCGACACGGTCTGCCACCGCACCCTAGTACGGCGCCTCAGCAACATCGGAATCCAGGACAAGGCGCTGGAATGGATCATCTCCTTCCTCGGCGGAAGAACACAGAGAGTCCGCCTACCACCGTTCAAGTCAGAGGCCTCCGAAGTCACCTGCGGCGTCCCTCAAGGATCATCTCTGAGCCCCACCCTCTTCAACGTCTACATGAGCCCCCTCGCGGCCATCGTACGCAAACACAACCTCAGCATAATCTCCTACGCCGACGACACCCAGCTGATCCTCTCCCTGACCAACGACCCCGCCACCGCCAGAGCCAACCTGCACGAAGGGATGAAAGAGGTGGCCGAGTGGATGACGACCAGCCGCCTGAAACTGAACTCGGACAAGACGGAGGTCCTCATCCTGGGCTCCTCGCCCTCCGCCTGGGACGACTCCTGGTGGCCTCCCGCCCTGGGCACCGCACCCAAACCGACAGACCACGCACGCAACCTGGGCTTCATCCTGGACTCCTCCCTCACCATGACCAGGCAAGTCAACAACGTCTCCTCAGCGTGCTTCAACATCCTACGCATGCTACGGAAGATCTTCTGGTGGATCCCCACCGAGACCAGGAAGACCATCACCCAGGCCCTCGTCACCAGCCGACTGGACTACGGCAACGCCCTCTACGCCGGTACCACCGCCAAGCTCCAGAAGAGACTCCAGCGGATCCAGAACGCCTCAGCCAGACTCATCCTCGACATCCCACGAACCAGCCACATCTCCGGACATCTGAGAGACCTTCACTGGCTCCCCGTCAACAAAAGAATCACCTTCCGCCTCCTCACCCACGCACACAAAGCCCTACACGACCAAGGCCCGAGCTACCTCAACAGCCGACTCAACTTCTACGCTCCCAAACGCCACCTCCGATCAGCCAACCACGCCCTCGCCGCCGTCCCCCGCATCCGAAGAGCGACGACAGGAGGAAGGTCCTTCTCCTACCTGGCCGCCAGGACCTGGAACTCCCTCCCTCCCGACCTGCGCCTGACCCAAGACCACCTCTCCTTCAGGAAGAAGCTGAAGACCTGGCTGTTCGAGCAGTAGCGGCACCCCCCCCCCCAGCGCCTTGAGACCCTACGGGTATGTAGCGCGCTTTACAAATGCCATTGATTGATTGATTGATTGAATCTGTAAACGATCGAAATTGTTTCTCTGCATTTTCAGTTTGCTCTAGTATCTTGTCCATGTCTATTATCAGCCCGACCATGTGACGTAATTCAAACCTATGGCTAGCACTTTAAATGGACGTCCTCAACATTTGAATGTTGTCATGTGAGCAAGGCTCCTCGGAGCCGAAATGTCATGCGGCTGAATTTGCACGAATAAAGGTATTCAGCACTTACTTGGCCTGTGTCCGTTCAGTTTCTATAGCGGTGGTGGAATTTTGTCACCGGGTGGAGACGCGGAGTACCGGATATATATATATATATATATATATATATATATATATTTTTTTTTTTTTTCGCTCCAAGAATGCCGGAAGAGATTGCGAGGCTGTCTGGGCGGTCCGAGTACCGAAGCCGGCGCTTCGTAAATATCCACTCCCAGGTTCTAATATTCTCAAAAGAACCACTCGGACTCCTCAAGTGCTTTTGCTTAGTTTATTTCAGCAACGGGAAAAACGACGCGTTTCGGGAATGAACCCTTGATCACGTGATGGCGTGATGGCGTGATCAAGGGTTCATTCCCGAAACGCGTCATTTTTCCCGTTGCTGAAATAAACTAAGCAAAAGCACTTGAGGAGTCCGAGTGGTTCTTTTGAGAATATTAGAACCTGGGAGTGGATATATATATATATATATATATATATATATATATATATATATATATACATATATATATATATTACCTACTGGCTATCGCCAGTAGGTATATATAGTTAGGATTAATTCCCTATGGGATTTCTGAAAATTCTATGTCTAATAACTTTGGCGTTTGTGGACGGAATCGGCTGAAATTTTCAGGAAAATGGCACATTTTGTTTCTGAGCAGCCCCTAAAAATTTGGTGGGGTTTCGTCAAGGGGGGGCCGAGAAAAAAGGGGGGTCCCAAAACGCGTTTTTCCCATTCATTTTTCCATAGGGCCTTTGGCCTCACTTTTAGCTCGAACGGCTGAATGGATTTGCACGAAACTTGGCAAAATTGTAGGGACTGGTAGCCCGATGTGCCTTTGCTAGGTCTCAATATATGTGCTTCAGTGGATTTTGAGAAATTAACGTTTAAATCAAGATATATATCTGTAACAGCGCTCCGGGCAGCGATCCGGTCCGCTTACTTTTCGCTTATCGGAACTTTGCGCGCAGAAAGCTGATTGGCTCTCCGGTGTCTGTCAACATTCTAAACAGTCCGGAGCGGCCGCCATCTTGTCTCTCGGTAGGATCGAGAGAGAAGAAGAGGTGAAAAACGAAGGGGGAATTTAATGAAAGGGGGCAAGGTATCCCTCTCTTGACCCCCTAGGAATGTTGTTGGGGTTATTAAAGGGTCCCGTGGGGAAAAGGAAAAAAAAATGATTTTTCACGGTAGAAGCGCTTTACGGGCCGCGAACTGGGCCGCAAACTGGTAGCGAAACGGGAATTCGCCATTTTGTGCTTCGTTAATTAAATTACTAGGTATAAGGGGGTGCGGGAGACGTATCCTAATCCCCTTTGTTTCCTGAGGGTGGCTGAGGAGGCTGATATATGTTGATACATCTCTTCCAGCGGCTGTGCGTGAGCTTTTTTTTTTTTTGCTGCGTGACAGTCCGGAGCGGCCGCCATCTTGTCTCTCGGTAGGATCGAGAGAGAAGAAGAGGTGAAAAACGAAAGGGGAATTTAATGAAAGGGGGCAAGGTATCCCCCTTTTGACCCCCTAGGAATGTTGTTGGGGTTATTAAAGGGTCCCGTGGGGAAAAGGAAAAAAAAATGATTTTTCACGGTAGAAGCGCTTCACGGGCCGCGAACTGGGCCGCAAACTGGTAGCGAAACGGGAATTCGCCATTTTGTGCTTCGTTAATTAAATTACTAGGTATAAGGGGGTGCGGGAGACGTATCCTAATCCCCTATGTTTCCTGAGGGTGGCTGAGGAGGCTGATATATGTTGATACATCTCTTCCAGCGGCTGTGCGTGAGCTTTTTTTTATTTTGCTGCGTGACAGTCCGGAGCGGCCGCCATCTTGTCTCTTGGTAGGATCGAGAGAGAAGAAGAGGTGAAAAACTAAGGGGGAATTTAATGAAAGGGGGCAAGGTATCCCCCTCTTGACCCCCTAGGAATGTTGTTGGGGTTATTAAAGGGTCCCGTGGGGAAAAGAAAAAAAAAATGATTTTTCACGGTAGAAGCGCTTCACGGGCCGCAAACTGGTAGCGAAACGGGAATTCGCCATTTTGTGCTTCGTTAATTAAATTACTAGGTATAAGGGGGTGCGGGAGACGTATCCTAATCCCCTATGTTTCCTGAGGGTGGCTGAGGAGGCTCATATATGTTGATACATCTCTTCCAGCGGCTGCGCCATCTTGCCTTTTTTCCAATGCCACAATTTTGTCGTGCACGGCATCCATTTTAGATGCCAGGCTGGTCCCAGGCTATCACCTACCCCTGTGGATGTAGTTTATGGCCCCAGCTGTAGAGAATTCAGACATGCCAACCCTCCCGATTCAGGCGTGTGACTACTGATTTCAGTGCTAGTCTCCCGCCTCCCGATTTCTGCAAGCAAAAACCCGGGGGCATATTACGAACAACTAGCGATAATTTTTGTCTCTAACTTGTTTAGAGACAAAAATTATCGCCGCACATCGGCGATTTTTATCGCAGATAAACCTTGCTATTATCGCAGAAAAGTCAGCGATATTCATGTATTATCGAGCAAATGCTCTTAGCCATGTTATCCACCTCCCATTGGATAACATGGCTAAGAACTGCTCAGGGCAGGTGTTAGATTTTGGAGATATTCGCGCTTAGCGCGAATATCTCCAAAAGTTGGTAATAGAAGATAGCGATGTTAGGGACTGTTTCCAGTCGCTAACATCTTGGTACGCCACTTTGCATGTCATTAGTGATAAGTATCACTGACATGCAAAGCGGGGCCCAAGATGGTCGCTATCTCCTTTTAGCTGTTACTAACTGGTGTTAGCGACAGCTTGGTAATAGGGAGATAATTTTATCTCCGCTTTCATGGCTTTTAAAGCCAAAAAAGCGGAGATAAACCCCTTTGATAATATGCCCCACGATTCCTTGGGGGTTTCAGCTGACAGGGCTTGGTATTGTGTTACATGGTAATTTTTCCAGGAAACGTCAGAGGGTCGATGCAGGGGTTCTAGAAGAGGTGATAAACCATTTAAGCCTCATGAACAAGCGCATGGTCTTTTAAAGATTTGTGAAGTACTCGGGGCGGCGGTGTGTGTGTGCCCTCTTTTAGGAGCGGGCGGGGAGGCACTGCCAGCAACTTGCCAGGTCAGGTAGTGTTCAACACGTGCATCACCCTTTCTCTGCCTGCTATTGCGCTCCATGCTTCGGAAAGGTAAGAAAAAGAACGTGCATTTGAGTTTGAAATGTCCGATCCTGCAGCAGCACACTTCCAAAGCCCACACATGACAATACCCGATTCAAGGCCCCATTCACCCGTTTTAAAAAAAATAGATAACACTCCAACAAAGTAAGATTATAAAACTTTATTAACTATTAACTATAACGAACGGAACAAAAACTAAAAACATTTAAACATTTTTCAACACAAAAAGCAACAATGGTTAGAAGCTGTCTTTTGTGCGAATAGTCCCAAGGCAGCACAACGTGCAGAGTTCTGGACGGCACCCAGGTGATGTCGCCTGGGTGCCGCACTGGTTTTGGGATCCTACAATGCAGCACAGAAAAACAGCGTGGGGCGTCCCGGGTGGTGCGGGGGGAGGCCTCGTCAGTAGCGGTCTGTTGTGCGAATAGTCCCAAGGCAGCAGAACGCGTTGAGATATTGATGGGACTGTGTCCAGTGTCACATGGCTGACACAACATGTACGACAGGCACCCAGGTGATGTCCAGTAAACTGCCGCACTGGTTTTGGTATCCTACAATGCTGCTCCGAAAATTGGCGTGCGGCGGCCCGGGGGTGGGGGAGGCGGCGTGAACGGGCCTCCCCAGGTGGCGTCCATCTAGCTGAGTTGCGCCCGCTCTTGCGGCTACAGCGTCTCGCTCACCATGTTGTTGAGTTGCTCCCACTCTTGCAGTGCAGCGATAGGCGGCTGCTACATTGTTCTTAAAATGGCGGACGGCTCCTCGGTTTTGGGCCTGGTCCACTGAAATGGCCCTGGGACACCTTGGAACTCGGACGCTTGCCTGCTAGGGCTTGGGCTCCATTCTCGAAAAGCGTCCCCTCAGCCGTGAAGATTCTACAAAAGTCTTGGGGGCCCCCAACTCCCGCAGGCTTCCGGTGGGGAGCGGCTGCCATGATTGCTCGCGGAATGACCATGACGGAGCCACGAGATGGTGGTGCTCTCATGGTGACGCCAGCTTCAGTCTGAAACATCCAGAAACAAGGTGGGGCTTTCATCGTTTGGGAAAAAAAAATGTTCTAAACCAATGAAAAGTGTTATTTTTAGGTCATATGACCAAGCCTTCCATCTTTAGGAAACCAAAAGTAAAATGAACCAATGAAAAGTTTTATAAACAAGTCACATGACCTGTTATGCGGCATAGGGCTACAAAAAGCGTAGAAAATCCGTTGGCACGTGAGGCGGCGTCAGTAGCGGACCGATGTGCGAATAGGCCGAAGGCAGCACAACGCGCTGAGATCCGGATGGCACCTAGGTGGTGTTCAGCAAATTGCCGCACTGGTGTGGCCATCCTACAATGCTGCGCCGAAAGACGGCGTGTCCAGCTGAGTTGCGGTCACTGTTGCGGTACAGTGACTCGAACGCGCCGAGATTCGGATGGCACCGAGGTGGTGTCCAGCAAATTGCTGCACTGGTGTGGCCATCCTACAATGCTGCGCCGAAAGACGGCGTGTCCAGCTGAGTTGCGGTCACTGTTGCGGTACAGTGACTCGAACGCGCCGAGATCCGGATGGCACCGAGGTGGTGTCCAGCAAATTGCCGCACTGGTGTGGCCATCCTACAATGCTGCGCCAAAAGATGGCGTGTCCAGCTGAGTTGCGGTCACTCTTGCGGTACAGTGACTCGAACGCGCCGAGATCCGGATGGCACCGAGGTGGTGTCCAGCAAATTGCCATACTGGTGTGGCCATCCTACAATGCTGCGCCGAAAGACGGCGTGTTCAGCTGAGTTCCGGTCACTCTTCCGGCACAGTGACTCGAACGCGCCGAGATCCGGATGGCACCGAGGTGGTGTCCAGCAAGTGGCCGCACTGGTGTGGCCATCCTACAATGCTGCGCCGAAAGTCGGCGTGGGGAGCCCCGTTGGCTTATGAGGTGATGTCAGTAGTGGACTGATGTGTGAATAGGTCGGAACCAGCACAAGGCGCCAAGATCCGAATGGCAAGTCCTGGATGTTGAGTGCCTCAGTTGAGAGTTCTGAGCAGTGCTTGTAAGACTGTCTGAAGCTTATTTGCACCTGCTGCAGCTTCACTATTGCCCTGGTGTGGCCAAAGGTGGCACATGACATAGGCGGCCGGCTCCCGAGGTGCGGCGGAACTTTTTTCCTTTTCCTTTCTGCTTCTTTTCCTACAATCCGTTTCATCTGAAGACACGACCAGGTCCCTGAATGTGTGCAGCGGGACGCTATTGATTGAATGAAAATGGCGGCTTGACACAAAGCTGACTCAAGCGTTACTGTTGATGCTATACAGACAAAAATTGGTTTTCAGTTTGTACATTCTTCAGGTTTTTTTTTTCCATCCAAGTCTGATTGAGAGTTTGTAGAAAAATGGCTTCAGATTTTCCACATACTACTCTTCAACATTCTTCCTAAATGTAACAATGTGAAACTCACTAGGAGAACGGCTGTTTCTGTTTCCTTTCAAAATGCTGCCAACAATATTTTCTGAATGGAAGACACCATCTTGTAGCATAAAGGGCCGAAAGGGGTTCTGGTCTGGCCGATGGTTGGTGGAGACATTTTGGCTATATCTTGGACCTGCCCGGCCTCGCCCAAAATGGCGCCGGTATAAATGGGACTCGTAACTCCTTGCCCGCAAATGTATATCTAGAAAATGTTATTGTAAGTGGCTGTGTCGTATTTTAATTACAAAATGTACGTCCACCGATTCCGCAACTGTTAGACACCTTTGTTCTTGCAACCTAATGGCCCGTTCGTTACGTTCTTCTACAGTGTAAATGTCTCCTCATCATATACGATTTCAGTTTGCTCCGTGGCCGGCCCACGTGGTTATAGGCCCGTATTTGTATACTGACATTTTCACAATAAAGGTTTTTAAAACAAAACACGGTAGTAGTATTTACATTGGTAAAGTTTTTACTTTTAGTCACTGTTTTCGAATCAGTAAAGGCAAGTGAAATAAAGCAATCCAATTACATGACGGATAAAAGGTATAATATGTAGGAACGCAGTAAAGATAAATGCTTAATAGCAGTTGTGTTTTTCATGTCTGCAATATAAAGTGATCGATAAGAATCTGATAATCAGGCGTATCGGCGACTAAGATAGCAGGCCGAATCTCTTTTACTCAACGGCTCCGTTATGGAAGGAAGAAACGCCCTTTTTCTCGAAAAAGGAATATATTTTACTTACAAGACAGTTGTAAATTTTCCGGGAAAGTACATTAGCCTGGAATATTATAACATATGTTTGAAAAAAAAATATTGTTCGAAAACAATAAAAAGCGTAATTTTTAGGTCATATGACCAAGCTTTTCATCATTAAATTAACAAAAGTAAAATGAACCAATGAAAAGTTTTATTAACAAGTCACATGTCCTGTTATGCTTACGTTGCGCGCTGCGCGCCGCGCCGCGGATCACTTCCGGGTGCGGTAACGCGGCGTGTCATATAACGCATTACGCGACAACGTAGGTCAAGAATATAGTCAAAATGTCTCCACCAACCAGCGTTCGGAACACAACTCCTTTCAGCAGTCCAAAAAGTTCTGTTAAATGACAACAGAGGGGACAGGCAACAAGAACCATCAGTCAAAGAGGGGAGGGCAAGTTCTTCTCTTCCGGGTCATGTTGGGGCGCTACCGGAACTGATCGAATTGGTAGTCTACAGTGTTTCTGGATGTTTCAGACTAAAGCTGGCGTCAGCATGAGACCACTACCATCTCGTAGCTCCGTCGTGGCCATTCCACGAGCAATCATGGCAGCCGCTCCCCACCAGAAGCCTGCGGGAGTCGGAGGCCCCCAAGACTTTTGTAGAATATTCACGGCTGAGGAGAGGCTTTTCGAGAATGGGACCCAAGCCCTATCAGGGAAGCGTCCGAGTTCAAAGGTGTCCCAGGGCCATTTTAGTGGACCAGGCCCAAAACCGAAGAGCCGGCCGCCATTTTGAGAGTCCTGTGGCAGTCGCCTATCGCTGCACCGCAAGAGTGGGCGCAATTCAGCTGGATGGTGGGCAAGACGCTGTAGCCGCAAGAGTGGGCGCAACTCAGCTGGATGGGACAAGGTTCAGAATTGAAGAGTCATCAAAAGGCAAAAAGTTCCGCCGGATCCCGGGAGCCGGCCGCCTATGTCGGGGCGATCTCAGGCTACACCAGTTCTATAAGACTTGGGGAGGGTGTCGGAGCCAAGCGTCTTCTCCGAGTCCATGGCCATCACACCGCCCCTCAGGGGCCTTCGTCAAGCTGTTTAGGAAGGTAACATATCACATTGTTTTCTAATGCAGTCAGGTCCACAAACGACACTCACTTACTTTGAGAATAGTGAAGCTGCAGTAGGTGGAAATAAGCTTCAGACAGTGTTACAAGCGCTGCTCAGAACTCTTAACTATGGCACCCAACATCCAGAACTTATGCTATTTGAGAATGGCAGTGACATCGAAGCATCTCAGGGACCAAAACCATTAACGTACTTTCACGTATGAAAATCTTACTTGGGGAGGGGGCAGGAGCGAAGCGCCCCCTCCCAGTCAGCGCCACCACACCGTATGTTGAAAATTTGAAGCCATCGTTCTACAAAGTCAACCAAACTTGGATTAAAAATCTAGAAAAATGTACAAACTGAAAACCAGTTTTGGTCTGCATAGCATCAGTAGCAACGCTTGAGTTAGCTTTGTGTCAAGCCGCAAATTTGATTCAACAAAGCACAGACATTGAAAAAGGCTCAAATTCAGAACTCTAAACTATGGCACCCAACATCCAGGAGCTTGCCATCCGGATCTTGGAGCCTTGTGCTGCTTTCGATCTATTCACACATCGGTCCACTACTGACATCATCTTATAAACCAACGTTATGTAAATAGTTTTTTAATAAAATGTTTTACCCTGTTTCTTTGCTGGTGTGTTGTCTATATTTTTAATATTTGCATAGGGTTTGTCGTTATTTTGTGCGGGGTGGGTGATGGAGCCGAGCTGTCTTGCAGCCCTCATGGTGTGGAGCTCAGTTCATCTCACTATTTTCGTATTTCTCATGAAGGGTTGTTCCTAATATTTCTATTTTAGCGAGGTCAAAAAGAGATCCAATTAGTGGCCTACTGATTTTGCTCGATTACTTTTATTTTTTTACACGATTTTTCACTATCTGCAAAGACTAAACAGAGTATTGCGACTTTGTGCTTGTTTGTAAATAGAGAATGATTCAAAGAGAACCAATTCTAAAACAGTAAATGCTTGGACAACAATCAATCAAATGGAGAGACAAGGAGGCACGACGGATTACAACGGGGGTAAAGGCCTGCGTTAACTACCCTTCAGTATCTGCAAAGAGAGAGTACTACTAAGACAAAAGAGGGGAGGGGGGGGGGTGCAGCGTTCAAAGCACATCAGCGTGCATAAATACGAAAATGTTTTTATCTATCACGTACTTGACATTTTAAAGCTTTTCATATTTGCTATTAAAAAACCAATGAAATTCATAGAAAAAACCATAGGTTATAGTTGATATATAGTTAGGAATTTGCATTTACAAAACCTTGAAAATTCAATGAAAAAACCATTGGTTTTAGGCCATATATAGTTAGGAATTAGCATTTACAAAACCTTATTTTACTCGCATAAAACCATTGAAATTCCATATATAGTTAGAAGCGCTAACTATATATCGCGCACCCGCAATCCACTGCTGATGATGTCACATATTACATCATTCATGACATGGTCAGTGACATCACTGATGACATCACTGATGACATCTCAAATGACATCACTGATGACATCACTGATGACAACTCAAATGACATCACTGATGACATCTCAAATGACATCACTGATGACATCACTGATGACAACTCAAATGACATCACTGATGACATCTCATTTGTCATCACTGATCACATCACTCATGTGATAATACAATGAACCTCTTCAGACTCTAATATAACCTTACATACACTCAGTATAAACAGACACTCACAGACTGTCACTCATCCATGGAGTTACTCACACACCTAGTCAGTCATGCAAAGAATCAATCACACCTCCATTTCCTCAACTATACAGTTATACACATCTTACTTATTCAAACATATAATAACACATATTTACTCTCTTATATAATCCCTGATACAAGCTCACAGTGATCGATACAGCCACTCACACATTCACTGGCTCTTATGTTCAGTTATTTATATATCTCAACTCTCACATGTATTGTGTTTTACATACGTACTTACTTGCACATGTAGCAATGAGAAATCCATTCACTCACCAACAGACCCATGCACAGTCAACCGCCCATATAGCTGTTTCCACATGCACTCTTGAACTCATACTCCTAGTGAATCAACTGCTTACACATCTATGCACAGAGTCACGCACCTCCCAGCCACCCACACACACACACTCAGCCTCCCATTCAAATACTTGGGCAACCAATCAATAACCCATATGGCCACTCTTATAGCTACTGATCAACACATGCAGCAGCTTACACAACAACAAACATAATGATGCACAAATTAAGACAGTTTAGTCACTAACCTATGCACTCAGTGAGACACATTTAATCACTCACTCATACACTCAGTCATGCACCTACTAAATTCTTCATCCAGACACTTATACATCCACTCATTCTTCAATATGTAAAACATATTTAAACTTTACAGACACATACAATCACTGGATGTTGTCATCAGTGATGTCATCAGTGATGTCACTGACCATGTCATGAATGATGTAATATGTGACATCATCAGCAGTGGATTGCGGGTGCGCGATATATAGTTAGCGCTTCTAACTATATATGGAATTTCAATGGTTTTATGCGAGTAAAATAAGGTTTTGTAAATGCTAATTCCTAACTATATATGGCCTAAAACCAATGGTTTTTTCATTGAATTTTCAAGGTTTTGTAAATGCAAATTCCTAACTATATATCCACTATAACCTATGGTTTTTTCTATGAATATATATATATATATATATATATATATATATATAGTCTTTGTCTATATTGTGTATTGTCAAGCTTATCTTTTTCACTGTGTGTCACTTTATCACAAAGTCACGTAATTTGATATATTTTTGTGTTTTTGATAGCCTCATATGAAAAAGAAACATTTGTGCATATTAATTAGATATATGACTTTGAATATACAAAATAATTATAATTGTTGTTATATGTTGATTTAAGTGATTTGCTTTGGGTGGTGTCGAATAATGGTCAGTATAGACCCACATTCTCCCAATTTTTGAAGAACATACATTGATCTTCCTATATAGATGTGACAATTCAACACTTATGTTTCATGCAAAGAAATTGTGACACCCGACAGAACGCATTGTAGCTTGTAACCTTATGGATGGGTGGGAGACTAGAGAGTAGGTAGATAGGTTGAAGCGGTGGCTGGCTGGATGGATGGATGGATAGATTGATTGTGTCAGAAGAATTGTGTATTTATTTGCAAGAACGCTGCCTTTCAGCCAGAGGTGTAGCTTCCATTAGTGCAGCAGGTGCAGTGGCACCGTGGCCCTGAGGCATGAGAGTCCCACTGAACCCTGATTTTTGCAGTGTTTTCTAATTCAAACAGCTGGGAGCGTCCTTTCATTCCTTGCAGACTGACTACCCAGATATCATATGATTGCGCCATCAACACATTGCTGCAAAGTCTGCCATAGCAGCACTCAGGTGTCCAGCTGCCCGAGGGGGCGCATGAACCTTGAATAATGATTTATGTCTTAATTCAAACAGCAGCTGAGGGGGCATGACACATAAGCTACCCTACTAAAGGCAAACTATTATTTCCATCAGTTTCTCGGTTTATTCAAAGGTGAAGGTTTATATTAGTTACAGGAAATAGCGCTGTAATTACTGCAAACATTTTGTCTGAACAAATAACTCGCCCTGTGGTTTCAATGCCGGCAAAAAACAGAACCTCCACCTTTTACCCTTTCTTTGCTTATTTGCCTTGAAAAAAACGAAATACTGCCCTAATTGTCTCACTTAAGTGCTTGCAATGAATTCCAAGGAGGCTCGCGCTTCAAAATAAGCGAAATGGTTTAGCAAGTGCATTACTGCGCCCGATCTCCCACGTGGCTTTTAAAATTGCTGGTCATAAACAAAAGAAAAGACAGCCGGCCCTTTTGTGCGGAACAGCCAGCGATTTCCAAAAGGGCCGAATTCCCTTGATTGGAAGCGCACTGCGCGGGGCCCGTAAATCCAGCTGAGGTTAACCGCGCGTTCCTGTAAGTGGGGCAGCGCGTCGGCGGCCCTGGCACAGAGCTGAAGGTGACACGTGGCAGAGGCCTTGTCTGTAATTGACAGGTCTCCGGAGAAAAACATCAGGCGAGCGGAGGAGCTGCGCAAAACGCCGCGGTTGTTCCTCCTTACAGCAAAATCAATGTGCAATAATGTAGAACACGTGCCGCTTGGTAACTGTACGACCGACCTGTATCTTAAAAACCAGCCCTCCAATAAATCTATACATCTGGGCAAAGGATGAAGTTGGAGGTGCCCTAAATAAATCGCTCTCTTACAAAACGTGATTGCTGGTTAGTGGAGCCACGTGCCTTTTAACCAGATTTGGGCGCCATTTAAATTGCCATGGACAGCAGTGTGGCCTGGATACTACGAGCACGTGGTGTGGTGGAAAACATTTGTCAGAACCCAGTTCAGTGGGCCCCACGCCAAACAGGGGATTACAGGGCCAACTGTAGGGGTTGAGGAATTTAACTCCTGATGTCAAGGACGTTACTTGATTCTGAGTAGTAACGTGGTCGCGCAGTTCAAGGCTCCCTTGGAAGTGAGGTAGATACAAGGGGGTAAACAGGGGTTCCCAACTCAACATATGTGCAGCAGGAGCAGCAATAAATGATTGTTCATCCAAATACTTTCTTTTGTGATAAAAGAAGTATTTTTATTTAAATGCTAACTCAGGGCTTTAAAAGGGCCAGGTCCTGCAGGTGCTCAGCACCAGCAATTCTAAAAAGCAGGTGCTGAGGCGGGGTTTTTTGCGTGTTCGCGGGGATTTTTGCATCTTCGCGAGCCGCTTGCATAGCGAAGTTACCCATGCAGTCGTTTATGGGAGAGGGAGAGATAGATAGATAGATAGATAGATAGATAGATAGATAGATAGATAGATAGATAGATAGATAGATAGTTAGATAGAAAGAGAGAGAAAGAGAGGGAAAGAGAGAGGGAGAGAGAGAACGAGAGAAAGAAAGAGAGGCCGGATCTCTGAAGGGCCAGATTCCTGAGTTGCCCCTACAGAACATACAGCTTTTTATTTTTAGCAAAATGCATATGAAAATTGTGCTATAAAGGTCTCTTTTAGTTTAACCCCTCCTGACAACTCAAAATGGGTGTATTTGCCATCCTCTCCCTTCTTCCTGTTTTTTATATCTGTAAGTGCTTCCTGATGAGGTTTAATTCCTTGGACGGGTGCCTCGTTGCCTACTTGTAACTATTCTCTGACCCTGCTTCAAGGGTCAGAGCAGGGTCAGAGAATAGTTGCAAGTAGGCACCGAGGCGCCAGGAAGCAATTAGCAGCAGGTGTCCAAGTTGAAATTAATTTGTTTGTAACCCTTTTGTAAAAAGGTTACAAAGAAATTAGGTTCAACTTTTGCACCTGCTGCTGTAACCCTTGCTTGGCTGAAAATTCGTCCCCGCTGATTCGCGGATTTTACCGCGATTTCGCGAGATTCGCGGATCGCGAAATCGCGGAAAATCCGCAAATTTGCCCGTGAAACGGATTTTACGCATACCCTTAGTAGTAGCGCCACCAAAGCGACCAGTGGTTCCTTGCTGCTCCTCCTTGTAGGGTAAGTGTCTGGTCCATCTCACAGCTTTGGGGGGGCTGAGGCCCAGATCCAGAGGTCGGTCCCTCCCTTTCATGACAGTGCGCAGGTGCTCCCACGGCACCTCACTTCTCTGGCAGGGAGTGTCAATCAGGTCGCAGGTATCTTTCCCCATGAGTCACACGGGGTCACTGTATCCTCCCTGTACATGGACTCTAGCCTTTTCAGCACAGTAAACTCCTCAGCGGTGGCCCCTCCTGGCATACGGGGTCCCAGATCACCACTGCACAAGGGCTCTAGCACTCACAGAGCAGTGATCTTACTGTGGTCCCTCCTGACATATGGCATCAGCGGCTCCTCACTATGCATGGGGTCCGGCCCGATCGGCGCATCGATGCATGCAGCTCAGTTCACAGTGGCCTTGCTCTGGCATACAAGCGTTGCTGATTTTGTCCTGTACACAGGGAACAACCCGATCAGTGCAACAGCTGTTTCCTCACACCTCACTGAAGGTGTCCACTCGATAGGGCTTCCCACTGGACCTTGCTCCCTGCAAATGCTCTTCCTTACAGGATACACTGGTCTTTGCAAGCAAGCAGATGCTGGTGCTCCAAGCATCTTGGCCGGTGGTATTGGATTTCCTGGGGGATGTCCTACCACCCAGCAGGGAGACTAGTAGGCCATGGTCCCAGTCCAGGACACAGGCAGAAGTCTTGCAGAGCTTCCCTACCTCACACAGCCCGTCTGGCTGCTTGGCAGATGACAATTTTTGGGGTCTCAAGCTCCCCTTAAAGTCCATTTCAGGTCACCTTGGGCCGTATTATACATTTTACCCCGGGGCACAACGGGCATGTGTGCCTGCACTGTGTGCCCCAGGGGCACAATGGTATTACAAAAGGGGCTACAGATGCTTGGGCGTCCCCTTCTGCACTACTGATAGCACTGGCACACATGTAGGAACAGCACTATCATGAGATGGCAGTCCCTCATTTGCATTGGGGCATGGTCCAATGCAAATAACAGAATCACTTTGCCTCAGTGCCTGTGCCGTATTATGGGCATGGGCGCAGAGGCAAACATGCCTGTAGGAGGCACACTGAAAGTGAATCACAAAAAGGTGGCACACTAAAAGTTCCCCCCTAAAGGCAGCCCTATGGGGGGGAACAAAGGGGCCCCATGGCCCGCCTCAGATATCACCCTGCTGGCAGATGAAGTCACTCACTACACCCGCCTACAAGGGGCTCTCTTTCCCCTGGCATTCTGAAACACAGAGCAGCTTTAAAGCAGCCGCTCCGTATTTCACTTAAATGTGCTGCACCTAGGGCAGCACCAGTTTGGTGATGCCCTGGGGTCAGCCCATTCTGCATAATAGGGCACACGTTTCCTGTTTGCCCCCAGAGCACCTTTTGAAAGGTGTGCCAGGCGCAAACAGGTAATGTGCGCCCTACATATGATACAGCCCCAAATGGAAGTTAGACTCAGAGTCTTTGAAGTAGCAGTCTGTACTCCTTTAAGTGCCCACTCCTCAGACCCCTCTGCCTCTTGAAATCAGTCTGTCATATCAGAAGTGACTCCAAAGCTGATAGCCCCACAATACAGGCCATGGGAATGACTAGTGTTCACACCTGGATATCAGCCACAGTGATATGTCTGTCAAAAGGTTAGCCCAAGGCCTCAGCCCTACTCTTTATGATTCTCTTATCAGTCACATCTCTTTCCTGAGATGTGCTCAGGTCCCTTCCTCGTGACCTCTTACTGAATCATTTAATGTACACTCACTGCACAGCATTGTATTTCCTTCATGTACTGCACCACTCACATGCAGTGCACATTACTGCGCTATCCCTGTATTGTACCCTTCCCTGTCACGCATACACCAAGAGCAGCTACTTCACTCACACGCTGCGCAGCATTCCACATCCAACTGATGTAGGCCAAGGGGTGAGGTAAGCATACAGCAGAAGGACTTTAAATGAGTGAGCCTGAAGGTCTGATCCCAGTAATACAGATTAAAAAGGATCTGTTCACCACCAGTGATGACTACACAGTATGCTGTCACCACAGCACTCATGCTGCTGAACTCCTGATGAAGGCAGTAGGCTTACACCACTATAGGGGCAATGCTTTTGGCGTCCCTCCCGGTCCACCAAGACTGCAATCCATGAAACAGGTATATGTCATGGTTCACATTCACGAAACAAGTTTGTCTGTGCCAACAAAAATCATTAGGGATCTCTCATTCAAAACACAAGCAAAAAAAACAGCAGGAACCTGCTTCGGTCTTCTTTGGTCTGCCCGGAAAATCCTACCTCTCCTCCCGCAGCATTCTAGGAAGTTACTAGTACAAGGACTGGTTCTGTCCAGACTTGATTTTAGTAATGGGATTTTCTTAGGAGCCCCCGAAGCCACCATTAATGAGCTCCAACAGACTCAAAATGCCGCAGCTAGGCTATTAATAAGTAGTTCACTTAGGACGTCAGCAAAACCTGCTCTCAGATCTCTCCACTGGCTCCCCATACGGGAGTGGATTAAGTTTAAATCTCTATGCATTACCCAAAAACTTCTTCAAGGTAAAGGACCTCCGATTATGAAGAGCCTAGTTACGCCCTACAAGGCTAATAGGCCCCTGCGTTCCGACAATGAGCACCTGGCGAGAGTGACGAGAGTCAAGAAAGCACGCACAGGAGGCCGCCGCTTCTCTGTGAATGCGGCCTCCCTATGGAACTCCCTCCCCCTGAAATTGCGCGCGGAACCTGGCCATCTGCGCTTCCGGAAGCTCCTGAAAACCTTCCTCTTCCCTAAATGACCCCTGTTCCCCTTTTCCCCTTGCGAGCCTGATTCTACTGCAGCGCTGGGATGCCTCCTGGTGCCCATGCGCTACATAAAAACGTGTTACATTACATTACATTACATATATCAGTAAAGTTAGGGCACTCAGGGCAGGGGTGCACATCCATTACCATGCAGAGGACTTTATTTTGGGAAATTAAAACAAATTGAGACAAGTCATTAAAAAAAAATACTCTATTTAGAAGACTTAGACTAAGAATCTTACGTTGTCATGCAATACTTTCACGTGAGTGAAGCAGACCTACTGTTTAATCGTTCCTATTGGCATCTACCTTCTTTAAGAGAGAAATGCTTAATATGTAAATGGCGTACAGCAGAGTGAGCAGAAGTATAGCTAGAAATACAAGGAAGAGGAATATATGTGAGAGATTCATGAGGATAGATGGTAGATGCACAGCCTGAGTCTGCCACTGTGCGCATGTGTGCACGGGCAAACCAGGACTTCAAATCCATCTAATTAATCATACTGCAAAGTGTGCTCCATACACACTAACTAGTCAGAGTGGGTGCTGCCAGCAGAGCTGTCTACTCTGTGTCCATGGTTGGCTTTCTGCAGCCCATCTGATTACTCTCACAGTTAGCCTGGGTGCGGCAGATGGCATGGTTTGATTGTTGCATGAACACACAGCCCTGGAGTATGCCATGTGCACCTCATCTCAGGTGCTGATCATGGCAGTGTGACCCTGTGAGACCATCCGGGCAGTGATGGACTGACACCTGGTGTAGTTGGAGTGAAGAAGTTGTGGACAAATGTAAATGTAGAAGAGATACTTGTAAGAATATTGACGCAATCACATTGGCTACAGTGTGTAGAGTTTAAAGACTAAGAGCCTCATTATGATGTCAGTTGGAAAGCAATCCGACTGACTCCTTGTCAGAACCGGTTACGCACGGCTCGGGTTAGGAGAGTCCGACCGACCGATGACGATGTTTTCGAACACCGTTCGGACTTCCATTGACATCAATGGGAGCCTGTGTTCCGACCGACAACCCAGGTTCCCATTGAAAAAAGGGGTGGTTGCAGAAAACAATGCACCCTGTTGCAGGCACCACAAGGTGCCTGGCACACTGTGCATTGTTGTAATGAGGGGGCCCATGGATACCCGCATAGGCCCCAAACAGAGGCCTCCGGGTGAAGAGGGGCCTGATACGGGCCCCCAAAGTCAATTTCCGAAAGCCGTTCCATGTTGAACAGACCGATTCAGAAACACTGTCCGAATCCAACATTGTAATACATCGGTCAGAATTGCGGTCCATAGAGCTGTACGATTTGGCTCCGACCGACTCGGATTCTCTGAATGCCTGTCAGAACCGATTCGGAATGACCGAAAGGTTACCTTACATCATAATAGGTCAGTCATTAGTCGGAAATGTTTCCGAGTTGGTCAGAACCATGGGTTCCGACACAGGTTAGGAAAATCCGAATGTGGTTCAGAGCCTTTCCGACTGACATTATAATGAGGCCCTAATTTGTAATCCTTGTTGAGAGTCCTTTCCTAAAAAGACTCATTGGAAATGTTGGGTAAAATTAGTAAGTGCAATATGGCAGTGACATTGGTTAAATCTGTGCAGGGTAGAAGGACTATTTTACAGAGAGGACAAAAAAACATATGCCTTTTGGGGGGGGGTCAGAGAGGTTTGGTCACTGTGTCTGGCATGGGTGTTTGTGTATGCATGTGTGTGTATGTAGGTGTGTGTGCGTGTGTGTGTGTGTGTAGCTGTAGCATGCACCACTGCATGACTGTTTTATGGAGGCAGGCCTGCCGCTTTGCTAATGGAGGGGAAGCCCCCCTCTGTCCATATCTCTGGGAGCGAGCCTTTGTTAAGTAGTTTTGATAGTCATTTACTGCAACTTTTGCAATTACATTGCCACACCACTTTGCCTACTTACACAGACACCTCTTCTTTTTCAGGAAGCATTCAAGGGGCCAGCAATAATCCAAACGATAGGATATTTTAATTTATTTTATTCACAATTCAAAAGGTGTTTTGTACAGTGGTTGTGGGCTTGTGGGCTATGTTATATGACATTTGATCCTGACCACAATGTACCACAAAGCTGTTTAAAAATGTAGAAAAAGCTCCCATTGTTAAAAAATATTGTTTAAGCAGACCCTTGTACATTTTTTAAACGATTTGTGTAACACTACTTTTAGAACATTTTGTGCCTCAGTAGAGTTAGTACACCAAGATTTTGGACATATACCCACTGCACAAAGATACGGCTCCTATTAGTATGGATGTAAAAACATTCTTGTACGCCTGAGTTGGTCTTGGGGCACACATGTGGGGTCTATTGAGGTACAAAAGTGTAGAGGTATCATTGTTTTGGGCACAAATACATTTTCTGCCAGTGTGCTAGATTGCTGCATTCACAAACAATTACTAGTAACAGAAACAAATGAATGATTCAGATAATGACATCAATGGGAATGATTAGTTATGCTGATGTTTTACTTCTACAAATACATCACAATCCATTTTGTAATAATTTGATTCTTTTTTCAGGAATGAATAATCATTTATCTGAGGAATCAATTAAATTAAATATTCATATTACAAATCCAGTTATTTTTTAATTCATGGTGAAATTTTTTTGCATTCAGTCTTAATGAGCTTTAGATATAATTTGTGAAATTCCTAGCATCATGTGACATGCTTACATTAATCTGGCGACCAGTTAGAGAACAAGCTTTTCTGTCTTGGAATCATCTCTGATTATGCAAATTATTCCATTTAGTAAAACACTTAGCTGGCAGAGGGGTGGCATGAAGTATGGGACTGCATCTTGACTGTGATGAGCGTGGTTGCTAGCTTCTAGAGTATGACTGAGGTATTTTGCTGACATGGATGACCATTCCATTTTCACTTTAATGATTACTTTATTTCTCCATGATTTCATGCAAAACATGGCTGCTAGTAACCTTGGAAGTGGGAGCAAAAACTGTACCTCAAAATTTAGGACACCCCAATATCCATAATTACCCTTAGTTTGTTCTCCCACAGGTTGATCTTGCATTAAAGGTCATCCTCCCCAATATCACTTTGGCAGGGAGATATTCATTGGTAAAAGAGACCACTCAATAATTGAGTTCTAGATCATAAATAAAGTTAAAAGGCTCTATTACAAAATCTCAAAACTTCGACGTACAGAGTCAACGCCATAAAGGCTCTCAGATGCAGAATAATACAGAATAGTCAAAATTAAAAATTGATCTAAGTCCCAAATAAGCAGTTAAATCCTAATGAAATCAGACAGCATCTCCAGTAGAAATGGAAATCATTCTCTCACTCGCCCCCAAATCAGGATGTTTTTATTATCAATTCTTGCATGCAAAATAAGAGAAATTCCCATAATCATCTTGGCATGATTGAAAGTATCAACTCTTCTGGCAAATCAGAATCAAATATGTCCCATTTAATTACATACGCACTATCCAATGTCTAAGAAAGAATTAGCATCTTCTGTGCCACCTCTGTCTGGAGATGTTCAAACTACAATGAAACATTTCAACAATAATGCTGTCTACAAATTAATAGAAGCAGGCCAGGCAACGGAGCTACAGCAGAGGAGCCTAGGAAACTTGCAACAGTTAGGAACACTAGAAATGTAATTCAGAAGTCACCAGTAAAAGTCCATTATAACAGTATATTTTCGGTTCTGCAGAGTATGTTAGGAAAGAAGATGTGTAGGGGACCAGAATGAGAGGCATGAATACAGGAGCAAACAACAAACGGCATCCATATTAACCAAAATGGATTCTTCATATCAATATAGCCTAACTACAATATGCTAATAAGCATATTTCTAAACATCACAATAAACTAATTTCTAATCTAATCAAATAAATTCGGCATTTGTGTATTGGATCTGACATAAGAATTATTATTCACCATCATTATTTATTAACAAAAACGTACACCTAGAAAACGCAACTACACTGCCTTTACTTTTCTGGAATCCAGAGATGTTGACACCTATGTGTCAGCGCTGAGTCAGAGCAAACTCCCCTCCCTCCTCCTATGAGCCGTCTCCAATCAGTACTGTGACTGATGGGTGTGAATCCTTTTAGCACAGTCCACTGCCCCATTCTTACACCTTGGTGGACCCCGTGTCACTATACTGACAAAGCACATGTTCATTAACCTTGGAGGACTTTAAATGCAAGGTCGGTCTGAATAGTAACATTCCAGTCCGGCCCAGACACAAATGCTGGATTGGATGGGAAGATGTAGATATATAAAAAAAACTATAATTATTTTAAAGAATACCTTTAAAACCTACAAATGGAATTACACTGTTACTGTGTTTGTTTTTCAAGCAATATTTCATTCCCTTTTTAGAAGGCACGTGAAATTGTGGTGAGTAGGATTTAAAAAACTTGTTGGCACATGATTTGCTAAAAAGAGTGTAGAAACCATGTGCCTGTATTGCAAAAATCGGCTACACTGCATCTGTGGATGCCTGCGCCACTGTACTCTGATCTTTTTTAACAGTAAAATGTGCCAATATTTGAGTACTTGTAATTTACGTAATGCAGCAGGGATTCTGGCAGCAATCGCATCCTGAAGACACCTTGAGAAGCTGTAAATGGGGCTGGGAAGAAATGGAAAACAGACATTCAGGAGATTACTCCCTACCAATGAAATGAGGTGAGTTAGAAAATGGAGGAATAAACCCCTTCTAGGTAAGTAAACACCCATTTCCATCACTTATTAGACTGTGGCTCCTGCCTCTGACATGTAATTTGTTTGTCTGACTGGTATTTGTTTTTGCTATTTCTTTTCTGCCCACATGCTCTAAAAATATCACTAAGAGGCAGAATACACAGTTTTGACGAATGTTTTACCTGCGTGTGGGATGCCAAGGTATTACCTTGATGGTGCAGGAAGATTTTTTGTAGCATCTCTTAAAACTGTCTGACTTGTTTTCACTTTTTCAGTGCACTGAGATGAAACCTTCGGATGGACACCAAATGGGAATTTCTGACAAAGGAAAGGTCGTTGACAAGGGAGAGATAATTGAAAGAAACCAGAGATGGATAAGAGTTGGAAAAATCAGGAGTCTGAGATTGTGCTTGGATGACATATCTCTTTTGTGCCCTACATGACACATAAGAAGGGGAATCAGACATAATTCTCTTTCTGCAGGCATAGTGCAGAAGGCAACCTTGTTAGTGCACCTTCAGTGATAATATTAACTTTATTGCATGATTTAAAAAAACCTTGGCAAGTTAAAAAAGATAAAAATTCACTTATTAAAAGAAAAATAGAACCCCAGTTCTTTATATTAAAAGACCCCCTGGCCCCCCTATTGTCAGAGGTCTTGTGGATACAGTACCAACGTTACGTTGGTAATGGTCCTTTAGGCGCATTTATGATCGTGTCCAAGATTAAAAATTGATTCCCAGAGTGAGTCAGCCTGTGCGCTAAGCCCCTTTGGTGGCTCTGACAATTTTCCGTTATCTGGATGCCTGCAAGGAGGATCTACCAGTTATTTTTGAGATCCAGGAAGCTGCCCCTCTGGTGGGGGTTAATGTTGATAGATCCCCTCCCCTACCATTTTGCAGCGCGATCCATAAACCTATCTAGTGCACAGTTTAAATTGGTGTTCCATGGGTCAAAACAGGCCTGTACTGCGGCTCTGCACGATCTGACCTTGTTAGTGTTCCAGCCTCTCTGTAGAAGAGTCCTTCTTTCCTTCAGCAATCTTAGACACAGGCATAGGATGTGTATTATGTCTTCCCTATGGTTGCTACAAAGCCGACAATGTCCCTGGGCATGGTCTCATTTCCATTCCGGAAGATGGCACGGCAAGTTGATCACTCCCATTCTTAATTTTAAGAAGCAATGTTTAGTGCGTTCAGTAAATGGCAGGGTTAGATCCCTCTGAGGCATCAGTTGGTCGTAAGATATGAGGGTCATCCAGCTGTGACTTCTTCTTGCGAGACATGCCTTATCTTCTATTTAGGAGAGTTTTTTTGTGCTTATTTTTGCTAGCCTTTTGAATTCGTTTTGGCTGACGTGTAGGTCCAAAGCTTCATTCAGGCCTAAAGTTTTTAGCCCTCTCGCCCAATATTCATGTCCTGCTCGCCATCGTTTTGTGTTCAGGCTGAATCATAGGTGTTGCGCTAGGCTGCCTTCTTTGGACGATCTCAGTTTGTGGCAGCTCGTTAAAAGCTCATCAGTCTTGCCAATGATTGGTTGCAAATGCCCAGTTCCAGTCTAATTTGGGAAGGTGACCTGTATGATGGTAACTGGAATACTGTTCTGAAGATTTTTGCAATGATTTTGTCTAATTGGCCACTATCCAATCCTTTTAGCACCTCGCTTCCATACGTTAGTGTGGGAATGACTTTTGCCTGTGCTGCCTGCAATGTTGGGGTGAATGTTAGGCCGAATAGCTTCTTATGAATAGAGCTGAGTGCGAAGGCTAGTGCTGCACCCTTCTTTTTTTGCTCTTCTAAGTGGGTTTTGTATCTTCTGTTGTTGTTGAAGAAAACTTCTAAGTTCTTGTGGAAGTTGGATTCTACAATACTTTCGGAATTTAGGACCCATGCCAGCTTCTTGGGCCTTTCCGGGTGTACCCCCAAGATTTAAGTTTTCTCATTGTTTATCTGGAGCTCATTCTTGTTTGAATATTCGGCAGTAGCGTCCATGAGTCTTTTAAGCTGATCTTTGTGTTACTTAGGAGAACCACGTCGTCGGCGTATAGGAGACTGAAAGCTGGAAACTGCCTAGTTTGGGAGCATGAGAGTTTACCTTATTTAAGGCTTCTGAAAAGTCAGATACAAATAAGTTAAAAAGTGTAGGGACCAGGACGCATCCTTGTTTTAGTCCTTTCATTGTTAAAATTGGGCAAGACAGTCTAGAGCGATCCCCAATCGTGATCCTGACCCATGTGTCCTGGTGCATTCGCTGTATGCAGGTCCGGACTGGGAACCAAAACCGGCCTCGGCAAAGTGCTCGCCCCCCACCTCCCCACTCAGGGGGGGTTGGAGGTGCCACCGAGCTCTTTGCCGGGGCCGGTCTTCGGCCGATTTTGTTGCAGGGCCGATTTTGCGGCGCACTGGGGGATTGCCCGGTGCCCGCAACAGCCAGTCCGGCCCTGGCTGTATGGCTCTTAGAAGGCCATTTGGACTGTTCAATCTGGAGAGATTCTGCCAAACCTTGGCCCTGTTGACCTTATCGAACGCGGCTTTGTAGTCTATGAATCCCATGTAAAACAGACTAGTGCTAGTCTCCGCCTGGTCTATCAAACAGGAGAGAGTCATAAGATACCTTCAGTAACCTCATGCTCCCATGAGTAAGAGTTTTACCAGGAAACATACGGACGTTGTCTCATAGTTGTCAACCTAAATAAAAACAGACCCTTTAAGAGAAGAACTTTATCCTTCAAGCAAGTGCCTTGGCAGCAGATGCTTTTGATTCTACAGAAGAACAGACCTTTATGGACCAGATAGAGGGACTAAATCAGTCACACTATTGTGCCTCGAGGATACTGAGAATGGCCAACTTTTCCCCTGAAAGCCTAAATCCCTGCAACCAATGTATTAGGTGTTTGAGAACGCTCATTTATTTCAGGAAGGTTACCTTCTGCCTTGATTCCATTTCTGTTCCACACTTTTTCCAAGCCAAAATAATGAGTGCAGTGGATTGGCTCCTATGGCTGCTGTCCAATCTAAGAGGGCTGTGTACTTCCCCTGATGTCACTTCCTGTCTCTAATATAAATGGCTGATGACTCATGGAAAGGTTTACCGTAAAGCATCCAATAATGTTTTTCATTGCGTTCTTTACCCCTTTAGCTAGATTTTTGTCCCCTTATGTTTCCTCAGGATTTTCATTGGATTCAAAAATCTTCTACATGTCTCTCTTGTTAGTTTCCTAATTCCAAACTCTTGTCATTAATTCCTGAACTATTCTCTGAACTTCTTTGCTGTCCATCAGCCTCTGGAGGTTTTTCTCTTCATGTTTTTTCTCCCTTGTGACCTTTCCCATAGGAGCCTGTTTTCCATGCATTGTTTGTTCTTTGTGTGTGCGTGCATGTGTGGCATAGTGGCCACAGGCAGGAGTCGCTCTAGTGTAAGTAAGGCAGCACCAAAGTCAGGATAGAATGATGGAAGCACCCTACCCGTTACGAGCCTCACACACAGTCTCAGCACTGTCAAGTTGACGTGTACATTTATATGCATAAAAAACTGAATAGATTGGGACAGATGGAGTAGGATTAACTTTGTAGTTTTGCTTAGGTGTTTGTAGAGGCCGGATTGCTTAAACAACCTAGTGCTTCTCAGACTGGAACATCCCCCTGGGTGTATCATAAAATAGATTAACAAAAAGCACAGTGGGGCAGATTTACAATAACTGGCGCATCCCTGCATATCAGCAGGGATGTGGCAGTTATTGTGCGCCGCAGCTCCGCCACCCTGGATGCGCCACATTTATAATGTCGCGTTTTTACCGACAATTGCTGTAATTTCTGTGCTGTTTCACTCGCGCTTTGATACGACGGAGCAGATTTAAGTGCCCTTCCAATTGTATTGAATGCACCACCCATTACTTCAAAAGGATTAGAGTCTTTCCCATTGGTTCTCAGTCCATGGTGCAATCTATGTCCTAATGATGGTCTCACTATATTATACTGTATGAGACCGAAACGTCGACGCAACGACACTTCTTTGTAAATAGTATCAACATTTTGTATATAGTTTGTGCAAAATTACTGTATATATGGAAGATATGTAAATACTGTCCATATCTATTACAAAAGTGTCTTTTGGTACTGTATATATATTTTGAAAAACTGAGGAAACAGTATACCATTTTGTTGCCGCAAGTGGATTGTATTATAATGTATATACATATTCTTATGATTTAAGACGAAGATGACTGAATAAATACAAATGATTTACTATTTGTATTTTCTCTTGAAAAATTGAAAATTATGTTCACTATAGTGACAATCCTTCAACTGTGAAGTTAAGCTTAAATAATTTGCCTAAGGAACATTGTTTTTCTGTTATTGAACATACCCAGTTCCTTGGGAATATTGGGTCGCCCTATTTAATTTTTGACATTTATAATGCGGCGCACCATGGGGCAAAAACGGCACAGATGCGTGACGCATCTGTGCCGTAAAAGCAGCGCATTGCTGGAGTTGAGTTGCAAGCCCGACGCAGCTCCAGCAATGTTCTGGGGGGCCCTATCTCCACAATGCTGAGTCAATCCTTACTTCTGCTTCAAGCAGGTGCAGGGTTTTGACGCAGCATGGGCCCAAAAGTGACTGAGTAAAATCTTGTAAATTTCACTCAGTCACTTTTAGGAGGCGTTCCTGCGCCCAATGCGAATGAACTGTTTCTCTCATATAAATTCTGTCTTACACTGTAAAAGATTGACTATCAAGAGAGAATCAGCAAAATATTGGTCTTACCAGACATAGATGTCCACAGGAACTTAAGAATATAATGGCTAATCAGGTTGTTTCAATTTGCTGGTACTAAGCTTGCAAGCCTTTAAATATGGGCACCAATTCATTTCACGTAGTCTGTTGCATGGATTTGCCAGTTTAACAGAGTAAAGCACTGGTCACATTTTAAAATATTAAAAGAATGTGACTAACTAGGTTGTAGCACAAAAATACGGTGAAGTGGCTGGGTCTCAGAGACCGAAGGATAGAGAAATCCTCGGTCAAAGAGAGAAGGGTTCAGTGTTTATTCTTCACAAACCTGGATAGATATTTCTGGTCTCCTATTGGGGATGGTCAATTCAAGAATTAGACGAGGTGGGCTCACTCACGTAATGTGATATGCTAAATCATAGGCCACCTCATCCCACCCTGGTAGGATCATACCACCAGGGCAGACTCGACCTCGGGTTGGACTGTCCCGAGGGAATTCTTAGATATTCTACTCTGAATAACAATAGTCCAGTTACTTTTATTTACGTGGGCCGGAGGGTATGATTAAAAAAGAAAAACTTGATTACCGAGAGGTAATCTACTGGTAGAGCTTTGTATTATTATGATTCTTGCAATCCCGATTTTTTTACCAACATGTTTCTGCCCTATTTAATAGCCAATTCGGTCTGGGGCATTCATCAGGGTTATGCACTTATTTTATATCCCTTTCAATGAGCGATGGTCATGTTAGTCAACTTGTTACACTATACACATTAGAGCTGAATAAAATACAGGGCCTACCTCTGTTAGCCACAGACATCTATATTTTTGTAGCTACTTGCATCATGGTCTTTTGTGGGGGGCATATCCTGTAGTCACACATTCGTCATGGAGCTGTGCCCTCTTTTTTCCTCACCGTTCCCTTACCGACAGCTGTCTAGTACGACTAGGCTGCTGCATTTTGCAACTCCTATAGAATCACTGATATATTCATTACAACAGTCAAGACATTTCACAGCAAACCAAGTCAGGATTACCACTCAGGGTCAGACACAACCCAATTTAAATGATGCTGCAGATGAGGAGAGGTTGGTGGAGATCTCTGTGCCTTCAGCAGGAATGCCACGTTGGCGGCTTCATTGAAGGTATTGAAAATGTACTGGGCCAGCATCATATTTAATGTGCCTGCTCAACAACATGTTTTTTTCTTTTCCAAAAGCAAACTCCTAAAGCGAGAGTTTGTTACTGAAAAACAGAAAAATGACTCTGACATGCTGTGAGTTCTTTTCCAGCATGTATGGGGTCATTTCTTTCTTGCCTGTCTGGGACCACCAGGCTTTTGCAGTGACAAATCGGAAAGTAGTATGCCAGAACATCCATGCTAAACAGGGTGGATGGTCTGGGGTACTATGACCGATGAGGCAATGTCTCACAGGGTTTAGGTCCAGCATTTCCACTGGCCGATCCAATATCGACTCCACCATCAGAAACATTGCGCTCCCTCAACACTTAATAGAGAGGGGAACTGCGAATTAGAAGGAAGAACATCTGCTACGTTTGTGATAGATTACCCCATATGCCAACTTATAATTAGGCCCTCTTTCATTTTTTTCCATTCAGTTTTAATGTCACACCTATACCTGCAGGACAGGGTATACCATTTGATTCCTACATATTTGAATGCTAAGCTGCTCAAACACACATCATAAATGGCATAAGCATGTTCCCATAGTTGATGAGGAGTAGCTACTCAATGGGCATATGTTACACTAGTCGTTGCATAATATCTACTATCTTCTGGACCTTTATTTCAATGTATCATTGACTTTGCATCCAAAACGTCAGGTCTGAAAGAAAATATGGGAGTTTCCAGCTCCTTAATGCTTTTTCATCTTCCTTAACATTGACTGGCAGTAAATGCACATCAACATTTAATTCCCCAATCCAGGGTTAGCGTGATTTGTTACTTGGTTCAGTAGTGATTTATTATGTCACTATTAGTTGTTAGTACTCATATATACAGGAAGTTAAGGCAGAATGTGGGTCATTAACAGCAATGACGATTTGTCCGACATTACAGGAGATTGTACCTGATGAACAAGCATGGGAAGTGTCTTGCTCCTCGGTTTCAGTCCTATTTCTTCCTATGCTTTTAATTATTTATGCGAGATCAGCGTAGATCCAACTAGGATGGGATTCAGGCTCAATAAAGTGAGCCTTGAGCCCAGAAATATTTCATCATTGGGTGTATCAACGTTTTCAGGTGGTTAGACAATTGTGTAAGATTTTGCTTTCGAAATTATGATTCCATTTTAAAGCAAACTGGGAATTCCACTGGTTCAAAGAGTCCAGTTTGATTCTCATGACAGGTTGGCCTGTATTAGGTGTGGTATTTATTGCACATGATAAATAATAATATCGCAGGGAACATAATATAACGGGTGTGAGAAACAGAACCCAGTACTAGTTTTTCCATGTAAACAGTGATTAACATGGATTTCGTGCTTACAGCACCACAATCCACATGATCCTATATTTACCAGGCATTTTTTACGAGCTAAATATAGAGAGGTTTGACCTGCTGATATTTATCACAAAGCTCATAATTTCAATTGACAGGAGTTATCACATATATTGCAATTAATCAGCAACTCATAATGAGGGGCTAAGTCTCTATATTTTTTATTTGATCAAAAATTACCCAATGCCTCCTGTTTGAAACTCCATCTAGAATAGCAGCACGGTATAAGAAAATAGTTATTAGAGTGTCTCTAGATTCATTTGTATTTGAGCTACTACCTCACTATATCACATGTTACATTACATAAAAATAATATTGCATCTACTATATTGACCTAACCACTACATCACGAGGTAAGCATAGGTAAGTAGTTGTGGCTGTAACAATAATACATATAAAATTGTCATGAAGATGTAGCAGTGGCTGATGTACTGGATACAATGTTATCACAGGTTATAATCGAACTCAGTATAATGTCATACAACCACATATATTTGCTACTTGTCTAAAATGGCACAGGCAAGCTAAAGCAACAAAAGAAGGCTCCCCAAGGCTGCACTCTAATTTGTCTGAGATTATAAATGTGGGAGTGTATTTTAGGAAGTTTAAGGACTGCACATCATAGTGCAAAACCTTCATAGAAACATTCCTTTGTTTTTACAACAAAACTAAATAATTTATTTCATATAAAATAATAGTAAAAAGAGTTAAAAAATGTATGCACACACAAATTATACACATAGAAATCATCGAGAAACACAAATCTCTCTTTTTTTACAGACTGAGGAGACTTTGGAAAAAGTCAAAAAGGACCTATGACATATGGGGCCAGGTGCATCAAAGGGTTTTGCTCATTCTGTGTCTATGGGAAAATGTGTTGATGCATATAGCCTATGGTTTTCTTAATTTCTGACCTCCCCTACAACATTATCGTCATACAACTATGAGTAAAGGCCTGCTTTCCAACTTGTATAATGTGATGGCTGTGGTATATCCCGATGGACCGTCATCACATTTCAGTGGTTAAAATGGTTAATCTCACCTTCTTCAGGACACAAACATATAATCTGGTTTTTAATTTACATTCAACTTGCGAACCCTGTTCGCAAACTTCATGTGGTCCAGATCCCATGTGGAAAATGTCCAAGAACAACCGTTTTAGAGTAATAGCGATCAGGAAGATATAACACATCATCAAATTCTTGCTTCAAAGAACACATACTTAATAGCTATTAGAACCCATCCAAAAATCCAGAGTATTTAAATTGCCCCGTAAGAACTATAGTTCAATTCTCTCTAAGACAGCTGAGTCCTAGAAATCAGTCTCAAGCCCAATGTATATAAGGCATTTCAGTATGGTAGGGGCTGTGCATTTCCACCTCACAATTCACAGAAGACCTGCCCTCTGATAACGAAGACTCTGTGATGGGTGTCCCACTCTGTGCAAAGAGAAATCGAGATTTCTGTTTATTCAACATTTCCTTTCACTTTTGTTACTGCCCCATTGGCTTAAAGTGGTTCCTCTATTAAAGTGTGCGACAAACAAAAATCAAAACATTGGAATGGAATGCAGACAGAGTAATTATTTAGCTGTAGTTCTGTTTAATTCAAGTATTTACACCCACTACTTCTGTGCTGCTAAATGTAATCTCTCTACAACATCCTATATTGTTTACACAGAACAATGACAGAAAATGTAAATAAATATGGAGGGTGGGTCAATTATTGGAATATATTGGGCAGATTTGCTACTTTTTTATGCAACACAGAGTAGCAACCAAATTTGCTGCAGTGCATTGCACAAAAGACAAAACACAGCGCAAAGCCATATCTACCCAGATATGTCATTGCTGCTGTCATCTCCTGTGTTGACACACTGAAAGGCTGTCTGTGTTGATACTCTGAAAGGCTGCATCATGTGACGTCAAACATGGACAAGGTCATGGAAGGAATACTTGCAAATAGTTTAACCACTGGCAGTCACTCGAAGTTCCATTCCAACCCATTATTTTTTTGCCCACGATGCCTCCTCAGATTAGACCCAGCCAGAGGCAGATCAGAATTGGTTCTGCTCAAGTGGGAACAATCGCGCCCAAACTGCCAGGTTCTCTCTGAACTAGAACACAAAAGCAACAAAAAACTGGTTTCAGCCTGGTTGGGCCTCTTCAGTTGGGTGCAGCTTGGTTCCAGTTGTGATGTCGATTGCAGTTTGTTAGGCTTGGCATAAACTTTGTGAAGGCCTCGGACAATCTGCAACTGAGCTAAGTCGCAACTGACAGAAGGCTGACTGCCAGATAGAACCTGCACTTTTCTGGATGCTGTCTGAAAGTTTTAACAGTGTGTGGAGGAGTTGGTGGAAGCGCTTTGGCATCTTAGGGGCTGTAGGCAGCCGCTTCCTTGAACACACATTTCACTTCTTCCATTCAGCTTCCATCCTTAAGAAAATCAGCCACAATGTAGAGCGCGCCTGACTACTTCATCATTGATGAGGGTTGCAGTGATGTGACCTGTATTCCATCCCTGATGCCACGTCACAATTTTTGTCTATTGCACATTGTCTTACTGAATGAGTCCGAGGTGAAATGGAGTTTGTGTGCCTCTCGTTTTCTGCCTTAGAAGCACTCTTTTTTCTGTATCAGCTTCAGTTAGAAGGGAATACTTCTTGGAAGCTTCTGTCTACCGGGGCAGCCCACTTCAAAAACGGTTGAGTGTGATGAGATGCAAGAAAAAGGTCATATTTTGAGGTAACTATAAACTAACCTGCCTCCAGCAAGAAATTTGAACATGGTAGTAAAAACATATTCCTGTGATACACTGTTTTTAAAGTTTTTTTCCTTCACAAAATAATCTTCCTTTAGATATTCGGGTATCTGAAAAAGCTGGTTCTTTAATTTCTCTCTTGAAATTGAACAAATGTGTTGTGCTGGGTGATCGCGCCAGTTGGTGAGGCCAGTCAAAGATAACACGTATGTCCCCTCTCAAGCAGGGACTACTATCTGGCAATTACAATGTCACTGGTGGCATCATCCTACCACCACCCACCTGGTGGACATTTATCACAGCTGCATATTTTGAATATTGCTTCCTAGATTACCTGTAACAACCGCAAATGTCAACCATTTTTGTTGATCTGATGAAGGGCTGATAGATGAGAAGCAACGGAAGGCCGGCTGCATTAGATTATCTTAAATTGCTGTCTGCCTGAATTGTAATGTATAGTAGAAATAGTCTACTGACCTGGAACGTGGCCCAGAATAATCCTTGCACAACCTGTCTACCAAGCAGCTCAAGCAGAAATGACCTAGTGTGCATTTACCTGCAAGACACAGATTTTAAGATTACATCAAACACGTGATCTTTGATGAACCCATTAATTTGAGGGTTCAGCCCTCGCTTTCAACCTTAGCTTGACATCATAATGACTCTTAACTGTAGAGACAACAAGCGCCACTGAGATAATACATGGTCGTCTCTCTCAACATTTCCTGGTCCAGATCACTTCGGTGCGAAACACATCTACTGTATGCTTTGGCTCCCGAATGGCACGCGTCGGAGCTCACCTGTGGAAGCCAAAGCTACACTCGATTTGCCCACTGTTTATCCATTGCATTTTCTATCGCCCTTTAAGCTCAACAGTACCACCGCGGCGAGGATGCAATGGACCCTGGAGCAATCAAGGAAAATGCCCCCTTTGACTGCATTTGGGGTAATAAAATCCAGTATTTTCGTGATTTAAAGGACCCCAAAGGGCTCTTGACCCTGGTTCCACTGCACCTGCTGCACCAAAGGTAGCCCCTCTCCCCTGAAGCCCATCTTCAATGTGCAGTGACTTTACTTTCACACTAAGTGATGACTGCTGACTGTCCGCAGTCAACACTTTCAGACTGAATGCACCCAGGTATGCGCTGCACAAACATGATACAATGGAAATACTGCAGCAGCCTCGTTTCTGCCCTGAAGGTATATCTATGCGTTTCTTTACACGATTAGCAGAGAGGGTAAGTGAGGAATAGGGTTATCCCTTCTTAAGTTAATTTAGAAAGGTGGTTCATTGTGCTCTGTTTCTTCATATTTTACATCATATTTGTCATTTTGCAGGCCAGGCAGAGTTATTCTCAAAGTCCGTGTCACGATTTAAAAACATAAGACTGCATCTTAGCTCACCTATGCACCTGTACTGATCTTTGTACAGTGCAAACAAGGACAAGAATTGTACTAGGATTACCTCAATGGGAAAACGCTGCTTAGCAGACCTTAGAGATTCCTGGGAAAAAGGAAATCATGTGCTAAGACTTCCTGCGATGGGTGTCTTCAGCGATAAGTCACAAAGTGCCCCACTAGACACACCAACCTACGAAATCTCCGCAAGACATACCAATGTTTCTCATATAATCTGCCCCAACATGAAGTGGAAGGAAATACCATAAGCCTCGAAAATGTAGGAAGAAAACATGAGCATGAAATGCTATGTTATGTTATGTTAAAATCGGTTTTATATAGCGCTCAGCTACTCCGAGGAGTGTCCCGTCGCTTCAAGAAACCTGATGCAGAAGTCAGGAGCAGATGAACAGAGCACAACAACTATTGAACGAACAACCAGAACAAATCATTTTTGGTCAAATCAATCCAATAAATTGGGGTTCATGGTCTAAACTGTTGGCAACGAGAGGGTAGGGCTTCGAACGCATCCCGCCCAGTGTCCAAGCAACAAGAACCTCCCTTGCTGGGTTGCTGATAGCCTCAACCATGTTCAAAACTAATGTACTTCTCCAGAAACATGTGTGTCTCTCTTGATGCCAGGAAATGCATATTCTGAGAGGCGCATAAACCGTATCTACCAGAATAATCTCCATAAACATAATTATAATTCCCTGGAATAAGCTGATGCTGCTTTACCCATGATTGACATACGTAACTAAATGGGCCAGGCATGACTATTCATGAATATTAAATCAGCTGTGCTGGGCTCCCGGGAGGGTGATGCCTGTGATAACGCTGGGATGCTGCCAGCCGTAGCAGCAGCATCCTATCGCCTCCAACATCCGCAAACATGATTGAACTGGGTATCACCTCCAGCACTCTCACCTAGGACTGGATTGAATGTCTCTTTGAACATCCCGGGGACTGTCTATCACCTCCAACTACCACAAACATGAATTGGAAAGAATATTATCTCAGCCCCACAAACATGACTGGGACAGTGTATCATATTCAACCACCCCAGGCATGATTGGGAAAGAATAATACCTCTACCCCATAAATAGAGCTTGAACAGTGTATCATCTGCAAGCATCGCGACCGTGCATGTGACAATCCATGGACACCAATAACCCGAACGTTTTGGAATGACATGTCACCTCCAACATCCCAACCAACATCCATATTCATGAATGAGCCTGATTAGCCCCAAATTATCTCCAACCATACCTGTGACCACTATCCACTTCCAACCCAAAAACATGCCTGGGACAGCCTATCACCTCCAACCCTCCACCCCCTAACATGACCTGGAGAGTTTATTACCTCTCACACCCCTATTCAAGAAGCTTTGAGCAGCGTATCCCATCCAAACCCCCAACCACCGAGGAACAGCTGCAGGCGACGCGGAGCAGACTTTGGGGGTTTCAATTCCCTAGCCTCCGGCGTGTGCACGACGCACCTCGGCCCCTCTCCCGGCGCATGTAAATGACTTGTGTGATGAATGCGCGCCCTCGGTGCGTGCACAGCATCTGCTTCATTACTGGCCCGGCACGTTTTCAGCAGGCAGCTGCTGGTCCACGGGCCGTGAATAGCGTGCGCGATAGAGGAGGCGGCATTCATTTGCTGATTGGATGGGCCCAGCCCTCCGCTGTGATTGATTCTAACCACATGTCGCCTTCCGTGCCCCCTGTGTCTGTATTTTGCATGTTGGTCTCCTTTGTGTTCAGGGCGCAGACAGTTTTATGGCTTCATTTACTTTTCTTCAGTGAAGTTTTTCACCCTCACAACACAGCACGCTACAAAGGTTGTCAAACCGCGTGACTGCACCGCGGATGGTGCTGGAGAGAGTATTGGCATGACAGCACCACCTGGAAGTCAGCATTTCCCATCAGGCATATCAAAACAAATCAAGCTTTCTTTTTTTTGTGTGAGTAAGCAAGTGTATGCTTTTTATCCACAGGTCTCTCCACGTCTGTGTGCGCGTGTGAATCTGTTTTGTTTTGTCTGGTTCGCATGCGTTTGTGTGATAATATGGCTGTGTTTGTCCTTTCGCCCTAGTGTAGTTGTGATATCTGTGTGTGTTTTTACCATCTTGAGTGTATGTATGAGGATGTATGCTTAACATGTGTCAGTGCTTGTGTGCCAGTGAATGAGTGAGTGCTCAGCCATAGCACCTTTATGCACGTTTGTCATGGATTAGCCTTGTGATGCTTTTGTGCAAACGTCCGTGTATGCTTTTGTGTGTGTGTGTGTGAAAAACACTACCCCAGTGGGCCAAGTGATCTTTAACATTTTTGCATTTTTCCTGCTACGTGTGCTTTTAAAACACCAAACGAATAGCCCGTTAGCATCACTCCCTCTGCCCAGTTAATACACAATCATGCATTAAAAAAATGCAAAATGGCATACGCACGAGAGCGTAGGTATTTGCAGGTATTTGCTTTTCCTGTACATTCCTCAGTGACACGAGACCTCCCCGGCACTGGCCACCAGCAGCAGCTCTCACCTGTCACCCCGGCTCTCCTCACTGGTCCCGGCTGGCAGAGAGAGCGAGCTGAGAAGGAGGGCTGCTGTTTGGCAGGCTCTCCATCTGCTTCTGTGTGGTGGCAGGGAAGGGGCGGGGAGGGGGGCACACAGCAGAAAGCGCCCTTCATTCATGTAATTGTTTCGCCGGATCTGGAGGAGGTGAGGTCCCGGCCTCACGCTCTTTGTTTGGGTCGGTGAATAATTGGAACTTTAAGGTTTTTGCCACAACTCTGACGATTGGCTATAGACGGGCCCATCCCCAGCTTTTCAACGCATTGTTGTGTTTTCCTGACAGACCTTTCTTCGTATCTAGCATTAAAGATGCCTGCCGAGGAGTGATTATGTATTTAGCAAAACAGCAGCTTTGGGGAAGAGAGAGATGGATTGCGAATGAGCGCTGTCCGCGCACTGAGGTGCTGAAACACTGCAGCCACAGCCTTCAATCGGAAGGCACATCGGATCATGACGCGTTTGCAGAAACAAGACCAAATACCTGCGTTGAGCCGTCCACGCTCCCACCGAGGCCGGTTCTGAAATGGCTCCACTTGCCCGTGGTCGATGTGTCCTCTGCAGCCCAAGATCCTTGTCAGGAGCTGCGAACGTATCTCCACTCCAGCGGCCAGGATTTTGGTGGGAGGCGTGTGCTCCACAGTCTATGCTCTTCAACACCACGGAAGGCCATCCTCCGGGTCCTAAAGCCCCTCCGTTACCCCAGACTCTGCTGCTACCAGGGTATGCAATGGATAGTCATGCGTACGCCAACCAAAGCGAACACCCACGAGCTGCGCAACCTTTACTGTGTGCTAAAGCGTTGACAGCTCTAAAAAACACATTGTCACTAGAACAAGAAATGTGCACAGCGAGGAAGCTGAGAGGGCGAGGGTGATGGCATTGGGAATAGCAAGTGTGGACTATAAACACGACAGTGTATATCTTAATATGATATATGTATTGCACCGTATGTGTTATACATAAGGTGGTGTGATTGCACTGGGCATGTGAAGGTGAAGTGGGTGTAGGAGATGGGGTAGCAGTGGGCAAGGGACAACCCAGAGTTAAGCAAGTGTCCGAGTCATGGTTCACAGCTGCGAAGTTTAGTTTGCGGGCAAAGACCAGGGACCCACTTGGAGGGCATTTCCACTGAATATTCAAGATGCAGCGACTCAGTAAGAATGTGCACATGGGAATGTTTTTTTTAACAGAGAGGAGATGGTGTTCAGCAATATGTAAAGGTCAGGAAGTTGAATGATGGAAGACAGGCTTAGACAGGTGACTTCTTTTGCCCATGAATCGACGAGAGCGCATAGGTGTACATGATTCTGGCACCATCAGACAGGGCATTGGCTATCTCTTGAAGATTTTACACCTTTTTTTCTCTTTTATGCAGCATTAAAAGCTTGTTTTAAATACTGTGGAATATTATACATTGTAATGGTTTTAATTAACCAACAATGAAGAATTACTTCTATCTCTTGAAGCAGGGAAGTAGACTGGTGTCAGTGGAGAGCAAAGACCACACGAGTTGTATGTCGACTACTTGGTCAAGGGAAGTGACTGCATACTTTTGTATAACCATGAATAAGATATAGTCGCATTTGCCCATAAAAAGCATAATCATTTTATTTCTTTATAGTGATACTCGACCTAATGTAGGGTTTTCCGAGTGCTTTATATGACACAGAAAAATTAAACGAGGGCCATGAATGTCAAAGGTGTGTACATCAGCATGCAGGAACTGTACATCCATCAGTGAGAGTTTCAACCCTGTGAGAGTAACATAGCCATTTTGGCTATGCACAGCATGCCAACAATGCTACTCTAGATGTAAGGTTTAGAGAACGCAATACTGGAATTATCTGGAAGGAGTTTTTAACAGCCCTTTTCTGAATACTGGGAAAGACGGGACCATCTGTGTATTTTGTTTGTTTATGAAGTGCTTAGTGTTGCTGAAGCAGTGATAGGGATGGAATTTTTGGTTGCTTAAAGTTGGCCCCAGATTTACTAACAGTTGACGCCATGGAGCAAGGAATCTTACTGCGCTGGGTCAAATGGATAGAGAAGGAATGGGCCATATTTACCAAGAGATTGCTCTTTCCTGTTCCCTCTCACTGCTGGCGCACTGGGTGATGCCTAGCACCAATGCAGTCGACCTTGCATCATGATGCAACGAGCCTGCGTTGGGGGCAGGAATTTTGTTTTGCAGCAAGGGACACCTTCCTGTACGAAAGCATTTTCCTCTTTGTACATCTGCTGCAGAATGCAGCACATGTAGAAAGAGGATATAAGATGGAGAGATAAACATATTTCTCCTCGTTACGTCTGTTGATATGACGTAGTATTTTGATGCATTTCCAAGTTCATTAACCTTAGTAAATCTGGGAATGCACCCAAAAAACATGGATGGATGCATAGGAAGGCCCACACTCCAGCCATGGAACTCCCTCCCAACGTAGAGTAATGCAAGGCAGCTATTTGAGCTGCCTTGCGTTATTCTGAATTTCTCAAGTCTGCCAGTAGCAACAATGTAAATGATTCTAGGACAAATTACATCAATTTCTCCTGATGATCCTTGCCCACATATGGTGATGCAACTCACACCAGATCTAATTGCCACTTTTTTGGAGAAGGTGTATGCCCAGGTGATGGAATCTGGAGTCTATTCCCAGTGCTGGAAGGAAGCTATTGTCATTACTCTACAAAAGAAACCGAATGAGGACCCAGGAGATCTGAAAAATGTTGTCCTATCTCCATGTTACCTGTATCAGCCAAAATCCTGGAGAGGCACATAAATCAAGAACTCGCACCGTTAGACTCTCAGCTTTTAGATTCCTCACAGAAAAAGGCTTTAGGAGGAACCACAGCACACAATCTGCACTTATCGTAGCAGCAGACTCTATTAGCCGCCAAGTAGATCAGGGTAGCACGGCTAGTCTAGTCATGCTAGATATATCTTCAGCCTTTGCTATTAGAGCACCTACCTGCACTCTAACTTGGTGATCTTCACCGCTGTTTGGCGGGCCATTAGCTGGTTGCTGGTTCTGGGGAAAGCGTGTCGGCCATCTTGGGTGGAGTTTGGGACATGACTGGCCATTCGAGTTAGCACTCTAGTGTTCGCCTGGACACATGAGCTCCCTACTTAAGGCGAGTTAGTGTTTTGAGTCGGCCTTGGTCAAGGCTTCCTGCATGACGCTGCCCTGTACTTCTCAGCGCTTTCATTAGTACTTCATCTACTGCATCTAAGGCGTTCGCACTTTTTAATCGCTTCCCTCGTTTTGTATTTTAGTTGAATTGATTTATTTGCCCCGGTTTTTAATTCGCCGTCTTCGCTGCTAAAATCGCCGTTTTTGTATTGCTATTAGAGCGCCTACCTGCACTCTAACTTGGTGATCTTCACCGCTGTTTGGCGGGCCATAAGCTGGTTGCTGGTTCTGGGGAAAGCGTGTCGGCCATCTTGGGTGGAGTTTGGGATGTGACTGGCCATTCGAGTTAGCACTCTAGTGTTCGCCTGAACACACGAGCTCCCTTCTTAAGGCGAGTTAGTGTTTTGAGTCGGCCTTGGTCAAGGCTTCCTGCATGACGCTGCCCTGTACTTCTCAGCGCTTTCATTAGTACTACATCTACTGCATCTAAGGCGTTTGCGCTTTTTAATTGCTTCCCTCGTTTTGTATTTTAGTTGAATTGATTTATTTGCCCCGGTTTTTAATTTGCCGTCTTCGCTGCTAAAATCGCCGTTTTTGTATTGCTATTAGAGAGCCTACCTGCACTCTAACTTGGTGATCTTCACCGCTGTTTGGCGGGCCATTAGCCGGTTGCTGGTTCTGGGGAAAGTGTGTCGGCCATCTTGGGTGGAGTTTGGGACGTAACTGGCCATTCGAGTTAGCACTCTAGTGTTCGCCTGGACACACAAGCTCCCTACTTAAGGCGAGTTAGTGTTTTGAGTCGGCCTTGGTCAAGGCTTCCTGCATGACGCTGCCCTGTACTTCTCAGCGCTTTCATTAGTACTACATCTACTGCATCTAAGGCGTTCGCGCTTTTTAATTGCTTCCCTCGTTTTGTATTTTAGTTGAATTGATTTATTTGCCCCGGTTTTTAATTCGCCGTCTTTGCTGCTAAAATCGCCGTTTTTGTATTGCTATTAGAGCGCCTACCTGCACTCTAACTTGGTGATCTTCACCGCTGTTTGGCGGGCCATTAGCTGGTTGCTGGTTCTGGGGAAAGCGTGTCGGCCATCTTGGGTGGAGTTTGGGACGTGACTGGCCATTCGAGTTAGCACTCTAGTGTTCGCCTGGACACACAAGCTCCCTACTTAGTCACGCCAGAGTCCAGCCCGTCTGTGCCCGTCCGGGCCCAGACGGGCCTAGGGCCTGAACCTCTGGCTCTCTCTTCAGAAACGCTGATAACGTACTCCCGAGAGGACATTATGTCGCTGCGCGCTCCTAAAAAGCCATCATATCTATAAGGATTCTTCACCATACACTGCCTGCAATACATGCCTCACCACGCAACTAGATAAGGGAAAAAGCACCCTCCTAATGGCGCTGCTTGATTGTAGATCTCTCCCGTGTCATGCTCTGGAAATTAATTTCCTGATACAAGATCATGATCTGGACATCCTGTTCCTGACGGAGACTTGGATTGCTGCCATTTCAGGCGCAGACATGGTTCGAGCCCTTCCCCCTGGTTTTTTGATATATCATCTTGATAGACCTAAGGGGCGGGGTGGCGGCATTGCCATTATATATAGAGATACATTGGTGTGCAATGCACAGAACAGTGACGTACAGGACTGTGAGAGCTGTCTGTTCTCTCTACAGGTTTCTCCTTCGGCGACTGTGTCAGGCATCTTGATCTATCGTCCACCAGGAGTCTTGGGGAGTTTTGTTGGTTCTCTGATGGAAACAGTCACGCAGTTGGCTTCCTCAACGACTAATTTTATGCTGTTAGGAGATCTGAATCTCCATTTTAACAAACCAACGGACTCTGTGGCGGCGGATCTGCTGAGTGACCTTAAAGCCTATAATCTTAACCTAAAAAACCTGGGACCCTCCCATTCCAAGGGTCGCCTTCTCGATCCCATCTTCTCAAATAGTCCATACTTTACAGCTCTGCCCGTTTGTCCGTTACCTTGGACAGGCCATTTCATGGTCCCGGTCAGTCTGCAAGTTGACCCGAGAGTGGCCCCCTCTCCGAGAGTTTGTACTCTGGAGAGAGTTTGGTCCAGGTTATCAGTCGATAACTGGATCGTGAGACTTGAGAGCTCTTGCCCCCCTGTAGCAGTGGATCCGGTTACAGCTGATACGGATTTTGAGCTGTGGATAACTAATTCCTTGGACGTCATTCTCCCCAAAAAAAGAGTAGCAAAGAGGGGTAAAAGGATGGGTTCCGCCCCTTGGTATTCGCTGGACTTACGCATCCTCAGGAAAGGATGTAAGAGGCTGGAGAGAACCTGGAGAAAAAACTGGGAGGTGGCAAGCCGGGATGAATATCGCACCGCAATAAGAACATAAGAACATATAAAAACGCCCTCCGCAGTGCTAAGGCGCAATTCTTTGAAGACAGGATAAAAAGTGCCTTCAATTCTTCGAGAGAGACCTTTACAGTGGTAAAGGAACTCCTCAAAATCCCGGAGCCCCCGCTGACTCAGGAGCCCCCGCTGACTCAGGATAATCCTGCTAAGAAGTGTAGAGACCTAGCGGAATTTTTCCATCTAAAAATTGAAAACATCATAGCTGCCCTGCCCCAAGTCGTACAGGTTGCACAGACAGGCAATCAGACAGCAGGAGAAGGCACCCGCCTGGATACCTTTGGTCTAATCCCTGTAGCTGAGGTCGCAAAGGAGCTAGGATCCATGAAGAGTGGTTCACCAGAGGATCCAGCCACAAAGAGATTTCTGAAACAGGTAACATCTGTGGTTGCGGCTCCTATTGCGAACTTGATTAATGCATCCCTTACCCTGGGTGTGGTGCCGCCGAGCTGGAAAAGAGCGGTTGTAAAGGCCCTTCTGAAGAAACCCAATCTGGATTCGTCAGATTTGGCTAACTTCAGGCCCATCTCTCTGCTGCCGGGTCTCGGTAAGATCGCTGAAAGACTGGTTAATCGACAACTTTGCGTCTTTCTGGAATCCAATGGCTTGCTGAGAGATTCACAAACGGGCTTTCGGCCAGGGCAGGGCACAGACACCGCCCTCTTGGCAGTCGCTGAGGAAGCAAGGAGCATTTTGGATTCAGGAGGGTCAGTGGCAGTGATCCTCCTGGACCTCAGTGCTGCCTTTGACACTGTAAACCATCAAGTGTTGATCCAACGGCTGTCCAATGTGGGGGTCACAGGAGTGGCGTTGCAATGGCTTAGGCCATTTCTGTGTGGTCGTACCTATCAGGTCTGGGAAGGCAGCGAGAAGTCTCAATCTATCCCCCTCCAGTGCGGTGTGCCACAGGGCTCCTCGTTGAGCCCTAAGCTGTTTAACGTCTATATGGCCCCCCTGGAGGATGTGGTGGCCCCTTTTGGGATAAAAATTGTCAGCTATGCTGACGATACCCAGCTGGTGGTCGCATTGTCTCAACTGGAGAAGAACCCAGACGCGCTGCGCCTATGCCTGACCAATGTACACACTTGGATGTGTGAATCGTCGCTCAAACTAAACGGTTCCAAGACGGAGATAATGCTGTTAGGGCACAAGACTCCCTCTCTCCCCTTGACTGTTTGGCCCAGCTGCCTGGGGGAGCTCCCCAGCCCCAAGCAGGAGATCAATAGTTTGGGAGTATGGCTGGAGCAGGATCTCTCCTTTAAAACTCAGGCCAAGAAAACGGCGGGGGTCTGTTTTGGGCTTCTTCGTTCAGTCCGTAAAGTCTTGCCCCTCCTCCCCTTGCCATCAAGGAGGTTACTCATCCAGGGGCTAATTATCTCCAGGCTTGATTACTGCAATGCCATATTCCTTGGTGCTCCGGAAGCCACGCTCAGTAAGCTGCAGCAGGTGCAAAATGCTGCGGCTAGGCTGTTGACTAATACATCAAGGAGACAATCAGCTAAGCCCGCCTTGGAAGCACTGCATTGGCTCCCGGTGAGAGAGAGGGTCAAGTTTAAGGCTCTCTGTACGGCCCATAAGATCCTCCAAGGGAAAGAACCTCCTTCTTTAAGGAAGATAGTGGTGCCCTATAAAGCCAACAGAGCTCTTCGCTCTGATCAAAAACTTTTGCTACAGGTCCCCAGAGTTCACAAAGCTCGCACTGGAGGCAGAAGATTTTCGGTGCATACAGCCACCCTTTGGAATTCGCTCCCTTTGAAACTGCGTCGTGAGACATGCATTCTTCGTTTTCAGAAGTTTCTGAAAACACACCTTTTCCCTCTTAATACGTTGGACTGGCTTCGCAACGCTCTGACAGACTCCTTGACAAGCGCTGGGACGCCCAAGGGTAACCACGCGCTATATAAGACCCAAATCAAAATCATACCATCGCTCCCATGCGATTGGTGCAAAGACTGTACCAGGGTGGACTGAGGGGTTCTCCCCTAAATCTTCTAAAATCCTTCATGGCAATTAGGACCCAAAAAATGAACTGCAGTGACTTTTTACCTAAAGTGTTTCAGCTCTCTTGTGAGGTCCTGCAGGGGTCCTCCCTGAGTCCTACATTGTTTAATCTCTATGTGGCACCTCTGGCTAAACTGGTCTGTTCTTTCAGCTTTCAGGTATTGTCCTATGCAGACGATACACAAATCATTGTTTCTATAGCAGGTGACTAAGAAGGTGTATCCTGTACTTTTAGTCACCTGCATGCAAGAAAACTGGCTCAAGTTGAATGCCGATAAGACTGAGGCTGTGATCTTTGGGCTGAGAACTCTGTTTGGTCCCATCACTGGTGGCTGGAGACATGTGGCTCACTACCAGTTCCTAGAACCTCTGCTAAAAACCAGGAGGCTTTTTGAAAAGACTTTGACATTTGACCTCCAGGTTAAGAGGTTGGTGAGCTCTTGTTTTTGGATCATCGAGTGCTTGAAAAAGATCTTTCCCTTCCTCCCCAAAGAGCTAAGAATGTTGGTCGTCATTGCGCTAATAACATCTTGCCTTGACTACTGTAACACTCTGTATTTGAATGCCAGCCAGTATTCCCCTAATAAACGTCAGGTTATTCAGAATGTGAGCGCAACTGGTTTTGGGTGTTCTCAAACATCTATCAGTGAGGAAGGGGCTGAGGGCTCTTCATTGGCTTCCAGTGAGGAAGAGGCTGTCGCTCAAACCCCATGTCTGGTTTTCAAGAACCTTAATGAGCAGAGCTCTTTTTATCTAAAAAATGACTTTAACTGGTATTGTCCCAGTAGACAGTTGAGATCGGCTGGTCAGAGGAAAGTGACGGACCCCAGGTTTAGAAAGGCAAGATAGTTTAGAAAGGCAAGATGATGCGAGAGTGTATTCTCAGTAGCTGCTGCTAGGTTATGGAACACTCTCCCGGTACATATTGCTAGTATTACTTCATTATCTGCTTTTTGCAAGAATTAGAAAACTTGGCTTTTTTCACAAATATATTTGTCGTGCTGGTCTCCCCCTCAATTCTCTTGCTGGTTACAGCGCTTTGATGCCTATGGTTTAATAGGCTTTATAAATGTACATTTACATTTACATTACTAAGCCATGCAGAGCCATGCAAGGTGGCTTTGCATGGCTTAGTAAATAACACTTAAGCCCTTGCTTTGTCTTGTGTCTCCTTGTGTGACGCAGTGGTTATGCAAGGGCTTAGTAAATCAGGGCCTCTGTATCTAGCAACAGAAGCCATGATGAAGATAGTGGAATGGAAAATCATTGTGTCTTATTTAGTATACATAAATGATATTAGCAGAGGTAAAGAGGAAAGGTCATCAGGAGAATGGACATCAGTGGAATACAAAAAAAAAATTGCGAGATTTGGCTGAAAAATAGATGACGTCTGCTTTGGAAGAGTTAATCTTGAGGGATCCTAGGGCCTTCCAGCATATAATGGTCAAGAGAAAATTGGAGAATCATGTGTGGACTTGAAGTACAAGAAAGAAGAGTAAGAAGGTTGTTTTGGGTTGCATCAATATAGAAGCAATAAGAAAAACCAAAAGAAGAAAGAAATAATCTCAGCAGGGATGAAGTATACAGAGAAAAATAGTATATGTCCAAGAGTAATGAGTGTAGGATGAGGCACCTTTGAGATCGATAAGTTGTAACAAAAGGGGTGGAGGAGAAATAATCAAGAGAAGTGTTGTTCGATGTTAAGAGGTTTACATGCTCTGAGGAAGAAGCAGTGGACCATCAAAGGTGTACAACAGGTCAATGAAAATTATGATAGGAACAGTTTTGGTGAGGTGAGAAGCTCTGAAACTAGGCTAGAGGGAACAACAAAGGTAATTCGAATATAAATAGAGAGGGCCTGATTAACAGAACTAACTTAAGACAAAATCTTAAACTTACTACCATTTTGATATTCACAAAAGGCACTTACACATTTTGGTATTCACTGAAGGCACTTACTCATTTCGGTATTCACAGAAGTTGGGAGTTCTAACTTTAGGACTCCTAAAGGCCTTCTGTGAATACCAAAAGTCTTAAAGTTAGGATTTTTCTCAGTTTAGAGTAGTAAAATTAGGCTCCTTCTTCACTCCTCCCTGCCACATCAGTCTCCTTAACATTTATACCCAGTGCACTTGCCTGGAGTCACAGTCCTCCTGGACCGCAGCAATGGATATCAAGGTGTCCTTTCCTCTTCTGGGATATACGGATACTTCCGCCTTTTTGTGCTCTGGAAGAGAGCCTCCACCGCGATCTTCTCATGCTGAGCTGCCGCTCTCCTCGGTGGTCCTGCGTGCGGTTCCTCCTGTCACTGTGTCCGCATCTGGATCTCCTTCCCTATCGATGCGCTCTCTTCCTGCTCTCCCCGATCCTGTGTTCTCCGCTCCTTTATATTTGGCGTCTGACATCATCGGAGGGCACCACTCCTCCGCTAGACCACTGACTGCTGCTCCGCGGAGAGAACTGCTCACTCTCATTTGGTGTCTTGACTCTAAGGGGCAGATTTGATAACATTTTGCATTGTGGCTGCACCATGTTTATGGTGCAGCCAGGATGCAACATTTTAGTAGAGATTTACGAATCCATGCAAATGGTCGTTTGCAGCATAGCGCTGTCTACCATTACCTTGCGTAGGGGAGGCATTCCATGGGTGGAGCATGGGTGCTCTCATACATCCACCCATGGATTTTTACACAGTTCCAGATCTACTAAAGTCAGTAAGCCTAGGGTAATGCTAAAATGATGCACCTCCCAGCTAGGACATGTCTGCACTGAGCTCCAGCCGAAATCTTATAATCCGCACATAAATCTGGTGGTTTTAATGACCCAGAACGACCGATTTCATACCTAAGCAATTCCGGTCCCCGAGGTCGCGCTATGGGGGAGAAAAGTACTCTGGAACTACCTGAGGAGCTGCGGCTTTGGAGCGGCCTGACCCTACGGAGCGCTCAAGATGGCGCCGACCGACAGAGCTCTCTTGCAGACTTCATTACGGCACTGAGGCGATACCTTTCCTGTGGTGGTCCCGCACAGCGATGTAGAGGTGGCGAGGAACACTGATGTCATGACCCTCTTTTCCCTCCCATCTGGACTGCGTGACTGACCTAATGGCTGCCGCTACAAGCTGAGGGAGGTGAGACGCGGTCCCAGAGGTCGTGTGTGTCGATGGTGTCTGGTGCCTCTGAATCCTGAGAAGAGGTGCGCTCTTGGCGCCCCCCTGCTGTGGGACGCCGGTGGTGACAACAGTTGCCGCCGTGTGTCTGGATGCCCACCTGTAACATGGTGAACACTGCTGCCCTCCTGGGGGTGAGAGGGGCGGATTGGGGGTCCGGGAGTGCCGTGGGCGTCCGACACCCTGAAAGTGACCTGCTGACTGAGATTGCAGTGTCCTGGGGCCTGGACCCTAGAGACCTGGGCTTTAGCTCCTTCCTCCTCTTTGTCCCGGTTTACAATGACAGGCCATCACTGTGGCAGCCCTGCACCACGCAACTATGGATAGTTTCTCAGTGGGCTCACGTGCTTGACAGGATCGACGGCTCCCCATTACAGAGCTACAGAGTGACACGACCCACCCGGTGCGAGGGTAAGGTGACCAGCGGGGGTGGAGCCGACTCTGTGGGGCTTCCACCAGTGACACAGTTGGGCCTCCACTTGGCATAGCAAGGGAGTGCGAGACTGGATTGAGCTGAGCCCCTATGTGGCATAAGGGAGGTTGTCCCCCAGGACCCACGCAGCACATCTGAATCCAGTGGTGTGTCCCCCCCCCACCCCCCTCAGAATGTGGTTATTTTGAAAGTTGCGCCGCCTGGGGCACTCCGGGGGGTTATAGCCACTGGGAGTCGCCATCTTGGTACTGGGAGTGGCGCTATCCTCGTTCTGTGCCCCTCCCACGTGGTGGAAGAATTACGGATATTCATCTTTCACCTCCGTATTTCCATCATGGGCAAAGATAAAGATCCCAAATCCTCCAAACAGAGGAAGATGGACCGTTACACTAGGGTGGTCACTCCAACCCCGGAGAAGCAACCATTGTCCCACACTAATATGGACACTCTACTACAGGCCATCCAGGCCTCTAGGTCAGTGCTGGAGGAGAAGATGGAGGGGGTTGGCTCGGAGGTCACACCATAGCTCCAAGATCTTCTCAATTTGTCCGCTAGGGTCACGGAGTCAGAGACAAGATTAGGGGAATCAGAAGACATGATTCAAGATCTCCGTAAGGGACTGGCAGACCTACAGGCCTCTAACAAAGACCTTCAATGGTGCGTCGATGATGCAGAAAACTGTGCGAGACTCAATAGCCTCCGCTTTGTGGGTTTTAGGGAGGGGGTTGAAGGAGGAAACACTGCGGACTTCCTTTATACCTGGTTAAAACAGACCTTCCCTGCTGACAAATTTTCAACATGCTTTGTCATCGAGCGCGCACATAGAGCTCTATCGGCGAAATCTCCCCCTGGAGCACCCTCTAGACCCATTGCAGCAAATGCCTGAACTTTTTAGATAGAGACTTGATCCTTTCGGAAGCCAGGAAATTGGGAGACATACACCACCAAAAGGCACGCATAATGATCTTCCCGGACTACAGCAGGGAGGTCCAAAAACAGCGTCGCACCTTTGACTCTGTAAAAGCCAAACTTAGAACTCTCAAGCTACCTTATATGCTGCTGTTCCCTGCAAAGCTAAATATCGTCTTTATGGGGAAAACACACTTCTTTCAGATGCCGGAGGAGGACTGGCGCTGGCTAGAAGAACGCCTCATCGTGAAAGAACCAGAAGACACACGGCGGACGACCCAGCGTCAAAAGGAACAGACCACAGGATTAACCGGGTCCCAGAAAACTGTCCAGACCAAGGATCCAGATAAAGGGGCTGACACTAATACACCGAAGGGCATGAGACACCTACAAAGTCGAATCCCAGGGTCGCAGGACCTCCAGAGAATGGTAGGCGTACACACTCCCCGCCTCTCTGGACAGACTGACCCTGGAACTGACACTGACACTAGGGAAAGCACCTCTGGTGAAGAAGACGCTGAGAAGATGCAACACCCCTTGCTGGCAGAGATAGTAGATATGGAACAAGATTCTAAGATGGCAAAACCCACTACACAAGATGAGGCACCTGATTCCAACTCATGATCAAGAACTTTAAGGGCTTACTGCAAATTCTCGGCACGGGGCTCCTATCATGACTGCTTTCACGCCCCCAAGGTCAACACCCTCTTGACTCTGCATAGAGATGCATATCTGCATCCAAGAGCAAGAGATAGGACATTCCAGGCCTGAGACTTTGATTGTATTCTTCTTGTTTCCCTTACTCTTTTTTTTTCTTTTTTACTTCCCCCCTCTGACCCTTCCCTACCTTCCTCTTCCCCAGTTATCCCGTACATTTGTAGTTTTTGTCGCAGTCCTCTGCTGTGTGTCAGGTACTGGGACCTAGTTAGGGTTTTTTGGGCAGGGTCCACAGAGAATTCAGGGACTGCCATGAGAGTTGGAACTTGTGGACTAAGTTGGGTTTGGGAGGGTGACAGACCTCCACCACCCTGAGGCTCATCCCTGAGCAACTGGCGGGGGATGCAACACTGGGGAAGAGGGAGGTAGGGTGGGGAGATTGGAAGGGGGGTTTGCAACAGCTTTTACGGTTTGGGTTGTATTTTTTGGATGTTTCTTTTTGCATAGCAGTCACATACACACATCAGTGTGTGCAATGGCCCACTCCCTTGATTGGGGGATAACGTGAACATACATGCTCATGAGTCCAAAAGTTGACTATACAAGCCTAGGAAACAAAAAGGAGATCAACCCCTTTGCTGTACTTACCTGGAATGTGAACGGTCTGGGTGACAAAATTAAGAGAGGGTTGGTGACTGCATACGTAAAGTGGGTCTGCCAGGACATGGTTCTGTTACAGGAGACCCATCTTAAGGGCACCAAATGTGGGTTTTTGGCGAGGTGTGCATACATAGCTCTGGCACATGCGGGGTACCCCTTGGGCTCAGGAGAAGTAGCCATCTTGATTAGGAAGTCCCCCCTTCAAGGGAACACGCACATGGATAGATCCTCAGGGAACATAAGTGGGAGTGACGGGCAGGTGGGGGAGAAGGAAGGTTACTATTGTATCTGTTTATGCCCCCCTGAGGCTGCAAGCACAGACTCTTCACGGGTTGACTGAAATCTTACTGGAGACACCTGGAACTCTACACATTATAGGGGTGACCTTAATGACGTGATGTCTATTCCCAAGGATCGGTCAGGGAACATTACTGACCCACCCCGACTACACAGCTAGCTTGACTGGCAGACTGCCTTGGATTGGTGGATGTATGGCATTGACTGTATCCAGACACAAGACAGTACTCGTACTATTCTGGGGCACACAGGGCTCATTCCCGAATTGATTATGTCTTTCTCCTGCGGGGAGCCTCCGGCACAGTCTGTGAGGCAGAGTACCTAGCCCGTGGAATTTCAGACCGCTCACCCCTGATGGTAAAGGGAGGAGGGAGGCCCCGCGTGGGACAAGTTGGAGGCTATCGGCCTGGGACCTGCAAAATAAAGAGGTCCTGCAGGGGCTATGGGCCGACACAAAAGTTACTTTGCAGAAAATCAGGGTTCAGTACAGTCTGGCGTTATATTGTGGGAGGCCAATAAGACGGTGCTCTGGGACAAAGGCCAGAACACAATAGCATGGGAAAAGCGCAAAGCGCAGGAAGAGCTCACTACTCTGGAAACTCAAATTTTGACACTAGAACAGGGCTAACTTGCAGACAGAGACCCACAAGTTCACGGCGGATGACAGATGCACAACAGCAATATGGGGCCCTGGCTACTTAGGAGGCTAAAACTCTGGCACAGGTAACACTTCATAGATTATATGATGTAGGGGACAAATCCGGAAAGCTCTTAGCCTGGCTTAGCCGCAAGGAAGTAGAATCCCGATTGGTGTAATAAATAGTGGTCCAACAGGGGGAAATGCATATGGGGGACGCCCAGACAGTACGGACTTTCGCCTCCTACTTTTGGAATTGTTATCAAACCCGGGAGCTGGGTACCCTGGCAGAGATACTAACATACATGAATACGATTCAGACCCTGCGCCTTGAGGATACTGAGAGGGAGGGATTAGAACCAGATATATCGGTCGACAAAATAAAAGACACAATAGCTAAATTGCGCCCTGGCAAGTCCCCGGGTCTAAATGGACTCCCCGCAGAGTTATACAAGAAAGAGGCGGACCTCTTGGCCATGCACCTTCTGGCATTGTTCAGAGACACGAATACAGATGGAGTAACTACCCTTGGATCTAAGGATGGCCACAATCATTCCAATCTACATATCGGGGAAAGCCCCTGAGGACTGCACTTCATATCACCCAATCTCTAGCCTCAATATAGAGGTTAAACTCCTGGCGACTGTATTGGCTCTCCTACTTCTCCAGGTCATCACCGCCTTGGTGCACAGAGATCAGCCAGGCTTTCTTCCAGATAGGGCGACCAGACAAAACCTACGACGAACCCACAATTGGCTCATGGAGGTACAGGATCGTGAAGACTCCCACATATTTCTATCCTCAGACGCGGAAAAAGCATTTGGCGCTGTACACTGGCCCTTTTTGGAGGCTACATTAGTCAAGTTTGGGATAGGCCCCAAATTCCCTCAAATTCCCTCAAATTCCCTCAATGGATCGGCCTCCTTCATGCAGACCCCCGAGCCTGAGTTAAAGTGAATGGGTTATTGTCTGCTGACTTTTCCATTCAATGGGGAACTCCACACGGATGCCCACTATCCCCCCTACTTTTCGCCCTCACAATAGAAATAGCGGCGTGTGAGATCCGACAGAAACAGGAGATACGGGGGTTCCAAATTATGCTGTCAGATACGGGGGAAGAAAAGATCTGCGGATGACATTTTGTTATATGTTACCCAACCGGATGTCATAATCCCCACTCTGTTCGAACTCATGGACAACTATGGGTCCTTTTCGGGATATGCCATAAATTGGCACAAGTCGGTGGTATATAGCCCAAAACCCCGGGAGGTCTGGCCCTCTCTCCCTGGGGCACCCAAGGTAGTGCAGATGGGTTTTACATATCTGGGGATTTACCTCACCACAGATAGAAAGCTTTCCTATCAAAAAACATCCAGCGAGTCATAACAAATTTTACAGCGGTTTTACATTTCTGGGGATTTACCTCACCACAGATAGAAAGCTTTCCTATCAAAAAACGTCCAGCGAGTCATAACGAATTTTACAGCAGATGCACAGAGGTGGAAAACGCTCCCCTTCACGATACTGGGTCGAGCAGCAAAGTTTTTTGTATGCCCTCCAAAATGAGTATTTCCCCCTCTCCAGGCACACATTCCGGGTGACTGACATGGAACTACGCTCTCTGCTGTGACTTGGGAAGAATGTACGGATAGCCCTGAGTACGCTCCAGCGGAATCAATACAATGGAGGAATATCACTGCCAGACATTGAGACCTATTATTGGGCAGAGCACTTGACACTGGTGAATGTGTGGATCCACTCCCTGGCTGATCACCCCACATACAGGCTATAGTGGGACATTATGACCCAGCATTCATGCTTACATTTCCTCTACAGGGGGCGCGGAAGAGGTCGCCTACTCCTGGCCACACAAGTGACACTGGAAGGCTGGAACAGGGCGACCAAGGTCATGGGATGGGGTCACACACCGACAAAACAGACCCCGCTCTGGAACTGCACCTGGTTGAAGGACCTACACAAACTGAGGGGCTTTGGGGGCTTGGATGCCATTGGCATTTCCAACATAGGAGATGTAGTGGTTAGAGGAGAGCTCAAAACTGTTAGGGCACTAGCAAAGGAATTTGGCCCGCACAGCACCCACATTTTAAAAAAAGCCTAGCTGAGACATGCCTGGGCAGCCGAGGACTCACTCTCCTCTCCCCTGCCGGACTACGCCCCACTGGAGGGACAACTACTGCAGGGGCAGATATCCAGCAAGGCAGTCTCCCTAACATGCAGGACCCTGAACAATAATATGCCCGACGGATTAGGGAAGTTAAGAGACACGTAGGAACAGAATCTGGGCATCCTTGAAGCAGGGGATTGGGAGGTGGCCCTGATGCATCACAGAGAAGTAGCAAATAAACCACGTCTCCAACTCATCCAATATTAGATACTACACAGAGTGTACTATGATAGGGCCCGGCTTCATCGTATGGGTCGGGCCAGTGAACTCCACTGCCTGGGATGCCGACAGCCATGGGGGGACTTTTACAATACTATCTGGGAATGCCACGTCATCCACATATACTGGGTTCATGTCCTGGGTGAACTGAGTAAATTACTGGGTGAAACACTACCACTAAACCCCAAATTTGTATTATTGGTTATACCAGGGATGTCGATCTGGGCCGCCCCCAACTTATTTTTGCACAACTGGCACTGGTGGTAGCCAAACAAGATGTGGCCAGCGCCTGGGGGGTGACGCTGCCCCCTCAGTTGGGAGAATGGAAGAGGGGGATGGACCTGCATATAGCAGTAGAAAGTGTTACATACAGGGCGAGAGGGTGCCCGTGGAAGTTTAGTAAGGTATGGGGAAAATGGAGGGCCTATTATGGAATGGATGGAGGGATTGGAGCTGACTAGCCAATTGCAACTTGCAGGCCAGACTGTACTTCGTAAGAGGGGACCATTGGGCCTGTCTCTCAGGCAGATGAGGAACATGGGAAAAACTTCTGAGAGGGGGATACTGGCTGGAAAACTGCAGATTTGCTCACATCATGGGGGGGGGGGGGAAGGTGATGTATCTTAAGATGTGGGTCATATGTAATTGTTATTGCATGACTGTGACCAAACGTGACATGCTTTTGCTTTGTTTTGGTTGAAAATGCAAAATAAACATGCTTATAAAAAATATTAATAATAATTCCAAGATGCACTCTTTCAAGTATGCAGAATTAGGGACCACCCATGCCAAAAAATCACCATCTGCTCTTAAAATACTTCATGAGAACCTGGAGCTTAGGTTCCCTCCACCTGCCAGGGAAACATCCTTTACGATGCAACTTTTACAACGCAGTGCCTTTACAACGCAGGTTTTTCAACGCAAGTCATTACAACGACTTGCGCTGGGGGGCGCTCTAGGATAGGTAATAGTTTAATTTACTATCCAACACCTTCCCTACTATCCTTGGGGACTGGAGTTGGAATAGTAAATGAAACTATTCACTATCCAGCACCCCTCAACGCAAGTCGTTGTAATGACTTGCGTTGAAAAACCTGCGTTGTAAAGGCATGCGTGGTAAAAGCATGCGTTGTAACAACGTACATCCCACCTGCCATATGTTTTTTATTTGTTAGCTGTGTGTAGAAAATCTATTTTCATTAGTACATACTCAACCTTGAGTCTACTAATTGTAGCACAGCCACCAATTTTAGTAACTGGTTGGTGGGGGGGATTCACTTGTCAATCAGGAGTTACTGCCTTCATTTGTGGCAAGCTGGGCCTTTTACAGCTGATATTCACTAGGCAGCCTACTATTGAACCCACGTCTTAGCCCCAAGTATACCACTTTGGTACTTGTCTCTGAGGGTAGCGAAGCAGAGAAGTCCAAAGCTTATTAGGAAGGTGGTGTGGGCTCATGATCCAGAGTTGAGCAAAGTGCACAATAACTATTACAAATCAATACCCAGCCAGTGTGTTGGCTTGTGAATAGACAGTGCTTTAATTTCCACACAGCTAATTACTACACATATGAATGGAGACCAACCTAGACAAGCTATTGGTAAAAGCTGTAGGTAAAATTTCGACTAAGGGGATCATTTGTAGTTTGGAGAAGTAAAAGGTGCACAGTAAAACATCTGGACTCCCCACCACTAAACCCACATTTCTCCATCTCAAGTAGGGAGGGTGTGGTATCTCCCTCTTTGACCCCCCGGCGGCTCCGCGTGTAATGGTGCTGCTCGCGGTGACATCATTTAGAATGTCACCGCGACCAGCGTTCCAAGGTGAGCGCCGGGGACACTGAGGCGGTGACAGCGACTGTGAGGCTGTGGCTGAGGTCGCAGATGCTGAACTTATTGTCAAATAAACTTCTTCTGTTCTAACTCATGACGGCTCCGTCTGTCAATTGAGGCCGACACTACACTGGCGACGAGGGTGACCTTCTGCGACCTTAACACGCTGGTGGAAAGCAGCTGACTCGTAAAAGCAGCCGGCTGACTGGAGGAGTTTGGAGTTGCCGTGGTAACCGTGAAAGCGGTGCTGTGAGCCCACGGCGAAGGGAGAGGAGAATAAAGGAAGAATCGGTACCTGTATTTATATGCACTGAAGCAGACACGGGTTGGCGTTTACCCTTCACCTCATCGCCTCAATGAAGTAAGGTAACGCGTGTCTGCGCGCATTGAGATATTCTCCCGAAGACTCTACTTTAGTCACCGCCGATGGCGTTTGTGTAACATACATAGAGGGTGTGAAGTACGTCTGTGTGCCAGCCTGCGCGCCGTGTCAGATAAGAAGAGCCACGCAGCTGCAGCTGTCAAAGTGGAAGTAAGCCCGGTTGGTTTGAGAACCTGCAGTGCGCAGCCTTAACTCATGCGCTGTGTCTCAATCGGAAGAGGGCAAAACACGGACATTGTACCGTTTCTATGGCTCTGTGAGTGGTCTGCCTAGTCTAAGTAACGAACAGTGCAGAATTTGAGTGGCATTTGCGAGCTCAGCGTAGTGAAGGGGCTCGAACTGTGCCAGATTATAAAGAGCCAGAGCATACCACAACTGCGTGGGTTGAAGTATTACCTAGCGTTCAGCTGTAGTCTGGTGAGGAACTCTTCATGCAGTGACCCTGCTGGATCTAGGAAGTTCCGCCGCCAGCTCGTGGGTCTGGCATCATCCTCTCTCACCACCACAGAGAGCGACAGGGGAACTGTGTCTGTGGAAGTAGACGTACCTTTTGTGCCTTGTCGGTGGATTCTCCTGCGTGTGTGGAGAACTTTTGGTGATTTTGTTTTTTTGAACAGACACTTATGGGTGCGCATAGACAACTCATGAGGAACATGGAGTCCAGTCCTGACAGATGTCATCAAGGATAAAGAGCTGCATCTTTACAAAACGTAGACTTTTCTTAGGGCAGACTTGGCGTAGGGCTCATTCTGCCAAGGAGTGTATGTCTGTAAACATAAGGGGAGTGTCGTTGTTTTGCAATTGGGTCATTCACTTTCTTTTTTTTTGTCCTGTCCCTTCCATGTGGTAATAACTCATGTAGGTCTAGTATTTAGGGCCCCTAGTAGCATCGCAAGGCATACCTGCTTAGCACAGGCTGTAAGCGTTTAACCTCTCTGAGTCCCACAAGGGGGGTTGGTGCGGAAACTCGCGGAGCCGCCGGGGGGTCAAAGAGGGAGATACCACAGAGGGCTACCCTAAGTTCTCGAAGGTAGTACCTAAGATTCCTCCACTGTTGGTAAACTATTACCAAATAGCCGAGCAGCAAATGGCCATGGAAATGTGGATGAGGATTCCACAATAAATACTTTTGTAAGCAAATTAATAGTAGAAGGTTGCAAATGTAATGTCTTAATTGTGGTAAATAAGAAGTATTTTTGCTTAGCATTGATACGAGTGAGACTTTAGGCATACTCGTGATTTCTGTTGCACATTTTTAATGCGGGTGGATTACAAAACCTGATCTTATATGTCCCCTGCGGCCTGTGCACAATGGAGCCTCAATTGTAATCCTCACTGTCTAGTTAATTATATGAAATTCAGTCTGGTCATTGGTCTTGTCTCGCACTGTAATATTTATAAAATGCAATTATGTGTGATGTTCATGAAGAAGATTAGTTTTCTAACAGTATACAAATTGAAGGTCATTACCTCGCCCGAATGGAGTTGCTGTTTATATTCTAAATGTTGTATTGTTTTCTTTGTAGGTCACAGTATAGCACATTTGATGAGTTTTCTATTTACCTATACTTTATGTTAAGGTACTGCGGGGAATGAGATTTTGATATCGTTTCTGATTACCTAGATACCTATCTCATTCTTCCTTTGGATCGATTATTTTCTGTCATTGAGTAAAAGGCAAACCCACATAGGTTAAATCAACCCCATAGACTGACGCAACTCTGAAGAACCACTTACGACTGATAAAGTTTTAAAAATTTAATATAAAATCAGAATTAATTGCATATACAATCCTCTCAAGATAAGATTCAACAAGTAGACAGGAACTAAAAGGAACATAAATTCCCTAAAGAATCTAAGTCTACAAAGGAATACAATTAATATCAATTCCAGAATCAACAGATTAAAAAGCATAAACACAAAGTGGTTCCGTTGCGTCATCTACAAAAAGAATAAACAAGTTAAATCTGTCCCTACTCTATGCTAGGTGACATCCCTACTTCGCAAGTTCCTTACCTAAAAAAGGTGTCAGCAGTTTGACTTCCAAAGAAGTTCAAACTCTCTTAGCCTCTTAATGGTAACTTATATCGAGAAGCAGTACCCTTTCTGCCTACCCATCCGCTCTCTAAGGGTCCTCGGCCTACTGCTCTCTTGCGCTCTGCTCTCAGATCTTCTGTTCTGCGCTAACTTCTCCCCGGGGTGCTGTCCCTAAATACACAATCACAGTATGGATGGAACGCCCCTCTGACGCCCACCACGTACACATTTACACATGATGTCATTTCTGGTTCTTTCCATAGCTTCATCTCTTCGAGACGTCCGTTAAGTTGACCTTTCTTCTTGGGCACCATCTTCGTCTTCGTGCTGGTGACTTCATTGACATTCCATTTGACACTTTCAGAGCAAAGTCTATCACCTCAACAGAACTCTATTCTTTATGATTGTATTCGTAACCTCGTTTGGTCCTGTGAACGGTCATTTCTAAACAAGACCCAAATTCCAAGCGTCTCTTATCTCACTTAGGCCATAAACTTCGTCCAGCATTGTCACCTTAAATCTAGCAAGACCTTTGACTCTTGTCTCGCATGTTCAGATCAAGGCTATTCCCTATTCCTGTGAGCCCACTAAATTACGTGCAGCGGACTACACTCTTGCGAACCCTTGGTCAGTTAGGTTAAAATCACACATGACCACACTATTCTAAAATTCCTACAACTCTTCTACACAGTATAACCTTTAACACACATTTATATATAATTGAATCAGTAAATCAGTGATTATACTTGAAATCCATGTTACATAAAATACAACGTTTATATTCTCGTGCTTACACCGTGCTATATAGTCTACACATTTCTTTACTTTACGTTTCACCGCTTTCTCCGTCTAATAATTACACACGTATTTTCAGTTTAGCACGTTCTACTGTTCGTAAGCATTTCTACACATTTCTATATTAGACCACTATATATATGCGGTCTTTCTAATGCATTTCTAAAGTGAATACAGATACATTTCCCATTAATTTGGTTACATCGGCTAAGTTTATACTACGAATGCTATTTCACGTTACAACTTCTACGTTTATGCGATATGCTTGTAAATATGGTACAGATATATTTTTCATTCAAATTGCGCTCTCTCAGTTCCCCCCTTTGATGACCTCCGGGGTCATCACTAAAATTGCAATTTGAATGACACTTTACACAGAACTAGTTACAAGGTTCCCTCTTTTTATCGTTTCGAGAGCTCTTAAACTTTTATACTGTTGATCTTGTAAAGCAGCTAATCTCCTTTCTTGCTCTCTCATGGACCTTTGTAACCGGTTTGACCTATACCATTTATAAAATTTCACTAAACCCAACAATGTAATTATGCAAATCAATATTATTAACACAGGTTTCAATATGTACCACATAACACTTTTACCAAGATTGGCAAACCAACTTCCAACTTTTCCTACTCCATGACCTACTTTTTCCCAAACATTTACTTTTGTTAAATCTTCGATTTCTTTATGTATCTCTGTAATATTCCGTATAACTTTCTCAAGTGGTTTTGAATTGTCTGGAATGTAAGTACAACATTCTTGGACCTTCAAAGCCTTGCAGACTCCGCCCTCTTTCGCTAGCAGAACATCTAAAGCAAGACGGTTTTGAAGAACCATTGCCCTAATCGACTGCATCTCTCCTTCTACTAGCATTAATGACCTTGCAGTACTTGCAGACAGTCTATCTACAACTGTAGCTAATCTCCTGATCTTAACATCGTTAAGTATTAAACCTAACATAGGAAACATTGCTCCAAATATGTCTCCAACTACTTCAGCATCTCCTATTTCCCTTTTCGCTCTTGTCGAAGCCTTTCCTTCTATGATCGCTAAATCCTTTGCATGATATATTTTGGGGAAGACAATTGCCAAGTAACACGAACCATACCAATTGTCAGGCAGTTTTACATAGGAATTTCTTCCACATACAAAATATACATTAGGAATAGCTTGCATCCCTTTCATAAAATCTTTCGTATAGTACTCTAACCTAAAAGCATGTTCGCAATTTACTTCACCTACAAATACACTCTCATAATATGTCTTGCTTCGAGTTAAACATAACTTTCCTTTCTGCGTTCTATCCAAAGCTATTGGACCATTGCTACCCTTCTTCTTGTGTGCTTTTTCTTCTTCGGTCCAATCAGTTTTCCACTGTCCTGACATTTTTAGAATCTTCTGCCTTCTGTACCGGTCATCTACCTGTCCTATGAACTTTTTCTCTACCTCTGACACTTTGCAAGTCAGATTGTTTCTGCATGCATATGAAGTATCTAGTGTATCCCAAGGAAGAAAGAATTTTGCTAATCTATCTTCCTTTTTGTAATAGTCCCACTTATTCATTTGTTTATAATTCGGGACTTCAGGCAGTACCGAATCATAATTTGAAAAGTAGTACTCAAACCCTTCTCTACCATAAAATATACTGAGCAATAAACTACATGTTATCCCATAAGTCAGTGGGAGATGATGATATCTGATGCCTTCATCTACGGAAGCCGGCAATTGCATGCAAACATAACAATCTTTGGCCTCCATGCCATCAATATACTCGTACAATAGCTTGGCATATGCGTTTGATCTAAAATTTCCCTGCGACTCGTCTACGTGTAACCTACGAGCTTCATTTGCCAGTAACGTCTTTTCACGGATGACATTGCTCTCCTCCTTCTTCCCAACAAGAGCAGGTTTCAAAGTCGTTACAGGCTTTACATCTGTTGTCTCCTTTTCACTTGTATGTCCTACTATGTATGATATGGTAACTACTGTAATAATAAGAAAAATTACTACCGCTATTAGTGTACCTATTATGCATTTGGCTTTTCGGTTTGGGTTGCCATTCTCCATGTTATCAAAACAGCGTAGCTCTTTCCTTTTCGAAGAAAAGTTTCTTTTCAAGTCTTTGTCTTGCTTTGTTTGCTTTCTCAGTCTGTGAAGCGCTCTTTAGCAACAAAAGTCTCTTTTCACAACAATGTCTTTTTCTCTTCAGTAATAGGCAACACTAACCCTTCTCCGTCCTCTAAATGTAATCCCTAATTTTATTCTTCTTTCCACTCGGCGCTAGGTTATCTTCTTCTTCTTTATAGCTTAAACACAAAAAGTCTTTATGCATCTACAATGATTCTCGTACCTGCAGCTCTAATAACATGTTCCAATAGTTCTAAACGAATGACTTTTTCTTCTTGTTCTGGTATTTGATGACCAAAAGTCGGAAACTCTAATCGATTCAGTACTAGGTCTTTGATCCGACTTAGGTAAAGGGGAATGGGAAGTGTGAAAGTCAGTAACCCCTCAGTCTCGATTCCAGGCGTCAACATCCATATCTCCACTGCCACAAATGGATCGAGATTGATCACTTGCACTTCTCTCACTCTCCCAGATCTCTGTCCCCAAGACATCTGCTAGATAAGTCCACTCTGGGGTGGCGTACCTTCTGCAGGGCACACGTACCCTTCTTGATCTTCTCGGACTCTCAGAACCTGAATCCGTAGGTTCTTCGTCTAGCTCTGAATCTTCAGAAATCGGGACAAGGGTGCTCTCTGGATTTGCTTTTAAGCTTGACCTTCTCCTTCTTTCCGGCCAACTAGCTTCTCCATTCCTTGTCCTCCTGCTCCTTGTTCTTGGACTCGTCTCTTGGTCACTTGCAGCTTGTTCGGTATCTGACTCGAACTCCCAGCTACTTTCCTCTTCTGAGACGACTTCGGTCTCACTGGTGTCCTGACCGTCGTCGGCCTGCTCCGACACAGGCTCAGCCTCTTCAATCACCTCTACAGCTTGGCTTTCCCTCTCTGTGGCTTCTCCGCTTTCCGCTGGATTCTCATCCGAGAGAGGAGCTGTTTCTTCCAGAGGTGCTGGAACTCTTCGGGTGTGTGAGGCATGTATCCAGTTGGGCAAGCCTCCACACTTTACAGCAGTGTTCGTAACTAGTATGACTTGGAACGGTACTCGCCAGCGCACGTCTAGACAGTTCTTCCTGACATGCTTCTTCACCAGGACCCAGTCCCCTGGACACAAGTCATGGCACAAGTCTTGTGCTGATGGAACCTCTGCAGCCTGGACCTGGAGGGACACAGAATGAATGGCATCAGATAGTCCCTTGCAGTAGTCGAAGATCAAATCGTCTGTGATGTTCAACAACGCTGCAGTCGGAACCCATGGCAATCTCATAGCTCTTCCCATTAGCACCTCGTGTGGAGAAAGACCTGTTCTTCTATCTGGTGTGCTACGTATGCTCATAAGAACCAATGGAAGTGCATCTGGCCAACTCAGAGATGTCGATGAACAAACTTTGGCAAGTCTGGATTTAATTGTGCTGTTGATTTGCTCTACAATCCCCGAAGCTTCTGGTCGATAACTACAGTGGAGCTTCTGGTCAATACTCAAGGCTGAACATAGCATCTTCACTATTTCGCTGTTGAAATGAGTTCCTCTGTCCGATTCCAAAGAGGATGGCACCCCGAACCTCGGTATCAACTCTCTAAGCAACAATTTTGCTACTGTAAGTGTATCGCACCTACGTGTCGGGTAAGCTTCAACCCATCTAGAAAATATACAGACAATCACTAAGACATATCTGAGTCGATTGCACTTAGGCATTTCAATAAAATCCAGCTGCATTCTATTGAAAGGCCCCCCAGACCTCCCTATGTGACTCAAAGTAACTGGTGTTCTCTTTCCTACGTTTAGTTGCTGACAGATCGCACAACGCTGACATACTGCTTCTGCCGCTACTCTAAACTTCGGGTTATACCACGTTTGTCTGAATACTCTCACCATAGCATCTCTACCTATGTGTGCTGGTCCGTGCAATATCCTTGCCATTGGACTAACAAGTTCGTTTGGTAAAACTGCTCTCCCATCTGCAGAAATCCAAAAATTCATTTCACTTTTGGTACATCCAGCTGTCTCCCATGCTTTTTTCTCATCATCTGGAGCATTTTCCTGAACACACTTTAATTCGTCCCACGTATCTACAGTGTCTAACAACATAGTCAACTCAGTTCTTTCCTGTATTCCCCCCACTTCTACATTGGTGTGAGAATACCCCTGTTCTGCACAATAACGTGCAACTTCGTCTGCGTAGCGGTTACCTTGCGACACAAAGTCTGTATTCTTCGTGTGCGCGGCGCATTTGACAACCGCTATGGCTGTCGGACCTTGCAATGCTTCTAACAATAATCTCACGAATTCTCCATTCCTAATAGGAGAACCCGAGGAGGTCATGTAACCTCTTTGAGACCATAACTGCCCGTAATCGTGAACTACCCCGAAACCATACTGGCTATCGGTGTATATGGTGACTCGAATTTTGTTGCCTGCCAAACAAGCACGGGTCAAAGCAATAATTTCAGCTACCTGAGCGGAATGTACTCCTTCCAGGCAAGCGGCTTCCACAACTCTGGTGATTGTACAAACTGCATATGCTGCTCTCAGCTGACCGATATCGTCTCTTACGCATGAACCATCAACAAAGAATATTTCATCGGGGTCAGTCAATGGCTCATCTACGATATCTGGTCTCGGTTTGGTGCATAGTTCAGTCACATCAAGGCAGTCATGATCTGTACAAATTTCATCATCAATATCATTTGGAAGTGGCATCAAAGTAGCAGGATTCAAGACAGAGCATCTCTTTAGGGTCACATTCTCAGCAGCCAATATGACTTGCTCGTAGCGTGTGAGCCTACTATTTGTCAAATGCTGAGTCTTAGTCCTGGTCATTAACAATTCCACAGAATGCGGTACGTACACCACTAACTGATGTCCCATTACCACATTTTCACATCTTTCAATGCTGACACCCGTTGCAGCTACGGATTTGAGACATCCGGGCAACGCTGCGGCTACTGGATCTAATGTAGCCGAAAAGTAAGCAACTGGCCTACGCGCATTCCCGTGTATCTGGGCCAAAACTGCTAAAGCACAACCTTCTCTCTCGCAGCAGTAAAGCAAGAATGGTTTTTCGTAATCAGGCATTCCTAAAGCCGGGGCACGACACAAGTCCTCCCTCAGCTGCAAAAATGCCATCAAACAATCTTTGTCCCATGGTACCGGATCACTCACTCCCTTGTGCGTCAGTTTTAGTAAAGGTTTTGCCTTCAGTGAAAAGTTGGCTATCCACTGCCGACAATAACCGACCATGCCTAGAAACATCCTGACTTCTCTTTGTGTTTTAGGCGCGTTCATTTTCATGATCGCCTCTATTCTGTCTGGAGACACCTTCCGTTTTCCCTTTTCAATCCAGTGGCCCAAGTATTGCACTTCAGTCAGACAATACTGCAATTTACTTGGAGACACCTTGTGTCCGTTCTCGGCCAAATGATTTAACAAGGTGATGGTGTCTACCTTGCAAGCTTCCTCAGTTTCTGACGCCACTAGGAGGTCGTCTATGTACTGGACCAGAACTGAGTTCTTGGGCAGCACTAGACTTTCAAGATTTTTCTTCAGCAGCTGGTTAAAAATCGATGGGCTTTCTGTATACCCCTGGGGAATACGACACCATGTTAGAACGCGATTTTCCAGCTTAAAAGCGAACAGATACTGGCTCTCCTCATCTAAAGGGATCGAAAAGAAAGCCTGACACAAATCTATCACTGTGAACCATTCAGCTTGGAACGGTATCTGAAACAATATCACTGATGGATTCGGTACCACTGGACAACATGAAACAACGATATTATTAATCTTTCGAAGATCCTGCACTATTCTGTATTTCCCACTAGGTTTCTGCAAACCCATGATCGGGGAGTTACATGGACTTCCCACGATCTCCTTCAGTATTCCCTGTTTAATCATGGATTCGATCACAGGCTTTATCCCTGCAATTGTCTCCGGTGTCAACTTATATTGTGGTGTTCTTGGATACTCGGCATTGGGTTTTACCATGATCTTTACTGGTTCTACCCCTTTGATCAGTCCTATTTCTTCTCCAGTAAAATCCCACACCTCAGCTGACACTGTCTCCTTCAGGTCCTGTGGAAGCTCCTCCACCGTTAGGGTAGGATATAGTTCCACGCATCCCTGCGAGTTTACAACCTTAAAATCGGCATCATCATCGTTAGTCTGCACTTCTACTCCTTCAGGTGTGCAATATATGGTGCAATTTAATTTACACAACAGATCTCTTCCTAGCAGACACACAGGGCTAGAATCACAAATCACAAACTGATGTTCATCACTATAATTTCCTATCTTCACTGACACTGGTTCAGTCAGAGGATTCGTCATTCTCCTATTTGCAACTCCTACCACCTGAATCGTCTCTCCCGACATTGGCAAACCCGGGACTACCGCTGATCTCAAAGTGGATCGAGTGGCCCCCGTATCTACCAAAAAGGTCGTAGGACATCCAGCCACCTCAGCTTCTACGTATGGTCCTCTCTGGTCTACCTCCAGGGCTGCTCCTAGAGTACAGTCTTCTTCCCTATTCACTCGTTGCCCTGTAAGAGGATCAACGTAGTAGCATTCTTCTCCTCCTACGAACAGTGGCAGTTGCCTATAGGTTTTCCCTCCATTTGTAATTCGAGGCGGTTGAGGGAACGGTGCTCGAGGAGTCTGAGTCCCCCTTTGATAAACTTTCCCTTCGGGACTGCTGTTCCCTTCACCATGCTGGTTTGAACCTCATCCTCCTCCTGTTCTAATTCCCCCGTCTCGACATTATAGGGACACTCGCGTCTCCAATGTCCCACCTCGTTACACTGATGGCACCTCGTTGTCTTTTTCAGTGTCGCGATATCTACCCTTGGTCTCGGTCTTTCTTCCTCATCTCTGCTTTGATTATTCTGTTTCTTTCCTAGTGTTCCTGTTCCCTGTTGCCGCTGTCCACCCTTTCCAGCTGATTGCATCTGCACCAACATCAGCTTTTCCTTCAGTTTCTTTGCTTTTGAATCTATTTCATCGCTACAGTACCTTGCATACCTCAGAATCTCATCTAAAGGTTTGTTTTGCCAACAAATCAAATGCTGTTGAATCATCAGGCTTATGTCTGGCCTCAATCCTAGGACAAACTTCGACACAAACTGTCCTATGTCTTTAGGATCCATCACGTCCAACCCACTGTACTGTTTGAATGCTTTCAGCAATCTCTCATAGAACTCGTGAACGGTCTCTTTAGGTTCCTGAGTTGTTCGATCTATCTTAACCCAGTCTATGTCCTGCACCAGCACCTTCTCTTTTAACCATGCAATTACCCTCTCGTACTTTTCCATGACTCTCTCTGATGGACCATTCGTCTGGGCATCCCTCGCGGGTTCACAAATGGGCCATTCGACACTAAGTTTGCATGCCGTCCACAAATCTCCGGGTACTACGATATCAAACAGGGTGTTCAAATCGATCCACAGTACCTTAGAGATCTTCACAAACCTCTCTACCTGCTTATACCACTCGACGGGGTTTTCCCTGAGCTTTGGAAAGAAATTGGTAAATGCCGCTAAATCCCCCCTACTCCAGGGCACATGCACGTAGCTTCCGTTCGCGATTTCTCGCAAAGGGAAAGCTTCCATTCGCATTATCTCTCCATCCTGGGACCTCGCAAGTGTACTCCTTCTGACGGATCCCCTCTTAGACCATCTTTCCTCCCATTTATCCAAATCCCTCCATACTCTGATACTCAGGATCAGTTCCTTTATGTGTACTTTCAGCCCAATCGTCCTACGCTCATCTAGATCCTGATCCGTGCAATTTAGCCTATGGTTGCCCTGTAAAGCTTTAGTTCGTGACATGTCTATCATATACCTGTCTGCCAATTCAGATAATTTTTCATGAACCGACCTTGCTTTCCGAGTAACATCCTTAGACATAAACAGTATTTCATCATGATCATACAGTTCTATCCTTTCCATTGGCAATGTGCCGTCTATGATTTCATCCAAATCTGATTTCAAACTCATTACATCGAGCCGTTTTGCTTTTATCTCAGCTCTCAGTACCTCACTCCTAGGTTGTTCGTTTACTTCCCTCTCACCCCCACTACGAGCCCTACGTCTCGGTGTAGGTGAGTTATGAGGCGTCCTTCTTGTTTCTTTTTGTTCCCACCTCTCTAGATCCCAAGCTCTTCCATCCTCCCTTGGGGTATGGTGGAACAATGTTCTATCCCCCATTACTGCGTTCTGTCTTTTCGGCTCGGTCTCTCTAGATGCAAGATAGGATCCTCCGTTCTGTTCTACATCACTGCAACTCCCTTGCTGTCTGGTGTCACTCAATAAACGATAAGGTCCTTCACGGTCCTCCATGTTCCCGCGATCCCGTCCGTGATCACTGGATGTATGGCGAGACCTTTCGCGACTCTCCATATTCTCGTGACTCCAATGTCGCACATTCTCATCTGGGGCATGGTGAGTGCACCTGAAACTATTTCGGTACTCCTGTGTCTTACGTTCTCCCTCACTAAGAATGAGGCGAGGCACTCCCCCACACCCTGCACTCCTGTCTTCACACATTTGTCTATTGCCACTGATGGTATGGCAAGTATCTCCCTTGCTTCCTTGACTCCCTCTCTCCCACTCTGGGCTGCTTTCGCCAGCTCCGCAGTGAGAGAGGATCCTGTTATCCTGATCTCTCCATTCTGCTTCTGTTTCTAACTTTTTATTCTGAGTCTCTTCGGCGGCATCCCATTCTTTCAAATACTCCCTTAATTCCTTAAAGGTTTTCGGTTTCGGTCCCCTCAAATCCATCTGTCCTCTCTGACCCCCTTGTTCTATCCAGGGACCCGTTGCTGAATCCAATGGGGTACTCCGACTCTTTGGTCCTAACAACTGCCTTTGGGAATTGATCATATTATTCCTACTTTCCATCTCTGCCCTTTCCCTGTCCCATCGTGCCTGTTCCTCCTGCTGGGCTCCCTCGGGATTGTAGATTGACACTATAGGACCTATGGTAACAGGTACTTGTAGAGCATCTGGCAATTGATACGACCTTGCATGCTGCGTTTCTGGCACCTTCTGGACCACAAATCTTCCTACTACTCTCTGTACGGGACTAGATTGAGGTACTTCCTCACCTTTCTTGGAATCCCACTCTGATGTGGGGAGCGGTTTATATTCCCCCCACCTAGCCCCGTCCCCTTGCTGTAGTTCGGGACTTTCGGCTTCTCTGTTGTACGGAGGTGGTCTATCTAATAATAGCCTCTCTATCAGATCCTCATCCGGCTCGCTATCCTCATCTTCTTCTAGAGGTTTCTTTTCTCCCGTAGTCTCTAACATTGTGAACAGTTTGTCTGCTTCTATTTTTTGCACCCTCCACTTTTTAGCTTCATCGTCCCATTTAGCATCCTGCACTGCTTTTACCGATCGTCTCACTCTTTCTTGGCGCCTATTCAAGCTCTTTTCGTGTGCCGTTCTAAACCATGCACTAAGGGCTTCGAACTGTGTTGGCCTCGGTAGAGGTCTTGTTGCAAGCATTACCGCTTTCAGTTGGTTCAATACTTCTATCCTAAACGTCCCGTATCTCGGGAACGTCAGTTCCTCATTTCCTTCTGTTAGCTTACTCCACTCGGAGATCCATAGTATGGAGTGTAATCCTACATTCACAGCCATATAATAAGCTGGTGTGCCTTCTGGTGGAGCTTCTTCCCCTGCATACAAGCTTCCTCTATCTCTCTTAAAGATCGCCCTTAAACGTTTAAAACACTTCATTTTCAAATCTACGATTTTCCTTATTTCTCTTATTTACTTCCCGATGACAAACACCCAATCCCTACGCGGCTCTCGCTGACCAGCCTATCCCAGCGCGGTTCTACACTGACCGACCAATCCCAGCGCGGCTCTACGCTGACGTCACTCGTCCCCTCTGCAGCAGTTCCCCTCCTTTCTCAGCTCGTCTCACGATCTTGCATGCGTTTTCATTCATACGCCGAAAAATGACTACTTCCGTCCAAGCGATCACTTTTCTTGACTGTACGTCCACAGTCTAACTGTAATTGTCACCTCAACTGACGAGACGTCTTCCTCTCACTTCAGACGCTCGCCTTAACTGATAGGTGAAGTAGTGTGGCTCACTGGTTAGAGGCGGCAGACCCGAGAGCAGAGGACGGCCCGGACCAGGGTTCGATTCCCGGCGCGGGAGGTTTCTGGACCAGGGTCAGCGGACTCGATAATTCTCTCGCCTCGGTGCCCACTCTGATCAGCGATCACACTCGGCAACTCTGGGCATTAGCTTGCCTCATCTTCACTAACGGCCCCACCAGACCGCCGGGGATGCCTGGTCTCACCCTGGAGATACCCATTAAGGGACCATCTCTCAGGGAAGCCAGGAAGGGTTTCGCAGCGGTCGAAGCGCCTTGGGACCCTAGGGGTAAGTAGTGCGCTATATAAATGCCTATACATAGGTTACTTACACACAGTAAACGTCCGACCAGCGTCCGTTACTCATACACTCACTCTGTCACTCCCCCTATCATCGGTCCTTCGGGCGATCAATGGTACCTCATGACCCCCTTTACAATGGTAGACAATTACTCTGGGTGTTCGATACACCCGAACCACTTAAGCCCTTCTCTGGATCTTAAGATTTTATCCGGTTGCGCGCGCTCACAACCTTCCCTCAATCACACTACAGGCATTCAACTCCGCTTGACATTACAACACAAAACACCGCAATCTGGCAACGCATGACCCTTATACTCACTCTCGACCGACTCTGCTGCTTTTCTCTCGCACCGTCAGCACCTTCTTCGGCAGGGATTCTTCTTCTGGTCGTCGATGACTAGGGACCTTGGGGTAATCTAGACCTGACCTAGGTTGCCTTCCTCAAGAAGAAAACCATCCTCTGCTACCAACTGCGGGGAATGAGATTTTGATATCGTTTCTGATTACCTAGATACCTATCTCATTCTTCCTTTGGATCGATTATTTTCTGTCATTGAGTAAAAGGCAAACCCACATAGGTTAAATCAACCCCATAGACTGACGCAACTCTGAAGAACCACTTACGACTGATAAAGTTTTAAAAATTTAATATAAAATCAGAATTAATTGCATATACAATCCTCTCAAGATAAGATTCAACAAGTAGACAGGAACTAAAAGGAACATAAATTCCCTAAAGAATCTAAGTCTACAAAGGAATACAATTAATATCAATTCCAGAATCAACAGATTAAAAAGCATAAACACAAAGTGGTTCCGTTGCGTCATCTACAAAAAGAATAAACAAGTTAAATCTGTCCCTACTCTATGCTAGGTGACATCCCTACTTCGCAAGTTCCTTACCTAAAAAAGGTGTCAGCAGTTTGACTTCCAAAGAAGTTCAAACTCTCTTAGCCTCTTAATGGTAACTTATATCGAGAAGCAGTACCCTTTCTGCCTACCCATCCGCTCTCTAAGGGTCCTCGGCCTACTGCTCTCTTGCGCTCTGCTCTCAGATCTTCTGTTCTGTGCTAACTTCTCCCCGGGGTGCTGTCCCTAAATACACAATCACAGTATGGATGGAACGCCCCTCTGACGCCCACCACGTACACATTTACACATGATGTCATTTCTGGTTCTTTCCATAGCTTCATCTCTTCGAGTCGTCCGTTAAGTTGACCTTTCTTCTTGGGCACCATCTTCGTCTTCGTGCTGGTGACTTCATTGACATTCCATTTGACAGTTTCAGAGCAAAGTCTATCACCTCAACAGAACTCTATTCTTTATGATTGTATTCGTAACCTCGTTTGGTCCTGTGAACGGTCATTTCTAAACAAGACCCAAATTCCAAGCGTCTCTTATCTCACTTAGGCCATAAACTTCGTCCAGCATTGTCACCTTAAATCTAGCAAGACCTTTGACTCTTGTCTCGCACGTTCAGATCAAGGCTATTCCCTATTCCTGTGAGCCCACTAAATTACGTGCAGCGGACTACACTCTTGCGAACCCTTGGTCAGTTAGGTTAAAATCACACATGACCACACTATTCTAAAATTCCTACAACTCTTCTACACAGTATAACCTTTAACACACATTTATATATAATTGAATCAGCAAATCAGTGATTATACTTGAAATCCATGTTACATAAAATACAACGTTTATATTCTCGTGCTTACACCGTGCTATATAGTCTACACATTTCTTTACTTTACGTTTCACCGCTTTCTCCGTCTAATAATTACACACGTATTTTCAGTTTAGCACGTTCTACTGTTCGTAAGCATTTCTACACATTTCTATATTAGACCACTATATATATGCGGTCTTTCTAATGCATTTCTAAAGTGAATACAGATACATTTCCCATTAATTTGGTTACATCGGCTAACTTTATACTACGAATGCTATTTCACGTTACAACTTCTACGTTTATGCGATATGCTTGTAAATATGGTACAGATATATTTTTCATTCAAATTGCGCTCTCTCATATCTTTCATTGTCACTTCACAGTGACTGGACGGTTTTTCTGTCTAAAAAGGTATAAAAGTTCACCATTTTGGAAACAAGCCAGAGTTTCTTCCTGATTCCCATTGAAGCAGACTTCATGTCAAATCCCTATTTACTTTACTACTTATAATAGATAAGGGGTTCCTTCCTTTATCCTTCATGGAGCAGACTCTATGCTGGTCTGTTTATTATTCGGTACTTAGAATAATTTTCAGGGTCTCTCCTATCTTACTGGTCAGTCCGTATGACTAATGCTTCATGGTATTAAATAGACTTCTGCTAGACCGTATTCAGTGCTGACTATCTTAAAATCTTGCCCAATGTGTGGATTAGCAAGTGTGGATTTTCTTGTGTGGCTTCTCCAATGTGATTTCCTCTGGATACTATTATGATTTATGTTTATCCATCCATAGGCGCTTTTGTTGCAAGAAGCGCAGTCAGAGTTAATGTATCAGAAGGAATATGCCTCGTTATCCCCCAGTCTTTTTCCCCGCAGGGAATTACAACGCGGTCCTTACAACGACTGCGTTGTAATTCCGCATACCATTACCCCACGAGTCGTGACAACGACTTGCGGAGGGGGGCACTGGATGTTAGAATAGTCTAATTTATTATTCCAACTCCAGTCTGTGCGGACATTAGGACCTTCTCCCCCCTCCGCAAGTTGTTGTTCCGACTTGTGGAGTAATGGTATGTGGAATTAAAATGCGGTCGTTGTAACGACCGCGTTGTTATAATTCCCTGCGGGGAAAAAGTTTTGTGGTAAACCATCAGAAGACTGTTTAGTGTAGGGCTTCTGAAGCATGTTTTTTCACAAGCATTTGTAGTATATGCTAGGGGTTGGCAAAGTTTTGCACTATGCCCACATAATCTGGTGAGGTTGGGTAACTTTGGTCATGGTGAATCATAGTGAAATTTTTAAACAATGCAGAATTCATGTACACCCTTGCAAATGTATCTTGCTCCAGGACATGACATCCTGGAGAGGTTTACTGGGCAGGGGAGAACGGGTGGGGGGGCCGGGGAGGGTGGGAACCTAGAGGTAGGAATCATGGATTTCAGGGTCTGCCTTCCCATAATCACTATTAGGAGGTTCCAGAGTTGACAGCAGGGGAATAAGTGCAAGGTATGTGGTATGGTGCAATGGGTGGGATGAGCCAGACAGGAAAGATATGCCAGTCAGATGGCAGTAGCTTCTGAAAGCAGGGCCGAGGTGGGGAGGATGAGGGATCCATGACAATCAACATGGGGCTTCATCCAAGGGGCACCAGAGCTCTATTTAGCCTGTGCCGATGTAGCAGTTCCACTGCTGCTGAAAGCCGCAGACTCTGCCATCGCTTTTTAAACATTTTTTTAACTTCAGGAGCATCACACTTTGCACCGCACGTGAACATTTAAAAGGAGTTATCAAATGGCTAAGTTCCAGGAATTTGGAACTTTAAACACCCTAGATGGAGAAATGCAAGATTGATACGTGCTCGAATTCACAAGCATAGCAGAATGGCACGACAGAATGGAATTCATGAAAACATCTGACTTATGTCAGTTTGTCTAATTCGACAACAGGGGTCGCTCACTGTGAAGTATGCCAGAGCAGAGATCAAAGACATTTCTGATTAATTTTCGTATTTTCCATTTTTGCACTAGAATTTATTTTTGCTAACACTTCTCTTTTTCCTGCACCCTCTGAGAAAACTGGGGTTATAGATGCACGTTATCACATTTTCAACTGTGGAAGTGATTTTGGTGCAACTTGGTGCTCATCAGTGAGGAAAATGCACTTACAAATATTCTTGTATACCCAGGAACTTAAGATTGATCTAGGGTTCCAGGCAATTCAATAGGAGTTCCCTGACACATCTCAAACTTACTTCACGGAACACTCTTTGCAGTGGCGTAAGGATAGCCCCCGCAGACCTCACAGTGTGGTAGGTGGGGGACACCAAGCTTCAGGGTGCCCCTCCGGCACTGTGCACAAACATGCAGAGGTGAGAGCTTCTGACTGGGTCCGGAGCGTGGGCCCCCCCCTCCATGTACTTTGTTGGGGGGGCTCACTCAAGTTTCGTTATGCCATAGACTCATTGGAAAACTACGTAGCAGAGGCGCTGCCAGACCCACTTTAGCACCTTGAGCAGGCCTCCCCAGAGCACAGGGCACTGAACCGAGTGGCACTTGTCAGCATAACAGTCATCTCCTGTTCAGTTCACTTCTTGCAGTGACTTGGCTTTATGGGGGCTGTAGTTCACAGGCAGGCTACTCATCAAGGTGGCATGCCTGTTGAAGACTATATTCCCCAAAAGGCCTTCAAGGGTGCTTAATCTACCAAGACACAGTGTAATCCATTAGGACCCAGTCCCAGCATGCCTCGGTGGACATCATTGTTATATTTTGATTGAAGCTGTGTGGAGCAGGAGAGCAAGGCTGTACCTGCATTTCTCTCTCTCCACTACTCTAATGATGTGCGTCTGCTGTTTTTTAAAAATCTTTCTGGGACAGCTGGTCTCTATGCTTCAAATCTACATTTCCTCGATGTTCAAAGCATTTCTGTTCTTTCAAAGGGCTAAAAGTAAAAAAGCTTTCCCTACCAGATTTTTAAAATGGCAAAACTATGCCAATGACTTTATTTTTGTATAGCAGAAATGGACAGAGCGCAATGTAGTAAAAGCTGCCAAGTAATATTTGCTTTACTCTTGCCTCTTACACAGGAGGAAAACCAAATATGCAGTTGTTTGGTCTAAATTGTAACTTTCTTTTATGAACTGCATTACTTTTTAGACCATGTTGGGAAATCAAATGGCACAGATGTATGGTACTGTTTACACAAATTAATGATTGTTTTGATACAAATTAGTGACGCTCTGGCCAAGAGATGTTTTTTCTTGTTATATCAACTGTTTAAAGAGGACGGAAGGTGAGATGGAAGGATGGGGAAAACGATGGGGTGAGGGGGATTTATGGGACAAAGAGACAGAGGCATTAGAGAAGAGACAAATAGAATTGGGATAGGGATGAACTAGGATGGAGACAAAGAGAAGGGTGCGTTTGGAGGTGAGAGAGATTCTGAGACAATGAGGAACAAGGAAGATGAGAGAATAGGAAGGGTAGAAGGAAAAGAGACAAAGAGGCCCATTAGGATGGCGGGCGGATGGCCCCCGCCAGGCCAGCTGTAGCCACCGCTGGCCCGGTGGGGCAATCCGCCCGCAAGGCATGCATGATTGACGCCCGCCATATTAGTAAAGGAAAGGGGCATAATATGGTGGCGGTGTCTGCAAGACACCGCCATCTATATTATGATGCAGGGGGAGATCAGCCTTTCCATAGCAGGAAAGGCAGGTGTTTCTTGCTTTTGGGGGCCCGTTGCGAGCCCCCAGGGAGTTGGGGGGTTGGGCTGCACATGGGGGGGTACCAATGGTATCCCCCTGCATTTGCATGCACAAGGTGGCAGGCAACGAGCAGTGCCTGTCACGTTGTGCATGCAAATGCACAACATGCATTTTTTACATTGCGGCGGGTGCTGCTTACATCACAGCCCGTTGCAATGTAAAAAATGCGGGATTGGCCCGCCAGTGTGGCGGGCGCATCCTAATTTGAATGTCGGGACCGCCGCAACATCGGCGGTCGGTCCCGTGCTCCTATGCTGTGACGTGCGGACATCATCTGCCCACCATCGTAATAGGCCCAAAAGTGAGGAGAGAGGGAAATAAAAAGTGGGAGGAAAATGGGTGCATTGGAAAGAAAGAGAGAACAGGAGAAAGGATACACAGGAAAAGGGAGGAGAGAGGAAAAGGTGGAGATCAGAGAGATGGTGAGGTAATGGAAGGGGGAAAATAGAGGAAACATAGAAGAGATTAAAGGATATCCCTTATGGGGAGAAACAGGCTTGCTCACTCACAGCCATTCTGGATGTGGTTCCAAGTGGGGGTATTTATTTTTTCTGGCTACTCCCCTGGTCTATAGGCTGTGCATCACTCAGTAAACTAGTCAGTCATGTGTTGTATCCATTTATATTTCTTTCAGCCTTTGTGAATAAGTGAATGTTACAAATTTTGTTTCAGGGATAAAACAACATAGAAATTCAAACTGCCTCCCAATCATGGCAGACCGCTAGCATAACTCTACCTCTTCCTTATCTGTCAGCATTGCTAATTCTGCCTCATCCACTGCACTTCAAATCACTGTCAAATAGATGAAAAGTGTTCTGACAAACTATTGTTGAAAGAATATTGTGAAACAAAAATATTTTTTGGAAATATTGATATGTCAAAAATATCATGGGTCAGAATATTGCAACTAAGATTTATCTTTTTTGTTTAATATTGCTAATAATATTGTTGTGTGACATACTATAGTAATTTATATAGTTTTTAAGTGCATTCTGTGTATTTTTTATTCTTATGCACTGTGTTTGTTTTTAGAATGCTTGTACATTTTGAAAAATAATTTTAGGAATGGGATGCTGGGTTTACAGGGCTGGAAAGTGAGAAGTAATTTATTGTTTGATTTTTTAATGTTGTTATGTTTAAAATTGTGTTAAATTTGTATTTGCATTTTTTATAGAAAATTATTTTTATGAAATTGCATCTATACCTTTTCATAATTTTTTGTTTTGAATTCGATAAAGGTCACATTTGCATATGTGATGCTGTTTTAATTATATTAAAATGTTGCTATTTTTTGCATTTGTAATAATTGTTTAGTATATAATTTAATAAAACATGTTTGATTCTTTGAGAATATTTTTACATTGTATTTATTTTTCTGGTTTTAAAATAGAGTGATTTTGTAGTTTGCGTATTTACTCTATTGTGTATTTTAATTTATGTTATTTAATTTAATATTTTAAAAATGGTTCACTTTTTAATTTTTAATTCAAATCTATTTGTTTTATTAATTACAGTTGGTAATTTGAACTCTATAGTGCATATTTGTTATTTTTTCTTTGTTGGTAGTAGCACTTGTCAGTTTACATTTTTATGTTTTTGGTTATTCTTTATGGTAATTAAAGTGGATTTCTGCAATGCACACATTTTAGTGTAATGCATATATAAATTGGTAATTTTAGTGATTTCCCCCTAATGTCTTTACATTTGGAGTGGAAAAAGAAAATTTAACCCCCTCCTTCCAAATATTCCAATGTCTATCACTTTCCCTAATGTGGTGAAGTTTGGATTTTCAATACTAATCTGAACCCCTGAAAGTGCAACATTCTCGTTAATGTGGTTAAGGTTGGGGTCGGAATAGTGCATTGAGCCCCCCTTCAAAACTTTCCCCAATGTGATTTAGAGTTGGACTAGTAAACCCAAACCCCCAAAGTCCAACACTTTGCCTCATGTGTCTATGTTTGGAGAGAGCATAGTAAATCTAAACACCTCAATGTCCAACAATTTTCCAACGTGTTTGAGTTTGAAGTGGGTATAATAAATCTGAACCCCCACCACCCCAATGTTTAGCACTTTCCCCAATGTGGTTACGTTTGAAGTGGGAATAGTATATCAGACCATCTTCCCGCCCCCAAAGTCCAACAATTTACCGAATGTGATTGTGTTTGGAGTTGGAATAGTAAATTTGACACACCCAAAGTCCAACACTTTCTCCACAGGGGTTAAATTTGGAGTGGATATTGTAAATCTCATCTGCAAAAGTCAAGGACTTTCCCCACCGTGTTTCAGTTTGGACTAGGAATTGTAAATCTTAACCCCACTCCCCCCAAAGTCCAACGCTTACACTAATATAATTACATTCGAAGTAGGATTAGTAATTCTGAACACCCAAAGTCCAACACTTTCCCCAATGTAGTTAATTTCGATATGGGAATAGTATAGCTAAAGACCCCGCAAAGCCCAACACTTTCTACAATGTAGTTAATTTTGGTTTGGGATTAGTACATTTGAAGCCCACAAAGCTGAACGCTGTCCCTAATGTGGTTAAGTTTGGAGTGGGAATAGTAAACTCGACTTTCCACAAATTTTAACACTTTTTCCAAAGTGGGAATACTAAATGTGATATCAATAAATTGTTAGCATTTGCTTGTATTTTGCATGTGGTATATTAACAGGTTATGTTAAATTACAGGATATGTTTGCTTCTTAATATAGTTTGGTGTATGTTTGTTTAATGTAGTATTTATAAAGCACTGTTTTCTTAACATTTTATTTTAATAAATACCTTATTATTGCGCATTCTTTTTCAATAAATACAAGAAGTGTCAAACATTTTTTAATTTCAAACAACAATATTTATTTTTGCGTCCAAGTAATTGTAATATGATATATGTTGTAGAGTACATACATTTTTAACTATAGGTCTACATTTTTTAAAGATATTGCACAGTAATGTTTAACTAATATGTAATTCTTTACAATTAAGCTTGTAACATATTGAAAAGTGCTATAAAATTCGGTAACACACTTTAATCAGTTTTTTGCGATGTATGTTTAAAACGAAACATTTCCACATTTTTTACACAGAGTATTTTAACATTTGTTAACATGTTTATTATTTTATAAACATTAATACATAAAATACATTTTTAACATTGACATCTTTAGGATGGAAGTATTTTATTTTTATTTTTGTGCTACTTGTTTCCAGTTTCCCTGATTTTATAGTTTTTCATCATCACTTTGGGATGGTGGCAGAGTTTGCAGTCACAATTTCCCATTACTGCTCTCCAGTTTTAATGCTTATTTACTATGATTTGCATTACGGTTGTAGGTGATTTTAGTGTGTTTATGTAATTTTTCCCTTACAGGGTTTTATTTTCGAGCACCAGACCATATTTTTGAACTAGATGCATTTTTTTAAAGGAACAATAATTATTTTTGTAACCTAAAATGGTTTCTTTCTTTTTCCTTGATTTCTTCGGGCATAAATTATTTTAATCGAATATTTCAGATTTTTAATGAATTCCTTGCATCATTAAACTCATACTGAATCTTCTATTTTTCTCTGGTTAATTTTGTCCTAGCATTTTAACAGCTCATTGTAATTGATGTTTATGGCATTGTAATTTTGGTTTGTTATTTCACTGAGCAGGACTTCAACTACGAAATCATAAGTGTTATCTTATTCTATTTATGTACATTAGTGGGTGTGTAATATTAAGTCATTGTTTCTCATGGTTGCCTATTTAATTTGAATGTAGATTCTTTTGTATTGTTAGCATATTTATATATGTGTTTGAAAAATGTCTATTTAGTTAAAATGATGTTGGTTAATTTGCATTTTGTCTTCATATACTTTGGAATATTATAGTAAATGTTAAATATCAATCTGAATTTTTGTCTTTTGAATTAATATTTTATTCAGATTGTTATTTTAAGTTTGCTTTAATACCATTTAAGAATATATTCTAATAAAATATGTTTACGTATTAGGGAGGTTAAATGAAATTTATTTTGAATTATATAAACACTTAAATAGAGTTTAAATATGATAGAACTATCATGTTTGCTTTTTAACTTGTCTGCAAATTCTATGTCCATTGCCTATACAATTCACATAGATAATTTTCAAGGTGCCTCCATATGCCCTGATTAAACTGACAGTAAGACACCTTTTTTGTGATTATAGTTAGTTTTGTTTTATATGAGTTAGCATTTATATTAATTTGTACTTTCTTAGGTAAAAGTGTATAAACTATTGGGATGTTTGGATTTTGATATTGACTATGTATTTTGTACATTTGACTGAATGGTGGAGTTCATGATTTAAAAGTGTCATCTACCATTCCTATGTTATGTTGAGTTATGGATAGTAAATTGGTATTCGTTGCATAAACCATTATTTTTTATTGTAAAAAGGTGTCATTTTCAAGTCTGATTTGTAAGAGTTGGAATATGTCCAGATCTTCGTATTTTTTGGTGATACTGGTTTTTCCCCGGCTGTTTCACGCGTTCTAGCAATTAATTTTTTTAGGGTTGGTATTCTAAAGAGTTGGCATGTTCCTTGCTCAGGAACTTTGGTATAATATTTTTAAGTATCATTCCTGTTGTGAGTTCATATTGTCCTCTTTTAGGGCATGTAAACTATGTCTGATTCTATTTCAGAAATATTAGAGGATAGTTGTGTTACTTAACACTATTTAATATTCAGTCATAGCCCTACCATAGAATGCATTTGAATATTATTTGGTGCATTTCCAATATGTTTTGCCATTGGTTGCATTCTCCTCAATATAAGTATATCCCAATAAGTTGATAACAAAAGTATAGCAAACATGCACACATTTTATAAAAAGGTGATGTTTTTAATTTTTCACATTGCTTGTGCACATTTTAAATTACATTCTGGATGTTGTCTTAACTTAGTTTTAGAATTATAATGTTCATGTTTGTTTGGTGTTCTTTTTGGCACAGTTTTCTCATGTTGCAGTCTGTTGAGAGGAAAAATGTCCTAGTTGTGACAGTTCATTTATTTGTTTAACCTACAATTTGCTACAGGATGTTTTATTTTACTTTTTTAAATATGTTAAGTGCTATTCTTAATGTAATTGTAGTTTTGTGCTTTGGTTGCTCTATTTATTTCAATATTTTTGTTTTTTAATTTCAAGTAGTTTGATGTCTGTTTCTTTATTTTATTTTCCTTTTAGCATGTTTTAGGAAGGGTATGCCCAGACGTGGGTCCCGCGCTCATTACGCCACTGGAGTCAAGCTCTCCTGGCTGATGACAGCTGATAGCCAGAAACGGGTGCTAGGATGCTTGATTCCGGTCCAGGGAAGACATGGCTTGGCAGTTCGGGCGGGACTGTTCCCATGAGGCACAGGGTCAAGACTGATTTGCATATGGCCATGTCTGAACTGGGGTGGCATGGTGAGCAAAATAATGATGGATTAAACCCAGATCTGTGACTGGGTGTGAATGTTTTCCCAATGTGCAACATTCCGTCTTCCACCTTGTGTGTTTTGCTGTTCGCCCTATGTGGGAAGGGTATGCCCAGACGTGGGTCCCGTGCTCACTACCCCACTGGAGTCAAGCTAGCCTGTCTGATGATGGCTGATAGCCAGAAACCGGTCCTAGGATGCTTGATTCCGGTCCAGGGAAGACATGGCTTGGCAGTTCGGGCTGGATTGTTCCCAAGAGGCACAGGGTCAAGACTGATTTGCATATGGCCATGTCTGAACTGGGGTGGCGTGGTGAGCAAAATAACAATGGATTAAACCCAGATCTGTGACTGGGGTGAATGTTTTGCCAAAGTGCAACATTCCATCCATCACCTTGTGTGTTTTGCTGTTCACCCTATGTGGGAAGGGTATGCCCAGACGTAGGTCCCATGCTCTCTACACCACTGGAGTCAAGCTAGCCTGTCTGATGATGGCTGATAGCCAGAAACCGGTCCTAGGATGCTTGATTCCGGTCCAGGGAAGACATGGCTTGGCAGTTCAGGCTGGATTGTTCCCAAGAGGCACAGGGTCAAGACTGATTTGCATATGGCCATGTCTGAACTGGGGTGGCGTGGTGAGCAAAATAACAATGGATTAAACCCAGATCTGTGTCTGGGGTGAATGTTTTGCTAAAGTGCAACATTCTGTCCATCACCTTGTGTGTTTTGCTGTTCACCCTATGTGGGAAGGGTATGCCCAGACGTAGGTCCCATGCTCTCTACACCACTGGAGTCAAGCTATCCTGGCTGATGACGGCAGATAGCCAGAAACTGGTCCTAGGATGCTTGATTCCGGTCCAGGGCAGCCGCGGCCTGTGGAAGGAGTTTCGTGGGGCAGACAGGCGGGGCGGGGGAGGGCCAGGGTGGGGGGTGGTAAACACCAGAATATAGAAGATTGCAGGTAAGTAAACAATTTTTTTTTTTTAAACGAATTCTGTTGCGCGCCCTGCATCGCAAAATGCGATGCAGGGCGTGCAACGAAATTTGGTTTATTAATTTAATTGTTTATTTACCTGCAATCATTCATATTCTGGTGTTTACCACCCCCCACCCTGCCCCGCCTGTTGTATTTCTATCTAGGACCTTAATTCGATATTCCCGATTCATGCCCTTATGTGGTTATAACAAATAACATCCTTATAAAGGCATCAGAATCATATCCATATTTAGTAATAGCCCATGCAGTCCAAAACACGGCAAGGCTACTCCCATAGACTCCTAGAAAGCACAACGCGTTCTTTAAACAAACCAAGCCTCCAGCAGCCTGGGAATTCCCCCTGCTTTTGTTTTCATTCGCACAAGAACTCCTGGAGTCCTGAAAGAACTGTTAGTTCTTAGTGACGTCTTATGTCCAACCTTACGTCAAACCCGGCACCTTTCAGGTATGAATATACCAACATTGCCTTAAGCAAACACACGGTGGTGGGAGCAGAGCTACGTTCTACTTGCCCAGCTGTTGCTAGAGCCGAAGGAAAACACCCCTCCCTTTGGCGCACTGAGAGAGACGCTGTCTTTTTCTCCAGCCGAGAAAATCCAGCTCCGGTGTTCCCAAGTCACCCTCGGGGGTTGCTGGGAGATTGAGTCCTGAGAAGCGAGATACAAGAACTCCTTCATTCTATAAGCAAGGTATGGAGCTGATTAAAACCTTAGAGAGAATTCTTGATTCCGATTCTTGGCAAAAACCTAACTTAACTTAAAACGGCAACTTACTTACGCCTTCTCACGTATTAGGCTTAGGTCAGGTACACCGGGGTAGGCGTATTTTAGAAGCACCAGTTGAGTTCGTCAGTCAATGTTTTTATGTATGTATATATTTTATCCATTTTAAAGTATCATATGGCTAAGAAACCATATCAATGCTTTTACAGTATTATTTCATAATACTACTTTTACTGTACGCACTTTACTTTATAATAAGTATTGCAATTGTGGCAATTCATTTCTCTTGCATGAGAAAGAAGACTGCTCAATAAAATAACACCTTTTTATTGAAAACGCCAGTCTCTCTATTTCTCTGCACTCTGGTGAAATTAAGCATGCACGATTGATTGAGTGAAATAGCTGTCTATTGTTTTCACACGACTCTAGAGATATGCTCAAAGTTGTCATGTTTATGCGGTTGTCAGAAACGAATCCCTTCTTGTCTAAATCAGGACGGTTAACCCTTTCCTGAACATTCGAGAAAGTTTCTAGTGACCTCTGAGCTAACTGGCAAAAAACTAATTAAGTCTAACATAGTCAGCAGAGACCTAGATGACTTCAGTCCTACGTCTACACTGCTGTTTCTGTTATTCCAATGCACAGAGCCTATTGGGAATATAGGAACTACACTACATGGCGCCCAACGTTTGGTAAGGCGATAATCTAACGCAAGACACTAGAGTAACTCATGCGTGCTTTTCACACAGACCACTTTCCCCTGTAAAAACTCCAATAGACGTCTGGAGTGGGTGAAAGGTTATTATCTGCCGAAACTTAGTAGGATGAGAATCCTATGTATTAGTTTTTGGTTTAGTCAATGTTGAAGGATACAGTGTTCCAAAATATTGTGCACCTAATCTTTGTTTCCTTGAAACTTGATCTGCAACAAAAAAACTTTCTTTCAGTAAAATGGGGGATAGTGAAGAAGAAAGAGAAAGAGAAGCATTAGCAACTCAACTCTTAGAAAAAGACACAAGTCTCCAGTAAGGTGACCCGAATGCTATAATCATTCCGGTCAATAAGGAAAACTATAAATCTTAAACTTATAGAAAATGGACTATCACCAAGAGGTTGTACGGTCATATTCGTGATAGAGGCACATGAGTATCGGCAGACAGAGGTGTTCTATTCATGGATACATTTTCCAGCAGCACACGCTGTGACAAAAGATTTCCACTATTACAAAATAGAGGGACCTCCGGATGTATATACTCCTTTCGAGGACGTTGAAATCCCACTAACTTACCAAGAGCACCTGCTCTGGTTTAATGGCGCCCTAAAACATCAAAATCACATCACCAGGCATGGTCCACTAGGTAGACCAGGAGCCACTTGGCTGGTTCTAGCCAGCTACACAACACACCCAGACATTGAAACAATGTCAAGCGAAGAACTCCTAGTTAAACTAAAAGAATTAACAAAGGCATATAGAGAATTAGTTCAATTGGCAAGGGACGATATAAAGTACCTGCAGAAATTGAAGGAGACAGATATAACAGACCAACCATTTGAACTTGCCAGAATCATAGAAAAATCCTATGAAGAACTAGGAAGAGATAGTTTGGGTGGGAAACCAATAAAACCCCAACTTACTGAAAATCCTGAAAAAACATTTATTAAAAATAATCTAAATACTCCAAAAAAGGGTTGGGATGGTAATAAACAATCCACTCCCAAGGAAAAATGATTCCAGTCCAGAGGAAGGTCTCCTCAACAGAGAGAAAGATCTCCTGACCGAGGAGGCAAGTCTCCCCAAAGGGAACCCTCTGAGAAAAGATACAGCCTTAGAGATAGGGATAAATTGAGAAAATTTGACAGATATCAAGATATTGATACACGTCCCTCTCGATCTTTTCAGACTTCCTCACAGAAATCGGAAAGAAGAGGACGGTCAGAACACAAGGAAGAGCATGTCAAGTCCAAAGAAAAAGAACCTGCTCATCAAAATGAAAAATCACAATTTCCCAGAAAGAAGGTAGCAAGTATTAAAATTAAACATGCAGAGGATTCTGAGGACACAACTGAAAAACGGAGAGTGGGCACAGACATTGCTAGACAGCGCAGCAGAAGTGACCATAGCTCGCAAGATCCTGATGAATCTTCTGGAGACAGTGGACACGAATGAATACATTCAGGTGGAAACTGCAGACACACGAGTTAGCGTGCCCCATAAACTATATGAAATAACATTACGTATAGAGGGAGATAAAACTAGGAAATAAAATGTCTCTTTTGGGAGAACATTTCTAAAGGCTATGACATCCTGTTAGCTGAAAAAGACTGGCCACCAGAGTTTTTCAGGGAGTGCCATCATGGCGAAGAAATGATTATGCCTGCCTTCTCAAATCATATTCCAATACATAAAAAATACACATTCGCAAGATAATGGGCAGTGGCCCAAGCCCCTGCATTATACAAAAATCATGTAGGATGGGATGAGGACTCTCCTCACCACAAAATCCAGTTAAAAAATCAACCCACTGCACAAAGGCAGTACCCAGTTAAACAAGAAGCTAAAAAGCAAGTCAGGGAGATCTTAGATCAACTTGTATATCAAGGGGTAATTGAAATATGAACCTCACAAATGAACAATCCTTTGTTTCCTGTCTCCAAGCCAGACGATTCATATCGCCTAGTTTTGGACTACAGACATTTGAACACCTGCTGCAAAACTTTTGCAGTAAAAAACTCACACAGTGCAGCACTAATGAATAACATCGTGCGCAAAAAATATAAAATGACATTAGATATCTCTAATGGATTCTTCTGTCAAAACATTGCACCTGAAAGCAGGTATTTGACCGCTTTCTCAATAATGGGGTCGCAAAAACAATTTTGCTGACTCCCACAGGGATTCAAGAATAGCCCAGGATAATTCTCAGCAAGGGTAACAGAGTTACTACAAATATATGATGATGAGGCATTATCCTATGTCGATGACATCTATCTTACAGACGATGACCTGGAGACTCACTTAAAAAGAGTGAACACCATAATACTTGGGTTCGCATCAGAGGGTTACAAATTCAACTTTAAAAAATCAAGAATTGCCCATCTAACAGTCCTATTTTTAGGATATGAATTATCAAGTGAAGGCAAAAGCCTGGAAGACAACTTCATAGAGAAGTGTGCAGTACTCCAAGCACCAAAAACGCTGAAAAATTTACAATCAATACTAGGCTTCCTGAATTTCGGTAGAACATACATTCTAAATTATGCAGAGAGAATTAAACCTCTCTATGAATTAATAAAACCTGATTTCAAACCAATACATTGGACTCAGAAACACACAGGAATTTTAAGATCATTACAAACAGACATGTTAGCTAAAACAAAATTGCAAACTCGCGAAAACGTACGCAACCTTGTAATCAGAGTCTTCCCAGAGAGATGCAGATTCACATACCTGACCTCTAATGAAGGAGAAACTGTACCTATAGCTTACAAATCACATTTGTACACTCAAGCTGAAATGAAATTCAGTTCTACAGAAAAAATTCTGACAGCGGTTCAAACTCCTGTAGCAAGAGAAAGAGCCCTAGCCCAAGGCAAGAGAATAACTGTTTATACAGCAGAATCAGCCCTTGAGGCATTAACAAGTCCACGCAATCTGAATGCAGTGGCAATAGATCCAAAATGGATACAATGGGAAAATTCTCTTGCTGCAGAATACGTGAAATACTATTTTGACCCAAAAATGAAAAAACTAGACGATCCAGAATACGAACAAGAATATCCTCTGCCAATCGAAATTCTGCCTCTCGAACAATATACCTGTTTAATCTATATGGACAGATTTGCACACCATTACGATGTAGAGAAAAATCCTACAATGCAGCGTGCGAGATTGTTAAAGGTCGCTGGTGCTCTGGTAAATTCAAACCAATGATTACCAAAACTGAATCACTCAGAAACTGTTCAGCTCAGCGAGCTGAAATAAGATCTTTAAAGATGGCACTTGAAACTGCCGATCGCAAATTCCCCACACTGATAGTGTGCGATTCGCATTACTGCGTCAAGTCATACAATAGTGACATACAGACATGGAGCAAAAACGGTTACAAACATGACACAGGTGCCACAATAAAGCATAAAACGCTTTGGGAACAAGTAGTTCTTTTGCAGAAAGAAATCCAAAAGACTCACGTGACACATACACTGAGTCATCAACGTGATGGCGTTCATGTTGCAGGGAATTCATTGGCTAACAGAGCCACAGCGGAAGCGGTTCAACCGGCGTCCGTAGCCACAAAAAAGCATTCTAAAAAACACATAGATGGAGAAACAATGCTGGTGGTAAAAGCGTTGTTAAAAGGCGATTATGCAGCATTACCTCTCAACTATCCACTCAGTAATACATACAAAATTGATGCAAACTCCGTTCCTTTTGCTCAAATCCCTGGAGAGGGTTATAGAGTAATTCCAAACACGAACCGGAGAGTTTTCTTGATTGAAGGCGCACACATGGGATTGGGTCTAAGGCACCAAGAGATCTTGAAATCTCTAATAGAATTACAATCAGAATACTGGTGGCCGGGGATGAGCTTGCAAATTTACAAATTTGCAATGGATTGTCCAGACTGCAACAGAGATCACAGTTGTGAACCGGACCAGACTATTGCCAATACACCTTTATTATAAAGCATCAGGCGATCTATACGCAGAAATCCAGCCGGAGAAATGCATCCCCAAAATTATTAAGACTAGATTCACTTAAAAATGTAGACCCCAGTGCTCGGCTGACGCCAGAACTGGTATAAAAGATTTGCGAGTCTTTATCGGCACATACGCAATTGGCATGCTACATTCTGACCAGGGTCCTGCATTTAGCTCTCAAGCTTACAAAGAGGCCATGACCAGCATGGGCATTGCATTGCGGTACTCTTCTCCCTTCCAACCTGAGGGGAATGCGGTAGTGGAAAGAAAAAACAGTGACATAAAGCAATCTATAATGGCGAGGGTATTAGGTTCGGGTGATGGGTGGGTCAAACATCTAATAAGTGTCCAACGTAGTCTTAATAACATGCCAAGAAATTCTCTAGGAGGTATCAGTCCGTATTAACTTTTATTTGGTACTAGAATGATTATCCAGGTTTTGGATCGTCAAACTTCAGTGGTAGAAGAAGAAACCTTTGATATCAAAGATCGTTTGGATGTTTTACAGGACTTGAATGAAACAAGAAAGAGTCTAAGTAACATAAAGGTTAAGCCAACAACCACCTGTCCCAGCAAGACCTGTCTGGATTCCAAAGATTGGGGATCTGGTCAGAGAAAAAATTGCGGTGAAGAAGGAATTTGGGCCTTCTTACAGAAAAGCAGTACCTGTCTTAGCTGTCAGCGGAACAAGATCAGTAGTACTACTGCCACTTGCTGGTAAAAAAGGAAAAAAGAATTGTTTCTATCGACCTGGTGAAACCACAAACATGTGGCCGATAATAAATAGCAGGCCCAGTGGACTACCAAGAAATAGCAGAAGACCAAACTTTGCTATAATCCAAGAGGTTCAAACTGAGAGACTAATCACATTCTATAAACCTGCAGTAAATAAAAAAGGACTATGCAACAAAGCCATGGAACTTGTGCCTCTTGAAACCCAAATTTCAACAATTCATGATGATACACCAATCTACAACGATGTAGCCTCAGACTGTACAAATGTAACAAAAGAAAATGCAAAGATCAATGGAAATCCGGAAGCAATCCCACCAATTGACAGAACTGCATCTGGCTATTTTATCAACTTTGATGACTTTTCCGATGATCCAAGTGAACTGGAGACAAGCCAGCAACAAAAATTTTCAAAGAAAAAACGACCGAGCTTTTTCACCAACTAAAAGAAACATATCTGATTTCACCATGGATTGAATTTTGGACTGTATTAGGTGTACTTTTCCTCCTGCTTTAGCTCATCATGGTTTTATGCTTGGGTAAATTCATTGATGGAAAATATAGTACAATGGACACAGCAAGTCAGAACATCAATTGGTCCTAAAGTCTAACAGATCCTCTCACATCGAGAAAAGAGAACTATCATCAGTGAACATCTCAGCCAATCCAATACCTGGTGGTAAAGCATGGGACAGAACTGACTATGAAATATATGGCCCGATTGAGCTCCTGAAGTATCCACACCAGTTTAAGGTTTCCTTAAGTGATTTTGTGATACCAAGTTCTTTCTCTGATGATTGGGATTTTGAAAATATTAATAATATGATGTCAGATTTAGTAATGTCAGCTAAATTCACAGAACATGATTATTTGCAGGGTTCATCAAATTATGAAGAATTATACTGTTACAATCACTATGGTCATCACTATTTGCATAAATCTGCTCAACCTAGAAATGCTTTTACTTATAATCAATGGGAACATTGTCCAACTCCACCAAAAGGAAGTTCGAAGATATTTTATGAGAAATTTCCATACTTCTCAGGGTTTAACAACAGTGATCCAGAAACGTTTTATTTTAAAATGTTAAATAAGACAGGAATGAAAACAATGTTGACAAATACTAAATTGATTTATTCAGAAACATTTTATGACAAAATGTCTACATTTGGTTTTGAATTTTGGAAAAATAACATTGAAACAAAAACCATCTGGGGAACAAAAGACTGGCAGGTACAAGGTCTAGAATCATTATTAGAGCCTGCATGATCCCAGAACAAATAATATTCCTGAATGACACAATCCAACAAACTACTTGTCTTGGTTTAGCTAAGATAAAAGACTTAAATAAACCGTCTATTCTGAGGCCCATACCTGATAGCAATAGTACTATGGATGTGGAAATAGATGTATCCCATATTTTTCACCAAAACAGAACAAATCCTGATTGGAAAAAATGGTTGATCTGGCCCACAGACACAAATAACTGTCAAGATAGATTCCTGAGCAAAGAACAAGGGTTCAAACTAACCAGGCCAGACCCAAGATATTACCAGAGACAACATCCAGGGATAGTTACAACATACAGTGTAGGGAAATGATGCCTTGAGTGGCTACAGAAATCCACACTGGCTGAAATTAAGCAACACTTGACTTTACTTAAAGAAGGTGCTGACTTGCGAGATTTCATGATGGGACCTCACAAACAGCGTCAAAAACGTTTCATAGCGGCCGGTATATACGCTGCATACAACGAAGCTTGGAAAGTAATGCAAATTGAAACAGCAGAAAAAATACGAGAAATTGATTGTATAAATTTGGAAAAATCACTTTCTGTAGTAGACAATGGGTTAACGACTGCCTTTGATATAATAGAGCAGGACTTGCTAATGTTACAACATGGTCAGTCCCAATTGCGTTCTATTGTACAGCTTGGCTGGACGTTGCAAAACCTACGTTCAGGCTACGTGCCATGGCATCTAATCAACATAACGTCATTATTTTCTATCTTTAACCTTACTGATAAACAAATCAGTATGGCACAAAATGGAGCAGAGTATACGATTCTGAGCATTGAAAAACTTGAGAGATTACCATTGACAATGTCAGAGAGACCTGTCATTGAATGGATAATACATGGAACAATTACAATTCCGATAACAACTTTCCAGTTTAAATATTGCCAAGAATATATACCAGCAGGCCAGTATGAAAGGTTGGGTAAAGGATACATCAAATCAACCTGGGATTTACATTATCCACACAAATGTTATAGTGAAGGGAAAAGGGAGGTATTCCTTAGTGGTAATAATTGTAAGAAATCACTAAGCGGTACACTTCTGTGTCAAGGTATTAACTTGCATGGAGCCTGCGAAGGGTCTTCAAATAACCTTTCATGTCACCTGCAAGGCACTCCTGCAAAACAGATAGAGCCATTTTTCAGACAGCTATCCAACGGCAGCTACGTTCTAATACTTGACCACAGCTGTTGTGGAATGGTGCCAGGAGAATGCTATCTCGTAACTGTTACTTACAGGGTCGTTTGCTGTATGCAAGTATTGTATCCAAACATCAATCCAGACATCGAGGCGGCAATATGGCCTTATGTGAATATCTCTTCTATTCGTATTGATACTTTAAGCAGAATGAAGTCTATTCTTTTACAGACTACTGTGCCTTTGAACTCATCCAAAGAAACATATGATCTGCAAGTTGCAAGGACAGCAGCAGAGATACATACCCTTTTATCGACAAATTGCCCCGTGCATTTCGTAGAAATGTTAAGTCAAATTTTAAACATGTCTGATACCAGTGGCATCGCACATGTATTTAAGACAATTTTTTCGGGACTGTTAACACCATTTGAAACAGTTCTGGGCATCTTCCCGAATTTTGTCCATTCTGTCTTTGGCGGCCTACCTTTAATTTTGGGACTCGTAGCAGGAATTTTATTTTTGTTCCTTCTGCTCTGATATGGCAAGCCTAGCCACAGACAAGACTCCAGCAACGATGGAAGAATTGATCCTAACAATACGCTACCAAGACAAAATCACTAAGGTCCTTGGATTAGCCCGGCTAAGAGATCTGAGTACAACTTGGTTTCTTTCATTCAGACCAATCTGGCAGGATTGCATCCTCCCTGTGCTTCGATGTCTGCTATGCAGAGAAGAATGCGTGTTGGACGTCTGTCTTACACTACCATCAGCAGTACCAATGGATATCGATACTTTGCTTTGTCCAGTAACGACTCATGCAACGTGTTGTCCCCAGCGGCTTCGTATTCTGATGACGGCATTTGTTGAGACTTCACCATTACGAGTAGGTGGCGGTGAAGTACGAGAGGAAAGCAGCACCAAACAGGTACAACCTTCTGTGAGCATTGCTGATCCAAACATCAATAGCAATCACGCTCCAAACTGCACAGTTACAGCATTTTCATACTTGATCGAACTTTCACCTGATGTTGTAGACCAATTTTTTGCAAGCCTGTCTGATATGATGTTCTCCCCTGAACAACGAGAATAACTTTCAGAAACGACAAGCACACAGCGTTCCCTGAACTCTGAATTCGGCCTTCAGTTCTGTTAAACAAATTAACTGAAAACATTTGGAACTATTTCTTCCCCTGAAAGCGAAATTATTTTTCTTTCACTTCAAAAATATTTACCCTTTTTTCTGGCACTTGGTACTCTGCTTAAAGTAGAACCATTCTTAAAGAGAACAGAGCTTCTATTCTTAGAGACATTAGAGACAATATTTACCGCAGCCTCTAGCACATGTACAGTATCGTATAAATATGTGATGAAATGGTCTCGACCTTCTTTTCTGTATACAGAGCCATTTCATGTGTAATTTTCGCAATTCATTCAGCTGATATATATATGCTTTTAACTGAATGATAACCCTGCTTGAAAAAACGTACAGTACCAATACTCATTTTCGTGTATAAACCATGCACCTTTTCAAAAGCAATTTATGCATTTTGGGGTGGGTTGGAAAACACACATGCATCGTATGTTTAATATTGCTTATTTTTTAGTAATGATGAACATTAATACGTGGATTGGGTGTTGTATTTCTATCTAGGACCTAATTCGATATTCCCGATTCATGCCCTTATGTGGTTATAACAAATAATATCCTTATAAAGGCGTCAGAATCATATCTATATTTAGTAATAGCCCATGCAGTCCAAAACACGGCAAGGCTACTCCCATAGACTCCTAGAAAGCGCAACGCGTTCTTTAAACAAACCAAGCCTTTAACAGCCCGGGAATTCCCCCTGCTTTTGTTTTGATTTGCACAAGAACTCCTGAAGTCCAGAAAGAACTGTTAGTTCTTAGTGACGTCTTATGTCCAACCTTACGTCAAACCCGGCACCTTTCAGGTATAAATATACCAACGTTACCTTAAGCAAACACACGGTGGTGGGAGCAGAGCGACGTTCTACTTGCCCGGGAGCCCAGCTGTTGCTAGAGCCGAAGGAAAACGCCCCTCCCTTTGACGCACTGAGAGAGACGCTGTCTTTTTCTCCAGCCGAGAAAATCCAGCTCCGGTGTTCCCAAGTCACCCTCGCGGGTTGCTGGGAGATCGAGTCCTGAGAAGCGAGATACAAGACCTCCTTCATTCTATAACCAAGGTACGGAGCTGATTAAAACCTTAGAGAGAATTCTTGATTCCGATTCTTGGCAAAAACCTAACTTAACTTAAAACTGCAACTTACTTACTCCTTCCCACGTATTAGGCTCAGGTCAGGTACACCAGGGTAGGCGTATCTTAGAAGCACCAGTTGAGTTTGTTAGTCAATGTTTTTATGTATGTATATATTTTATCCATTTTTAAGTGTCATATGGCTAAGAAACCATATCAATGCTTTTACAGTATTATTTCATAATACTACTTTTACTGTACGCACTTTACTTTATAATAAGTATTGCAATTGTGGCAATTCATTTCTCTTGCATGAGAAAGAAGACTGCTCAATAAAATAACATCTTTTTATTGAAAACGCCCGTCTCTCTATTTCTCTGCACTCTGGTGAAATTAAGCATGCACGATTGACTGAGTGAAATAGCTGTCTATTGTTTTCACACGACTCTAGAGATATACTCTTTATTCTGAGGGAGCAAAGTTGTCATGTTTATGCGGTTGTCAGAAACTAATCCCTTCTTGTCTAAATCAGGATGGTTAACCCTTTCCTGAACATTCGAGAACGTTTCTAGTGACCTCTGAGCTAGCTGGCAAAAAACTAATAAGGTCTAACATAGTCAGTAGAGACCTAGATGACCTCAGTCCTACGTCTACACTGCTGTTTATGTTATTCCATTGTGCAGAGCCTATTGGGAATTTAGGAACTACACTACATGGCTTGGCAGTTTGGGCTGGACTGTTCCCATGAGGCACAGGGTCTAGACTGATTTGCATATGGCCATGTCTGAACTGCGGTGGCACGGTGAGCAAAATAACAATGGATTAAACCCAGATCTGTGACTGGGGGTGAATGTTTTGCCAATGTACAACATTCCGTTCATCACCTTGTGTGTTTTGTTAATTCTTTTAGAGGACAGGCAACACATGTGAATTGGAGAAATAACTATGTAGCATAGTTTTATTTATTTGTTATTTCAACATACTTTTAGTTATTTGTTAATTTTGTCAGGTTTAATTGATTGTCAAATTTACTTTGTTTTTAGTATTTAGTGGTTTGTTTAAGTATTGAAGTTTTCTTCTCTAGGTTTCAATCCAGCAGAGTGATACTGTCCTGCTATAAATATTTTACTTTATATGTGAAAGGTAGGTCCCTCTGATACATTTGAGTGACTTATCAGAATAGTAACAGGTGCCAATACATTGCTAAAGAATACAGATCAAAAATCAGTTATACACAGATGCCATTACAGCCGATAAGCTGCACAACAATACAAAGGGAGTAAAAAGAGGCACATTTTTTCTTGTGAACCTGGGTATAAATGTAGTATCTGTATACAGTGGTTCCTTTGGATTAATTTAGGACATAATTAATTTAAGAGTTGCAAACCCATGCTGTAAACCTAAAAACACACACATTGCTGTATAGTGATTTTAAGAAAGGGAATAGAATTGTATTGGCATTTATATAATAAGTTTCAATTGGACAAGTATACGCTCCATGTGATGGTGCAGTGCAAGTGAATATTCAAATATGTGTAGAAGTGTTTATATAAATTAGGGAAAACATAAACAAAATGTTGGCTGCAACCAGTTCTTCTTAAGTGCTGACTGCAATACTAGTTCAGGCTTTTTTGTCACACAGTAAATGATTAGCCAATAAATTAAGCATGTCAACATTTTGACATCGCATTTATTTTAGGTACAGGGTATTCACCAGGACAACAAGATAATGATAGCATCCAGCAATGTAATAAGATATGCATTACACTTTTATATAGTTGGAGTATGTGTGAGACTTTTAGCCATAATGTTATGATTCTTATTTCTACAGGTAATAATATGTCTCACAGAACACTGATCAACAATACTTAGTTATCTGGAATTGAATAGAAAATTGAAAATACATGTTTCCCTATCATATCCATTTATCACAAATAGTTATACTTTATTGTATTAAGGGCTAACAACCCTAATACTTAGGCCTTATCTTTTCTTCAAACCAATTGAGAGTCCAAACATTTTATGGGAAACAAATCTACATGATGGTATCATCATCTCATTTAAGTTATTGTACAAATTATACTTAGTATGCATATATTATAGTGGGTAACTCTGTAAGAGAGTCCAAAAATTATTGTAGACATGGTCTTGATTCACAAACTGCACTTTGTAGTATGTTTTGCGGTGCTACAGTGGTACTACAAAACATACTATAAATGCTACTCAAAAACTGCACTTTTGTAGTAACTTACACTTTTAAGTAAGTTTTCTATATTTCATATTCACAAACTGCACTTTTGTAGTAACATACACTTTTTAGTAACTTACATTTTTTCATGAAGTCCATACCTCCATTATTTTCTATGGGAGGGTTTTTCAGTACAAGTGGTTGGCCGTGTATAGTGCTGGGCTTACTAAAAAAATATAATTTAATACAAGAGTGTATGTTACTAGAAATGCACCATTTGCGAATACCAAAAAGTAGTAAACTTACTCAAAAATGTCATTTATCTTTGACAATCAGGCCTATAAAATGTTGGTATGTCAGAAGGAGGCATATGCAAACCACATAATTATAAGAGCTGAGCATTAATCTTGCAGGCTAAGACATGTATATGGCTAAGAAAAAAAGAAGGTATGTTTCTTTCACCATCAACACTGATTACACTCCTGGGCATTACCATAATAGGGACCAAAGATAATCAGAATACTATCGAGGGGAAAGCAATCCCATAGGCCCTATATAAGCTTTTTCAAGCCTATGCATCAGAAATAATGCATGAGCAAGAAAGAAAAGGAAAATAAATTAAAAAACATTTTGTATCAGAGAGGTGCTACTTGTTCCCACTCTTTAAATTCCTTTAGATCATGGTCAATGGATATTACGCTATCACACAATTTCAGCTCCCATGACATCCTGTCATCATATATACTCAGTTGAAAATCCTTGTGACTGGAAATGTTCAACCAGAGATACTCCAACTGTGCTACACTTAATCCCGTTCCATTGCTTGGCTTTAACCTTCTGTGTGGCCGCAATTATGTAGATGCAGTTGAATGGACATCATAGTGCATATATCGCACTGCTTATATTACAGTTGGTGAGGGAGCTAGGAGTGTATTTAACATATTTATACATAAAAGATTTGGTTTTGATGCAATATATACACACATTACTTTGACCAAATGTATGGTGACCTCTGGCAGAAGAAAGATCCCATTGTAAAATAAATGCTGGTTGCTTACCAACTGCTAGGGCAATGCTAACCACAGTATGTTTACACCTCCTTTAAAAGAGAACATATGTGCGTCAATTGATTTCATCCCATCTTTTACTTTGTCCCAGTTTCTCATCTTTATTGTTCCTTAATGTGGCATTGATCAGATGTTTCTAGGGATAGAACCATGCTCTTTTCTTTGCCTGATTTTCTAATCTATTGGGACACCCCCTTTCTAGTAGTTCGTTTATCAGAGGAACCTATTCACTGTGATCCACAGCGGCTAATATTAATATTTCCTTATGACACTAACCCAGAAAACCTCTAGACAACATTAATCATTTTAAACCCTATGTCGGTGGGGCCCATAGCACCGCGTACACACATTCACTCAATTTTCTGGGTCGAACGCTAAGAAACAGAGTACTTTGTAAATGACAACTATTATAACTTATACATTATTTACATTAACTTAGGACTCATTTTAGAGTTAGTATACATTTTTTATCTAAATTCTTTGAGCAGATAAGTAAAGTTCTTTATTGGGCAAAATACATTTAATATAATAATTAGTATTGAAGCAAGATTTTGAGAATAGAAACAGAAAATATTCCTTACCCTTGGCCATAGGGCAATGACAAGAATGGTTCACCAGGAAAGGAAGATGCACTGTGGATCTCAGGATAGGACTCCCAAAACTAACTAACTGTCCTACTAACCTCGGACGCAATCCCCTCCTGGGGCAGTTCCGGCAACAATCTCGTTCCTTCCCCAGTCAAAGTTTGATGGTCACCTCATTGCCCTCCTTGTTCGAACCGGTTTGCATACAATAACGCATACAGTAGTTCTCATGATCCACAATGTCCAAAGGTAATTCAACGTGTTAATGTATTTTGTAACAAAGTCTGAGGGTCACACATTTGTTCATCCTCTGTAGCTCAATTCTCTCATCCGTTGCCATGCATTCATGCTGAACTCTTGGCACGACTCTTGCTGCAGGTCAGGCTGGCCTTGACATCTCTCACTCCGGGCATAGGCCACATACACTTGACTGGAGTATTCATTCTGCTCATACGCGGTCCATTTTATTCAGCGCACAGATTCTTATCCATTTCCGACTGCCATTTTTGAAGTGTGGCCTAGCAGGCCTGAATGAAACTAATGTAAGAACAAACACAACAAAAATTAGACATAGAAATTAAGCCTTTCTGTTTACCACCCACCATTCTAAAGACCCGTGTTAGGTGTTACCTAGCAGAAGCGACATTTAAAGCCATTTTACTTACCATCTGCATTCTTTGCCACAGTACAATTTCCTACGTAACACAAATCATGCAATTTACTCAATTTTACTACACAAATCACATTTCTAACGTTATTTTATTTCACATTTGTAAATGAATTTCAGCAGGTTGCCCACGTGTACTGTTTAATAAAGGTGCATATATTGATTAATTCATGCATTTCCAACAGTTAGTATCATTAAAGTTATGGGGTCATTAACTTCCAAGGGCAACAAAAATATTTTGCCTCCCCTGCTCCATCAGTTCCCCCCTTTGGTGATTTTTAACATCACCACTGAAACCTATCTCTACAAATTTATCAGAAAATATTTCTTGTCCACTTGCATTTGTTATTTCAGACACTTGTGTTCTTTTCATTTTGTCTTTTGACCTATTGTACATGTTCTCTTTAATTTCTTCTAAATCAATCTCTTCCACCTCCCGTTCTCTTGTTTCTTTTTCCTTTTATTTCTTATTTTCTCTTTTTGCTTTATTTTGCCTTTTTCTTCTTTTAATACACACATATGCTTATCTCAATATTAATATTATTAATATTACTGATGTCACTGGAATTAATATTTTCCCAATTAGAGAATTTCCTATTTCGATGAACCATTTCTTTATTGAGGAAAAAGCCTTACCAAGCTTCTCCCAAGCACCTTCAAACTCCAGTGGGGCAATTTCTTTATGTAATTCAGTAATATTCTTTATATACTTTTTTATATTTTGACTCTTGTCTGAAATGTAAGTGCAACAATGTTGTAACTTCAGCATTCTGTAGACTCCACCCTCTTTTGCCAAAAGAATATCAAGGGCAAGTCGATTTTGCATCACCATAGCTCTCATGGCAACCATCTCGGTATTTATCATCAAGTACCCTCCAGCAGTATTCGTTGACAAACGATCTACTACTGTAGACAATTTCTGAATTTTGTATGCATTCAAAGATACATCCACTGCTGGTATCACTGCTCCAAAAATGTCACCTATTATTTCAGAGTGGCTTTCCCTTCTTCTTCGTTCCTCTATACACATGAAATATTTTTGGAAAGACCAGGCCTAGATAACATGTTCCATACCACTGGTCTGGCAACCTATGATAAGCTCTGTTCCCACAGATATAATAGATTCCTGGGAATACTGTATTTTTTCCTCCTTTAAATCCCTATCCTCCTATAATTTTGTATGTATCTCAGCACTCACTGGAACCCACAAAATAGTTATAATTAATAGTGTTATCTCTACTAATACATAATTTCCCTTGTTGTGGCCAATCTAAACTCATGGCTGCATTTGTTTCACCTTTGTCATAACTTCCTTCTTCAAAATCCCAAGGTGGGGTTTTCATCTTTTCTCCTGTGTCTTTTCTTCGAAACTTAACCCTTCTGTCTTATACCATGTCTAAAAAGACTTTTTCGTCCTTCCTTAATCTACAAGTAAGATTACGTCTAAATGCACGATCTAATGTTAATTCTTTAGTTTCTAATAAAAATTCTCCAAAAATCTTTGCAAGTCTAACCTTATTTAGTTCTGCTGTTACTGGGACTTTAGCAAACACAGCATCTATGTCAGTGTAATAATATTCTAATTTACCTGTCTTATAGAATAAACTAGCTGAAACACTACAAGTTATTCCATACATCAAAGGGAGGTGATGATACGTTATACCTTCTGTCACAGATGCAGGTAACTACATACATACATAACAATCTCTAACATCCATTGTCTCTACATATTCGTACAAAAGTCTCGTAAAAACATTCTTGGAAAAATCAGTTATTGACTGGTCTCTATGAAGTTCAGTGTTCTTTATGCTCGATTTCTTGTCCTTATTTGTGTCATTGATTATTTCAGATGTATTTTCTCCAACTAATCTAAGTGGTACTATTATTGCTAACATCAACCAAATAAGCATCAGTAAACCTGTACAATATAAACACATTTTACACCATCTACGGAAAAACTCACATCTAGGTCTTCTATTCTCAGGGTCCACCAGGGTCAACTATGATCTAAAATTTGTACAGGAAAATGTATATCTCCACACCTCAGAATGACCTTTTGCCATTTTACCCTTTCTCTTATTGTTGACTGAAGCCAAATGCTTTTAGCGTACTTTTTGCTCTTTCAGAAATTTTCTTTGACTTTATCACTATCAGTTTGCATGTCTGATTCGGTTTTCTTTTCACCTCTTCAGGATGGGCGCAGTTCACTCTCACCCTTTTGTTCACAGTCTTTTTCTTGGTTTTCGTGACTGCTATCCACTTCTTTAATGTCAGGCAGTGCTATGTATACCCATTCAGGTGACCTGTATTTCAAGTTAGGTCTTTTCACTCTTTTTGGTCTCGGTAATTGTCCGTTATTTAATTTTCTTTGTTTTCTCTGAATTGTTATTTCATTTACTTGTTCTGCATTGTATTTGTTCAAGTTTATTATTTTATATCTCAGTCTTTTGGTTTTGTTGGAACAATTGTCTCCTTTTCTTGGCCTTTTCAGTTAATTTTCCTTTTCTCCTTGTTCCGCTCTCTAAGTTCTTTTTCTTGGTCCTATTCTTTGCCTTATTTCTTCCTCACTTTCTTCAGATTCTGATTCAGATCTCACTTCACTTTCTTTAACTTTGAACTTTATGATTTCTGTCTCTTTGTTTGAATTTGAATCTCCTTCGGTTTCCTCTGCTTGTAATTTTGAGTCAAATTCTCTTCGTTTTCCTCTGCAATTTCCTCAACCTCTCTATCTGAATCCGAATTTTCTTGAGATGTTTCTTTAATTTCTAGAGGAATTTTCCCAAAGCTTGTACTTGGCTGTTCACTGTCACTGCCTATTGGTTCAGTTTCTCTTGCTTCAATATCAGTTCTTTGTTTCTCAGATTCTTTTATTTGTATTTCACTGGACTCAGGTTGGTCTGATTCAGATGCCGAACTGGTATCCGATATTTGCAGATGTCGACTTACAGGTCGATCTTCAGGATCTGGAATTCTGATTGTTTCACTTTTTTCTTCAGATGCTGAACTGGTATCTGATATTTCCAGATGTTGACTAACAGGTCGATCTTTAGGATCTGGAACTCTGATTGTATGGCTGGCATGGACCCAATTTTTCACAACAGCACACTTCACTGCTGTGGGTTACTAACCCTGGGTGTAGTTCGCGGAGTCGGACTCCGTGGAGCTACGCGAAGCCGTAGTTGCACTCCGCGAACTACGCGTAGCTCCGCAGCCATGCGTAGTTGCTTGCTAGGCCCGTTCGCGCACCGTTTTTCATCTTCGGGAGCGCGGTGCGCGTGTTTGGGGCGTTGCCTGCATGCTCGGGATGGCTAGCGGGCTAAGTTACCCCAGAGGTTTGTCCCGCCTGCTTGCGTTCCCTTATTTCCTGTTCCGGGTCACAAGTAACGTGGTCACGTTGTGCAAGACATGTTCGGGAACTCATCTTCTCGTTCGCACAACAAAAGTGCGTGATCGCGCTAAATATCGCGCGAACCTACCCACGCGGTCGCGATGGGCGCAGCCATCTTGGATCACACACTCTGGCTATGGTTTTGGGCCTACTTTTGCATCTTGGTGAAATCTCTTCAATCCTGGTCTTTTTACCCACTTTTTCAAACTTTCTTTAGTTATTACCTATCCCTCTCTGTGCCTAGGTTTATATTTTTCATTTTATTTCTACTTTTACAACTTTTCTATTGTTTTATTTTACTTCCTTCTTTTACCTTGCTTCTTCTTTCCCCTACCTTTTTGTCTTGAACTTTTCTTCTCCCCTCCACCCAGAACCATGGTCAAGGGCGCCAGCAGCAGCGGCGGCTCAAAGGGCAAGGCGCCTGTGCCCCAAAAAACCCGGCTGCCTTGCGGCAGAATGCGCCCCCTAGGGGTGAGGCCCGCCAACTTTTTGGGGAGGAGGAGGTGGCTGCCCTGGTGTTTTTTATCCAGCGCCACCTCCCCTTGATGTTGGCAGCAGGCGGCAGGCCCGGCTCCGGCTACCACCATATTGAAGAGCGTCTCCGGCGGTGGGTGAAGGTGCGCCGGGCAGTCTTCCGCTGCTCCGGTATCCGGCGTACCCACCATCAGCTGACCCACCGTTGGGCAGACATTTTGGACCGGGAGCAGGACCTGTTGGACCTGCTTGGCGTCGAGGTCGTGGGTCTTGGTGAGTGGCTACCCAAAAAAAAAAAAGTGTGTGTATAATATAGATCTCTATAGTAGTATAAGTATTGTTATTGTATCTTTGTAAATCTTGGCTGAATAAGTAACGCGATGACTGGTGCTCCTAGTTACATTTCCGATGTATTCCGTTATTATATCTACTGTAATTGTATGACACTGGTCTGTGCTGCGTTTCTTCATCTTCACTGACTCTTGCGTGTTCAATTTGGCGCTAGCTTTTGCTGTTTATTGGTGTGAGATTTTCTTTATTGTAGAGAACTGAAGTTAGTTAATGCTATTAATAGAGTCTTGTCCTTCCTTTGTCCGTCAGTGAAATAGCCGTTGATGGATAATTGTACGTGTTTGCATATTGTATCATTTTTTTTTCATGGCCTTCTCTTCTGCATGAATCCTCCTCTGGCAATGAATGCAAAAGTTACTTTGTTCTTCTTACCTCAGCCAGGGCCGGCTTTAGGCATGTGCAAGCTGTGCAACTGCACAGGGCCACCAAACGCCAGGGGCCACCCCACCAATATATATCCTTAAATTAATAATCCTCAGAGGATGGATACATATTTGCGTGGCGGCCCCTAGCAGGGATTTGGTGCCTCCGGCTCTGTTCCACTTCCAAACACCCTGACTCCCCCCTCTTCACTGGCCTCCGTGTTCCGCCCTGACCTCCTCTTCCGGGCCCCCCACCTTCGCTCCCTGGCCAGGAGTCCAGGACCACCATGAGCCTAGAGCCGCCCCTGCCTCAGCCCTCCATAGAACTGATGTAGTTTGTTTATTGAGTGGGTAGGGCAGCAGTAGCATTCAGTCAGTAGCAAAACAAAATATGATGCAATGAACGTACAATTTCGTGTTAGTATGCACAAAGTTAAGCATGTCTCCTCCTTGTGATCTATGCATTTTGCTGGCAAAAAATTAAAAAGAAATGGCTACTTACAGATAATGGATTGTTGATTACCCGATTCTTGAATCGGTGGTGTTGTTCAGGTGTTACTGCCTCTGTGTTACTTAGTAATCTGCAATAAGAATGTTTATGGAACATTTGATTTGTTTTCTCCAAGTATATATACACTAGTCAGTGAATCATGCAAGGCAGTAGTCATTTGGTAGACCAATGTTTGTTTCTTTTAATGTTGTAGCAGTGGTTTTTGAAATGCTGTCTATGTTTCACAGCACTCAATGTTTTCCTCTTTCTTTATTATTTCTTACATGAACCACAGAACCCAGGGGCAAGCAGAAGGCTGGGACCGAGTCGGCGGGTGAACGTGAAGAACCACAGGCACAGAGCTCCTCTACTGAGGATCCTGCTGCTGTCCCCAGTAAGTCCAACAGTGCTTTCTTTTGGAACAATGATATTTCCCTAACTTTCTAACAGAGCTTTTTTTTCCAACCGATTAATGACATTTCACCTAACTAAATTTTGACAAATGCTTGTTTGATTTTGATTATGTTTTCAAAATTTTGGGTATTACTATCTGTCCCTGCCTTTCTGTTCCTTCAAAGAGCCTCTGCTATGACTCTCTGTGCTACTACTAGACTGTCTGTAGGTAAGCTTGCCCTGTTGCCCACTCTTTAGTTAAGGTATTAATCTTTTCAAAAAATCTGTGATAGAATAGCGGAAGGCACAGGGTCCACTCCTGTCTTATGCTTTTTCCTCTGTTATGTCTCTTCTTTGCCAATTGACACCAACCAAGTATGCATCCAGATGTTGGTCTACTATTTTGTAAGCGTTAGTGTACCACTACTACTCTTGCGGGTATTCTTCTATGCAGTCACATACATAACTATGTATGCACCACAAAATTGGATGTTGGTGATAGGCAGGTTGGACCTTACTTACTTACAGTCTTACACCTCAGTCACAGAACTCAGAGGAACCCACAATTCAATGAACGACAACCTATATGGGCTCAGTCATTGGTCAATTATTCAATTACCCCTTTCCTGAACCCCAATATGAAGATGCCAAATGCTTTTATTACACAATCCATAACCTAAGTAACCCCCTTTTGCTCACTCTCTCGTGTAAGTCTACAAGACAACAGACACTGAAAATATACTTCCGAGTCAATGTGGTACTTCAAATCAAAACCTTTATTTTGTTAGAAGTAACTAAGTAAGTAACATCAATGTTTTTAAGTTGTTCCGTGAAATAAGTCAAGGGCCACCAGAAAAAATCCAGAGTTAAAAAAGGCTGAATAAAGTAATCTACATTTGTACAGCTACCAGTGCACGATAGGGAAATGCGGGAAATGTCGGAGACCCCTCACCATTGAACGTATACTGGTTGCATATGCCTCTTTTTGGTAAGCTCTGGAAATCTTTGCTTCGTAGAAGGAAATCTTCTCATCTGCCGAAAAATAATGACAAAAGTGGTGCACGTTAGACAGTATGAAAAAATTAAATACATTTATGCAAGTTTTTAGCTGTCATGCTAAAAAAAAAGGTGTAACCTGAGGCTGTAAGCAAACTCGATTCCACAATCCACATTCAAAAAGTAAATACGGGCCTTTTTATTTTCCAAACTCTTCAGGTGTATGCTTTGAACAATCATGTGGCCTCAAAGGCGTCTTCTCGTACTGCGCAACAAGCTGCGAGGTAGCATGCGCAAAACTGTAGACATGTCATTGATGTACAAACTGGTTAGGTTACATGGTTCAGTCTAACTTTCCAAGGACTAGAGTAGCAGTATAGATGAGGTGAGCTTGGGTACCATACCATAACAAATGAATGCTAATATGTGTAGTGAGTTAGTTACTCTGCTGTACTAGGCAATGTGGACTACTACTGAGTACATTGTACTTAACTGTTTTGCAGAACTCCATTCTTGGTGAACAAGTACAATGGGGGATGTGCATCCATCTAAAAAGGTGTACATATTTTTATTTGTGCAGAACCGGTACCATCCACCAGTGCCGACGGGGACAGCGGCGCTGCGACGGCGTCAGCAGAGGCGATCCCGGAGGGGAATGGAGGACCAGAGGCACCTACAGCAGCACCGGCAGCAGTGGGGGAGGAGCCAACAATGGTGGGCGATGGTAAGTTACATTCAATAGTGATCCGCATTACTTGGTGGGTGGGGAAAACTTCCTCACTGTACTCTGATATTTATAATGAACTTGAAGTTCTACTGGACAATATATGACGCCACCTTTGTCATTAACAAGCTTAGCAATAGCATTACCACCGGCGAGAATTGATAAAATAACAGGCCTCTTCTATGTGACTACAACTCAGCTGTGAAAGGTTGGTGGCAGACTAAAAAAGTCTTATCCACAACATTACATGACCGCGATGGATTAACACTAAGGAGATTGAATTTAAGTATGATAAAAGGAGCAAGGAAAAAGCACCAATCATATAATATAGAAGGATACTTTGGAATCAGCAATGCAGGTGGCTGATAGCAGTCGGATGCATGGGTTGTTGTGGAAGCATAGAAAGGGGAAAACACAGCTGCCTGCGTGGGTGGGAGACACATCCAATATCGGTGGGTAGTGGACACTAGTGTCAGCAGCGGTGTTTTGGTTAAACCCAAAGGCAAGGGAAGGAGGGGACGACTGGATGCATTCCAGGTCGTTGCTGGCGAAACACAAACCACCTAAGGTTTGTTGCGCGATATAAAGAATGATAGTCTCTATACTAGACATTTACTAGTACTAGCTGGCCCCTGTTAATTAATGTTAGTTTGAGACTGTCACTGTTCCCGGAAGCACAGAGTATATGATATAAAAAAACAAGATATGAAAAAGACAGGTGTTCGTATGTGTGTGACCGTTGAATTACACCCATGCTATGCTACTAGGGCAGGCATAATGCCGTGCCAAAAAGTCAAACAAATTAAGTATATAAGCCATAGAATGTTCAAGATAGATAAAACAACATTTTTTGTACTCAGCTTGCTTGCTAGTGCTACTGTACTGTGCCGCCCACTATGTGTTGAATACATTTTGTGTTCTTGATTTGCTGGGATTTTGGATTACATTACAACAATTCTGTCTCTTTCTTTATAGTTACTCCTTCAAAACCAACGAGGAAGGAGTTGGCAGTCCGGGCCCGGCAGCGGAAACTGCAGGCCATCGTTGAGGCCTACCGCCGGCTGGTGGCTCAGGCTGAGGAGGAGGAGGAGGAGGCGGCGGCAGCAGCTGCTGCCTCTTCCAATGCCCCGGCCCCCAAGCCTGCAGGAGTACGTCAGCGTGGTCAGGCAGCCGCCCGCCGCCAGATTTTTCCAGCATCGGCCACCCCCCCACAACAACATGCATGCCAATGTAGGTGCCGCCAGTTCCAAAGAAAGATTCTCCTCCGGGTAGCCAGGCTGGAGGCTCAGAGTCAGACAAATACTCAAATAGAGGAGCGTGTGAAGATCATGGTTGATAAACACTTAAAAGCCCGCCGGCTTTAAGATTGACCCTGTTTGTTGTTTGCCCCTTTTTCAATCCTTTTGTTGGTGGGTGGGAATTGGGTGTTGGGGTTTTTGTTACATTACATTGAACGTGGGAATTTGGTTGGGGTTAGGGGAGGCGGGTAGGGACAGCTCTGGGGTAAGATTTATATATATTTTATTTTTGTATCATCTTTATTTATATTATGTTAAAAATAAACGAGACACAAAGTTCTGTTCAAAAGAAAACATTTGAAGTTCATTTGCGTTTCTTGGGGGGTTGGAGGGGGGACTGTTTCACCAAATAATGTACGTTGTGCAACATCGCAAGGTTTAATTGGCCATGCAGGTCGGCGGACAGTGCTTTCTAATAAAAAAATATATTGCCCACATCTTTAACATGCAGACAGATAGATGCGGTAAACCCTCACCGAGTTATATTTGTAGTATTAGAAGAACTACCAGTCTGTCTTGCGTTATACCTCACTGCAAACTTATCTTACCTGTGATTGCTGATGATGATTTATGATGAAGTGTGGAACTGCAAGGGCTGCATTTGTTTCCCAAGACAATGGCGAAGAATCTGTGGTTCTGAACTTCTGTGATAGTAGTAGTAGACAGACCCTGCCAGTAGCATTTAGAGACAAAAAGAAAGAGGCAGTCATTTGCGTGACAGACAATGTGGGGGTAGTATAAGTAAGTACAGTACATTACACGGCTGACCCAATATTGCAACTGCTAAACCGAAACAAAACAATGGTTTTGGGGACTGGAAACTAAGTGCAAGAGAAGATAAGAAGTTCAACTGTAGTTGTAGTACTCACGGCAACGTCAAACTTTTCTAAATCATAATGCTTTAAACTTAAACCCAAACAATCATGCCAATTCATTAGATGTATTCGTTGTTTGATGTTAATGGTAAATTATTTGGCATTATACACAGAGCTTGAGTTGGGAAGCCGAAGAAGATCCTGGCCATGCCTTGTTGACTTGACATTTCACTATTGTTGCTTTTCACCACATCTGCCCCAGCAAGCGCGTGATCAAATTGTTGGTGTATATTTAATGTAAGAAACATCACACCTCAATGTAACCACGCCGCCCGGGGGAAGAGGGTTAGGGTTTGTTGAATGGATGGGTACGGGGGTTTTGGGAAAGGTTTGAGAAAGAAAAACAGTACGCATGGAGATTGGAGACAACAAAAGCAAAACAATGAAGACGATGATTTATGATGTTGATCCGCTAGCCAATGAATGTAAGGAATAAACGTAAGAAAAGGACACGCTGAATATCATTCTTGGTTTCCCGCCATCCAATTGCTTGATGATGAGGATTTGTGGTACGGGTGAGTTGATGCTCATAGTATAATAGCAGTGGGTGAAAAACGTCCAGCCTGAAAAAGAAAAGGCAAATACAAAAGAATGTGAATGACCTAAACAAATTGTAATACAGTGAAGATAAAAAAAATAATACAAGAGGAGTAGTCGTATGAGAGGCCTTTCAGACTGAGGTGGCTTGGATACAATATGTATAAGTCTACTAGTTGCACATCATTATTAATCTAGAAGTACAAAAAAAACAGGAGCCAGCACAGAACAGGCCCACGACTACACAGGGTCGCCCGTAATACAAACTGCATTTCCCTAAAAATTTCACAGAGCCACAGAAAGGTGAATGAAATTGAAAAAGCAACCTAGCATTTACAAAATTAATCAACAAAATCAATGCGTCATTCTCAGTCATCAATCATACCACTATTGTACTCTACCACTGCACAGTGCACACACATGTAGTAGCCTGGGTCTACTGTGCTGTGCCTCTTATTTGTATTTTTATTATTACCTTGTATTCCACTCCAAGAAACATCGTACATCAATCAGCTCAGATCCAACTGCCTGACAGCAAAGATATGGTGGTCACCATCATTATCAGCAACAACAACTCAGTCTGTAGTGAGTGACTACGATAAATTAAGTCCTGACTGCATCTGTAGTAGTAGGAACACAAGTGCGTAAATAATTTATATTATTAAATAACATGGAAAAATTGGCTATCACGTGAGTCTGAAGTTACTAGTATACTTCAAATCAAAGGACATTTGCTCAGAGTCAGCAAAACAATACATCCAATGCAATGTATGGCATCATTCATTTAATATACCTGTTTTGCTCTTCTCTTTCACTGTCAGAGGATTGATCACAGATGCTGCCGAGCCTTTGTAATGCGAGTCACAACAAGTTGACTTCAGTTGTGGATGCCTGCTCAAGTTTCTTTTGACACTGAAGAGTCGTCTATGAAAGCCTGCAGACAGAGGTGGTAGCCTTAAGACTCAGTAAGGCAGTGATGAGTTGCAGATTTCAAATGAAATAGAGGATGGCAGTAGTCATGTACGGTACACTTGTTATGGAGGGACTGTTAGAGGCTACATTATTGTTATTGTACTATACTCCATCTACAACATCCAATGTATGGCTGGCAAGATGGAATTGTATTGACTTGAGTGGGAGTCAAGATAGAAGATGGAGCAAGACTCTGAGGAGTGCAGTCAACATGGAACATAAATGCACAGGCATGCAACTCCAGGAGGTAAATAAAAAAATACAGTGAAAATAAATGCACAGGCGAGCAACTCCAGTAGGTACAAAAAAAGAATGAGTGGTGGGGATGGATTTGGTTGTGGTTTTTAATATTAGCAGTTTTGCACCAGAAAGCCATTTTTAATAAGAAAATAAATAACACAAATAAAAGAAGGGAAAAAGTAACAATTTAAAAGCCTATTGGTCAGGGAAGAGGAGCTCGTCCTCAAACTCTGGGGGTTCGGACAGAAGTAGGTCATGTAACACAGTAGTGATGATATCTTCGGGCTCGCTTTCTTCATCCTGCTCTGATTCACGTACAGTATAGTCTGGTGGTATGAAGTGTTGATTCATTTTTATCATTGTCAGCCTCTCCACGCTTTTGGGGGAGAGACTGGTCCTTTTCGATGTCACAATGGCACCAGGAGCACTGAAAACCCGCTCAGAGGCGACCCTGGCTACAGGACAAGCCAGATACTTTATCGCCAGCCTGCTCAGCACTGGCCACTGTCTCCTTCTTTCATACCAATAGACCAATGGGCTTTGCTCCATGAACTCCTCTGTTGTGTCATCCAGATAGGCCTGAACCATCCGCTCAGTGTTCATTGGTACTCGGCTTTGCTGGTCCTCTTTTCCATTTGCAACAGCAACGGACTTACCCATCCCCTTCTGTAGAAAAAAAGCAGTTATGCTTTTGGTTGTGTCTGCTGAATCAGATCGTGTAGGTGCTGCTTTTGGTACTGTTGGTGCCTGCTGGGAAGCGGACGCACTGCTCTCATGCTCTGATGAACTTGCCTCAGGAGGATGGCCTGGAGTACTTTGACTGTCCTGGGCTGGCACTGGCAGGCCTTTAAGTAACAGCCGTTCAGTTTCTAAATTATTAGCTTCCACAGCTATGGAAGTTTTGTAATTGGCAACATCCCCATCTGAAAAAGGAATTACTGCGCTACTGCTGACAAACAATTTGTACCGTGGATCCAACATTGTTGCAGTTATGTAATTTGGATCTGACACAATCGTTTGAAGCCTTGCATTTCCAGATAAGCGGTTGGTTAAGGCCTTGGCCAAGGTATATGCATCAACTTTTTCTTCGTCACCTTCGTATGTTTCACAGACCTCCTTCAGCTGTTGCTCGAGCATGTACACCAATGGGATGGCTTGGCCCATAGTACAGTCCTCCCTGCTAACTGCACGTGTGAAGACCTCAAAAGGTTGTAGCATCTCTGTCAAGCATTTAATGATGTCCCACTGCCACATCTCAACGGTCAGGGTTTTAAGATTAACAGTAGGATCCACTAATCTTCTTGACATTACATAAGCATTCAGTGGTATGTACTGCTCAAAGAGACGCTCAAGCATGAAATAAGTAAAGTTCCAACATGTTGGGACCTCCTGGATCAGTGCTTTGACTGGCAAGTTATGCTCCCGCTGAATGACGCGTAGCAGCTTCCGCGCTTTAAAAGAATGGTTAAAATGCGTGCATATTCTTCTGCAGATGGTCAGTATGTTGCTGACTTTGGCTTCAGTTTTCAGAAAGTCTTGCACGACTAAGTTAATGCAGTGTGCCAAACAGGGTACCCTGAAATATTGTCCATCTCTCATTGCCTTCACTACATTACTGCCATTGTCGGTGGCAACAAAACCAATCTTAAGGCCTCTTGGTTTCAGCCATTCAAAGACCTTGCTGTTAAAGTCAGACAAAATGTTTTCAGCAGTATGATTTTTCTCCATACCAAACATGGCTACAGTTGCATGTCTGCGAGTATCATTAAAAATCCCAGCAACGTCAAGAAGGCCTGAAGTTAACTTGTCTTTAACACCTGCAAAAGAGATCCAGTGTGCGGTGATGCACATGTAATCTGCTGTGGCTTCGCAACTGCTCCACATGTCTGTTGTCAGGTGGATACAATGGACAACACTCTGTTGTAAGGCTTTCCCAATCAATTCCAGCACGTCGTGGTGTAGTGCTGGAATAGCAACTCTTGCAAAATAGTAGCGACTGGGAACGTCCCATTTTGGGGCGAGTGTTGCCACTAATTCCCGAAATCCCACTGCCTCAACAAATGAAAATGGGAGAAGGTCGAGTGCCAACATTTTTGCAAGTTTTGCATTGTACAAACGTGCTATTGGGTGGTTCCGCTCGTACTTTCCCTCCTGCCTAAACATGCCAGTAATGGTAAGCTGCTTGGTAATTCTTTCTGTTCTGCTAGACGGACCACCTTTCAACGCAGACTTTGCACTCCTTGGTGTCTCCGGCTGACTCTGGTGCCACTCAGAAGTTGCTGATGCGGAGGATTTGGACTGCACCACTCCAGTGCTGGCGACAGGGCTCATTTGTATACCACTCCCAGATAGAAGGTCATTGTCTCCCTCTTCTTCCATGAGTGGCCCTTGTAGTACTGTATCCCCACCAACACCAGTGCTTAAATTTTTTAAGCTTGCAAGGTGGTTCTCCCACTGAATTGCGTGTGTTTTTTTCAAATGGGTCGTTGGGCCTCCAGTACCATAGTTTGTACCAATCTTACCACGACTAACATTGGTATGACAAATGGTGCATATAGCAATGTTCTCCTGATGTGGGTGAACCGTAAAAAAATCCCAGACTGGGGAGCTTAACTTTTGTCTCCTGCCATAGGAAGAGGACCCACTTCCAATGCCGGATGAACTGGAGGATTTTTGTTGAATTTCCCTATGCGACAGCTCAGTACTAGTACTGCCACTACCTCCTTCTGTTGAGGTGGCGCTTGTGCTGGATGTCGCACGCTGCCGGGCCTTCGCTGATGAAAAAATGGGAGCTGGTGTTACTTTGGGTGCTGAGTGTGTAGGAGTTATACGTGCTACCTGCTCATCACTAATCGCAGCCCTTCTGGATAGGGTGAAAATGTTGGTCTCTACATCCTCTGCTCCAGGAATAACGCTCGTGATGATGACATTGTCAGACCCGTCTTTATCACCAGCAGTATCCTGCTCACCTACATCGACCTCCATAAGTTCAAGCCTTGAAGGATCCTTCCTTTTTCCTAGCCTGGTCTTGGGATGTCTCTCCTTTGAATGCTCAGATACTCGTGGTGGATGCCATTCCTTATCAAGGTCATCTGAAGGGATGCTTGGCGAAGAACTCGATGCACTGCCACTAACCCTCCTTTCCCTTGGTAAATTGAAAGACAGTAGATCACCTCCAGAAGTGGCTTCCTCTTCTTCTTGCTCGGAATGAGGCTCTACTTCCTGAATTGCCCCGACATCGGGAGGAACAACTACTACTATTGCGTGCGGAGATGGTGGTTGTTGTTCTTGAGGAAGTACTATAGCGGGCTGTGGTTCTTCAACAACTACTATTGTGGGATTTGGTTGTTGTTGTTGAACAACTATTGCGGGCGGTGGTTGTGGTTGTTCAACAACTATTGCGGGAAGTGGTTGTGGTTGTTGAACATCTACTGCTGGCGGTGGTTGTTGAGCACTTTCATCTTGCGTGGATTGTGTACTACTTTGAGACAGCGATAAGTTTAGTTCAGGCTCAGTATCACTGCTTTGTAACACTAGGCTGGCAACCTCTTCGACCCTCATGTGCTTGGCCCTGGGTTGGTGGCTTGCCCCCGCTAATGCGGATATGCTGGCCCCAGCTTGTTATTCAGCGCGCGACAACTACGCTATGCACCGGATCGCGGAGTAATCGACAGCTACGCGTACTACGCGGAACGCGGAGTTGACGAAACTCCGCAAACTCCGCGAACGGAGCGTAGTTCTTCGCCCAGGGTTAGTTGTTACCAGAATCCCTTGACGTGGCTTGTCCCAGCGAGGAACCAAGCAATTTCTTCTTTTGTGAACTTTTATGCTGAACCAATCTCCTGGATTCAGATCATGAGCTGGTTTTCTCTCAAGAGTGGTCGCATCTGGTCCAACCTGATGAAACACAGAAGGTACCATATCAGCCAATCCTTTGCAATAGTCCGGAATGAGATCATCAGTTATAGTCAGCAGTTTGTTGACAGGTACATATGCTTTTCTCATTGCTCATCCCATTACTATTTCATGAGGACTTAGACCTGTTTGTCTGTCTGGTATGCTTCTGATGTTCATCAACACCAACGGTAGGACATCAGGCCATTTGAGTCCCGTGGCTTGACACATTTTCCCTAGCCTATTCTTGATAGTGCAATTCACTTGCTCAACCACTCCAGATGCCTCTGGTCTGTAGGTACAGTGCAACTTTTGTTGAATATCTAGTGCTTCACATATTAGTTGGATAATTTAGTTCTCGAAATGAGTTCCTCTATCTGTTTCTATCGTCACTGGAAAGCTACATCTAGGAATGAATTCTCTCAGTAGGAGCTTAGCTATCGTAACTCCATCATTCCCTCATGTCTGATAGGCCTCCACCCAATCGAGAGAACAAACAGACAACCACCAAATCATATCTCAGCCTGTTTGTTACTTGTGGGCATTTCAATGAAATCCAATTGCATTCTGGTTGAAGGACCTCCCTCACGTCCTATTGTTCCTAAACTCACTACAGTCTTCCTTCCAGGATTTATCTGTTCGCATAAAAGGCATCTTTGGCAAAGGCTTTCAGCTATAGCCCTAAACTTGGGGTTGTACCAGGTTTGTCTGGAAAGTAACCCTTGGCGTAGTCCGCGTAGTTGCGCTACGCGTAGCTACGCGAAGTGCATTTTGCACTACGCGAGATACGTGTGTCGCTATGCGAACTGCGTAGTGCGCTGTTCGCAATGATTGCACAGTTCGGATGCTTGTATGCACTGTGCAATCATGGAAAACGGCATCTCGCACAGTCTGAGCTGTCGTTTTCTGCCACTCAAGTAGATTTTTACTTGAGCGGCAGCTTTCTTAACGCGTACTGGTAGTTTCTCATCGCGAGCTGTCGCGAGCATACACGACCACTCGCAATGAGAAACCTGACCTCCCCGCATTGAGAATCTCGCCGGGAGGTTTATTTTCCACGTTCGCGATCGCCAACTTGATGTTGCTGATCGCGAACGAGGAAAAAGTCTCACCGGGATGTAATTTTGCTCGCTCGTGGTCGCCAACTTAAGGTTGAGGACCGCGAGCGAGCAAAAAAATGCCAACTACGCTATGCGATTTTGCACTGTGCTACATGCAATTCGCATAGCGTGAAGCAGCACAAACTACACAAACTTTGCGAGTGTAGCGTAGTTGGTTGCCCAGGGTTACTGAAAAGTCTGATCATGGCATCCCTACCTATGTGTGCCTGTCCATGGTACATCGGTGCCATGTTAGAGATCATGCTATCAGGTATAAGTGGTTTTTCATCTCTGTAAACCCTTATTTCATCTTCCTCTCTTCATCTACAGCCTGCTTTTATCCATATATCTGTTTCCCCATTACTTGCTTCTTGCTTCAATTGTTTCACCTCTTCCCACGTTTCAACTGGGTTAGTAAACAACAGTGGACATGAAACATGTTCTATTTCCCTCCTCCGATTCATTGAGGTCATATTTCTGGCACAATATTGAGCTAATTCATCAGCAAATTTGTTACCTACCGCAATGTAATCAGTTCGATTTTTGTGAGCAGTGCATTTTACCACTGCAATCTGTTTAGGCAACTGTATCGCCTCAAGCAACATCTTCACAAACTCACCATTCCTAATAAGAGACCCAGAGGAAGTCAGGAATCCCCCTGGGACCAGATTTGTCCGAAATCATGGACCACTCCAAAGCCATATTGGCTATCTGTGATCACAGTAATTCGGAAATTCCTTCCCAGTTTGCAAGCTCGATTCAAAACAATCAGTTCAGCAACTTGGGCTGAACGTATTCCTCTCAAACCAGACACTTACAATATTGTTGCCACTGTACATAAAGCATATGCAGCACTCAAAACTCCTTTGTTTGTTCTTAGACATGATCCATCCACAAATATTACATAATCTGATTCATCTCTTATGTCAGGACGGGGTTTTGTGCAAAATTCAAGCATATCCAAACAATTGTGATCAATCTCATCTTTGACCTCTGCATTTACTGCATCAGGTAGTAAAGTAGAAGGATTCACACTTGTGCATCTTACAATGGTTACATTGTCTGCACCCAAGATTACTTTCTCATACCTAGTCAGCCAACTATGCGTCATTAATTGTGTCTTTGTTCTGGTCAGGAGGATTTCAACTGAATGTGGGACATATACTCTCAAAGGATATCCCATTACAATGCCTTAACTCTGTTCCAGACTCACACAAGTAGCAGCTACTGCTTTCAGACATCCAGGCAACGCTTTTGCTACCGGGTCTAAAACAGCTGAGAAGTAAGCTATGGGTCGTCTCATTCTTCTATGCCTTTGCACTAATCCTGAAAGTGCACATCCATCTCTTTCACTACAATACAGCTCAAATGTGTTCTCATAATCAGGCATTCCCAATGCTGGGGCCTCACACAAACCAGATCTTAGTTGCTCAAAAACCTTCATCTCTTCCTCATCCAACACAATAAGATCTTTCACATCACTTTTTGTTAGTTGTTGCAAAGGTTTGGCAATCAGTGAAAACCCACTTATCCATTGTTGACAATAACCAACCATTTCAAGGAACATTCTCACCTCTCTTTGTGGTATTGGGGCTCTCATTCCTTTAGTAGTCCTGATTCTTTCCGTTGTTACTTTTCTCATCCCTTCTGAACTTGGGTCTCCTGTTTTTGCATCTCTAGGATATTCTTCCTTCTGCCAATCAATTGTAATTTTACACTCTGTCCACAAATCAGCAGGAACAACAATCTCAAACAATCCAGCCAGATTTTCCCATAGCACTTTTGAAACTTTTACAAACCTTTCTACCTGTCTATGCCATTCTACAGGCTTTTCTCTTAATCTCAGAAAATCATTTGTAAATGACAATATATCTTGTCAGGACCATGGTACGTGTACATAACCCCCTCCTGGAATTTCTCCCATTGGGCATTCTACTACTGTTGGTTCCTTCTCTCTTACTGGAAAAGCCAATGAAGCTTCATCAGTCATTCCTTCTTTTCTCCTCCTACTCCTCCACTTGTCCACATCTCCCCATTTTCTCAATGACACAATTAGTTCTTTCATCTGTATTAACCGTCCGGAAGTGTTCAGATTTTCTCAGTAAAATCTACCCTGTACGGCTTCTGCAATCCTCTAATGTTTGCAACATCTACTCCCAGTTTGTTCGCTTTTTCTTCCAACTTTTCATGCAATTTCCTTGCTCTCCAAGTAATGCTTTTACACATAAACAATAATTCATCATCTTGATAGGACTTTAGTCGATCTGTACCAATTGTCCCTAGAATCAATTCTTCCATGTCTATTTTTAATCTAACCACATCCAAAGGTTGTGGTTCTGTGTCTTTCTTCTGCAAGCTTCTTAACCAATGTTTTCATTCTTCTGCAGTTGGACCCACAGGGGTCGTATTTAACTCTGCCCTATTCACACTTTTCTCCAGGGTTACAGTTGCTAACTCTGCTCCTATGGGGATCTGATTCATCAGACTCTTTGTCTTCCTATTATATGAAATTAGCCCTTCTCGTACTGCTTGCATGCTAGAATTTAATAGAATGGTTAAGGAATGTTCATCTATCTTTTGATTTTCAAAAAATGGGATTACTGGACCTATAGTTACTGGCACAGTTACAGCTTCCATATTCTTTGTTAATTCTCTCATCCTTTCAGTCAATTCTTTTGTGGTTCTGGCTAGTTCGGTCGTATTATCATTATCAGGTTTACCAGTCTGTGGTGTTTCGTTTCTAATAAATGGACTACTTATTTCAGAAAATTGTCTGGGGTTTGATTTATCACAGTTTCCAGTGGCGGGGAATTTGGTGTCACCAGCGCAGAATCCTGTTGATATGGAGAGGGTCTTTTATTTAAAATGTCCTCCAGCAACTCATCAGCTGTGTCGCTAACTCCATACCCATACTTTTCTGGTTCTGCATGCTTCTTTTTCTCCTGCTCCTTTTTTCCCTGCTAATTCCTCAACTGTTCTGGTCGGAAACATACCATTGGTCATGTTAGCCCACCGCCACCCTCTCATCCTGTCTTCATGGCTCAAACCCCATACTCTTCTATGAATAAAATTATAATTCTTTGCACCTCTGTGTCTCTCTCTTTCATACATCTTATCTTCCCATTCACCTAAGGCTTCAAACTTGAGTCGGTCTAGGTTTCGGTTCAAGTCTCATAATTTTTTCTCTCAAATTTCGGAGTACATCTGTGCTAAACGAACCAAGTCAAGTCAAGTCAAAACTACTTTATTCGATTTAGTTAAAAATCATAAAAGCATTCTACAATCACATCACAGGAAGGGCAATACAAAAATTCATAAGCAGATACAAAAGCATCAAACAGTAATAATTTCATATACATAAAAATACATCATATGAGGAAACGACAGTAATGATTAATTAATTAATATACATTATAAAAATACCTCTTAAAAAGAGTCAATACTCAATAAAATAGACGTTTAAAAATGCAAACAACATCCCTATCAATCATCATCACAAAACACTAATATTTACATCTTTAAGTCTTTTCCTCCTGATCCTAACCGCTGCAACAAGGTAATTTGCCACGCTAAACATGGCCAACACAGAATCCAATAGTTGGAGGTACAGGAGAGCGGGTTTTGCTTGATAAAAGGCTTTATCCTTCAATAGTGGAACCAGGTATTTCTGTCTGGGCTCAGCAAAGAAGTTACAAAATAACATGAAATGCATATTATTTTGTGTAGAAAAACTATCACACTTGCAGACAGGGGCATCCTCCTCCTTAAACCAACCTTGACTATCACACAAAACAGTATAAATTTGATTAAACCGAAGTTTTACCAGAAGCCACCTATGAAAGGGGATGGTGACGATAGTAAGGTACGGTTGGATGGTAAGACGCGTAATGGTCAGGTAATGGGCTCTGACCGTGGGCTTGAGTAATTGGCGTTCCTCCCTCTCCACATTTTTCATAGTTATAAAGTTGGCCTTCACCCAAGCTAAATCTGATTTCTTAAGACTCTGAGGGGCCAGAAAAATATCAGGACGACCCAGGTCCAGAGAGCACTTATGTATATATGAAAGCCAAATGATGTTTTTATAATTATCTAGTTTTAAACAGTCCACCAGTATTTTATGATTTAGACCCAAGTTTTTATTGGTCCAAAGCCTTATCCATAACAAGATAGGAGCCATAAGAAGGGTGTCCGATATGTAACCAAGCCCAACTTCCTGGTGAACCGAGAACGTGGCTGTGGATTGGGGAAGCCCTAAGGTGGAACGCAGGAATTTATTTTCTTCCCTTTGAACTGGTTCGCTATTTACATAGCCCCACAGGCCCGAACCGTACCTGGCTATTGCCACTGATTTTGCCCTGTACAAGTTAAGTAAGGCACCTGTTGGCTTCCCGCCCAGTCTCCTAGCAAAACTTAGGATGGCAGTGGCTGAGCTTCTAACCGCCTTAGTTTTAGCTACAATTTGCGGAGCCCAACTCACCTTGGTGTCAAAAATTACACCCAGATATGTAAAAATTTTAACATTAGTGATCACGTCACCGTTACAAAAAAACTTTCTGGAGTTGTTTTTACCAGCCCCAAACGCCATGACGTGTGATTTGGAGTTGTTTATTACTAGGTCTAATGATAACATAAAATCGTTAAAAGCATTTAAAAGTTTTTGTAAACCTATGGGAGTCCGAGCTATTAAAGCGGCATCATCCGCGTACAGGAGAACTGGAATACTAGTTTCCCCTGCACGCGGAGTATCCAAGGTAGCAGTTAAAAGAGTTTCCTCAAGTGAATTTATATACAAGGTGAAGAGCATGGGAGCAAGAATGCAACCTTGCCGCACGCCCCTGCTGGATTTGAACCAAGCGGTACGATTACCTTCTTGGTCCATTCTGATTGAGGCTTTTAGATCTTTATGTAATTCAGCCAAAAAATATACAAGGTGGGGATCAAGTCCCAGCTTTAACAACATGGTCCACAGCCGAGCTCTATTCACCAAATCAAAAGCTGTGGACAGGTCCATAAAAGCAACAAAGATTGACCCTTTTTTAACAATTGTATATTTCAAAATTAACAAATGAAGATTTAAACATTGGTCCTCAGTCCCTCTCCCAGCGCAGAACCCATATTGGGCATCTACTAAAATATTATTATCAGTGGACCAGGTGTTAATTCTAGCAAGCAGGACTTTGCCCAAAATCTTCATAGAAGAGTCCAATAGCGAGATTGGTCGAAAACACTTTGGGTCGCTTCTTAGGCCCTTTTTAAAAATAGGTACTATAATGGCACATGACCATGTTTTTGGCAAACCCCCCTCATACACACAATTAAAAACATTAGCTAAAATCTCAGCCCACATCTCCGAGTTGAATTTGTATAGGTCCGGGGGCACCCCATCCGGGCCAGGGGCTTTATTAGCAGCTGAGCCTACAATTGCCAGCTCAACTTCTGATTTTGTAAACTCTAAATTAATGGGAGAAAATGGGGAGTAAGGTATTTTAAACACCTCGGCAATTTCGTTGGAGCCATATATATTAGAAAAATGGTTAATCCAATCAGCCTCAGATATGTTAATTTCGAGATCCAAATTGTTTGTATGAGAGAACAAAGGATTATTAATAATAGCCCAAAATTTGGAGCTATGTTTAAGGGTTACGGGGTCCATCAAAGAGTCCCAGGCTTCATCTTTGATGGCTTTTTTTCGAAGTTTGACTGCCAGAGCATATTGTCTTCTTAGATCTGCCACCAAAGTCCTATCTCTAGGCAATTGTTTAAGACCTTTCAGCAGGGCTGAGTGTGCCTGTGAGCAGGAGTGGTCAAACCATCTACACTCTGGGACAGAACCCCTCCCTGGTTTGACTCTGAGCTCTTTTTCCACTCTAGCACAGATAGCTTCAAAGGCACTCACAACTTCCCCTCCCCTCGTCTCTCTATTCCTACATTTCCCAATTTCGACTCCCATATCTTGCACAATAAGACCATGGAAATCCTCTGGACAGACTTTACACCATTTAAGGCGTCTGCCCTGGTCTTTACTCCTAACATCCCTTATAGAGGTAGCCCTTACTACTCCTTTGCACAAACCAGAAAGAGCATCCAGGACCAATAACACAGGGTTGTGGTCACTGAATCCACTAACGAATGCATTATAAAACAAAACATAACGCAGGAGCCCTGGGGACATAAAAAAATAATCAATAATTGATTCACTGCCCCTTGCGTTGTACGTGACCATACGGTTTGTTGTATCTGAGAACCCTGGTTCATATAGGTCATTTGATGAAAGCAAGTTTTCCATCGCCACTCCCTTAGAACTATGTTCAAAGTGTGGCGGTGAGGTGAAATCAGGGCCATTTTCGTCAATAATCTGGCAATGGGACTCACACAAATGAACATTAAAATCACCCATCATTATACACTGAACTAAAGTGGTTTGTTTTGACAAGTATTTAGTTAAAAAGTCCGATAGACCATCTAAAACAAAATTTGGGGGTCCCCCCTGCATGGAGTTGTAACAATTTATTAGCACAATCTTATTCTTATCAGCCAGACAAATTTCCACCAGCTGATAATAGTAAGAAGAACTAGGAATTACTCTAACATTACCTGCAATTTTAACTGAAACAAGGAATAGCAAACCCCCTCTGTCCCTACCTGACGTGGAGCTCAGGGCATCAACAAAAAAAGAAGTATATCCTTCTACCCAGAAACTTTTATCTTTCATCCAAGTTTCTTGTAATGCGACAATATCATGGTTCTTCATAGATTGTAACCAAATAGGGTCATCCTGCTTTGCCCGTAGGCCCGCGATGTTCCATGATACTAGCCGTATGTGCCCTTCCCCTAACTGTAATGGGTCGTTAATAACAGTCTCATTTCTGACAACAGGTAGGGCCACATCAGTATTGCTTGGGAGTTTGCAAGTCAGGTTATCCTGTTCAGGTACAGGTTCTAGTCATTCAATGTCTATTCTATCAGCTAATGCCGAAAACATATTTGACAATGGTAGATCATTGGAAGGTGTATTCCGCACAGCATTTATTACACCATTGCCTTTGATTGGCTTAGTCAACCATGCATTAGTAGGCATGGGTGAGATAAGATTGTCCTCTGCCCAAGTATTATCAATAGACTGTGCCTTGATATTCTCATTTACAACTGGCCCATAAGGTCGGGGATAAAAGAAACCAAGAGGCATCGCCCGAACCCCTTTCCCTAAAGGATCTAGAGGGGAGTCATCCCAGAAAAGTCGACTCGCGACATTCTTAGATTTAAAATTTACAATAACACAGTCTCCAGAAACCTCTTTCTTGCTTCTACCCACCCAGTTTACCCGTCTACTCATTACAATGTTGTCAGCGATATTACTTTCACCCGTGCAGTTTGCATTACACCATTTTTTAACGTGCCTAAGCAGGGACTCGTGGTGCTCTACCGCCCCGTCTTCAAGTTTAGGCACGTTAACCAAGATTGCAACAAAGGGTGTTGCATCCGGAGGTAAATTTATCGGAGGTACCCTTTTTTCCGAAACCACCCCCTGGCCTCTAGGCCTTGTGGGGCAACTTGTACTGTGGCCAACCTCTGTCGTGGGGATATATATCCCATTATCTACTTTCCCCTTTGGTGGCACAGGTTTGACAATAGGTAAAAGAGGGATATTGAGTGGTCTAGTTAAGGGTGGGTCACAAACTGTAGGGGCAGTAACCTGCACAACTGGGAGGCATGGAGCCAAAGGCATAGAGAATGCAGAGGCCCGTGTATTAAGAACATCATTGATACGATCACATTTTGCCATAAGGTTCTTAACACAGTCCTTCAGAGTTTCATTAATATCCGAGGCAATCTGGATTAAAGCAGTCTCAAGTCTATCTGTGAACAATTTTTCCAATAAGGCCATAATGCCTTCCTCTGTCAGAAGGGTTTGCTGGGTGGAACCAGCCATGGTTAAAGCAGACCTTCCAGCATCCCCGGGGTTCATAGGGAAGTTAGGTATCACGGTTTCGGGTAAAGCTGGGCATGGAAGAACTGTGGCTGGAAGTGACAGAGAAGGTCTACAAGCCTCAATAATGACCCGAGGCTCCAATGGTATACAGCTTATAGAGGAGTTCGAGGACTCAGCAATCCCAGGACTAGAAGCAAGGCCCAATTCACGCTCAGACTCGGCAATCTGCGATGATAGTTCCCCCACCTTAGTTGTTAGATATGTGAGTATACTTGTTGTGTATTTAGGCACCTTCGCTTTAGCCTCATCGGCCGCTGGGGTAGCCAATTTGCGCTTACCAGTTTCTGAAAATGCCAAGACTCCGTCATCTTTGGTATATTTCACCCAATTTTCCAACCAAATACAAGTATGATAACCATATTTCACCATCATATAAGATGCTGGAGTTTTTGGTGGTGGAATTACCTCTCCTTCCCTAGTTAAAACCTTTTTATCTTTCTTAAAAAGATTTTTGAACTTCACAAACCATGACGGTTTCTCTCTATCTCGCTCATTGTATTATGCCATATTTCACTGTTGTTCTTGTTGAAACAAATTCACACAATTTTCTTCCAATCAGTCTTTTCCACTATTCGACTATTCTGACCTATCCCAGCTTATCTCACACCAAAGCAAAAATCCAAAAGCTCTATGTCACTCTCACACTGACCTATCCCAGCGCGTCTCACACCAACGCACCCATCAGAAAGCTCTTTGTTCTTTCAAAACTGGCCAATACCAGCACGGTCTTTGTGACGCCAGCTCTACTCCTCCTTCTGCTGACCCCTCCTTTACAAAAATTATCAGCACTATTTCTTAACTTGTCTGTTCGAATAAATCGTTTAGTTACAATGTAACACACATTACCATTGTCTGTTTCTCAAAACAAAAGAGATAGTCTATTCAAACTTACAAGAACACTGTTTCGTTCGATAAGTGTAGCACTTCCCTCTACCTTACCCTTCTCTCAAGCAAGAGGTAAACCCGTTTCTCTGGGGATAAGACACATATGGAGACTATACTGCTCCTGAGAATTGAGCAGAAACTTTCTAAAGAAAACCTGTTGCTATTTTACTCAAAGCTATTCATACTTGAATTTCCCTAACATAACACAGTCACGTGTTATCACTAATTTGAAATCAGACAATGTACAGTTCCACGTGACTTCTCTTGCCACACGTGTCAACTTCCTACCTCCCGTAAGCTTCAAAATTCTGACTACATATAACGTAATACAAACTCAACATAGTGTTAGATATGAAAATATGAATAACCAATAATCACCAAACTAATCTATAGAAACCATAACTCTGCTACCAAGAAATCTGATCCAGCGCGGCTAAAATAAATATTTCCTTATGCCACTAACCCAGAAAACCTCTACACAACCTTAATCATTTTAAACCCTATGTTGGCGGGGCCCATAACACCGCGTACACACATTCACTCAATTTTCTGGGTCAAACGCTTAGGAAAATGAGCTGCTGGACAAACAGAGTACTTTGTAAAATGACAACTATTATAACTTACACATTATATACATTAACTTAGAATCCTGTCAGTTTAAACATCAAAGTACTCTGCTTTTTGGTCAATGGACCAACTAGTAGAATCAGTCTAAATGTGATTAAGTCCAGCTTAATCACATTTAAAACCTTTAACATTTATAAATCACAATTTTATTTTAAAGAACCTCAGATTCATTTTAGTTAGCATACATTTTTTATCTAAATTCTTTTTGTGCAGATAAGTAAAGTTCTTTATTAGGCTAAATACATTTAATATATTAATCAGTATTCAAGTAAAGTTTTGAGAATAGAAACTGAAAATATTCATTACCCTTTTCAGAGGGCGATGAATAGAATGGTTCACCAGGAAAGAAAGATGAACTGCGTATCACAGAATAGGACTCCCAAAACTGACCAACTGTCTCACTAACCTCCGCCGCAATTCCCTCCCGGGGCAGTTCATGGAACAATCTCGCTCCTTCCCCAGCCAAAGTGTGAAAGTCCAGAATCAGGATAGGTGAAGCAACAGCAACATCACCAACAACTTAAGAGCAGACTCTCTTATACCCTATTCTCTGGCTCACTACACTCAAGGTTGCAATCTTTGGAGGAAGAAATCACACTAATTGGTACATTGGAGGGGTGCTGATGGTTACCACATTGCCCTCCTTGTTCAAACCGGTTTGCAAACAATAACGCATACAGTAGTTCTCATGATCCACAATGTCCAAAGGTAATTCAACTTGTTAATGTATTTTGTAACAAAGTCTGATGGTCACACATTAGTTCATCCTCTGTAGCTCAATTCTCTCATCTGTTCCCATGCATTCATGCGCAACTCTTGGCACGACTCTTGCTGCAGGTCAGGCTGGCCTTGATGTCTCTCACTCCGGGCATAGGCCGCATACACGTGACTGGAGTATTCATTCGGCTCATGCGTGGGGGCCATTTTATTCAGTGCACGTATTCTTATCCATTTCCGACTGTCATTTTCGAAGCACGGCCTAGCAGACCCGAATGAAACAAATATAAGAACAACACAACAATAATTAGACATAGAAAAGAAGCCTTTCTGTTCACCACCCACCATTCTAAAGACCCGCGGTAGGTGTTACCTATCAGAAGCGACATTTAAAGCCATTTTACCTACCATCTGCATTCTTTGCCACAGTACAATTTCCTACATAACACAAATCATGCTATTTACTCTATTTTACTATGCAAATCACATTTCTAACATTATTTTACTTCACATTTGTAAATGAATTCAAATTTGCAATTTCAGCAGGTTGGCCACGTGTACTGTTTAATAAAGGTGGATTTATTGATTAATTCATGCATTTCAAACAGTTAGTATCATTAAAGTTATGGGGTCATTAACTTCCAAGGGGTTCAAAAATATTTTGCCTCCCCTGCTCCATCAACTGAAATAATCTTCCTTCTTTGTGCAATCTCATATGATAAATAAAAATTGGCCAAAGGGTACATTTTCTCTAAGGCTTCATGGATGGTGACTGTTGTACCTCAACAACGTATTGCATTCTATTCTTTGCAAAATAATGATGTGTAAATTTTGTTATCCTTTACCATTACTGTCAGATCAGGAAATGTCATTTTTGGAAAATCTGAACAAAAAGTATATTGTATATCACTAGAGAAGGAAATGACCCATACATGAAACAGATCAAGGGATGATTTAGCACCCTCCAGATCATAAAAACATTATCTATATATCTCATCCAGATTGATATATTAGAGTGAATAGGGTTTTGATCACAGTAGATATGTGCAATTTCAAAAATCATTCATGTAAAGTTTCACCAGGTCGGGGCAGAAGCCTGCCACCATCTCAACTTTTTTGGTCTGACTGTAAAGTTTGTTCAGAAATGGAGGCTATTCTCTTTGCTTAAGAATTTCCCCAATAACCCCGAGTACCTCTTGGTACGTGTTATTAGTATAGAGGGAACAGATGTACTTCATAGTTAAAAATTGTGAGGAACTGTCAAAGGCTAGATTTTCCACAGTATTAATAAAATCCATTTTGACCTTAAATAGACATGTGGCTCTTAGACAAAGGGCTTGATGAAAAAGTCTATATACTGGCATAAGGGTTTTAGAACCAAACCACATCCAGACACAATGGGTTTTCTGTGTTCTTGTTACAACATCTCATGTGTTCTGGGTAGTGTGCAGATGAGAGGTGTTCTAGGATGTTTTTATTTAAAAAAAAATCAAATTCATTATTACTAAGAAAACCTAGCTTCAGACTTATCTCTCTGATGAGCTAACTCTTAAGCTTGGAATAGTTATCTGTTGATAGAGGTGCCCTAAAATCTCATTCTGGTAATCAATGATGTCTAGTGACACCACTCCTATGCCCTTGCCACACAGTTTGATGATAAATTGAGTGTTGTTATCCAAAGTGACAGTAGCATTGTTCTCTTCTTTTGAGATATTGTATTTAATATTAAATCTTTTTTGATATCGGGATCAGTGTCTCTGAAAATAAAATGCAAGGATTTCATTTCAACTGGCAACATGTGTGACAGTGGATTGAAACTTAATGGTGGATAAAAGTCTGTGGTATCACAATATTCTTTGTATGGATTCTAGGCAAAGAAGTGATTTAAACTGGATGTGCGACAACATGATTAAAATTCAACTTTGTTCTAGTGGTAGGCACAAAACTTAAACCTCTGTTGAGTATTGCAGTCTCAGAAGCAAACAGAATATGTAAATGTGAGCCATTTAATTTCAGTGGATGGATGTGGGTTATAAGATGGAGTAGAATCTACCAGGTGTAATGTCTGCATGCCTGCCTTTCCCTGTGTGTCTTATGATGATAATAACTCCTCCCTCTGCCTCTGTTGCCTCTTCCTGTCAGAGTACCTTGACTACCATGTCTAGTCAGCTGCAGTGGTGTCAGTTTGAGTCGCTCCTTTGTGATTGATGGAGAGACTGAAATGGACAACAAAAAAATTGGTGGCCAATACTGTGTAAGAATTCAACTCTACTGTGCTTGTTTGTAAGTACATAAATTGGATTCCTGCTTCAAGGATACCATTTTTATAATGACTTCAAGGCTGACCGTTTCCACTCATTTCAAGGGCTGGAGTAACACAATGCCATTCAGGAGCCTGTTGGCCCTTATGAAATAAATGGATAACTCTACAGTCTTGACACCGCATGAGCTCTTCCAGGTTGCTCCCTATTCTAATTGGTTTTCCAGTCCAGATGAAGACCCATATTGAGGCTTAGATTGGCCCCTAACCCCACCTATTTCTGGGTCAAAACGTTGACATCAAGTACAGTCTGGATTCTAGAATGGTCTCACAAAGAGTCAATAATGAATGATAAAATTACCTCTCGTTAGATGAAACTGTACTTATGCTGGAAAATAAGTATATGCAAATGGGATATTGTATAAATAAGATGATGTATATAATAGGTGTATTTTTTTAAAAACTTCACTCAAGAGCACTCTTTTCCTGATCACCCTTTCACATACCTCTGTGGAGCGACCATATCTATATGTAATGTATTTATACTTGTTTTTCAAAATACAGAAAATTTCATACATTTAAAAGTGTTACTCGTGTTTGTGATGTTAAGCCTCCCACTGTTTTATAAATAATATTCATCCCCATCTTCGAATTTTTGGGGTTGGGGTAATTTGAAAAGTAAGTTTATTCATTTAAAATTAACCGTTAAGTGGATCTCTCCGACTGGAGCACTGTTACTATGTATCATCATTATGTCCCAAGAAAGGCTGATAGCTTGGTCTGTAGGAGGTGGCCCAGGAGGGAAGGTTGAATTGCTTGGGTTACTGTTTGAATCAGACCCTTCTGAAACAGAGGTATCGGAGAAAGTCACAAGCCGTTTTGCTGGCCTCTCCCTTTATTTGTGTATCACTCTGCATCGTCCTGTTGGCGGTATTCAGCTGCTTGGTGTGAAAATATTTTGAATTTGTCATGATTTCCTAGTCCACAGACAGTCTATCTAGTTTGCAATGTTGAATAATGGTACTAGAAACATTAATTGTTTAATGAGTTTAATGCTTCTTTAGTCTTAGTCGAAACCTGCTTATCTGTTATTTCCTGAGTAAGGCAGACTATTTCTTTCTCTGACTTATATTTATACTCAAGGGCCTTTTCAAAATCTAATATTATCCAGTGATGAGAACACTTGTTTGCTATAAAACAAAAATGTTCCCTACACCTAGGATCATCCCTAAAGATTGCAGGTTAATTTTGACTTGTAAGCGAAATGGAATGATATGAGATTGTAGATATTGAGGCCATTTTTAGAATGTGGGTCAGACCGCCACTGACAGGCCAACCAACTGACAGCCCTTTGGTCCGTCCACCAGATTACAATTTAGGCAGTTAGACCCTAAAGGGTCAGGGGGAAGATCACCGCCTCTGACAGGATCAGTTGTCCTGTCTGAGCGGCGGTCGGAATCGCAATCTTGGGTGGAGGTGGTGCCGAGGCAAACACTGCAGTTGGGATTACGATAACCCTTTCTGACTGCCTTTTCATGTCAGAAAGGCCGCCATGAAAAGCTGATAGAAAAGGATTTTGGGGGACCTAAACAAAGCATCCTTCCATTGAGGGCAACTGAAAAGTGGCCCAGGGGGCATGAATATACGACGTTACACCGGAGCCCAACACTCCGCATACCATTACAATGCAATTTTAACCCAGCAAATGCCATGACTCCACAAGATTTTATAACGAAGCAAAGTGAACGAAAAATGCCTTTAAACATATAACAGTACATTTTCTCAGCAGTTTGTAACAACATTTGCTATTGCCATGAAAATTAAAGGCTCGGATAAGCATTTACTTTTTCAGTTTAGTCACTTACTCCCTCCTCTATCCTTACACTATATTTAGCCAGCTTTTTTAAGTTAGATATATTTCATTTTAATTTACCTTTGCGCAGGTCTGTTTTCCTCCTGGACATGCTTGGCACGCTTCGACAACTGTTATAAGAAAAAGAAATGGACTTTTACTTGTTTACGAAAATCTTAATATAAAAACGAAAACAAGTCTAATCAACTCTCGATTAAATTTACCTTTCCGCAGACCTCTCCTGCATCCGTCCCAGTTTAACTTGCTCTGTAAAGTAAAAATAAAAAACGGTGGACCGCTTTCATCAATAAGAGTAATACAGATAAAAAAGAGACTCATTTATGCGTTCAATAGCCTACCCATACCTTCAAACGCCGTTCATCATGGGTAATAATCTTCAGCCACTCTTTCGCAATGTTTGAGCATTGCACCGTCCAGTGTGTCCATGGAAGTGAGGATCTTCAAGAAATTTCTGCAAGTATAGGGACTTGTATTTTACCCGACTACTAAGTCAAGAATGTATCTATTAGGGCGGTGTCACATCCCAAAACCCCCTCAAGCTATGCCCCTGTTAATAGTCATGATTCAGAAAAGGGGGTGGTGATGAACAGAGTGTCTGAATTAAGCAGACCACTCTTACCCAGTCCAAAGATCAGGGCTTGATCCATCACCATTTTTTAGCTCGCTGCACCATCCCAGCTCAGAACCTGGCTACATGCAAATTAGTCTGTTCCTGTCCCAGTGCATGATGGGAACAGGGCAAACCAAACTACCAAGCCAATTCTTATACTGGGAAGGAAACAAGCTTCCGGGGACCGGTTTCTGGCATTTCAGCCGTCGTAGGCCCGGCTTGCTTGAATCCTGATGGTGCAATGAGCAAGGGACTCACATCTGAGAATACCCTTGCACGCTTATGGTGGACAAAAGGATTCAGAAAAGGGGGTGGTGATGAACAGAGTGTCTGAATTAAGCAGACCACTCTTACCCAGTCCAAAGATCAGGGCTTGATCCATCACCGTTTTTTAGCTCACTGCACCAACCCAGCTCAGAACCTGGCTACATGCAAATTAGTCTGTTCCTGTCCCAGTGCATGATGGGAACAGGGCAAACCAAACTACCAAGCCAATTCTTATACTGGGAAGGAAACAAGCTTCCGAGGACCGGTTTCTGGCATTTCAGCCGTCGTCGGCCCGGCTTGCTTGAATCCTGATGGTGCAATGAGCAAGGGACTCACATCTGAGAATACCCTTCCACGCTCATGGTGGACAAAATGATTCAGAAAAGGGGGTGGTGATGAACAGAGTGTCTGAATTAAGCAGACCACTCTTACCCAGTCCAAAGATCAGGGCTTGATCCATCACCGTTTTTTAGCTCACTGCACCATCCCAGCTCAGAACATGGCTACATGCAAATTAGTCTGTTCCTGTCCCAGTGCATGATGGGAACAGGGCAAACCAAACTACCAAGCCAATTCTTATACTGGGAAGGAAACAAGCTTCCGGGGACCGGTTTCTGGCATTTCAGCCGTCGTCGGCCCGGCTTGCTTGAATCCTGATGGTGCAATGAGCAAGGGACTCACATCTGAGAATACCCTTCCACGCTTATGGTGGACAAAATGATTCAGGAAAGGGGGTGGTGATGAACAGAGTGTCTGAATTAAGCAGACCACTCTTACCCAGTCCAAAGATCAGGGCTTGATCCATCACCGTTTTTTAGCTCACTGCACCATCCCAGTTCGTCACCACCCCCTTTTCTGAATCCTGTTAATAGTCAGTCAGCCCTGTGATGAGAGGGGCGACCGCAGACCACTGCAGCACCATTGGCTGGCCGCTTACCACTGCTCTTCTGGAAGGGGCCAGAAGCTGCCCAACGAGTTCCCAGAAACCACTCACAGAGCCGGTGCTCGACTCCCTGCAGTCGACATCAAGCCTCTGTGCCCAGGAATCTTACCTTCAAAACAGCACTGGGGAGAGCCCCGGTCCTGTCAAACCTTCACTCTGTGGGGGCTGTGTTGTGACTCCACTCAACCCTGTGAGTCGCCATCTCTCTCACCTTCTGTGCATTCTATAGTGGGCTTCAATGAGCCTGCAGTGCCAAAATATAGGCCCCTCACTGACTCTCTACCATCTCTTTAGCATCAGTGCAAGTTCACCGTGTCAACATTGTCGAGTCTGCCTGAAAGTCTACTTCAGTTCAGGTCAGCTAAATTGCTTTTCTTTTCCATTTTTTAATATAACTATAATAATTTCTGCACCTTTTTTTATATAGCTCTACTCCGTATTTTCATTGGCATAGTAAATAATTTTTCATTGTCGAACAATCATACCATTCAGTTATTTTATTTTATTTTTGTTGTCATAGTTTGCGGAGTGAAAGTATATGCAGGGTAAAAGTATGCAGAGTAAAGGTATGCGTTATAGAATTGGATGCCTTATAATGGAATGCGGGGTAAAAGACTTTGTTATAACAGATTCGTTGTGAAGGACGTTTACCAGGGGGCACATGTAGTGCATGGCACACAGCGCATGTAGGTGAAGGATGTGCGCCTTTACACCGCAGCTTGTGCTGCAGGCTTTTCCTGGGACGCAGCACAAGCCGCCTTGTCAGAAAGCCCTATTTGACTGTGCGACACGCTCAGGCGATGCAACGGCAACAGCTTCGACAGCAACACACTTCTTCTCGTTGCGTCACGCTTCCAACTCCCAGCGGCACGCAGGCTTCTGCAGACAGAATTCCCAGCAAGGAAATTCAGAGGGGAGCTGGTGGTGAAGCCATTTGTCCCTGAGACTTCATCAGCAGGAGGCAAGCTCAAGTTCAAGCCCTTGGAGGAATATTCTGCAAGATGATGAAAGTCCTGTAAAAGTTCCTTCTCCTTTCCTTGGCAATAAAGAAACCACTGCAGGCCAACCCAGCAAACAGCACACTGGCAGAAGGGTAGACCAAACTCCTGCAGCTTCTTTTGTTCTTTACCTTGGCATAAGGTTTGTCTTGTTCCCAGAAGTGATCCCAAGTCTTGGGGTCTGGGTCCCCATATTTATACTCAAATTATCTTTTTTCTCTGAAGGCTGAGAGGCCTCTGCCTAGTCCAAACCAGTTCTGGTCAGTCCCGGAGCACTTTGTCGACAAGCCTCCTTCTTTCATTTCACATAGTAGGCCAGGGACATCAGACACACCACAGGAGGTGGACCCATCATTGTGGAGGGAAGGCACATCCCGATTCAGGTCCCAGGTGCAACTCCTCCCACCCATCTGCATGTAGATCTCTCTATTCAGCACTGTGCTGACTCACCCTGTCTCCAGGAGTTCCCCAGCCCCTGTCACTCAAACTCCAGATAAGGAATACACAACCTAGCAAATGCAGGCTTGGATAGTTAGGCAAGAAAATACCTACTTTCTAAAAGTGGTATTTTCAAACACAGAATGTTAAAACCAACTTCACTAAAAGATGTATTTTATCATTCTGAGTTCAGGCATACTGAACTCGAATTTCCACCTAGTTCCCTGAGTTAGTTAGGATTATAAGATGTAATAATCAAACTGCCCATTCTGGCCTTTGGGGAACAGGTAGCCTTGCAATAGTGAAAAACGAAAATGGCTGTAATTCACTTGCAGGACATGTCACACACACCAGGGCATGTCCTATCTTATCCTTTCAGTGCACCCTGCCCTTGGGCCTACCATAGGGGTGTCTGATATGAAGAAAAGGGAAGGTTTAGGGACTGACAAGTGGGTACACTGGCCAAGTCGACATGGCAGTACTAGACTGCACACAGGCTCTACAATGGTGGCATGAGACACACGTTACAAGCTGCATCTGTGGGTGGCACAACCAGTGCTGCCGACCAGCAGCATTTGATTTACAAGCCCTGGGCACACATGGTGCACTATACTAGGGTTTGACAAGTAAATCAAATAACCCAATCATGGAGTCACTAATCAATACATCAATTTAACATAGGGAGCACTTGCAATGTGGCACTGAATAGCAGTGGCACAGTGCCCAAAGCATCTAACCAGCAAAACATATAAAAAACAGAGGAGGCAATCAATAAAAAATGGAAGGGAGACACACGCCAATGATACCAGGTCTAACAGGCAGTGTCTCTGGGGATCAGTACTGATCCCAAGAAGTAAGGACCCTTCAACTTTTTGTCAATGTACAGCTCTGTATGAGGAAGAGTATCCTTCTCAGATATATCAACTCCAATAGCACAGGGAAATGAATAGTCTATAGTATTCAGATCAAAAATCAGCTACAGAATATAACAAAGGGACCTAAAAGGGGCAACCCGTTGTTCCGAGGACCCTGGATAGCAATGCAGGATATGCGTACAGGGGTTCACAGATGTGCCACCTCATACAGTAAATTTCCAAAAAAACACATTCCTGTATAATGAATTCAAGAAAAATAGAATAGAATTGCATTGATGTTTATACAAGAAGTTTGAATTGAACAACTTTGTGATCCATGTGACGGTGTGGTGCAGGTAATTAGTACAATATGTGTAGAAGTGCACAGTTAAATAGTGGAAAAGGAAAAAAAAATATTGGCAGTTCTTTTGAAGTGCTAGCCACACTACTAGTTCAGGCTTTTATTAGCATAAGAAATGTCCTGCCAAAAAATTAAGTACAGAACAGGGGACCCTAGTAATTAAGGATCACGCGAATAATAGACATATACTAAATAGTATATATGACCTCTGTCCAGCCGGACAGGTATTTATTTTTCAATTTTTCGTATTGAGTTTATATATATAACATTTATACAAAAGTGGGCACAGCCTGGACCCACAAAGGACAAGACAAAACAAGTGACAAAACAATTATGTAAAAGCGCACAAAAGCGGTCTGTACTATTGTTCAGTTTTACAGACTAGGATTCAATCATAGCAACCCATTGTTTTACACAATTCGTGAAGTCAAGCAAACATATGGTGCAGTAAGGTCGACGACGTTTCGATGCAGCTAGGAAATACATGCATCATCATCAGGACAAAAACTAATATGTCATGTTTGTCTTGAGAGTCTATTTCAGTTACATGCCTCTATGGCAATTTACATAATGTTAGAAACACATTTGGAAAGGAAAAAATTGGGAGAAAAACATGAACAAAAGAATATTCATTAGGAATGACTAGGCATGAATGCATTTTATATTTTCAGTTTACATCACCAACCGGCGGGTTTCTTGGTGCTGTAGTGGAGTTTACAGTGACATAGTGAGTACTGTCTGAGGATGGGCTTAGTGAATTTGGGCACATGCTTGTGACCATAGAACAGGAAGAAGGTGGCGGTTTCCTGTGTATTTCGATCCTACTTAAAAAAGCGGCGCAGTGAGAAGAGTATGTGCTTATAGCCTTCGTCGACTGTTTGAAGATGGGCTTTGTGAATACTGGCACATGCTTGTGACCATACAATAGGGAGAAGGTGGCGGTTTACAATGTATATCGATATTTGTTAAAAACGGCGCGGTGAAAAGAAATTGTGCTTAAAATCAACGGCGCAGTGTTTAGAGCTAGTGAAGGGCGGTGGAAGCAAATATTTGTAAGGCATGAGGTGTGGGATTTAAAAAAAGGGGCGGACGGCGCAATACTCTTTCAGTTACCTCATAAAAGCTTAATTTGATTCCTTTGACATATTAGGACAATCAACGCGGATAAGCATCTGTTGAAAACCGAAATTCAACCATTAGGTTTTTAACCGTGTTTGCGAGAGTGCAAGTAGTGCTCGAAATACACAGGAAACCGCCATCTTACTGCGACCTTACTGCACCATATGTTTGCTTGACTTCACGAATTGTGTAAAACAATGGGTTGCTATGATTGAATCCTAGTCTGTAAAACTGAACAATAGTACAGACCGCTTTTGTGCGCTTTTACATAATTATTTTGTCACTTGTTTTGTCTTGTCCTTTGTGGGTCACAGGCTGTGCCCACTTTTGTATAAATGTTATATATATAAACTCAATACGAAAAATTGAAAAATAAATACCTGTCCGGCTGGACAGAGGTCATATATACTATTTAGTATATGTCTATTATTCGCGTGATCCTTAATTACTAGGGTCCCCTGTTCTGTACAATAGATTACTGACCAAGGACCCTAATGTTATTCCTTTTGGATTTCCCATGTCTTGTTAAAATAAAAAATTAAGTACATCAACATTTCAATCTTGGCTATTAATTAGGTAAAGGGACTTCATCAGGACAACAATATAATGGCATGAACTTACAATTTAATACAAAATAAAATATGCATTACCCTTTCATGTCATTGGAGTATCCTTGAGACTTTCATGAACAACATTATGTTTATTACCTCTATAGGTAACAATATGTGTAACAGGACACTTATTGCCAAATTCTTAGCCATCTGGAAATAAAATAGAAAATGCATTATTTCAGATACATATCCATGTGTCAATATTAGTCTTACTGTGTTGCATTAAAGAGGTAGGTAGTAGGTTTTGGCTGCAAAATGTTTGCACAGAAGAGTGTTTGAGACCCAATTCCATTTTTCAAACACATATTTTTGTGTGTAATATACAAAACAGTTTGTCTGACCTTTCTAGCTACTGTTGAAGCACATTGACATGCATAAAAGAGCACTTTAAACAGTACTCTTGTAGACAATCTAACATGCGCTAGTGAATTGGCCTAAAACACGGCAATGGAAATAAATCAAATCAAATCAGGTGTTTGTTAAGCGCGATTACTCACCCGTAAGGGTCTCAAGGCGCTGGGGGTGTGGGTGGGGTCGCAGGTTCCATTCCATCAAGAAGGGGGTCTGTCGAAGAGCCAGGTTTTGAGGATTCTTGCGAAGATGGGGAGTGATGTTATCTGTCTGAGGTGGAGCGGAAGGTCATTCCAGGCACTTGCCGCGCGGAAGGAGAAGGAGCGGCCTCCCTATCTGGTCCTTCTGGTGCGGGGGACCACGGCGTAGGAGAGCTGGGCTGATCGTAGGGTCCTTTGGGGTGTGTGAAATTTGAGTTGGCTGTTCAGGTATGCTGGCCCGGTGTCGTGAAGGGCCTTGTGAGCGTGGGCATATGAAGGTGACTCTAGCTTCGATGGGGAGCCAATGGAGTGTGCGCAGGTGCTGGGAGATGTGGCAGTGGCTTGGAAGGTTGAGGACCAGTCTTGCAGCGGTGTTTTGGATGTTCTTTAGCTTGCAGGTAAGGTTTTTGTTTATTCTGGCATAGAGTGCGTTTCCGTAGTCGAGCCTGCTGGTGACCAGGGCGTGAGTGACGGTCTTTCTCTGTTCGAGGGGGATTCATTTGAAAGTCTTACGTAGGAGGCGGAGGGTGTGGAAGCATGAGGACGAGACGGAGTTGATCTGGTGCTCCATTTTTAGCTCTGAGCCCAGGATGATTCCCAGGTTGCGTGCATGAGAAAGCATACCCTATGCACACACTTGACAAGTGAAAATTTTTTTTTTTTTTTTTTTTTTTTTTTTTTTGGAAACGATGTCCAAACCGAAGTATTCAATATAATACAGAGAAACAACAATAATATGCAAATTGTATAGAATAGGAAAGTAGGTGTCAATGAAAAAGTCTTGGTCTCCTTGTTTTATTCATACACAGCATGTGGACAACCAGCCGACACGTGTTTCATCGCGTCTCGCGAATCTTCAGGGCTCCAATGGTTGTGTTAGGACTTTACGGTCGCTCTTCCGGTGATATTTCCGACCCGGAAGGGCCCAAGACCATCAAATATCTTGCAAGCGAAATGCGCTTGTTGAGGGCCGCCCGGGGGAAGGATATCGATGTCAGTCACTTCGTATCTGTGATTCTCATATGTTGCGATCAAATAGGATTGTTCCGTAGCCTCGTCCGGACTTGGTGTCTTACGGACGTCTTGTTTCTTTTCTTCTTCTCCCGGGTCTCCGCGTTCGAAGTGCGTGGTCCGTGGGGTTGGGCGGGCTTCAGAGGGTGGGGGGTCACCAGGTGTTGTTCCAGGCGTCTAGATTTGGGCCCATTATGAGTACTTCCATTTTGTTTATGTTTAGTTGTAGGCAGCTGTTTTTCATCCATTTGGCAACAGCTTCCATGCCTTCTTGAAAGTGTTGGATTGGTTGGATAGGGAGAGGATGAGTTGGGTGTCGTCTGCATATGACACAATGTTGAGTCCGTAGGTACTGACGATGGGGGCGAGTGGAGCCATGTAGACGTTGATGAGTGTAGGGCTGAGGGAGGGCCCCTCGGGGGCTACGCAGGTGGTAAGTGTAGGGTCTGAGAGGAAAGGGGGAGTCTGACCCGCTGCGTTCTGCTGGAGAAGAAGGAGCGAATCCAGTCGAGAGACTTGTCTTGAATCACTGCGTCATGGAGTCTAAGTATTAGGGTGCAATGAGAGACTGTGTCGAACGCTGCTGAGAGGTCGAGGAGGATGAGGGCTGCTGTTTCTCCTTTGCCCAGTAAGGTACGGATGTCATCTGTTGCGGCATGGAGGGCGGTTTCCGTACTGTGGTTTTTTCTGTAGCCGGATTGGGAGGTGTTGAGAATGTTGTGCTCTTCGATGAATGTGGCGAGTTGACTGTTGATGGCGTTCTCGATGACTTTCGCAGGGAACGGGAGCAGGGAGATGGGTTTGTAATTTTTGAGATTGGTGGGGTCCGCTGAGGGTTTCTTCAGGAGGGGGTTGATCTCAGCTTGTTTCCAGTCGTCAGGGAATGAGGCAATGGCCAGGGAGCAGTTGATGGTATGGCAGAGCATGGGTGCGATGGTGTCGGCGGCTCAGTTGAAAATGTGGTGGGGGCAGGGGTCCGTGGGGGCCCTGGAGTGGATTGACTTCATCGTCTTCAGTGTGTCTTCGGTGGTGAGGGCTGACCAGTTGTTGATCGCTGGCTTCAGGGTTTCGGGGTGGTTGGTGAGAGTTCAGTGTGTTGGTTGTCTTCGTCAAAGTTGTCGTAGATGCTCTTGATTTTGTGGTGGAAATCAGGTGCTGAGTTTGTCGCAGAGGTCTTGTGAGGGAGGGATGTCGGTTGACTCGCTGGTGGGTTGGGTGAACTCCTTGATGATGTTGAAGAGTTCTTTTCTGTTGTGTGCATGAGTGGAGATTCTGTCTTTAGAAAATGGGAATACAAAAGAAAGATTAATAGACAGTTAGTAGGACATTGAAAAAAGCTGCCTCTTTGCAATTCACTTTTATTCGTGAGGGGCTGAATATTTCCCAGTTGTTTCATAAAATATATAAATATATAAAAGAGTAATCGTCTGGTACGGCTTCCTGTATTCATACATGATTTGTTGATCGGTCCCACAGTGAGTAAAATGTCAACATAGGAGATTTAATTAATGCTTAGGAAGCAACAGATCATGCACAAGTCAAACTGTCAACATCATAAAAGTCAAATGCTTGTTTTTTACATTGTTCATACAGCAATTCATATATGCCATGTGTATGCACCAGGGGCATAGCACAGGTCCCCACAACCCCTGCGTTGCGGGGGCCCCTGCGCTCCAGCAGCCTATTCACTCTTAAAGCCAGCAAGCTTAAATGGTGAGCTTGCGGCCTCCTCATTAATTGAAAGGTGCGCACCCGGCACTCCATGGCATCTTCATTAATTAAGGTGTGCACGTCCGGGCCCCGCCCGGCCTCTTAATTAATCATTGGTGCGCAGGTGCAGGACTCATCACCTCGGCTGGCAGGGTCTCCGGTGTAGTTGTAGCTGTTACAATACGTGGGGAGACGGTGTGTGGGTCTTCAAGCTCAGCAACTTTCCCTCTTGTGTCATCAAATTTAATTCTGTGCAATTTAAGGTGCAGAACATTTCCTCACATGATAATGCACGCGCGTCCTACCTCTGGATGGGGGCAGCAGAACGTCTCAGCTTGGAATTCGGATATATATGGGGGCGTCGGACTCACTACCCGTCTAAGGAAAGCTTACCTTCCATTGGCTGCTATCTTTCGAGTTGTTCTGGTGGGATTACAAGATCAAGATGTAAGTGGAGGTAAGGTTAGTCCTCTCTATACACTGTTTGGAAGTCTTTTCTAACCCATGTTGCTGTAAAGGACCAGACTAGGACCATCTCGGTGAACCTCACTCACTTTGTCACCCTCCACGCCACTAATGGCTGTTGTGTGTCTGATGATCAGTCAAGTTACTGAAAGAGCCAGACTGCAGATTCGATTTGTGATCTGTCAGTCCCTGTTTTTATTACTTATAATTTTTTTAACCACCGGACTTATTTTTTTTAATAGCACATCCAACGTTTGGGTGGGTATTGCATACTAGCCGAAAAATAATCAAGTATCACTCTCATGTAACAGTCTGATAGACTTTTGTCTCGGTCTATACCAGTTGTTAAAAGCCTTTGCCTTCGGCATGAGTGTATTACACGTGTTCAGGGATCTTTACAACCAGTGTTGCCCTCGACTATGAAATGAGGGCGTTGGCTGCATATTTCCCACCATAATGACGATGTTGTGTGAGGCAGCTTATGTCTCTTAACCCCTTCCATGCTGATGACGGCCCCCATCCGTCATGCATTACAGTGCTCGTGTGCTCATGACGGCTGGGGGCCGTCATAAAGCCATTGATTCTTTAATAAGCCTAGCACACGAGAAAAATCGGCCCAGCATGGAAGGGGTTAATAACATTGCCTCACCCATACTGGTAATAGTGCTTGAATGATTTGCAAGTTTATGGCTCCTCTGATAGTTCCATTCGCTAGAGTATATCTGTTCATTTTTCCTGAACATGAATCTCAGTTCACCTTTACTTTTTGTGTCTCATCTTGGTACATTGTAATTTAATTATAGCAATATCATGTTACGATGTGCGGTTTTTCTATACTACTACTTTCATCATTTTTATGAGTCTGAACACCATCGCTGCTGATGGTTTTCCCCTCCTGTGCTGAGCGTCAATGATTATGGGTGTGTTCATGACAAGCTCAGCTCGTCATCAGCACAGCTCAACCGTGTCTCATGACGAGCTGAGCTCGTCATGAGCATCGAAGGGGTTAAAACTTCTTTACATAGAGCCCTCGTTCTCCTGAGACATACATTCCTGCCAGCGCCCTCATCTTATAGCATTATAGCCTTCTGCCAGGGGCTATAATCAGGTCTACTGTAATTATGCGGCAGTGTTGAGTTAACACTATCTGGGCATTGGTTGTACCTCATTAGTACTAGTAAAACTCCCAAATATATCAATTAGCAACAGAAAGGTGACCAGTCAACCTTTGCAAAGGGACATCCAATGCGTTGCAACAGGTATTGTTGTGTTTTAGTAACTTTTGAACTGTGAGCTAGGAGCACATTTTTCTTTGTTAAACTCTGCAGATTATGTGGCAAATGATGGATTATGTGGCAAATGCGCCAAATGTATAAGTATGCATAAATCGCTGCAGTCGCACAATCACATACTTCCAGTGGCCCTGGCAACTGTTTGTTAATTGCCCTGAACCCAAACTATAGGTCCAAGCTGTAGGCAGGGGCTGTTAACGACTGGTATAGCCAGATGAAGACGGCTTTCAGACTATTGGCACATTCCACTGACTGAGGGTCGAATGCTTTAAGTGAAAAAAGAGAGAAACAGAAAGACAAACTATGGAAAGTTGAAGCAGAAGGCCTGTCCCAGACATTATTGGCCCTAAGAGGCTCTAATGTCTTCTGCAGCGCTCTCAACGTTCCAAAATTTTAATATAGGTTACAGAAATGGTTAGGTGATTCTGTCCTATGTATGACTGCAAGAGGGCATTTATTGTTTTAGACCAGAAAGTATAAATTACCCATCACAGACCTCAAGCACTATGAGTTTTTCGGGCTCTGAGGGCACTTTAGTAATTTAAGGCCCACTGTATTTTATATAGATTCCCATCCACTTTCAGACATTTTTCACAGAATTCCATCGTTTGCAGCAACCCAGCATGAATCCAAGGGTCTTTTGAACAAAAAACCTAGAAGCGGATCCTGAAGACGTAAATAATTTGTAATCTTCATTTCCTTGGGAAAATACTGGAAAGGCACCTCAAGGCTTCACTAAAGGTTTTTTGAACTGAAAATCACTCGCAGGTTCTTCAGTCAAGATTTAAGACAGAATTAAAAAATAGCCAATAATGCACATTGCATTATAGACAAAGGTGATTCCTGCTGTACAGAAATGAATATTCAATGAATAGCCTACATAAAAACGGTAACTCTTCCACAGGGCAAATATTTGACCACACATGACTAAACACAGATACTGCAGAAGATGTGGCCATCTCGCTGCTTGGAAATCATAAACGGCAAAGCACCCATCAAGAATAAAATCCTAACTGAAAACAACATGTAGCCATCCTGACACCTCTGATCCTCAAATCAAAGTGCTCGCTCACCAATGCCACCTAAGCATCATCATGCCTTCTAAACTTCCCTACCCTGAATCTCTTTCTCACATCCTCAAATGTGAACCCATCCGCAATGGTCTGGTAGTCATGCCCCCTCAGCCCCCATTAACTGTCAATCATGAAATCCCCACTGTGCCCTGGGAGTGCCTTCCCTCCGCCTACTTTCCTGGCAGCACTGAACGATCAGACTCAGTTTAATTGCAGTGAAAGCGTCCATTGCTCATTGTACAGGTATTGTGCCGGCATCTTCAGAGCTTTGGAGGTACATAGAGGCGAAACGCTACTGTCCAGGAAGGGAATGACTAGCTTGGCGTGTGATGTGATTCATTTTTTTGTTTAAATCTGTTTTTATTGGTTTCATGTTTCATTCTTACAAATGCAACCATTAACTGGTGTAAGAGACAACATTACAAAGTCAAATATGTTGCTTTTTGTTGGACATGCTCCCACTTTTCATGCATCCTCATAACCACAGTAGAACTTTTCAAACATTGTATCCATTTAACTGTTTTAGTGGTTAGGAACAAGCAAGGGGTAGTGTATGGAAGATTGACAGGTGTAGAACATGTTGCTGGACAGTGAGGAGAAGCCTCTTGTTGGTATGTTGTCAATGGCTGCCCATTTGTATTAACAGTAACTTGTCATTCCTAGTTAACCCTTTGCATATCTAGAGGCAGGAGGGTATGGTAAAGGGGCAAAATAATATTAACAGAAATAGGATGTAACAAGTTTTGCAGAGTTCCCTGAGCACAAGAATATGTGAGTATATCTGTAAGGTTTACAGATGATATCCGTTCAAACAATGAAAGTCCATATCTATGTATCCAAGTTTGAAAAAAGTCCTTATTTTATTTTTCATCCAGATGTTCACGAAGACTTGTAGATATAGCAGTACAGTCTTGATATAATTCACAACAGCCAAACGCCAACACGTGTTTCGTCAAGGGGCATCACCCAATGACTTCCTCAGGGCATGAAAATGATATCACTTGTAGATGTAAAAAAACGGCTGAGTATCAGGGAACTCTATAGAGCAATCCACCTTTAAATGATATCGTAATTATATTCCTCGCTAGTGTTTTCAACAGTATAGTATTCTCATTTAGGAAGCGATAGGCAAGATAAGACTGTAATTCTGGAACCATCAAGTATATCTCGGGTTCCCGTACCCGATCATCGTCGTTAGGATGGCGGAATAATGTGTTAATTAACTTCCATCACGGCCTGCCCCTTGATTTACTCTTGGTTTCACTAATTTGTGCGGCCCTGGCTAGCATTTTCTGTTGTTACCTTGTTACATCTTTGGGACTGATTGTAGGAGGAAAGCATATTTTGAAATGGACTTGCACTCAGGCCTGCACCTGTATTGACTGTTAGTTATCCTGCTCAGATTGCAATGCCCTGATACATGCTGCAGGCCAGTCCTTTATTTGTGTTGTTACATCAGTGGGATCATCTCTCTCTCTGCAGATGGTGGTTATTGGGTACATCAAACCCTACCAACTAAGATGCCTACCACCAATTTAGCAGATTCCTAGCCAAAATTGTGTGCATTTGAAGTTCTTAATTGTTGTGGTTCTACAGGGCCTTTAACCTTAAAATGATGATATAAAACAGGTTAAGACCAATATCTTTGTTACACAGTGGGAATAAAAGTTGCATAAAGTAGGTTTGGGTCGATTGCTTTTTCCCTGAAAGGCCCCAAGTCCAGATTTCTTGGATGAACATGGTGCGTATGAGCTACACTCTCCCAGGTAGGCATGAGTTGCAGTATTCAGCATGCTTAATCAACACCCTAGGTTGACTGTAGCCATCATTTATAAAGGCTGATTCAGAAATTGTGCAGAACAGGAAAATAAACGACAACAGCTTTTAACAACTAATGTTTAAGTAAATGGTCTCTTGGTCGAGGTGAGTGCAGAGCAAATTGGAGTGGGGTAAGGCTATTCAGGAAAAGACTGGGATACAACTCTTGAAATAACAATTGTGCTCTAATTTGAAAGCATTTGGAGAACACTGGGGTAAAGGAATCAGATTTGGACTCGTTTTTGCTTTAGGCGAAGCTGAAGCATTATGCATCAAGTTAATAGTGCTTTAGAATATGGCTGCACAGGTAAATTTGGAATCATTATTTTAAGTAGAGTGCATTTTGGTGTTTATTAATTTTACTGATATATCTACCAGGGAAGTTAGTTCTTGTAAAATTGTTTCAATGAGAATGAATGTTGAATTTTGGGGTGATGTCACTCATTGCAGTGTCATCTGAAGGATATGTTGGCCCCCAGGCAAGATATATTTTGGGGCCTCAGTTAGGATCAACTTTGAATTTTATTACCCATTTTTTGCTAATTCAAGCCCTATACTGCCTACAAATATTGAATTATACCTTAAAGATTAAGATACAAAAATACACAAAAGTGCACTAGCGAGAACGTTCACTTTTCCAGGTGGCTTCGTGGAAAGTGAGGGCCCTGGGCAATTGCCCATTTTGCCCATGCTTCAAAATGTCTCTGACTCCCTGTCCCTTAAAGTTGTGTCATTTGCATATTGGACACATTTCCCCTTTCCGTTTAGGACACAGGAACTTTAGGGTCATCCCTGCTTTGCAGTGCACGAAGTGAATGTTTCACAAAAATCCTGCTCAATTTCCTCATACCTGAAAGGGGAAGCCTCACATGTTTTTTGAAGAAGGGTAATCATACAAAATGGCCAACATAGTAACATGAGGTTAGATATTTGCAAAGCCCAGAGCCGTACGGCAAACTAAATGAATCCTTCCACGTCGCGTGCTTTGATCAGAGATGTCCTCGTGCACTTCTTGCGCTCCGTTTCCTTCCTGTGACTTTAATCCTTCTGGCTGTCCGAACATTGTCACTGCACATAGCCACCCTGCGCACAGTTAATGCACTTGGCTCCCACCGCGACCATTACACCAATTAAATATTTCGCTGCGCAACAAAGCGAAAGATACGCCATACGATTCCGAAGGAAATTCTGCATGTATCAAACCGGCGCGAGCTCAAGACTGTAACAGGATTACTTACACCACATTTGTCGCCTCGGGATACAATTTAGAGCCACCGACGAAGTATGCTGTGAAATGATGCTTCAGGAATCAGTATACATTCGAGCAAGATGTCCATTCCCATCTAGGCTGTTTGCACTCGAATATAAACGTGAACGTTGCATATTTTTATTCCACTTTTTCGGTTGAACTCCAGGTCTGCACTAAGCACATTGGCATGGGCATGAATGCATCGTACTTATTCTGCCACCAGAACTAAATCACTTCACGTCTCAGCAGGGGCGTCGTGCGAAAAACGAACTGAGTAATAGAAAAGATGTGAATTAAAATGTCAAAATAAAGAGACAAAGCATTATACGGTTATTACACGTCTGTGAAATCTGGTGTTTGCGTGTAAAATGCAATAGATGGTGAACTTTATTGAACTATCTGGATGAGCCATCGAGTGCCACGACTGAGGAGGGATCAAATATATGTTTTAAATCGACCATTGTTGCATCATGTGACAGAATTTCATGACATCCGAAAGACCTGATTTAGGGTTGGGTAATAATAGAAAATCCTCCAACTTTTTCCCGTCATAATACCCTTGCGATGGTGGAAATCCTGCCAGTGAATTGGCATCTGGGTTTAGCATTTCCTGCCAACTCTACTTGAAAACTGACACCAGAACTGGACATAATGTTCCAGATTGTTCCTGTGCATCAATTAGCAAAAGTAAGACAACAGCTTTCCTGGGCCATGCAGTGGTGGCAGCTAATTACTGAAAAAATGTTCTCCCCACACAGTTAATATGTTATTGAGATGAAAAAAATTAGGCGGGTGCATGCCACAGGCTCAGACAATTGGTCAATACTTGGTTTGAGGTAAAGATAAGAAGAAAATAGCATATTTTGTGTGCTCAAGGAAGTAGGAAGAGTGAAGAGGGTGTGGTGTTTTAGGTAAGAAGCAAAGCAGAATAAACTAAGCATTGGAGAAGGACGAATGAAAGGAGAGTTACATAGGTGACTGATGGCATTCCTGGACACTGGGAGAGACTGCAATTCTTTAGGGGTTTACGAGGAAACCAGATAATCTGACCCTACCGAATGGTGCAATAAAAGGTCTTAAATGCAGTGAAAGCAATGGATGGCCGGATGGAATTTTCTTAAAGTTATGAAGGAGATTAGGAAGGTGAAATGAATGAATAAAATGAATGAAATGAATGAAATGAAAAAGGATTTATAAAGCGCATGGCTGCCCGGGAGCGTCCCAGCGCTGGAGTACAGAGGATAGCTGAGGGGAACTGGGGGTGGCAAGGGTGATATTATGGATCTTGTGGGAACAGGTGCGTCTTCAGGAGTTTACGAAATTTCGAGTAGATCGGTTCTGATCAAAGACTAATCGGAAGGGAGTTCCACAGGGTTGCAGCAGTGACCGAAAAGCGCCGCCCTCCAGTTCGAGCCTTCCGAACTCTTTGAACAGTGGCCAGGTTACCATGGGAGGAGCGCAGGGTCCTGGTGGCTTTGTAGGGATAGAGCATTTTTCCAAGGACAGGGGGCCCTTTGCCCTGAAGGGATCTATGGGTGATACACAGGGCCTTAAATTTGATCCTTTCCCGGACAGGCAACCAGTGGAGGGCCTTGAGTGCTGATTTAGCCGATGATCTCCGGGGGGTGCCTGTCAGCAGCCTAGCCGCTGAGTTCTGGATGCACTGAAGGATATTGATGGTTGATTCTGGAGCGGCCATAAAAAGGGCATTGCTATAATCTAATCTGGATAAGATAAGACCCTGAATGAGCAACTTTCTGGATTGTGTCGGAAGTAGGGGGAGAATCTTACGGGCTGAACGGAGTAAGGCCACACAGGTGCCAGCAGTCTTTTTGGCCTGTGTCTTAAGATAGAGGTCTTGCTCAAGCCACACCCCTAAGCTTTTGAGTTCCTTCTTCGGTGTAGGGAAATCCCCCAAGCACAAGGGCCAGATGGAGGTGGGAAGGGATGTCATTTGCTGGCCCAGAAGCATGAGTTCTGTCTTTGTGCCATTTAATTTGAGTCGGGAGTCGCACATCCATGTGTAGATTTCGGAGAGGCAGTTATGCAGGTTTTCAGAGTTGCCCTTTTCCAGGGAAAGCGAGTCGACCAATTGGTTGTCGTCAGCGTACGTAACGACTTTAATCCCAAAGGGAGTGACCACATCCTCCAGGGGGACCATATAAATGTTAAATAAAGTAGGGCTCAATGAAGAGCCCTGAGGCACCCCACACTGGAGGGGAAATGGCTTGGAACGCGTGCTACCTTCCCAAACCTGGAAGGTTCTGTTCTTCAAGAAGGATGTAAGCCACAGCAATGCTGTGCCCCCTACCCCTAAGTTGGAAAGGCGCTGAACTAAGATCTTATGGTCCACAGTATCAAATGCTGCGCTTAGATCCAGGAGGATCAACACAGCCGATCCTCCTGAATCCAAGATGCACCTTGTTGATTTGAAATTTTCTCTGCGATCTTGCTAAGCCCTGGCAACAGAAAAATTGGTCGGAGGTTTGCGAAGTCAAGGGAGTCAAGTTCTATTTTTTTAGTAGCGCCTTTACTACTGCCTGCTTCCAACCAGGGGGAACCACCCCTTGATCAAACGAGGCATTAATGAGATCCGTAGCCAAAGGGGAGATGGTAGGTCCCACATGCTGTAGAATATACATGGGAGCCGTATCATTAGGGGATCCACTCTTCATGGCGGACAGAGCAGGGGATCCACTCTTCATGGCGGACAGAGCAGTTTGAAAGTCTTCTCTGGTTATCTGGGAAAAGGAATGCAGAGAGAGGCCAGTGATTGCGGCAGTAAGATCCGCAGGGGCAGAGGTATGGGACTTTTGCGGTAGGGATTGTAAGATGTTTACAATTTTGTTCTCAAAGAAGGCCGCTAATTGGTTACATCTGCTGTCCGACGTGTCCTGGACCATCGGGGGCACGGAATTTTGAGAAGATCTTTTACTATTTTGTATGTCTCTCCAGATGAATTGGAGGACGTTCTAATTTTCTCTTCAAAGAAGGAAGCTTGAGCTGTTTTCCGAGCTGATTTATAAATCCTCATGGCTGCTTTACATTTCTCCTTATTAAGGAGGGCCCAATCTTTCCTCCACCTGCGTTCCAGGTTTTTGCAGATTTTTCTTAAATCTCTAAGTTCTTGAGAGTACCATGGTGATTTAAATACCCTGCTCTTCTTTTTCATTTTTTTCTTAGGTGCTACAGAGTCGAGGGTGTTAGTCAACCAATTGGTAAAATTAGTGTCAGCTTTCAGTGAGTCGGGATCAGCAAGAGGGGCAGTGTGCTCTAGTTCAAGGCTCCAGCTCTCAAAGGAGAGTTTAGACCATGCTCTCTCCAGAGTGCGAGGCACCTGAACCTGTGGGCAGTCCGTGTTGGTTTGCCATGCGAACAGGAAAAAAAAGTGGTCAGACCAAGGTAAAGGGAGAGAGGGAGATATTTCTAGCTGGGGGATGTTTGAAAAAATCGGGTCGAGAAGATGTCCCGTCGTGTGTGTAGCCTCAGATTTTTTTAAGTGGAGGTCAAACGCATTAAGCGCCGATTTAAGATCGCATGCTATCTTGTCAGAGGAGTCATCAAAATGAAGGTTCAAGTCTCCTAGTAGAATGAAGTTAGGTTCGCGGCACAGGAGGTAATTGTAGTTTCCAGCAGTGAGCCTACAAATTGCCCTAGGCTTCCGGGGGGGCAGTATTTAAGAAGACCGGATAAGGATTTATTTGGCGTAATTTGTAGGTTGAAATTAACACTTTCACAGTCCGAGATTCGTCCCTCTTGTATCCTGCAGATGAACTTATCCCTGTGAACTATGGCCAGCCCACCTCCCTTTCCCTGGGTTCTGTTGTGAAACTGTATCAGGAATCCCTGGGGTAACATACTGACAATGTCTGCCTCAGAATTAGAGGAAAGCCATGTTTCAGTGAGGAATAATATATCCAAGTTAGTATCCTGAATTAGTAGATTGATTTCTATGCAGTGTTTGGGTATAGATCTACAATTAAGCAGGGCCAGGCTTACATACTTCGTCATCTGGCGATTGTCTTTCGGAGGTGGATCATCCTGATGGGATGTTAGTGATTTTGACTGGGTAGATCTAGTCCTTAGATGCAGGAGTTCATCTCGCGAGTATACAATGCGATGTTTGGATGGAATGGACATAGTGTCTGGCCCTGTGCCGGGCCTGGCCCGGACGGGCCCAGATGGGCTTGCCTCCGGCGCGCCAACGGCACGCCCGCTGCGCCTGCCCTGGGAGGGGCGTTCATTTTATTGTGTCAGGGCCCAAATCGCAGAGACACTAGAGCGCTGTCCTTCTCCTGTCCCAAGATGACGCCCGAAGTCTGCGCCTCGAGGGAAGTGAGCGCAAGTTCACCAGGAGCCCGAAATCAGCTTCCAATGTTGCAAGGGGTTCAGCAGGTAAAATGCGGCACAATGCGGCAGTGGGGGTGATTTTAAAACACAAAATAATTCAAATTAGAAGGACAGAATCGGCGCAAATTAATTTGTCTAGCAAGTGATTGTTTTTTTAAAAAAGCTCTATACTCTCGGCTTCCGCCTCAGGAGTCCGTGTACATAATGCTAGGAAGGTTGAGAAAGCTCTTTTATAGTGTCAGGGCTCAAATCGCCCAGACACTAGAGCGCTGTCCTTCTCCTGTCCCAAGATGGCGCCCAAAGTCTGCGCCTCGAGGGAAGTGAGTGCGAGTTCACCGGGAGTCCGAAATCGGCATCCAATGTTGCAAGGGGTTCAGCAGGTAAAATGCGGCACAATGCGGCAGTGGGGGTGATTTTAAAACACAAAATAATTCAAATTGGAAGGACAGAATCGGCGCAAATTAATTTGTCTAGCAAGTGATTGTTTTTTAAAAAAAGCTCCATACTCCCGGCTTCCGCCTCAGGAGTCCGTGTACATAATGCTAGGAAGGTTGAGAAAGCTCTTTTATAGTGTCAGGGCCCAAATCGCCCAGACACTAGAGCACTGTCCTTCTCCTGTCCCAAGATGGCGCCCGAAGTCTGCACCTCGAGGGAAGTGAGTGCGAGTTCACCGGGAGCCCGAAATCGGCTTGCAAGTGGTTCAGCAGGTAAAATGCGGCACAATGCGGCAGTGGGGGTGATTTTAAAACACAAAATAATTCAAATTGGAAGGACATATTCAGCGCAAATTAATTTGTCTAGCAAGTGATTGTTTTTTTAAAAAAGCTCTATACTCCCGGCTTCCGCCTCAGGTGATGCGTGTTAGGAGGAATAAAGATGCTGTTGGGATGAGCAGATTAGTGGAGGGAACATGTGAAGGAGAGACGTGAGAAATTGTAGATGAGTGTGGTCAGGCCAAACATACCTGATAGCTATTAATCGTCTGGCAACAAGTTGATGAAATATAATTTCCAGTAAACTTTGACAAAGACATCCTCCTCTGTCTCTGTAAATGCCACGAATATTGAACTTCCAGATACCAAAACATAAAGGATGATTTTTAATGCATGCATAAATGGGAAATGTTCCTGTACTCAAAGAAACTTTAACTACCTCCTTAAACAAAAATATACATTTAAATTTACTTAAAGAAGAAGAAACTATTTATGTGCCTCAAATACCTTTCACCCACAATCCACCAAATCTAAACTACCATATTCAAAACAAAACAAAGTGAAACACTCATGGCATCATTAAGATGCTGGTCGGTCGGACCACTGGCAGCTATCGCGGCAGTCAGGAGACCACTGAGAAGCATGAGGATGGTCCGACTTCATTATTGTGAAATGACCGCCGAGGTAGCAGTCGGAAACATGGTGAGGCCACTTTTTAGTGGCCCACGACAGACGAGGCCCTGGTTGGGGCCCTACATATCCCTTTCCCACAACCTTTTCATGGTGGAATTCCAGTCACAAAAAGGCTCTCGAAAAGGGATATTATAATCCCAGCAGCGGTGCCTGCCTCGGCACCGCCTCCATACAGCGGTGCTGCTCTGACCGCCTCCCTGTTGGGATCTCTGATCCTGATGGAGCTGGTGGTCTTGCGTCGGATAGCGTAGGGTCTGACCGTCAGCATCATAATGCGGCAATCTGAGCGAATGGCTGTTGGTAGTCAGCCCGCCTCTATTGTAATCAGCTTCTCAGTAGCCACAAAGCATCACTTGCTTCACCTCATTCTTTCTCCCCTTTAGCAACAGCTGGACAATTCCAATTTCATTTACTTTTTTCATCTAGGCTTGCTTCCCAAACATGGAATGGAAAGCATCCTCGGTGGTATCTGGAAAATTGTCCTTTAGGTTTACTACCAAAGGGAACGGCTGCTTGGTTATGATGCTGGTCCTGTCCACTGCTTTTGACACTGTGCTTCTCCCTGTCCCACGTTTGCAAAAACAACAGGTGATGGACCGAATGAGGATCAATGTCACACATTCAACCCAGTCAAAAGATCTGGGTCCTAATCCATCGTTTTTTTGCACTCCACACCACCCTGGGTTAGACAATGGCTTTATGCAAATCAGCTCTGACCCTGTGCCCCATGGGAACAGTCCAGTCCGAACTACAGAAGCCATGTCCTTCCCAGAACGGAATCAAGCATCCGAGGACCGGACCGGTTTCGAGGTAACACCTCTCATCAGCCCGGCTAGCTTGACTCCAGTGGTGTGGAGTGCCTGGGACCCACGTCTGGGCATCCCCAGTACACTTATAGCGAGTTTGCAAAAACAACAGGTGATGGACCGAATGAGGATCAATGTCACACATTCAACCCAGTCAAAAGATCTGGGTCCTAATCCATCGTTTTTTTGCACTCCACACCACCCTGGGAATACAATGGCTTTATGCAAATCAGCTCTGACCCTGTGCCCCATGGGAACAGTCCAGTCCGAACTACAGAAGCCATGTCCTTCCCAGAACGGAATCAAGCATCCGAGGACCGGACCGGTTTCGAGGTAACACCTCTCATCAGCCCGGCTAGCTTGACTCCAGTGGTGTGGAGTGCCTGGGACCCACGTCTGGGCATCCCCAGTACACTTATAGCGAGTTTGCAAAAACAACAGGTGATGGACCGAATGAGGATCAATGTCACACATTCAACCCAGTCAAAAGATCTGGGTCCTAATCCATCGTTTTTTTGCACTCCACACCACCCTGGGTTAGACAATGGCTTTATGCAAATCAGCTCTGACCCTGTGGCCCATGGGAACAGTCCAGTCCGAACTACAGAAGCCATGTCCTTCCCAGAACGGAATCAAGCATCCGAGGACCGGACCGGTTTCGAGGTAACACCTCTCATCAGCCCGGCTAGCTTGACTCCAGTGGTGTGGAGTGCCTGGGACCCACGTCTGGGCATCCCCAGTACACTTATAGCGAGTTTGCAAAAACAACAGGTGATGGACCGAATGAGGATCAATGTCACACATTCAACCCAGTCAAAAGATCTGGGTCTCCCTGTCCCACTGCACAGGTTGGCCAAATAGGCCAACACAGATACAATCACCATGAAGCCGTTGATATCCGTTCTGCCCTTTAGATTAAAACATTTTATTTGGGTACATTTTTCTCACAGGAAGTGTGTCTTTCCTGTGCAGTGCCCCAGGGCTTTTCTCTGTCACCTATGTTATTAAAAAGTTACCAGCTCCCACTCTTTAACATCTTCAAAAATGCATAATTGGGGGTGCAGTCCTACACAGAGGACTCTCAGATTTTCTAGAGGAGACCCACAGGTAGAACATCTCCTGAGAGTTCTGAGAGACAAGGAAAGTTGGCTGAGGTCCAGCTATGTCCAACTGAACAGCTCGAGAATTAAAGTATCATTTTGGGCACCAAGGGTGCAATCCTAGTAAACGTTTGCATGTCTTCAGTCTCTCCCTGCCACCGAATTCTTTGTCTGCAAGATAACTCCTCCATTTAAAAGAAAGAATGTGGGTTTCACTTTTGATGCGAACATTCCCTTAGCTTGCAATTAGGGTGCGCTACCCACAGTTGCTACACCAGCTGGCGAAACCTACACCTAGTTTATTTCTGCACTCACCAGCACATAAGATCTTGTAAATGTAAATGTAGTGTATTTTGTAAAGCGCACAGCTGCCCCAATGGAACGTTGTGGAACCCTTCCTGGCTCTCCCTGTGAGATATAATATAAACAATGAGAATCTATCAATGCGAAGCGGTGATAATTTTTAGGTGTTTTTATTTTTATTTTTGGGTCTAGTGAGATACTAGGCTCTCTCTTAGGTCTAGAAAGACAAGAGCACTATGTGCTTTTTAAAATACCCCTCACACACTAAAAAGTCCTTTAGTGTCATGCTTCATCATAGGGGTCTTCCCGTCCCTATAACGGGGCGGGGCGTGCTATGACCAAACGGACTACGCGGGGGCACTTATATTGTGACAGAGGCTATGTGTAGGTGTAGGGGTGTCAATGCAGTGTAGGGACCTAACAAGTGAGTGCAAAAATACAAAAAGTTAAAAATTCCCTGGCTAGTAGAAAAAATAAATTTTATTCACTTCTCTAGCTGGGAACATTAAGAAGGGGATTTTGAGGTAGAGCAATAGCTTGCTACCAAGTCGACATGTTTCGTAAGCAGTCCCCTACTGCTTACTCATCAGGACCATATAGTAATCCAAACTACAGATAGCTCAGTTCTACAGTGGTAAGCCAACTGTCCTACAAACAAGGCAGCAAAAATAGGCGGATTGTTTGAGCTTCAGGGCATGAGCTGGCCCAAGTGAAGCATGGTAATTTACAATGAATACCAAAAATATTGACCTATTGCGGTCTCTGTAAAGGAAAAGGAGAAAAAGAGAGAGGGAGAAAACAACATAAATGTGTATGTTTCACATCATATTGGGTAATGGCACAAACTATTAATTGTAGTCATGAAACACAATGGTAGAAATCGCCTTGTGCTGATGAAGCGATTGTTGTGCCTTTTATGATCAAACAGGCAGATCCAATATACCTCTCGTAAATGGTTAATTCCACCAAACATATTCTATAAAGCCCTTGTTCTGTTGGGGCTCACGTTTGTCTCATCAAACATCCAATTGCGACTCAACACAAACAAACAAACAACCTGAAATGGGAGAAGTGTGGGAGACCCTTGTTCGCATTTAAAAACAATGGTTATATGGACTTTGACCATCGTGATGGCATCATACGTACTCTTTTCATAAGTGTTCAATGCCCCATGAGCTTGCAGGTGAAGGGTGTTCAGCGCGGTAGACTGCAAAATAAAACCGCACCCGTTTATCATTTACGGCTTGTATCCGTAGTGTTAGTTGCCCCCGTGATCCATTTATTAAAGACTCGAGGTCGGACTCTATTACTTACATCACCGGCACAAGAACGTTTCCTTATTCCTACCCCCGTGCTGCTCCGAAGACTGCCGGTCTCTTGCATACTGCATCGTTTAAAAAGCCCATTCAATATCGCATTGTCATCTACGTGTGCAGAGGGCGGCATGGAAACTAGTGCGCTAACCTAAGATGGCTGCCGCTTTTCGGCACACTCGGGCTGAGAAACGGAAGTTTTTCTACACTTTCATTCAAAAGTTGAGAAAAGATTTCCGATTTATAAACAAATCGCTACAAAATATCTCTCTAATTCCCTTCGACAATGTTCAGAAAAATACCGGCCACCTGTCTAAATTAGTGATTATGAAAACAGATTTTGGTAATTAAAAATCCTAATAATTCATGTGGCTGGAAAATACTAAGAGGGCAGAAAATACAGATGGATCACGAGTATATTTGATACTGTGGCATTCTTGTTGGGAATTATTTGGGAAAACTGTGTAATCTGTCAGGAAGAATAGTCAAACAGATGTACAGCTGGTTTTGACAAGATTCTCAAAGGTATAACTCTGGTGACAATCAGGAGTTCATTATAACTGGCCCCAGGGTATATCATAGTTCAGGCCAGTTTTGTGGGATTGAATGCGAAACACCCATCTTTGTTCTTTTTCCAGGAGAAACTTTTCGTTACCAACCTGTTCTATTACAGTCCAGGAAATGTCCTGGGGTTTATGGTTCTTTTCCAAAAAATGGTTTGTAAGCTTTGTACTTGATTTTTTACATTTTATCGTACTCTTATGTTTGCCTATCCTGATCTTTATTGCCCTTCCCGTCATTCCCACATACTCAAGTTTGCAGGGGCAGGTAATTAGGTACACAACATTGGCACTATTGCAATTGCTGAAGCTTCTCTGTTCCCAAACAGTACAATTGTTGAATGTCAGTTTCTTACTCTTTCCAGTTAGACTGCAGATTTTGCATCCTCCACAAGGATGGTGGCCCTGTACAAAATTAGGATTTTTCTGCCCGTTGGTGTTGTTGGATTTTGGTCTTGTGTGTACCAAAACATCTCTTATGCTTTGCGCTTTTTTATGTGAAAAGATAGGTTTTGGTATCTGCAGACCACTACTGTTCAGAATCTTCCAATTTCTGTTAATGATTTTTATCACTTGGTTCGAACTTGTATTGTAAGTGGTCACACAGATAGGTCTTTTCTCTTCCTCTTTTGGTACTTTCTCTTCCAGCAGGCTCTCCCAGCAGTTATTTTTAGCCCGCTTGTATGCCTGATCAATAATTCTGTTTGGATACATCCGGGCTTCCAATTTCCTTTTCAAGTCTTTGGATTGGAGTCTAAAGTTCCCAATCTCTGTACAGTTTCTGCGGAGGCGCAGAAACTGACCATATGGGAGGTTATCCCGTAGATGTTTAGGGTGGAAGCTATTATACATTAATAAGCAATTTTTTGAGGTGCTTTTGAAGTGTATAGTGGTCATTAGTCTTCCATCTTTGGGAAAGATGTTAAGGTCCAAAAAAAACAGGTTGCTGTTGGAAGTGGTACTTGTAAATTTCAAGAAATCATCTTGTAGATTCAGCCAAGTCAAAAATTGTTCAGAGTTTCTTTCATCTCCATCCCAGATGTTAAGGATATCATCGATGTATCTTTTTCACATCTTGATGTTGTATCTGAAGGAATTGCTGGGATTCAGTATCTTGGTCACCTCTAGATGATGCACATAGAGACCAGCTATACTAGGAGCAAATGTGCTCCCCATGCTGGTCCCGTGTTTTTGTAAGTATAGGGTGCCTTTATATTCAAAAAAGTTCTCTTTTAATGCTAGAAAACAGCAATCCATCACCACATTGCGTGGTGTCTAATATTCCCAATAATCTTCAAAGAGTACGTCCTCGATGATTTCCAAGGTTGCGTGGTGTGGCAAGATGGTATAAAGGCTCTCCACGTCACAGCTGATTAGGAGTTGAGTGTTGGGGTCGAAGGTTACCTCTTCGAGCAGATTCAATACATCTTTGGTGTCTCTGAGATATGTAGATGTTCTTTGGACCATGGGTCTGAGGAAGGCGTCCGCAAATCTCGAGATCGGTTCCAAAATGGACCCGATTCCAGAGACTATGGGTCGTCCTGGAGGGTTCTGCAGATTTTTGTGGATCTTGGGTAGGGTATACATATATGGAATTTTAGGATTCTTTTGACAAAGAAATTCCCCTTCCTTTTTAGTGATCCAGTCGTGAGCCAATGCCTCCTCCACCATTGTGCTGATCTTGGTTGCTATTCTCTCGGTGGGGTCGGTTTAAAGAACTTCATAGTTCCTTTGATCCAGTGATGTCAAATGAGATGTCATCAGTGATGTCATCAGTGATGTCATTTGAGATGTCATCAGTGATGTCATCAGTGATGTCCCTGACCATGTCATGAATGATGTAATATGTGACATCATCAGCAGTGGATTGCGGGTGCGCCAAATATAGTTAGTACAACTAACTATATAGGAGCAATTTCAATGGTTTTTTATATGTTAATTCCTAACTATATAAGGCCTGAAACCTATGGTTTTTTCAGTGAATTTTCAAGGTTTTTTAAATGCTAATTCCTAACTATATAAGGCCTAAAACCTATGGTGTTTTCAGTGAATTTCAAAGGTTTTTTAAATGCTAATTCCTAACTATATAAGGCCTGAAACCTATGTTTATTTCGGCGAATTTGCAAGGTTTTTTAAATGCTAATTCCTAGCTAAATAAGGCCTGAAACCTATGGTTTTTTCAGTGACTTTGCAAGGTTTTTAAAATGCTAATTCTATTAGCGGAAAACGTTTAAATAAGTTAATATCCTTGTGGGACCACCTGAGCAGCCCTAGGGATCCAATTTTTGGACCGGAGCAAGATGCTCTCTGATTGTGCTGTATTTCTTGCCTTCTGCCCCCCTGATTGTGCCGTATTTCTTGCTTCTGCCCCCCTGATTGTGCCATATTTCTTGGCTTCTGCCCCCCTGATTGTGCCACTGTGGAGGGAGAAAGCAAAATGTGGATGACACTGAAACAAAAGTGAGGAGTCAGAAGAGGTCTGACAGAAAGCCAATATGTGTTACATATATGTACGCATTTTTGTTAAGATTTTTTTCTGGAAAGCATGAGGTTGGTGAGGCAACTAAAGTTGTCTCTAAGCCAGGCCAAATAATACTTGTACTACACACACTCGTATGTGCGTGAAACTGCAGTTCTTGCATACAAATTCCAAGCTTATTATACATCTTGTGTGGCTTTCTTTTTGACTTTAAATTGGTATAATTGAAAGTGCTTTTTGCACCGACCGAATAAAGATACCTACATTCCCCAAAATACCTTTACACAGGTGCCAGTCTTCTGAGAGCAGATTGCGCACAGCCATTTCTTTTGGTAATCACCCTTTACGGCTTTGTGCAATACACATACGTTTATAAATAGGCTCCACGTAGGCTGGTGGGAGGAGATGTCCTCATGGTTGAACACAAACATTTTTGGTCCAACAATGTGATTGAATATTGGCGATATATTGACGATATTTATATCATCTCGAGAGGGTCTGAGGCATTGGCTGGGCAGTTTGTGCAGGCAATCAATGTGAACCAACTAAACCTACATTTCACAGCGAATATCAGCAGTACCACAGCTAGCTTCCTAGATGTGAAAATTGACATTATTGAAAATGAGATTGTCACCAGTCTATTTAGGAAGGAAACTGCTGGCAACTCAATTCTTCATGCGGCAAGTTTTCATCCGCAGCATACCATCAGGAGCATCCCCTATGGGGAGTTCCTGCGAATCCATAGGGCATGCAGCTGCCCAAAATTGAGAGAAAAATGTCAGCAGGAAGCTAAAGCAAGACTAGTCAGCCGTGGTTACAAGCCAGCTTTGCTAGAATCAGCAATGAGGAAAGCAAACCAATTATGTAGAAATGATCTGTTGAATCCCAATAGGGAGATCAACACCAATGCCACACAGACAGATGACAGCAGTGCCCTTAGGCTCATCACTTGCTACAGTCGTCAGGCCAGACAAGTCACCAAGATCATTAAACAACAATGGCCTATCATTTTGACAGACCAAGTTCTCAGAGACATTATGCCTAAAACACCAACCGTCACATTTAGACGTGCATATGCTATGAGAAATGATTTGGTGAAGAGTAGTCCTGAGACCATCAAGGCCAACAACTGGTTATATCCCCGCAATGGGTTCTTTCGCTGCAGCTCTTGCAGAGCTTGCAAGTTTGGAGTCAACACTAGATCATATGTGACTCCTTTTGAAGTTAACCCCATTCCTTTGCGTGACCATTACACTTGCCGCACTGAACTAGCAGTCTATGTCCTCACTTGTAGCTGCAATTTACAATATGTTGGCAGCACAAAGCTACCTGTGCACCAACGCATATTGCAGCATTTACGAGCTAATCTACATGCAGATCAGAGCTACCCGGTAGCTCGACATTTTCAGTCCACACATAACAAGAATTTGTCGGACTTGAAATATTTTGTCATTGACGCGGTAGTTACCAACAAATGAGGTGGAGACTATGAGAAACAGTTGCGGCAACTTGAGTCACGCTACATAGTATTACTCAATAGCAAGAGTCCTGGAGGTCTCAATATGGGGGAAGACCTTCACAATTTTCTATGAGCTGAACCCTATAAAGTAACATGAGAATATACATCATCTCTATATAATCCTGTTTTCCTTAGGCCATCACAGCAGCATTAGAACGTACATAAATGATGACAATTGTGAGACGATCCGTTCTCCCCCATAGTCGAGACAGTTAAACTTGTCACATTAGCCTGCACGAGCACTTTTGCACATTAAATAATTTCTATTTGTGTTTTCCTCAATCACTAGTCAATTCACTATTAGAGCACTCAGCTTAGCGAAACGCACACAATGTATTTTAGCCACACAAAAAGCCTAGAATACGACAAAACAAGATGAAAAGGCATCATTATGATACCACGTTGGTTTCTAGCATGTCTACATATGGCTATTTAAAGGGAATCCATTTTAATAGTCTTTGCTTTTATACTATTCATGGGTTAAAATGATTATTATAATCACCTATGATAAGCATGTATATAATGTGTTATGCAACAGGTTAATCTTGACAAATGCAGTGATAATTTTGCACATATGCGTATTTGCACACATCATAACTCATAGCATCGATGTTTTTAAAAGTTGTTTCTTCCCTTGATTAATTGTAATGCCATAGACAGTTGGGTGACATAGGATTATGTTCCCGTGGTATTCCAGCATGATGAAATATTAATATTACATGGTATTATATGCTGACATGCTTTCTGTAGGGTTATTTGCGGGCATAGTATTTTAATAACATTCGTTAAATCACTGTATTTCATTCAATATAGGCACAGTCACGCATTCGTGCAGAAAAATGTATGGCCTATGAGGTTGTTTTATAATATCACACAATGTGCATAGTTTAAACATGTGTACAGAAAAGAAAGACGATACGAGGTGTTTTGTGTATATTCCATGCTATAGTTTCACACAGTGTGCAATGTTACAAAATGGCGCCCGTATATCCAGCACGAATACAACGCATGCAGATTGTTAGTCCCTCCATTATGTCTAGCATTTGTGAGCCTTGGCGCGAAAACGCGCAGTTGTGGTGATTTTAAAAGTGTGCTAACGCCGACTGTCGTTTGTCAGTGAGCAAGGGCACGGACGTACCCGAAACGCGTCTGATGGCAGTTTTTTACCCACATGTTGCAAAATAAAATTTTGCAGTTGGATAATATACCTCGCCTTGGAGTGCTAATTGAGTTGTCTGCGTGCCTTTCTGTGTGGGAAGCACTTTGAAGACGGGCTGGATTCGCACGTTTATAAATAAATACATGAATAAACAAAGGCTCTAAAAAAATTTTTTTTTAAATTATGCTTTATCATGCCAAGCAATCAAATCTTCACACATTTCTAAACCCTGAATACATTCTAATTCGGGGGTTTATGTGATAGTGTAAAATGAATAGAATCATGCGATCAGCGAAATATGAAAGGACATGCCAGCATGTTCCATAATGAACGAGGACCCTTGTTGATAAGAGTCAGCTTGGCCTAGAATATGCCTTAGTACTGACCTCTGCACCAGCCATCTGCTCAGATACTGCAAATGACCACAAGGCAATAATCCCTACCAGACCAGAGACCCTAATTGTCTAATGATTATATTGTCTGAGAGGGAAAGGCGTGCACTTAGTGTGGCACAAAGACCAGCATCCATCCCTGCATAACACAGCACTCTAATTAGAGCTGCGTCAGTGCTAAAATAACTTGCACTTGAGGGGGTGCTTATTTCAATGAGATTATGCACCATCCACCACAGTAATAAAACCACACCACATTCTCAGTAAATATATATGTCGGATGCTTTTGGTAACCTGCATACAGCAAAATGCGGCGAACACAAGCCAAATACAAGCGAGTGCCTTTATCAACGACGAATATTTATAGGGCGGTGGTGCAGGATGAGAATGTGCATTAAAACATGAACCAGTTGCATGATTTAGGATGCTGCTACTGCTACACTCATTTGCTCGATGCAAATGTGAAGAAAATCTCATCGTCACACAAAGGGCATCTGTTGATTTTCCTGCGTAGGCTGGCATGAAGGGGAGAGTCGGCTCCTGTATATTCTTTCGAGCTGCGCTTGAGAACCACGGGCATCCAGGCCCTGTCTGCGCATGTTTAACATATATATATCCCCCCCTCTTTACCTAGCTGTCATTTTCGTTCAATAAGGAGGGAGATGTAGTGACCTGGGTCAGAGGGCACCAGGACCCTGCATCCGAATGTTGGGGTATGACAGGAACCGGACACCACTTCCGGTCAGGGAGTGGGGAGGGCATTCCTGGAATGTGAGGGCACGGGCAAGGGTGTGCATGTGGGCAGCAACGCAAACTAAGAGAATAAAGTAATGTCAGAAACTAACCTGTCTCTGCCTGGCTTTGTTGGAGAAGAACACGACAGGGAGGTTCACAAAAGGTTTAGTACAATAGTATCTGACGAAACTCAGGCACAGTTGACTGTGCACATGGAAAGATGCTATGTTAACGCCATTTTTACATTATGGGGAAATTAGGCAATTAATTCCAATGGATCCACTTGTACACTATGAGCTTTCTCCCTTTATTTGTCATTCTTTTGTCCATGTTTTTCAACCACAGCTAGCATTTAATGTTTCTCTCTTACACATTCATAAAGGTTTCTTCTGATGTCATTTTACTTTTGTAGTGCACTCTTTCTTTCTGGCTTTTTTTTCGTCCTCCTTCTTCGTTTCTAGCATGCTTCCTTCCAACTTTCCTTCCCCCCGCTCTTTATCCTCCTTCTCGTTTTTCCTTGTCTATTTGTTCCCTTCTTTCTTCTCTTAACCACCTTTCCATCCTTTTCTACTTTGTCCTTTCATCTCTTCAAAACTTTTATCCCTGATGCCTACCAAACTTACTTCTTTCCTTCCTCCCTCCCTCTCTTACCTTTTTTCATCGTTCATTCCTTACTTCAACTAATATTCTCATTTTCCTCCTTGCCCCCCATTTGTTCCTTTTCCTTCTTTCTTTCCTTTTCCCCACCCTTCTATCCTTTCCATCCGTAGTTCCATTTTGTTCTTCCTTCCTTCATTCTCGCTCCTTCCTTTCCAACCTTCTTCTCTCTTTCGTTTTAGCTACACTCCCTCCTTCCTTACATAACTCTTTGCTTCTTTCATTTCGTTCTTCCTCCCTTGCCTCTTTACTTCCCTTCCGCCTTCCTCATTCTTCGCTTTGGGAGAAAGTTTTTTAATGCCAGGGCACTCACTTTGCAGCGTGCCTGGAAACTCCGCTAGACCGGCTGGGCCACACAGTACTGATACAGATACAGTTAGTACAACAACCGGGGCCGCTCTAACTACAATGCACACTGTCCCGCACTCACCGGTACGGAGGAGGCACTCCTCAGGTGCGGCGGGGCTCTTCTCCTGTGGCTCGCCTTCTCCTCTCCGCCGGCAGCTGCGGGGCTCTCCCAACACCACGGGGGCCCGATGCTGTACGGGCAGCGTCTCCTCTTTTCCCGGGGCTCCCTCAGCACAAGGGAGCCCCGCACCAGCCCACACTTCTTCCTCGGGCCGGCAGCATCACCCGGTCTCCCCCTCGGCACGGGAGCCGGACAGGCACATCGAAGGCTTCCCCCCGGCAGTGGGAAGCGGAAACCACGTCCTCCCGGCCCCGCCCACAACCATCTTGAGGCGGCTCGGGCCGCGGCGGTGATCTCGGGGGCAAAACTAGGGTTGGGCACCCTCAAGATTAAAATAAAATATAGAAGCCCCCCAAGGCCCCCCCCCCCCAATTTTGTTTTCAAAAAAATCGCGGGGTGCGCTTATAGATATATACATTTTTTCTCTTTTAATTTTCTCAGGAACTACTGGAGGGATTTTACACTATTTAAACAAAAGCGTGATCTGCGTACCAGACTCTACCATTTTGACAAGTTTGGTGTAATTCTATTCAGCGGTTCAAGCTGTAGCCGTGTCTAAAGGTCCTATGGAAATTGACATGGGGAAAAAACGTTTTGGGACCCCCCTTTTTTCTCAGCCCCCACTTGACTAATCCCCCCAAAACTTTCAGAGAAGGAGAGGAGCGAAGGGGGCCATCGTCTTTGAGAAATTTGCGAAGATTCATCAACCAGGGCCAAAGTTATTCCCAAAAGAATGTTGCAGATCTCCTATGGAAACTAGGTCCTAACTATATATACCTACTGGCGACCGCCAGTAGGTAATATATATATATATTACGCTCAAGATTTCCTTTAGATCCTCAGGAAAGGATTCGCAGCACTCAAGAGGGTACCGGTATCCACATTTTGTTGTATGCAGAAGCTACACAAATATATATATATATATATATATATATATATATATATATATATATATATATATATATATATATATATATATATATATATATATATATATATATATATATATATATATATATATATATATATATATATATATATATATATATATATACATACATACACATATATATATACATACATATATATATATATATATATATATATATATATATATATATATATATATATATATATATATATATATATATATATATATATACATATATACATATATGTATATTACCTACTGGCGGTGGCCAGTAGGTAGTAATATTTAGGACCTAGTTTCCATAGGAAATCCACAACATTCTTTTTGGAATAACTTTGGCGTTGTGGACGAATCTTCGCGAATTTCTCCAAGAAAATGGCCTGCTCAGTTCCGTTTAGTAGTTTGTGAGAAAATAGCAAGTAAAATCATAGCGATACCTAGAGACGGAGTTCAGTACTCGTACTGAAATCTGTCCAATTACGAGCACGAGCTGCATGATGATTGGCTGTGAACTGTCTGTCAACACTCAAAACCAGGAAATGGTGGCGGCCATGTTGTGCCTCGCTAGAACCAAATCAGAAGAAAACAGTAAAACAATGTTGAGAAATAATGGAAGGGGGTAGGGTAGAGATATTCTGACCCTCTAGGCTTGCTTAGGGGGTTGTATATGGATGTTTAGGTTATATTTTTATTTCATTTTTTAAAAGAAAAATTACGGTGCACGCATATGTAATTACCTACAATTACGAGCAGGAGCTGCATGCTGATTGGCTGTCAATACTCCAAACCAGGAAGTATTGGCAGCCATGTTGTTTGTCGGAAGAGCAGAGTCAGAATAAAACAGTAAAACAAAGTTGAGAAATAAGGAAAGGGGGCAGGGTAGAAACATTCTGAGCCTATAGTGTTGGTCAGGCCGTGGTACATGGATCTTTAGGGTCAATTTTTATTTAAAAAAAAAAAATGGCGGGGTACTCGTGCACTACTTGTACGCGGTGGAAAAGGTGAAAAAAAAGTAGAAGTCCGTTTTATTCATTAGGTCCCGGGTGGTAAATTACGGGGGCAATTTTTCTGCATAATGGGGGCTTGTAAGTTGCCCCCAGCACTGGAGAACGGTACTCCACTGGTTTTATTTTGAAGTATGCGGGGGGTTACAGTCCTACTCCCCACAGTCTCTGGGAGCGGCACCCCTCGGGTCTTTTTAAAAAAATTGTTGGAGCTCTCTCTGTCCCCGTACATGTCGCGGGGATCGCCACATTTCTGGGGCAGTGATATGTAAAATGACCTTCTAGCTCCGGGTATCTGCATTGTCTGGAGTTTTTTATTAATGTTGGGAGGGTGGGCTTGACAATACGTCCTTGTTAAGTCCCATAGAAGCCTATGTTTTGGTGCTATCATGGGGTTCTATGGGAAATAACAAGGCCATGTTATGAAGCTCATTATCGCCGTTTTATCAGCAGTTTCTTGCCAATAAAACAACAATAATTTTAACACCGGTCCTTAATAATATGCACCTAAGTTTACTGGTAAAATAAAAAAGCAATGGTCCATATTATCAACAAAAGGCGATACATTATTGTCGCATTTATTGGCAGAAAACTGCTGATAAAGCAGAGATAATGGGCGGAGATAATGGGCTTGATAATATGTACTTGTGAATAACCATATCAGCCTAGGTTAGGATCAGAACCTGGGCTGCGTTTGGAAAGTTACAAGGGCCTATTATCAAGCACATTATCGCCGCTTTAGCTGCAGTTTCCTGTCGATAAAAGCGGCGATAATGTATCGCCTTTTGTATGTAAAGCTTTCCTTTTTTTTTGGTGTAGCAGTTGCACTCTCTTCGCATGCTCAGCGTCGTTTTGAAGTTCACGTTTTTTTCTTCAAGGTCAACGAGCAAACCTTTCTTTATATCAGTTAGTAAATGTGTTGCTTTCTTTTCACGGTTCGTGTGATTCATCCGGTGCTGTACTTTTGTACAGTATTAATAGTCATATTTTTTATATATTTATTTGAAAGTTAGTGCCGGGGGGCCAAACATTGATTACGTACTCTGTCCACCACCATTTTAGTAGTTTCTCACTGTTGTATTTATTACATCAGTTAGTTAGAACTCAGTAGTTTTCAATCCTAGTCTTGAATATCTTACTATAGTATTTCAACATTATTTTTATTGTGGACCGTCATACCCCTCCCCCACAAAATAAAAGAAGTATGTAGTTTTTTTTAATTAACTTTTATTAAACAATAAATATAAACAAAACTCAAATATAACTATAATAGAACTGGCAAAATAAGTTAAACAATGTTATAAAGAAATTCTGAAATGGATTCCAAAAGGTGTCCAATGGGTAATCTGCAAAAGAAAAAAGAAAATGAGAGTTTAGAATTATGTAGATGTGAGTAAATGAGCTGAAGCATTACAAGTTGTGGTAACTCTACAGTTTTACGTGTGCAGTGTGACTCGTACATTCCATTTCTGTTATAGTGTCGCGTTCAAGTGGTGTCTATATGGAAGTGCCTACTGCGTTACTGAAGCCCGTTATGCCAAATTCTTTCTAATGTATTCCTATGAAGTATTTGTAGATCTAGGCCTCTGTGCTTACTATTGTGTAAACTTTGCGCCAAACACATTAGGAAGTGGAGTTGACAACTTAAGTTTAGCAGATCTTCTATACGTCGAAGCAGAGAAAGAGAAATGATGTCACAGAGAATGAGAGAGAGAGAAAACAACATTAAAACTGTGTCGCAGAGTCTGGAGTTGAGATTTTTTGTTAACACGTACGAAGATTTACTAGCTCTTTGCATCACTTTACCTATGCTAAAAGTGACTTAAAAGTGGCGTAATAAGGTTGATGATCTATTTGTCAGACTGTTGTAACCTATCTGTTGTCACTGCTCGGAGGTAATTATACATTTTATAGAGAAGCTGCTGTACACTACGCACTCTGGGCCATAATATTAAGCTTGGATGATAAAAATGATTGCCACTTTATCGGCAGGAAAGTGTCCCTAAAGTGGCGATAATGGGTTTGATAATATGCTCTATGGAATTCCAATCGAAGCTCATGTCAGATGTTCTTCACATCTAACATGAGCTTCGATTGGAATTCCATAGAGTATATTATCAAACCCAATATCGCCACTTTCCTGACGATAAAGTGGCGATAATTCTGTTGTCAAGGTTTGATAATATGGCCCTCTCTCCTTTCATAAATAAAAGTTACACTACAGTTTTACGAGTGAAGTGTACCTGGTATTTTTCAGTTGTTATAGTGCTGCGTTCAAGTGGTGTCTATATGGAAGTGCCTACAGCGTTACTGACGCCCGTTATGGTGACTTATTTCTAATGCATTGCTATGCAGGCTTTGTACATCTAGGCTGCTGTGCTTACCTGGTATAAAGAGTGCGGCCACCGGAGTTCACCACTCCACTTGAACTCTGCTTCTATACGTCAAAGTATATTCAATAAGTTGCGGAGAATTCCATTGCTGTTGCTCGATAGGCCGTAGTTGCTTCAGAACGATGTTTGGTGAAGGAAACAAAAGGAGATTTTGATTAGTCATTGAAACTGAGTTGCGTAACTACTATCAAAAGTGAATTTTAATGTAGGTTCTTAATATTCCGTAGTTAAGACTGTTGCAGCTCCAGCAAACAAAGGAATATCAATAAGTTAATAAAGGCCTGGGACGCGAGAAAAAAATACTATCTTGGATGCACAATTAATAGAGGCCTAAGCACGTGGCGCAGTACAGAAATACGACACAGAAATTTATGCACGCACAATTTTTAAGATTAGAGGTGTATAGGACCTCGTGACTTATAAAGAAATATTTAAATTATGTAAGTACAATTTAAAACCATTGAGGGGTAGGAAAGCCATATGAAGGATAAAAAAATAGTATTATGCATATACAATTTACAGTGGAGGCTGATGTTGTGATGTCTTCTTTCACCTTTGTTTCTGTCGTCTTTTGTCGTTTCTTGAAAGGCTGTGGTTTCGCTGAGTCTGGGGTGTTTTTGACAGTCTGTGTCTCATTGCAGCAGAGGCAGGCAAAAGAGAGCGTGCTCACGTCAGTGCCCGCATTATATGGGAACCGCGGGGCTGACCAAACTAAGCCCAGGGCCGTCATTGCTAGCGTTTCACAGTCTATAAGAATGATTGCCCTGGGGGAGATCACATTGGCTAATGTATTGGTTTCTAGGCTAAATGATAGCAAGCATGCTTGGTGGTGGCATGTGGGTAGTGTGGGCGGGCGTGCACCTCGCATGTGCAAGTATGAGTGTGTGCACTAACAATTAACAACAGAGAGAGATGGGGCGGTGTTATAATGTACGCAGAGGCAGGCCCAGAATCGGATCTGCAATGAGTCAGCACTTCTAATCATTAGTGCGCCCTGAGCTCTGATTTGTCACTGAGAGGGTGATCTCACCATAGTTTGTAATGCTTACTATACGCAGCGTGTACCCGCGCATACAGTACGAATATGCTTTGACGTTACGCGTCGCATTCTGTACGCAAAATGGGGCAATGTTTTTACTTGGTTTAAAACATTTATTTATGTATTTAATGTAGATACTAAGGGCAGACATTTGGGATAACTATGATTTTTTAAAAATATTTTTAATAATCCTATATTACTTTTAAAAAGAATTACACAAATTGCGGTAGAAGATCATACGTACTCATATTGAAAGAGCTGCGCAAGCGCATCATAAGCGTACGCAAAGCCATGTGACTTTAAAAGTAGAAATTTGATTGGTTCGTAACTTTTCCTATTGTGAGTGTTGAAAGATCTGTCTCATTATAATTATTTGACTTTGACTTTGACTTTCTAAGAAGAAGCATTTGTTGTGAGAATCTTCTCAAATAGAAGGAAGATCACTATAATAAGAGCAATGGAGTCATCTTCCAGCAGTTCTTCAGAGGGAGATTTAATTCGTAAAGATCCTCCAAAGAAGAGGAAAGAAGTTCTAATTCGGAAGTTTTTCACTTTTCCAGAAGGTCAAAAAAAGGATAATGCTGCAAAAGTAACCTGTAAAATTTGCCAAACAACTCTTTCAAGGGGTGATCCATGTAAAAATTACTCCTTTAGCACAGCAAATATGGTGCGACATGTGAAGAACCGGCACCCCAAGAACTTTGCTCGAGCTGAAAGACGGAGGTTGAACGAGACCCCACCTGCTGCTACACCAAGCACATCAACTGCAGCAGCATTTTCAGCAAGCAGTCCACACCCACATATTCTGACTTTGCTAAAGTTAAATTTCTTTGCATTTATTGCGATAAACTTTAGTGTTACGCAGGATACAGGATCATTGCTGTCCTCGACATTAGTTGTTCTTTTTTTTTATTCTTTTGTTCCGCTTGGAATTTGTTGAGAAAACACAAAAAATATACAAAACAAAAAAACCAGTTCTTTTTAGAACTACCTTCTCTGGTCAAAGAAATAACTATATTTCTATGTTAGTGTGTAAAGGTTTGTCAGAATGAATGTGTAGTTCATAAAAGAATGAATGAATATAGTACTAGTGTATGGAAAATGTGAAAGTGCAGAACTATAAGGAAGTGCTACAGCATAAATCTATAAGGTGTTTTCCTATAGTACACTGTAGTATGTGCGAAGCACTTGAATGTAACATATGTACATAAATATGTTAGAAGCCTATGCTTCAATTTGCGCTGCTGGTGAAACTGCCTGGGTGAATTTGTATGTGTTAGTGGCGGATTTACAATCCCCTTGTTCCTCTTTTACACAGCCGTTGTGTCACTTTTGTGACACAGTGGTGGTGCAAAAGATGTGCCATGGTGTGTGCTATTAACAATGTGACACATCTGGAGGGTGCATTACATTGTAAGGCTGTGCGCCAGAAGAGGCTTTCCTGTGCAGAAGGGGGTGCAGCAAGGCCTCCTAAAAGTGACTGAGTGAAATGTATAACATTTCATTCAGTCACTTTTGAGGTTATGCTGCGTCAAAACCTTGCACATGCTTGAAGCATGTGTTGGGATAGATACAGCTTTGTGTGCATAGGAACCAGAGCATTGCTGGAGTTGTGTTATACTTGCAACCGAAGTGAAGCAATAATTAATCCAAAAATTACTTTGCAATTTAGTTTTGTTATTAATATATAATAATAATATGAATTATAATCTAAAAAATGAAATACATATAAATATTTATATTAAAAATATAAGAAATTACTGTAAAAAGAGAGACATAATAAATAATACATTTATAACTTATCATTTACAACACCTTTGAAATTCACTGAAAAAACCATAGGTTTCACAAACTTTATGGTTAGGAATTAGTATTTAAAAAACCTTGCAAATTCATTGAAAAACCATAGGTTTCACACACGTTATAGTTAGGAATTAGCATTTAAAAAAAGGTTTTCTATGAGAGAAATGTTCAGCTAACTATAACGTGAAAACTAGGGTTTTTTCAATGAATTTGCATGGTTTTTTAAATGCTAATTCCTAACTATAACGTGTGTGAAACCTATGGTTTTTTCAATGAATTTGCAAGGTTTTTTAAAAGCTAATTCCTAACTATAATGTTTGTGAAACCTATGGTTTTTTCAGTGAATAGATATATATTCACGGAAAGAACCATAGATTTTAGAGGTGTTTTAGCTAGCTCGACATTTCACTCATACAAAACCATTGAAATTCCTCTGTTATAGTTAGTTGTACTCACTATAGCTTGCGCGCCCGCAATCCACTGCTGATGATGTCACATATTACAACATTCATGACATGGTCAAGTGACATCACTGATGACATCACTGATGACATCTCAAATGACATCACTGATGACATCATCCAGCAAATGTGGCTTGGTTCGATATTTAAATAAGTATTTTGTATATATATATCTCCCATAATTCCTTCGATTTACTTTCTCCCCAAAACCCACAAAGAAAGGACACCCGTCCCAGGACGTCCCATTATATCGGTAATTGATAGTGCCAGTGAGCACTTATCCCAATACATCAACTTTTTTTTACAAGATCTGGTAAAAGAATTACCTTCTTATGTAAAAGACACTGGTGATTTTTTAGTAAAAATAATGAACATTGATTGGGAAGATGATATGCAATTAATAACTATGGATATAGAATCCCTATACACCTGCATAGATCATGAAGTTGGACTAAATGCAGTGAAACACTTCCTTTCAACCAGGTCTATTGAAAGCCATGAACATAACAAAATGATTATGAAGAGTATCAAATGGTGTTTAAATAACAACTATTTTTTATTCGGAAAGAAGATGTACAGACAATGCCGAGGTGTAGCTATGGGGTCGTGCTTCTCCCCCAGCTATGCCTGTTTAGTGGTTGGCTGGTGGGAGGAGCAGACATTAAGACAAGAACTATCTTTAAAATATGGAGCCCACATAAAGTTGTGGTTAAGATTTATAGATGATGTCTTTGTCCTGTGGAAGGGCACTAAGGAGAATGCAATCGATTTTATAGGTGACATCAATGCCAATCAAATCAATCTGAATTTTACTTCACATATAAGCTGTTCTGAGGTAGAATTTCTTGATACCAAGGTATATGTGGAGGATGGAGAGATAAGAACAACTTTACACAGGAAACTGACGGCTGGCAACTCCACGTTGCATGCCTCCAGTGCCCACCCCCGACATTTGATTGAGAGCATTCCATATGGTGAGCTTCTCCGCATCAAGCGTATATGTAGCAGTGTGGAGCAACAGAACACTTGTATGCGAGAGGCCATTGAGAGATTCCGCAGAAGAGGCTATACGGCACGAAGTCTACAAAAGGCTTTGGAGAAAGTCAATAATAGACCCAGGGAATCATTGTTGAATACCAACATAGAGATAGGAGAACCACTAGAAAGTGAGGAGACTCCTAATACCAATACCCCGAGATTAATTCTTACTTACAATAACCAGCATCGCCAAATCCGGTCTATAGTTAACCGTAATTGGGCAATAGTACAGACTGATGCGGTTATGAAACCAGAATTACCAGATAACCCGACTATAACATATCGGAGGGGTGTCTCCATGAGAAGTCAAATTGCTAAGAGTATTCCTGATCTTACCAGTAAACCCAAAAAGAAATCAACTCCATGGTTTCCTGTAAAACAGGGATTTTTCAAATGCTCGTCATGTCGAGCTTGTAAATTTGGGGTAACAACTAAAAAGTACATCACGCCTTTCAGTCCAACTGAGTTTAAAATCCAGGGGTGTTATGACTGCAAAACAGAATATGCAGTCTATATCCTGACGTGCACTTGTGGGCTTAGGTATGTGGGAAGTACCAAGCAGCAAGTGCACGTCCGGATCTTACAACATCTACGGGCCATTGTCAATAATGACAGTAGCTACCCGGTTGCAAGACACTTTAAAGCTATCCATAATAACAAACTGGCGGATCTTAAATACTTTGTCATTGCTGCTATAGATGACGATCCGAAAGGTGGCAACCGGGACAAGAACTTACGTCAGCTGGAGTCCAAATTCATTATGGAACTAGACAGCAGACACCCCAATGGGCTGAACAACACAGAGGATTTACACCATTTCCTCTGATGTTCCATCCCCCAAATCCCGTATGTTCTGTGTATCCCATAACCTGAATATTTTGAATTCCCCTTACATGTAATCTTGGTCTCCCCCCCCCTCCTTTTATATCTCAATACTGTTTTTAGTCTTTCACATTACAAGTAGAAACCTTTTTTTCTCCTGTAAATTTTAAAAACCATGAATGAGTTAATATTCTCACCAGTAAATAGTATATCTGAGTGAAATTTAAAAATAATCACTTTTACTTTTTTGCACTTTAACAAGGAAATTCCAGGATGCTGCTATAATATGGACAATTTGCACACAATTTGCGATTTTGCACATTGCAATATTTTGCACATACCCCACGTAGTTTTCCACTGGTTGATGATGTTCACCGAATAATGAAATCAGGAATTTATTCCGTAATAATTGTATAGAATTTTAGACTCCTTATTTTAATAGTCAATTTCTATTTTTATATTGCATTCTGTACATATATGATGCCTGTTTTTATCAATTGACATTAGATATATATTTATATATGTGCTTTTGATATTATATGGGTCATATGTATATATATTTTTTTCTAATGGTTATATTTATATATTTATTTATATTCATTTTGAAACATTTCAAAGGTGACAATATGATACTATGAAAACATCAACTTGAATTATGACTATAAACCATGGATATAGTTTGTGCATTCTATGCTGTAGCGAGTTATCTTACTGCATTCAGGCAGTAATTATGCAAAATACATATGCTAAATTGTTGGATGAGGCCTTGCAAACTACAAGTCCCAGCATGCATACCTGACCAGTATTTCCTTTCTGTTTATTTTGTCACATGGAGAGGGTGAAAGCATCACATTTTGAAAAAATGGTATAAAAACCAAAAGTGGACTATATGTTTGTACATTGAGAAAGAAAACTACGGTTTTCGAAACGCGTCTGACATAGAATTGAAAAATAAAAGACCTGCATTCCACGTTCTTCAGGTGTCTGTGGTTCATCCTTTGGCAGGGCGCCGGCTGGGTCGTGCAGAGAGGATTGAAGGCTTCCATATATATATATATATATATATATATATATATATATATATATATATATATATATATATATATATATATATATATATATATATATATATTTTATTTATTTATTTTTTTCACTGAAAAAACCATAGGTTTCACACCAGTTATAGTTACCTGGAAATTTTACTGACATAAAACCATTGAAATTCCCACATTATGGTTAGTTGGACTCACTATAACTTGCGCGCCTGCAATGCACTGCTGATGATGTCACATATTACATCACTCATGACATGGTCAGTGACATCACTCATGACATCACTGATGACACCATCCAGTGAATGTGTGTCTTTCTGAAAAATAAATATGTTTTATATATGTATTTGTAAAGGTGGATGGAAGAATAAATGTTTAAAAAAGTGTCTAAATGGATGTTTTTAAAAATAAAATTGATTGATTAACTGGCTTATTAAGTGTATCTTAGTGAATACATATATTAGCGAGTAATGTTTAAATATTTAAATGTTTGTATCAGTGTTTCACTTTGTGTATAAGTGGCTGCATGGGTTGGTGAGTAGCTACATGTGTGTGTATATGGGTTATTAGATTTTTTTTTAGTATCAGCATGAGTGTCTGTATGGTTTGGTGGGGGTATTACTTAGCACATAGATGCATCAATGACTGACTCACTGTTTGTATGTGTTTTGAAGATAGCTTATGTGCAGGACTGTATGGGTGGATGAGTGTGTATATGTGTGTGTTAGTGAGTGAATGACTGTCTCACTAGTGTCTTTATCAGTAACTACATATGTTTTAATCTAGTATATGTGAGTATTGATGTATATAAGTGAGTAAATGTGAGAGTGAGAGATTGTAAGAGTTCCTGTTTAAATAAGTATGTGTTTCTATAAGTGATTGTTTAAGAGAGTAAGTATGTGTAAGTTTCCTTAGAAGTAAGGTGGTAGTGTGTGTATAGCTGTATATGCAAATAAATGGATGTTTAATAGTTTATTTGCATGTGTGAGTATGTGTGTGAGTGACTGTCGGTGTGTAACAGGATGTATAGGTGTATCACTACATATGATGAGTGAGTACATGAATGAGTGACTATATAGAACTGTTGGTGAATGAGTGGATGTGTATATAGATGGCGGAATTACTGAATTGGTTGTTGTAACTGGTCTGGGTATCTCCATGTTTTTGAAAATGTTAGTTTCTATTTTTGAATATGTGTTTCAAGGGTTACATTACACTGAAAGATATCTGTCACTCTGTCACAAGGATGGTGTCATCAGTGATGTCATGAGTGATGTCACTGACCATGTCATGAGTGATGTAATATGTGACATCATCAGCAGTGCATTGCAGGCGCACAAGTTATAGTGAGTCCAACTAACTATAACATGGGAATTTCAATGGTTTTATGTCAGTAAAATTTCCAGGTAACTATAACTGGTGTGAAACCTATGGTTTTTTCAGTAAATTGAATAGGTTTTTTAACTGCTAATTCCTAACTATAACTGGTGTGAAACCTATGGTTTTTTCAGTGAATTTCATAGGCTTTTTAAATGCTAATTCCTTTCTACATTGAGTTTGTAACCTACGATTTTGTCTTTAATTTTCTGTTTTGTGTGAGTATTAATTAGTATTATTTTTTTATAATAATATTTGTTTTAATTTTTTTTAATCATTTTTTCTTGGGGCGCTCTGGGTCCGCCCTCCGGTAAGCTCTCCGGAAAGCGCACCCAGAGCACTACTTGCGTTCGTGTAAAAAAATATGAATGAAAAGTAAATATTCATTCATTCATAAATCTTTATTTCGGTAATTTATCACCATAAAAGATATTCAGAATCCATTTCATAGTTGTTAAAACAATAAAACATTAAAAACATTTCAAATACATCAGAGTCCTTAAAATATTTTCGCTAATACAGGGTGTCACATTTTTGCTGCAGTGAAAATCAATAACCAGCCTTAAGGCACTGACTTCTCAGAAACCACATTGCACCTAAATATTTAGCCACAGCAAATACAATGTGATCCGACAAGTCTGTTTTCAACACTCTAAACGCGGCCAGGCACTCTGCAAACCCCAAATTCCTGCATACAGGGACAATCCATTTCTTGCTGGAGACGTTGTAGGCCGGGCAAAAAAAGATTATGTGGAGCTCAGATTCGTTGGCCACTCTACAAGCCGGGCATAAACTAACTGCTGAATCGCTCCACTTGCTAGTTAGAGCTCGCAGTGGAAGGGTCCCATGCCTCCATTGCAAATAGAGTTTCCTGAGTAAGGCAGGATATAGTTTGTACAAGGCTGGTTCGAAACTGCAGATGTCCTTAATGCGTAAGAATGACTCCGTAAATGTCCCCAAATTTTGCCGATGACAGAGTGCCGCTATTTTGCTGTTGTAGTAAACCTTTGCCAGTCTCTTTTTGGGAATTAGTGGGCAAGCGGATGAAGGATCAGACCAGAGTGTCGATAGGCCTAGACCCTCCAGCTCAGTTTTAATAAATTTAAGCCATTTAATTTTCCCAGCGTTAGGCATGGCCATCACCTCCTGTAGACCCTGCCTATAGCTAATCAGTTCTGGGACTGCCCACAGCTTACGCCAATAGACCAAGGGACGCAGTGCCAGTTCTTCACTTAAAGGTCACAACCCTAAATCTAACCTTAATGGAACAAGGGGCGTGCTGGGCGGAAGTTGTACCACCCGCCTAATAAACTTGTTCTCCTCTCTCACCAGGTCTGGAGAAGCTACATTACCCCAGAGCTCGCAACCATACATGGCGGCCCCCCTTGCCTGTGCCCTATAGATCTGGAGGGGTGGGCCAACGGGTTTGATGGGTGACTTGTTTTTTCCCATGAGCCTCATGACCCCTCCCGAGTACTGGGTCAATTTGAGTAGTGCTTTCTCTTGGTGTGTGCACCAGGTCATATTCTCATTTAACATGACTCCAAGGTACTCAAAGGTACGCACCCTTTCGAGTCTGCTCTGGCCGATGGTAGGGCTAGATCGTAGTTTTGGTGGGGGATTAAAAACCATAAATTTGGTCTTTAGGGTGTTGATTTCTAACCCGTGTTCCCCACAGAAATCCACAAAGCCATTTAGAAAGCGCTAAATCCCCATTGGGGACTTTGAAAGCAGCAGGGTGTCGTCAGCGAACATAATTGCCGGCACCCTGCTGCCAGCCAACTTGGGAGTGTCAGAGTTGGCAACCCCATTGAGGTGGGAGATTACCCCGTTGACGTAGAGGTAGAACAGGGTCGGTGCGAGCACACAACCCTGCCTTACCCCCCTGTCAACGGGGAACCGGTTCGACAACGCCCCCTCCTTACCAGACCTCACCTGAGCAAAGTTGGCAGTATGGAGACGGATAATCATCGCCAGCAAGCCCCTAGGGACCCCCAGTTTGGCCAGCACCTCCCAGAGTTTTCTGCGGGGAACCAGGTCGAAGGCTGCCCTCAGGTCCACGAATACAGTGTAGAGGCTGCCACCCTCCAGCTGTACTGTTTTCCAAAAAATGAGGGCAAGCCGAAAGACCTGGTCTGTGGTGGAGACCTTCCTTCTGAACCCCGCTTGGAATGGACTCAGAATATCATATTCCAACATCCATTCCGACAGACGATCCAGAAGTAGCCTAGTGAAAAGTTTCTGAGAAACGTCTATCAGGCTTATTGGCCTGTAGTTGGCTGGGAGCAGAGGCGAGCCCTTCTTAAATATAGGGACTATCTCTGCCCCCAGCCAAGTTGGGGGGATCGTCATGCCGTTCAGAATTGCATTGAACAGCACCCTCAGATACGGGGCCCAGATCCTGACTTCATGCCTGTAGAGGTCGCCTGGGAGCTTGTCCAGGCCTGGCTCCTTTTCAGCAGCGAGGCCCAAAATTGCCATATTGAGTTCTACCAAAGTGAACCCATTCATCGGGGATACGCTTTCAGGGGGTTGGGCCAATGCTGGTTCGGGTAGGTTCCCCAATTGATCCCGATCGGGCGCGCTATACAAAGATTTAAAGTGGTCCTCCCACACAGCGGCTGCAATATTTGCATCTACTGCCGCTATAGGTTCAGCTGAACTTTGCTTGACGATCTGCCAGAATTTCCGGGCATCTCGAAGTGCAAGGGCAGCCGACATTTCAGACCAGTTATCCTGGTCCCATTCTATTTTAGCATTGCGGATGATAGACTTATAGGCCATCCGCTTATCCCTGATCTTACTAGGAGTTTCCCGGATTTTAAGAGACTCCAGAAGGTCGGCCTTTGCTCTCCTGCAAGAAGCATTGAACCATGAGGCTCTTCTCCCCTTGTCCTTTTTCGTCCTGGCCACTGGGTTCAATACTTCTGCTAGGTTGGAACAAAGCTCGGAGTGAATATCCCCAAGCACGATGAGCTTATCGGGGGTGAGTGACTGAGGGAAGAGATCCACAACTTTTTCAAGTCAGAGACCACAGCCGCATATAGCCTCTGGATATTTTTAGGGTTCTCCACTAATCTTGGCCATCTGATTCTACGTCTGTTGCTAGTTGCAACTAGACCAACAGGAAATCCTAGATTTTCATCTGTGATAGCCGTAGGCATTCCCTGGACTGCGAACCTCAATGACAATACATTGTGGTCACTGTCAGTCCTTTTGACTATCGTGAAGTCCCTCACTTTGGCCCAATCCTTCATTGAAACCAGGATATAATCTATCCGTGACTCGTGCCCTGGTCTATTGAAGGTGGGCTGGGATGGGATGTCTCCCTTGAGCCGCCCATTACAAGCCCTCAATGAGTGGGATAAAGTGAAAGATGTTATTTGAGTGGCTAGGGGTGACCATGATTTCACTGGTGGGCCCGGCAAGGTGGGTATCTCCCAGAGATCATGCTCTTCGCTAATTACCCCTTCCAAATGATCCGGGAGGGGCTCGTACTGAATGTTAAAATCCCCCCCAACTATAAGTGATGGGCAGAGGGTGGCAGAGTCGAGGAACACAGCTATGTCCTCAATTGTCCCCGAGGTGCCCGTTATCCCAACCGGTCTAGAGTATACATTTATTAATGCTACTCTCACACCAGATGCCCACTCCAAAACAACACACTGAAAGTCCGGTGAGTTGGTTTTGAGGTTTCTCGCCCTGCATCCAAGGTGGGAACCTACCCAAATCAACAAGCCACCGGACGGTCGACCCTTCCCACCCCATTTTGCCGCAATCTCAAAGGAAGCGTACCCTGTGCGGGACTGTTGTTCTCTAGCCCACGTTTCCTGGACACAGACATATGTCATATTCCTCAATGAATTCCACCCACTCTGAGGAATCTAGTTTATTAGCCAACCCGGCAACGTTCCAGGAAAGTATCGAAACTGTCCCGGGAGCCCCCGCCTTATCAATAGTGTTAGAAACCAGGGAACACATGCTTGTCCTGCACTGGCTGTACTTGGGACAGGACAATCCCTCTGTTGCCAACGAGCATGTTACATACGGCACCTCAGGAAGGGGATTATCCTTGTTATTTTGGCCAGCTAAGCCTAGGTTGGTAATATCATCTTTTGTGAGCTCAGTGAGTGTGCCCCCCGCGCAATGATCAACAGCCTGCTCCTCTATGTGCCTAGTCTCACCCGTGGTTTGGTTGCAGTCTCCAGGGAGATATAGTGATGGTGGAGAGGCAGAGCGCGGTGAAGAGTGAAACGGGAAACAATGTGAATGTACCAGGGACAGTGTATCGGTGACCCTGTGTGGTAGTGGTGGAGCAGACCACGGTGAAGGGTAAGACAGAGAACAGTGTGAGTCTGCCAAGGAAGGTGTAACGGTGGGCCTGTGGGAAAGTCAGTCCACATCCTCAAGGCATCCAAATCCGTTGTGGGTGGGTGCCCCATTCCACCCCCCATGTGTGTCTTGCCAGTAGTTGGGTGGCCCACCCTGTACACAGTTTCTCACCGGAATCCTATTCCAGTTTCCCCCCGTATTAGAGTGAAAGCGCGGGGGATAAAAGTAAGTTAGTGGTCTAGTTGCTATGGGCGAATTTGCTCCATGATTGCTCCATGAATGAATAAAGTGTGCAGTGTTGGGATCTTCGAAGGAGACAATAACACAATCACCGGTGATAGACTTGTGCGAGGTGCCTATCCAAGGGACCCGTCGCACCATGAGAATTTTACTTCTCAGGTGATTGGGTAATGGCCTGTTTACATTGAGCCAGTGGATTACCTTGTTTTTTAATGACCCAAAGTCTTCCTGCTGTTGGTATGGAATTTCCGGCACCCCGTGAGCACTACTACATATGGCCTTACGTCTGGGGGAAGATCAACATAACCCCTATAGTGGTTTTTGAAAGATTTTTGTCTCTGTGGGGTGGAGTGGTAAGTGTTACGATCTTTAGCCCTCGGGACAGCCATGACTTTCGGAGCTGGTGCAGATGGAGCAAGACATTTAGTACCATACATATAAAAGCAGTTTTTTTGAATAAGGAAATGAAAATAATTTTGCATTTCCGTGAAACTATCAAAACGTCACTTTGGCGCACCGCGTAAGCGCCCCCGGAAGTGCCTACGTTGCCGCCGCGTATGCGCCCCCGGAAGCGCCTATGTTCGCGCCGCGTATGCGCCCCCGGAAGCGCTCCGGTGCGCGCAGCGTCAGCTCGTCAAGTCATGTGACCTTAAAATAACACTTTTCATTGGTTGCTAACAGTTTTTTTTACAAAGAATGAAATCCCCGCCCATTTCCTTCACTTCTTCTTTCACTTTTGTGACTGAAAGACCTGCCTTTTTGCTCTTGGATCTTTCTTGGATAATCATGGCTGCCAGACAATCCAGCAGTGAAGATGAGCCTGAATTCATTGATGAAGAGCCTCCTCAGCCGAAGGTCAAAGAGCATTTCATCTGGAAAAAAATTCCATACCAGATGACCAGAAGAAGGTCAATGCTCCAAAAGTGGAGTGCAGGATCTGCCACACAGTCCTGTCACGGGGTGACCCCACTAAGAAATATTATTTTGGGAACTCCACAATGCTTCGCCATGTGGAGAGGAGGCACCCCCAGAATTTTGCCCCGTAAAGTGTCAGGGCTCTGGCACAAGAGGTTCCCAGTGACGGGGCCTCTACATCCACTGGAGGAGCAACTACTTCAGTGAGGGGGCGATCGCAAGAGCTGGTTCCAAACATTCAGCCTGCATTCAACAAAGGCGTCCTGAAATGCAATTACTGCGATCAGCTACTTACCTTTGGGGAGCAAAGTGTTCTGCTCATGGTTCGGGCATTAGAGAACCATTGCTGCCGTTCCCAGCCCTAATTTTTTTGGGTTTTTTTGCTCCTGTTGAGCAGTTTCCATTCCCTGTTTTTGTTTTTGTTTTAAAAAAAGAAAAAAGAAGAAAAAAAAGTTCTTTTCAGAACTACCTCCAATTCTCATCCAAAAGCTATATTCTTAGAAAAATGAAAAAGAGTAAGTGAAGTGGAGTGCATTTATAATGGAAAGGAAAATGAGTAAGAAAGAACAGAAAGGTATGAGAGGAGAAAGGAAGTGAAGTAGGGGGACTGAAAGAAGGTGAGTGTTGGGAAGGAAAATAAGGAGAAGGAGAGTGAAAATGGGGAATGTGGATATTCAAAGAAAATGTTGAAAAGGAACGGGGGTGTGGAAGGGTAAGAAAAGATGCATTGCTGGAGTTGCATCATTTTTATGACACACTCCAGCAATGCATCACTTTTGCGCTTACAGATACGTCTGAAATACTGACGTATCTGTAAGTACTTCCGACATAATACGTCATATATTTACTTTTTGTGACGCACCAGTGCTGTAAAAAATGCACCTTATTCAGTCATATTTACAAAGTGACGCATTTAGGTAGATGCATCACTTTGTAAGCCCCTGCGCCACATTATACCTACGTCAGGTGTAATGTATGCAAAAGGGGCGTATTGACGCAAAAAAAGGGTCGTAGAGATGACGCAGTGAAATCTATGAGATATCACTGCGTCACTTTTATGACGCTGTTGCGTCCAAATCTTGCGCCTGTATCACAGCAGGTGTACGACTGATGCAGGCCCTTTCACATGGGGCCTGGCCCCATGTGAAAGGATGCATTGCTGGAGTTGCATCATTTTTGTGACACACTCCAGCAATCCATCACTTTTGCGCTTACAGATACGTCTGAAATACTGACGTATCTGTAAGTTCTTCCGACATAATACGTCATACATTTAATATGACGCATGACTAGAAGACTGAAGGCCTCATTTATGAGGCCATACGTCACTTTAACGCCACCGGTGCGTCACTTTTTGTGACGCACCAGTGCTGTAAAAAATGCACCTTATTCAGTCACATTTACAAAGTGAGGCATCTAGGTAGATGCGTCACTTTGTAAGCCCCTGCGCCACATTATACCTACGTCAGGTGTAATGCATGCAAAAGGGACGTATTGACGCAAGAAAGGGTCGTAGAGGTGACGCAGTGAAATCTATGAGATATCACTGCGTCACTTTTATGGCGCTGTTGCGTCCAAATCTTGCGCCTGTATCACAGCAGGCGTAAGACTGATGCAGGCCCTTTCACATGGGGCCTGGCCCCATGTGAAAGGATGTATTGCTGGAGTTGCATCATTTTTGTGACACACTCCAGCAATGCATCACTTTTGCGCTTACAGATACGTCTGAAATACTGACGTATCTGTAAGTACTTCCGACATAATACGTCATATATTTAATATGACGCATGACTAGAAGACTGAAGGCCTCATTTATGAGGCCATGCGTCACTTTAACGCCACTGGTGCATCACTTTTTGTGACGCGCCAGTGCTGTGAAAAATTCACCTTATTCAGTCATATTTACAAAGTGACGCATCTAGGTAGATGCGTCACTTTGTAAGCCCCTGCGCCACATTATACCTACGTCAGGTGTAATGTATGCAAAAGGGACGTATTGACGCAAGAAAGGGTCGTAGAGGTGACGCAGTGAAATCTATGAGATATCACTGCGTCACTTTTATGACGCTGTTGCGTCCAAATCTTACGCCTGTTTCACAGCAGGCGTGCATGCCCTTTCACATAGGGCCTGGCCCCATGTGAAAGGATGCATTGCTGGAGTTGCATCATTTTTGTGACACACTCCAGCAATGCATCACTTTTGCGCTTACAGATACTTCTGAAATATTGACGTATCTGTAAGTACTTGCGACATAATACGTCATATATTTAATATGACGCATGAGTAGAAGACTGAAGGCCTCATTTATAAGGCCATGCGTCACTTTTACGCCACCGGTACGTCACTTTTTGTGACGCATCAGCAGCATAAAACATGCACCTTATTGAGTAATATTTACAAAGTGACGCATCTAGGTAGATGCTTCACTTTGTAAACCCCTGCGCCACATTATACCTACGTCAGGTGTAATGTATGCAAAAGGGGCGTATTGACGCAAGAAAGGGTCGTAGAGATGACGCAGTGAATAAACTGGGTTTTCCCCATGCTATGCTCCCCGGTGCGCGTACCAGACGCTCCCCCGCGCAAATCGAATTTTTTTTTTTTTTTTGCCCCGCGGGGCCCTTTTATAGCCCCCACATCAAACCTAGGGGGTCAGGGGGGTCTACTCTGCCCCCTTATGGTCATTTCCCCCTTTGTTTTTGCATCCTCTTGTGTCTCGATCCCACCGAGACTCAAGATGGCGGCCGCTCCGGACTGTTTCGAATGTTTACAGACACCCGAGAGTCAATCAGCTTTCCGTGCGCGAATCGCGTAGCACGCCCGGTGCGCGCCTATAGATATATATATTTTTTTGAACCTAAATTACTCAAAATCCACTAGAGCGCATATCTTGAGACATAGCAAAGGCACATCGGGCTACCAGTCCCTACAATTTTGCCAGGTTTGGTGGAAATCCATTCAGCCGTTCGGGCTAAAAGTGAGTTCGACCGCCCTATGGAAATTGACATGGAGAAAACACGTTTTGGGACCCCCCTGTTATCTCGGCCTCCGCTTGACGAATCCCCCCCACATTTTCAGGGAAGGAGCGGAGCGGAGCGGGTCACCTACTTTGAGAAATTCGCGAAGATTCGTCCACCGACGCCAAAGTTATTCCCAATAGAATGTTGCGGATTTCCTATGGAAAGTATATCCTTTTCATAACAACCTACTGGCGACCGCCAGTAGGTAATATATATATATATATATATATATATATATATATATATATATATATATATATATATATATATATATATATATATATATATATATATATATATATATATACATATATATACATATATATATATATATATTACCTACTGGCGGTCGCCAGTAGGTATATATAGTTAGGATTTTTTCTCTATGGGATTTTTGAAAATTCTATGTCTAATAACTTTGGCGTTTGTGGACGGAATTGGCTGAAATTTTCAGGAAAATGGAACATTTTGTTTCTGAGCAGCCCCTGACAATTTGGGGGGGTTTCATCAAGGGGGGGGCCGAGAAAAAAGGGGGGTCCCAAAACTAGTTTTTCCCATGTTAATTTCCATAGGGCGGTTGGCCTCACTTTTAGCTCCAACGGCTGAATGGATTTGCACGAAACTTGGCAAAATTGTAGGGACTGTTAGCCCAATGTGCCTTTGCTAGGTCTCAATATATGTGCTCCAGTGGATTTTGAGTAATTTAGGTTCAAAAAAAGATATATATCTGGGCGGAGCCTAACCACACATCTGATCTGATTGGCTGTCAGCACTTCATCCAAGAAGTGTTGGCAGCCATCTTGGGACCAATATACATGATAGCACCTCATTAAAAAGCATTGTAGTTATTAGAGGGTTTTAGGACTTTAGTTACATTATAAATCATTTGTTGATGGTACCATACTCGTTTTAGGAATTGTGGTGGGTTCTAAGGTGATTTTACCATGTGAAAAAACCTTCTGCTGTGATATCATGAATATTGTTTGAAAGAAAACTAATATCTCATGATTTTCCCACAGTGGTTTGAAGGGGATCTATAAGCTAAACTGAAAGCATATTTTCTGTAAATTCACATTATCTTTCTCAGTCATGTGAAAATGAAGTCTGACATTCTCAGTAAAACATGTACATCCAACAAGGACAGAGACTGTCAGTTGATTCCTTTGTGTTCTACTGCAGCCTCCTAGAGTGTTCTAAAGAACAACTAGAGCGCTAACAGTCCTACTTATTACAAAGGTATGGCACACCTGAAGTCATCTTGATTGGAATAAAGTGGTAACTCTTAAAACATTTAATTTAAAAAGAAACAACATGAGGGGGTATATTTTGCCATAGAAAGTATGATTAGTGCTGCAGAATGAAAAATTAGGGCACATTTGGAGTGACTTCTCAAATCCTTTTCTATTTCATTAAAACATTCTGACATGCAGTCTCCCAAAATGGCCACCAGAGACAAAAGAGCCCAAATGTAGCCCAAATATCACCCAGATGTAGCCCAAGTATAGCCCAATGACAGAATGTCCCAGAGTGTTCTAAAGAACAACTAGAGCGCTAACAGTCCTACTTATTACAAAGGTATAGCACACCTGGAGCCATCGTGATGGGAATAAAGTGGTAACTCTTAAAACATTTAATTTAAAAAGGAACAAAATGAGGGGGTATATTATGCAATAGAAGGTATTATTAGTGCTGCAGAAAGAAAAATTAGGGCACATTTTGAGTGACTTTTCAAATCCTCTTCTATTTCATTAAAAAATTCTGACATGCAGTCTCCTAAAATGGCCACCAGAGACAAAAGAGCCCAAATGTAGCCCAAATATCACCCAGATGTAGCCCAAGTTTAGCCCAATGACAGAATGTCCCAGAGTGTTCTAAAGAACAACTAGAGCGCTAACAGTCCTACTTATTACAAAGGTATGGCACACCTGAAGCCATCTTGATTGGAATAAAGTGGTAACTCTTAAAACATTTAATTTAAAAAGGAACAAAATGAGGGGGTATATTTTGCCATATGAATTATGATTAGTGCTGCAGAAAGAAAAATTAGGGCACATTTTGAGTGACTTCTCAAACCCTCTTCAATTTCATTAAAAAATTCTGACATGCAGTCTCCCAAGATGGCCACCAGAGACAAAAGAGCCTAAATGTAGCCCAAATATCACCCAGATGTACCCCAAGTATAGCCCAATGACAGAATGTCCCAGAGTGTTCTAAAGAACAACTAGAGCGCTAACAGTCTTACGTCTGGCACACCAGAAGCCATCTTGATTGGAATGAAGTGGTAAGTCTGAAAACACTCAATTTAAAAAGGAACAACATGAGGGGGTTAATTTTGCCATAGAAAGTATGATTAGTGCTTCAGAAAGAAAAATTAGGGATCATTTTGAGTGACTTCTCAAATCCTCTTCTATTTCATTAAAAAAATTCTGACATGCAGACTGAAACATGCACTTTGAATACCAGCAGCAGACGTCCCTGGTGAGCAGTAGCTTTACTACAGTGATCTAATGTGCAACTAGAGTGCTAACATTCAGAATGTATGGCAAATGTGTGACACATCTTAATGCCTTCTTGATGGAACCAAAGTAAACAGGCATTGAAAATGCAATAGATCTCGCCCTCGTTTAAGGTAAAGCCATTCTGTTTGTAATGAGGTGGCTTTTTAGCTTTGCTTTTATTAGTGTTTTTTCAACTTTCATGTAAATAACATGCATCTGTATGCATATAAGTATATGTATGCATGCATTTATGTTTGTATTTATATAGATATACAGATGATATATGTTTATATATGTATGTATATATATATATTCACTGAAAAAACCATAGGTTATAGACCATATATAGTTAGGAATTAGCATTTACAAAACCTTGAAAATTCACTGAAAAAACCATAGGTTATAGACCATATATAGTTAGGAATTAGCATTTACAAAACCTTGAAAATTCACTGAAAAAACCATAGGTTATAGACCATATATAGTTAGGAATTCGCATTTACAAAACCTTATTTTACTCACACAAAACCATTGAAATTCCATATATAGTTAGTTGCACTAACTATATATCGCGCACCCGCAATCCACTGCTGATGATGTCACATATTACATCATTCATGACATGGTCAGTGACATCACTGATGACATCACTGATGACATCTCAAATGACATCACTGATGACATCACTGATGACAACATCCAGTGACTGTATGTTTCTGTAAAGTTAAAATATGTCTTACATATTGAAGAATGAGTGGATGTATAAGTGTCTGGATGAAGGATTTAGTAGGTGCATGACTGACTGTATGAGTGAGTGATTAAATGTGTCTCACTGAGTGCATGGGTTAGTGACTAAACTGTCTTAATTTGTGCATCATTATGTCTGTTGTTCTGTAAACTGTTGCATGTGTTGATAAGTAGCTATATGAGTAACTATATGGGTTATTGATTGGTTGCCCAAGTATTTGTATGGGAGACTGAGTGTGTGTGTGGGTGGCTGGGAGGTGTAAGACTCTGTGCATAGATGTGTGAGCAGTTGATTCACTAGATGTATGGTTTCAAAAGTGCATGTGGAAACAGCTGTATGGGCGGTTGACTGTGTGCATGAGTGTATTGGTGAGTGAATGGATATCTCAGTGCTACATGTCAAAGTAAGTACATATGTAAAACACAGTACATGTGAGAGTTGACATATATAAATAACTGTGCATAAGAGCCAGTGAATGTGTGAGTGGCTGTATGGATCATTGTGAACTTGTATCAGGGATTGTATAAGAGAGTAAATATGTGTTAGTATATGTTTGAATAAGTAAAGTTTGTATAACTGTATAGTTGAGGAAATGGAGGTGTGATTGATTCTTTGCATGACTGACTAGGTGTGTGAGTAACTCCATGGATGAGTGACAGTCTGTGAGTGTCTGTTTACACTGATTGTATCTAAGGTTATATTAGAGTCTGAAGAGGTTCATCGTATTATCACATGAATGATATCATCAGTGATGTGATCAGTAATGTCAAATGAGATGTCATCAGTGATGTCATTTGAGATGTCATCAGTGATGTCATCAGTGATGTCACTGACCATGTCATGAATGATGTAATATGTGACATCATCAGCAGTGGATTGCGGGTGCGCGATATATAGTTAGTGCAACTAACTATATATGGAATTTCAATGGTTTTGTGTGAGTAAAATAAGGTTTTATAAATGCGAATTCCTAACTATATATGGTCTATAACCTATGGTTTTTTCAGTGAATATATATATATATATATATATATATATATAGCAATCTGCATTGAAGACTGAGTGGATGTATAAGTGTCTGGATGGAGGATTTAGTCAGTCTTCAATGCAGATTGCTATATATATATATATATATATATATATATATATATATATATATATATATATATATATATATATATATATATATATATATATATATATCAATCTGCATTGAAGACTGAGACTGAGTGGATGTATAAGTGTCTGGATGGAGGATTTAGTAGCACTGTGATTGACTGTCTAAGTGACTAATTTGAAGTGTCACACTAAATATATGGGATATTGATTAAACTGTGTGAATATCTGTATCACTATCTCTTGTTGTTTAAACTATTACATAAGTTGGTTACTAGCTATGTGAAAGTCTATATTAGTTATTAATTAGTTAAGTGAGTATTTGCATGGGATAGTGAATGTGTGTGTGGTTGGGTGGGAGTTGTGTGACTGTCCAAAGTTGTGTAAATAGTTCATTTAGTTGGTATATGTGCTTAAGACTGTATGTGGAAACAGTTGTTTGGGTGAATGAATCTCTTTATGGATGTGGTGATGAGTAAATATATTTTTCAATGATGCATGTCCAACAAACTAGAAATATAAAAGGCAGTGTATATGACAGTTGTTGTATATACATAAGTATACATAAGACTCAGTGATTGCATGAGTGACTGTATTGAAAACTGTATACTTGTAATAGTGATTTTATAACACGCTAAGTATGAGTTACTATCTATATAAATAAATAAAGTGGTGTTTGTGTAAGTGTGTAGCTTAGTAAATGTATGTATGATCAATTGTTTGCATAAGTGAGTAGGATGACTACATAAGTGAATATGATGTGTACTGGTGTGTAATGTTGATGTAGGTGTATAAGTATATTTAATAGTATTCTATTGATTTTTGTTAGCATGTATGAGTGAATCTATAGGTAAGTGTTTAGATGTGTGTGTAGATGTAGGAATCACTGAGTGGGGTTTTAGAAACTTGCATTGGTGTATGAATGATTTCACATATGGTACTCCATATTTTATAATAAGTGTTGAAAGGTTCCCATACGGGCTGGGGGAAACATGGTGCCCGTGTGTTGAATCGGTAGCGTGCGTCCTCGTAGGCAGTCTCTTCTCTCACCCAGTGTATGGCAGGAAGGAGTCACAGACGGTGCTAATGATCTAAAGAGTCAGCGGCGATCACGAAGCCCAAGGAAATACTTTTTCTTTGCCACTTACTTCCCATTCCAGCGAATGGCCGCGCGGATGTGTATCAGCGGCACTAAGAGATCTCTACACCCCTCCCTCCTGCCGCACTGGTCGAGAGCCACCGTGGAGTTGAGACACGGCCGCAGAGCCGCAGCCCGCGGTCTCCTCCGGGGCAGCGTGGGCGGCGTCAGAACTGGCTCCTGTGTTGGCGCGAGTGCCTGCAAAGGCAGAATTAGCGCTTTCTTTCCTCCAGCGGAGGGGGGACCTGACGGTTCTCTCAAAATCTTCAAGCAGGTACAGGACACCCCTGGGGGATGCAGGGCGGACGGTAAGAGCGTAGCTCCTTTTCAAGTTAAAACGGGGGATATAGCGCCATTGGAGGAGAGGGATGAGTCAGGCCTCGATGCTTTAAGAAATACCCCGATTAAGAAAGCGGGTAGAAAGAAATCTAGGCGAGGCAGGGGCACATGAAGCGCACAGGCAATACAGGGCACACAGGAGGTCTATATTGGTGGTGTTGGAGAGGTTGTAGGGGTGGTTTGTGCTGATAGTGGTCCGGGGTGTGCTCTGGTTAGTGATACAGGTACAGGTACATTTTCGCAGAGAGGGGCTAGCTCAAGCCAAGAATTCCAAGATAAAGGGGTGGTAAAAGGGGCAGCTACGAAGGCAGCTCAAAAAAAAGATCTTATAAAAGTACGGAGAGAGCAGAGAGCAGCGGAAAAAACAGCACTGCACGTATTACACCCTCCTTGCGCTCGTTTTTTAAAGTTTTGCCCCAGGTTCTGAATATCCATTCTACTGACTTGTACATGTTACGCTGATTTTTCCTCCTCTAACACGTCCCCCTTAGCAGCCAAAGGCGCCCCTATCATTTCCACAGACACTCTGTTAGATTTGGTGGGGCCTACAGGACAGATGGAAGTTCCTGTTGCACCAACTGTATTAACTGGGATGCCCAGCCACCCAGTCATTCCAGACAGCATCAGCGACTCCAAGGAGACATAGTTACATGCTGTGGGAGTTCCTCTCCTCGCATCAGTGTCTTTCCGGGTAGAGGAAGATGATTACGGTTCAGGCGGCTCAGATGGGGTGAAGGGTTCACCTAGGCTCTCGATAGAGGGCCTTCTCACATCTATGAAGGCCGACATAAAAAATGGCTTTCTAGTTTCAGCCGAGAATCAATCAGAGATAAGGGCGGCCTGTGAGGTCCTCTAGAAAAAGGTTGACTTACTCAATAAAAGAACTGAGACTTTGGAGGGTTCAGTTGAGGAGCTCAAAGCAAACTTGGGGTCAGCTGAAGTAAAAATCAAAGCCCTACGAAGAGAAGGCAATGTCATGCGGGAGAGAGTGGAGAGCTTCGAGAACTACTCTCGGAGGAGCAATCTTTGACTACTGAAGGTCCTGGAAGGAAAAGAATGAAACAAAATCAAGTCCTTTGTGCAAAAACTATTAAAAGACTCGCTAAATCTTGAGGAATCGCCCGATCTCTTGAACAATGACATTCAAACGGTGCACAGAGACCCTTTCCGTTTAAATCCTGGTAGGGTGAAACCTAGAAAATATTAGTTAATTTCTTCACCTACACGTTAAAAGAAAAGATTTTGAATTTGGCGCTAAAAGCGAAAACATTAAAGGGTCCTGATTTTCCATTTGAGGTCCGCTCAGATCTTTCCAAAACTACATTTGATCGACAATGGGAATTAGGCCAGAGGATGGAGAAATTTAGATCGCTCGGAGCCACCGTGAAAATGAGGTTCCCTGCCTTCTTGCGGGTCATGTATAACAACAAAATGCATAACATTAGATCTCCCCTTGAGGCCGATGAGCTGCTGGAATCCTTAAGAGATGTTTCATGAGGGAGAGTAGGTAGTCCGACTTGAAGATTCCCAGAGGCCGAATGAAAGCGCAGATACTAAAGGGGGAAATTAGCGGGTCAAAAGGGAAAGGGAAATCAAATAGGAAAAAAAAAGCAAGAGTAACGTTGAGAGAACACAAAAAAAAGATACATATATACACAAATACATAAAAAAAATAGGAGGAAATTGAAAAAAACAAAAAAGAGAGAGGGAGGGTAAAATTTGAATGAGGTAACAATGAAAATATGATTCTTTATTATTTTCCCTATTTCCTGAGCACCAGCACATAGTACTAGGGGGTAGAGAGTAGAGAGAGACAGCCAGAGGGCGCAAATACTGGTCATACATCTGGCCAGTGTAAGAAGGGATGGGTTTCCTATGGGGTGGGGGGGGGCAGGGGCACAGGGGGTGGCGGGGTGACATTTTAAAAATTCCTCATTTGCTGGCACCCTTTTGGTATCATACGATTTTTAACTGCTTTCAAGTCTCTTGTTATGGAGTTCAGAAGTCTCCTCTGGTCAGGTCAGAGTTGTATAGAGGGTTTCTCAATAAGCAGCCCACAGGGAGGATGGAGGTGGAGGTGTTGGACGAGCTGGAGGTGGGGATCCCATGATGTCACTCTTATCCTGGAATGTGAATGGCATGCGCGCGAAGGGCAGAAGATACAGAATACTCCAATATTTGAGAGATTCCCCGGCGCAGTTCATTGCCATACAGGAAACTCATCTCCTCAAATCCGAGATTATGGCTCTATTAAAACATCTGAGATGGATGGACACTTTTGTATGTACGGACTAAACTGCTAATATCAGAGGGGTTTTGGTATTATTTAAAAAACAAGCCAAGGATCAAATAGTTGAATGTAGGGAAGACCACAGTGGAAGATGGCTTCTACTAAGAGTCTCTTTAGGGGGTGTGTTGTGCTCCCTGGTGGGTTATTACGGCCCAAACCAGGATGACCCCTCTTATCTAGATACCATGCACTGCCACCTATCGGATCTTCAAGACCCGGTAATCTGGGTAGGGGATTTTAATATTGTATTAAACCCCAAGCTCGATAAATCACCCAACTCTAGAGCCTGTGTTCCTGTTAAATCTAGGCAATCTATTTTACTAACTATGGCTCAACTAGGGTTGGCAGATATATGGAGGGAAAGGGTGGGTGAGCGATTGGGGGTTTCCTTTAAAAACTTAAAGTACAAGCACAAGTCTAGAATAGATTATGCACTGTTCAGTTACAGTCTTAGAGAATTGGTAAAGGATATAGATTATCTGCCATCTCACCTTTCTGATCTTTCGCATTTTAGTCTAACTCCTGTTCAACAACACTGGTACAGCTCATGGTCCTTCGATCGTATCATCTTATTAGTGGATGATGAAATTAATTTCCTTCGGTTTGAGACCAAATATTTCCTTGAGGTAAATCTAAATTCGGCAAACATCTCCATGGTTTGGGATGCGCTGAAATCCTTCTGGAGAGGATGTATCACCAGCAGAGCCTCCCATAGAAGAAGGTCATTCAGGGACACCATCAAAGGTCTAGAGGCAGAAATGAACACTATAGAGCTTACATTAGGGGCTCATATAGGCTCAAGGGAGGACCAAGAAAAACTAGGCTCTCTTAAAAACCAACTTGAAAATAGTCTCCAAGATAGGGTTGCCAGAAGGTGGGAGGCGAGTAAAATCTCTCACTTTGAATTTGGGGAAGCAGCAGGCAAGATACTAGCCTGGAAAATAAAAACAGACCAAGTGCTAAACCATATCAGAGAGATTAGGGTTGAGGGAGAGTCAGCTCCTCGCCTTTCGAACTCAGAAATTGGGTGTGCATTTCAGCAATTTTTTCAGACCATTTACAGTGAAGATATCAGGGAAGACTGTGCAGAAAAAAACATCTGGCTTGAAGGTGTCTCTTTGCCTAAACTTTCAAATGGTCAAAGACAGGGTTTGGAAGTAGTAATCTCTGAGGAAGAAGTAAGGAAGGCCATTGTTCAATATAAATGAGGGAAGGAGTCTGGCCCGGATGCTTCACCAGGGGAGCTGTACCGCACGCTTGGTGATGCCATCATTCCAACTATGGCGAAAGTCTTTAATAGTATTCTTCTGAAGGGAGAGAACCCCCCAATTTCATGGAGTGAGGCGGCTGTAGTTTTTATCCTTAAACCAGGAAAAGACCCAAGTGACTGTGGATCCTACCGCCCGATCTCACTCCTCAATAATGATTATAAAATCTTTGCTGCCATTTTGTCTAAAAGGTTGGGGGGGGTAGTAGATTCCATCATACACCGAGATCAAAAGGGCTTTGTATAAGGGCGCCAATTAGCGGATCTCACGTATGATCTAGTGGGGGCTTTAGATATTGAATCCGCGTTTTCTCTCCATTTGGCCGCTCTTTCCCTGGATGCGATCAAAGCCTTTGATAGGGTGAACTGGGCTTACCTGCCCGCGGTAATGAAAAAATTCAATTTAGGCGATAGTTTCTGCCGGGTAATAGAACTCTTATATAAGGCACCAACAGCTAGACTGCTTCTTAATAGTACTCTGACTGAGGCTTTTAAGATCACACTGGGCACGAGGCAGGGTTGCCCGCTTTCCCCCCTCCTTTTTAATTTATATATCGAACCCTTTGCCCAGGTCCTTAGAGAGGATCCTAATATTCCTTCTTTTAAATTTGCGGGGTGGGAAAGGCGGGTGGCTTTATAGGGAGATGACATCCTCATATTGACAGCCGATCCCGACCTTGCTTTCCCAACAGTTATCAAGAGGGCAGAGGAGTTCGGTAAGGTTCCAGGATATGAAATCAATGCAAATAAAACCAAAATAATGGCCTAGAATATTAGCAATGCACAATTGAATGTTGCCCCCACCTTGCGTTATCTGGGGATCAGTATTGTTCAAGAGGTAGGGAAAATCCCCAAATATAATCTTGATCGGGTATTTAAGGCATGTCAGAAGCAGTTAAAGGCTTGGGCTCACCTCCCCTTATCCATCTTGGGGAGGGTAAATTTAGTGAAGATGTCCATCTTGCCCAAATTCACATTTCTCTTCAACTCTATCCCTCTGGCTTTTGACACCAAGCAGCTGGATAAGTGTCTTTTATTTAGAAATATAGAGCCACCAGATTAGCGTGGAAAAAGCTCAGGCAGAGGAGGGAAAAAGGAGGGTTGGCGTTACCTGACATCCAATACTATGCATGGGCTTTTCAGGTTTTGCATTCAAGAATGCTTTTAAAAAAACATCAATCACACCAGGAGGTGAAATGTTTCGTGCTATGTTAGAAGGGGCTGATTTACCAGCTGAGGGCTTTTTGTTTAAATTTGGGGACCAAAAGTTCTTCAAAAAAGTCAAATAAAAAATTGTTCAATCTTTGGCGAGAAGCTGGGTAATAATTAGAAAGAAAATAGGACTTAGCTACTTCTCTAATCTGGCACCACTGTGGGAATCACCAGGTACCCCACCTTGCCTATAGGATAGATTGGCTACCCCCCTGAAGTATTCTTGAATTATGAAGATGGGAGAATTGTTGGTATGGTATGCACTGCAGTCCTGGGAAGAGCTACGAGGGAGTGTGGGTTCCGGCTTATCTCGATTTAAATATCTGCAGTTGAACAGTTGGGTGCAGGCACAGCTCAGGCGGAGGGGCCCCTTAGGGAAAGACAGTAATTTGGAAAATCTACTGGTGGCCAGGCCAGGGGGTAGTAAAGAAGTCTTACTTTGGTATTGGGCAATTTTGGAGGAGGTTGATGGCGATTTTAAACTCGCCGATGAGTTATGGGGTACTGAGTTAGATACCCAGTGTGAGCAGGTGTGGATAGATTCATTCTTCTGCATAAATAAGTGAAACCTGCATGGTTGAAGCAAAACCATCTCTTCACAGCTCATCGAGCGTATCTCTCCCCCTTAAGACTATCAAAATTCCAGCCAGGAAAAAATGTAACAAATTCGGTTTGCCAAAAGCATCTGACGTGCACATGTTTAAAGATTGCCCCTCCATCGGTTTTCTTTGGGAGTAAGTGAAGGAGACGCTGGATTCAATTCTCAAGGCCTCTCTGAATATCAGTCTTCCACTAATTATTTTCGGCATTGAAGATAACATCTCCGGCCATGCAAGATATTTTCTATTTTATGCTATCCTTTTGGCAAGAAGACAGATTTGTAAGTTCTGGGTAGATGCCGCCGCACCAACACACTCTGGCTGGCTGACGTCCCTGTATGAAACATCTAGAGTAGATCTGGCTAGGTCCTGTAGTAGGAAAAAACTCGCATTTTGGAACTTATTGGTACAATGGAGATAGGACCTCCGGGTTTTTTTTTCTTTCTTTTCCCCGGGTCCTATGATTATGCCTTCCTTGCTCCATGGATCATTGTTACGGGCCCCCCAGTTAGATAATATGGTCCAACAGGTTGAAAACTACCTTGGTGGAGTTAACTAAACTACCCCTCTAACCTTGGATGCTCCTTCTGCCAATAGCTATTTTTGTGTCTTGGTGTGAGTTTTAAAAAGATCTTTTGAACCTGCCCTGGTAAGACATTCAAGGTGGTTGGTGTTTTTTAAAAAGGGGTTAAGGCAAATGAGGACAAAAAAAAATAATAAGTGTTGAAAGGTTATACTAGTGTATGATGAGATGTATCAGATTCTCACGTGGATGATGTCATCAGTGATGTCATTTGAGATGTCATCTGTGATGTCATCAGGGATGTCACTGACCATGTAATGAATGATGTAATATGTGACATCATCAGCAGTGGATTGCGGGCGTGCAAGTTATAGTGAGTACAACTAACTATACCGGAGGAATTTCAATGGTTTTGTACCAGTGAAATTTCCAGCTAACTATAACACCTCTAAAACCTATGGTTTTTTCAGTGAATTTCTAAGGTTTTTTAAATGCTAATTCCTAACTATAACATGTCTGAAACCTATGGTTTTTTTAGTGAATTTCAAAGGTTTTCTAAATGCTAATTTCTAACTATAACAAATCTGAAACCTATGTTTTTTTAGTGAATTTCAAAGGTTTTGTGAATGACAATTTTTAAATGTATTGTTATATTTATTTGTTTGATACTGATTTACTACATTTTTTAAACTATTTATATTTAGATATTTTATTTTTTAAATCACATTATAATTATATTATATTACAAAATAAACTTTCTCAGAATGAATTACTTTAGTTTAAATACTTTGCAAATAGGCAATAGACTTTTAAGTACAGTAGTTATAGTTGTTGCAATGGGCAACTCAATTTCAAACACAATGCAACATTGAGCTCAATCTGAATTTCTAGTTAAATGCAATTAGTTACTTTATGGATTACTTTTCTAACCACAGTACTGGATGCTAGATTCAGTCCTTGGACATCTCCTGCAAACAGTTGAGTAAAAGCATTTTGGTTACAGTAGTGATTTTCAAAGTATATTTTTGTATTTTAAAAGTTGACAGAAATGTTTTCACATAGAATCACCAATGTTATTCCATGGGAGGAAATTCACTTAGCAGGTAAGTAGTGTATTTGTTACTTTTGCTTACTCATTGGTGGATCCTGGATCCAGCACTGGTGCATCTCCTGTAAACAGTTGAAAGAATGTGTTTAAGTCATACAGGTGATTTTTAAAGAATATTTTTGTTTGTGAAAATAGACACTTAGGGCCCCATTAGGATGGCGGGCGGATATCCCCCGCCAGGCCGGCGGCAGCCACCGCTTGCCTGGCGGGGGCGATCCGCCTGCCATCCATGCCGGAATAACCCCCGCCATATTAACATGGCTGGGGGGTCCACGGCGGACGGAAAGACCGTCCGCTGTTGACCGGGGCAGAAAAGGGTTTATATGGTGGCGGTGTCTATCAGACACCATCAGCCGTATTTGGATGGGCATTTTCCAATGCCTTTCTGTGGCGGCAATGCTGCCACGGAAAGGCATGCAGAGTCTAATTTGGGGACCTGTTGCGGGCCCCCAAGGACCTCGGGGAGTGGGGGGTGCACATGGGTGTACCTAGGGTACCACCCTGCATTTCAAAGGACAACGTGGCAGACACCTCGCATTGCCTGTCACGTTGTGCTTTCAAATGCACAACATGTATTTTTAACATTACAGTGGACGGTGCATTCCTAATTCCCCCCACGGGATCCCCGCCCTTATGGCAGCCGGTCCCTTTCCACGATGGGATGGTGGGCGGGCAAAGTCCGCTCAACATCCTAATGGGGGCCTTAGAAACTTTTCAGGTGAAAACCAGACAATGGATTCCTATGGAAGGACATACAAGTTACTGGTAAGTATGGTTAGAATTACTTTTCAGGGTCAGTGCTGGGCTAAAAGATGCAGCACTGGGTACTCTCATGATAACAGGTGAGTAAATCGGAATTTGTTGTTTGGGTGATTTTAGGTGAATATTTAAAAGTTTCAAAACTCCACACTTAGAACAATTTACAAGTGAAACCAGTCAATGTTAACTTATGGAAGGAAATTCAAGTTACTGGTAAGTATGGTTAGAATTACTTTTCAGGATCAGTACTGGGCTCAAAGATGCAGCACTGAGGTCTCTCCTGATAACAGGTGAGTAAATCGGAATTTGTAGTACATCCAGTAAGTGCTACAGAGCTGAGTAGCAGAGAGATGTAAAAAGAGGCACAGCCTGCACCACCTCTCTGCAACGCAACGCAGTGGCGCTTCCTGAAAGCACCTGGTGGGCTACTTGGCCCCCATGGTCCCTCAGGTTTGAAGTGGAATTTTTTCCCAAATTTAAAACACGCCACAGGACGTGTTTGCACACATCACGTCAGGCCCCGTCCCCTCCCTTCACCACTGTGTAAACGCGCCTTGTCACCATTTTAAGGTGAGAGGTTAAGTCCCCTTCAATACTAAGGGTCCCTAGGGTCAAACTAGTCCACTAGATACCTCCAGTAAGCGCCAAAGAGCTGCGTTGAAGAGAGGTGTAATAAGGGGTGTGGCCTCTGAACACCTGTCTGCAACTCAGCACCCTGGCGCATACTGGAGATACCTGTTGGGCAATTTGGCCCTCAGGGACCCTCAGTATTAAAAGAGAATTAGTTCCCTAACTTAAAAAGCGATCCACAGGGCGCGTTTGCACAGTGGTGAAGGAAGGGGGCGTGGCCTGAGGTGATATGTCTACAAACACACCCTGTGGCGCGTTTTAAGTTAGAAAATTAATTTCTACTCAATCCTGTGGGTCCCTGGGGGCCAACTAGCCCACCATGTACCTCCAGTATGCGCCAGGAGGCTGCGTTGCAGAGGGGTGTTCAGATGCTACGCCCCTTTTTACAACACTCCATAACGCAGTTCTGTGGCGCTTACTGGAGGTACCTGGTGGGCTAGTTGGCCCCCAGGGACCCTCAGTATTGACAAGGAATTAATTCCCCAACTTAAACCGCGCCACATGGCGTGTTTGCACACATGTGAACTCAGGCGCTGCCCCCTTCCTTCACCACTGTGCAAAGGCTACCGGTGGTGCGTTTTAAGTTGGGGTATTAACTCGTCTTGAATTCTGAGGGTCACTGGGGTGCAAATAGCCCATCAGCTACCTCCAGTAAGTGCCACAGAGCTGCGTTGCTGAGAGGTTTTTTTAATAATAAAAACATTTGGAAGAGGGTCGCGTGGCCCCCCTCGTAAGGCCACAATCTGCTCTGGGGACCCCATCCCCCGGGGCATGGGCATTTAAAAAAAAAAATATTTGGAGGGGGGCTGCCTTGCCCCCCTCCTGTGGCCACTTATGGCCCTGGGACCCCATCCCCCGGGGCTGGCCCTTTTTTATTTTTTTTTAAATATCATTTTGCAGCTCCCTTTGCCCAAAAGTAATTCTGCTTCACTTCATGGAAGCGAGAGCATTTTCAATGCTCTCGCTTCCATGAAGCAAAGCAGTGTTTTCTATGGCATGGCGGGAGCACCATAACAAACTGCAATGTCCCCGAGGGGCACCCCAGGACATTGCTGGAACTAGCCAGGAGGGGGGCAGCAAGGCCCCCCTCTCATCTTGGAAATCACCCTGCGGAGGTGGTGGTCCCTGGGACTGTGTAAGGGGGGCTCGAGCTCCCCCACACTTTATTTTTTAAGATAGGTTTGGGTGGTTGTGGTCACCGAGGCTGTGGGGGGCATGTGGCCCCTTGTATTTAACAATATTAGCCCTGGGGAGGGTGGCTCCCCATGCTGCGTGAGGGGGGGCAGGAACCCCCCATGCATCTATTTAAAAAATAAAGCCCCAGGGAGGTGGTGGGCCATGGGGCTGGGGTGCACGCTTGGCCCCTGTATTTAATGAACATATCCCCGGAGATGTGGCGGTCTCCAGGGCTTAGTGGGTAGGCAGCAGCCTCCCCATCCCACTTATTTTGTTTAAAGCTACAGGGAGGCGGTGCTCCCCGGGGCTGCGGGTCCCCACATGTAGTTTGATGATTGCCCCCGGGACCTTGCCACACTGGGGGTTAAAGAAAACAAAGCGTTGGAGCCTGCGCTTCATTTTTTTGAAAATTTTAGGCCGGATTGACAGACCTAAAGTGACTTCCGTAAAAAGATTAAAAAAATGTTTAAAAAAATGTTTTTGGGGGTGACTCCCTCAGCAGTCCTAGGGGGTCCCCCTTTCTTGTTTTTTATCATGTTTTTACCTTTTTTTCTTGTGACTCAGTTCAACCAAGTCACAAGATGGCGGCCTCCTGATTTGAAGTGTTGGCAGCCAATCAGAGTGCCGGCACGAGATCGCGAGGGTATGCAGACCCTTCGCATCGATATGTGGATGTCTGAGAAATGTTTACATTTCTCATAACCTACTGAACAGATTTCCACCATTTAACAATAAGAGTGCTTTCTGAACCAAGGGCTACCATTTTGCCAAATTTGGTGTAATTCCGTTCAGCTTTTCCGACTGTAGCCGTGTGTAAAGTTTCCTATGGAAATTAACATGGAGAAACACGTTTTGGGATGCCCCTTTTTCTTGGCCCCGCTTGACGAATCACCCCGAAACTTTCATCAAAGGAGCTGACCTGACTGCTCAATTAGTTTCAAAAATTTGGCGAAGATTCTGGAAATGGTGCCAAAGATATTGACAAAAGAAAAAACGCTTTTTGAATACAAACAAGGTCCAAACTATAACTACCTACTGGTGATATATTTCATTTTACACTGGTTAATGAGCTCCATATTCTATATATTGCACTTGCACTTTATTATGAAGCTTAATGCATGACACCAATGATAAGAGAAGAACCCTCGTAGGTGGCTGTGCGGATCTCGGTAGAGCTCTGGAATTGTTCTAGTGTTTGCACTTCGCACTAAGGCACTTTGGTAAACCTTATCAAAGGGGAATTCTGAGTCTGTAAGAATTACCCCAGATCCTTTTATTAATTTAAATAGTTGAAGGTATTTAAGCTATGGATTTGTATTATATTGCACATGTTTTTTATGCAGCAAATTGAGGCTTAGACAAAGAAATTGAAATATTGATACCCCTAGATGGTGTTAACACTACGACAACCTCATCATTGTGTCATCATGTATGAATGTTAAGCAATGGAAAATGTACTCCCGGAGACTGTATTTTTTCATCGATAAATTAAGATCATGCATTTTTTAAACATAAGTGGTTTTCACTTCGAACTTGGGGAGAGTCATCGATTGGAATGACTTCCCCATACAAGAAGTGAGTGTTGTGTCTGTTTCTGTGGCTGCTAAAACAGGATTCTATGTGACTTTTCGTTCTGGTATTTTAATGTGACCATGTAGCAAAGCTCATTGTGTGAGCAAGGCAGCAATGCCGAAACGCGTAACAGCGATATAATAAAACGTAGAAAGAATTTTGGAAGTCCAGTCCCTTTGTTGGGGTCTGATTTCTATCGAGGGAATCAGAAGTGGTGCTTATATATATATCTCTCCAAACACAAAGTTCAGGATGTCCGAGGCAGTGCATGCAGCGGTCTGAGCAGGACTACAGCAGCCTGTAATTTGCTTAGCCTGATATTCGGCTCATGATCTAATGCTCCTTGCGCATTATGCTTCTGCCACGGCCAGTTGTCATGGTTACTATCAAATCAATAGGACAGTAGTCAAGAATAATCCCTGTGGAGCCTGGTTAGACCTGCTGCATTCAAAAGTGTGGTTCTGTGACATAACAAAGAGTGATAGTGAATAGTTCATGTGCAGTACTCTACAACAGTGCTCTCCTGCTAATACTATAGAAGTCAATCCAGCCCCAGTGGGCTACAACAAGGGTCGAAAGATGAAATAAAAGTAAAAACAAAAACAAGGAAGACTCAAATAGTGACTAACAGCTGACTGACCTAGTAGGTGTAATGGAAAGCAGTTATATAGGTGTCTAATTATGTAGTATAGGATAAACCACATGCCATGAATGAAAAAAATCATTACTGCTTGCATATACCAAACTGATCCTGGGTCCCCAGATGATTGAACAGTCCCACTAAAGTGGGCCGAGTACTGACTACGATGAGTGTCAAACAATCCATGTGATCATACTGAACAAAAGCCATTACTAAGACAGATTTGCACAACATTTTGTTGTGGAAAAGCAAATTTACAATAACGCGTGCGCTATTGTTAAAGGTCGGTGGCGCTTAGGTAAATTCAGACCAATGGTCACTAAAACCGAATCATTCAGAAACTGTCCAGCTCAGCGAGCTGAAATAAGATCTCTAAAGATCTCTAAAGATGGCGCTTGAAAATGCAGATCGCGAATTCCCCACACTGATAGTGTGCGATTCACATTACTGCATCCAGTCTTACAATAAGAGCATGCAGACTTGGATTCAAAACGGCTACAAGGATGACACAGGTGCCACAATAAAGCATAAAAAGCTATGGGAACAAGTAGTTCTTTTGCAGAAAGAACTACAAAAGACTCACGTGATACATACACTGAGTCATCAACGTGATGGCGTTCACGTTGCAGGGAATTCATTGGCTGATAGAGCCACAGCGGCAGCTGGTCAACCGGCTTCTGTAGCCACTAAAAAGCGTTCAGAAAAACAAATGAATGGAGAAACCATGCTGGCAGTAAAAGCCTCATTAAAAGGCGACTATGCGGCATTACCTCTCAACTATCCACTCAATAATACATACATAATTGATGCGAACTCCGTTCCGTTTGCTCGAATCCCTGGAGTGGGGGATAGAGTAATTCCAAACATGAACTGGAGAATCTTCTTGATACAAGAAGCACACATGGGATTGGGTCTGAGGCACCAAGAGATCCTGAAATCTCTGATAGAATTACAATCACAATACTGGTGGCCGGGGATGAGCGTAGAAATTTACACATTTGCAATGAATTGTGAGGACTGCAACAGAGATCGCAGTTGTGAACCGGACCATGCACCAGCCCAGCATCAGCATCAGGCTTTCTATACGTAGACGTCAGACCGGACAAATGCGGCCCCATAATTATTAAGACTAGATTTACTAAAGATGTGGCCCCAGCGCTCGGCTGACGCCAGAACTGTTATAAAAGATTTGCGAGTCTTTATCGGCACATACGCAATTGGCATGCTACATTCTGACCAGGGTCCTGCGTTTAGCTCTCGAGCTTACAAAGTAGCCATGACCAGCATGGGCATTGCATTGCGGTACTCTTCTCCCTTCCATCCTGAGGGAAATCAGGTTGTGGAAAGAAAAAAACGTGACATGAAGCAATCTATAACAGCGAGGGTATTAGGTTTGGGTGATGGGTGGGTCAAACATCTAACAAGTGTCCGACGTAGTCTTTACAATCTGCCAAGAAATTCTCTAAAGGGTTTCACTCCATACAAACTATTGTTCGGCACTAGAATGAAAATCCAGGATTTAGATTGTCGAACTTCAGTGGTGGAAGAAAAAACCTTTGATATCAAAGATCGTTTGGCTGTTTTACAATACTTGAATGAAACAAGAAAAAGTCTAAGTAACATAAAGTCTAAGCCAACAACCACTGAAGAACCACCTGCCCAGCAAGACCTGTCTGGATTCCAAAGATTGGGGATCTGGTCAGAAAAAAGATCGCGGTGAAGATGGAATTTGGGCCTTCTTACAGAAAAGCAGTACCTGTCTTAGCTGTCAGCGGAACAAGATCAGTAGTACTACCGCCACTTGCTGGTAAAAAGGAGAACAGAGTTCTATCCATCGACCTGGTAAAACCACAATCATAATAAGTAGTAGGCCCAGTGGACTCCCAAGAAGTAGCAGAAGACCAAATCTTCCTACATTCCAAGAGGTTCAAACTGAAAGATTAATCACTTTTGATAAAGCTTCAGTGAATAAAAAAGGACTATGCAACAAAGCCATGGAACTTGTGCCTCTTGAAACCTAAATTGCAACAGTTCATGAAGAAACACCAGTCTACAATGATGTAGCCTCGGACTATACAAATGTAACAAGAGAAAATGCAAAGATCAATGGAAATCTGGAAGCAATCCCACCAATTGACAGTACTGCATCTGGCTACTTTATCAATTTTGATTATTTTTCCTATGATCCAAGTGAACATGGAGACAAGCCAGCAAAAAAAACTCTCAAAAAGAAAATTACAGAACTTTTTCATCAACTCAAAGAAACATATCTGATTTCCCCTTGGATTGAACTATGGATTGTGTTAGGTGTACTTATCCTACTACTTTGGCTAATCTTAGTTTTGATTTTGGGAAAATGTATTGATGGAAAATACAATACAATGGACACAGCAAGTCAGAACATCAACTTGGTCCTGAAACCACACAGATCCTCTCACATAGAGAAAAGAGAACTATCATCAGTGAACATCACAGCAAAGCCTATACCTGGTGGTATAGCATGGGACAGAACTAACTATGAAATCTATGGCCCGGTAGAGCTCTTGAAATATCCACACCAATTCAAGATTTCATTAAGTGACTTTGTGACACCAAGTTCTTTCTCTGATGATTGGGACTTTGAAAATATTAATAATATGATGTCAGATTTAGAAATGTCAGCAAAATTTACAGAACATGGGGCCAGATGTAGGTAGACATTTACCGTCCGGTAACGGCCGATTCGGCTGTTACTGACCGGTAAATGGCTATTCTGCATGTAGGTGGCATATTTTACCGATTCGGTAAATTTACCGAATCGGTAAAATACCAAATCAGTATGTTTACCCATCCGGTAATTTTGAAATGTAGGTGGGACTCTTCTGAGTCCCACAGGCCTTACCGAATCGGTATTTTACCACGCAATCCAATTGTGCATGCACACCTCTGGCATGTGACAGACGGACATGCCCTTAGGGCATGTCTGTGTGCCACATGTCACACATGCCTTAAATCAGGGTGCTAGAGGGTGTCAAAGTGACACCCCCTGCACCCTTGCAAAATTTGGTATTTACCGAATCGGTAAATACCGATTCGGTAATGCCCATTGATTCATATGGGCTTCAATGCCCATAGGACTACATGGGCATTACCGAATCGGTATTTACCGATTCTGTAAATACCGATTCTTACAGAATCGGTAATTCAATTACCGATTCTTTCTACAACTCCCACCTTCCATGTTACCGATTCATAAATACAGAATCGGTAAAATTCGGTATTTATGAATCGGTAAAATTAACTTACCTACATCTGGCCCATGATTATTTACAGGGTTCATCGAATTATGAAGAAATGTGTTGCTACAACCACTGTGGTCATCATTATCTGGATAAGTCTACAAATCCTAGAAATGTTTTTACTTATAATCAATGGGAACATTGTCCAACTCCACCAATAGGCAGTTCAAAAACATTTTATGAAAAATTCCCATACTTTTCAGGGTTTAATTACACTGATCCAGAAACGTTTTATTTCAAAATGTTAAAAAAGACAGGAATGAAAAACATGTTGACAAATACTAAATTGATTTATTCTGAAAAATTTTATGATAAAATGTCTAAATTTAGTTTTGAAATTTGGAAAAACAACATTGAAACTAAAACCATCTGGGGTACAAAAGAATGGCAGGTACAAGGTCTAGAAGCATTATTTAGAGCCTGCATGATCCCAGAACAAATAATGTTCCTGAATGACACAATTCAGCAAACAACCTGTCTTGGTTTAGCCAAGATAAAAGATTTAAATAACCCGTCTATACCAAAACCTATGCCTGATAGAAACACCACTACAGATGAGGGGTTAGACGTGTCCTATATTTTAAAACAAAACAGAAAAAATCCTGATTGGAAAAAATGGTTGATCTGGCCCATAGACACAAATAACTGTCAAAATAGATTCCTGAACAAAATGCAGGGGTTCAAACAGAACAGGCCAGAGCCTAGATATTCCCAGAGACAACATCCAGGGATAGTTACAACATATACTGTTGGAAAACTATGCCTTGACTGGCTACAGAAATCCACACTTCCCGAAATCAAGCAACACTTAACTTTACTTAAAGAAGGTGCTGACTTGCGGGATTTCATAATGGGACCTCACAAACAGTGTCAAAAATGTTTCATATACGCCGGTATATATGCAGCTTACAATGAAGCTTGGAAAATAAAACAAATTGAAACTGCAGAAAAAATAAGGGAAATCACTTTCTGTAGTGGACAATGGGTTAACGACTTTAACCTCCAGAATCTATTCACTGGACAGCATTGTATCATCTGCTATTGATATAATAGAGCAGGACATGCTAATGTTACAACATGGCCAGTCCAATTACGTTCTATTGTACAGCTAGGCTGGACGTTGCAAAACCTGCGTTCATGCTATGTGCCATGGCGTTTAATCAACACAACGTCATTATTTTCTATCTTTAACCTTACTGATAAACAAATCAGTTTGGCACAAAAAGGAGCAGACTATACAATACTTAGCATTGAAAAACTTGAGAGATTACCATTGACAATGTCAGAAAGACCTGTCATTGAATGGATAATACATGGCACCATTACAATCCCGATAACAACTTTTCAGTTTCAATACTGCCAAAAATATATACCAGCAGGCCTGTATGAAAGGTTTGGTAAGGATACATAAAATCGACCTGGAATTTACCTTATACACACACATGTTACAGTGAAGGGAAAAAAGAGGTATTTCTTAGTGGTAATGATTGTAAAAAATCACTAAGCAGTACACTCCTGTGTCAAGGTATTAACTTGCATGGGGCATGTGAAGGTTCATCAAACAACCTTTCATGTCATCTGCAGGGCACCCCTACTACACAGATAGAGCCATTTTTCAGACAACTATCCAACGGTAGCTACGTTCTAATAAGTGACCACAGTTGCTGTGGCATGGTGCCAGGAAAACCCTTTCTCGTAACTGTAATGTTCAGGGTCATTTGCTGTATGCAAGTATTGTATCCAAATAGCAATCCCGACATGGAGGCGGCCATATGGCCTTATGTGAATATTTCTTCTATTCGAATTGATACTTTAAGCAGAATGAAGTCTATTCTTTTACAGACAACTGTGCCTTTAACCTCGTCCAAAGAGACGTATGACCTGCAAGTTGCAAGGACAGCAGCAGAGATACGACAAATTGCCCCGTGCATTTTGTAGAAATGTTAAGTCAAATCTTAAACATGTTAGATACCAGTGGCATCACACATGTATTTAAGACAATTTTTTCGGGACAGCTAACACCCTTCAAAGCAGCTCTTGGCATCTTCCCGAATTTTGTGCATTCACTCTTCGGTGGCCTGCCACTAATTTTGGGACTCGTAGCAGGAATTTTATTTTTGTTCCTTCTGCTCCGATATGGCAAGCCAAGTCACAGACAAAACTCTGACTACGATGGAAGAAACGATCCTAGCAATACGATACCGAGAACGTATCACTAAATTCCTCAGATTGGCCCGGCTAAGAGATCTGAATACTACGTGGTTTCTTTCATTCAGACCAATTTGGCAAAATTGCATCTTACCTGTGCTTCGATGTCTGCTATGCGGAGAAGAATGCATGTTGGACGTTTGTCTTACACTACCATCAGCAGTACCAATGGATATCAATGCTTTGCTTTGTCCGGTAACGTCTCATGCAACGTGTTGTCCCCAGCGGCTACCTATTCTGATGACGGCATTCGTTGAGACTTCACCATTACGGTTAGGTGGCGGTGAGGTACGAGATGTAAGCGGCACCACACAGGTACAACCTTCTGTGAACATTGCTGATCCTGACATCGATGATGGCAATGCATTGCACATATGCACTATTTCCACCTTTTCGGAGTTGGCCCAACTTTCCCCTACTGTTGTAGAAGCATTTTTTACCAGCCTATCAAAAGTAATGTTCTCCCCTAACAGCGAGAATAATATTTGAAAAAGCGAGCTCACAGCTGTCCCTGAACTCTGAATTCGGGTTTCAGTTTTGATAAACAGAACTCTAAAAAGACAGCGAAACTATTTTTTTCTCCCCTCCCGAGAACGAAATTCTTTTTCCCAAATTTCCAAAATATTTACCGTTTTGTGGCACATGGTACTCTGCTTAAAGTAGAACTATTCTTAGAGAACAGAAGTTCTATTTTTAGAGACTCTAGAGACAATATTTTGAATCAGCCTCTAGCCTATGTGCAATCTTGTATAACTATGTGATGAAATGTTCTCGACCTTTTTTTCTGTATTCAGAGCATTTCATAAATGTAATTTTCGCAATTCATTCAGCCAATATTTAAATTTGCATTTCCTGAATGATAACTCTGCTTGAAAGCGTACAGTATAATACTCATTTTGTGTATCTATACCACTTGAAATGCATCTATTGTATTTTGGGGTGGGCTGGAAAACACATGCATACCTATATGTTTATATATTGCTTAGTATTTAGTAATGATGAACAATATACGTGGAGTGGGTGTTGTGAATGTATCTAGGACCCTAATTAAATATTCTTGATTTATGCCCTTATGTGGTTAAGATAAATCATGTCCTTATAAAGGCATAAGAATCATACCCATATTTAGTCATAGCCCACGCAGCCCAAATACGGCAAGGCTACATCCTTAGATTCCTAGAGAGCACAACGAGTTCTTTCAACACACCAAACCTCCAGCAACCTGGGAATTCCCCATGCCTTTGTTTTGATTTGTCATATAACTCCTGCAAGCACTAAATGAACAGCCAGTTCTTAGTGACATCTTTTATTGACGTCTTATGTCCAACCTTACGTCAAACACGGCACCTTCCAGGTATAAATATACCAACACTTGCCTTAAGCAACACACGGTGGTGTGGAACAGAGCGGCTATCTACTTATCCGAAGCCCAGCTGATGCGAGAGCCGAAGGAAGCCGTCCCTCCCCTTTGACACACCGGCAAACAAGCTGCCTTTTCTCACGCCGAGAAATCCAGCTCCGGTGTTTCCAGTCTCCCTTGCGGGTTACTGGGAGATCGAGTCCTGAGAACGAGATACAAGACCTCCTTCATTCTATAGCCAAGGTACGGAGCTGATTCAAACCTTAGAGAGAATTCTTGATTCAGATTCTTGGCAAAAACCCAACTAAACTTAAAACTGCAACTTACTTACTCCTTCCCACGTATTAGGCTTAGGTCAGGTACACCGGGGTAGGTGTATCTTAGAAGCACCAGTTGAGTTTGTTAGTCAATGTTTTTATGTATGTAAATATTTTATCCGTTTTAAAGTATCATATCGCTAAGAAACCATATCAATGCTTTTACAGTATTATTTCATAATACTCCTTTTACTGTATGCACTTTACTTCATGATGAGTATTGCAATTGTGGCAATTCATTTCTCTTGCATGAGAAAGAAGACTGCTCAATAAAATAACACCTTTTATTGAAAACGCCCGTCTCTCTATTTCTCTGCACCCTGGAGAAATTAAGCATGCACGATTGACTGAGTGAAATAGCTGTCTATTGTTTTCATTCGACTCTGGAGATATACTCCTTATTCTGGGGGAGCAAAGTTGTCATGTTATATGGGTATCAGAAGCTAATCTCTTCTTGTCTGAATCAGGGAAGTTAACCCCTCGCTGTTCATTCGAGAAAGTTTCTAGTGACCTCTGAGCTAGCTGGCAAAACTAATTAAGTCTAACATAGTCAGTAGAGACCTAGATGACCTCAGTCCTACGTCTACACTGCTGTTTATGTTATTCCAATGTGCAGAGCCTATTGGGAATATAGGAACTACACTACAGCACCACACACACACACAGCACCACACACACACACACAGAGCCACACACACAGAGAGCCACACACACAGAGCCACACAGACACACAAAGCCACAGAGACATACACACCCTCACCCGGGGAGTCTCCTTATTTACAAATGGGTGACTCGAGGCCCCCACCAACTCCCAGAGATCACCCGTTGCTTCCCTCAGTGTAGGTCAGCCACAAACCCATCTCTGCCTAGTAACGCCCCAGGGAACAGAGGCAAGAAAAAATAATTTATCACAAGCAGGGAACAGAGGAAAGAAAACAAAAAACGATCACAAGCAGGGTAAATGCTGTGAATGGTCATCTGAAGACAGGCATAAATCATTTTCAGGCAGGAACACATCATCTATAGTCACACAAGCACATTTCATGTCCAGATAGGCATGCAGCTGAAACTATAACAAGACATGCACGTGCCTTTTCAGGACATGCATCCATCCTCTCCACATAAACAGGAGCTCATCAGCAACAGATAGACAGACCCATAGTATCTCCGGAGAGGCACTCAGCATTAATAGTAAGGGAAACTATGACCCCTACTAGCCATGACCGTTCACGCCGTCCTGATTTCTATGAAAAACGCGGAGTGGCAAAGGAAACCCATGAATAGCAGGTGCATATTCTCTCTCTCGTAATCATTACATTTGGAGAGTCATCTTCTGCTCCTACAGAGGCTGGGGTCTATCTGCCAGCTGCCTGCATGGAGCCAGGGAAAAGGCCAAAGAGTAACCTTGTGGTGTCTGGCTGCAGCCGAAGCTCAAGCAAAACAAGGTGTTAAATGTCCACTAATTAGAAGTGTCAAAATACAAGCACCAGCAGCAGGCAGAGCATCCCAAACATGCAGTGAAGGGCAGGAATTCCTTGAGATCAGTTAACACTTGAGCTCAAGAAGGCGCAGAAGTTCCAGGCTGCAAGTGCAGATGACAAACAGCCCTCTGGGGCTCCTTTACTCCATCAGTGGGAGAGAAGCAGGGGTGAAGGTGCCTTACTGGAGACCGGGAGAGTGACAAATAGGGTTAGATTACATGAGATGGGAGTAGAGGGATAGGTTGAGGAAGACAGGTGGATTGAAACGTAGGTTAAGGAAGGCAAAGGGTGAATGTTAGGATGGGGTTCAAGAGAGTGAAGACCAGGATAGGGTTGGCAGGGAGAGGAAAGTGAAAAATTACATAATGCGGGGCAGAGATTTGGGGAAGGTGGGTGAATGATGGGTTGAAGGAGGCAGGGGGTGATGTGTAGGTTACCAGGGTAGAAACAAAGCTGGGTAGAGCCAGTCAGACGTACTGCATCCAAGACATATGAGTGATCTTACCAAAGTCATTCCAGTCTTATGTATGACAGGTCTGCCTACAAATCTTTTTACTTACCAGCCTTTGGATATCTCAAAACATTTCATTGTGAGACCTTTTTTTTTAGTGCACGAATGAATGGAGGTTCATTAAACTCATTACATTTGCAGCATGAGCCTGCCTTAAGGCTGTCTGCACATATGAACAGTTATAAAGTACCATGATTCACAGTGCCAACCTCGGTGGCCTTCTGAGAAATACCTCAGGCACTGGCAATTATAACACTTAACCACAGGCTTTAAAAACACCCAAAAGTGAGAGGAAATAAGAATCTGGTGCACTTCTTAAGAGCTACGAGCCATGTACTAAGACTTTGACTTGGAAAAATATATACAGACTTATCCTTGACAAACATGGGAAATTGGAATCTGTAGTCTCCAACACAGAGGGCAAGACAGCAGCTTCCAGTAGTGTACATGTTTTAAATATTACCCTGTTACAGTATTGTTAACGTGAATTCAGGGTGTACAGCAGTTCCTCACAAGGATGCTCACATAAGTCACTATTCCTGGAAACTCGTTAAAACCCACCAAAGTGCTGAGTGAGATATATACGAGTATCTCCATATGCCAATCCAGAAAAAAACCTGAAAAACACCAACAACCGCATAGAAGAACTGGATACTGCCACCTATAAACGAGAGCATGGCATGAGGGGGTTAACTATTTTCTGGCCTTGCAGATGACTCAGCTGTGGAATAGAGGAATGTTCGTTGGTGTGAAATTAAAATATGGGAGACGAATCTTATGCTTGAAACTGAGAGTCCATTGCTGTAGACAGTGGAGCTGACAAGCCCTCCTACCCTGGAAGTCCTGGGTATTGAACAGGCTCCTCGCCCACTAATGGCACAGTTCTAATTCCAGAGGCACTCACCCAAACCGCCCGAAGCCCCCCTCACTCCACTGCTCCGTGTGGCCAAAATCAATGTTGCGGTGCCCCCTGAAAATGGGCCATAATCACATCTGGGGATGTAACTTTCATTCATTTACATTCAGTATGTACACAATCACAGGCGTGCTCGTAGGGAGAGGGGCCCGCGCGGACGAAGGGGACAGGGAAAGGCCTTTGACACAGGTGGAGACGCCAATAAAGGCACAGGGAGGTAACGAGACACACCAACAGGAAGAGACAGGCAGGGCGAGGCAGGGAGAGGCACAGAACACAGAGAGAAATGAAGATGAAGAGACCTTAAACATAGACAGATGGGACAGAGAGGCGAACACAGACACAGTGATAGAAGGAGACACACCAGGAGAAAGAGACACGAGCAGACAGGGTTGTTAGAGGCAAAGAAAACGCGGAGTTGAGGAAATAAACATAGTAGTACAGAGACGCCAACACAGACAGGGGGACAGAACGTGACACACACTAACAGGAAAAGACACACGCAGGCACGAACAGGAAGAGACTGTAATGTAGTTCCTATTTTCTCAATAGGCTCTGCGCATTGGAATAACATAAACAATAGTTTAGACGTAGGACTGAGGTCGACTAGGTCTCTATTAAATATGTTAGACTTAATTAGGTTTGCCAGCTAGCTCAGAGGTCACTAGAAACTTTCTCAAATGAACAGGGAGGAGTTAACTTCCCTGATTAGACAAGAAGGGATTAGCTTCTGACAACCATATAACATGACAACTTTGCTCCCCCAGAATAAGGAGTATATCTCCAGAGTCGTGTGAAAACAATAGATAGCTATTTCACTCAGTCAGTCGTGCATACTTAGTTTCACCAGAGTGCAGAGAAATAGAGAGACGGGCGTTTCAATAAAAGGTGTTATTTATTGAGCAGTCTTCTTTCTCATGCAAGAGAAATGAATTGCTATAATTGCAATACTTGTTATGAATAAAGTGCGTACAGTAAAAGGAGTGTTATGAAATAATACTGTAAAAGCATTGATATGGTTTCTGAGCCATATGATAATTAAAATGTATAAAATATATACAATTACATACAATGATAAAAGTTGACTAAACATACTCAACTGATGTTTCTAAATACGCCTACCCCAGTGTACCTAACCTAAGCCTAGTACGTGGAAGGAGTAAAGGAGTTTTTAAGTTAAGTTAGTTTTGCCAAGAATCTGAGTCAAGAATTCTCTAAGGATCTAATCAGCTCCGTACCTTGGTTTTAGAATGAAGCAGGTCTTGTATCTCGATCTCAGGACTCGATCTCCCAGTAACCCGCAAGGGTGACTGGAAACACTGGAGCTGGATTTTCTCAGCAGGAGAAAAAGACAGCGTCTTTCTCAGTGCGTCAAATGGGAGGCACAGCTTCCTTCGGCACTCGCATCAGCTGGGCTTCAGATAAGTAGATAGCCATTCTGCTCCAAACCACCGTGTGTTGCTTAAGGCAAACGCTGGTATATTTATACCTGGAAGGTGCCGTGTTTGACGTAAGGTTGGACATAAGACGTCAATAAAAGATGTCACTAAGAACTGGCCGTTCTTTCGGACTCGCAGGAGTTCTAGGACAAATCAAAACAAAAGCATGGGGAATTCCCAGGTTGCTGGAGGTTTGGTTTTGCTGAAAGAACTCGTTGTACTTTCTAGGAGTCTAAGGAAGTAGCCTTGCGGTATTTGGACTGCATTGGCTCTGACTAAATATGGATATGACTCTTATGCCTTTATAAGGACATGATTTGTTATAACCACATAATGCCATGAATCGGGAATATTTAATTAGGGTCATAGATATATTCACAACAAGAAACAGATCACAGGGGAATTAAGAGATATTAAACATAGGCTGATAGGGGCAGGGGAACCAACACAGACCCAGGGACAGAACGAGACACACCAGGAGGAAGAGACACAGGGAGAATAGATTGGGAGATGAAGGGGTATTAAACATAGAAAGGCAGATAACATTAAGCAGATAGGGACAGAGACAAGCGAAATCAGGAACACTGTGACAGACAGAATGTGGAACAAAGGGAAAAAGCGAAGGAAATACATGGAATACCCGCAGACGGGGCGGAGACACGAACATAGGCAGGGACAGAAGGCGTAAAGAAAGGTTTTATACAAATTAGAAATGGCAAAGGGTCAGTGCACTGTGTTCTGGTCCCTACATTCTGCAGTTGAAAATTACCTGACGCAGTTACTGCCAGGAATTTCAAGGCTGGAGAGGAACGGAGCAAGCACTCGCCATGACGATGTGTTTTCGCTGTAAGCCCCGTCCTTTTCAGACTGGGGGTCGTGCTTTTTTAGAGAAACAAAATAAAACACGTCCCTCAATCCGAAAAGGACAGGGCTTACAGTAAAAACACAACGCGAAGGAAATACATCGAATACCGGCAGACACCAGGAGAAAGAGACACGCGCAGACAGGGTCAGGAAGAGGCAAAGAACAAGCAACAAGGGGGGGGCAGGACAGTAAGCACAACCAACGAGGGGGCAGGGGAGCAAGCACGAGCAACGAAGGGGCAGGACAGCAAGCACGAGCAACAAGGGGGCAAGACAGTAAGCACAAGCAACGAGGAGGGGCAGGACAGCAAGCACGAGCAATGAGGGGGGGCAGGACAGCAAGCACAAGCAACGAGGGGGCAGGACAGCAAGCACTCACCTGAGGATGACTTCTTCCGGTGGCGGTTGGGCTGAAATGGCTTCGACATTTTCCGATTCGGGGGGCGTGGTTTTCGTTCTCTCCTCTTCCCATTGGCTGGAAGGTAAAATTCCAGCCAATGGGAAGAGGAGAGAACGAAAACAAGAAAGAAGAGAAAAACACATGCCCCCGAATCTGGAAAAGACGGGGCTTGAACTGAGTGACGCCCCTCTCCTCCATTGGCTGGCCTCCGTTTAGGAAGCCAGCCAATGGAGAAGAGGGGCGGGTTCAAGCCCCCTACTAAAAGACAATAATTCTCGGCTGGCTCAGTGCAACGCTAGTCCGAGACCTAAAAATGAAGAGCATGCAAGTTAAATCTAAAGACCAATGTTCGAAAATAAAAACCCGTAAAGAAACCCACCCAAAAATACCTATCAAAAGCTTAAAATCTATCTTAAACACATATAATGTGCATATAAAATATAAATAAACATAATTCAAATACTACAATACAGTAACCTAACTAACACATACCACGCAAAAAAATAATACACTAAAACAACATCTCAAAACAAAGACAAGCCTATTTAAATCTAATCACTTCCCCCTAGCACTAAGCCGATAGAAAATATATGTAAGTTATTCTTACCTGAACCGGAGACCAGCAACAGGAAATCGTGACTGCAAACTTCACAAACAGCTAAAATGATGAAGAAAGGCTACAAAATCAAAAAATGGCAGAAGAATTCAAATGGAAAAATACTTCCTTTCTATAGAAATTGATCCAAAAATGTATGTATTATTGACCAAAAATGAAGAAAAATCTTATGCATGTTTTAAAAAATGTTTGTGCTTACTAAATGTAAAACAATATTTTCTGCATAAATATATTGTATGAAATGCTGATGCAGTTTTTAATCTATTAAAATTAATTAAACATAAATCATGTAAAAAATTATCTGGGTTTAAAATTACCATACAGCATGTATAAGAAAATTGTCTAGCTACAAACAAAAATGTATGTGCACCACAATATATTTATTCTGAAGTAAACAAAATGTTGTTTCACTATGAATTTAAAATATTCTTTAACACTTGTAATTTTTACAAAGTGAATGCACAATAAAATCATATATATTGAATGAGATGTTTAGAAAATGGATTTATAACAAAATGTAAAAAAAATACTTTGCAAAAACTATATAAATAAAAAAGCATATATTTGGGGCAAAAAATTATTATAAACTTTAATGTACAAAATATATGTTACTTACAAATTCTAACAGTTTCTACATATCATGTTTACTAAAGCCACTTTAGGGAAACTGGTAGGCTTTAGATCCCATTTCCAAACGTATCCACATTGGGGGGAAGTGATTGACTTTGGTGGGGGCTCAGATTTACCATTCCAACTATAAACGTAACAACATTAGGAAAATTGTTGGACATTGGAGGTTCAGATTAAATTTCCCACTCCAATCTTAATCACATTGAGGTAAGTGTTGGTCTTTGGGGTGGGATGGTGAACAGATATACTCTTCCAGCTCCAACCTTAAGAACAATGGGGAAAGTGCTGGACTTTACGGTGTTTCGTTTTACTATTCCAACTTCAAACTTTAACAGATTGGGAAAGTAAGGGATTTATGTGAGTTCAGGGGCCGCATTACAATTGCTGTGCATTTTCCTACATTGCGCCCGGGGCACCTTTAAAAATTGAGGCATAGTGCACTGCATTGTGGGGAATGCGCTCTGGCCAGTGCAGCCACGAAAGTTTGCTGCCCTTGAGGCAGTGCATTCATATGAGATACAGAGTGTCTGCCTTACAGCCGCTCTGAGTTTCACTATGCAGGCGGCAACCCTCCTCCACTTTTAAAGGGGTATAAAAATCCCCTTGCAGGCGGGTGCAGTCAGGGACTGCACCCACCTGCAAGGAGATGCCTGGGGGTCATGGGAGACCCTTTACCCCATGCAGAGGGCATCTGTCAGGGGGCAGACTGTCAGTGCGCCTCCTTAGGGCTTCTTTGCCTCCACGCCAGTGTCTTTAATACGGTGCAGGAGCAGAGGCAAAGGGATTCCCTCATTTGCATGGGTCAAACACCCAGGCAAATGAGCGTACATCCTCTTGAAGACAGCGCTGGTGCTTTATGTGCGCCAGCTCTATTGGACAGCACAAACGTCTGAGGCCCCTTCTGTAATACCAAATTGCCCCGGGGGAGTACACAGCGGGCACAAACACCAAATGTGTCCACGGGGCATTGTATGTAATACGGTCCAAGATTTGCTATTCTCTCTTCAAACTTAACCATATTGAGGAAAATGCTGTTCTCTTAGGTTTCAAAAACAACTCCCACAAAATTATAATAACATTATATTAAAATTAATACATTACAGAAAACAATTTTAACTATCCCCCAAAAAGTAAACTACATTACATAAAAAAGCCAAGTGGGAGCTGAACTAAAAAAAATTAAATCAAAAACTATAATTATTTAGAAAAATGATTGTAAAAAGTTACATTTTAAAATTAAATTACATACATTTATAACTTCAGTGACAAAAGACACAGAAATGATAATAACCCCTTTATTTAAAACCAACAAACGTATTCAAATGAATGAAATACATATATTGTAATTACAAAAGATAATATAAAAATAATATTTTAAAATATCAAGGAACAAAATATTTTATATTATATTATATACTTATGACTCATAGACAAAAACAACTAATATAAATTCTTATAAACTATTATACAGAAAAACATACGTAATAGAATTGTTTAATTAAAATATTGCTATAAAATTTCAAAATGTAAAAAAAATACAATTAGACATTTCAATTTTACTTAATTAAAAATTAAAGATATAACTTTATTTAAAAGATGAGTTTAATACAATTTACAAATAAGACAATAATTGTAAACATAATAAACTTCTAAAATGTACAAAATGTTATTTACTCCTCACCCTTTTCCCTTTAAATCCAACATAATACTCCTAAAATTATTATATCAAATATCCAAACCCTAAAAAATACAAAATTTTAATAAAAAGGTACACAAATTATACTTAAAAATGATACAGATTGCGATATAATACACTATATTATTTTTTAAAACACCTTTAAAAAATATTAAAAGAACTATGATCTTACCTGTGATACTCTGATATGTTTGACATCACAGTATTTAAAACACAAGATTTGTGTCTCATGATAGTCTTTCCTCATTTTTTGTCAGAACCCTCTCAATCTAGACTTTTTTGTTGTAAGACAGTGTATAGTACAATACAAATGATAGAAGGGAAATTCAGGTGAAGAGGCGGGAAAAAACTGACATGCAGAGAAGCGGGTGACTACTCTCACAGTCCTCCAGACACCTGCAGGGTATTAGGGGAGGGAAAAGGTCAAATCCACAGTTATGTTATGTTATGTTAAATGTATTTTTGAGCGCACAGCTGCCCCAGCGAAGGGGCGTCCTGGCGCTATATCAGAAAAAGAACATAACAAGCAAGCAAAGTAGGAAGCTAATAGGGCAGTGGGAAAAGATAAGTTTTCATAGCTTTCCTAAAAGCAAAAAGGTTTTCTAGAGAGCGAATATGGACTGGAAGTGCATTCCACAGTTTGGCGGCTAGCACCATAAACGATCGACCACCCAATCTGCATTTACGAAATCGAGGAACAGATGCGAGACTTTGGCCAGCAGAGCGCAGGCTACGCGAAGGAGTATAAAGAGTCAGAAGATGCTGAAGGATGGCAGGAGTATCAGATTTCAAAATTTTAAAAGCAAAGCATAATGCTTTAAATTCGATGCGTCTGATCACTGGCAACCAATGTAATTTAGCAATTGTGCTGCGGGCTGAACAGAACCGTGGGAGGCCTACCAGGGCCCTAGCTGCCGCATTCTGGACCCGTTGAAATCGCAGGACTTCTGCCTGGTTAGCGCCCAGAAGCAGTGCGCTTGCGTAGTCGAGTCTAGATAGTACACTCGCTTGAACCACCATCTGGCAAGTGGGGGCATCGAAAAATTTGAGGATAGGCCTCAACCCACGTAATATGCCGAAGCACATAGATGCCACCTTCTTGGTGTGACATGAGAAGGTAAATTTGGAGTCCAGCCAAACGCCAAGGTTCTTTAATTCCAACACCGGTTTTGGGGGGGATCCCAACTCCCCAGGCCACCAACTTGCACCCCACAGATCTGGCTGTTTACCCAGTACCATCACCTCGGTTTTGAGGGCGTTGAGCTGTAAGCAGTTGGCCGTTAGCCAACTGGCAACTGCCCTCAAACCATCCGCAAAGTTGGATGCCAGTTGGTCGGAATCTCCATTAAGGGCCACCGCCAACTGGGTATCATCGGCGTAAGATACCATTGTGAGACCCCATCTCTTCGCAACCTCCGCTAATGGTTGAACATAAAGGTTGAAGAGAGTGGGGCTCAACGCCGACCCCTGCGGGACTCCTTGGGTGATGGCACGGGATTTAGATCTGAATGGTGGTACAACCACCTGAAAGGAGCGTTCCGATAGGAACGACTGAAACCAGTCTAACGCACTGCCTGAAATACCAGCCTCCCTAAGCCTTTGGACAAGAATGGGATGGGATACAGTGTCAAAGGCGGCACTAAGGTCCAAAAGGACCAGTGCCGCCGTTTGACCGGCATCTAGTACAGAGCGGAGATGTTCAACCATATATAGGAGTGCCGTCTCTGTACTGTGTCCAGGTCTAAAGCCATTCTGTGTGGGATCCAATAGTTGAGCTGAAGTCAGATGTTTCGATAAAAGATTATTCACATGGGCCTCTGTGATCTTTGCCACCCATGGAAGGAGAGAGATTGGTCGATAGCTCTCCGGCTTCAATGGATCCAGTCCTGGTTTTTTTATAATAGGCATAACACAGGCGGCTTTCCAGGCAGGCGGAACTGAACCGATAGTTAGGGATTGCTCCACAAGATGACGAATGGGAGGAAGGCAAAGGGGCGCTGAGTCCACAAACTGGGCTGGTCTTAAAGGGTCATCTGGCGAGCCAGATTTAACCTTGGTCACCAAGAGGTTAAACTCTGATTCTGATGGTATGGGAAGAGTTGCCAAGCCTAGACAAGTACGAGGTGTTATGATTGTACTATCCAGGTCAACTTTGGGAAAAGAGCGATAGATAGCGCTGACTTTTTCCACAAAGAAACTGGCCAGACCCTCACAGTGAGCAAGGGAACAGATCTCGTTATTAGGGAGTCTGTTCACTGTGAACTCCTTCAGGACTTTAAAAACCAGCTTGGAAGGGTTGGAGCTTGCCTGAAATTCCCGTGCATAATAATCAGCTCGGGCCCGGCAGACGGCTCTATGGTACACCTTGACCTTCGCCAGGTAGAAAACTTTTAGGTTTTTCTCATATCTCTTCCTCCAAGCTCTTTCGGCTTGGCGACAGGTAGCTTTTAATCTCCTGAGGTCCTCCGAGTACCAAGGGTTAGACTGGGAGGAACGGTTCCTGCTCCAGGTAGCTGGTATCAGTAGGTCAAGCACTCGAACAATCCAGGCGCAAAAGGTGTGATACCCAGTTTCAACGTCATCCGAATAAACTAAGGGTGTAATGGTCAGAGCAATATGGAAATCCTCCAGTTTGAGCTTTTTCCAGGGGCGCCTGAAAGTTGTTTTATCAGGCTTCCCGGTAGGGCGAACTGCCGTAGTAATAAAAAGCTCAATGAGGTGATGATCACTCCATCCCATAGGTTTAGGGGAGGAGACCTCAGTCAATTGAAGGTTAGTGAAGACCGGATCTAAGATATGACCACCCTCATGAGTCGGATGACGGACCAATTGGGTCAACTGTACAGCTTCAAGATCGTCGAGTAGACCACTAACCACTGGTACTTCCAAGGCGTCAAAATGGATGTTTAGATCGCCGATAATGGTGAGATTGGAGGTGAGCAGAGAGAGAGAACTTACAAGCTCAGGAAGAGCTTTCCTAAAAGCACAATCACTCCCAGGAGGGCGGTATATTAACAGACCTGAAAAGGTTTGGTTCGGGCTAGTGCTGATGGAAAATTGAGCACATTCAGCGCCCACCAGGTCCATAGGCTTCCATGTACAGGTGAAACAGGTTTTAAAAACTATGGCGATGCCTCCGCCTCTCCCCTTACGATTCAGGGTGTAAATAGCATAGCCTGGGGGGAGGGCCAGATTGATAATGGCCGAGTCCTCATCTCCTAGCCAGGTCTCCGTCATGAAGAAGATATCAGGGCCTTCTATAGAGATAGCTTCGTAAATATCTCGGTGGTGCTTAGACAGGGACCTGACATTATGGTGCCACAGTTTAATGGCACTGGGGGGAGGAGGTACCTTATTCCGATGTAGCATTGTCTGACTAGGGGCCCTCAGCGGAGCCAATAATTCCCAACGGCCACAAGGACAAGTGTGGGGACCACACAGAGGATGTAGACCCACATGTGAGCAGGGGGGCAATGTATGTCTGATCAGATGTAACGAATCAGAAGAATACTGATAGATAATTGTTACAAAAAAGAATAGAGTCTTACCACAATCCACGCGTCCTGGCGCAGACGGGCAGGACTCTGGCTTGACTCAGGCGAGAGTCAGGCGCTACCGCTGCGCGTCACCGCTGCGCGGCCCGTGTGAGCATAATATACCGGCTCACCTGGAGTCCTGGCAAGCGCTAGAGCGCTCGAGCAGATGGCACAGTTCACAAAACACCACCCCCAAGATGGCGGCCAAGCGCCACGCGAAGGAGCACAAGGGCTTCCAGCAAGGACAACAGACTCCGCAAAATGCGGTGAGGGCACAATTTATAGTGCAAGAATGTGGGCGTTATTATTAAAATATTAAAACCAAAAAGACGATTTACAGCATATAAATGAAAAACGCTATCTAAAATAGGAATTGTAAGCGCTCCACGCTTAACTAGCTAGCAGCACATAGCGCAAGCATGCACCTTTCTTCAAGTGCAGTGCAGTGCAGAACAAAGAGCATCTGTAATGGAATCACCATATTGTTCAATGGCTCAATGTGCTCTCTAAAGTACACCATTCACCCTCCAGAGACTTCCATAAACATCCTTCATGTATCATGCCGCAGGCAGCATACAACACTCCCCAAACTATTAGGAGGGGAAGGACACCAATTATGAGGGAATTAACTGATTTTACAGGGGAGAGACTCTTCCTTCCATGAGTATTGGTGAAATGGTCTGTGCGTCTGAACTAACATATATTGCCACTGACCATCACTCTCCCTGTAGCCAACTGTGATTGGCAGAAGCCACACTCAAATATGTATAGAAAGCAGTTATAGATTCCACGCTCTGAGCCAGTAGATTGTTGCACATTTACAAACACACTCAGTCTATATTTGTTGTGTCCCTGTATAAAGTATGCCATATTTTATCTTACAAGCTTTCAGTGCCACGTGAGAAGTTACACAGTGCTTCATCATGAATATTGTGTGCCCATTTGTGCATGTTTCAGTTTGTATGCGTTTGATTGCAGTCAGGCTAATTGGATTTTCCAATGCTTGATAATTTTAACTTGCAGAAACGTAACGTTAAATAAAAATACCTTTCATTGTGATGTGGAGAGTGATGTCTGGTACATTGACACTGAGATATTGCTGCAGGAGTGCGAGGGGATAGAGAGAATGATCACAATTCAATGCAGCTCGGAGGAGACTGTCTTTGACTTGCCTAGAGAAAGTGAAGACAAATAGGAAGTACCAGAGGTAGGATTTTGGGGATAGTTGATCTCTGATGTAGCCTGCCCTATATGTATTGGTATTAGAAAAGCAGGTGCAGCAGAGGTGTGTTTGAAACTCTAGAGTGAGTGTTTCCATATGTTAGCAAAGACTGTCAATTGTCAGCCACTCATATCTCAATGTACATTTATTTTTACACCTAACACTACTATCTGGAATGTTAACAACTCTTTTTTAGGATGTTCTGCATTTTTGCATGTTGCCCTGTTTACTTGTCTTTTGACTTCATGTTGCATACTTTTCTACTAATCTAAGGTGATGTTTGGGCTTTATAAAATAGTTAACAATATACATTAGCTAAGATGTGACACCACAAACATTGTTCTGTGACAAAGTGCACTGCAGATGAAATAGCTGCATGTCCGTCGGGATAATGTCTATACACCGGTAACCTACTCGCTCTGTGGCTAGAAATTGAGTAAATCGGGGGTAGTGTTGTTGGAGGGGGGGGGGGGCGCGGAGCTCGCACTGTTTTGCTCTATGGAATTCCGTACATAGAAACTCTGTGAGATTTCGTGGAGTTCCTTCCTCCCCCCCCCCCCCCCCCCCCAATTTTATTTTGAATCTGTCTGCCGTGCATCGGCTGTCGTAGGTCAGAAGCAGCAGTCACACATAGGACCCAGGGTATGTGAGGAACTTCTCCTCTGGCTTATCATACTAAGCTGAGCTGTAATGCGATATTTGAAAGTGCACCTTGGAAGAGTAAGGCCTCCAGAGCCTTCCCGCGCTGTTTGAATTGAGAAATGAGTAGATTAATCTGCTGCCTGCCCAAGCTAACACCTGTTGTACATTTGGCTTCATGTCTGGAAGCTCCTTCCAGTATGTAGCCAGTTCACCAGAGTGCACAAATGTAAATAATTTTCACTGGTTTCATCCCTTACAAAATCTGCCACGGGTGACGGGCAGGAGGCTGAATTTACGATCTACGGTATCACCAGAACCAAAATCATATATTTCTTTTTTTTTGCATTGAAGACTAGACCCTGCGCACATGCGTAGCCTGGTAGCTTTGGAGTAGTCCGAGATTGCAACATTCAGAGGGGCAGATTTACAAGTGCCTTGAGCCACTTTTGCGCCACTGTCGCACCACTTTTTCCATGTAAAAAGTGAAAGAAAAGTGGCGCAAGGGGCTTGTAAATCTGCCCCTTAGTCTCTAAGGGCCTGATTATGAGTTTGGCGGCGCAGGAGTGGGTGGTACACAACTGCCCCGCTCCCACACCGCTGAACTTGACCTCGACTGCCAGATTAGGAGTTTCCTCATTGTCTTGTAGGCGGTCATTTGGAGTTCTTATGGCAGTGCCTTTGAAAAAGACATCACAATGGGAATGCCAAAGTTAGTTGCTACATGGCATTGACCCATGCAGGAACTGGGTGTACATACAGACAGGGGGGCACAACTGGATGCATCCTCATAGCCTTAGTTTCCTCACTGCCAGCAGTTTCATGACCTGAACACCGCCATGAGACTGCTGGCAGTGAGGAAACTCATAACATGCTTGGCTATGCTGCCTGCCAAACATATTGCACCTTACCCTGCTGTGCCACTGACAGGATTGCGATCTCTGGTGGTTGCGGTGGTGCCACGGATTCCAACCACCGTAGTTGTAAATACGACAGTCGGACCACTGGCGATGTGTTCTCTGACTACCAATGCACCTCCAACACGGATTTGGCGGTCCAATGTTTGGAAATATATTATGTTCCTGGATCCTATATCTGATTCAGCTGCCCAAGTGCCAAGAGACTAATCCTCATATGAGGACACAGCAAGTCATATATACAATATAACATCCCGACATAGCACTGCATGGAAAAGCACAGCATTGAAACTAGAGAACATCACAAAATGCTGCTGCAAATCCTGTTTCAATGAAACAGACCCGCAAATAACAAGTGCCGCTCATGAAAGAGCATGGATGAGGGGCTTGTGAAAAGGACTGACAGCAGCACAGAGTAACACTTCAAGGTCATGAAAGTAAAATACAGATAATACAGTGGGACAGTCCAACTTACATCAAACAAACCACACCACCATTTTAGACACCTGGTATGCACTTGGCATAGCTCACCATACACTTGCAGCTCTCTTTCTTCACCTTGGGGAACGGGACAACAATGGTTAACTGCAGGATCCTCAGCATCTCGTCCAGGTGAGGAACCAGAAGGGCCCCTCACACCTCCACTGTTTGTGAAAGCAGCTGAACAAGGCCAAGCCACAGTTCCTCAGAGGACCCCACACAGGTGGGCTTCCCCAAACTTTGCAGGAGGATGGGCATGAGGTAGGGCAGAGTTTGTTGAGGCTTAGGAAGGAAGTGCAGCTCCTCTGTAAGCATTTCCAGACTAAGTTCCCAGCAGCTCTCTGCAGGGTCTGCCAGGCATAGAAGCAGCAATGCCAACAGAGAGCTGAACACCTCTTACAGTGCAACCACCAACAGAGCTGGGTCTTGCAAAAATGAAACACGTGTTTAGAGAATATCTTAAGCACTAGACTGCACAATAATGGCTTCTACAAGGATGATGAACATGTAGACGATGATCCAGATCCTTGATTCCTGATTGGCCTAATAATACAGCTCATTACTTCCATTGGACAGTTGCACTATTACCTACACCCAAAATTGCCTCCTTTGCATCTTTCTTTAGCAAATCATCTGGTATGCCATATGGTACTCAGGTTGTCTGTAGGCGGAAGTGTTGTGTATGCTGAGAGTTGCTTGGTTACTGAGGTAACATCTTGCAGTGCATGCTGCAGGCTGAACAGCACCCACCACTGAGTTGCTTTGTTGTCATCATGCAGGCAGTGCAGGTGTGTGGAGCCTCTACCCTTCCCTGGTTGTTGTCTGCAACCTCCAGCACACCCATAGCTTCACAGCTTCTTGCTACCGCATTCACTGGCATGCTGTTACTAGGAGTGGGTGGTTAGTGGAATTTTTGCTGAACTCCGTGCTCGTTGCGAAGAGCATAGTAGCAAAACTGCCCAGAGTGAAGTGTACGACCCACCCCTAAGCAAATCAAAGAAGATGGACAAGCTTTCTGCACTTGCTGTCGAGTAAAAATTGGCCTTAACTGACTTTGATGTGTGCATGGGACTGTCTTAAGGTGAAGGGAGGCCTGCTGTTGGCTGTTAACTTTTAGCTCTGCCTTGGAGTTTCTCAACTAGTGGAGTCTTCACTTGCTTAGAGGTTTTGGTGTGGCTTGGTTACATATGTCTCTCCCTTGTTATTTGTCATCAATCTTTTACATTTCCAAATAAAGCACAATAGAAAGAATTAATGAAGTGCATGTTATGTTATGTTATCTTGATTTGTATAGCGCACTAACCATCTGAGAGGGTATCCAGGCACTTGGGCAAGCTGTGTAGGTGTGTGGTCCCAAAGTGCTTATATGAATAGCACAGTCTTCAGCTTCTTGGGGACCTCAATAAGTGAGGGGGAGACTCTGGTGTGTTTAAGGAGGTTGTTCCATGCTATAGTTGCGATTTATGAGAATGAGTGACTTACAGTTTTGTTTTTGCAGATGCTGGGCATGTCTGTGAGTGAGAGTGAGTCAGAGCATTAGATGTCTGGTGGGTTGTTGAAAGAGTATGCAGCTGTTGAGGTATTCTGGTCCTGTGTTGTGTAGGGCTTTGCATGTGTGCATGAGAAGTTTGAATTCACTTTGCTTGTGAATGGGGAGCCAGTGACTCTTCCTGAGATGCGGTGTGATGTGGATGTGGCGTGAGATGTCAAGTATGAGTCTTTCGGCTGCGTTCTGTATAATTTGGTGTCTGCTTAGGAGTTGTTTGGAGATTCCAGTGTATAGAGCAGGCCTGGGCATAGTTTTTGGAGTTTCGCTACGTGGAACTCTGTGAAGTGACAAAAAACTCAGTGGAGTTCCACAAGTGCAGTCCGAACTGTTTTTCACGCTTGTCTTTCTGCCGCTCAAATTCTACCTGAGCAGCAGCTTGCGCTCGCGAACTTACAGTGTGCGAGCTGGGAAAAAGCTCTGCTGCACTATGCAGAGCGGAGTTTTCTATACTTCGCAAGCTCCGCGGGGCCCGGAGTGCGAAAACTCCACAAACTCCACGAATGGAGCGGAGTTCACCGCCCAGGCCTAATATAGAGTGTTACCATAGTGCAGCTTGCTGGTGATGAGTTCTTGTGTGATGGTCCGTCTGATATTCTGAGGTAACCATTTGAATATCTTTTGCATCATGCATAGGATGTGGAAGCAGGTGGTGCACACTGAATTGACTTGAGCCATCATGTTGAGCTTGTCATGTCGGATGATTTCTCGATTTCTTCTATGGGCGTGAGTGTTAATCCTAGCTCTCTCAGCCCTCAAGTGGAATCTGATGGGGAGATCTTGTTGCCAAAGACCAGTACTTTTGCCTTGTTAGAGTTGAGCTTCAGGAATTGATTAGCATCCAGTCTTTTGCCATGGTTATAAAGTTGGTGAAGTTGGTTCTGGTGATGTTTGTCTTGTACATCAGGTAAAGGAAAAGTTAGGTGTCATCGGTGTGGTAGATGACCGTGATATCTTGTGATCAGATGATGTTGGTGAGTGGTATCATGATATGTTGGAAACAGTGGGGCGACAGGGAGAATCACTGTGGGACACTGCATATCTGTTTCTTGGTCTCTGATGTGAAGGATGGGAGCCAAACCCTTTGTGTTTTTCCTGTGAGGAATGAACAGATCTATTTGAGAGTGGATCCTTTTATGATCAACTTGTGGAGTCCTCTGATGAGGGTATTGTGAAGGGCAGTGTTGAAGGCCGCAAAGAGGTCAAGCAGGAAGAGGGCCGCTATTTCTGCTTAGTCCAGGCTGTTTCAAATGTCAGTACTGGCTAGAATGATTGCTGTTTTGGTGCTGGGGTTCTTTCTGAATTCTGATTGTGTGTTGTCTAGAAAATGGTGAAGTTTGAGCTGGGTTGTGAGTGCTTGTTAATGGCCTTCTGAATCACTTTAGTTGGCTAGGGGAGAAGGGAGATGGGTCAGAAGTTGCTCAGTTGATTTAGGTCAGCTGTGAGCTCCTTGAGGAGGGCGTTGATTTTGGCAAGTTTACATTCATCTGGGAAAGTGGCAGATGTGATGGAGGTGTTGATGAGGTGGATCAGGGTGGTGCTGGTTGGTGATGTTCTGTAAATGTAGATGTAGTGGGAGCATGGGTCCATTGGGTCCCCTGAGTGGATGGTCTGTTTGATTGCAGCTGTTTAATTTTTGGTGAGGGTTGTCCATTCAGTCAAGTGGCTGTCTTGGTTGGTGGTGGGTAGGTTAGTTATGAGTATTCTGGGTTGGGTTGGTGTGCAAAGATGTAGATGTTTGCAATTTTGCTTTGGAAGAAGTTGAATAGGTTGTCGATGGGTTGTTGAGAGGCAGTAATGTTGCTGACTGTGACTGAGGATGAGGTGAAATCCCTGATGATGGGGAAGATCTCCTTGCAGCTGTTGGAACTTCCTTTGATGCTGTCAACTAGTGTTTTTTTCTTAGTGTCTCTAATTTGCTGGTGATACCGTCTGAGTGCAGACTTGTAGGGAGTTCTATTGGTGGTGTTGTGGCAAAGTCTCCATTTCCTTTCTAGCTGTTTACAGTGTTGTTTGGTGTCTCTGTGGTCTTATGTGACCAGTGGCATACCTAGCCGTTCTGCCGCCCGTCCCGCTACACCACTGTCTGTGACCCGCTGGTATGCTAGTTTTTTGCTACTATGCTTGTTGGGTGTGATGGGTGCGAGGGAGTCAGTGCAGTTCTTGATGCAGTTACTGAAGCTGTTGATGTTCTTGTCGAGGTTGTCTGTGGGGCTAGGCTGATCAATGCTAAGGGTGCTGAGCCAATATGCTTCTGTGATTTTGTTCCAGCTGTGGCTTGGATTCCTGGTAGGGGTGTTGGCTTGAGGTGTGTTGATTTGGAAGTGGATGATGGCGTGGTCGGTCCATGTGAGCTGTGTGGTGGAGTTGTATTTGATGCTGTCGCTTGTGGTGAAGATGTGGTCCAATGTGTGCCTTGAGGTGTGTGTTGGCTGAGTCCGGTGTTGCTCAAGCTTTTGAGGAATGCCTTGGAGCAGGGATATTTTCGGTCTTCCAGGTGAAAGGTGGGGTCACCGAGGAGGATGTAGGCTCTGGAGTCAATGGTGACCGGAGCGACAAAGTTGGTATAATTGACTCTGTGTCCGGGTGGTCGGTAGATGAGGGTTTTATTAAGGGGGACTTTTTCTGAGATGTGCAGCTTGAAGTGCAGGTGTCCCAAGAATGTGGTGGCTTTCTCTGTGGATGCTGTGCATTTGATGGATTCCTTTTAGATGATAGCGAGTCCTCCTTCTGACTTGTGAAGAAGGTCCTAGTCTGCTGAGATTGCTGTAATAAAGTAGAGTGACAATGAGAGGTCGAGTCAGGGCTCTGTGATGAAGAGGATGTCAGGTGCATTATTACTCGGATAGTTTCATAATTCAGTTGTGTGTTTGCTGAGTGATTTTGTGTTAAGAAGCATGTATGCGTGTGGGAGTTGATGTATGGTTTTACTATGACATGTGGTGTAGGGTGGGAGTGTAGGCGTTGTTGGTGCTTGTGTGGTGTGTGTTTGGTGGGGGTCTTGAGGGCATTGTTAGTTCTTTTGTGAGGCTCTGGTTGGGTGTCTGCTGAAGAACCAGCAGTGGGTACAGGTAAAAGCTCCTACCTGGTGTGGCAGGGTCTAGTAACTTAGGGAGTGGTTCAGAACATTGCCGGGCAGTGATTGGACCAGGGTTACTTGCGCTTGACGCATTCCAGGCACGGACGGCAACAGACAGGCTTGCCTATGGCTCACCAGCTGTGCATCTGCTGCATGCGTCCACTGCACGTCCATGATGCAGCTGCCATTAATAATGTCCTGGGAGGGTGAGGAGCCCAGTGTGTCATGATGTTACTTCCTGTGCTGATGGGTGATGGGGAATGGAGTCCTCTTGCCTGGCTTTGTCTTTTGAGGACAGTTTTGGTGAGAAAACCTGTAATGTAACTTTCTATCCAGATGGATGATGGAAAATTCAGTGATGTCACTTACTGCGCAGATGGATGATGGGAGCTCAACTGATATCACTTCCAATGCTGATGGCTGTTGGGAAATTAAGTCCTCTTGGTTGGATTCTTTTTTTAAAGATGGTTTTGGCGAGAAAACCAGTAATGTAACTTCCTGTCCAGGTGGATGAAGGGAAATTCAGTGATGTCACTTCCTGTCCAGATGGACGATGAGAAATTCAGTGATGTCACTTCCTGGGCAGGTGGATGATTGGAGATCCAGTGATGTCACTTTCTGTGCTGCTGGGTGATGGGAAATAAACTCATTTGCTTGGCTTTATCTTTTAAAGATGTTTTTTGACAGAAAAACTCGTAACATCACTTCTTGTCCAGATGGTTGGGTGGAAATAGATGCTGTCACCTCCTATGTCAGTGGATGATAGAATATCCAGTGATGTCACTTCCTATACTGAAGGATGATGGGAAATGAAATCCACTTGCTTGGCTTCTTCTAGTAAATACGGTTTTGGCAGGAAATCCAGTAATGTCCCTTTATGACCAGACGGATGATGGGAAATTCAGTGATGTCGCTACCTGTGCAGGTGGATGATGGGAGATCCAGTGATGTCACTTTCTGTGCTGATGGGTGATGAAGTCCTCCTGCTTGACTTTTTCTTCATGTTTATCTTTGGTCAATGACATTGGAAAAAGTAAGTTATAGCAAACTGTTACCATCGTCATTTTTGTCATAATTTATGTCATAAATTGTATCCATCATAAGATAAAGGGTATGTACCAAGTCATTGTTAACACTAGCAGTTGTTTCACCTGATACTTCTCAGGTTTGAATGAATATTACATTAGCTATGACCTCTTTCTACCAAACTATGATCCTGTTTTATGTGTGTGAATAATACCTAAATGTGCTACCAATATGCACTGCGCAGGATAGACAGGCCATTCAGAAAGGGAAAGGAAGGGAAGGTGAGAGCACAGTATTATGACTGGGATTACTGTTAAATAGTCAAGACATTATTTGTCAAAAGAGGATTCAGATTTGCTCTCTGTGTCATAATTCCTTCAGAAATAAACTAAAGTTGATCCAATTTCACACGTTTCCTTCTTACTTGAAAATATGAGCATTGGTTTAACCATTCGGGTCTTAAAATAAAATTATAATATCCAGCAATTACCAATTATTTGCGGGCTTCTCGTCGAATATGTTCAAGCACTTGCTAATTTGGGTCTTTTTTTCACACCCAGGGAATGGGTTGCACGGGGCGACGTCAGCAAATAATGGGTTATTCTGAAATGCTTCTCCTCCCACCCCCACAGCAACGCCTTTCTTGTATGCCTCCAGCAGACACGCCTTTTCCACGGAGATGCATTAATGAGCGGGAAATCCTTTTTACCTCAGTATCTAGCGCGGGAGAACCGCATAAGTATAACCTGTGGAGCATCATTAGCAAACATTATGTAGAGTTAACAACGCGAGCCAGAGCAAAATGTCTGTCTCAGGACTAATTAGAGCGATCCTTCAGCATTCTGCTCATCTCTTAACCTTTAATATGCACTCTAATGCGGTAGGTGCAGAAATAAATCATCATCGCAATTATCAGCACAGGCAGCGAGCATGCAGCGCTGTTCATTGGGTGTTACAGGAGGTAAATGCTTGAATATATATTTTTAACAATATGCCAGGCCGCGTCATACGCCTGGCTGCTTTTAACTAACTTCTCGGGCATGGGAGGCATTTGTTTCGTGTCTATGTAGTAATATGACGCGATCTCTTTCCGGGAGAACGTCCATGCTATAGAGCTATCTTTTGAGTTATCTTTCCGTGTCATTTACAATTTGTATTTTTTATAAATACAACCTAATCACCGTGGTTACCCCCTGTTTCACCTATTTGAAATACACCCCGCTCCGTGTGCTTCGAAGCTGCGGGTGCTACAATAAAGATTTGTATTGTGACCATCTGAGTTGGCAAGTCTTGATTTGAAGGCAGTTCGAGGTCTGCTAACATCTGATCAGGAAACACTTTCACATGATTCTCTTTCCTCGGATAATTGACGTCTGGGGAGTTTCAGGATTTTACCGAAGTAACTTTTATTTTATCAGACTATCAAAAGTATTATTACACTAATAGACTAAAAACTTTTGCCATAAACATCCGATGTACTTTGAAACACACTGCCTCGACCTGTATTGCATACAGCAGTTTTGGGGCTCTCTGCGACAGTGTGGTTGGAAAGTATACTGTTGTAAGTTTTAGAGTTAAATATGTTTTGTTCTTTTTATATAAAACAATCGAAAAGGTAAATAAACAGACCCAATAAATGTCACATATGTAATATTTTGATAAGTATCAGTAGTGCTCTCATACAAGTTTCTATTTTATATACTAAGTGTATAAAATATAGTTAAATGATTTGCCAGTAAATAAAGTTTTCAGATTTAAAGAATATGCAGTAATTTTTTGAAAAGCCGTAGGTCTTCAGTGGCAATCTAAATTGACTTATTGGTGCAAATGTTGGTCTACAAAGTATAACATTTCCAAATTGGCCCTGTAATACTTCAACATCATTTTTGTAATTATAGATATGAGATATGTGCCAGAAGCTTTAACTTCGAACACACCTTACTCTGTAAAAGTATATACGAGCTTATGCTGCCTATTTCATCATAATAATTCCATCTTGTCAGGAGTCTAGTTATCGCATTTGTTTAACATTCACTCTGATTTTCTTTTGTTTCTACTTTACACAGGGGCACATTAATACTTTAATGTGTTTGTTCTTTCAAAGAGGACACGTTTTTCCACTGAGTGACCTTCGACTCACCCATCGTTTTGGGCTACATCGCCTCCTGGATAAAAGATACCTGCCAATGCTTCATGCCCTGATATTTGGCCACCTCCCCAACCCCCCCTCCTTCCTTCATGAGACTCTCTGTAACTCTGAGTACCCTCTTTTTTAAGTTCAGGAAAACTTTATTGAGTAACATACAGGTGTCAATAAAGAGTACAACTTAATATCCTCATGATAAAAGAACAAGCATAAACAAATTCAGAAGTGTACGAATCAGACTCATAAATGATAATGTAATGCAATATAAGTAATATCTAAAATCTGAGCATTAATGAAATAGAGAAGAGAATAGGAAAATTTAGGGGATCAGGGAGGTTTGGAAACTTCTTGCTGTAATGGTTTTGGTTGAGAAAACCTTTGAGCACTCACATTAAGAAATATTATAACAGGTGACCATAAATCCAAACTTTTAATTGCTAATTGTAGAGGGTAAACAAAAGCAGTATCTAACCGGTGGTTATGGCAGACATCGTACCACCAGGCTCTATAGGAAATTTTTGTAAAGTCTTTCCAGTTTATAGTGATTTGCTGAAAAGGGACAGCTTATAACAGATCTATAATTTTAACATTAAATGTAATATTTTCCCATACAGGTGAGAGACTCCCTAGGAAGACATTGGTAAAAGATAAAGGAAACTTAGTACCAAAAATTAAGTTGCTTTGAGTCCATACTTGTTTCCAGAATTTACAAACAAAATGACAAGAAAACAACATGGGAAATGAATCGTCTTTTGGAGATAAACATGTCCAGCATACGTCTGAAACAGTTGAAAAACTTTTGCTTATACCTATTGGCGATAATACAAGTCTATTATATGCAAAAAACAACGTTTGCGGTATATTTGCTGCCCTCGAAGATTTGCGTAATTTTATCCATAAGTTCCTCTATAAAGGGATTGGCTAAGAGGTTTGGAAATCACGCTCCCACGCCTCCTCAATTGTGGATTTTTGTCTGGTGATGTCTGTGCCTTGTAAAAAATTATAAATAGTGGAGGCTTTTTTAGTATGGCATTTAGTTGTGAGAGGGAGGAAGAGTCATTTGATGTAACTGGTGCAGCTGATAGTTGGGTATAAGTATCCATCACATCATCTTTTAAGAGAATATATTTGGTGTTAAATAAAGTGGGTAAATCAAACAATTGGCTGAGTGATGAGAAGGGTAAAAAAGCTGATTGAGAAAATCGCTGATAAACCCAGATGAGTCCTCTCTGCCTCCAAGTCTTCCAATAAAAAGTTTTATTGCGGATAAGCAGATTTTAATTATGCCAGATTGGGGAATAAAGAAAGGAGTCTGTAGTTTGTTGTGAAGGAGGAGATGACAATTGGAGGAGATTAGAAGTCAATTTGATTATGTGGGTGGAAAGGGCCTGCTGTTTATGTGAAAATGAGAGATACTCTTGAAATGAAAAGGGAGATAAGACAAGTCTTTCAACTGAAGTACACAAAGGTCTATAATCCATGGGTTCAAGTAACAAAAAGGACGCCTGACGTAAAGGAAATGCTTTCTGATGAATTCGAAAGTCTGGAAAGTTGACAGCACCTTCTTCCTTGGAACGCATTAGTCTTTTCAGAGACATTCTTTACTTTTTGTTGTTCCATAGAAAGGAGGAGATAATTGAATTGATTTTATTAAAGAATTTAACAGGAATCAGAAGTGATATGTTAGATATAGTGTATAAAACTATGGGCGTCAACATCATTTTAATGGTGTCTAAGCGTCCCCACCAGGAGAAGTAAAGAGGATGCCATTAAGTGGTCAAGTACACTAACTTTTGAATACATTTGGTCATACATAGTGCTACAGTATCAGATCTATTAGAAGTAATATGAAGTCCTAGGTATTTAATATGATTTGAACTCCATGTGAAATGAGAGGCATTGAAGTCTAATTTAAAAGTGTATTTAGTTAAGGGTAAGATTTCGCATTTATCATTGTTTAACTTGTAACCAGAAATAAGGGAGTACGCTTGGACTGCAGCCAAAAAGGCAGGAATTGATTTGTTTGGATCAAGAGGAAAAGTAAGATATTGTCAGCATAAGCAGCGAGTTTGATATGAGAATTAGCCATCTTGAAGCCATGTATGTTTGGGTTCAGGCATAGTTTAGAGAAGAAAGGTTCTCTGAGTACCCTTTCACTCTATGCCCCGCGAATGGCATCCTGGGAATGCAGTGTTCAAACCTCCAGCATTGCTACTTATCCAAACATTAGCAATTAAAATAGATGAAAACTAGAGCCACCCCAATCTGTGGTGGCGCCTGGTGGACAGTAACTCTAAGCTTAGTGAGAGATTTTCCTGTGTTCCTGGCCTCTCTTCCATGTCTTTAAAGACTCTGAAAGGCTTTTGCACACTGTGCTCAAAGGAGCTCCGACAGTTTGACCCCAGCTAACCCAACCATGTCCGTCTTGAGTTGACCTTTCCCAGTAACTCATTCTCTGGGTCCCATTGATTTTATTAAAGGATCAGCAAGCCAACAATGGCTTTATATATTCATGTTATTTATATATTATTTTCTATAGATCAAACTCCACTTCCACCTTCACACGGTACAAAGCATTGGAATAACAAGGGGAGTGTAAGCATAAGGTGAAAAATATTTGCAAATGGTACACAAACTGTTTATAGGAAGGTGTATAATCATGAACAGGGACAAAGTAAAGCTCAGAATGCTGCACAAGGATGAGGAAATCACAAAAACAGTGGAAGCAATTACTTTGCAAATCTAGAAATGTGGCTTCCCGCATTTCACACAGTGTGACACTGTGGCAAGCAGATGCCACATTCCTCTGTCCTGTCACACACCCTTGCCCCCACAACCTCACACGGTGGGTGGAGTTCACTATTGCAGCTGTGGAAGTAAGGCTGGCCAGCAGCCCCTCAGGTGGGGGTAAGGTCACTTCTATGTTGTGGTTGGCTGTTGAGGAAGGGGTTAGATACCTGCCTCCACCAGGATCCATCCTCTTTGCCATCTCTGTGGCTTGTAAGATTTGTTGCACGGTGCAAATTTTGGTTCAGAAAGCAACCATGGCAGGGAGCCCAAAGGGGGCGCTTAAGGCTAATTCAACAGGAATCCTTACAGTATGACTATGGGATGAAAGCAACAGCGCCCTGTTGGGCCCATGGGCAGTTGCAAGTCTGAACAACTGGGTGCTTGCTTTGTAATGCTCTACCCCAGTGAGTTAGGTCTCATACTTGGACTATGAGGTCCAGAGTTAGGGTGGATTCTAAAACTTATAGCACCTGATGGAGTGTAGTCTGGGTGCTCACTTGCTAATCAGGTAGGGGGCAGCATAGGTTCTATCATTTCTGGCCGTCCTTGGATTGTCCGTAAGTTAACCCATTACCTTGACTACTTTAAATAAATGTGTAGCAAAGTTTCTGCAACACTAGTGGTTGTGGTCTTGTTTTTGGCTTATGGTCTTTATTCTCTGGGTGTAGGCATTCATCCAACCATAGCATCATACGGGATGTCACGCTAAGCTGTGCAAGCATTTAAAGGGCCATTCAGTGCAGAGCAACAAGGGAGTTCTCTTTATGCAGCCTGCATCTCTACCAATCACCAACAGCAGTCATTAACAAATGTTGCTTAGTTTGATGATGACTGCTTGGCTTTGAGATGCATTTAGTTGACAACCCCTTTCAACTAATCAGTTGGCAGAACAAGAAACTTAAAGAAAAAGAAGAGGTGCACTGGCATGGTAATAAGTCAACAGAGCAATACAGAGTAAGGAACATCTGAGTGAATACAGCTATTTGAATATGAGTTTATATTCAAGATAAAAAGAAACAAGTACTTGCAGGCATGCTGAGAGAGGTTGATGACAAGATAAAGAGCCTCATGATCAAGGCAACTGTAGCAAGAGGTGCGGCTAGAAGTAAAGATATGAGTCTAAGAGAAAGTAGCGCTTAATTTGAGCCAGTGGTTTCCGGTGCTCAGCACCAGCACTTAATCATCAACAACAGCACTTTTCATGAGCACTAGTTGAGGAACATTCATTTACAGAGAGATTAAGCGCCATATGTATCAAGGAACCAATTTGCGATTCTGTAATAGCGATTTTTAAGAAATCGCTATTTCAGAAACGCAAAATGGTATGTATCAAGCGATTTCTTGATGTTCCTTAATTGCAAATTCGCTAATTGTGAATTCGCAATTAAGGAATACTTACCCATTCATTTCTATGGGCCAGGAGGCCCATAGGAAGGAATGGACATTTTTTATCAATTTGCGATTCGCAATTTGTTAATCGCAAATTGAGAATAATTTCAAGGGTGCAGGGGTGTCCAAAGGACACCCTGTTGCACCCCTGAAATAAGGATGGGTGCACATGTGGTGCACATACATGCCCTAAGGGCATGTATGTGCGTCACATGTAAATTGCGATTCCTTAGGGACGATTTGCGATTTTTTTTAACTTCATACATTGCATTTAAGGAATCACAAAATTTGCGATTCCTTAAATGCAATTGCAAAATAAGGAATCGCACATTTTGCGATTCCTTATTTTGCACAGGATTTTCAATCATACATCCCATTTAGCAAATTTGCGAATTTCGGCCTTTGCGAATGCGAATTTCAATGATACATATGGCCCTAAGTGATTTGCTCAGAATCACAGGATATTGAGCCGACTTCAAAGGTTCCCCATCTCCAAAGTCAGCAGCTTTGGCCATTATGCCACATCCTCTCCCACCTTTCAGGGTTAGTACTTGGTTCTGTTTTAGGCAGCGCTAACAGAAGAAATGGGCTGGGGCATGCTGCCGTCTAATGATAGCCCTGGCATGACTGATAGAAGGTAATTTGTCTCCAGTGGAGAGTGCTGCAGAGTTATATGGTAAATGTAGGCATCACCAGTGAAGACAGGTAAAGCAAAGCTGGTACAAAATATAGTAAACAAAAGGCTGCTAATTAAAGTGGAGAGTAAGGGACTTAATAGGTTTTAAGATGTTTCTTAATTAGCAATTTGAAAAGCAATTTGAAAAGCAGAAAACAAGGAGAGCATGATCCTGTTATGCTCCGGAAGAGCATTCCAAATAATTGGAGCATATTTCAAGAAGGATCTTAACGTGAAGCACTTCTTCTTGAAATCTAGGGGACAGAGAGATACGTTATTTTTAAATCACATTCTTCAAGTATCACCTATAAGGGATAATTCTTGTGTGAGGTATATGGGAGTAAAGCTTTGTAGGCGAGGCAGTCAGTGTTCATAGAGCACCCAGCTTCAATAGGTAGCTGTTTAGGAAAAAAATACTTTTTGTATTGGTCAGGAGTGTCACAGAAACTTGTAAGATAGCTCTAAGAGAGAGATGGATGGGTGAATCTGCTTTTAGTCAGAATGGTGAGGAGGGCTCCGCCTTAATAAGAGTGAGCAATTACCAGAGTGTCTACTGATACATGTAAGTCTGTTGCAGAAAGCATGTGTTTTCAGTGTTGTAGTTTCTGTAATTAAAATATTGTATCTTTGGCAGTAAGTTGAATGCACTTTTTAGGCTGAAGATTTCCATCCAGGAGAAAACCATTTGGTGTGTCAATGGTGTCCTGTTTTGGAGTAATACCAGCATGTTAATATGACTTTCAACCAGATGTGTCTCTCGTTACAGATGACCCGGGGGGGAAGGGGGCAGGGGAGAGTAAGAGAAATTTGGTCTTGAGGAACTGAATCATAGCAATTTTTGATTCATCCATCTATGAGTGGTTTGAAGCATTGTTTTGCCGATAGAAGTAAATTAAGGAGAATCCAGCGAATTATAGTTTTAGGTATCATCTGCATCCCAGTGATAGGATATGTCCAAATCTTTAGGAATGACTCCAAGTGGTTTAACTCATAGATTGAAAATAATGGGCAACCGAATTGAGCACTGAAGAACACCATGTTTTTGTTTTTTAAAAGTTTTATATTGCATGAACTTGACACAAAGATATCAGAGCTCTCTACATGAACACCATTTGCATTACAGATGGACGCATTAATTTTTTTAGGCACTGGGAGATTAAGTGATTTGCCCAGAATCACGGGATGCTTGAGCCTCCCGCCAGGTCCAGTTCCCCAGCTTCAAACTCAGAGACTGGGATCAGAGAAGTATCTGCCATTTTTTTCCTGCTGAGTGTGATTTGTGAGCTATGATTCAAACAATTTTTGTACGGTTCCACTGATCCTGCCTTTAAAAGTATCTCAGAGGGTTTTATGGTCAACAGGGTTTTATGGTCAACAGTGTGAAATACTTCTGTAACATCCAGTAGGATGTGATGATGAGAGTCACATTGATAAAAGGATTGGAAGATGTCATCTAATAACAGAGTGTCACTAATTCTGTAAAATGGTTAAGCATGAATTGGACTGGAACGTGTTAAGGAGTTTTTTGTTGCACTGTAACACTTTTCTCAATGATGTGCAGGGAAGACCAGGAATTAGAGCATACATCTCAGCTATAGAGGAATCGAGATTCTGCTTTTCAAAGAGTAATTTAACATGAGCATTCTTGTGACACCCTGGTACTACACCATTTAAATAGGAGCTGGCTGCAACTAATCCGTATGAAGTAGAATTTGTAAGACTTTTTTAATTTAAACAGGTGGATTGAGATTGCTGTAATATGAAAAGGGTTTAGAGCCGGAGACATCAGAAGAATGTATCCTCAGAGAAAATTAGTTTCATGTATTGATTACATTGGGGTTGGTTTGAGGTGCAGTGGCGACTCGCATAGGTTGTGCTGTGGGGCAGTGAGGTGAGTGGGGCATGGGACAGGGTTGGGGGGTAGTTAACTTGGACATACAACGGAACAGAGGAACGTAATAATAATTACTTTCCTCCATTCCATCCTATGTCCAAGTTTACTAAACCCCACCCTGCCTCTCCCCCGCCCCACCTCACCACCCCGCAGCACGCCCTATGCAAGCTGTGACTGTTGAGGTGCATAAGCCTCTGCAGTTTAATAGTTCTTTTATAGTTTGGTGATTGTTTTCAGTCGGAAAGCAAGCAATGTCAGTGCATCTCAAGATTTATCTGGTTCAGCAGCAAAAGATTTGTTGATGGAGTGATATTTTCAAATAGTTTTGAGCAGGTAGTTGCCGGTGGGGCCCACTGGCCCTTATTTCTGGACACGAGCACTCAATTTTCTTCATCAGACTTGGATCCAGCACAAGAGAAAGAAACACATAAAGTGGAAAACAAAGAGGAAGTGACAAAGGGACAAAAAAGAAAATGCTGGAGTGTGTTTGATGACCAGGGAGTTAAGAATACACAGCCCTGGTATTTGGCAGCACAACCTTCTGCTGCAGCATCTTCTGAACAAAACGTTTGGGTACTGGCACTTAAAAGTACACGAAATAATTATGCTGGAGCGGGAATTAGTTCACAAAATATAAGTTTTCCTCATCACACTGGCAAATTCCTGCTCCCTGTTTACTCTTCTCTGAGGCAAATAGATCTTTGCCATTGTGTTAGAGAAGGTCAGGAGCTATGCTTCTCATACATTAAGATCACAATCGTTATTCTAAGTTCAGTTAATAATGAGAGGTTAAGTATTAGTTTAAGAATTTTATTTTTCAAGGTTTAGTAGGTCATCAGAATCATACGTTTTATTCATATTAGTTTCAAATAATCAATATTTTACAGAATTGATAAAGAAATTATGGTTAATTTAATAAAAATACAATGTATTAAACATGTTTCATAAAGAAAAGAATCCCTATTGTAAAAATTAGGTGGGAAATAGGTGTCAGTCAGAACCCATGAAGATTTCTAGTCAGAGAGAGTGGGAGAAGTGTAAAGCTTCATCATATTTGTATTCCTTTTCTCAATCCTGTCCCCCTAATTACTGCAAAAAAATTCCATGCAAACCTTCACCTGATATTTTTCACTCTTTCATAGCCGTTCACTCTCTTTCTAACTCTCAGCTTTCACAGAATTTCTCTGCAGAAACTATCATTTGTCTTCATCCCTTCACACATTCCCTGTCTCATTCCTCTATCTATTAAAGAAATGTCACTCTATTAAACATCAACCCACCTGCTCAGCTTTTCACATGAATCTCATCCATAGCAAAATATTCACAGACTTCCAGTGTATACAGACATATCGAAGAAGGTTGGCATGTGTCAGGAAAAGGGAGTCTGGCAGACCATGGAGTTGTATAAAGTTGTGATGGGTCATCAGTGTGCCCTCCGTGAACATGTTCCCCACCGTTGTGATCCCCCCACTATCCCAGGGTACTCGCCTGAATGACATGAGGTTGCCCACTGGTGTGGCCAGAACCCTAAGTGGCATATTAGGGGTGTAATTCGGGGGTAATTTGTGAACCGGGGAGCCAATCTCCAGTATTCTAGAGCATTGCTAAGCAGAACTAGGAGATGAGGGGGACGCACCGCTCCCTGCAGTAACAATCTAAGCAGCATGCCTAGTCCTAACATATGTGGTATATGACCAATGTTTGCTTAAGTGGAAACCCACCAACCAGTAAGATAGCCATTGTAGTTGCCTCTCTAACCAATTAGTTTTGAAGTCGAGCGCTCATTCCCCCTGTCTCAAGTTGGTAACTGCATCTTGAGTAGGCCAACCCTATGCTGTCCCACACCCCTTGTTAGTTCAATCAGTAAGGAATTTAGGGCCTGATTTTAATCTTGGTGGGACTTCTAGTGGAGTAAACAAGTACTCCATCTAGCTGACAGAATCCCTCCCGCCATATAAAGACGTGTGCTCACTGAATCTCCATTCGTGTCGACAGAGTGTTTTCCGTTGCTCACGCAACTCACCACAGTTGACACAGTAGACTCCTCTGCTGGCGAATACTACTCCATCGCCGACAGGGTGGTGGGATTGTACCAAGCCTATTTAGATTTCAAAGTTGTGCTTATGTTGTCCTAGCGGCGGATTCCCGATGGAGGGATTCCGTCACAGGATGCGTTGAACAATGTACCATTCTTTTTTTTTTGTCCTCATATGCCAAAAGATATTCTCGAAGATCTTTCCCTTGTTACCAACCACTGATACCGAATGTAACCAGGAATGCTCATAACCTCCGAAGATCTTATTGGAAGCACTTTTTGTAGATACCCATCCGAGATGAATCAATTCAGTTCCTCTAACTGACCACCATAGAACTGATCTTAGGGTACTTTAAACTACAAAAAGGCATAATCATTGAACCTTATTCTTAAAGCTTGTCCAACCAAGAGACACATGGAGTCTAAAAATGTTTATATCTCTTCCAATTTATGCTATCTAATTTCAGTGTGTACTTAATTGCATTAATCCAATCTAAATAAATTGGTGCGGTATCTTTTATCCATAATTTACATATTTCTCTTCGAGCTAATATGATTAAATAAAACAGCAACTTATTTGTCTCTCGAGAAAGGGATTCAAAATTCAAAGCAATACCAAAAAATATAAGTGAGGTACTGACCTGTACATTTAACTTCAATATATTTTCCATACCTTCAGATACCGCACACCAATACTTATGCAAGGCAGGACATGTTTAAACATATGGAGATCATCTGCATTTTCCATCTTACATTTAGGACAACAAGGAACAGTCTCCTTCGAGAATTTAGCAAGCTTGGCAGGAGACCAATAAACTCTGTGAAGAGAGAAAAGATGATTGCGTTTTAAATAGGCAGGAGAGACTGTGGTATGTAGTATGTCAAAAGATACTTGCCATAACTTTTCCAAATCGACGTCCAAGATATGTTCTCCCCACAGATAAGATGGCAGAGTGAAATCGCCGTCTTCTGCTTCTAAAATAGCCCAATACAGGGTTGCTGTCTTTATCTTCCTAGTTTTTCTTTGAAGTAAATCCTCAACGGCGCTTGTTGTTCCTACTTGCGATCCTATCGCCTGGCTCCAACTCTTTATTTGAAGGTATTTGAACTTAGATAAGTTGTTATTAGTAACACAAGAGATCTCTTCCCAAGATATCAGTGCACCCTCCATCATTAACTGAGACCAGTGATTGATGTCCGCATCTATTAAGGGCTTTGCGAGGCTATCTTTTGCCCATTCCGGGGAACCAGGAGACTCCCAAATAGGAGACATGGCCGTGTAGTATGTAAGTTTCAGGGCCTTCCTTAATCTGGCCCAGGTAAACGCCATATCCCTCAGCATCTTCAATCGCACCTTTTTAAAGAAGCAAGGATCTCCATATTTATATAGAAAACCATTTGAACCCCCATGAATCCCTATCAGCATTCTCATTGAACATTATGCCTATTTCTGACCTATCTGGACAATTAAAAAGTAGAATTCCTGCTTTCAGTAATAAGGTCCATGCGTATAGCTTCACGTCCAGGGCGTACAAACCGCTCAGTTTCTTCCACGAAACCCTGATATCCTTTGAGGCCCATACAAAGGAATTGAATTTAGCTTGAATTTGTCTGAGCTTATCTTCATTAAAAGCTAACGGGATATTCTGAAACAAAAAGATCAATTTGGGGAGCAGCATCATCTTTATGATATTCACCCTTCCGATAAGTGTAAGGGGGAGAACAGACTTGCCCTTTAACATCTCAGTGATTTCCTTTGTTACTTTGTCTAGATTTCTGTCTGTTAACTTTTCAATGTCCTGGGTGCTTTGGACACCTAAGTATCTTAACTCCTGTTTTACGATAGGAAGCCGGGCTTCGACATTCCAAAGCATACATTCTGTTGTGGTTTGGTTGATCTGATACCCAGACAGCTGGCCAAACTGGGTTGCGGCAATATATATTGCCGGAATTGCTTGGATTGGGTCTGATGTGTATATAAGCATGTCGTCAGCATATAGTGAGACTTTTCTTTCCCAATTCCTACATTTAAAAGGTACTATATTCGTGTCTTGTCAGATCCTCTCCGCCAGGGACTCAATGTATGAATTAAAGAGCAGGGGCGAAAGGGGACATCCTTGTCTTGTCCCTCTTTTAATGCATATGGGTGCTGATAAGTTCCCGTTAACCAAGACTCTAGCTGTGGGATACTGATAGATTGAAGAGATAGCTCTGCAAAAATTCTTCCCCAAGTTACATTTCTCTAACACCCTAGTTAAAACGACCCAATTTACACGGTCAACTGCCGTGGCGGCGGCGAGTGTGATAATGGCCATAGGCAATTTATGTAGAGATGCTAGATCTATAGCTCCCACCAATGCTTGGATCAGATTCTGTATATATCGCTCTCTGACAAATCCCTTCTGATCCTCATGCACCAATTTACCAGCAACACCATTCAGTCTCTCTGCTAAAATCCCGGCAAAGATTTTATCGTCCAGATTCAGCAGAGAGACTGGCCTGTATGAGTCGCATGACGCCTGTGGTTTTGAAGGTTTGCGAATTAACACCACTGTTGCTTCATTCTATGATACAGGAATCTTCCCTCCCTCCTCAAAAATTGAGGAAAATAGTCCACACAGAATTGGGGCAACAACTGGAGACAGAATTTTATATAGCTGTGCTGGCAGCCCATCATGCCCTGGAGCCTTACCGCTCTTACTTGAATTAACTGCCCTAACCACTTCCCTCAAATCTATTTTCCCGTTTAAGTTGGTGGCTTCTTTGACCTCAATTCTCCGGACTGCATATTGTTCTAACAATGCAAGAATCGAGGAGTTCTGTGGAGACAGATCCTCTTTGTACACCTGTTCAAAATGGCTGAAATAAGCTTTTTCTATGTCTGACGCGTTATCTAAGGTCTTCCCCGTTATATCCAACTGTACCTCTTTAATTCTATTCCTCGATTGGTCTTTTTTAGTTTTCCAGGCTAAAAGCTTCCCACTTGCTTCCCCATATTCAAAATGGGCGCGAGAGCTAGCCTGCCACCGTTTCCTGAGTCTAGAATCCATGTACCATTCTTGTGGCTATTGGACGGACGCTAGCATCACACACTTGATGTATTTTGGATAATTGGTTTCACCTGCATACCACCCTATAAAAAAAGCTCCATTTCATACAATGATCTTTTGCCACTCCACTGCAGCACAACACAGGAAAGGAGCCATTTTGACAGTGTTTTTTCTTTGATTTCTCTGTTTCTTGTCCATTCTTCCTCTTTCATTTATTTCCTTGTGGTTTATACATTTGATTTAAATAATTTTGGGATAATGGCAGGTAGGAGAAACCCTAGTTTTTCAGAGGGAGAATTGTCAGTCATGGTGGAAAAAATTATTAGAGTAGAGCCACCATTGTTAGGAGTCCAAGTACAAAATACAACCATAGCACGGAAAAGGCAAATATGGTCCAGAGTAGTTTGCAGAGTAAATGTAGCAAACAACCTACGCACACAGGACAAACTTCTGAAAAGTTGAAACGACCTGTGGGGGAGAGTGAGTTCCCTGGCCTCCAAGCATCACCTAGAGGCTAAGAGGACTGGTGGTGGTTCTTCCAGTCCCCCCTTACAACCTTTTCCCTGGAAGGATAAGGTTTTGCAGATCCTATATCATGAAGGCCTGACAGGAATCCCTGATGGAGCATGTGTCACTAAATCTAAATGTCGTGTTTGTTGTAAATGTAGCTGTAGCTAATGAGTTTTGCACCTTTTTGAAACATAGAATCCAATATATATTTCTATTATTATTCTGTCTTGTTTGTGTGAATGTATTTTGTTGTATTTAAGATTACAGGTTTCAATATCCATTACATTTCACATGATAAAATGGTGCTTGTTTGTACACCAAATAACATATCAGATAAAAGTGTTTTGTATGGTATCTGTATTGTATCTGTCTGTTCTTTTATCAGCATATTGTCACTAGGCATGTTCAACTTACAATTTGGCAAGTGTTGTTAATGTGTAATTGAAATCACTACAGCTACCATTTTGCCTTGTTTCTGTTTTGTGAAAATAATATTGCAACATCATTTTGCTAATTCTCTTTTCCCTCATTTTTCACATGTTAAAGTGTCATGTATTTATCAATCTCTATGTAATGCTTTATTTTGAAATTCTTTGGTGTTTAAATGTTTATGTTGTCCTTTTTTTGTTATGTAATTCAATTGATGTTATGTGTTACACAAATCAAAGTTTGGTGACCTATAATAATAAGGTATGTTATTTGATATTCTGAATATAAATGGTTTCATAAAATAATTCCTCTGGAATGTTTATATGATGACTAATGATAAACATGCTTCAGTTTGCTAGCCTAATAGGCCTTGGAATGGTTCTACCCTTTTTGTGTTGAATGGTTGGTATATTTCATGTGTGCTTTGTAATCCTATTTTTCAGATCAGGACATCTTCTTACCGGCTTTTTTGAAGCAGTGTTGTGTGTAATTTAAACAGTTTTTGTAATTTACTACATCGCTGAAAAATATGCTAATTATATTAATTTCCTTTTTAGATTACTTCATGTTTAGCTTCAAAATCATTTGATGTGTAATCCAGACTTTACATTTGTTTTACTTTTGTAATTTCACCAGGAAGCAATGGTAGGGAGCACACTGGGTCAAGGGCACAGGATAGCAGGGGTATGGGTCATGGGAGGGAATCTGTGGACCAGCAAAGTGAGGCCACTTGGTTCACTGTCACCCAGGCCTCCATCGACCAAGTCTTAGGATCTCTCCATCAGTCTCAAGACAGGATGGGCCAGGTCTTGACAGAGTTCTTGGAGATTTAAGCAGTTGCGGAAGGTGCATCTGAACTCAGATGTGGACTCCCTGATGGGGGTGCTGCATTACATTTTCACCAACAGGGCTTTTCCAACACCATGTACCCCTTTCTGTAGCCCAAAACATCTGGGTCAAGCACAACTGCCTCAGTCACAGAAAAGGAGTCCCTGCCACAAGAGAAACCATCTGCACCCACCCCAGTCCCTGCAACTCCGTATCCATCACCTTCCCCCAGCTCCCTCAAGAGGGGACATTCATCCGGACTATCAGGAGAGGATGTCAAGACTCCATCATCATCAGCAAGAGACAACACACCTAATGTTATCCAGTGTGTTAATATCATTCACTCTGTGGACTATTTTCTGGACACATGAGCCTTTCTGATGCAAGTTGTATTTTGGAAATTGGACTTCAAACAATTCTGTCTCTTTAATAATAGTTTCATTCAGCATGACTGCCTTTTTCATTTTTATTTGCTTTTTTGTTTGCATTCTGTTTTAGTTTATTTGGTTTTGTTGAATAAAAGCAAAACTAAAAAATTTAAAGACTGGTGTTGTACTATTTTTCTCAATGTGTTTATTGTTTTCCTTCCATCATACATTTCAAAAAGTAAAAAAATAAAATTATTGTTTAATCATAAATAAATTCCATGTCAGTAATGGGTCTCACAAATGTCTGAAATTACAACAACAACAAAAACCCACGAATCAACAACTAGTATTCTATTACATTGTGATAAAAAATAGATATCCATAGTTTAAAAAAAATATTACAACCCATGCAAATCCAAAATACTGCCATTTTTACATTTATAGTTCCAGGCCTTGCCACCATGGAAGAATGATATATAATTCAAAACTTCAGAATCAATACACAAGCTATTACTGATTTATGTCATGATCTGAAGCCAGCTCTTGTGGTTCATAATAGGAATCCTACACAATAACACCAATACTCAAAATGATGGCAGCACTCCCTTTTGTGACCTCAGGATCATTCAAACACACTGTTGCAGTATCTGGTGCAATGTCACAGCCAACTTTAAGTGGTGTGTTACAAGACGTACTTTCTACAGTGATGACACGCATCAACAGCTTCATACACTTCCTTCAAAATAAGGATTTTGCCAATGAGAAGGGAGATTTTTATGCTATGGCTTGACTACAACAGGTGGTTAGAGCAATTTAAGCAGCACACATTGGCTTGGTGGCAACATCCAACAGAAATCAAGTGTAACCCAATCTTTAAAACTTCAAATCAATGACTCTGCAAGTTGTCTTTCTACAAGATATGTGCACCCAACATCTGTGTCTGTTTTTCACAGGATCAACCCATGGTCCTTTTGTACTTCACAACAGCAGCTTATAACTGCAAATGTCCAAATGAAGATGTCATGGTGAAGGAACCTAAAACAGATTAGTGCAAAACGATTCATTAAATAACATTACAGAATACACATTGATAATTATTCATTTTGAGGACACATTTCTGAATAACAATCATAGATAAACAATGTAAATGTACACAGTGGTCAATGTGTCAAAACTCTCATCAACAAACATCTTTTACCTGGGTTTTCCTTAACTTGCCCTTTCTACAAAATGTCCTGCGTAGACTTTTGTCCTCATTAGATTGAAAGTTGGTTTAACATTTGATGTAATAATATGTAAATACATACCTACACTTATGTGACGAAATTGTCAATAACATCTTGACGTCAGCCAATTCCTTCCTCTGCACAACTATGATCTTCATTTGGCATTTCAAAATCCTCACCTGGTGACTCTTTATGGTCTCCTTTCTCTGCAATGTATGGGATTTTCCTTCGCAGGACTATGTTGTGCAACATGCAGCAGGCCATGGTGATTTGGCACACCTTATCGGGTCAGTAGAGGAGGGTTTTACCAGTAATATCCAGGCATCAAAATCCAGCTGTTAGGAGCACAAATGCCTGCTCCACTGGCCTCCATGTTCTTCTCTGGGCCTCTTTGAAGCAGACTTCTCCTGGTGTTTTTTAATTCCTCAGTGGTGCTAACAATAATAGTCGGTTAGAATATGCTGAGTCTCCTATATGAAAATATAAAAAAATTAGCCCAAAAATGTTACACTATTTTAGATAATGAAACTTGAAATTAACCAAACAATATATTGACAGATTTTACTTAACAAGCCAGACCCTCTCAAGTCGTCCACGTTGTGACATTTGATGGGGTATGCTGCTGTTCCATAGCACAAAGTAATCATGGGTTGATACTGGGAAATGCACACACACGCTTTGATGTACCAATCTGGTAAGCAGACAACTTGTACATTCATTGAATGGAAGTTCTTGCGATTGTGGTAGACTAGTTTTGTGGTATGTGGTAGCACTAAGGCAATAGGTGTGCTATCAGTTGCTCCAACCACATGTGGTAGTCAACCTAAAGCATACAAATCTCCCTTCCCATTGGCAAAATTCTCGTTTTATAGAAACTGGATAAAGCTGTTGATGTGTCTCATCATTGAGGAAAGAACATCTTATAGCAGTGTTTCTCAAACTGTGGTCCGCGGACCCCCAGGGGTCCCTGTCACATTTCCAGGGGGTCCGCAGGCAGCAGTTTTAAAAGCACTACAAAGTATCTTGTTTAATTAGCAGTTTTCGAAGAACAAAAAAAGTGTTAAGATAACGCCAGTGATTAATGTCCCTACTGGAGAGAGATGAGAGTTTTGTCCAATAGCAGGTTTGACTTATCTACTGTAGCACAGAGGGTTAATATGCCTACTGTAAAGAACGTGTACCATGCATTTTAAAAAACAGTATTTTATATGCATAGGTCAGTGAGTTACTGCTTTTGTCAGAAAGATTCTTTTGTTAAAGTGCAGTTGATATGTGACAATCGTAATCTATCACAGTGACCTGTAAACTGTCATCAAACAGCTGCTTGTAAACGGCAAGGTACAAGTTTGTGACTTATGTTTTTTCCCAGTCTTTCATTATCCTGATGCTGCTAAAAAGGTTTATTTAGGTGGAAATACATTTTTATTGTTAAAGTCAATGCTAACCACTGTGTTATGTTCTGAATCCTGAGTGTGTGCTTCTACAGACCAAACACTCTTTAAAAATGCCTACCAGTATGAATGACATGTGAGTTCTACACCTTGTAGTCCCCTTTGCCGTATGTAACATTTTCTATACACTGATTTACACGTATAATTCACTGTCTCTATATGTTTGTGATGTATATTGCTCTGACATCCTACAATGCTATCGAAGATCTGAAGAACCTGAAAGCATAAGGGACAGAGTCTGGGTCACTTGCCAGTGACCAGGATGGAACCAGGAAGGAACCAGGCGATGTCAGGTGATTTCAGGTGAAAAGGTGAATCTTGTATCTTCTGCCACAAGGTCCAGGAGGTGTCGATGACAACCAGGAGCTGGATTCGAGCTGCTCCACAAAGGATCTAGTTGACAGCGGTGTCGGTATCCGGATTGGACCCAACAAGCCTTGGCAAACGCAATTCACACAGGATGTCAAGATTGGCTTTGGTGCAGACCAGCAAAGTTTGTGGCGCTTCTCCTTTGTAGGAAAGCTGAAGCAAACCTTGAGCAACCAGGAAAGCAAGTAAGATTCAAAATGGAATCCTCCAGGGGCTCACTAGCCAATGGACTAGGAACTGGGAAGATGCGTCAAGCTCAGATGCAAGAGCGGGCCCCACGGGACACTCGTGGAGTGTGGAGACCTGAGCTTTGGTGAAAATGGTGCTTGGGGCTGGGGCTTCTCATACCCCAATGCACAACTGCAAGATACCTCTGGAGTCTATGCAGTTAGCAAAATGCAGGATGTCCAGGAGTTCCGGTCCCACGTCTCTCGTGTTCGTAACTATTATTCCCTCTCACAGACACAATCAATTGTATTTAAAAGAAATACTGAGTATGCTTTGTGCAGCACAGTATACCTGCAAACATGTGTCTGTCAAGGTGCTCATCAGTGCATCTTTGAGTCCAAAGAAGAGCCACACAAAGCAGTAGAGGCAGGATCCACAGCACTTTCCCAGATTCTTGGGGGGATGTGCTTCCAGTCTGATCAAGAACCTGGAAAAGGGATTGAAGTGGGTCTTTCCCAATACAAACCTGTACATGCCGCTCTGTCTGCCTCCTCGTTGGGAATCATAGCTTGCTTATTCCAATGTCCAGCCCTAGATTTCTGCTCTGCTGTTGCCATGGAGCTGCCAACACAGGCTACAAGTAAAGTTAAAAAAAATATTGTTTTTCTGTGCACATGTGTATGTGTTTGTGAATGACTGAGAGGCAATGAAATTGAGAGTGTTTGTCTGTGTGTGAGTGTCTTTGAGAGTGTCAATGAGAGTGAAAGTGAATGAGAATCTGAGTTTCAGATAGTGCATGAAAAAGTAAAAGTGAGTAAGAGTGAGTGAGTGCAGGACTGTGAGTATTTTAGAAGGAATAAGTGGCTTGAAGCCTGGAGAAGATGGCTGCCTGAAGTGGGAGCTCCAGCAGCCAGGGGAGATTATATGCAGCCCTCTCCCATCATCTGCTTGCATCAACCCCCAATCAAGGCAGATTGAAATGTAGGTTATTTCCCGAAGTCCCTAACTGGCCTTTAAATGCCTCAAGGTCCCCTATCAACGCCAACTTTCAGCCACCCCAGGTTCCTGCGGGCTGACCAGTGACGAGAAATGGAGGTTGCGGTCCCATGAGGATCAGTCCTTCGCCGCTTCAGCCTCCATGACCCCACCTAAAAACTCCATCTCACCACTTCCTGGATATCAGAGACATTTATGGTAAAGTGCTTGCCTTCTGACGTAGCCGCCGTTACCGCACACCCGTTACCGGCATCTCCCCTGTCTGTGGGCCCAATCCATGTGTTGGGTAAAATGGCACCAGCCCTTCAGAACATTTTTATGCCTGGCTGATAATAATTCATGTTAACTGTTATCCCTGCAAGTTATCAGCGATATACCCCAGGGGCTCTCTCTGCATGCTAAAATCCCATGGCTCTCGGATCGAAGCATACAGGATCAGCAGGAGAACAGATTTATCGCATGCTATTCACTGTCGAAATGGTGCCGGCTCGACTGAACACTGACATGCCTAGCTCCAATAATAAATAACTAAAAGTAACTATCAACCCTTAGAACTCAAGGCAAGGAATACCACTCCACATTGGTAGCAATGCTACACACCATGGGCCACCCACTACATCCTATAACCCTTTGACCTTTCGATCAGAGCAAATGGGTGCAGCAGGATCAGGTAGAGCAGCAAGCACAAGCGAGCATTAGCAACAGGAAACAAACCATTTACTGTCTGCACAATCAAATCAAATGATCTAAATAGGATCACACTGTATCGTCCCGGAAAAAATTATGCGCAACATTTGTAGTAGATTTTGCGTTCACATCCTCCCCATAAGCCAGCTTGTGACGTGCAGAGGATATACATGAACACGGACTGAGCTGGAACATGCACCAGAGCATGCCTACCTAGATCTTCACTGTCGAGCAATGCACAACCACTGCAGCCTGACATGGTGTGTAAGTGTGTGGTGTGCACACATTGTGGCTGAGAGCTGAATGCTGATTCTAACCCCCGTTGCTTATTTACAAGCTGGCGCCTGATTTTGCGAGAGCTTGTGAGTGCATCCACCTGAAACTATGAAAGCAGAAATTCCACTTGCAGGTGGAGGTGTGCACATCTATACCATGACCTGGGTGGTCTTATAACAATCTTTTTGCCATTTCCATAATAAGATCCTTATGACTTTTTCTTGATTTCAAACAATATTTATTTGTTTTATTTTCTTTAGTTCTTCAAAGTAAATTGAATTAATCCGTTATTTTATGACGGTTTACAACTTTAACATTCAACTTCTACCCAATGCATTTCGGGTCAGAGTCGACCCTTCCTCGTGGGGCTGTGTAGGAAAACAAGGAATATAATGACATGTACAGCTACTATTTCAACATTATCATCATAATACAGTCATCCTATAAGTACTGTATATCCAAGTGAAAAAATACATAGAATAATAAAGCTGTATCATTGCATTCTCATCCCATCTCGATGGTAAACATTGCCGAGAAAAATAACATTGCCACTACTCGTGAGCTGCTAACTAAATGAATCCCAAAGCGTGAAAAACATGCTTCTCACAAAATAACAGTCATAGTAATTACCTAAAGTCCTATTCGTTACCCAAGTCTAAAGAAAACTAAAACTCAAACTGAAGGATTAACGTACGAGAAATCAACCAACATTTGTTCTACACTTACAGCCAAATGTCAAGTATTGCGCGCCGCATTCTCTCTGCCAATCCGAATGCCGGTGTCTTACTCCGGTACACTGTCTCTAGTTTTAAACGATTTGATAGGTTCAAACCGCGATCACGTGACCGCTAAACAATTGAAGCATACCCTGCTATATTTTCATTATTTCTTCCACTAAAACATGAAGTGCGAGTTAGATAATCAATTGTACTGGTGACAAAAACAGTCAATGAACCGATTAATATAAACGTGATGCTTCTGTGGAATTTTTTTTTACGTGCGGCGAATACAAAATACTGAGTTCAAAATGCAATACATATCAACTGTGACATTACAATGCTTAAAACGAACAAAAAAGTAGAAAAAGTAGAAAAAAGTAAACCCAAAGCTCAAAAACGTGAAGAGTCAAGCTGTTCATTATTCGTCGGCCATTTTGGAATGGGACTCTAATTCATTGTTCATTACAAAGTCAGCAGGAAACTAGTAAATGCTTTCCTAAAAAATGTTCATAGAAAACAGGATAATTCTATCCTGTCATTTAATCTATGCGGGTGTAAACTGCCCATTCTGTGAATCCAAAAATATTCCGATCTCAATCTCTGTTTGTGTGTGTCCAAATCTGGTCTTGCTTTGATCACCTCTAGTATGGTGAAACGAACCTGAGCTATATTATGTCCTGCTTCTGCCCAATAAGTTGCCAAAGTGGACTTAACATTTTTCAGACGGATATTGCTTTTATGTTCCGTGATTCTTATCTTGATCTTGCGTCCAGTTTGTCCAATATATAGTTTACCACATGGGCATTTGATGCCATAAATTACTCCTTTCGTGTCACAAGTACTGGAATGTAGCAATGAAATCTTCTTGACTGTCATTGGGTGTGTGAATATTCTCCCAACTATCACATTATTGCAGTGCATGCAATTTTCGCATCTTTGCATGCCTTTATGAGTAGTTTCCAATTCCTAGTTAGGTTGTTTTTTGAGTAACTCTTTCAAATTCTTAGATCGATGATATGCAAATGTTATTTGTTTTTAAAAAAGCGGTTGTAGTTCTGGTTCTTGTGTGATCAATGACCAGTGTTTTCTCATGATGTTAGTAATCTTGATAGTCTGTACAGAATGTTTCAACACACACACTGTAAGTTTAGTTTCAGATTTTTCTTTTGTTTGAAGTAAGGTCTCTCTGTTCATTGCTAAAACTTTGTTTTTAGATTCTTCCAATAAGGTGTTAGGGTAACCTCGTTTAAGATATTTTTGGATCTGGTTTTCGAAAGTGGTTGATAAGTTGATAGGATCTGACGTGAGTCTTTTTGTCGGATAAATTGGGATAAAGGTAAGTTCTTTTTGAGGGAATGATGATGGAAGCTTTTGTAGTGTAAACCACTGTTTCTGTCTGTTTCTTTGGTATATACATTAGTGTTGATTCTCCCTTGTTTGATGTTTATCAGAACATCCAAAAAAGATAACTCATGTTGATCCATTTGATATGTGAATTTAAGCCTGTCATGTTGTGAATTCAAAACCTGAATATTTTCAATCAGTTTTTCTTTTGCCCCTCGCCAGATTATGAAGATATCGTCAATATATCTCTTGAAGGTGATAAGATTCGGTGTCCAGTTTATATTGTTCAGTATGTGGTCACTTTCGAACTTCGCCATAAAGGTATTTGCGTAGGACGGCGCCCCCGCAAAACCCATAGACGTTCCACTGCATTGTCCATAAAATTCCCCTTCCCATTGAAGGTAACTGTGAAGTAGTGCGAACTGTAACAGTTCTAACATGAACACTTTATCTGATCCGCTGATCTCATTTTCCAGTAAGCACCATTCCATCGCTTCAATTCCCTCATTGTGAGGAATGGACGTGTACAATGCTGTCACATCGAGAGTGAGCCACATGCAGACACAATGGGTCTAAAAGGTGGTTTGCTTGCGTTTATTATGGATTTTGGGAGCATGTAAAACTGAGGTCTCCTTGGATACTTGATATTCAAAAATTGATGTGTCTTGGTTGTAATCCACTTAATTTCTAGTGCTTTATCAAGTATAGTTTTGAGAGTAGCTGAAAATGCATTAGTGGGATCCTCCTCTAATTTCTGATATGTGTTAGTATCTTCTAGGTGAATGCGCACACTGTCTTTGTAAAAATCAGTATTCATTACTACAATAGCTCCCCCTTTATCCGCTTTTTGTATTGTTATCTCTGTCATTTCCATTAGAGTTTTTAAAGTCTGCCATTCTTTCCTCGAAAAATTGCTTTTGGTGCCACTAGAATAATTGATCTTTTTCATTTCACTAGTGATAACTCTTTCGTAGGCATCAATTGTTTTGTGTGATGTTGGGGCACAGAATGTGCTCTTTATTTTAAATTCTTTGAGGTCACTTTTGGGTTCTTCAATTGATGGAACATTGCTGAAGAAGTTCTTTAAACGTAGTATACGAAGAAATTTGAAAACAGATATTTCAGTTTCCTGAGCGTTAGATTTATATACTGGAACAAAAGTTAAACCCTTGTTTAACACATTCATTTGCGCCTTGGTTAATTGTTTGTCAGATATGTTTATGACGAGGTTATCTTCTTTTTCTTTGATCTCAGTTCTCGCTCTGCTTCCGTTTCTTTTGTTTTTTCTTCTTCCCCTCCTTGTTTTGGGGGTTCTCCTGTTGTTGTACTTGTAGAAGGAGCATTGTTTGCGGCTGGACTTGTTTCCAAAAAAGCCGTTTTATCCTGTTGATCTTTGCGTCCCTTTTGTATATTTCTGCCCATTGGTTTTCTATTCTGTGCTGTGTCGGAGTCAGATACCACACTCTCTTCTGATGAGCTTGTATTTGCTGGTGGTTGTTGCCATTTTCTTTGATTGTATACTTCTGCCCAACTATAAACTTCTTCCAACTTATACAAAAGGGTCGCAAAGATCAACAATATAAAATGGCTTTTTTAGAAACAAGTCCAGCCCCAAACAATGCTCCTTCTACGAGTACAACAACAGGAGAACCCCCAAAACAAGGAGGGGAAAAAGAAAAAACAAAGGAAATGGAAGCAGAGCGAGAACTGAGATCAAAGAAAAAGAAGATAACCTCGTCATAAACATATCTGACAAACAATTAACCAAGGCACAAATGAATGTGTTAAACAAGGGTTTAACTTTTGTTCCAGTATATAAATCTAACTCTCAGGAAACTGAAATATCTGTTTTCAAATTTCTTCGTATACTACGTTTAAAGAACTTCTTCAGTAATGTTCCATCAATTGAAGAACCCAAAAGTGACCTCAAAGAATTTAAAATAAAGAGCACATTCTGTGCCCCAACATCACACAAAACAATTGATGCCTACGAAAGAGTTATCACTAGTGCAATGAAAAAGATCAATTATTCTAGTGGCACCAAAAGCAATTTTTCGAGGAAAGAATGGCAGACTTTAAAAAGTCTAATGGAAATGACAGAGACAACAATACAAAAAGCGGATAAAGGGGGAGCTATTGTAGTAATGAATACTGGATTTTGCTAAGACAGTGTGCGCATTCACCTAGAAGATACTAACACATATCAGAAATTAGAGGAGGATCCCACTAATGCATTTTCAGCTACTCTCAAAACTATACTTGATAAAGCACTAGAAATTAAGTGGATTACAACCAAGACACATCAATTTTTGAATATCAAGTATCCAAGGAGACCTCAGTTTTACATGCTCCCAAAAATCCATAAAAACGCAAGCAAACCACCTTTTAGACCCATTGTGTCTGCATGTGGCTCACTATCTGAACCACTAGGTCAATACCTAGATTGGTTTTTACAACCATTGGTACAAAAATGGAGCACTCACATAAAGGACACCACTTCCTTTTTGAACATGCTGGCTACACTCGAGATCCCAACCAATGAAGAAGCATGGCTATGCACTATCGATGTGACAGCATTGTACACGTCCATTCCTCACAATGAGGGAATTGAAGCGATGGAATGGGGCTTACTGGAAAATGAGATCAGCGGATCAGATAAAGTGTTCATGTTAGAACTGTTACAGTTCGCACTACTTCACAGTTACCTTCAATGGGAAGGGGAATTTTATGGACAATGCAGTGGAACGTCTATGGGTTTCGCGGGGGCGCCGTCCTACGCAAATACCTTTATGGTGAAGTTCGAAAGTGACCACATACTGAACAATATAAACTGGACACCGAATCTTATCACCTTCAAGAGATATATTGACGATATCTTCATAATCTGGCGAGGGGCAAAAGAAAAACTGATTGAAAATATTCAGGTTTTGAATTCACAACATGACAGGCTTAAATTTACATATCAAATGGATCAACATGAGTTATCTTTTTTGGATGTTCTGATAAACATCAAACAAGGGAGAATCAACACTAATGTATATACCAAAGAAACAGACAGAAACAGTGGTTTACACTACAAAAGCTTCCATCATCCTTCCCTCAAAAAGCACTTACCTTTATCCCAATTTATCCGACAAAAAAGACTCACGTCAGATCCTATCAACTTATCAACCACTTTCGAAAACCAGATCCAAAAATATCTTAAACGAGGTTACCCTAACAGCTTATTGGAAGAATCTAAAAACAAAATTTTAGCAATGAACAGAGAGACCTTACTTCAAACAAAAGATAAATCTGAAACTAAACTTACAGTGTGTGTGTTGAAACATTCTGTACAGACTATCAAGATTACTAACATCATGAGAAAACACTGGTCATTGATCACGCAAGAACCAGAACTACAACCGCTTTTTTCAAAACAAATAACATTTGCATTTCATCGATCTAAGAATTTGAAAGAGTTACTCAAAAAACAACTTAACAAGGAATTGGAAACTACTCATAAAGGCATGCAAAGATGCGAAAATTGCATGCACTGCAATAATGTGATAGTTGGGAGAATATTCACACACCCAATGACAGGCAAGAAGATTTCATTGCTACATTCAAGTACTTGTGACACGAAAGGAGTAATTTATGGCATCAAATGCCCATGTGGTAAACTATATATTGGACAAACTGAACGCAAGATCAAGATAAGAATCACGGAACATAAAAGCAATATCCGTCTGAAAAATGTTAAGTCCACTTTGGCAACACATTGGGCAGAAGCAGGACATAATATAGCTCAGGTTCGTTTCACCATACTAGAGGTGATCAAAGCAAGACCAGATTTGGACACACATAAACAGAGATTGAGATCGGAATATTTTTGGATTCACAGAATGGGCAGTTTACACCCGCATGGATTAAATGACCGGATTGAATTATCCTGTTTTCTTTGAACATTTTTTAGGAAAGCATTTACTAGTTTTCTGCTGACTTTGTAATGAACAATGAATTAGAGTCCCATTCCAAAATGGCCGACGAATAATGAACAGCTTGACTCTTCACGTTTTTGAGCATTGGGTTTACTTTTTTCTACTTTTTCTACTTTTTTGTTCGTATTAAGCATTGTAATGTCACAGTTGATATGTATTGCATTTTGAACTCAGTATTTTGTATTCACCGCGCGTAAAACAATTTTTTCCACAGAAGCATCGCGTTTATATTAATCGGTTCATTGACTGTTTTCGTCACCAGTACAATTGATTATCTAACTCGCACTGCATGTTTTAGTGGAAGAAATAATGAAAATATAGCAGGGTATGCTTTAATTGTTTAGCGGTCACGTGATCGCGGTTTGAACCTATCAAATCGTTTAAAACTAGAGACAGTGTACCGGAGTAAGACACCGGCATTCGGATTGGCAAAGAGAATGCGGCACGCAATACTTGACATTTGGCTGTAAGTGTAGAACAAATGTTTGTTGATTTCTCGTACGTTAATCCTTCAGTTTGAGTTTTAGTTTTCTTTAGACTTGGGTAACAAATAGGACTTTAGGCAATTACTATGACTGTTATTTTGTGAGAAGCATGTTTTTCACGCTTTGGGATTCATTTAGTTAGCAGCTCACGAGTAGTGGCAATCTTATTTTTCTCGGCAATGTTTACCATCGAGATGGGATGAGAATGCAATGATACGGCTTTATTATTCTATGTATTTTTTCACTTGGATATACAGTACTTATAGGATGACTGTATTATGATGATAATGTTGAAATAGTAGCTGTACAGCTCATTATATTCCTTGTTTTCCTACACAGACCCCCGAGGAAGGGTCGACTCTGACCCAAAATGCATTGGGTAGATGTTGAATGTTAAAGTTGTAAACCGTCATAAAAGAACGGATTAATTCAATTTACTTTGAAGAACTAAAGAAAATAAAACAAATACATTTTGTTTGAAATGAAGAAAAAGTCATAAGGATCTTATTATGGAAATGGCAAAAAGATTGTTATAAGACCACCCAGGTCATGGTATAGATGTGCACACCTCCACCTGCAAGTGGAATTTCCGCTTTCTCCATTTTTTCATAGTTTCAATAGAGTGTTCCTTGACAAAACACTTAAAAGGAGTGAGTTGCACAAAATCAAAACAGTGAAAAAACAAGAGAAGAAAATAAAATTAAGCAGAGTGCTAGACGGACAACAGTAAAGATGGATGCATCCACCTGAACACAGAACGGAGGAGCCATAGGAACCACAGGCAAGCAATGCTATAATATACTCCAAACAGCCTGCAGAAGAGCATGTCCTCTCTTACTATACCTCCATTAGTCACTAGTGTGCCTTACTCGCAGACACACAGACTCTTTGCTCATCATCAGGGGGCCTCCACAGCAGTCTATCTCAGTTGGTGTTGCTGTGAGGTATATATGAAACTACAACCACAAAATGTGCCTACACCACCCTTCTTTATACTCAATGTTTTTTAACAAGGTCAAACAACCATCTTGAGATTTGACCAGGTATTTTTATTTTATACCATTCATTTTCTTTTTTTCTTTAGAAAAACTCTTTATCAATACATAAATGTCAGAAAACGAAACAACTGTACATCCAACTATTTACACTAATATACAACACAATTTACAATACATATATACACAAAAAAAGTAAATTCTTAACATCATCCATCCCAAAAAAGAATTTTAGAAAAAACAAGACATTATAAATTCATGTATAATCAATTTCAAGCAAAAAGTGACAAAATCAAAAAGCGGGGAGTGCAATCAATTAATGAAAACAATCAATAATCCTATAGGCTAGCTGTTGCTAGCATATACTGTAGTTCATTCACTCCTCCAAATATGCCGACGCGTTTTGAAACCAGGAAACCAGTTCCTGGAATCTCTTCAGGGCTTTTTCTTTTTTGTCTACATAAGATGTAAAAACAGTAACGTTTTATTTACAATCTTGCGTGCTCTTCTCTCCTACAGTTACACTTATTATATTTTGAGCATGTCTGACTCTAACTAAATCAACCTACCAGGTTGTTACAGGAAGCGGGGGCTGTAGGAAATAATTTCTTCATTTCCACTAAGGCGGTAATTCTTAAAGCAGAGTGTACTCCACACTCATGATATTCAGGTAATACTCTTGCTCCCAAAGTTACAATCCACGCACTACTCTACCAAAGAAAATGACACAAATTAGTCATTTCACTATGGTATAGTTTCTTCATTTAAAAAAAAAAAACATATTACGTATTTACACGTACCTTCTTTTATCGTGTTACAGTGGATGCAAATTGTTTTTATATATTGTTATTTACACTGGCCGAATCACCTTCAACCGGCGTGCTGCCTCTCGACACTGTATCAAAAAATACGGGGAAACATTCAATCAATCAATCAAGGAATTTGTAGATCGCGCTACTCACCCGTGAGGGTCTCAAGGCGCTGGGGGGGGGCGCTACTGCTCGAACAGCCAGGTCTAGAGTTGCTTCCTGAAGGCGAGATGGTCCTGTGTCAGCCGGAGGTGGGTGGGGAGGGAGTTCCATGTCTTGGCTGCCAGGTAGGAGAAGGATCTTCCTCCGGCGGTGGCTTTGCGAATGCGTGGGACGGTCGCAAGGGTGAGGCTGGCGGATCGGAGCTGGCGGGTTGGCGTGTAGAATGCGAGGCGGTTGTTGAGGTACATGGGGCCAGCATCGTGGAGAGCTTTGTGTGCGTGGTTGAGGAGTCGGAATGTGATTCTCTTGCTGACGGGGAGCCAGTGCAGATTCTTCAGGTGGGCAGAGATGAGGCTGTGGTGGGGGATGTCCAGGATAATCTTGCCGAGGCGTTCTGATGCGCTGCAATCTTTTCTGAAGCTTGGCTGTGGTTCCGGCCTAGAGGGTGTTTCCGTAGTCTAGGCGGCTGGTGTCGAGGGCCTGGGTGACCGTTTTCCTGGTCGCGGTGGGGATCCATCTGAAGATTTTCCGGAGCATGCGCAGGGTGTTGAAGCAGGACGATGAGACGGCGTTGACTTGTTTGGTCATCGTGAGGGAGGAGTCCAGGATGAAGCCCAAGTTGTGTGCATGGTCTGTGGGTTTGGGGGCGGTGCCCAGGGCAGGTGGCCACCAGGAGTCGTCCCAGGCCGAGGGGGATGGTCCGAGGATGAGGACTTCCGTCTTGTCTGAGTTCAGCTTCAGGCGGCTGAGCTTCATCCAATCTGCGACGTCCTTCATTCCTTCCTGGAGGTTGGCTCTGGCGGTGGCGGGGTCGTTGGTGAGGGAGAGGATCAGCTGTGTATCGTCGGCGTAGGAGATGATGTTGAGGTTGTGTTTGCGTGCGATGGCCGCGAGGGGGCTCATGTAGACGTTGAAGAAAGTGGGGCTGAGAGATGATCCTTGTGGGACACCGCAGATGACTTCGGTAGCCACGGACCGGAACGGGGGGAGGCGAACTCTCTGGGTTCTACCGGCGAGGAACGAGATGATCCATTCTAAGGCCGCGCCTTGGATTCCGGTGTCGTTGAGGTGTTGTATCAGGGTGCGGTGGCATACCGTGTCGAAGGCTGCTGAGAGATCCAGGAGGATGAGTACGGTGGTTTCCCCGTTGTCAAGCATAGACCTGATGTAGTCGGTGTCTGCGATGAGGGCGGTCTCAGTGCTGTGGTTAGCTCGGAAACCGGACTGTGATGGGTCGAGGGATCCGTTTGTCTCGAGGAAGGCGGAGAGTTGTTGGTTGACCGTCTTCTCGATGACTTTGGCAGGAAACAGGAGGAGCGAGATGGGTCGAAAGTTCTTGAGGTCCGTTGGGTCCGCGGTGGGTTTTTTCAGGAGGACGCTGAGTTCGGCGTGCTTCCAGCTCTCTGGGAAGGTGGCTGATGCGAAGGAGCTGTTGATGACATCGCGGAGTTGGGGTGCGATGATGGAGTCGGCTTTGTTAAAGATGTGGTGTGGGCATGGGTCGGTGGGGGAGCCGGAGTGGATGGTGCTCATAGTGCGGGTAGTGTCTTCGGTGCTGACCGGGTTCCAGGTGCAGAGGGTGGAGGTTGGGTGCGCTGGATTGGTGGTAGGGTTGTTGGTCTGTGCGCCGAAGCTGTCGTGTATGTCGGCGATCTTGCGGTGAAAGAACGAGGCGAGGGAGTCACAGAGGTCTTGCGAGGGGGTGATGTCGTTGTTGCAGGCGCTGGGGTTGGAGAGCTCTTTAACAATGCTGAAGAGTTCCTTGCTGTTGTGGGTGGTGTTGTCCAGGCGCTGTTTGTAAGTAGTTCTCTTGGTGGTACGGATCAGTTGGTGGTGCTTGCGGGTGGCGTTCTTAAGGGCTGTCAGGTTCTCTGATGTCTGGTCCTGGCACTAGGTCTTCTCCAGGGAGCGGCAGGTTTTCTTTGAGTTTATGAGGTCGTCCGTGAACCATGAGGCATTCTTGCTGTGGGGTCTGCTGGGTGGTTTCTTCAGTGGTGCGAGTTCGTCGGCGCAGTCGGTGATCCATTGTGCGAGGTTGCAGGCTGCTTCGTTGGGGTCCGTTGTGATGGTGGGAGGGTTCTGGGTGAGGGAGGTGGTGAGCTGGTTGGCGGTGATCTTGCTCCAGCTTCTGTGGGGGGCCTGTTGCGGGTGGTGGTGGGTCGGGGTTTTCTTGAAGGAGAAGTGGACGCAGCTGTGGTCTGTCCAGTGGAGTCCGGTGGAGTGGCTGAAGGAGATGTGTTTGCTGGAGGAGAAGACGGGGTCGAGCGTGTGGCCGGCGTAGTGGGTGGGGGTGTTCACAAGTTGCTTGAGTCCGAGGTTGGCGAGGTTGTCCAGCAGGGTGGTGGTGTTGCTGTCGTTGTTGTTCTCCAGGTGGAAGTTGAGGTCTCCTAGGAGGATGTAGTCTGGGGAGGCGAGGGCGTACAGGCTCACGAAGTCTGCGATGGCTTCGCTGAATTGAGTGCGTGGTCCCGGGGGTCTGTAGTTAAGGGTGCCTCTGAGGGTAGTCCTGGGGTCGGTGTGTATCTGGAAGTGCAGGTGTTCGGCGGCTGTGATGGTGTCTTCCGAGTTGGTCGTGATGCGGATGGTGTTTCTGTGGACGATGGCGATGCCTCCTCCGGTTTGGTTGGTGCAGTCCTTCCGGGTGATCTTGTAGCCTGCCGGGATGGCTATGGCGATGTCGGGGGCTGAGGAGGCGTTTATCCAGGTTTCCGTGAGGAAGGCGACGTCTGGTGCTGTTGTGTCTAGGAGGTTCCAGAGTTCGACAGGGTGCCTGTGGATGGAGCGGGTGTTGAGCAGGATGCACTTGAGGTCATTCTTGCTGGTGGTAGGCTTGGCGGGTGCTGGTCCGGGGAAGATGCAGGTGAATTTGCACTCTTGGCACGTGAAGGGACCGTGGGTGCCTTTCGGGGTGGCCAGGTAGCAGGCGGGGTTTCGGCCGGTGTTGAGTGCGTAGAGGGTGCTGGCAGCGTAGGTTCATCGGGTACGTTGGCATCGTCGAGATCCAAGGTTCCTGGTGCTTGGCGCGGTCCAGGAGCGGACGGGCGCAGACGGGCTTGCCTATGCCGCGCCTTTGGCGCGCAAACGGCGCGCTTGCTGCGCGTGGCCACTGCGCGTGCACGCAGACTCCGCCATAAATGGCGCAGTGGGAGGGTGTGAGGAGCAGCTGGGAGGCGAAGCAGGGTGGCGAATAGGAGGGTGAGAGGGTACACAAGAGAAAAGGGGGCGGGCCACGGGGGAGCAGCGGCAGGGAGCCGGGAAAAACAGCGGGAACCAGGCGGCAGACATTTGTAACTCTTCAGAAACCCTTCCCAGTTAGTCCTATTGTCTGCCTCCTAAAACACACAAGCGAAGCGTACCTGTGTCTTTTTGCCGGTAACTGCAATCTGTATGAGTTTCGCAATGAGCGCAGCACCTGGTAACACAATGTTGGGTATTTTAGATGGATAAATGTAGTTTAATGCTCTAATACTGACAACTCGATTGCGGGGAGAACAAGCGGCATTACCTTCAGCGTTGACTTTCTCCGCTATCTGGATCCCGATAAATTCAAGATGGCGACCCGCTCGTAAGCGCTCGATTTATTTAGACGGGCTGCTCTAAAGCATTATGGGACTTATAGTCACCCGTTTCATACTATCCAAGCGAACTCATATACAGTTACTTATTTGTTTTTCAACAAACAACTTTAGCACCCTTTATTCTATTTTCACATTATTTCTCTGGCCCAACTGCGTATAGGAACGCATTGGGCACAACTTGCATAGGAAAGATAAGGATTTCGTTTGTGCCATTGATTGACACTGTGGGAGAATCATTTTCAACTGCAATTTAAGGTCGCGTGCCCTGACTGCCAAGTCACCTCGCGAGAAAAACGTAAACCAGTTGGCACCTTGTGCGAAAAGGTGGCATCATGTCGAAGACATTTTTAATGATTCATTTAGAAGGCAATACTATAATTCCAGCCCTGATCTATCACCCTCATTCTTTAAGGTCTATAATCTTGCTACTTCGGACAAGTTATTTAGCCCTGTCTGGGTGCTGTTAAATTTCAAGATTAAATAAGCCTCTTTTTGTAGTAGCAATTTATCTACTGAGGTATATATGAGCATGAATTAACAGGAAATATATCTGCCACCCAAAACTCCTGCATTAAATACACTTCCAGTACTATCATTTTTACTGGCATCTAGAAGTTATCAAGGTCTCTAGTAAGACCTCAACCCATTTCCGCTGACCCTCAACCGGCACAGTCTCAGGAGCAGGAACGTGTGACTGCGTGGCCGCAGATAGATCAGCATTATATTTTAGTCGTCTGTGCCAAATCTAAGCTAACCTCTGTTATTCCTGCCAAGGAACCGAAAGGATCCCATACCGACCTTCATTTGTGAAGTTCCACATCACAGATCAATCAATCAATCAATCAAAGCATTTATATAGCGCACTACTAACCCGGAGGGTCTCAAGGCGCTAGGGGAGGGGTGGACCGCTACTGCTCGAACAGCCAGGTCTTGAGCTGCTTCCTGAAGGCAAGGTGGTCCTGGGTCAGGCGGAGGTGGGTCAGGAGGGAGTTCCAAGTCTTGGCGGCCAGGTAGGAGAAGGACCTTCCTCCTGTGGTGACTCTTCGGATGCGGGGGACGGAGGCGAGGGCGTGGCCGGTCGATCGAAGCTGGCGTGTGGGGGCGTAGAAGTTGAGGCGGCTGTTGAGGTATCCTGGGCCTTGGTTGTGTAGGGCTTTGTGTGCGTGGGTGAGGAGACGGAAGGTGATTCTCTTGTTGACCGGGAGCCAGTGCAGATCTCTCAGGTGTCCGGAGATGTGGTTGCGTCGGGGGAGGCGTTCTGAATCCGCTGGAGTCTCTTCTGGAGTTTGGCGGTGGTTCCGGCGTAGAGGGAGTTGCCGTAGTCCAGACGGCTGGTGACGAGGGCCTGGGTGACCGTCTTCCTGGTCTCGGTGGGGATCCACCGGAAGATCTTACGTAGCATGTGCAGGATGTTGAAGCACGACGAGGAGACGGTGTTGACTTGTCTGGTCATGGAGAGGGAGGAGTCCAGGATGAAGCCCAGGTTGCGTGCGTGGTCTGTTGGTTTGGGTGCGTTGCCCAGGGCGGGGGGCCACCAGGAGTCATCCCAGGCGGAGGGTGAAGATCCCAGGATGAGGACTTCCGTCTTGTCCGAATTCAGTTTCAGGCGGCTGTTCATCATCCACTTGGCTACGTCTGTCATCTCTTCGTGTAGGTTGGCTCTGGCGGTGGCGGGGTCGTTGGTGAGGGAGAGGATCAGCTGGGTGTCGTCGGCGTAGGAGATGATGTTGAGGTTGTGTTGGCGTGCGATGGCTGCGAGGGGGCTCATGTAGACGTTGAAGAGGGTTGGGCTGAGCGAGGAGCCTTGGGGAATGCCGCAGATGACTTCGGTGGCTTCTGATCTGAACAGGGGGAGGCGGACTCTCTGTGTCCTTCCGGCGAGGAACGAGATGATCCATTCCAGTGCCTTCTCCTGGATTCCGACGTTGCTGAGGCGCCGCACTAGGGTATGGTGGCAGACAGTGTCGAAAGCCGCGGAGAGGTCTAGGAGGATGAGGGCCGCTGTTTCTCCGTTGTCAAGCAGGGCTCGGATGTCATCAGTGGCTGCGATCAGGGCGGTCTCGGTGCTGTGGTTGGCCCGGAAGCCAGACTGCGAGAGGTCGAGGGATCCGTTCATCTCGAGGAAGGCGGCCAGCTGCTTGTTGACGGTCTTCTCGATGACTTTTGCAGGAAACGGGAGCAGCGAGATGGGGCGGTAGTTCTTGAGGTCGGTGGGGTCGGCTGATGGCTTCTTTAGTAGAGCGCTGAGTTCGGCGTGCTTCCAGCTATTCGGGAAGGTAGCGGTGTTGAAGGAGGTGTTGATGATGTCCCGCAGGTGGGGTGCGATGACAGCGTCGGCCTTGTTGAAGACGTGGTGAGGGCAGGGGTCGGTCGGAGATCTGGAGTGGATGGAGTTCATCGTGCGGATGGTATCTTCGGTGGTTCCGAGGTCCAGGCGCGGAGGGTGATGGTGGGGGGCGGTCGTTCAGTCGTGGCGTGCGTCGGTTGAGTGCTGAAGCTGTTGTGTATGTCCGCGATCTTGTTGTGGAAGTAGGAGGCGAGGGAGTTGCAGAGGTCTTGCGAAGGGGTGATGTCGTTGTTTTCCGGCGTTTGGGGTTGGAGAGCTCTTTAACGATGTTGAAGAGTTCCTTGCTGATGTGTGCGTTGTTGTCCAGTCGTTCCTGCAGTTTTCTTGGTGGCGTGGATCAGTTGGTGGTGTTTTCGGGTGGCGAGCTTGAGGGCAGTCATGTTGTTCGGTGTTGGGTCTCTGCGCCAGGCTTTCTCGAGTGCTCGGCAGTTCTTCTTGGAGCTCTTGAGTTCGTCGGTGAACCATGGGGCTTTCTTGCTGACGGGTCTGCTAGGCGGGGTCTTCAGAGGAGCGAGGTCGTCTGCGCAGTTGCTGATCCACTTCGTGAGGTTGGTGGCCGCCTGGCTTGGTTAGTTGCGCTGGTGGGAGGGTTCATGCTCAGGGAGTTTGTGAGCTTGTCGGCTGTAATCTTGTTCCAGCTTCTGCGTGCCACCTGTTGTTGGTGGTGGTGGATCTTCGACAAACGGCGCCGGGAACAACAAGAGGGGGAACTAAGCTAACCAGGTGTACCCGCCTGATTTTGCTGTTCGTACGTTACAGTTGCAAACTTTTTCTCCTCCCGGTTATGGCCCATTTAAGAACTCAATAAGGTTCGAATTATACTACGCGCTTAAGGCGCCTTCATCACACTCTCGCCCGCATGGGTTTTTGGCCACATCACTAAAATCTCGGCTTTCATCGGAACTAGGCCCTGAAGATTCGCAGCTTGTTTCCCTGCGATGAAACACGTGTTGGCCACAACAAGAGGAACAATAAAGTTTTCTCCATATCAAGGATTCTTCTCCATTATAAATTTCTTTCTGGATACATTGGTTTTTGACTTTGTAACATTGTTGATGTGCTTCTATTACTAATGTTACTCCCAACCTGAGACCATTGAGTTCCAAATACTTTCTTCCTAGAGCAGGGGCTTCTGTTGCTTTTGTACACTTGTGTGGATTTCTGATCCACCTTCGAGCGGTTACGAGGGATTACCGCCCGCCCCATTGCCTGGAAAAACAATACCTGACAACCATAAAATATCCTACGGTTACCCGGCTGTGCGCCTTTCACAATCTGGAATACCTTAAACCCTCTCAGTAGATCTATACTTTCTTGCTGACGGGTCTGCTAGGCGGGGTCTTCAGAGGAGCGAGGTCGTCTGCGCAGTTGCTGATCCACTTCGTGAGGTTGGTGGCCGCCTGGCTTGGTTAGTTGCGCTGGTGGGAGGGTTCATGCTCAGGGAGTTTGTGAGCTTGTCGGCTGTAATCTTGTTCCAGCTTCTGCGTGCCACCTGTTGTTGGTGGTGGTGGATCGTGGTCCTTCTGAAGCTGAAGTGGATGCAGCTGTGGTCCGTCCAGTGGAGTCCGGTGGCGTGGCTGAAGGTGATGCCCTTGCTGGATGAGAACACAGGGTCGAGTGTGTGTCCGGCGTAGTGGGTGGGGGTGGTCACCAGCTGCTTGAGACCGAGGTTGGCAAGGTTGTCCAGCAGGGTGGTGGTGTTGCGGTCGTTGATGTTCTCCAGGTGGAAGTTGAGGTCCCCGAGGAGGATGTAGTCAGTGGAGAGGAGGGCGTGCGGGCTGATGAAGTCGACGATGTCTTCGCTGAATTGTGTGTGTGGTCGTGGGGGTCTGTAGTTGAGGGTGCCTCTGAGGGTGGTCTTGGGGTTGATGTGGATCTGGAAGTGCAGGTGTTCGGCGGGTGCGAGGGTGTCGTCGGTGTTGGTCGTGATGCGGATGGTGTTCCTGTGGATGATGGCGATGCCTCCTCCTGTCTGGTTGACGCGGTCCCTCAGGATGATCTTGTAGACGTCCGGGATGGCGATGGCGATGGCGATGTCGGGCGCTGAGGAGGCGTTCATCCATTTTTCTGTGAGGAAGGCGACGTCTGGGGCTGTGGTGTCGAGCAGGTTCCAGAGCTCGACGGCGTGTCTGTGGATGGAGCGGGTGTTGAGCAGGATGCACTTCAGGTGGTTGCTGCTGGTGCTCGGCTTGGTCGGTGCTGGTGTAGTGCAGGTCCGGAAGCAGGTGAACTTGCAGGAGTGGCAGCAGAAGGGTCCGTGGGTGCGTCTCGGGGTGGCTCGATAGCAGCCCGGGATTCGGCCGGCGTTGAGTGCGTAGAGTTCGGTGGCGTCGTAGGTCCGGCGGGTGGGCTGGTGTCTGCGGGAGACAGGGGTCTTGGCGCTGGGCGCGGGCCAGGCGCGGATGGGCGCAGACGGACTTGCCTTAGGCTGCGCGTCCGTTGCGCGGCCTCCATATGAGTGGGAGAGGGAGGGAGGAGCAGCTGGGAGGTGGGAGCGGGCGGCCAATAGGGTGTGAGGGGGGCGGAGCTACGGGACGCGGTGGCCAATAGGGTGCGAGGGAGCGGAGCTACGGGACGCGGCGGCGGGAAACGGGCGGCGAGGGGGAGACGCGGGGAATGACAGAAGAAAAAAAGGGACACAATCTGGGCACCAAAAGGAAAGGAGAACAATCAAGGCAGCAACATACACAGGTGCAGTGGGGGAGAATCACTCACTCGTGGGTACAGAAGAGAAGGAGGGCACAGTCAATCTTAACGCAGGCAGACACAATGCAGCAGCGGTCAGTGGTCACACAGGGGGCTGCGTGGCAGTGAGGGGAGCGACCTGCCTGGTAAACAGGGTCAGAGGTCGCTCACACTTGGACCAAAGCTAGCACACTCAGCTTCAGCCTTGTCTGGTCCAGGCCTTTGGATAAGTACATGCTTCAATGATGGATGACAAAAAACATCTAAGAGACAGGGACGGAAAAGAGCATGATGACAATAAAGAACAAAGGTCGACCCTTAAAAGGGCCAAACAGGATTCTCCTACCATTGAGTCACTGGTCAAGCCAAAGCAAGTCCTAGAAATCAATGAGAAAATTGACTTTATTTTGCGTAATCTTCACTGCAGGAGCTGGCACAGAGCACCAAGGTAAACACCAACCTTATGCAAACAGAAATCTCAGCAATTCAAAATTACCTTAAATCACTTTCTGTACGCACTACTGAGTCCGAATCGAGAATCAGCATTCTAGAAGATGAAAGATGCAAAGACAAAAAATTCAAACACGCCACCACTAAACAAATAAACACCCTCTCCAGAACCATAACCAACCTGGAAAACAGGAATAGGAGAGGTAACATGCAAATCTTTGAACTACCAGAAGGAACAGAGAACTAAGCTCCATCATGCGTCTTTTTTTTTAGAACATTGGATTCCGCAAACACTGGGTATCGAATTTGAGAGACCATTCAAAATCGAGAGGGCACACAGAATTCCAACCAGACCAATCCCAGGTGCCAAAGCTCCTAGACCTCTCAATTCCAGGCCACTCAGATTCCAATACTCAGAGGCTATCTTATCGCACATGAGGAATACCAAATCGCTAACTTGGAATGGCAATAAGATTGGAATCCTTCTGGATTTTGCCAAAAAATCTGTGTATAGAAGAAAAGGATTTCCAACTTTATGGAACTCCCTCACTACCATGAACCTCACCTTCTCTTTTATTGGTCCTGACAGATTTAAGATCACAAATATGGAGAAAACTTTGATTTGCGTGGATGCCTCAGAGTTACAACCCTAGATTGAAAGCCAGCAACAACAATAAATGATTTCCTGATTGACCAGCTCAATGATCATTCATCCAGAGAGATAAGATTCAATTTCCTTGACTTGCTCAAGCTGTTGATATACAATAGGTGTGCTACAGATATGCTATAGGATCATTGATATCTTTATACTCTGCATGCTATTATCTTACGTTGATTGAAATGTTGATCTTACTCTGCTAACGTACTGCTCAATGATTCATTGTATGGTTTTTATTAATCAAATAAGTTGTACTCAAGTCAAGTTAATAGCCAAGATAATTTCTGGCTTCACCCCTGAAACATGTAGACATGTAGAGAGATACACAACACAACACCCACCCACCTATATGTATACTAACTACATGTTACTACATGCTCGCATCACCTCTTTCAAACGAAGTCTGTCAGAACAATCTGACTATTGCATCCCTACCAAAATGTGTGGGAAGGACCATGCAACTGTCTAGCCAATGGAGACAGCAAGCTATCTGGCTATACAGGTTTTCCGTCTGCTGAAACCCAAATATCATCATCTCGTTTGACACAACCTGCTCTGATTCAAACCTGCTGTTCTGCCTCTGGCACTACTTCCTGCAACCTTTTCACTTCATCCCAAGTATCAGCTGTTCTTAACAAAAGGTTTTAATTGGTCTCATCTTCAGATTAATTTACATATTCACAGTTAAATGTTTAGATCCCATCAGCACAATATTGTGAAACCTCATCAGCATATTGGTTGCCAACTGTTACATAGTTGCGAAAATAATGGAGCGGTGCACTACCAGGATACTATAAAGTTAATACGGTTACCAGGGTGATGCATAGGCCGCCATAATAGGGGCTGGGATAGTAGTCGCAGCGTAACAGCAAAACAGAAAGCAACTTTCTGTTTTGTCGTTACGCTGCAACTACTATCCCAGCTGCTGGCCCTTATCATGGTTGCCTATGCATCACCCTGGTGACCGTATTGAACAACGCCACTCCAAGTCGGTAGAACATACTTTCTGATGACTTCTACATTTCACATTCCTCATGCCCTGACGAAGTTCTTTTCAAGAACGAAATGCATTGGCTGATGTATATGTCTATGCATTTGGATTTACCTAAATAAAGACTTTTTCTACGAAGGAACTGATCTAGCTTCATTATTAACTTTATAGTATCCTGGTAGTGCACCGCTTCATTATTTTCGCAGTTTTGTTTCCCGGCTAAGGGCTGTACCCCTCAACGGCAGGTGAAGGAGCTGGTTGTGCACACCGTATAACTACTGACATTCAAAGCAACCATTGGGGAACAGATAGAGGTCAGTGCGGCATTTGGAGTCCGCAGTTGGCTTCAATGTGCCAAACACTTTACAACAGCAGTCTGGGTAGGTAACTGTAATGCCTCCAACAGTCTCATGATGTACTCTGTTCTGGATGGGGGATCCGGAGGACGGCATGAATCCCCTCTGTGAACATAACTGTCCAAAGTTATGAACGACACCAAAGACATTTTGACTATCAGTCAAGATCATCAATCACAGCTGTTCAGAGACATAGCAATCTCTAGAATAGTGATCAGTTCATCCACTTGTGCAGAAGACACTCCTCAAAGCCAGGAGGCTTTCACTACCCCTGTGTCTGTACAGACTGCATAGGCAGCTCTTAGGGCTCTTCCATCATCTCTCCGGCAGGACACATCAACAAACAGTATCAAATTGGACTGTGTCAGTGGCTCATTTTGTATATCAGGCCTTGGCATGGTGCATAGTTCAGTGACATCGAGACAGTCATACTCTACTTCTCCATCATCTTTCCCATTGTCAGACAGAGGAAGCAAGGTAGCAGGATTCAAAGGAGCACATTTACGGACCACATTTTCACAAGCAAATATAATATGTTCATATTTTGTCTAGCAACTGTTGGTCAAATGCTGTGCATGTGTGTGTACACATCAGCAAAATCTCGACAGAATGAGGTGCAAACACAGTAAGGGGAAGTCCCATTACAATATTTTCACATCTGTCTATACTGACACCAACTACTGCTACAGTTTTAAGGCATCTGGGCAATCCTGCGGCTACAGCATCAAGAGTAGCAGAAAAATAAGCCACAGGTCTTTGAGCATTTCCATGCATCTGTGTAATCACTGAGAGAGCACAGCCCTCCCTCTCCCTGCAGAAAAGTGTATAAGCTTTGTTATATTCAGACATTGCCAGTGCTGGGGCATGATAGAGGCTTTCTCTCAGCTCTAGAAAGGCAACCATGCATTTGTTATCCGATAATACTGGGTCAATCATATCCTTATGTGTCAGCCTCTGTAAAGGCTTGCCCACTAGGGAAAAGTTGGATATCCACTGTCAACTGTAGCCCACCATTCCCCAAAACATCCTGACTTCTCTCCTGGTGGTTGGCAGGTTTATTTTCAGAATTGCTGGAATTTGTTTTTACAACACCTACCTCGCTCCCTTCTCAATGTGGTGTCTGAGATAAAGAATGTCTCTTTGACAATACTGCAACTTACTCAGGGACACTTTATCTCCATTCTCAAGCAAGTGGTTCAACAGTGCAAAGGCGTCTTGTTTACAAGCTTCCTGTTTATCTGATGCGACCAATAGGTCATCTATGCACTGCAGTAAGATAGAGTTACATGGCATGACTAGGGCCTCATGGTTCTTTTTAAGGATTTGATTAAAGTTCAAGGAACTCTCTGTATACCCCTGTGGGACTCTGCACCATGGTAAAACACAGTTCTGGAAACATAAGGCAAAAAGGTACTGGTTGTCCTCATCCAGAGTTACAGAGAAGAATGCCTGTCAAAGATTGATCACAGTAACTCACTGAGACTCACATGGAATCTGAAACAAGATCACGGCTGCATTTCGTACCAAAGGACAACAGGGAACAACAATGTTATTAATCTTTCTCAGGTCCAGCACTGTGAGGTACCTACCGCTAGGCTTCTGCTGGCCCATGATGGGTGAGTTACATGGACTCCCCATTATCTCTTTGAAATTGCCTTGTTGTATCTTACACTCAGTCACCTGTGTAATCCCAGCAATCATTTCAGGAGTAAATTTGTACTGAGGCATTCTTGGCTAATCAGCATTAGGTTTAACATTTATTCGCACAGACTGAACTGCTTTTATGAGACCTATGTCCTTTCCTGCGGAGAAGTGGAGAAGTGTGGCTCACTGGTTAGAAGAGGCAGACCCTGAAGCAGAGGTCGTCCCGGTACCAGGGTTCAATTCCAGTCGCGGCAGGGTCTTGGGTCAATGTCCGCGGACTTGATAATTCTCGCCTAGGTGCCTACGCTAACCATGGGTCCCACTCTGCAACTCTGGGCAATAGCTTGCTTAATCTCCACAACGGCCCCAGCAGTGCCGGGGATGCCAGGCTTCACCTTGGGGGTGCCCTCTCTCAGGGAAAGCCAGGACGGGTTCCCCAGTGGTATACAGCGCCAGGACACCACGTAACGAGGTAACAGTGCGCTTTACAAGTATACATTACATTACATTACATTACATTCCTGAGAAGTCCCAAACTTCTGGCTTCACCATTATCTCTAAGATCAGGAAGCAAATCAATCATCAGTTGTCTTCAAAGGGTATAGTCCATTGTCTGGCCCTTAACTCGCCAATTTGAAATCAACATCTTCATCATGAGTCTTAAAACTCGACGTGCAATAGATGGTGCAGTTTAACTTGCAGAGCAAATCACATCCTAAAAGATTTACAGGTTTAGAGACACATACCACAAACTGGTGGTTCTCTTCAAAGGACTTTATTTTAACAGGCACTTCTCTCCCTTTCGCACAATGAGCACAGCAAAGTGTATTTTGGGACTTACTGAGCCACACAAAGCCCAATTTGTGTGGTTTTTCATGGCTTAGTAAAACATGTAAAAGCACACTAGTAATTAGCACTACCATGCATTACCTTACCTCGAGGAGGTGTTCCATGGGTCGAGCATGTATGTTCCCATGCACACATGTGCAGATTTTGATGCAAAGCCAGATTTAGTAAAGTCTGCTAACCTGGGTATACGCCATAATGGTGTGCCTACCCGAGGCTGACATAACAAGGAGGAATATCTTTATTTCTCTTCAACACTTCCTCTTTGCATGTGCTGCATTCCGTAGCACAAATACAAAGAGGAATGAGACTTTAAGAATAGTTTTTGTGCAGGAAGGTATCCATCCCTGCACAAAAACAATTGTGCCCACACCACCGCCACCCTTGCATCGTAGTGCAAGGGAGCCTGCTTTGGCGCTCGGCTGCAACAAGTGTGCCAGCGCAAGGAGAGAATATGGCGGATACCTGCTCTCTCCCTTTCACGCATCGCAGCGCTACAAGATCCACACTGCGGGGCAGATTTATGAGGCCCTTGCGCCTCTTTGTGCCGCAATTGTGTCACTTTATTTGACGCAACGGCGGCGCAAACAATGCACCCTATTTACAACGTGACGCATCTAGGAGATGCGTCACGTTGTAAAGCCCTGCGCCATAAGGAGGCGTTCCTACGTAGGGGGGGCGTTCCTGCACAGGAACGCCTCCTGAAAGTGGCTGAGTGAAATCTATGAGATTTCACTCAGTCACTTTCAGGCCAATGCTGCGCCAAAACCCTGCGCCTGCTTGAAGCAGGCGTAGGTCGTGACGCAGCATTGTGAAGATGGGGCACCCCCGAGCCTTGCTGGAGCTGCGTCACGCTTGCGACGTAACTCCAGCAATGTGCCACCTTTCCGGCACAGATGCGTCACGCATCTGTGCCGTTTTTGCCCCATGGTGCGCCGCATTGTAAATGCGGCGCACCATGGGTGGCGGAGCTGTGGCGCACTGTGGCGCACATTAACTGGCGCATCCCTGGGGATGCGCCAGTTAACATAAATCTGCCCCTGCGTTTCCTTTCATAAAAGTTTAGTAAATCAGGGCCCTCGTGTAGTCTCTAACTAATGCCCATCCTGAAAGGAAAATGTTTTACTCAACTGAAAAAGCTTGAATGTCGCCTGCAATGAACACAGCCGGTTTCCTAAATGCCTGTTTTCATTTCAGAAAGGTCACAAAAGAAGAGACTATTCCAGGAGCTCAAAAAATGTCAATTAAATATGAAATCCATTTGCAGGAGCGTAATACATTTTTGATGGCCCCGGTTGTAATCTAACATTTCTAAAATTCCTTCGTTTGGTAAGATGTCGGCTGTGAATTGGAGTAGTCGCTGTTTCTGTCAAACTGGCTGCAGGCCATATGCAGAGTCCACCTCGTGCATAACGTGGATGGCTCCCCGAGGGAGGGCCTGTGCGCATATTTGAGGCTGTTCAGAATTTTAAGTGGTGGCAGTCATAATGCATATTTCGCACATCTGCTCTCAGGATGCATGGCCTGGTTACTCACTTGCTGGGATCTAAAAGCTGGTACATTTTGTTCACACGGTGGTGTGAAAAAGCTCAGTGTGTTTGAGAGTGTCCATGTTTATGTGTCTATTGGGGATTCACCAAGGTAGACTAATTTTGGAAGTCAGTGCAATAAACCTTCAGCATTTCCCTTGTACTCGTTGCTCGTCCCTACTGTGAAGCTATATCTTCCAATTCCTAATCATACATTTGGTAAGTTAGGTTAATATGACTATTTCGAAAATGGGGTTCGCGAACAAATTCAAGAATGGGCCACTGAAAACTTAAATGTCAAGACATTTAAAAATACAAAATGAGGCAGTAACGATAGCAGCAAACAACCGGATTTTACAACTTGAAGACAGAATTGTATAACATCTCCTTCATGACTGAAAGTGCCTACATGTATTTGAATGTTATGTGAAATAAATCCTTTCCGCAGCAGTCGGGGCGCTGCCACACAGCCTCCACTTGCGCACAGAAGGACACGGCACCGCCAAAGAGGTAATTCTTCAAGTCGTGAATTAAATTCATTAATTGCATAGCACCAAGGTGAAAATGGCCTATGCGTTTCACCGTAGCCTTCGACAGGGCAATAGAGATATTGTCTAGAGTGTATCTATTTAAAGGGGCACAGTTAATGTCTATTTGATGTATTCTAATTTTAAATTATCTTTTTTTAAGTCTAAGTTATAATTCTTATTGTTAATTCAATGAATATCATCAGTTTTTATTTGTTTTAAAGGTGTGCATTCATATAGTTATATGTATTTATATTTGTTTCTAATTTAATTTGTATACACATACACATATATATCGTTAAAAAATGTTAACCCTTTAACGTGGGACTTGATGATAAGGATGCTTTATTCATGATTCAACAGCTCAGCTATGCGTTTCGGCTCTAAGACCTTGCTGACAACCACAAGCTAAAGTGCAAGCACCCAATATATGAGTACAGAGACATAAACATGGACATAAACCGCCATTGGACTTTCATTTCCCTTGTCTAGGCTTTCTCTGAATCCAGAGTATTCTCAGGATCCGGGCAGGGGGAACCTGTGGACTTGCACTCATGCAGGCAGGGAAACAGAAGAACAGATTGCTAAAGCCCACAGGGAGCGGTATAAATAGCTGTTACTTTTTGGCAGGAGCAATACTGGCTGCTGCAGCAAGCGCGAACCAACTGGGGGGGCCACGGGGCCATTCGGCTCCCCCGCAGCCCCTAACGTGTGCTTGGTTTATACTCAGGGTGCTCCCCTCTTGCAGTTCATACAACAAGGTCCAAAAGTCAACATCACTCATTTTTAAGACATAATCATCTCCTGATTTACCCTTTTTATATTTCTTCCTCTGCTCGTCCTTCATACTAAGATTAAAGGCATTCTTTAATTTCAATAAGACAAATTCATTATAATGTTTTTTACCAAATTCATTGTCCCATCGTTGGAAGCGTTTTCTCCTTTCCCGCAGTCATTCTTGAATTTTCTCCTCTACAAATGGTAGTTCTTTTTCTTCATACAAGCTGGCGCCTCACCCTCTTGTTCCTCTTCCTCTTGTAGGTTGTTAGCTTCCTTCTTCTAAAATGCTTGCCTCACCAGTCTTTGTGTCTTCTTCCACTGTATCCGAATCTCTATGGGACACTTCTTGTCAGTGATGTTATGGTTGTCATCCGCTCTATTTTTCTTTTTGTACATGTTATCAAACTTTTTGTTAAAAGTTAGCATCCATCCAGTTTCATAGTCATGCCGGTCATGGGAGTATTTCCTTTGTTTTAGTCTTTAAGTGTAATTCTCCATTTGCTCTAGGCTTGTCTCCGTTTCAGCTTTGAACGTCACAATCTAATTTTGTTCTTTTGCCTGTTTAGCCATTTGTTTATTTCTTCTATTTCTTTCAGTGCTTTCTCGTGGTCCGACCAAGCACATTTGATTAATAGCTGTAGCATGGCTTAGAGCAAGATGTTAAATTCTGTGCCCATTCATCTACCATTGAAGGACCTGGGTCCTCATATGAGGGTATAATGAGAATTCCGGGTCGCTTAAGTACTTTGTCAGTGTCCAGGTAATTTTGAAGAGATGTGACTTCCTAACATGTGTTCCATTCAATCTTGGACAATATTTCCAATCCCCTCAGTTGAGCTTATAAGGTTGAACCTGTCTTGATAACTTCTGCTGTACTAAGTCATTTAGGGCTTGGACCAAGGAATAAGTCTTTAGCTGTTAGAGACCTCTGTGTGTCTCGTTTGGATGCTTTATGATCTGAGCTGCTCTTTTCCACAGAGTCTGAGGAAAACAACCAATCTGGTAAAGACAACCAGTTCCTCTCTCCTGGGGTCTCATCTTATTGAGAGTCCACCAGTACATCCAAGGGTTTCCCCTATAGCTTGGGGACAGAGACCACGTGCCACCTCCCCGTAATAATGAAATTCAACCACAGGTGATAGGATAGTTGGTGCCAAAAATGGATCAGACTCCCATCCGCGGCCCGTGGAGGGAGGTGCGGTGGGGGCGAAAGGCGGGGCGGGGGAGGGGCAGGGTGGGGGATGCTAAAAACCGGAGTTTGGATAATTGGAGGTAAGTAAACGATTTAATTAATAAAACGAATTTCATAGCGTGCCCTGCATCGCAAAATGCTCTTGTTACCTCACATATTACATCACTCATGACATGTTCTATGATATCATTTATCACATCACCGATTACATCTAAATGGCAACATTAATGACATCTCTGATGACATCATTCCATCTTATTTTGTACACATTGCTCTATAAACGGGTATAGCATTAGAATGTCGGTACAAAGTAGTTTTGAAGACTATGATGCATGATTAATGCCAGCAGAGAAACAACTGCCGTAGGTGTAGAAAGCATGGGCTATGTGCATTGTTCCCTGTAGCATGCGCATGTGAATGGGCACGCGCACTGCCTTTCTGCGGCTTGCACATACTCTCCTAAAGCGGGCACTTCACTGCTCCATGCAAGACCAAGAGATGGTTTTGAGCTGCATGACAGAATGCTCATTTTCTTTGAGCTGAATTGCAGTGAGAGCGAGCTTACAAGGCCCAATCGGAGAGCAGAATGCGTGTGGAAGGACTTGCAAAGTCTTTCTCCTCTCTGCATGGGTTTTGCTATAGCGGATAACAGAGCTCGGAGCAGTTGCTGCTTTCATTATTATTTTCGTGTGGGGGTCCTACAAGGAGCAGCAGCCTCTGGGAGCATGATGCAGGAATGGATAAAAGTATTGTCGGCAGTGGCGCTGATAAAACTTAATATATGTTATCTGCTGTAAAGTGCTCAGTAAAACTACGCAAAGTAAAAGTTGGATTCTGCCTGGATACAAAATCTAATCACATCCTTTAAGAATTAAGCCCAAAGCATTAACCTTTGATCGCAGTAGGAGATACCAATCTAGTGGCTGAAGTGTACAGCCTGAAACTGGAAAACCTGGGATTAGTTTCTGCTTGACCAAATTGTGTGATCTTTGTCAAATACATTATTCCACTGAGTCACTTTTTTGTACATTATCACATATAAGACCATCTTCAAATTATTGAGTCCAGGATGTGTTCTCTACAAAAAAACTTGTCTTGTATTTGATTTAATAGCTCATAAAGTTGCTCTATCTAAAAATAGAATCTAGGTCACATTTTCTGTAAATATGATAACTGACCAAACTGACCTGCCTCTTTCCTCACTTATAGCATGGTCATCAGAGCTCAGGTAGGAAGGTTTTTCAGTTCAAGTTTAAAAGCTTCAACTTTTCAGAAATACTTTGCAAATAAACTGAGGTGCTAAGGTGAAATGCTCTGCCTGTTAACAAAATACACTTACTTGAATCTTGAAAGTAACTTATCATAGCCTGACATAATGCTTGGTGATCCTTGGCTCACCCTGTTAATTTGTTTGCTCGTCAACATCTACTCACTCCCTACTCTGCACTGGACTGCAGACAGTTGTTTCTTTGTTCTCCATTCCCTGCTATGACACAGAGAGTCTGCTCCTCAGTCCGGCTCATGTGTCAAGTGTGCTGCCAGTGAAATGCAAAATCATACTCGACACCATGGCTTTAAGTAGTATGAAAAAGGGGGCGTCTCTACATAGGGCACAGTAAACAGAAGTGTAACTGTTACTGGGGTTTGTTGAAGGCGTAGAGGTCTTTAGTAGGTGAATTCAAAGTTGTTTATTAAGATCAAAACAACAGGTGCTCCCAGCTTGACGGCATTTGTGTCACCAACATTCCAACGCTGCCTTCAGGTGACAGCTCGGGCTAAACCATGGTGAGGAGTTAGGAGGGGGGGGAAAGAGCAGGGTGGGAGAAACCATCAGATAAGTTATAACACATCATCCTTCCTAGGGAGACCACAAAGGCGCGGGGAAAAGGGGGGCAGGTAAGAGAAGAGATTGGCCAGAGGGGAGGGAGGGCAGAGCAGGAAGAAAAGTGGGGAAGGGAGAGAGAGAGAGTGAGAGAGTAAAACAAGGGTGAACAGAACAGGGCGAACAGTGCAGAACCATAAACTTGAGTTCTGCGCAGCTGACTCTGTCCTAGGTCAGAGCCTAGGTTAACCAAAACATAGTTCACCTACACCCCCATAAGGGTGTGACCACCTATGCTTTTACCTCATGCTATATTACCTGTGCCAAGATGGGGTGGTTCTTTTCCTGTGACTTTCCCTTCTCTGCCCCTTTTCCTGCCCTCTGTCACCTGACTCTGAAATCCCCACACCTAACAGATCTCTCTTACTGGTAACAGGGACAACTCGCTCTTGACTCCACATTTTTCCGTCCTGCATGACTACCACATTGCTCTTGACCTCCTTTATTTTCTCTGGAGCGTAGAATCTGTCCTCTTTTTTCCCCATTCTGTCCACTTCCTGATGTACACCATCTGTCCACTTTCAAGGTTCTTTTCCTTTGCACCCCACTTCCTGTCGTACCACTCTTTGTATTTGCTTTGCTTGTCTTCAATTCTCTTTCTCATATCTTCCTGATCTACCTCCAGATGACCTCCTTTCCCCATCCACTGCGGGGACAGCTTTGATCCAGCCTTTTTTCCTCTCATCAGCTCGAACGGTGTGTGTCCAGTGGTGGAGTTGGGGGTGGTATGGTAGGCCCACAGAGTTTCCATTATGGAGTCGTCCATATTTTTTCCCGACTTGCTGGCCAGATTGATACTCTCCTTCAGCAAGCGGTTCGCCCGTTACACTTTGCCATTAGCCTTGGGACAATACAACGGAGTGCAGATATGGGATATCAAACAGTCTTTTAAAAACTCTTTCATTTAATCCGAGATCAGTTGGACCCCATTGTCCGTTATCATCGTTGAGGGAATACTTTCTCTAGAGAACACTTCTCTTAAAAAACGTATCAATGACTTTGTGTTGATTCCAAAACTCCTTAGCACACGTATATCAAAGTACAATCATGTATAGGCGTTGCCACACTTTTGACACAATCACAGTACGTAGTTGTCAGTTAGTACAAGTATTATATTTATTCTTGATCGCTGGAAGTTCTCCACACAGCCGACACGTGTTTCGTCGTACTGGGAGTGTAACCCATGACTTTTTCAAGGGTGTAGAAGTTCAAAATAAACAAAACAAAGATATGTTGCCATTTGTATGTAGACTTTTCGGCCATAGATTATAATACTAGCCAAACGTTACAAAGTCTTTGTGGCCCCTTTCATGCAGGATTCTACTAGTGTGTCCAGTTAATGAGTTTCCAAAACACATTATCCAACATTTCTCCTCATTAAGAAATTGCAATCCACACCTTGATAAGCTGTCATATTATAAGGTATATTCCCACAATTTTTCGGTTTGAAATCACAGTCTGAATTGAATACATTTCTATTTATTGTATAACACATAATGTACCTCTATGTCCTTATAGAGGTCTATGAACCTGTATAGGATGGAGAGATCCAGTACTTTGATAAACTTATTAAGGCATGGTTTGTTGCCTTAAGTTATTGTGACCATCATGCATCTTATTTCTATAATATGAAACACCCTGAACCAACACCATGTGTCAGGCATTTTTCGAAGGTATGGTGATGTATATTGTGCTCATAATTGTTTTCCAGTGCAAGAACTATGTGGCAATACGTGATCGCTATTTCATTCATAAATACCTATTTCCAGATCGGTTCTCTCCTAGCTGTAGAAGTAATAAATATACTTTTATTTATATGATTCCATAATTATGATAATTGACCTAATGAGGGAATGGTTGTAAAGAAACCATCTACTAATGACATAGCAGATACTCAGATAAAATATACAACTATGTTCTATTGGTTAATATGTTAAGTATAAACAACATGAGCTAAGACCTCTCAGGACATAGACAAGATGAGGACTTATCCGGGGATATTTTGAAATCACCCATGGTAGCTCGAAATACCTAGATAATATCGATGAGAAAAATAGTTATTTTATATACCACCGGGAATTAAATATGAACTAATAAGTACATCAATGTTCCTTTCAGCCAACTAAAATAGAATGTGATGTGGAGTCACTGTGGATAACATAAAGTGGATACCGTAACAGAAGACCCCCGTAGAACCTCCATGCGGGTTGGAATTATCACCGCATAATAAGTAAGTTAACAACCTGAAATGAGCTTAAAATCAAGTCTAACCAATTATTAACCAACACAAAATAACACTTGAATCATATAAATAAAAGTATATTTATTACTTCTACAGCTAAGAGAGAACAGATCTGGAAATAGGTATTTATGAATGAAATAACGATCACGTATTGCCACATAGTTCTTGCACTGGAAAACAATTATGAGCACAATATACATCACCATACCTTCGAAAAATGCCTGACACATGGTGTTGGTTCAGGGTGTTTCATATTATAGAAATAAGATGCATGATGGTCACAATGACTTAAGGCAACAAACCACGCCTTAATAAGTTTATCAAAGTACTGGATCTCTCCATCCTATACAGGTTCATAGACCTCTATAAGGACATAGAGGTACATTATGTGTTATACAATAAATAGAAATGTATTCAATTCAGACTGTGATTTCAAACCGAAAAATTGTGGGAATATACCTTATGATATGACAGCTTATCAAGGTGTGGATTGCAATTTCTTAATGAGGAGAAATGTTGGATAATGTGTTTTGGAAACTCATTAACTGGACACACTAGTAGAATCCTGCATGAAAGGGGCCACAAAGACTTTGTAACGTTTGGCTAGTATTATAATCTATGGCCAAAAAGTCTACATACAAATGGCAACATATCTTTGTTTTGTTTATTTTGAACTTCTACAGCCTTGAAAAAGTCGTGGGTTACACTCCCAGTCACGACGAAACACGTGTCGGCTGTGTGGAGAACTTCCAGCGATCAAGAATAAATATAATACTTGTACTAACTGACAACTACGTACTGTGATTGTGTCAAAAGTGTGGCAACGCCTATACATGATTGTACTTTGATATACATGTGCTAAGGAGTTTTGGAATTTGTCAGAAGCGTATGCTCATGTTTGGAAGGATTAAGTGGTTCCTTCTACCTTATAGCACCGTAAGAAATAACATCTGTACCAGAATAAATTGTGAGACTTTCTAAGTGGCGCCGGATAGCCTATACCAAACCACTGCTTGTGCTTGACTTTGTGTTGATATTAACTACAATTTTGTGAGTTATCCAGTTGGAATAAAAGTCTATCAATACCAATAGGTACCAATCTTGTGAGCCTCTTCCATGAATGGGTCCCGTTATGTCGAAGCCCAGTTTCCTCCATGGTGCCATAGGTACTTCCACTGGAATCAAAGGAGAATGCTTAGATACCTTGGATTTGTCGCTAATGCTGCAAGCGTAAAAATCGCGTACCTTCTCCTCCATTTCTCGATCCATCTCCGGAAACCAGTAGTCTGCTCTTAATCTTGACTTGCATAGGCTTCTGCCCAAATGACCTTCATGGGCCAAGGTGATTACTTGCTGCCTCATTCCCTCTGGTGGAACAAGTTTACCCGACTTCATGACGAAATTTGCTCCCACTGAAAGATCATCTTTTACATTCCAAAACGGTTGAATTTCATTACTCAGCTCCTTGCACTTCTGGGGCCACCCAGACACAATGTACCTCTTCACTTTCCTCAATGTCTCATCCATTTCCATATGCTTTTCCTATTCTTCTTTTGCCACAGCTGCTACACTTATTTCCAAAATGGTGTCCTCCACCCTTTCTTCTTCCGAATCGCCGCGAACAGGAGACCTTGAAAGAAAATTCGCCACTCTGTTCTGTTGGCCCGGTATGCATACAGCTCTGAAATTATATCCTTGCAGGCCCAAGACCCACTTTGCAATGCGCGGGGTCATTTCCTCCATGTTCTTCTTGGTGAACAGAGGCACCAGTGGCTTGTGGTCCGTATGCACCTCGAATGGTACTCCCCAAACATAGAACTTGAAGTGTTTGATGGCCCAATAAACAGCCAGAGCCTCCTTCACCACCGTAGAATAGTTTGCTTCCGGAGAGGTGAGAGTTCTTGATGCGAAAGCCACTACCTTTACTTGCTTCTCTACTCTTTGCGATAAGTTTGCGCCTATTCCCCGGTTACTTGCATCTGTGGTAATTATTATGTCTCTTTCTGGATCAAATTTTCCGATAAAAGGTGCCTGTATGATTGCATTTTTTATATCTCTGAACACCATCTCTTGTTTCTCTCCCCAGTTGAAAATGCTGTCTTTCTTCACCAATTCTCTCAACGAATAAGTTCTGATGGCAAAGTCTTTAATGAATTTTGCCATGTACTACGCTAGACCAAGAAATGACACCACTTCCTCTGTGTTTGTTGGTGTTGGGCCATCTCTAACGGCGTTGACCAAGTCACATTTAGGTTTGATCCCCTCTTCTGAAATTGTGTGACCGAAGTAATCCACTGAGCTCACCCCCAATTTGCACTTGCTCACTCTGGTGGTGAACCCTACCTCCTTCAACCTCCTTAGCACTCCTTTTATGTTCTCACTGTGTTCCTCTTCATTTGAGCCATAGATCAGGATGTCATCCTGAAAGCACATTGTTTTTCTGCATTCTCTGAGGATGTGCTGCATCACTCGCTGGAAGGACGCTGCCGCAGACGCCAACCCAAAAGGCATCCGAAGAAATTTGAAGTTGCTAAAAGGAGTTGTGAACGCCGTCAGAGACTGTGACTCCGGATGTAGCTCTATCTGATAGTAGGCCGAGGACAAATCCAACACGCTAAAGAATCTGGCCCCATGTATAGTGCTCAATATCTTGGGAGGGGGTACCGATCTATCTGAATGTTAGCGTCCAAGTCTCTCAGGTCTACACACAGCCTTATGTTCTTTCCGCCATCCTTGGTTGTGATAACAACCGGAGCCAACCAAGCTGATGTCTCTATTTCCTTGATTACTCCTTGGCTGACCAATTTGTCCAACTCGTTTTTTAAAGGCTCCTTCATACGTAGAGGAATGGAGCGTGTTTTATGTATTGCTGGTACTGCCCCTTCCTTGAGCGTTATTCTGTGCAAATAGTTCTCCAACACCCCCAGTCTTTCACTAAATACCTCCTTAAATTCCTGATTAAGATCTTCAGCAATACTGGGGGCTCTACTAAAAGCACTTGCTCACTGTTGTTGGGATCTAGCTTAATCCCTAGTTCCTTCTGATGCTTCCACCCCAGGAGATTAGAACCTCTCGTGGTAACATACACTTTTCCCACCGTGTGCCTATCTTTAAAGGTTATCCTCATTTTTGTCATACCCTCTAATGGTATTCGTTCCTTGAAGTACCCTACAGGATTTATGTCAGCTTTCTCTAGCTCCACCCCTCGTCTGGCAAACTTCTCTTCAAACACCCTTCTGTCTATTAGTGTGTAAGGGGAGCACGAATCCGCAAAAACTTCAATTCTCTCTCCATCCAAAGTAATTTCACATTTGGGATATTCATTACATTCATTTACCTCATCATCTCCCACCTGGAATATAAAGGTTTTCTCTCCCTCATCCTCAATTTCAACATTTTCCACCATTTGTACTTTCGGATTGAAATTCTTACATACCTTTGAAAAATGCCCCCTTTTGTTGCATTTCCTACATAATACATCTCTTGCAGGACACTTCCAGTTGTTTGCTAGATGGATTGGGGCTACCACATTTGTAGCATAATAATCCTTGAGGATTGCTGCGCTGACTGACCTTAACCTTCTCCCCCACTTTGCAAACAGTCTCCCCTTCATGTGCCCCTTTGCTCTCATTTTTTTCCCTTGTTGCCCCTTCGTGTATTTTCATCTCTTTCATGCACAACGCAGTGTGCTCTAACCCTTTAGCAATACTCAGAGCCTCTTCCAGATCAGGATTCCTTGTAAGGAGTTCCTCCTGTATCCTTGGGTCATTAGTGCACATAACAATCTGGTCTATTATCATAGAGTCAGTCAATGCCCCGAATTCACAAGTAGCAGATAGGCCCCTCAGGACAGCAACGTAATTTGTGACCTTTCATCTTTCTTCTGCGCCCTTTTGTAAAATTTGTGCCTTTCCAGTACTACGTTCAGTTTAATTTTAAAATGTTCTTCCAATTTCATTAAAGTAAACTCATAAACATTGATCCCTTCTACCTCTTCTTGTTCATCATCTACCTGCCTACCCGTTATGTCCTCAAACACTTTCCTTCCATGAATGCCCAAATTATGCAATAAAATATGTTGCTTCCTCACATTGTTGTAATTTCCTCCCCCAATTGCTATGAGGTATGACTTGAATATACCTTCCCATCTTTTCCAGGGAATATCCGGCTCACCCAGCTCATTTAGAAAGGGTGGGGGCTGGCTCATCCCTGCCCCTGCCATGGCCATCAACCAGTAAACCCTCTATGCTGCTATGGAGGCTAACCCTGATAGCTTCAGAATATTAGGAGAAGTAATATACTATTTTAATCCTCCTTTACAATTTTCCTTACTGCAATGTGTGACACGTAAGAAATTGAATTTACCCCCTCAGAAAAACGAAATAAACCAACTTCAATGGCTTTTCAAAAGACATTTAATTAATTGAACTAAAACTGAGGAGACCACACGAGTCCTCTTTCTTTCTCCTTGATTCCCCACAGTCAATCGCTCTGGGCGGGAACTTCCTGTGGAGAGCGGCGATGCTTCGTCAGAAACTCTCTGATCACGATGCCTTCCTGCCTTCGTCCGATGCCTCTTCCGCCGTGCACACAAACTGTCGAAGATCAAGGCAGTCTCTACCACACACAGCTCACCCTCGGTGGAGTTGACGAAACGGAGCCTCGAGAACACACTCGCAGCGTCGCACCCCCCAGGTACTTCTCTCACAACCTCCTTCTCTCCTTGTCAGCAACGACGCCAGCTCCCTTAGACCACAGAACTCACTTTGCCTTCGACTGCGAACGCGCCTCAGGGCTCCCATAAGTTTGAACACCAGCACCTCTCACCGCTAGTCGTCCGCCACTTCGGTTATGCTCCCTGTTACAGCACCATCTCACAGATCATCACGCAGCCCCCACGAAGACGCTGCTTCGCCAGAGGTCACCACGCCGAGCCGCTACCTCTTCAAGTACTTGCAGATACCGCAGAGAGTTGACAAGCAGGGGTAAGTCAATTTCCGATTAACTTTTCTTCCGTCCCAGCATCAACAACTCCAGGGGGGATGCACCATGCTGACCCTGGCTCAGCTCCTTCATCCTCGTCGCCAAAAAGTGTAGTAAAGAGGCACTACACGTAGGTGAAATCAAAGTTGTTTATTAAGATCAAAACAACAGTTGCTCCCAGCTTGACGCCATTTGTGTCACCCACATTCCAACGCTGCCTTCAGGTGACAGCTCGGGCTAAACCATGGTGAGGAGTTAGGAGGGGGGAAAAGAGCAGGGTGGGAGAAACCATCAGATAAGTTACAACAAGTATCATAATCAAGTGCTCACTTGTAAGGACTGCATTTTCAATTACTTTCGCCCTGTTTAAGGTGCTTTGTATCTCTTTCACACACTTTTGCATACAATCACAGTTACAATGGCACCATTGCTTGGTGCACTCTGCAGGGAGAACAACAATTGGACTGTATTTTGAACACCTTTCGGACACACTGACAGACGTTGAACGAATCTCACACTTCCATCAGCCTAAACTCCAGAACTCTCCATTGTGGCCCAATATAAACAGCCACCTACAGCCTGGGCTTGCAGGGGTGCAAAAATCCCAGCATATAAAAATAAATCATAGCATTTAGAGTGCTGGCTCAGGGTGTCACAAATGACACATGACAACTAGGTCGGTCTGTATTATTACAATTTTCTTTTCTACTACTCGTAAATCCCTTTGTGAATAGCAAAAAACTGTAAACTTACACAAAAGTATAAGTTTATCTTTGTGAATCAGGCCCATTATGTTTAACTGACATGTTCACCTTACTATGAGGTGACTTTAACCTTTTGTTTTTCAGTGCATTTCAATGTTTTTATTTAATGCAAAGTAAGAAATGATTGTCATCCCTAACTATAATGGATCTTTAACCATTGTTTTTTCAATAAATGCCTATTTTTTTATAATGTAAAGCAAGAACTTACTATCATACCCAACCCTCCTTGGGTAGTGGCCAGGCCCTGTATAAACCCCTCACAGGTGATCAACAACCACCGTTCAAAGCCTTTGGCAGTGCATGGTATGATGTTGGACACATGGTCTGGTCTGCACCCAACACTCTGCATGCGACTGACCCCTCAAATGTGACTGACCCTCCACAGGCAGCCAGCCCATTGCAGTGCACCTCCTTTGCCCATGCGTGGTGTAGAGTTGGGCGCAGGGTCTGGTCGGAACCCACCCCATGGGTGCCTAATCCCCAGCAGCTGGCTAACGCCCCTCCTCCATGGACACCCACCCCATATTTTGTTTGTAATTCATTTTCCCAGTGCTGAGGGCATCCTGGAAGAATCTCATGGGTTTGTGGCGACCCAGCAATTTCTTTTTTAATTTTAATCCCAGGGGTCATCTCTCTCACCAGGAACAGTGGGTCAGGGTACGCCTTTATTGCTCCTATATATAGTATTTTTTAAACAATTTCAGGACACTTGGACCGAGTCACATTGTCCTGTAATGCAGTCATAACATTTCTTCTAAGGTTGCAGCCCGCTAATCAGGGAGCACTGATGGTAGAAAAAGCCTGCTCTGACAATCACAAGGCTTTAATATTTAAATTCCCGGTTCCGCACAGTGTCAGAGGGACTCTAAATACATCTTGTTGGATTCTTGTTGGATTTTGCCTTTCTCTTCCCTTTTTTGCTGATCTTGCTTTTGTTTGTCTTAGGACGCTTAATACTTTACCACTGCTAAACAGTGCTAAAGCACGTGTGCTCACTCCCTGAAAAATGGTAACCTTGGCTTACACCCAATTGGCGCATTTCATTTACTTATACGTCATTGGTAAAGTGGTTCTTGTGAATTAAATGCTACTAGTGAGACTGCAGTATTAATTTACCAACCACTTAAGTAGTCTGTCAAATATGCCGAAGTCCTTCCATTGCAGCTGGTGTGTACAGGTTTAATGTGCCATTTCAACCTGGAAAAATAAACCTTTGCCAGGCTTAAAACCATTCTTTTTAAAACATATAAGCCACCCCTAAGGTATGCTCTAAACTGCCCATAGGGCAGAGTGCAGTGTATTTGAAAGGTTGGACACATACATATAAAATCTTACACCTCTGGGTAATTAAAAACTCTTGAATTTGTTTTTGACTACTGCAAGGCCTACCTCTGATATAGGATAACATTGGGTTATTTTATCATATTTAATAAGTGATAACTTTCAATTGGGAGTAGGTAGTGCTAGAATTGGGGGTCTCTAGTTGGCGGAGGTGGGTACCTTTGACCAAATAGGGACCCTTACTTCTAGTCAGGGTAAAGGGGCACACACTGTGGATAACCCCTGCTCACCCCCTTGGTAGCTTGGCACGAGCAGAAAGGCTTATCCCCAAGGCAATGCGTAAAGTATTTTGCATCAACACCCACAATAACACTGTGACACACTAAAAAAGAACACCACACAGGTAGTTATAAAAAAGTATATGCTTTATCTGGCAATGAGGCAAGACCAAATATTAAAATGTAGGGCCAACATACACAATGGACTTCTGTTTTCATAGAAAAAGGAAAAATAGATTTCTTGTAATGTTCCTTCAGTTCTCTCAAGAGTAATCCCTGCTTCTGCTGACTAGCAGTTATGGGCCAAACAGTTCTGTCCTTGTGGGCGACTCTCAGGGATCTCACTCGCACACAGATCTACCCACAAGGCCCCTCAGTCTCTGATTACTCTCCCCTGTATCTCCTGCTGACCCCACAGTCAGCGATGGTTCCCTCTTGCCCCAAAAAATGCAGGCGTATGGTTGGATTACAATTTCAGGCGACTACGGCAATGAGGCAGCCCTCCGCACCCAACCTCCAGGCAAAGACACACAGCACGGCTCGGGACTACGCTCCGAGCGTTATCTGGGGGAAATGCGGCTTCTCTAGCAATCCTTGGTTCCCGGGGCAGCCTCCGGTGATACAGGCTTCTCCCTTGCAAGGTTCCCCGGCCTCTGGTGTCTGCCTGTTGTTCTTCCACGACAGCTGCTTCCTCGAGGGTGGCAGATGAGCGTTGGGCTTCCACGAGCGCTGGGCCAATCCCAGCGCAGCCTCACTGGACGAGCCCCCTCTGACGCAGCACCTTTTCCTAGCGCTGGGCCAATCCTAGCGTGGCTCACTGGGCGAGCCTCTAGCAGCAGACCAGTGGGAGCGCGGCTCCTCAGGCGAGCCTCCCGCTGCGGCCCATTCTCAGTGCGGCCTCTTTGGTGAAATAGGCGGCCCCATGGCTGATGGCAGTGAGGTTCCTCGGCTGTTCTTTGTCCCAGGCGGCAGCGGTGATGTGTAAACCGGCGATTTGGGGCGCGGCAGCCCCCTTCAAAGGACGTAGGTCACAAGCAGGCCGCTCACGATGGCACAAACTCGCTCAGGGGAATTACCGACACAGGAGGCCCAACAGTCCCACGGCCAGCAATAGTAGGGTGCGGATGAGCACACCAATCCTCCCACACGGCAGGCAGTCGGTAGCAAAGCACAGCTAGGTGAATAAGACGGTCCTTACACTGTCTAGGCTCTTCTTGGGAACTTTTTTAACCCTGTGTTCCAGGAACAGGAGGCCAGCTCTTCTCAGGCCCTTGGAGACTCTAAGCAGACACAGCACACAGCAAAGTCTTGATTGCAAGCAGGTTGAGGGGAGCATAGCGCACAGCAAAGTCCCCTTCTTCTCTCCTTTAGTTGAAGCAGCAAAACAACAGGTCAGCCCCAGAGCACACAGCAAGGGTAGTCTTCCGTAGTTTCTCCAGCTGTTCTTCCTCCGGCAGAGGTTCCTCTTGATTGTAGAAGTCTAATTTTCAAGGGGTCTCTGTTCTACTTTTATACCCCTAAAGTCTTTGTTCTTCATGTGTTGGGGGTTCTGGACCCAGTTCAAACCAGTCCTGGGAGCACTCTGCCAGTGCCCAACTTCTTCGTTTGAGACAGGGGGCCAGGGTCCTCAGACGCCCAGCAGGAGATGGAGCCAGTCCTTTGTGGAGGCAGGCACGGCCCACCTCAGCTACAGGGATTTTCCCACCCACCTCTCTAAATGCAGATGGTCCTATTCAGCCTAGGACTACACACCCAGACTCCTGGAGCCAAGACACCTCACCAGCCCCTGTCTCTCCCTACAGGCAGACAGTCAATCCACAAACAGGCAGAGACACACAGGAAGGTTTGAACAGAGAAACAGCAGCCTTCTAAAAGTGCAATTTCTAAACGCAGGATTTAAAAACCATCTTCACAAAAAGATGTGTTATTAAATTCTGAATTCAAGGCTACCAGACTCCATGTCTCCATCTTGTTCCTATGGGAAGATAGACTGGTATGATGGTACACAGCCTTCCCCATTCTATCGTATGGGCAAGATTGCCTCCCAATAGTGAAAAACGAAATTGCATGTATTTCACTATTAAGACATGTTACACATATCAGTACATGTCCTATCTTTCACCTGCACTGCACCCTGCCCAGGGGGGTACCCTGGGCCTACTATAGGGGTGTTCTATGTGCACAGAAAGGGAAGGGTAGGGCCTGGCAAGTGTGGGCACTTGCCAGGACGACATGGCAGTTCATAGACTGCACCCAGGCACTGCGGTAGCAGGCCTGAGAAACCATTTAAGGGCTACTCATGTGGGTGGCACAATCAGTGCTGCAGGCCCACGAGTAGCATTTGTCATCACCAGCCCTGGCACACTCAGTGCACTTTACTAGGGACTTCTTGGTGACACAAATATGCCAATCATGGATAACCAATCATAATAACAATTTACTTAGGGAGCACTTGCACTTTGACACTGAACAGCAGTGGCAAAGTGCCCCAAGCGTCTAAACCAGCAAGAGTGAAATCCAGCATAGCATCAAAAACACAATAGGCAGAGGCAAAAAAGTCAGGGGTAACCACGCCAAGGATGTCAGGTCTAACAGGTAGGAATATCGAATTTGGCATCTAAAGAATTGTAATGTAAATCTCTCTTTAAAGGTAAAGTCAGATTTTAAGTCACGATTCTGAAAATGTCACTTTTACAAAGTTTAGCAATTTGTACAAAAAGTCATGTGGTACTCATTCAGGCCCAGAGGAGTCATCTATAGGTATGAGGGCACTCTAATACACTTAATCTCATTCAATTCAAACTTAATTATATAGAAACATTACTATAAACACTAATGACTAATGTGCAGGACAAAGTAAGAATTTCCATCATGCATGTATTGTATTCATACATTTAAAACAAGGTGTGCAAATGTGAATAGGTAGTGCAGACAATGCAGTGCTCACAAGGTGGTGATTATAACAACTTTAAATACAACAAATACACTATACAATCCCGAATGGTTGTGTAATCTTCTAACTGTTGAGGAGAAATTTACCACCCTGCTTGTGTAGTTTCTTTGAATTATTTTGTGGTTAGTGCTGACACGTTCCGCTGAGCACACGGAGAAGAAAAATCTCTGCACGCTCCTCCACAGAGCAGAGTTGGCCAGGCCCCGGCTCCACCCCATATTAAGATTTCTTGCGAGAAATGCGCGGACACGCACTCATGCACAGTTTTCTCAAGCATTACTGGTATGGCGAGGAAGAGGAGGAGGGCAGCCCGGGGACGCTGTAGTAAAGAGGTCAGTGGTTTTAAATTTATTTTTTATTAATGTTAACTTACTTCTTAATATGGGTGGAGTCGAGTGGCATAGCGGAGCTCCACAGAGTTCTACAGAGTTTGTTTGCAACTCCGTGGACCTCCCCTTAGCACTGCTATGCCCACTACACCCAGGGTTAGTTGACATATACAATTAACATCAAGGGATTGTGAAATCCTGGGTACATCATTAGGCTTAATTGAACTTATTAGATTACACAACCATGAATGAGATAAAGGGGCTGATTAGGAGTTTGACAGTGCGGCGGCAGAACCCCTCTGCCGCCGCACTCGCAAACCAGTGTGAGAACCACGCCACATAATTACTTTTTTTGTCATTGGCGGGCTATTCCTTTGGCGTTCCCACAGTGGTGCCTATAAAATACACCACCACAATGGGAATGTCAAAAAAAAATTCCAGCACTGCATGGACTACAAACTTCATGTGCTGAAACTTCTGTGGATGCACACAGGGGGGCGCATGTTATGCCCCCTTCTGTGCATTCACAGGGCATGAGGCATAGGGGGATTTTGTGGAGGAGAAACTGCCATGAAAACCCTGGTGGAGAGGAGACTCGTAATATGCTTGGCTGGATCGGATGCCTCTTGACCTCCGCACCACCGCCCCTTACGGAGTTGGCAGTCCCAGGGTGGCTCGACCGCTAGGGTTGTAATGTGACGCAGCCCCACCACAAGTCTGCAGGTCCAATGAACACTAGACTCGTAATTAAACCCTAAATGTATTAGACGCCCTCATACCTATGGATGCACCCTCTTGACCTTAATAAATCCCATGTGACTTTTCGTAGAAATTGATAGACATATGTCTATGTGTCCCATGGGCATATAGAGTTTTCATTGTTACTGATACTACATTTAGAAAGTTGGCATTTTCTATGTCATGTATCCTGGGTCACATGACTAGGTGTATCAGGCAGTGAGTCTTTGTACATTACTCTGAGACAGTGAGACAAAGGGGGAGCACGATGGGCCATCTCTGACTTGATTCAGGGGAGGAGCTTTAGCCTACCATACTTGCACATCGCAAAGCCTCTGCTCAGCATACTCACAAAGTGTTTGACACTAGTCTTTTGTTAGGAAGACAGGGAATTGAAAAATCCTCTGGGGGTGGATACCTCTACAACCTTATACTACTTCAAAGATGGTACCAAGTATTTATATTCGACCCTTAGGTCCAACTCTTCAGTCCACCTCTGGACCTGTGGATGACTCACAAGGACAGCTGTGCTGCTCTTGTGAAAGAAGAACTGATAATCTGCTGTGCTGCTTCCTGAGTGAAAAGGACTGGACCTGCATCTTGAGCCAAGGACCACTACAGTGACTCTAAGGGCTAGTAGGCTGGCCTCCTGAACATGGGGACATAAAAGGTTCCAACCACCTGGAAAACAGCAGCTGGACTCTGTCTTGCCCTCCCCCAAGCAGTGCCACTCCAGTCCCGGGTTTTTGGAAGTGGGCCTGAATATGCTCTGCCAACCCAGTTGTGGTCTTTTGGGCAGCACTGATGCAGCATGACACATCTCCTTGTAGCTTCATATTGGAACCGTCACTGTACACTGCATCCCATATGCAGGACCTTGCATTGTTGCCCACAGCTCCTTGTAATCACAGCTGCATGATGCATCCCTGATGCAGGAATTTGCATCGCAGACTCTCTTCGACAGCATCGTCAATGACGATGCAGTACCACGGAATCGCATCACCGTTGATGGCTACATCTGGAAAGGGGAGACCACTCGGTCCCCCCGAACGTATGGATGGGTGCCCCGATCCCCCGGGAAACTATTGTGGGCGGGGGGCGTGTCCGGGCTGGTATGCCCGAAGCGGCGTGGCCGGAACACGCTCCTCCCGCTCAAAAGGGGTTGTCCTAAACACCCGCCCGGAAGTCCGTGCACTGATGGGCGTGCTTGAGGCGGGGCCCCGTCCTCCCGCAGCTGGATAAGTAGTGCGGGAATCCAACGAAGCTTCCTCTTGTTCCTGTGCTCTGAAGGCTGCACCACTCGTCGCTCCTGAGCCCTCAAGGGAACAAGCTGCACTTTTTTGATGGCATGGCCAGAAGACTTTAGGGACCGCTCAGTGGTGTTTTGGTCAGATAACATGACAGTGGTCGAGTGCATTAATCAGCAGGCAGCACGCTGCAAATGGATCTTACGACTGTTGAAAGAGATTGTATTGCGATGTATGAGATTGAACGTACAGTTCAGGGCAAAACATGAGCCGGGTGTACTGAATAATGCAGCTGATGCACTCTCTCGTTCAAAAATGCAGGCTTTCAGGGATTATCTACCCACAGCGGAGCTAGTGGCGGCACCTTTCCACGAAGCACTATGGCAGATCGGTGCCCCGGACTACAAAACCACGTGGCAGCCAGTTTAGCGCCCAGGACGAGGAAAGCTTATGAAGGGGCGTTCCGTTCGTACTGCACCTTTCTGGGGCCAGTAGGGGAGCATAGATGGGGGCGGGAGGAGTCCTTGCTCCAGTTTTTGGTGGCACTTCAGAAGGAAGGCCGGTCGGCGGCAACCGCCAATAGGTACAAGGCCGCCATATCATTTATGGCACAGCTCCATGGGTTAAGGGACCCGACGGACTCCTTCTTAGTCAGGAAAGCCCTCCACGGCTGGCGGCGCCTGGAGGGTCGCAGACAGGATAACAGGCACCCGATTGGGTTTGATAAATTGACCACCTTACTGGCGAAACTGGACGAGACATGCTCCTCGCCCAGCGAGGTAATACTATTCCGAGCAGCATTCGCATTGGCATTCTATGGGGCCCTGCGGGTGAGTGAACTTGTGGCAGGGAATAGGAAAGATGTCAAAGGGGGTCTACGCAGGGATCACGTCCAAATAAGGGGGGGATTCTCTGCTGATCTCGATAGCCAGGTCAAAGACGGACCAGGAGGCCATGGGGAATAGCGTAGTATTGCAGCGCGCTCGGGGGAATCCCGGTTGTCCAGTGAGGCATGTGGAGGCCTACCTGAAACAGAGGTTGACAACATGGGGGGGGGGGCCTGCTTAGACATATGGACGGCACCCCTTTGACAAGATTTAAATTTCAGAGGGTGCTGGCAATTACGATTGCCGCAGCGGGCTTGAACCTGTGTGATTTTGGGACCCATTCATTCAGAATAGGGGCCGCTACGGAGGCTACGGCTCGGGTCTGCAGGCGGATGAGGTGAAACAATTAGGCCGTTGGTCCTCGAATTGTTTCAAGAGATATGTGCGACTGCACATGTTGTAAAAGACTGATGAAAATGCACTCACGCTTGTTGTCTTTTGTTTGGATTTCAGTTTCACGAGCCTGTGACGCGGGGCGGAAATTGGGATCGGCCCAGCATCAGCTGACCGGCGGGAAGGGATCACCGAATGGAGATCAAGTGGTCTGGGTCGTGGGCCACTCATACGTGAGGCGTGCCGGGGACATATTCAAAGCAGGTGTGCGATCCACATATCTGAGGAATATGGGTTCAGAGTGACCTTCCATGGGAAGGGCGGCCTCTGTATTGACCGAGTGCAAAATTTTGTGGAGGAACTCTTAGGGCGGCACAGGTCACCGCCATCTGTAGTCATAGTGCACGTGGGGGGCAATGACTTGGTGAGACTGGGAAGATGGGTGTTAGTTGAGTACATACTGTCTGTAGTTAGCTGGTTAGCCAAAAGGCCCCCGGGTGTACGATAGCCTGGTCCCACATGATTCCCAGGAGAATATGGCGGGGGGGTTTGTCTATGACAGCGTTGAACCACTCGGTAAAGAGGGTCAACAACAAAATAGAGAAACTGTTTCGCTCAGCTCATCTCCAAAGCATTTCGCATGGGTGTATCAGGGGCGATCACTGTTATTTGAATGATGGAGGTGTGGGGGGGCCAGATAGTCGGTCAACTATCTGGCCTGTGGCGGTAAGGTCATGATCGGTGAGCAGTGATTTCAAGGTCCCTAGGGGGGGCGCCACCCATTATGGATGGGAGCGCCCGGGGGGAGGCGGCACCCACTATGGATGGGTCACCCAGGGGGAGACGGCCATAGGCCCCTCCCAGGGTGAGACGGCTATATGCCCCTCCCATGAATTTCCCGGGGGCCGGATATCCACTCCGGCGGAAGAGAGTGTGGGGAAGGGGGGAGTCCACGCTGTCCTTCTTACGGATACCTCGCACACAAACTCAGACGACCTTAAGATGGCGCCGAGTGAAAGGGGGCCCCCACGACAAAGGAAGTTACAGTTGGCTGCTTGGGTAAAGTCCTCTGCGCATGCGCCACTCACACCGTGAGGGCGGGAAGTTGGTGATAGGGATCTGACACCGGTTAAGACCTTGCCGTTGGCCCTTAATGTTAGGTTGTACAAATTCAAAGATGTAATGTACTTATCAGGATGCTAGACTCGGCTAGGAAACCTTTGTATTAGAGATTTGTTAAGGTTAGCCTGGAAAACCTGTCTTCATCAAGATGTAATTAAAGTTGAATTTGTACATAATTCATGAAACGTTTTAATTTAAAGTTTTAAATTTTGTTTCATATTTTAATAAATACGGCCGGGGGGGGTCGTGAGGCCCCCCCGCCTTCCAAAAGTTCAAATCTGTGTCTGTTTCCTCCCATGGGGAATTGGTGTTGAGAGGGGTGGTTGGCATCCCGACCCATAAGACCTGTTGCTGTGCGATGCATCTCTGCCACAGGACCTTACATAACCTCCTGCAGCCCTTCGGATTTACCACTGCGTGACTTGACGCAGGATCTTGCAACGCTCTGCAACCAGAATTTAATGTACTTTGTTCAGCGGATCTAACTAGGTCTCTGTATCTGGCTCATTTTTCATCCTGGTTGGCCTTTGTCCCATCTGGCGCAACCAGATAACCACAATTGGCGCTTGGTACTTTTGGGCTCTATTTTCACTTAGATCTTTAAATTTGTATATCTCCAGTTCTAATGATTAGATTCCCGTTCTTTTTTGTGAAAAAATGAATTAAATTTGACACTATTTTTCCAGGTTGGTGTGGGATTTTTCTTGTGTTGTGTTATCACTTTATTACTGTTTGTGTGCTGCATAAATACTTTGCCCATTGCCTCTAAGTTAAGCCTTGCTGCTTTTGTGCCAAGCTACCAGAGAGTTAAGCGCAGGTTAATTTGGGGTTTGCTTTTGATTTCACTCTGACAGGAATTGTGGTTGCCACTTGAGGAGGGTTTCACCCCCTTGAAGAGTAACCCAATTCCCTGCACATCTCTATTTTGTTTAACCTTAATTTCTCAAAAACGGCGGAACGCCACAGAAAGTCTGACTCCCATAGGAATAGCATTTTTACTTTGCTAATAACTTCTTCATAAAACTTTCAAAAAAGTTTCAGCCACTTCAGCTGATTCCTAGACAGTTTTGGGGTGATACATTAAGCGGAAAGTGAGAAAAAGTGGGATCCCAGAAACACTTTCTCCCAATACAGTTTTCACAGGGAAACCTAGAGAACAACACTGCAAAAATGGTTAAACAGAATTTTAACAATTTTGCAGAAAGGTAGATATTTATGCCAATAAGTGGGCTTTTCGTGAATTGGTTTTATTCTGTTAAGCCATTTTTGGAATCACCCCCCTGATGGGGGCAGTTGTTTCTTGGAACACACCGCTAGATTGCCAGCAAGAGGGGAATAATGCTAGTAATTAATTAGGGATTGTAACTTGCAGTGTGTTTCTAGAGCCTGTTTCTTAGTGCTTGATTTTTGGTATTGTGTGCATGTTTTGAAATATAATAGTTTTGACTGGGAGCTCAGGACTACAATTCCTAGAATGCAAAGGGTGCAGTGTAGAGTAGATGAGACACCTTTGACCACGGGTAAAGTCTTGAGGCAGGATATGTGTAACCCAAGTTTAGCCAATCAGACCTGCAATGTTGTTTTTCAAAAGTGGGAGGAAGTGTTTTGTTTCCTTGGAATTTACGGGTTCAGTTTCAACTGGCTTTTTTTTAATGAGAGGCACTTCTTTGGCTCTTTCCTTTCTCCTGTTAGTTGTGTGGAGCAAATGTTTTTGTTTCTTTGTTATTATATGTTTTGCTTTGTTGGAATTCTGCCACAGTAACGTGATATGTTGTGACTTATTTTTTGTTTAGCTCTGATTCCCTTGTGGACTTGGGTAATGCACTTGTTGGCGAAGCATGCCTTTCTTGGGGGCACCTGCCATGTTTGCTTTCCTGCAAATGCGCAGAGAAACGTTCACACTGCGTTTAAATTTGATAAATGCTTTTGTTTATATTTGCCATGGTTTACTGCAATGCTGTCAGCACTTATGATGGAATAGATCTGAATTTACAGTTTAAATATCTGCATCCTTCCTTTCATGTTGGTTGTATTTTTTTGTACTCCTGTTTCTCTTTGCGTGATTTATGGTAGTAACTTCACAGTGTTTTTTTTTTGTGACCCTAACCCTCGGGTAGGTCACTTCCCCACCGCTGCTGCTTCGCCTGCCAGTCTTCTTGCCTCCTGCTCCCCCCTCCAGATCGGCGCTCTCCTACCCTGTTCGAGTGCCGCCTGGACTGCGTGCGCCTGGACTGAGTGCCCCCGTGTGCCTGCCTGCCCCATTCTCTTTTTCTGTACCCCCGCCTGGACTGCCTGAGTGCCCATGTGCCTGCCTGTCCCATTCTCTATTTTGTACCCCTGAGTGACTTGCTACGCCCGCCGGGCTCCTCAGCCCCGTTTTTCCACCCGCTGCCTCCAGTGCAGCCCTGCCCCCCCACACCCATTGGATGCCTCCCAGCTGACCCCTCCTCCCCTCTTATGACGCCCCCGGAGCGTCCGCGCCTGGACCACGCCCAGCGCCAGGACCCCTGGCCCCCGAGAACGCCAGCCCACACGACGGACTTATGACCCCACCACCCTCAACGCACTCAACGCTGGCCGGAACCCCGCCTGCTACCGAGCCACCCCGAAATGCACCCACGGACCCTTCGCCTGCCAAGCCTGTGATTCACCTGCCTCTGGACCTGCACCGCCCCCGCCAAGCCAGACACCAGCAACAACCACCTCAAGTGCATCCTGCTCAACACCCGCTCTGTCCACAGGCACGCCGTGGAACTCTGGAACCTGCTCGACGCGACAGCACCAGACGTCGCCTTCCTCACTGAAACCTGGATAAACGCCGCCTCAGCACCCGACATCGCCGTAGCCATACCGGACGGATACAAGATCACCCGGAGGGACCGCGTCAACCAGACGGGAGGAGGCATCGCCATCGTACACAAGAACACCATCCGCATCTCGACCAACTCCGACGAAACCTTCACCGCCGCCGAACACCTCCACTTTCAGATACACACCGACCCCAAGACCACCCTCCGAGGCACCCTCATCTACAGACCCCCGGGACCACGCACACAATTCAGCGAAGACATCGCAGACTTCATCAACCCGCACGCCCTTCCCTCCGTCAACTACATCCTCCTAGGAGACCTCAACTTCCACCTGGAGAACAACAATGACAGAAACACCACCACCCTGCTGTACAACCTCGCCAACCTCGGACTCAAGCAACTGGTGAACACCCCCACCCACTACGCCGGCCACGCGCTTGACACCATCTTCTCATCCAGCAAGCACATCTCCTTCAGCCACTCCACCGGACTCCACTGGACCGACCACAGCTGCGTCCACTTCAGCTTCAGAAGAAGCCGGAGCTGGAGCAAGATCACCGCCGAGCAGCTCACCGCCTCCCTCAGCCAGAACACTCCCACCAGCACCATGGACCCCAACGAAGCAGCCAGCAACCTCACCAAGTGGCTGACCACCTGCGCCGATGACCTTGCACCACTAAAGAACCCTTCCAGCAAACCCGGCAGCAAGAAAACCCCCTGGTTCACTGACGAACTCAAGGACTCCAAGAAGAACTGCCGCACCCTCGAGAAAGCCTGGCGGCTCGACCAGATCACAGACAACAGGACCGCCCTCATGCCCGCCACCCGCAAACAACATCAGCTGATCCGCACCACCAAGAAGACGGCACTCAAAGAACGACTGGACAACAACGCCCACGACAGCAAGGAATTCTTCAGCATCGTCAAAGAGTTCTCCAATGCCAGCGCCAGAAACAACAACATCACTCCCTCGCAAGACCTCTGCAACTCACTCGCCTCGTTCTTCCACTGCAAGATCGCCGACATTCACAACAGCTTCGACGCACAGACCACGCACCCTACCACCGAACTAATTTCCGCCACCACCACCCTCTGCAACTGGACCCCGATCAGCACCGAAGACACCACCCGCACGATGAACTCCATCCACTCCGGATCACCAACCGACCCCTGCCCACACCACGTCTTCAACAAAGCCGACGCCATCATCGCACCCCATCTCCGAGACATCATCAACACCTCCTTCCACACCGCCACCTTCCCGGAAAGCTGGAAGCACGCCGAGCTTACCGCCCTCCTGAAGAAACCAACGGCGGACCCCACCGACCTCAAGAACTACCGTCCCATCTAGCTCCTTCCTTTTCCTGACAAAGTCATCGAGAAGACCGTCAACAGACAGCTGGCCGCCTTCCTCGAGACGAACGGATCCCTCGACCCCTCGCAGTCCGGGTTTCGGGCCAACCACAGCACCGAGACTGCCCTGATCGCAGCCACCGACGACATCAGAGCCCTGATTGACAACGGGGAAACAGCGGCCCTCATCCTCCTGGACCTCTCTGCGGCGTTCGATACTGTCTGCCACCGCACCCTAGTGCAGCGCTTCAGCAACATCGGAATCCAAGAGAAAGCACTGGAGTGGATCATCTCGTTCCTCTACGGAAGAACCTAGAGAGTCCGCCTCCCCCCCGTTCAGATCCGAGGCCACCGAAGTCATCTGCGGCGTACCACAGGGATCCTCACTCAGCCCATTTCTCTTCAACGTCTACATGAGCCCCCTCGCAGTCATCGCACGCCAACACAACCTCAACATCATCTCCTACGCCGTCAACACCCAACTGATCCTTTCCCTCACCAACGACCCCGCCACCGCCAGAGCCAGCCTACACGAAGGGATGAAAGACGTCACCGACTGAATGAAGAACAGCTGCCTGAAACTGAACTCAGACAAGACGGAAGTCCTCATCCTGGGATCATCACCCTCCACCTGGGATGACTCCTGGTGGCCCATTGCCCTGGGCACCGCTCCCAAGCCAACGGACCACACACGCAACCTGGGCTTCATCCTGGACTCCTCCCTCTCGATGACTAGACAAGTCAACACCGTTTCCTCATCATGCTTCAACACCCTGCGCATGCTGCGCAAGATCTTCAGATGGATCCCCACAGAAACCAGGAAGAACGTGACCCAGGCACTCGTCACCAGCCGACTGGACTACGGGAACACCCTCTACGCCGGAACCACAGCCAAACTTCAAAAAAGACTCCAACGCATCCAGAACGCCTCCGCACGACTCATCCTGGACATCCATTGACAAAGCCACATCACTGGACACCTGAGAGACCTGCACTGGCTCCCCGTCAGCAAAAGAATCATGTTCAGACTACTCACCCAGGCACACAAGGCTCTCCACGACCTGGGCCCCAAGTACCTCAACGACCGCATGACCTTCTATACACCCACCCGCCAGCTATGATCGACCAGCCACGCCCTCGCCACCGTACCACGCATCCGCAGAGCCACCGCCGGAGGAAGATCCTTCTCCTACCTGGCAGCCAAGACTTGGAACTCCCTCCCCACCAACCTTCTGCGAACCCAAGACCATCTCACCTTCAGGAAGCAGCTCAAGACCTGGCTGTTTGAGCAGTAACATACCCCTCTCCCCCAGAGCCTTGAGACCCTCCCGGTGAGTAGCGCGCTTTACAAATGCCGTGCTTGATTGATTGATTGATTGATTTGTTCTCTGCACTGCTTTGTGGGGAATGGTTATTTGTGTGTTATGGCACTTTGTGTATGCTATTTTTCAAGTGACTGAACCATTATTCAATATGTATTTGTTATTCCACTGAAAGTATTAAATGTCTACCATTTTGAGTTTGTCATCTAACGTGTAGGCTGAAGTATTACATTTTTCATGTTTTCCTATGTGCTTGTATTAGTCATTTGTTTTTTTACATAAGTCATTTCTTGTTTTTATTTTGTTTTTTTCTCTTGCTTTGAAACTGTTTAGTTAACCATGACTTCATTGTGCTTTATTATGTTAACGGTTTATTTTGGTATCATTATTTAAATTAGTAAATTTAATGTTTCTTTCTTTTTTATTGTGAGGAACGCGTTGATTTCCTTGGTGGCAAATCCTGCTTGCAGTTTCAGTTTTGGATCTGCAGTTTGTGTAGCTGCCTGTGTTTAATCAGAAAATTGTCTTGTAATGTTTACTTCAAATGAGTCTCCTAGTCCTGCTTGAACGTTTGTTTCAAATGTTGTAATCCTTTCTGCATGTTAAGCTTAATTTATATTGTGTTCCACATTGGGATTTCTGAAACATCTCTCAAGTCAAGTCAAGTTAAAATTTGTATAGCGCACTACTCATCCAGAGGGTCTCAAGGCGCTTGAGGGAGGGGGGTGCGTTACTTATCGAATATCCAGGTTTTGAGTTGTTTTCTGAAGGAGAGGTGGTTCTGTGTAAGGCGGAGGTGGGTGGGGAGAGAATTCCAGGTTTTGGCCGCTAAGTAGGAGAAGGATCTTCCCCCATGGTGGATCTTTGGATGCATGGAATTGCGGCGAGGGCTTGATTGGACGATCGTAGTTGGAGGGTGGGGGTGTAAAAGGTCAGGCGCGTGTTGAGGTATTTGGGTCCTAGGTCGTAGTGGGCTTTGTGTGCATGGGTGAGGAGGCGGAATGTTATTCTCTTGTTGACGGGGAGCCAGTGGAGGTCTCTCAGGTGACCGGAAATGTGAGCTTGAGGGGAATGTCAAGGATGAGTCTGGATGCGTTGGAGTTTTTTCTGTAATTTGGCTGAGGTTCCGGCGTAAAGGGTGTTTCCGTAGTCCAGTCGGCTTGTGACTAGTGCATGGGTGACCGACTTTCTTGTTTCGGTGGGGATCCAACGGAAGATTTTTTTGAGCATACGTAGGATGTTGAAGCATGATGATGATATGGCGTTGACTTGTCTGGTCATTGAGAGGAGGAGTCCAGGATGAAGCCCAGGTTACATGCGTGGTTCATTGGTTTGGGTGCGATGCCCAAGGCCGGTGGCCACCAAGAGTCGTCCCAAGCGGAGGGGGATGATCCTAAGATGAGGGCTTCCGTTTTGTCCGAGTTCAGTTTTAAACTGCTGTTCTTCATCCATTCGGCTACTTCTTTCATCCCTTCGTGTAGGTTGGTTTTGGCGGTGTTTGGGTCTTTGGTGAGGGAGAGGATCAGCTGGGTGTCGTCTGCGTAGGAGATGATGTTGAGGTTGTGTTGGAGCGCGATGGATGCTAGGGGACTCATGTATACGTTGAAGAGGGTGGGACTGAGTGATGATCCTTGTGGTACGCCGCAAATGACTTCAGTGGCTTCCAATTTGAAAGGGGGGAGGCGGACTCTCTAGGTTCTTCCGGCGAGGAACAAGATGATCCAGTCCAATGCTTTTCTTTGTATTCTGACGTTGCTGAGGCGTTGTATAAGGGTGCTATGACCGACTGTGTCGAAGGCTGCGGAGAGGTCCAGTAGGATGAGGGCAGCTGTTTCTCCGTTGTCCAGTAGAGTTCGAATGTCGTCCGTTGCTGCGATGAGGGTGGTCTTGGTGCTGTGTTTGGCTCTGAAGCCGGATTGTGATGGGTCGAGGGAGCCATTGGATTCGAGGAAGGCGGCGAGTTGACTGTTGACGGTTTTCTCAATGGCTTTGGCAGGGAATGGGAGGAGCGAAATGGGGCAGTAGTTTTTTAGTTCGGTGGGGTCTGCTGTGGGTTTCTTCAGGAGGGCGCTGAGTTCGGCATGTTTCCAGCTTTCCGGTAAGGTAGCGGAGTTGAGGGAGCAGTTGATAACATCACGGAGATGGGGTGCGATAATGGAGTCTGCTTTGTTAAAAATGTGGTGGGGACATGGGTCGGTTGGCGATCCGGAGTGGATGGAGTTCATCAAGCGGATGGTGTCTTCAGTGGTGATTGGGTTCCAGGCGCAAAGGTTGTTGGAAGGGGGTTTTGGTTCGGAGGTGGGTGGGGTGGACTGGTCGCCAAAGCTGTTATGTATGTCAGCGATTTTGTTGTGGAAGAACGAGGCTAGAGAGTCGCAGAGGTCTTGAGAGGGAGTGATGTCGTTGGTGCCGGCAGTGGGGTTGGTAAATTCTTTGACGATGTTGAATAGTTCCTTGCTGTTGTGGGGGTTGTTGTCGAGTCGGTCCTTGAATGCTGATTTCTTGGTGGATCGGATCAGCTGGTGATGTTTGCGGGTGGCGTTCTTGAAGGTGGCCAAGTTGTCCGTGGTTGGGTTTTTTCGCCAGGTTTTCTCGAGGGTGCGACAAATCTTCTTGGATTTCTTAAGGTTGTCATTGAACCAGGGGGCTTTTTTGCTACCTTGCTTGATTTGATGGTTTTTCAAGGGTGCTAATTCGTTAGCGCTATGGGTGATCCATTGTGTGAGGTTGATGGCTGCTTGATTTGGGTCCAATGATTTGGCAGGAGGGTTTTGGTAAAGTGATGTGAAGAGCTGGTCGGTGGTAATTTTGTTCCAGTTTCTGTGGGGGATTGGTTGTGGGTGGTTGTGGGTTGTGGTCTTTTTGTAATTGAATTGAACGCAGCTGTGGTCCGTCCAATGGAGTTCTGTGGCGTGGTTGAAGGAGACGTGCTTGCTGGAGGAGAAGATTGGGTCGAGCGTGTGCCCGGCGTAGTGGGTGGGGGTGTCTACAAGTTGTTTGAGTCCTAGATTGGCGAGGTTGTCCAGAAGGGAGGTGGTGTTGCTGTTGTTGTTCTTTTCCAGGTGGAAGTTGAGGTCTCCTAGTAGAATATAGTCCTCGGAGGGGAGGGCGTGTGGGCTGATGAAGTCGGCGATGTCTTCGCTGAATTGTGTGCGGGGTTCCAGGGGTCTGTAAATGAGGGTACCTCTGAGTGTGGTCTTAGGGTCGGTGTGGATCTGGAAGTGAAGGTGTTCGGCGGTTGCGAGGTTGTCGTCGGAACTGGTCATGATGCGGATGGTGTTCTTATGGACGATGGCGATGCCACCTCCTGTTTGGTTGATGCGGTCCTTTCGGATGATCTTGTAGTCATCAGGGATGGCTATGGCGATGTCGGGCGCTTATGAAGCGTTCATCCAGGTTTCTGTAAGAAAGGCGACGCCCGGCGTTGTGGTGTCTAGTAAGTTCCATAGTTCAATGGCGTGTTTGTGGACCGAGCGGGTATTGAGCAGGATACACTTCAGGTGGTTAGTGTCGGAGCTCTGTTTGGAGTTTGTGGGTTTGGCGAGGGTCCTGATGCAGTCGAACTTGCAGGAGTGGCAGGTGAAGGGTCCATGGGTGTGTCCCGGGGTGGCTTGGTAGCAGTCTGGCAGACGGCCGGAGTTGAGTGCTGAGAGGGTAGCGGTGTCGTACGTAATGCGGGTGGAGTGGATTTTGCGGGGACCAGGGGGTCTGGCGCTGGGCGCGGTCCAGGCGCGGACGGGCGTAGACGGGCTTACCTTTGGCGCGCATGGGGCGCGACCGCTGCGCGTGGACGCTGCACGTCTGTTGCTCTGACATATGTAGATAGTGGAGGGGGGCGGAGCGAGGGAGGAGCAGCTGGGAGGCGGGAGCGGGGTGGAGAGACGGGCTATGAGGCACAACAACAACAAAATGGCAGCAAAAACAAAAGTGAAACAGGGCGAGGTTGGGGCACAGTCTGTGATGTCGCTAAGATATGGGCAGAGGCACCGGCACAATCGGGCACAAATGATTTATCAAGCAATGCGAGCAGTGCAATACAATGTAGCTCTACGATACCAGTCAGCTCCAAATGATAATGCAGGCAATGAGAGCAATGCAAAACAATACAGCGCTACAATACCACAAATAATAATGCCAGCAATGCGAGCGATGCGCAAATTAATTATTAGCAGCAGTGAGCACAGTGAGCGGAATAGCGCTACGATACCAAGAGCCAGGGAGCGTGGGGAGCGACCGCTTCTGAGTGAGTCAGGACGGTCACAGCGCAGAAACAGACGGGACGATCTATATCTATCTGTGGGAGGGAGGAGCAGCTGGGAGGCGGGAGCAGGGTGGAGAGACGGGCTATGAGGCACAACAACAACAAAATGGCAGCAAAAACAAAAGTGAAACAGGGCAAGGTTGGGGCACAGTCTGTGATGTCGCTAAGAAATGGGCAGAGGCCCCGGCACAATCGGGCACAAATGATTTATCAAGCAATGCGAGCAGTGCAATACAATGTAGCTCTACGATACCAGTCAGCTCCAAATGATAATGCAGGCAATGAGAGCAATGCAAAACAATATAGCGCTACAATACCACAAATAATAATGCCAGCAATGCGAGTGATGCGCAAATTAATTATTAGCAGCAGTGAGCACAGTGAGCGGAATAGCGCTACGATACCAAGAGCCAGGGAGCGTGGGGAGCGACCACATACACATACATTCTTTGAATGTATGTGTATTTTCTTTCTTTCCTTTCTCGTCGAATATCTTTGGGGCCTGCTACTAATGGCAAGTGAGAGGTATATAGGTATCTTTTTGTAGTAGAACATTTATTGTGTGGTTGTATTGAGAGTTCCTTTTTCAATCTTTAGATTTCAGTAGCCAAACTTAGGGGCCCATTAGGATGGCGGGCGGATTGCCCCCGCCAGGCTGGCGGTAGCCACCGCCGGCCTGGTGGGGGCAATCCACCGCCATCCTCACCTAAATGACCCCCACCATATTAGGATGGCGGGGGAACCTGGTGGACGGAAAGACTGTCCGCCGCTTTTCCGCCCGGGTCGAAAAAGGTTTAATATGGTGGCGGTGTCTATCAGACACCGCTATCCATATTAACATGGGCCTCTTTAGATGCCTTTCTGTGGCGGCCATGCCGCCACGGAAAGGCATGCAGTCTTCACTTTAGGGGCCCCCATGTGGGCCCCCAGAGTGAAGGAGAGGTGGGGGGTGCACACGGGGGGTACCTGTGGTACCCCCTTGCATTTGCATAAACAAAGCGGCAGGCATCGCGTGGTGACTGCCGCTTTGTGTATGCAAATGCATACGTGCATTTTTAGCATTGTGGCGGGCGGTGCTGAGAGCACTGCCCCCACAATGCTAAAAATGCAGGATGCGCCCGCCACTGTGGCGGGCACATTCTAATGCCCCCCACGGGACCCCCGCCCTTATGACGGGCAGTCCAAATCACCGATAGGATGGCGGGCGGACTAAGTCCGCCCGCCATCCTAATGACCCCCTTAGTGTTTGATACAGACACTGATTTTTGAGTTCTAATTTGACAGAGTGTTGTCTACTGTCAGTTTTTTTACAGTGGTATTAGTAAGCATTATGGCTGCTCACAGGCTGTCCACAAAGCAGGATGTTGATTTGCTTTTTGAACATGACTCTGAGACTGGCTTCGCATATGAGGCCAATTGAAAAATTTGTAATGTACTGAGAGGAGTAGTCTGATGACAAATCCACTAGTAACACAAATGAAGTGCCTCATTTAGAGGAGAACATTTTCATGTCTGTTGTGCATCATGAGCAATATGTATTGCAGTCAGGGTATGCAAGGCTTTCCACTGGCAGTGCTGAACCCTGAGTTGCCACTAACATGGTGCAGACTGTTTGCTTGCCTTTAGTGGTGTTTCAGGGTGTGGAGTTAATACAGACAACTTTTTGTGCCTTTCAATCAATTTCAACTCGTTATTGATGGTGTGCTTTTCAACAATATTTTTGAGAAGACCAACTTATTTTGCGGGACAACAGTGCTACACTTAAACCCCCTCTAGAGCCACTTGGTGGACTCCCACAAATCTCCAGGGGATGAAGGAGTTCTGGTGTTTAACTTTTTTGATGGGATTGCTAATGAAGCCATCGTTGTCTTTAAATTGGTCTACTGGTCTCTTGATTGCAACTGCTATTTTTCCAGCGACCATGAGCAGAGATCGGTATATGCTTTTACTGTAGATGTTTCCTTTTGGGGATAGTGCTACGCGTTGACACAAGATTTCCCTGGTTGTGACTGCCTCTTAAAAATTCGGACTGTATATGACCATTAGTTGATTGTTTTTCATAGATCTATACTTCAGGTCAACATATATCTGTGGACGAGTATCTGGTCCTGTTCAAGGGTTGTTTGGTTTTTAGAGAGTACATACCCAGCAGGAGAGCACATTATAGTATTATGCTGTACATGTTGTGTGAAAGTGCAATTGGGTATGTATATATTTTTCGGGTGTTCACTGTTAGGAACTCTTTAAATGATCACCATGGTGGTCCATCCACTTTTGGAGCTAGTGAAAAGAGGTTGCGGATGCCAGCACACTTATTTGCAAACATCGTCATTCATACATTGAAAAATTCAACTTAGAAGTGCAGTTATTTAAATAATTGTACAAAGTGGGTGCTGAGGCTCACAGCAGAATCCACCTTAACTGTAAAAGTTACCCATAATAGATTATATGTAAGAAACGTCAATGGAAACAGAGCAGTGCCTTGCTTAGCAATGAACTACTTGCTTTTAGATTTTCAGACAGAACACATGTCCACATGCTCACAACTATTCACAATGAAAGTCCTTCCCCTGTGACTGTTTGGGATCAGATAACAGAAGTGCGCACACCTGTGTGTATTCTAGACTTCAACAATCCCATTGAAGGTGTAGATAAAGCAGATCAAAGGTTGGACCGTTACAGTGCTGTTCAAAAGTCATACATCTGTTACAAGAAGTTGGCTGTTCATTTGGCATCCTTCAAATTCTTTTATTTTACTTTATTTTTAGAGTGTTGTATAGCATGAACTTGACCCAAAGGTATCAGAACCTTTTACAGAGTTGGCAAAGGAGCAGTTAGACAAGTTACATATGGAGTAAATACAAATAAATTGAGTAAATACAAAAATATAGTACCAGGATATACAAGAAGTATACGATCGATAGTAGGGTATGTGGGCAATTTAGTTCTGAGGTGGATACGGTTGGGTGTTAAAAAGGTGGGGAGAGTAAAGGCACTGTTTTTCCCTGAGGTAGAAGTTGGTGATGCTCAGATTTATTTGGAGAGTGTGGGGTGGGAGTATCAGACTAGTCCGATGGTTTAGGGTGGAGGGTGGAGGTATTTATTTGTACAGTTTCAGCAGTCTGTAATAGGCAGCCTTGATGCAGTAGAGCAAGCAAGTGCTCCTAGAATCAGAGTGGTTGAGGATGTGGCTAGTGTGAAATATCAACACATTCCTGTATACATTACTTCAACACCCAAAAAAAGACTTTAATTCTCGAATATTTAGAGTCTGTGGCCAAAGAAGAGTACGAAAGAACAGTCGTATTTACTGCCGTGAGTGTCCTTCTAACCATGCCTTGTGTATGCCCCCCAGACACCCACCCCAGCCCCAACGCAGGAACTGAAACAGGATCTCCGAGGAGCAGCTCACCACCACCCTCAGTGGCTCTGCGCCCACCGCCTCAGATACCGACCCCACCAAGACTGCCTGCACACTACACAAATGGATCACTGACTGCGCCAACACCATCACCCCATCAAGAAATCGTCCAAACTTCATGCCAAGAAGGTCAGCTGGTTCCCCACCGAACTCCAGGAATCCAGACGAACCTGCAGACGTCTTGAAAAACTATGGAGGAACTCCAAAACCCCAGCTAACCTCAACAACTACAAAACATCCACCACAGTCCACTACAAAATGATCAGACACTCAAGGAAGAAAGCACTCCAGGACAGAATCTCCACCCACACACACAACAGCATGAAACTCTTTGGCATCATCAAAGAGTTCGCCTAACCCAACAGCGAGTCCACCGACATCCCACCCTCCCAGGACCTCTGTGACAAACTCAGCGCCTTCTTCCATCACAATCCCAAAACCATCTATGACTACTTCGATAAAAACAACCTCCATGTGCAACCCACATCCACCACTTCCTGCACCACACAGCCGATGCTAGGCAGCTGGACTGCCCTCACCATCGTAGACACCCTAAAGACCATGAGGACCACCCACTTCGGGGCACCCATGGACCCCTGCCCCCATCACATCTACAACAGAGCAGCAGTCATCATTGCCCCGAGCTACAGTGAATCATCAACGGATCCTTCAAGGCTGCCTCCTTCACCCCGATGACTGGACACACCCCCAGTATCAGTCCTCTCCTAAAGAAACAATTGGCGGACCCCAGCGACCTCAAGGACTACAGACCGATCTCCCTATTTCCCTATCCGACTAAAGTCATTAAAAAAGCTGTCAACAGCCAACTCGCTCCCTTCATCGACGAGAACAACATCCTTGACTCCTCCCAATCAGGCTTCAGGAAGAACCACAGCACAGAGACCGCCCTCATTGCCGCAACAGATGACATCCCATTACTAGGACCCATCATACCTTTAGGATGTTTCTTCTTAATTGTAGGTCCCTACCTAAGCACCAAATAGAACTATCTCTGCTATTTGACGAGCCCACCCCAGATATAGTCTTTCTTACTGAGACATGGCTAACCCCGTCCTTGGAGCCCGATATAATACAAGCTGTGCCTCAGGGATATCAAATAGCAAGGTTAGATTGTTCATCTGGAAAAGGGGGCGGTTTAGCAATAATATTCAGAGATAACTATTCCTGCCGTTGCTCCCCCAGCCCTTTTTTGGACTGCGAAAGTATGTCCTTCAGTCTGGAGCTCTCGCCAAATATTAATTTTTCTGGAGCACTGATCTACCACCCCCGGGGCCGGTTAGACAGTTTCTATATTCTCTGCCCTCAGCAGTGCAGACCTAGCCTCCACCTCTGCCAATTATACTTTATTGGGCGACCTAAACATGCATTTTGAGGACATTGGTGATCATACGGCCCAAGAGCTTATCGCCGATCTGTCTGCATTGCAGTTATCTCAGCTTGTCTGATCCCCCACACATATGAAAGGGCATTTGCTGGACCCCATATTTAGTAACTGCCCCGATTTGGAGGCAGAACACCCCATTGTGCTCCCGTGGACGGACCACTGGTTAGTCCCTTTAACTTGGCACACGCACAAACCCCCTTCTCTGATGCCAGGATCACGGGACGCTCGAAACTGGTCCAAACTCTCATTAAACAAATGGGCTGATGAGCTACAAGCCACAACACCATCTATTAATGCAGATCCCTTGTTAGCTAACGAGGAATTTAACAACTGGATGACTAGAGCACTGAATATCATACTCCCATCCAAGACAACCCGGGCAAAGAGACCTAGGACCTCGGCCCCCTGGTACTCTGAGGAGCTTAGGGATATTAAACGCAAGTGCAAAAGGCTAGAGAGGAAATGGCGTTTGGGATACACCGACCCAGATAACATTTTGTATAGGAAATCCATTAGGGACTACAAGACAGAAATAAAGAAAGTACAAACCCAGTACTATACACAAAACATCTCCGAAGCCAGCTCCAATTCCAAGGAGATCTATCAGATTGTAAAAAGCCTCACTAAACTCCCCCAGCCCCCTGTAAATAGTGATGACCTACAAGCCCGATGTAATGAGCTAGCCGACTTCTTCTATAACAAGGTGGATCTTATCTACTCATCCTTTTCAACCACTCTCCCAAATGCTTTAGCTGACATCCTGGAGCACTCCAAGCAGGATACAACAGACAATTTGTCACCTGTGTTGGATGAGTTCCCTTTGCTACACTCGGACCTACTGGCCACTTTAAAGGTTAAATCAGGTTATCCTAGTGACCCCGCTCCCCCGAGCTCCTTAAAGGCTGTTAGCCACATTATCCTCCCTGTTATGTTTAAGGTACTTAATGCCTCAATTTCCACCAATACGGTTCCACCAGCATGGAAAGAGGCTAGGGTGAGGGCACTAGTGAAGAAACCCAATATGGACATTAACAACTTCAATAACTACCGTCCCATCTCCCTGCTCCCCTGGGTCACCAAGATACTGGAAAATTAAATACATCAACAATCTTCTGACTAATTTTCTAGAAAATAATCAACTGCTTGACCCCTCACAAACCGGTTTCCGCCCCAAACATGGGACAGAATCGGCCTTGTTGTCAGTTCTGGAGGAAACAAGAGGCATCTTGGCTCGGGGAGGATCGGTGGCAGTCATCCTCCTCGATCTGAGTGCCGCTTTTGGCACTGTGAATCATGAAATCTTATTGCAGCGTCTCCATGACATCGGGATTCAAGGGGGAGCGTTGAAATGGTTCAGATAATTCCTGACCAATAGAACTTTCCAGGTCTTTGAGGGAAACACCATCTCCACTAGCAGACCGCTGGGCTGTGGAGTCCCGCAGGGCTCCTCGCTCAGCCCGACGTTGTTTAACGTCTATATGAGGCCGCTGGCGGGTATCGTCCGCCCGTATGGTATTAAGATCGTTACCTACGCGGATGATGCCCAGTTGGTGGTCTCTCTGACGCGAGCGGAGGGCCCTTCGGCCCCGGTAGATCTGGCTGGTTGCCTGAGCGAAGTGAACAGCTGGATGACCCTGTCTTGTCTCAAACTCAATGGGGACAAGACAGAGGTTATGCTGCTGGGACGCTCGGCCCCGTCTTCGCTTGGCTCCATCTGGCCGGCCTGCCTAGGTCCCCCCCCAGTCCCAAAGGATGCCATTAAGAGCTTGGGCATTTGGCTGGATAGGTCCCTAACGCTAGACCACCAAGCTGTCAAGCTGTCTGCCACCTGTTTTGGCCTTATCAGAATGTTGAGGAGGATTCTCCCCCTGTTACCATTCCAAGCCAAACAAATTGTTGTACAGGGATTGATCCACTCTAGGTTGGACTTCGGAAACTCACTTTATCTTGGAGCCCATGATTTCACACTGCGGAAATTGCAAGTGATTCAAAATTGTGCAGCCCGGACCCTACTTCAAATTCCCCGTAGGTCTTCTGCTAAACCTGGATTTGTAAGATTGCATTGGCTCCCTGTTAGGGACAGGATTAGTTTCAAGTCCCTTTGTATTGCCCATCAGTCATTCTGGGCAACTGGCCCACTGATCAATCGTCCCTTAATCACCCCTTACCTCCCTAGCAGACAGTTACGTTCCGCCAGCGCGTTCCTTGCTATCGTGCCCAAAATTAGCCGGGCCAGAGCAGGAGGCCGTTCTTTTACCCTTAATGCTGCTAGTCTGTTGAACAGCCTACCCCTTCAACTAAGGTCCAATCCAGATTTGACCTCCTTCAGGAAGCATTTGAAAACTCTTTTGTTCAATAAATAAGTTCTCTTCCCCTTCTATGTCACTTGTCCTGCTGTTTAGAACACCTCGCAATCTCAGCGCTTGGACGCCTCCGGGCAGCTACTTCGCGCTTTATAAAACTCATTTTCATTTCATTTCATTTCATCCAATCCCCCCTTGACAGAGAAGAGACTGTGGTCTCATCCTCCTGGACATCTACGCGGCCTTCGACACAGTCTCACACCACACACTAGCCCGCAGACTCCACAATGCAGGAATCCAGAACAAAGCCCTCAACTGGATTTGCTCATTCCTCTCTGGCAGAAAGCAGCGGGTCAGACTACCTCCCTTCATCTTGGAGCCCACGCCAACCACCTGCAGAGTGCCCCAAGGATCCTCCATCAGCCCTACTCTGTTCAACATCTACATGGGCCCTCTTGCTTCCATCATCAGATCAAACAGACTCAACATTGTATCGTACGTAGATGACACGCTACTCATCCTCTCACTATCCAACGAACCCAACATCTTAAAACACAACTTTCAAGAAAGAATGGAAGCAGTCGCCAGGTGGATGAAAAACAGCTGCCCACAACTTTAAATAGGCAAAACCGAAGTTCTCATCATAGGCCCACATCGTGATGCCTGGAACGACACCTGGTGGCCCCCAGCCCTTGGAATCCATCCACACCTGCGGACCACGCACGCAATCATCCTGGACTCCAAACTCAAAATGGACCGTCAGATCAACTCCATCACCTCTTCCTGTTTTCACACCCTCCGTCTCCTATGTAAAACTTTCAACTGGTTCCCCCAGAACAAATGCCGGATAACTCGAACGTTTTGTGGTCAACTTTTTTTCCCTCGCCCAGAGTCAGGAGGGTTAGCAGACCATGATCAAGTCCATGAGGAGCAACTAACATAGAGTCAAAGCGAGCCTGCCATGGTCAGTCTTACATGTTGTTCGTCATAAGTTTGTTCAAATTTATGTTAAATGTGTTTTTTTAAGAAACGTCACACGCTAGCACTGGTAACATTAGAGATAATGTCTCACACCAATGTGCCAATATGCGATTTTCTTTCATCACTTCCAAGACCAAATATTATTATTCACTATTTAAATAAAACAAGCAATGCACTTGTTAGACTCTTGATACTTTTAAACCACAGGGGCACATTGTAGCCACGCTTGGTAAAAACATTAGGTAACAGGCATGCTATCCACTTCGTCATGTGCATGATGTATAAAACGTACATAGGAGAGCGCGCCTATTCTTCACAAATGTTTGAAGTTATAAGCATCTGGCAACTGCGAATCTTTTCTCCACAGGTACTCCAGACCTTGGATTTGTGAGTAAAAACAATCCACTACACTCACAGCACACTTTAGGGTGTGTGCTGATATTGATTCACCTGTGACCAGCTATTTTTTGGGTCACACACTTTTTGGTCCTGACGAAAGCCCTCTTAACTACTCAAAGGGCTGAAACTAGTAGACCTAATAATTTGGAAAGGGATACGAAGGTACCTAAAACCTCAAGCTGATCTCCAAATTATTTTTTACTCATGTCTTAGGGCCCTTCCATGAAAACTTTTAAAAGGGTTTCGCTATAGACATTTTTATCAGATAACTTGCACTTCACATAGCACTTCCCTGTATTCATACAAACAACCTGCTCCGCTGTAACTCAGGCGTTGAAGCACAGCTGGGTTGCGCTAGGTAATCCAGCTGGGCCCCGATGATGAAGCATGCCACCTACCAGGTATGTGGGTGAGGGGTTTCCTAAAACATCATGCAGTTGTTTGCGCTCTTCTAGATCTCCCTATTAGCTTGGTTCTTGTCAGAAACACTGACTGTAAGACCTTGCATAGGACTTGTCTACTGTGTTTACAAACAAATTACTTGGGGAAGAGGACAGGTTCACTTTTTCCATACTCTCTTTCTGTTTAAGAATCTTTGACGATTCACCATGAGCATCCAGCACCGCACTTACACTGAAAAGCCAGGGAACACCTCTTACCCACTTGGCCTCCGACAATCCTCCATGAGGAACTAGGAGCTGAGCGTCCCCCACTTCCCAGAGCCTTGAGACCCTACCGGCTGAGTAGCTGAGCTTAACAAACCATTGATTGATTGATTGATTGATTGATATGTTTTAAACTGTACCATACAAAACAGAAGTATTGAGAGCAACCGTGACGGTCAAAGGCAACTGACACTGTGTAGTGTATTAATATACAAGGCGTGCCAAAGGCAAGCCCGTCTGCGCCCGTACGTGCCCGGACGGGACCAGGGGCCATAATCCCTGGCCAAAAATCATCTGAACTTATTGTCCCAATAAGCTATTCTCTTCGCACAGCTGCTGAATTAGCGCAGTATGACCCAGTCTGAGGGCGATCAACTCGATCCATTAGATGACGTTACCAAGTGCTCTTGTCGCAGTTTCAAATTTTGTAAATTACTTCCAAGATAGTTGAGTAGCTCATTTACTGCTACCACCTCTCCCCCACAGGACAACTGCTCCTCACAACGCAGCAAGTCTTCCAATATGTCATTCACCTTTTGGAATATTAATTGTCGCTCCCTTCCCAAACACAAAATGGACATCTTTGACCTGCTAAGTAGCAAGCAGCCTGATGCCATTTTTTTAACCGAAACTTGTCTGCATACGAGCTCGGGCCCAGATGTGGCTTTTTCTTTACCGTCTAATTACGCCATAGTTTGGAAATATAGAGAACTTAAGATAGGGGGTGGCATTGCCAGAATTTTTAAAAAATGCCCGCTAGGACTTGGAGCAAATTGGATATGGAATTTTTCAATAAGCTCCTCTCCGATACTGCCCCCTCTATTCATCAAGTCTCAACCTCTTCCTTAGACATAATCCATAATTGGATTCTTAAAGCAATCGATGATTGCCTTCCTATTTCAGTTAAGAAACATACAATCATCGCTTCCCTGCACCTTGGTTTACGGAGCAATTAAAAACAGTAAAAACTAAATGTAAAACCTTAAGGCATTGGAGAAGAGACTATGCAACTGATTCCAAATTAAAATATAAAAAGACTTTAAAAGAATATCAAGCCCTTGGTAAATCAGCTCGTGCAAGTTATGTTGCATCCACCATTTCCAATCACAGAACTGGTCCCTTACTCTGTTCACAATGGTAAAAAATGATCGGGCTCAGACACTCAGCCCACGCCCCCGTCATAGATAGATCAAAGTGCGACGACCTCGCTAATTTTTTTGTGAACAAAGTAAAGCATATTCATTCCATGCTCAGTAGCTCTCAGACAGTCATGCATACGCACCAAAAATCCAGTCCTCAGTTTCTTGCTATGTCAGAACCCTTCAACAAACTGCAATTTTGGTCGCTCCTAGATATTAATTTACTTACAAAAATCATAGGTAGCATCAAATCAGGTTCCCTTCACGACCTTTTACCTACCATGGTGTTATGGACCTTCTTAATGCCTCATTACAGGAAGCAATTGTTCTACCTGACTGGAAGCACGCTATGATCCTTCCGCTTTTGAAGAAGGCCAACGCTGATCCTGCCCAGGCATCCAACTTTACTTCCGATATACTCCAAAATTTTGGAAAAGCATAGAAATTCTCCCCTCACCCACTTTGATGAATCCTCTGATTTCTTACATGGTTCCCAGTCCGGATTCAGAGCTGGTTTTTCAACAGAGACAACCCTATTAGGTGTTACAGAAATGCTGAGACATTATTTGGATATGGCGGACACAACGGCCCTTATATTACTTGATTTAAGCGCCGCATTTGACATGCTGTCTCACACCGTGCTAATAAAATTCCTTCAATCCCTAGGTATTTCTGGCTTAGCACTGGACTGGTTGACATCTTTTCTTACCAATTATACATTTCAAATCTTTTCTTCCGCTGCTACTTCTAAAACTCACTTTTCTCCCTATGAGGTTCCTCAGGGCTCTATTCTCTTCCCGTTGTTATTCAATATCAACGTCAAACCTCTGGCAATCATTGCAGAGGAGGCCGGGTTGTCCCTCTTCTCATACATGGATGATACCCAGATTATCTTCTCGCTTTCCATAGAGAAGGCATCTGGCCTATCAGTTCTTCAGGATGGCTTAAGAAAAATTGCTTAAATGTGAGTCCAAGGAAACCTGGGACTAAGCTCTGCACAGCTTAACGGCACTCAGGCCTAAATGCCATAAACAAACCTTTCGCAAATTGTAAACTAAAGTTTTTACTTCAATAATTTCACAAGAATCACAGTGTAATGAGTCATTCAAATAAAAATTGCAAACTAGTACATTTCAAAAATCTAATCTAATGAGTTACACAATATTAAAGAATTGAAACATGTAGGGCCCGATTCACAGAATGAACTTAACACTCAATCCTAAACTTACTACTGTTTTGGTATTCACAGATTGCACGTACAACTTTTGGTATTCACAGAATGAACTTACTACTTTTGGCATTCACAGAATGCACTTGCTACTTTTGGTATTCACAGAATGAACTTACTCATGTCGGTATTCACAGAAGTTAGGACTCGTAACTTTAGGACTCCTAAATGCCTTCTGTGAATACCGAAAGTCTTAAAATTAGGATTTTTCTCAATTTAGTAGTAGTAAAGTTAGGAGGCCCAACTTTACTACTACTAAATTGAGAAAAATCGTAATTTTAAGACTTTCGGTATTCACAGAAGGCATTTAGGAGTCCTAAAGTTAGTAGTCCTAACTTTACTACTACTAAATTGAGAAAAATCGTAATTTTAGGACTTTCAGTATTCACAGAAGGCATTTAGGAGTCCTAAAGTTAGGAGTCCTAACTTTACTACTACTAAATTGAGAAAAATCCTAATTTTAAGACTCTCGGTATTCACAGAAGGCATTTAGGAGTCCTAAAGTTAGGAGTCCTAACTTCTGTGAATACCAAAATGAGTAAGTTCATTCTGTGAATACCAAAAGTAGTAAGTGCATTCTGTGAATGCCAAAAGTAGTAAGTTCATTCTGTGAATACCAAAAGTAGTAAGTGCAATCTGTGAATACCAAAACAGTAGTAAGTTTAGGATTGAGTCTTAAGTTCATTCTGTGAATCGGGCCCATATAGTTTAAATTCACATCCCAAGAAAACGTTCATCAACAACCCAATGCATTTCGGGTTCACTCTGAACCCTTCATCAGGGGTATAAATATTCCAAAAAACCAAATGTTAATTCAATTCAAAGTCTTCGGAGTCAGTCAGGTTGCGAATCTACAACAAAATATAGTTGCCTCACTTATAGCAATAAAGGAATACAATGCAAATAGTAATCAGCAATAATCATGTAGCTGTAGGTATTTACATTCTCAAAAATGACACCAACAGAGGGAAACTAGCAACAGAAAAGATTGTGAAGAGGAATGAAATCAGAAGCATAGTGCGCCTAAACCATGTGTTTTGAAGTAAACCCTGTGTCAACAAATAAGAACAAATGAGAAGGACCAAAGGCAGGTAGTGGCATGAAACTGTGTCGATAATACACCACACTCCTGTGTCACCCACAGTGAATAATACTACCCTACACCACACATAAATAATTTTATCAACGATGTACCTCCTGCAGTCCAACTCGGACCAGAAGAATCCGTCCCGTGTTTTCAACATAGTTTTTCTATAACAAAAAATAGATGCTAAAAATAAAAATGTTGTTGTACAAATGAAACCACCAACTTAAAGGTCGCTCTCAAACTTAAGTCCAACATACCCCTATTCGCAGCAAAACATCAGCAGGGGTTCAAGGTGTAGCCAGAGTCATTCCACGGTGGACCTCGTGGGTCACTGGAATGAGAGATACTTAACTTAATGAAATCTACTTGGTACAACGAGCCAAGTTCTCAAGTTTAATAATGGGACCATGTCTCCATCTTACCTCTATGTGAATAATAATCGCTCCCTCTATACTTTCAAGGTATGTCTCCAAAGTAGATATAAAACGAACATGAAATTGCTCAGCATAAGTATGTGTACATGAGCCTATTTAGTAAAACGTAACCGCAACAGAAACTAAATCACTCGTACCTCCTAAAGCAAAACGCCGTCCATAAACGGGTCTCTGATGCTCCTGTTGTATGTACATCAAGCGGTAGACATAGCGGCAAATACTCCCAGCAATGCGATTCCCTGGGACACACAGATAACAGACCAATCGTCCTGCTTGTCCAGTGGGAAGAATGGGAAGAAAAGATGCAACTTTAACATAAAAAATACTAGAAATTTAAAAAAGGAAGAGATAAAGAAAGTGGCCTGCGCTGGTCTTAACCCTGCAACACCAAATAGGCCATTACTAGTAGCCCACCTCGTAAATGGGTTACAGCAAAAGAGGAGGTGAAAACTCTGATCTCGAGACTCTCCGGTTCCGGCTTCGGGTCTGACACTGGTCCTTTCACTGGCCGCACTCTGGGTCCAGGGCTAGGTTCTGTCCTTACTTCGCTACACCAAGACTCAAGCTTGCCATGTGTATCGACCTCAGCTTCAGGCAGCGATCTCAAACTTTCAGCAAATTCTTCTTCCCCTCCGACTCTTCCAGCTCCTCCCTGGAATGAGGCTCAACCAAATGTCTCATCTGCTGGCTCTCTAGATTCTTCTCCTGCTGCTATCTTATCTACGTATCATAGAGAAGAAGCTCAAGCATTATACTAGCAGGCTAAGGCAGACAGCTCAGTGATTAAGCAGGCCCTCGCTGAGGTAAACAATAAAGTAGTTGCATTAACAACTGCTATTACACAGCTGCAACAACAAGTTTCAGATACTGAGGACCACATGGCAAGGGTTGCTAAGACTTCTGACGTACATGAAAATCAGCTGATATCCTTGCAAAGCAAAGTTGAGGATTTAGAGAACAGGCAACAACATAATAACATCCGTCTGTTCAGTGTACCGGGAACCGAAGAAGGCGCAGACCCAGAGCATTCATTGTACAACTATTCAAGCATGCATTTCCTGATCTGGGCGACTGGGACTAGGACAGTCAAGTACAAAGAGCGCATAGATTGCCATCTGCTGTCAACAATTCTGCAGCTCATTTCCCTGTGCCTTTTCTTATCTTTTTGGGAAATGTTCTTTTGTGACAAGTAGGCTCCATCAAAGCCCGTCCTACTGCCCCTATTAGAGTGGGTTCTTACTCTATTTTTTGTAGGTCTGATCTTTGCAAGAAAACGATGGATAGACAATGGAAGCTCCGCCAGCCTATAGATCCTTTAAAGTCTGCAGGAGCACAGGTTTTCTTACAAGAACCGGCTCATTTGAAAATCATTAAAAACGGCCAAGTTCAATTGATGTACACGGAGCATGCCGCTCAACAGGCTTTGGCAAAGCTACAATAAGAAACTAAATAATATTGTCTTTCTGGTTTGCCCTTTTCTTTACGCTAATGATACTGCAAAGCAGGGTCGGGAGGGGACAAAATAGATACCTGGAGGGTCATACCAATAGTAACTAAGATATTGACATACTGATACTAAAGGCTCTATGGTAGGTCCTTCTTTTAGTTTTTCTTCTCACGATCTTGCTTTTCCCCTTATTTTTTGACCTCTTTAATTTTCTTATTCTTCTTGCTAAAACAGACACTTTTGAATAATGAGTCTCAAGGTGTATGGGAGGGGTGGGGTGGTCCTCAGGGTGCTGCTGCTCTCATTAGCTGTCCTGTCAGTGACAGCAGGGAGGGGGGTGATTCTTCTCCTAGGACAGAGGGTGGGAACCGGGTGGGCTAGCTCTGGGTTGATGGGAGGGTTCAGGTTCAAGGGGTTGTTTAAAAGCAAAGGGAGTATATGAACAGAATGGCAGGGAGTAGTAACTAAGCTGCTCTTATATCGGGGTGGCAGTACGAATAAGGTCTGTAAATGCATGTTTCATACTAAAAAAAGTATTTTTCTACAAGGAAAATCTTTATATTGTATTCAATTTTTGATATTTTATGGTGTTACTTAAATGCTTACGTTGGAATGTCTTTGGTTTGAATGCTGCTAGTAAACGTCGGCTTTTTTGGGAAGAGCGCAACCTATATAAACCACATTTGGTGTTTTTATCAGAAACACATCTAGCCCATAAAGATAGTACACTGCTTAATAAATTGAAATATCATACTATTGTCTGTACCTCACAAAGTCTCTCCATTAGAGGAACTGCAATCCTTGCTATAAAGCACTCACGTACACAACACAGTTTTAGCAGACTCACGAGGGAGGTGGGTAATTGCTCAGATGGCCATCCTTGATGTTAAATACGCTTTGATTTATCTCCATGGCCCCAATGCAGATGATCCTGAGACTTTCAAAGAGTTAACGCTAACCTTATTAGAATTACAGGGGGTTTTGATAATTATAGGGGATTTCAACTCTGTGATGACTTATGACATAGATTCCACTAGCTCTCACACTAATGTTAGAATGCCCAAAGTTAGGGCAGCAATTTTGGAATTAGCACGCCTACATAACCATAGTGAAATATGGAGGATGTTACATCCAGATCTTCGAGGTTTCACTTATTATTCAAGCTTACACGGACAGTACTCCAGGATAGATATGGTGTGGGCCCACAATCAGATTCTCCAGTCTGCGGGGATGGAGTTGGGCCCTAAAATCACATCGGATCATAACCCTTTATTTCTTAGCTTTCAAATTCAGTCAAAAATAAAAACTAGATGCTCTTTTTTTTCCTCGATATTTAAGGTAGATAATCAGTATATTGCCACATGGAAGTACTTCTGGTATATTTTTTTCATAACAATGTTAAATCTGCAAAAATGTGTACTCTCTCTGCCTCAATGAAAGCTTAATTCTAGGCATCAGTCAGCAGTTTATCTGGCAAGAGAATAAAGCCAGAGAGGGTGTAACTAAAGCTGCTTGCACTGCACTAGTTAACCTGGAAAGATCCCACGCCATTGCTGCTAAAAATAATGATTATAGGCAATCCCATATTTATTCTGATTTGATTTCTGCTCAAGCTCTAGCTGGTCAGTCCCAATCAACTTTTTGTATTCAACTCCCACTCCATCTCGGTCAGCCATATTTTTCGACTTTGACCCAGTCTTGTGCAACTAGATGTTTACGGTTGATGCTTTGATCTTTTAGGCACTAGTTTTGACCTTAAACTTTAAAAATTCATGAATCTGGTTCTACTAATTGGATTTTGGTCATTGTGGTGTCAAATATTTTATAAAAAATGTACTCGTTTATTCTAAATTGGTGTAGGATTAGTCCTGTATTGTGTTTTTGCTTTATTGCAGTTTGTGTGCTACATAAATACATAGCACATTGCCTCAAAGTTAAGCCTGACTTCTAGTCTCCCAAGCTATCAAAGGGTTAAGCACAGGTTAATTTTGTGACTTTTGTGGTTCACACTGATAGGGATCATGGCTAATGCTTGAGCAGGGTTAACGCCCCACTCAACCAACGACCCAATTTCTCACATTAATAAATTACGTCTTTTCTAATAAATCAATTATATATCCAACCTATGTGGGACAAAACAACAGCAGAAATGTTTTTGAAAAGTTCAATGTGGCGGTTAATTTTCTTGATTTTTGTAAATATCATCCAGCTTTTTTATTTGAGAAAAAGTTGGCTAACTTTGATAGTGATTTCTGATTTTCGAATATTTAACCTGAATGGATATTGAAAATAATAGTGTACAAGCTTTCTTTTTTAGAGAGATTTTCCATATGTCTCCAAGACCAAAAGTTTTCCTGTCCCCAGTGATTAGGAATTTTTGTCAATTACTGAGGCATTTTCTTTTAAACAGTGGCAGCTACTCCGCTATGGCAGAGGAGCTTCGCTCCACTGCATTCAAGCAGTGTGAGAAGTAGAAACATAAAATTATAATACCATTCAGTTATTATCATTTTATGTTTGCGCTGTTATGCAGGCGGGTGGGTGGGCTGGCCTTCTCAGCTCTCGGAGCAGGGCAGGGCAGGAGTGGTTTGCCCACTACTAAAAGTCATGCGCACTTTCTCTGTTCTCCATGCAGGCTGCCGAATTCATGCCCTCGACCCCTATATAACCAGTAATTGATAGAGCACTTTCTAGAAGCTTTCTCAACAGCTTTGAAGGTGATCTCAGCTTGAGCCTTAATAAAATGCACACAGATAGATCAGGCTTTGGTGGATCAACTGAGGTAGAGGAACAGACCAGAAAATTATAGCCTCGGAAAGGGAACTCTCTCAACTAAAGATGGCAGGGTGTTCAAGTATCAAATGGTTGATTACGCATGCCCACAGAAGTTTAAAAAAAACCTAAACAAAAGCTAAACCTATGGAACAAAGAGAAGGCATTTGTAAACTTGGATAATCTGTTCTAATATGGTAGGATGTATACAACTCTGTAACATCAGAATCCATGTTTATCAGATGTTGACTTACTCACACAAACTGACAATATTCTTCTTGCCAAAACATGGGTAATTACAAAATGTCTGAACCAAAGATGTATAGATGCAAACTAAAACATGTAGAAAGTATCCAATACTCCCTATCCGTCTCCCACGGCAGGTCAACATACGAAAAAAATGTATAGGCCCCGCGCAAGAAGTTGAAAAAGAGATACTCTTCCTGCTAAGCGATAACGGACTGTGACAAAAAATGTTGGTATTTCGCGCAAACAAGGAGCCTGTGGGTATGTTTACTAATCTCTGCATGGTGAGCACAGAGCAATTTTTGTCTGCCTTTTTAACTCATCGAAAAATTGGGGCTACTTGTTGTGTTGAGTTGCACCACACAAGTGTCCAATCAAAAATTAATAACTATAGGCCTGCGTCTCCTCTTGATGACACAGTAGGTTCATTTGCCCAAGAGAATAAGCTTGGCATTACCTTACTGGAATAGGGCAACAAGCAGACATGTTAAATGCCATTTCAGAGAGGATACATTGAATTATCACTAGTTGGCTAATCCTTGGAGGATTGTGCTCTAAAACAGGGAGACTTTAAACTCAACAATAGAACCAGGGCTCTTAGGGCACGGGTCGAATTCATTAATAATCCTTGTTTTCCAGCACTTTTTTAAATCTGAATTTGTCTCAACGCTCTTTCTCTGTCTTCTTTTCAGATTTTTTATCTGCTTTTATTTTTGTTTGCTGTAAATACTTATCCTTGGGTGAGATATTTTTTGCCTTTTAGATTGTGTTGTATATAGCAGTTCTAAAGATAAGTGTGTGTTAATAATTTCCTTTAATCCGCAAAGCACTATTGGCGAGTAAAATCATAGTCCCCCCACGAAGGTGACAAACTTCTCAAGTTCATGAAGTTGTTTGCAACTTCTCAAAACCTCACCTTTGGGTGAGAACTACACAAAGAAAAAGGTTTTGGAAATTAATGTCCTCCCAAAATCTAAATTGTTTATGCAAATTCTTACACAAAATGTAAATTTTGTTGTTTTTTCCCTATAGAGCTCTCTTTTTTGAGAGATTTTTAAATCTGTATGTTGTGCAAGTTTTGATAACTTTGTGAATGTGATAATGTTTAGAAAAAACAACTTACTGACCTTGATGAAGTCCACCTTTTCATGCGTCTAAAATATGTTGTTTTCTGCTTTTTATTTACTGTCTAGTTCACACTTAATATATGTTTCTAAACAAGCTTTGGCAAAACCAATAAATCCCGCCTTTTGGACCTTTTTGCTTTACCATTTGCTTTTTGACTCGTGCAGCATCGTCATAATAAAAACAAGGCACAATGGAATTCACGCTATTCCTCTGATGCATGTGTTCTTTACGCGAATGACGCAGGTGCCATTAGCTTTATTTTTTTAATTAGTGATCCAAGATGGCCAACACCATTTAGATCCGAAAAAAATAAAGATTTCTTAGCTTGAAAGTACAATTTAAACAAGCATTTGCAATGCAATAGGTCTCACAATAGGTAAGTATGAGCTATTGGTCTTGTAAAAGAGCAAAAATGTTGTTATGTTTTGGATTTGGAATTAGTTAAAGTAATAATTTTCTCATTTACAATGTTAATAGTTCTACCAATTTCAAGTGTGACACCTATAACCTGTGTTCCGCTGAGTAATGTTGTGGTGTTGGTGAGTGGTGCTGTGGTGGTGTAGAGTAATGTTGTGGTGGTGCTGAGTGGTGCTGTGGTGGTGTAGAGTGATGTTGTGGTGGCAACGACTGATGCTGAGGCATTCAGGTATGCTGTGGTAGCGCATAGTGATGTTGTGGTGCCCCTGAGTAATGCTGTGGTGATGCGAGAGATAGATAGAGTGAATGTGATAGATAGATAGAGGTTGGGCGATAGAGTGAGGGGGATAGATAGATAGAGTGAGGGTGATAGGGATATATACAGATAGAAGGGTGATAGATAGATACACAGATAGATAAAGTGTATTTATGTTGCATTGAGTAGAGTGTAATTATGAGGTGTGTAATTATATGGCAATGAGTGGTATTATTTTGAGTGTATTTACGTTGCATTGAGAAGACTGTAATTATGTGGCATGTAATAGTCTGGCACTGATTTTTAAAAAGGGCAGTGTATATTGTATTCAGTAGAGTGTAATTTTGTTGCGTGTAATTATGTGACAATGAGTGGAATTTGGAGTGTATGTTGTATTGTTTGCAGTGTAAATATGTAGCGTGTAATGATGTTGTACTGAGTGGTAATATGGAGAGTGTATGTTGCATTCAGTATAGTATAATTATGTGGTGTGTAATTATCTGGCACTGAGTGGTATTTGGAGTGTCTGTTGCATTGAGTGCAGTGGAATTATGTTGCATATAATTATGTGGCACTGAGTGGTAATGAGGGGAGTTTATGTTGTATTCTTTAGAGTGTAATTTTGTGGTGTGTAATTATGTGGTATTGAGTGGTATTGTTTGGAGTGTATGTTGCATGGAGTGCAGTGTAATTATGTAGCAGATAAATATGTGGCGCTGAGTGGTATTGCGTGGAGTGTGTGTTGCATCAAGTCGTTTGACAGGTAAGAGTGTATTTTTATGTTTTTTTTAAAGTTAATTGAATGTACTATTAATAGTGTGAATAAATTTACTAATGTTTATTACTGAATGTCGATATTTTTTTTAGTTTTTCGTTCGCGACTGTCTTATTAATATCGTATTTACTTAATTTAAATGTAATTTATTAGTTTGAAATGTGATATATTATGTATATGTTGCTGAGAACTGTAATTTTAAAAATGTATTGGTTTTATTGGATGAATTCTGTACAAAAAATGTATTTTCCCTTCGAAGGGGTATGTACTTTGAGTTTATTCATTTATTAATTGGATGTGCTATGTTTTAATGAATATTCTCATAGTGTATTACATTATTGTATATATTTGCGTTGTATGTAATCTATATTGTGTCAAATTTTTTTATTGCGCGTATGTAATTCCTTTTTTATTGTGGTTTCATTACCTGAAAATGTTCAATTTTTATTCGATGCACATAGTTTATATGAAGGTGCGTAAATGTATATTTTTGTGAAAGTCTTTTATTGTTTTTTTCGTTGTAAATGAAATATGCGAATAATGTTAGTCAACACATTTTAAAACTGCAAATGTAGATGTTCCTTTGAGTTAGCAGTTCCGTTTTATCTGATTGTTCACTTTATTCCCATTTATCCTGCGATGTTCTTTTTTTAAAAAAAAATTTCATTTTATTTGGTGAGTGATAATTCAAGGTGATATAAATGAACGTATTATTGGTTAGTGTGGTGATTTGGTTATAGTGTAGTTTTTATTTCTTTTGTGAGTAAAAGATCATTTGTTATTTCTTTTATAGAATGTATTTGTGACATTCACAAAAGTTTTTTGTGTTTGTGGTTTGGTACATAGCAGGACTTTGAGGTACACTTGTGTAGGTCAGAGGTGTAAGATGGCCATTTCTTGAAAGGATGTATGTTGGATTAAACATAAAATGGAGGCAGACTGGGACACACTATGAATTTATAATGGTGTTTGTGATTATAATATTTGGAAATAGCATTGAGAATCAACGAAGTGTTTCAAATATTTGTGAGGGAGATGGTCTGTGCGTTTTATTCCATTTTTTAACTTTCAAAAATGTTTATTTGTGTGGCCCACCTTTAGCAGGTTGTTTGTTTTCTCATTAGGTAATTGTTAAAGTTTTACTTGCAATGTGGACGTGAGGACGTGCTGCAGGACGGTCTGAACTCTGGGGCTCCTGATAGCTCCATTTCCTCGCTCCGGGGATATTCTATACGGGATTTATTGTCTCTCAGACCCCCAGTGCTCTTGTGTTACCATCAGTTCTCTCCTGAGGTCCTCGTGAGGCTTAGGTATGTCTTTCGTGTAGAACCTCTTTTAACTTTACTACACAGGCTTTTAGGAAACCTGTTCCCTCCTCCCACGGTCTGTTGACCTCTCAACCCAGACAGGGCTTCCTGATTAACGCACGATCCCTTATTAAAAACAACTTAGCTTTTCATGACTTCGTAAGTATGAGGCAACCCGACTGGGTCTTTGTGACCGAGACATGGGCCTCTGAATCTTCTGGTCATGATCTTCTTTTGGCTATACCTGAAGGTTACGCACTCCATAGGCTGGATAGAGTGCGACGCAGAGGAGGTGGATTGGCAATCCTCTTTAAGGCCACACTCTCCTGTACTGTAAAATCTCTATCGGTCCCTTCGGATCCCTTTGAGGCTCAATATTTTTGTATTGTGTGTTCCCCCACGATTTCCTTCACTGGAATTCTTGTATATAGACCTCCAGGACCTAGAACGAACTTTTGCCCTGAGCTTTTTAGAATCTTGGAACCTTACTTTGGGAGATCTCACTTTACCATTCTTGGTGATTTGAACTTTCATTTAGATGATCTGGCACCTAAAGATACATCTTCCCTGGTTAATGCCTTGGAGGCTTGTAACTTTGTCCAAAGGGTACTTTGCCCGACTCACAGGGCTGGCCATACCCTTGATGGGGTGTTCTCTAATGACACTAGGCTAACAGTCGGCGCTCCCTTGCCGATAGTGTGGTCAGATCATTTAGCAGTACCGCTGTACTTAAACACTCCCCGGATTGAGGGTAACTCGGTTACCACCAATAAATGTCTCAAAAGAAGCTTCAGAAATATCACCAACGAGGCTCTGGCCCCTTTTATTCAAAACATTAATATCTCATCTCAGTGGTCGGTGGATGAGGCGGCACAGGATTTTGCCGACTCTATCACTAAAGCAGTGGATGAGTTAGCCCCCACCTCACTTAAATATATGGCGCGACAAAAACCGACAGCCCCTTGGTTTACAGAAACATTGAGGCTCCTCAGACAAAAATGTAGAAGGAAGGAAAGAGGCTGGCGTAAATCTTGGGATCCGATGGATCGGGAAGCTTACAGGTGCCTGTTACGAGAATATAAAAGCAGAGTTATCAAGGAGAAACAGGACTACTTCACCAACCTGACCAGCTCTCTTACGTCATCTAAAGAGCTCTTTAAGATCGTGGACTCCCTCTGCTCTCTTCAGGCACCTGACCCCGTGGTAGTCTCACAGGATCTATGTAATAACATCTCGGATTTCTTCTATAAAAAAATAGATGACATCTATCTGGCTCTACAATCTCAGAGGAATTCCCTGGATGAAGAGGACTCCTCTCGAGTTAAGCAGTTTGAATCTTGGGCTGTTGATTCTCCCCAAGTCCTTACCCACTTCCCTGCGCTTTCCATGGACGGACTTAATCTTCTCCTAGACAGAACGAAATCAGCATCTCCTCTGGACCCTGTTCCTTTGAAGGTACTAAAGGACTGTAGGGATATCATTCTTCCTCCTATGCTGGAAATAATGAATGGAGCGATGGAACAGGGTATCTTCCCTATGGGATGGAAGAAGGCTATTGTGAAACCTCTTCTTAAAAAGCCTACCCTGGACCCTGGCCTTCTGAAGAACTTCAGACCAATATCTCTTCTGCCGGCTCCTGCTAAGATGTTGGAAGCTCACCTGAACTGTCACCTTTCCAACTTCCTGGACTCTTCGGGGTTCCTGGACGGGTCCCAACGTGGCTTTAGAAAGCTCCACAGCACGGAGTCTGCTCTGACCAAGGTGGCAGATAATATTCGCCGGAAAGTTGATCTGGGCCAAACCACCGTGCTAGTTCTGCTGGACCTCACAGCGGCATTCGACTCCCTGTCTCCCTCTACTTTAACATCTAGGTTAAGGGAGGCAGGGGTAACAGGGCCGGCCCTCAGTCTCCTGAACTCTTTTTTACAGCAGAGAGAGCAGCGTGTGATGCTTGGAGATTTCCTCTCCCCTGTTAAGTCTCTGCAATGTGGGGTGCCACAGGGGTCGGCATTGAGTCCAACCTTGTTTAATATCTACGTGGCCCCCCTTGCGAGACTAGTAAGATCTCAGGGGATGGAGGTGGTGTCGTACGCCGACGACACGCAGATTATGGTGTCCCTGACCCACTCTGTGAGTACCACCGCGTCCAACTTTAGGTCCTGCATGCAACTTGTTGCAGAGTGGATGATTCTCAACTCCCTAAAGTTGAACGGTGACAAAACAGAGGTCCTGGTCTTTGGCAAAGACCAGGACATGTGGTCAGGTGAGTGGTGGCCTTCATCCTTAGGCATCTGCCCCACTCCCACACAATCTGCCAGGAATCTAGGCGTCATCTTTGACACCTTGCTCTCTATGGAGCTTCAGGTTAACAGGACTGTGGCCACCTGTTGGGGTGTCATCAGGACTCTTAAAAAAATCCTTCACTATCTCTCCCCACAGGCACGCAAGCAGATCGTGATTGCTCTTGTTGGCTCAAGGCTCGATTACTGCAACTCACTGTATGCCGGGGCCAACAAGGGCCTTCTGCAGCGTCTACAGGTTGTGCAGAATGCGGCGGCGCGATTTGTGTTGGCCCTGCCTTGGCTTTCTTCTGCTACCATGGCAAGGAAGAGTCTCCATTGGCTCCCCATCACCTTCAGAGTATCTTTTAAACTCCTCTGCCTCACTTACAGTGCCCTTATGGCTGGCCCTGCCGATGCTCTTGGATCCCTGCTCACTCGGTATGTCCCGAGTAGATGTCTACGCTCCCTAGAGCTAAACCAACTGGCAGTTCCGCACTCTAGGAAGGTTAGATGGGGGAGTAAGGCTTTCTCCATCTTGGCTCCCCAACTATGGAACACACTTCCCCTTGAGATCAAATCACAGCCCTCATTGGATCTCTTTAGGAAAGCTCTTAAAACCTGGTGTACACGGACAGGCTAAGTTGGAACTGGAGTACACGGACAGGCCTGGGTTGGAGCTGGAGTACACGGACAGGCAAAGGTGGAGCTGGAGTACACGGACAGGCTGAGGTGGAGCTGGAGTAGACGGACGGGCTGAGGTGGAGCAGGAGTACACGGACAAGCTGAGGTGGAGCTTGAGTAGACGGACAGGCTAAGATGGAACTGGAGTACTCGGACAGGCTGTGGTGGAGCTGGAGTACACGGACAGGTCGTGACTTATGATGTGACTGGAGATGTGCCTTTGTTTCGTAGTGTCATGAGTAATGTGTTTTGAGACCGAATAGCTTGCATGAGAGGGAGTGGGGGGGTGGAATGGACGAACGTGCAGCTGAGTGAGAGAGAGGCTGTGCTCTGCGTGTTTGCGCGCACAAAAAGAAAATAAAGACATTTATCCAAAAGCATGCCAAAAGCATGAAACTTGTAGATATATTTAGATGCAATGACGGAAACATCAATGACAACTTGTATTATATTAAAAGGATGGCATGCAAGTCGTGACCTACGATGTGACTGGAGATGTGCCTTTGTTTCGTCCCCTTAAGGTCAGATTTGCATTTCACAAGGGATGTCTGCCAACAGATAAGAATCTTTATAGCTCAGCTGAAAGCACTCCAGTATCCTGGTGTGCTTTAAGCTGAGTGAAGCAATGATGTCTACATGGGCTGGGGGGAGTAGAAATGCAAGTTACGGCCGGCGGCCGTGAAATGGGAGTCACGGCCTGCGGCCGTGAAAAGTGAAGTGAATAATTAGGGGAAGAGAACTGGCAGAGGCCGGCCGAGTGAAGCAATGCTGTCTACATGGGCTGGGGGGAGTAGAAATGCGAGTCACGGCCTGCGGCCGTGAAAAGTGAAGTGAATAATTAGGGGAGGAGAACTGGCAGAGGCCGGCCAAGCGCACGCTGGGGAAGCCTGTGGAAGGGAGGCTGATGCCTTTCATGTGGGGAAATGCGCGTGCTTGTGGTCATGTGATTCTCGTGAACTGTTGTAAATCCGCTTTTTGGGAGCCTTTTGAGAGCCTTGGGTTTAAGTCTTGGTTTAGCGGTGGTTTAGCGGCATTAGACTCGCATATTCATTCCTGCGGAATGGAATAGGCGAGACCTAAAAAAGGGGATGCTGGCGTTAGGGGAATGGGGAATAACGTAGGAATATTTTGGTAGGAGGCGGGGGAGGGTAGGACACACATGGAGGCAAGAACAGCACAGAAGCACATGGGCTAGAGTGAGCAACACAGTGGGGTGGGGAAAGAAACAAATTTGATGAGTTAGAGCAGTGCAGGGGGAAGAGAAGTACACAGATCAGCGAGAGCAAAACGGAGTCGGAGGGGAAGAGAAGCACACAAAGGAGATAGTTGTGAAACACATGCTCTCGTGGAGTGCTTAGCAAAAAGAAATAAGAGAGCAGGTTCGGAGGGATATTCAGTTGGATAAAAGGAAGAAACACATAGGGTGAGGGAGCGACAGCTGGAAAACATATACACTCTCATCAAGTCTTAAAGTAAGAAGAAAATAATTGTTCACTAAAAATGAGCATTAGACGGACACTGGTAATGAGTCTGTGGTCGGGTGTTGGGTGTGGTGGTAAACACCAATGAATAAGAAGCAAGCAAATGAGACTGAAAATAAAGGCAATCAATCATTAGCAGTGGGTGGGCTTTAAACTATCTGTGAGATCTTGGTAAGCTCACAATAGATCTTTTACAACCATACCGCTTGTGTTGTCTGGTAGGCTCGACCTTAAAAATGAGGAGAAACAACATTTAATTTCTTTTTCATGCCCATGAATTAAATAGACAGCAGTTTTTTCATGAGCCCTACACCACATTACAGGGTGCTTCCAGAAGAAAGTATTGCACATATCATCCTATTTTTAATTTTTTGAAAAGCTTCATACATTGTTGTCCACCTTCAGATAATGCATCAATTCGCTAAATGTCAAACTTGCCTGCTTGAACTATGCTATGCTCAAATGAGTCCTGCCCCATAGGTGCGAGAAGCTGCCCCTCATTAGGCACAAGTGTAGCGCACATCAAGTGCATTTTGCTCTGTCTGTTCTTCCTTCCCCGGAAGTAACTGACACGTTGACAATGACTTGGCTTTCCGTTCAGCTCTCTAATTGATGAAAGACGGAAAGCTCAGCAGGGCACTGTGAAGTCACCCTCTCCTTCCTGGGTCCAAGGCCATCTGCCGAGACAAATGGTGCAATAAGCCGCGGGGGCGACCTGAGTGCATCAGATATCAGCGGGAATAAAATCAGGTCACTGCTCAAGGGCACTTCGAATTCTGATCAGCAGCTTTAAGCTGTCACTCAGGCATGCTCTGAAAACGGACTGCTGGGTAAAGTGTAGCGCAGCTGAAATAGAAGACGGCCCATTCATATTTCAATGTCAGCATGGCTCTGCTGCGGTGATTACGACCCCAAGGGATTCCCATATTCATTATGTGTTATTGAGAATGTATTTGAAAAGTAGATACATTCCTAATGAGACCCTTTCTCCTTGTCTAGAGTACTGCACGCTTTAGGAGAGGAGCACAGTGCCTAGATGTAACTCTTGAAGAGTGACAGATGCATTCGTGTATGTATTAATGACATTAGGGCAGATGTGACTCTGGGACGTCTAACTGGAGCCCATATCCTGTTCAGGTGTCTTCGTATCGAAATTTAGGGCTGTGTGCTAATAGCACACAACTGAAGTTTCCCCCTTAGAATAACGCCAGGAAAAAGGAGGCACAATATGGAGGAGGAAACTGCTGTAGGAGAGGCAAAGATGTGCCAATCGTGAGCACAGACTCGAATAACACGTCATAGGCCATATTGCATAAAGCGACCACTGTCAGCGTTTAGACACAGACTCTTACATAGTTTTGGGTTGACTTGTGTTTAAGTAATTACAAAGTGGGAGCAGCATTATTGTATTACCTTAGACAGGGGTAAGTGGTTGACTGACACGGTAACCTTCAAGGCATTTGCTGCTTTTGGCTGGAAATGCAGCTGCATTTGTTGACTTGTTCAAAGTAAGCAACTGCAGATATAACAAAATATCATACACAAAAAGACATAATAACACAAATAAAACACAACAGGGCTCATCACAACAAAACAGGCAAAACAGAATGCAACACAACAACTGCAATACAACACAACAAAATCACATTGCATTAATGCAACTCAGATGTACAGCAGCACACATAACCTACACAACAAACTACCACCCAGAATATATGCACAAACGTTCTTGTCATATATCACCACTTCCAGAATCCTACTTTTATAATACTGTGGAAGAAGGTGTTTGAGGCCAACATTGCCTTAACTTCAAGGATACGAAATAGCGCCAGACAAAAATGTTATAGGATACAGCCTGTTGTGCTTCAGTGTGAGCAGGAAAACTCTGAAGGATTCACCCATTGAGTAATAGATAAATATCACACCTAATGGTATTGTTATTTATGGGGTGCATAATTTTCATCCAGGATTATGTGTCAGTCAGAATGAGGCTCATAGAAGTGAGAGAAAAGCAATTCTTAAAGGCAGTTTGCATGTCAAATTAACAAAAGGTTTCTCCTGCTTAGGGATGAAAGATGTATTCCGCAAGTGGGCAACGTATAGGTCACGCACACATGCTAGACATGCAGAAAATCTCTAAAAAGGAACAATTCAAGGTAATGTCTGGTATTCCCATCCCTAGCACAGAATTTACCATGTCTCAGACCTCCATGAGCTTGGAATTTCCCCACACAATGCATGACCAGGAGGATCACAATGTGCAAATGAACGAATTTAGCCTCCTTCATACATTCTTTTGGTTTGTACACAATTACGACGAGGAGGCATCACAATGTTCAAATGGACGAATTTAGACTCCTTCATGGATCACTTTTGTTCGTACACAAACACCTATGTTCTGCACATGATGCCAATACATAAACACCTGGGGAACGATTATGATCTCGGCCGGAAAACCTCCTACCTTAGGTCGGAGCCTTTCCGACAGAGATCGTCGGTTTCACTTCCGACAACCTAATTACAATTTAGGCGGTTCAAAGTGAAACCGGCTATCATTCTGGCTGGATTCCAACAGGCTCAAGGAACCTGTCAACCAGTCGGACACCGTCCCGTAATGCATGTGGAAGGCATTTTACGCCGTCCGGATTACGATGCTCGGTTTCTGGCAGGCTTTCAATGCCAGGCTTTCCAACATGGAAAGCCAGTCGGAAAGCTAGTTTGGGGGCCCCTAGCATGTCTCCATTCTGTTTGCGGCCTCTGGTTGAGGGCCTAGGGGGTACCTATAGTGCCCCCCTTGTTGATCACTGCTCTGTGTAACAGGCACACAGAGGTGTGGGAGAATGCGACAGCACCATGTGCAGTTGCATTGTAATTAGGTGGTCGGCACTGCTGACGGGAGGTCGGTTGGACTCCTATTCCTTGACAGTTTCCGCCCGACATTGTGATAAGCCCCGAAGTGTTGCAAGGTGGATTATAGGGAGCAGTAGGTAGGCACCAAACACCAGAAACAAGGCCCGACTACCTTTGCGGCCCGAAGGGTGGGACATCGCTGCTTCTCAGCATATTCAATGTGTGCGAGAGGTACAGCAATCCTCATTAAGAATAGTATGCCGTATGTAGCCATGGGCTCACAAACAGACCCACAGGGCCAATATTGTATTATGTGGGGAGACATGGCATCCCAATCTATGACATTTGTCTGTTGTTACAGACCCAACACGGACGACCCCGAATTCTTCAATATCCTGTGCGGGAAAATACTGGACATTGGATCCACCCATGTAGCATGGAGGGGAGACTTTAATACTACCTTAGACCCAAAAATGGATTGATCGCACCCACAGGCCTACCATTATACTAGTGCCTAGCACCAATCAAAACATATAACTATTAAACATTGACTGATAGTCGCCTGGCAAGACCAACATGCTACTAAATGGGAAGTTACTTGTTACTCTACTGTACACTTCTCATGGTTGTGTATAGATGGCTAGCTAATCTCTAGAGGACTGAAAGCATGGTTGACCAAATCAAGGCATTTACCACATACATACTCTGACCACTCACCGTTGCTGATTACACTTATCCCACCTTGTGTATTAACAACATGTCAGTCCTGGAGGCTGCCTACCCATGCCCTGCTGGACATCCCGTTCCGGACTTAGCATTAGAAGTAGATAGAGGAGTTCTCCCCACGCATATTTGGGGGATCTGCATCACAAAGGGTGGTGGGTTACTGAAAGATATTCGAAACACGCTTCAGAAATTGGAAACTGAGCTGAAATGACTAGAGACTCAATTGCAATCTAAACCCACTGCTGACATACAGAGACAAATTAGGGAGACAATGTCGGAATACCAGGAGACAGCAGACAGAGAGTCTAAGTTCAGGGTTAAATACCACCAAACCCAACAGTATGGGGAGGGAGAGAGACCAGGGAAAGCATTAGCAGCACCTACCCGTGTACCAAGATTCTCGAGCACTATCCTGGAGGTTGTGGGCGACAATAGACGATCAAAGAGGGACATCCCAGACATATTAGAAATGTTTTACGAATTCTATAACACCCTCTACACAACGCACAAAGCGCAGCCGGTAGAGTTTGAATCATACTTTGAGAATACAGCGCTGGCATGGCTAAGGGATGTCCAAAGGGAATTCCTCCTGGCTGACTTTGAGGACAAAGAGATTCAAGCTGCAATCATGCAATTGCGGTCTGGATTGGCCCCTGGCCCTGACCGGCTTACGGTAGAATTCTATAAGACCTTTAGCGATTCTCTCATCCCAATTCTTAAAAATGTCTACAAGGAAGTGAGAGAGACAGGAATCCTCCCGCAAATGGTGTGAGGTACTCATTATATCAATACTCAAACCTGAGAAAGCGGGAGATAGGTGCGACTCATATAGGCCACTATCCCTCATTAACTGTGATGATAAAAACCTAGCAAAAATACTCCAGAATCGAATAAGCCCTCTCATGAGCACCTTGGTACTCCTGGATCCCTGGATCCCTGTAAGATATTGACCCAAAGCTGAACAAGGTGGCGGTCTTTTTAGATGCCAACAAGGCATTTGACTCCCTGGACTGGGATTACTTGGCTAGTCTTCTGAAACAAATGAGATTCCCCCTCCTATCCTGGCTTGTATTCAATTTCTCTACACCAAGCCACAGGTCCAAGTACTAATTAACCGGACATGTTCCCCCAGTTTCTACATCACTAAAGGGACGAGGCAGGGTTGCCCGCTGAGAGCATGCCATTATATATCCTGAATGGCAAATTTTAATTTCACTATAGGCAGACACCCTCACTCTATACCTCCGAAACCCTGAAGAAAGTTCAATCTGAAACTACACAAATTCATACCAATTGGAAGGTATTTAGGGGTCAATATAAACAGGAGTAAATACCAGATCTGCCCTTTTACTGACTTGGCCAAAAGATACAAACCAAATTTTCCCTTGACCATGGTGCAACAGCGAAGTGAAATACTTAGGCATTGTAGTAACTAACCCTGGGCGGACAACTATGCTACGCTCGCGTAGTTTGCGAAGTTTGCGCTACTTTGCACTACACGAATTGCATAGCTTAGTGGTCATTTTTTGCTTGCTCGGGGTCCTCAACATCAAGTTGGCGACCGCGAGCAAGCAAAATGACAATCCAGCGAGACTTTTTCCTTGTTCGCGATCAGCAACATCAAGTTGGCGATCGTGAGCGTGGAAAATAAACCTCTCAGAGAGATTCTCATCGCAGGGAGGTCAGGTTTCTCATCGCGAGTGGCCGCGTATGCTCGTGACCCCTCGCGATGAGAAACTACCAGTCCGAGTTGAGAAAGCTGCCGCTCGAGTAAAAATCTCCTCGAGCGGCAATAAAAGACAGCGTGCACTGTGCAAGATACCGTTTTCAATGACTGCACAGTGCGGAAAAGCTTCTGGCACTGTGCAGTCATCGCGAACAGCGCAATACGCAGTTCGTGTAGTGCTTCACTTAGCTCGCATAGTGTGAAGTGCACTTTGCGTAGCTACGTGTAGCGCTACTTCGGGAACTACACCCAGGGTTAGTAGTAACCAGAAACAGGGTAGAACTTATGAGAGCCAAATATATGCGGGTGCTGGAAACACTGAAGGATACCTTCACCGGATGGATCGCTATGCCTATCTCATTGGCAGGAAAGGCATCACTCATCAAAATGGTGATGCTCCCCAAGCTACTCTACCTACTCGTCAACATTCCCTATGCACCCAGCAAATATTGCTTTAAAAATCTCAAATCTAAGCTTATTCATCATACTTGGGGGGAAAACAGCCTAAACTAAAGTGGGAGACTCTGACCCAACCGTTCGATAAAGGAGGCTTTAAAATGCCGGACATGGAATTATATTTTAGTGTGCCCAAGCTCACTACGCTACATATTGGATACACTCACCACCGTACCTGCCACTCATGGCAGTCGAGCATGGCTATATGACACCAGTTCCCTACTCGGCTTACTTAAGCTCACCAGCCAATCCAAAATGCAAAGACCCGACTACAGTTGACCGTACGAATAGAGCATGGCTCAATATAGCCACTTGTTTAAAACTTAACTTAATATACTCTTCCCTGCTGCCATTACAGGGACTTATGGACATCCAAGTTACACAGGAAGGGAGCTTCTGTCAGATGCTTTGGAAATTTGAAGCACAGACTTGGGGGGACCTGTACAAGAATGGGACCTTTCGCACCTGAGAGGAATTCTTCAGGGAAAGCCAGCCTACCTCTGTGGAGCTCTTTATGTATGTCAGGCTTTGACAAGATATTAAAACTCTCACCCCTGAGTTCCAGAATGACCCACCCATTAAGGCCCCTTTACATGCCTTACTCCAGAGATCCACTCATACGCATATAGTGTCTCTGCTGTATCGAACCACCCAAACTAACAGTCCACGCGCTACTTCCACAGCACGAGCGAGATGGGAGAAGGAACTAGGGAACCCCTTAGTGACGAACAATGGATATTCTGCTGTCAGTAAACAGGGCGGGTATCAGCCAGCAGTAGACTGTGAATTATCCTTTTTATATACCTACACTGCCTCTATTATACGCCTGCAAAACTTCTTCGCTTTCAGTTAAGATAAAATGATAACTACAACAGATGTGAAAGGGAGGGAGCTGATTTTGTACATCTGGCCTGGGAATGTACACCCGACCGGAAATTCTGGGCTGAGGTGTTCGAGGCCTCAGACCAGATGACTGGATCCCATATACCCAACACACTGATTATTACACTACTATGTTACATGAAGGACCTTGAAGTCCTGATTTGAAAATTTGTCTCCCTGGGTCTGACTCTGGCTGAACGCAGGGTGGCCTGCAGATGGGTAGGGGAAGGACACCTAAGTTCAAGGAGTGGCTAACCGATCTTACATTTTGCCAGGAACAATTAAATATGTATGCTGAGAAGATTGCCACCTACGTCTCATCCGTGGGACATATGGGAGTTGTTACAGACATACCTGCTAGAACGATTAGCCATAGCAGAGGCAGAAAATTGGAATTCTGAACTCCCACAGGGGGCACAAACATGATCACTAATGGAAGAGAGAGGAAACGGGAGGGGGTGTTGAGGTAACAACATTGAAGGGGAGGTGGGAGTATGAGAAGTACTCCTATCAGGGGCAATATGATATATGCAATTTCAATAATATACCGAGGCTGTATGAAGCAGAGGATTCCATGTTGTTTTTTAAACAATGCAAATACTGTATGGTTTCGTACGGCTGGATTGCAGCCTGGTTTGTTAATCTACAGGTGAAAATTTAAGAAAAAGATTTTCAAAAATAAACATAGTCAGAAAATATTTTCCAAAACTGCTTCTTCTGCGATAGCATGAGAGCTTTCTTCAAGAAAGAGGACCTGAGGCATGGCTAGAGTGCCACTTAACACGGCCGCCTGGCGGAGTAGCTCGACTGGCACGGAACCCTTCAAGTAAAATAAATGAGGTTTTGCAGCAAATTGAGCCTGTTAAATGACGATGTTGCCTACCCGATGCCTCAAAGCAGTGATCGACGCTGCACTAATTGTTGGTGGTACCTACAACTCTTCATTGATTCAGGTAATGCCACACCTCATACCGCGGTCGTCATTTTGTTTACTTTGTTTGCCTACTTGCCTGCCAGGGACTTCTTTCAGCATGGTCATTTTGCTGCAACATTTTATGGGAAATTATGTTTCCATATTCTAAGAACCTAATATCTATGAGTGACTCTTTGACAGCTATTTGGGTGGCACTTACTCTCCTCAAGTAATGCTGCTCTCATTCACTCGCTGAGGCTTATATCAACTCACATGCATTCCCATTATACATATATTTATTTACATTTTTACACCGCATTCCCTAATAAGGGAAGAACTGACCTGTGGGCGCATTGTAACTAATGAAAGCATTCATAATTCCCCTCCGACTCATCACAACATTAGTTGGATTATTACTCTAGGAGTTCTTCACCGTAACTATCTGATTGAGACAACTTATTTCACCGCCAATGTTCATTTGCTGTGACTCATAGACCCATGCCTGTTCTCTAACGCACAATTTGACATCACTTATTTTTATTAACACATCACACCCTTCTGCATTAACTTTATTACTGAGAGTGCCAGCTTGCAGGTATTCCTTGATTCTCGGAGGGGAATGCATCCCAATTGAAGCTCTGTGTGACAAATATTATTCTCTGTCATTTCACCTCACAGTATCCAAGCATCTTCTACTACATTCATCCTAGAACCTATTCTGCATGCATGTATGGGCAGATTAAAAAATCTTCTCTCTGCCAAAGCACAATCTTGTAATCTCACTTTACCACACTGGTCCTATAGTGAACTTTCCATGGATGGTTTTATCCTTCTACTACAAGGGCACATTCTGTTACTCATTGTTCTTTGACAACTAGTACTACCTCAGTAATGGAGCATACATCCATTTCTACAAATAAAAGACTCAAGGAGGACCCCATCTTCTAAGAAAACACCCTCTCCTATTTCAATGGAGCTTTGATTAGAAGAAATAAGGCCCCTTTGTTCATTTGCTGAGGAGATCAACAAACAAATTCAAAGTTTGGATGAGAAGTGGTCGGTTACAGAAATGAGGGTATCTGAAGTGGAACAGCAAGTCTGTGAATTACAAGATGAAACTAATAAAACTGCAGCTTTGAAAAAATAGGTTCTTCAGTTGAAAAGACTTTCATAAGATTTATAGAGCAGGAATAGATGCAGTAACCTGCACATTTATGGTCTCCCAGAGGAAATAGAGGGAGAGGGCACACTTTTCTTCAATGCATCTTTTTCACCACAACTATTGGATCTTGCTCCCTCTATGAATTTAAATATACAACAAACTCACAGACTGGGTCAATGTCATTCTACTTCTGCTCCCTCTACTGAACCTCAATGACTGATTCTTTTCTTTTTAGAGTTTACATACCTCCTGAAACTGCTCAATGTGGCTAAATCAAGTTGTATTGGGTCTGGCAGAAAGATTTTTTGTTCTGCAGAATGTATCGAATGCGACAGCTGGTAGCCAGAAGGAATTTCTTAGCCTTTGTTCTGCACTATATTCTTTGGGTCATATTATGGTCTCTTTCTTCCATGTTTCTTCAAAATCACTTATCGAAACAAAACTAGTACATTTGAGGATCTGTCTGCAATAAAGCAATTCATAGATTCTCTCAAGACTGATCGCATGATACGGTTGGTCCGTCTACCTGTTAAAGTTTTCCACAATGCCGCTTTCATTTCTCAATATTGTTTTTCTTTGTAAATGTTTTTCATGTTGTTATTTGCATGCTAATTAACTTTTTTCTTTACTTACAGGTATACAAGGTATCTACAGTTTTACCTCGTCTTCCTTCATTTTGTTCTGGGGTTTATGTGTGGGCCTTATCAGATGTTCCACCTTCATCTGTGCTGTCACCACCCCAATTTTCTTATTTTAAGTAAGGTATGTGTTTTCAGTCATCAAGCTTTGCGATGTTCTGCCTTTTGTTATTTCTATTGTTTTCCTTTGCTTGAATTCCTACTCTCTCTTTTCCTTTCATGTATTCCAGTGAATATATATTCTTTTTTTGCATGGCAATTCTGTGCATCCACATGTTAGTATATTTTTATCCTGTAAATTATATTGCTGTTTGGATTGTCCTCCTAAGTGTTTTTATATATTTGTTTTTTGCATGTTATATTCAGGAAATTTTCATGGAATGTTAAGAGAGTATTACTATAAAACATTGGAGAGTGCTATCTCATTTAGCTCAACTTAATCCAGATTTAGGGCCATATGTATGGAGCTGTTTTGTGATCACAAACACTGCAAATCACACAAAAATGTTGTATGCGGTCGCAAAACAGAGTATTCCTATGTATTAAAGTGTTCCGGTGTGCAAAAACGGTAATCGCAAATTTAGTGATTAGCAATTTTGGAGGCATTGAATCTGCAAATAATTTTGTGAACTCGCAATCAGCGACACATCGTTTGTGAAATTCGCTTATAACGTGCTTGCAAATTGCGAATTCGCAAAATGAGATGCACAAAAAAATGGCAATTTGCGATTTTGCGAATTTTGCAATTTTGCACATGGCAATTACCACCAACTCTGCACTGGTGGTAACCAGGTGCAACCTATTTAAAGATGCCCACAATGCCACGGGTTTTCCACAATGGCTGGGCTGTATGTGATAGCCAGGAGGCTAAAAATCAGAGCTGCTGCACAGAAAAGGAGACGCCAGGAAAGGCTCTTCAGAGCGCGCATCACCCTGTTCCAGGGGACTGTGGATGAGATCCATGTGAACTACAGGCTGGACAAAGACAGCATCTTGGACTTAATAGAGGGGCTCAAACCCATACTAGAACACCCCACACACAGGACACACACATCGTTCGACTGTCTACAAAAAGAGTGGAGGAGCTCCACAGTACAGCCCCGAGACACGCTGTAAAATCGAGGTCACATGTGCCATGCTACACAACATCGCCATGAGGAAAGGCACCCCAGTGGAGCCACAGATTCAGACTCATCAGATGAGGATGGGTCAGCTCCACGATGCAGACCAGCCGGTGGTGTTGGTGCGGCTGCCGGCCTCTAGATACGAGATGAGATCACACAGAACTATTTCTAGGTGAATAATGATGACACAATGCTACAAATTGGTCCAAAACTGTGTTTTTATTTCTTTGAGTGCGGGAGCATATCCATCACAGAGCCTGACATGCACACAATGTGAGTCCAAATTTCTTGCACATGTTAAACACACAGTGCAAGTCTGCTGCTCAAACATAAGTCAAGATGCAATGGGTTTCCTCACCCATTGCCATGTGCCACTCATGACACTTCATCTTCTGCAGGCATGGCCTGTTGCTCCTCACTCAGGGTGCCCACTGCCCTCCCCAGAGCAATCGGCAGTTCTCCCCTGCAGCGCACTCCGACGTCTGTCCTGGGGAATGGGTGTAGTGATGCTGCTACTGCTGGATTGGTCCTCCCTCTCCAGTGAGCTGAGAAGATCTGTGCCACCTGTGGCTGCTGCCCGCAGCTGGTACACGGCATGTGTGACCTGCACCAGGCCCTTGGCTACATCCAGGCAGCAGTGTGCCATCTCATGCTGCATGCTGACACAGCGACGTGCCAGCAGTGATGTGGCAGTGGACAGGCAGATCACAGCCTTGGTGTATATGTCCAGGCGGATGAGGAGACGTTGTCTCTCCCTGTGCCTGGCTGCCCGGTCTCTCCACATCTCTGAACACAGTCCTTCCAGTGCACCAGTCATGCCCATGAAACCCTCCCTCATCTGGCTCATGTTGTTATTATGTGCAGCAAACTGGCTCTGTATTGATTTTAATGCCTTTGCTTGCAGGCGCTGGACATTTAGCATGTTGCCTTCAAACCCTGCAAACACTGTTTCTTCAGCAGCTGTGCTGGTGGACGGCCGTGCCCTGCACCTGGAAGGAATTCCTGAACTGGGACGGACACGGGACTGTACTGTGTGCTGTGCTACACGATGGCCCTGGACTGGTTGATCTTTTCCACTTTTGTCCAGTGGACCTGCCTCCAGCGGTGGGAGTGGTGGTACTATGAGGCACCGTCTGCGTGTCAGAGGGATTGCTGGGCTGCCTTTCTCCTGCTCCTCGTGCCCTGAATGGTCTGCAGTGTGGGATGCATCCTCCCCTTCTGCAATTGATTCCTGTATTTCAGGTGGTGCTGTGAATGTAAATGCACACATTAATTTGGTGTCCTGCCTCGCATTGATTATACAATAAATTTGTCAGATTTCGAGTTACATGGGTACTATCTGCCTGTTTTTTGCCTTTCATGAATTACTGATTCTGATTCTACCTTGCTGGGACTCACTGCTCCACCGTTTGGTGCATGTGACTACATCTCCCGTAATGCATTGCTGGGTGTGCTTGTTAACATGCACTGGAGTTGCATTCATGTTTAGTGCCTGGGTCTTTTCTAAGTGTGTGAGTGATGTGGTAATGTATCAGGGGTGTAATAGAATGCTTCCTACCTTGTCTGGTGTTTGGGGGTTCAGAGCTGTCCAGGTCAGCCATGCCACTGACACTCTCCGGCTGCAGGATGCCCTCCACCAACTCCTCAAGAGGTGCAGAGTCAGTTGCAGTGGACGTCCCTCCACCGGTCTTCTTTGCCTCTGCCGGTCTGGTTGCCACCTTTTCTTTTGATCTTTGGTGCATATCGTACAACATTTTGCGGAGGTCCTCTACGGTGGGTCACACCGATGGCATTCACCATCTCTTCTATATCAGCCCAGATTTTCCTTTTGCATGCCTCTGACACACGTAAGGATTGCTTCCCAAACAGGAGCTCATGGCTGACTGCCATTTCCTGTATGAGCACCTCCAGCTACCATTCGGTAACAGGTGACTGAATTGCAAAATTAGGCTTGCTGCATTCAAAAAAGCTATTTTTGCGTTCGCAAACGGGCAGATTACGTGAATCTGCCCGTTTGCAAATGCAAAAATGCTTGATACATCTACTGCTTACTGTCTCACAGGGAATTGATACTGAAGGGAGATGGCTTATTGTCAAGTTATTGAAAACGCAGTTCCAATAACAGTTTTTAACATTTATGCCCTTACTCTAATTTACTATCATTTTTTGCCCACTATTTCTCAAAAATGCCACCAATATCACAATACTTACTTTATTTTGGAAGGTGATTGTAACCAGATTATGGATCCTTTTCTTGACAGACATTCCTTGGTTAGATTCCTCCCACACAAGATGCATAAGCAGTTTCACTCTATTTCACACAACATCTTAATTGACTTATGGAGACTTTGTAATCCCACTTCAAGAGACTATACTTTTGTTTCCAATTTGCATGGTTCAATCACTCAATTAGATCACATTTCCTGTTTCTAACCTTTATCCCAAAATATTATTCAATCTACCATTAGACCTAGTCTACTTTTAGATCAGCCATGTAGATTGCATTTGGACTTGGTTACCCCTCAACCTCAGGGGCAGCACTGGTGGTTTAACAAGTATTTATTAAAAGACACTCAATTTTCCTCACCTTTTTTTAATCTTTTACAGTGAATTATTTTCGTTTTATTGATCTACTAAAATTTCTTCTCAACTTTTATGGGACACATTTAAAACTGCTGCTCGAGGTTTTGTTACTGACTATGTCCGAAAAAAGTATAAGATCCGTGCTAAAGAACACAAGTCCTTGCTGACTTTAATAAAACCATTTAATAAAAACATTAGAGCAGAAGTACTATGCTTCCTATTCAAATATTAACCTTCAAAATCTCCTCAGAGCTAAACTACAGTTTAATTAACTTTCAACTAAGAAGGCCTCTTCCATCTTGCTGAAAAGTGCTGCCTGATTTTATGGCAGATGGAATAAAGTAGGTGAATTATTAGCTAATAATCTTAAAATCAAAAAATAATGCTTTAAAATAGACTCCTAGGCTAGGTCTCAGGGAACTCCTCTGTTTAAAGATGAATATATCTTGGAGGAATTTAGCACCTTCTATAAGACTTTTTATAAACCGAAACCCCAAGTGCAATCCGTCACTATTGAATTGTGTCTCCAAAATGCTCACAAATCTCAATTTAAATTCTTTAAAAAAAAGATGTTTCCTTGCTGGAAATTTTGCATGCTCTTAAATTATTGTGTAAAGGGAAATCGCCTGGTCTGGATGACTTTACTGTGGAGTTTTTTCATCACTTTTCCAATTTTCTTCTATTTCATCTATTAAATCTCTTCCATTGTTTTACTACAGCTGGTTACACTTCAGGCACAATTCAAGAAGCCACGATATGCCTTATACACAAGGATGGCAAACATCATGCTCACTGTAAAAACGAGAAAACTGCCTCATTAGTAAATTGAGATTATGTCCCGCATCCTGATTTGAAAACTTCCTTGCAAATCTTATTGATAAAGAACAATGAGGTTTCATAAAAGACTATTGGCAACTGATAATACTCGACTACTCCAAACTGGGGTAGTGTGGTGAGCTAAAAGAATGAGAGATGAAACCCAGATCTGTGACTGGGGGTGAATGTTTGATTTGTCCATCATCTGTTCTTTTTGCTTTTGTCGCCCTAGGTGGGAAGGTTATGCCCAGATGTGGGTCCTGTGCTCACTGTACCACTGGATTAAAGTTTTCCTTGCTGATGGGGGCGATACCCAAAAACCCATCCCAAGATGCCTATTTCTGGTCTAGGGAGGACTTGACTTAGCAATTCACTTGGACTGTTCCCATGGGGAGCAGAGTCAAAACTGATTTGCATATGGCTCAGTCCAAACTGGGGAAGCGTAGTGAGCCAAAAAACAGTGGAATAAACCCAGATCTGAGACTGAGGGGGAATGTTTGATTTGTTCAGCATTCCGTCCATCATCTGTTTGTTTTGCTTTTCATGCACTAAGTGGGAAGGGTAATCCCAGACGTGGGTCCTTTGTTAACTGTGCCACGGAATTCAAACTAGCTTAGCTGATATGGGGTGATACCCTGAAACCGGTCCCAGGTTACTTGTTTCTGGTCCAGGGGGGACCTGGTCTGGCAGTTCGGACTGGACTGTTTCCATGGAGAGCAGGGTCAAGTCTGATTTGCATATGGCTGCGTCCAAATTGGAATGGCATGGCTAGCAAAATACTATGGATTTAAACCAGATTTGCGACTGGGATGAATATTTGATGTTTTCAGCATTCCATCCATCATCTGTACTTTTTGCCGTATTGGGAAGAGTATGCCCAGAGGTGGGTTCCATGCTTGCTATGCCACTGGATTCAAGCTAGACTGGCTGATGAGGGGTGATACCCCAAAACCGGTCTCAAGATACTTGCTTCTGGTCCAGGAAGGGGCTTGGCCTGACAGTTTGAGCTGGACTGGTTCCATACGGAGCAGGGTCAAGGCTGATTTGCATACGGATGAGTCCAAACTGTAATGGCATGGCGAGAAATAAAGACTGATGGAGTTTACCCAGATCTGTGACTGTGGGTGAAGGTTTGATTTGTTTAGCATTCCGTTCATCATCCGTTCTTTTAGCATTTGTCATGCTAAGTGAGAAAGGTATGCCTAGAGGTTGGTCCCCTGCTCACTATGCCACCCGATTCAAGCAAGCCTGGGTGATACCCCAAAACCAGTCACAGGATGATTGTTTCTGGTCCAGGGAGGACCTGGCCTGGCAGTTCGAACTGGACTGTTTGCATGGGGAGCAGAGTCAAGGCTGATTTGTATATGGAATGTTATGACAAGCAAACAAACTGATGGACTTAATGCAGATCTTTGACTGGGGTGAACGTGACTGGGGGTGAATGACTGGGTGCAACATAACACAAAATAAATCACTACACTGACATGCATTACACTAACATTTGAAATAAATCTAATAAAAATAAATTGTATTTACCTATGGCAGTGTGTCATTTTCTGTGTTCTTCTGAATTTGCAGTCTGCCGTGGCACTAGTGGAAGAGTTCCCCTAACCAATCCATAAACTGATCTCATACTATTAACCCACATGAGAGAAGCTCCAGGATTGGATTGAGCGGGTTGGCTAGATACTCCTTCAGGCCCTGGAAGCCTGTACTTGATACAGCTGCCTAATACAGGCCGGGATTGAGACCTTTATAGTGCGCATGTCAGACTGGCCGTCGCAAGACAGCCGGCCAAACTGATTTGCGCAATTTGGAGTGTCTGACCAACCACTGCTCCAGTCCTCTATGCTGCCAATTTGCAGCAGAGGACATACCCCACGCTTCTCACAGCTCGAGGGCTCCCAAAGCAGGCTTGTGGTGGTGCGCAGATTGGTAAAAAATAAAATGGCAATGAAATAATTTCATGGTCATTTTATTTTTCACATTTACGCATAGCTTGCAATGGGAGGGGGTCCCTTGTGAAGAAACCGCCGCTGATAAGTAGTGATAACTGTATGCTTCTGTAACCATGGGCTTCTTGTAATAGTCTGTTCATCTGTAGTTGTGCAATTGGGTGGATGTACAAGATGCCTATCTAGCGCATCTTTGCCCTGTCCAGTTTCATTCTATTAAACATTGCAATTATGAATGAGCATTCAATTGCGTCAAGTTCTTTGGCTGTATTCAAGAAGGCCTCCACTACATTTAATTGCGGGTCCAGCTGATGTACTGCAGTGAAGAGGGTTCTCAGATTGCCTGCCGTAGAGTGGCCTGGGATAAATCCTGACTGGTTTGGTAAGACAAGTCTATGTAATAGCGGAATTAATCTAGCAGCTAATAATTTGGTTAGTATTTTTATCTCTAGATTTATAAGTGGTAGTGGCCTGTAAAACCCACAGCCCTGTGTGGGTTTACTTGTTTTCAACAGCGTGATCCCTTTTGCCTCTTGTGCTGTCTGTGATAGCTCTCCTTTGCTAATTGCCTCTCCGTACATTTCCAACAGATATAGGTTTAATAGGTCAATGTAGTCTTTGTAAAATATACCTGTTAGCCCATCACCACCAAGTGCTCAAGCGCTTTGTTGGTTTTAAAGTCCATGATTGGTCTGTTGATGTCGTTCTCTGTGAGAGGGGAACAAAGTATCTTTCTCTGCCATCTCCACCCAGGCTAACATTACCTCATCTAGGTGTTGTTGGATATTGTCGGTCTACATTCTCTGTATAATTACTCAGCAAATGCTGAAAGGATGTCTGATGTGTGGTGAGCTGTATTCCCATCCCCTGCTCTGATTGTAACAATGTGCTCTGCAGCACACTTAGGTGTCAGAAGTCTAGCTAGTGTGTGCCTGGCCCGGTCTTCCTCCCCGTATTTCCTCGCCATGGGGTATTTTGCCAGGCAGTGTACTTCCCTCTCGACCTCCTCCCTGTACTCTAGGAGAGTGCTCTGCATTGTCACCTGCACTGCAGGATTAGGGGTCTAAATTGTGCCTCCTTTCTAATTCCCACAGTTCTCGCTCTAGTGTGCTTAATCTGCCCTGAATGGGGTTCAAAATGCTCTAGGACTTAGAAATGCATTCCCCTCTGATCATTGTTTTGAACACATCCCAGAGAGTCCCAGGCCATCTAAAGAGTCTTTGTCAAGCTGGAAGTAGTCAACTATGTTAATTATGAGCTTCTTTCTAAATGCAATGTCACGTAGCATAGACAGCTGGATCTCCAATTCACAATCATCTAATGGGGATAGTAATTGCAAGAATCACTGGAGAGTGGTACTAATAAGTGCATTGAAGGTGGTCTATCATTTTAGTCCATCTCATTACATCCTTCGACCCAATCCAAAATTCCAACTTGGAGGACGTCCCATATACCACTAAGTGGAATGTGAATACTGATTGATCATGATATTCTGCCTTCCACAGGTCCAGGAGATTATGATGTTTCATGGCCCTAATCAGTGCTTTCTTCATCCCCACCTTCTGCCTGTCTTTTATTGTTGGAAGGTGGCTATTAGTAGGTGTAGGTAGGTAGCTACAACTAATAATATCACCACAATCACAAATAAGGTCCAAAGTTCTCAAAAATGAATCCTTGCTCAACTCTTGGTAGCTTGAGTGCAAGCAGACAGGCATAAGTTCAGCGACAGGTGTTTAAAGCATTTAAAAACAACAATACATTAAATAAGTAAAACACTACTCACAATAAAAATCCAACATCAATTTTTAAACATAATTTATATTTTTAGGAGTAAAATTACACCGAAACTACAAAAATGCAATGTAGGGAACCCGAGAGAGGAATTAAAAAAAATTAAATAATGTCTAATGCCTAAAAACCAAAGGCGCCAGCTTGGAACATCTGGTCACGCTTGACTGGTACAAAGCCAGAGTTTCAGGCCAACCGCGATGGAGCGTGGGTCGGAAACAGTGAGCAGTAGGGCTCAGTCAAGTTTTTACCTTCTGATGTAGTCACTTTTTTAAAGATTTTTCTATTGACGTCAAGAGAGGCTCCTCATTAGGATGGCTTGTGACTCGACAGAGGTAGCTTGCTTCAGAATGAGTGTTTTGATTGCGCCTATCAGATAATACAGAATCTTCCACACAAGAGCCCAACACCCTGCACAGCCAAAAACTTTAACACAGCACCTTTAGAAAAGGGTTTATTTTACAAAATGCAAGGACTCTCTCTTTTTTAGAGTAAGGCTTGGGGTTTTATTTTAGGTTTAAAGTATTTTATTATTAAGGTACAAAAAACATGGGGAAGGGAATAGGAGGTCAAGCGAACATACAATACAAGACGCGAAACGTTGCAGTGATTCAGAGGGAAAGTAGGGAGGCAGGAAGCCCCGGAGGGCAACAAAGCGTAAGTCATAAGGCAATAAGGCAGTGCAAATGACCCTCCAGTAGACCCCCATTCCCCGAGCAAGGCCAAGCTAGAGTAGCGTCCCGCAACACAGGAAAAAAACACACACCATCCCTCCAACCCCCCGTCCCCGGAAAAATAGAAGAAAGAAAAGCAAAAGAGAAAAGGAAAGAAAACAATACCCCAACATCCTCGTCCGAAAGTCAGCATTAGAAGCATGTAACCCTGCCTCCCACCCCCAGCCCCAAACCCCTGATCCCGCCACATTCACTCCGCTGGAGCCGCCGGCGGCGTCAGCCCAAGGAGTCGCAGGTACCGTGGACACGTGAGCTCGTGAAATTCCGTGGACAGCAGTGCCAAAAAGGGGTGCCAGAGCTCTTCAAATTGGTCCACATTCCCAGCCACCATTAGCGACATCTTCTCCATACCCAGTACCTGCCAGAGCCTGTGTAGCCAGCCAGTGATAGAGGGGGCAGTGGGGGTATGCCAGAGTACAAGGATGTTTTGAACCGCTGAGACTAGCGCAATCGCAATCTGTCTACCCCTGCGGGACTTCAGCGGGTACATCAGGTCATTGGGGAGGCCTAGCAAGACATACGCAGGGAAGCGCGGGAGTTCTATCTCAAAATGCCTGTCTACCTCATCCAAGACCTCCTTCCAATAGGCCGACAGCACCGGGCACTCCCAGAGAATGTGCGTGAGGGTACCTTCCTGTCCGCAGCCGCGCCAGCAACCTTTATCGCCGATTTTGTGCATCTCGTAGAGCCTCTCCGGGGTGTAGTACCAATAGGTGGACACCTTAGTAAAGGTCTCCGTCAGCCCAGTGTGGTACGCAGAGTGCCTCGCCCGGTACGCGATCCTGTCCCACTCCTTGTGGCTCAAGGTCCTGCCCAATTCCCTGTGCCAGCGCTCTCTCCCTGGGTTATGGTAATGAAACGGCGGGGGTTGGAGAAACTTATACAAGTCGGTGATTAGCTTGGCATCCGAGGTCCGGGTTACCAGCCATCGCTCATAGGGCGTAATCGAACGGGCAGCGACGTCGCGCACTGGGGGTTGAAGAGCCCAGTGGCGAACTTGCAAGTAACGCAGTCTGTCCCCCTCCGTCAGGCCAAACTCCTGTCGGAGCTGCTGGAAGGGGAGCACACCCTCCGGCCCGTAGATCTGGAAAAGTGCCCTACAGCCCGCGCTCACCCAGTGGGAAAAGGCTCCCGGTTCCAGACCCGGAGTGAAGTCTGGATTGCCCGCGATGGGAGTGAACGGTGATGGAAAAGTGGTGAGCTCACGAAGCTCACACACCGCGTCCCACACTCGCAGCGGAACTCGGGTGATAAAGGAGGCGTAGAGATTAGGTGGGCGGTGAGTGCGCCGCAGGAACGGGACTTCCTGGAGAGTACGGCCAGCAACTGCCTGGTCCTGAAAGAGCCAGTGCTTCTCCGATTCCCACCGGCTCCACTCCACCAAATATCGGAGTTGCGCCGCCTGAAAATACTTCCGGAGGTCCGGGACACCGAGACCCCCTGCCTCCGGGGCAAGCATGGAGAGGACCCGTTTCATTCGAGGCTTACGGCCCTGCCACACAAAGCGGGAGATGTCAGCCTGCGCCTGCCGTATCCAACCTACAGGGGGCTGGAGAGGTAGAGCGCGAAAAAGATACAGGATCTGAGGCAGTATCGTCATCTTCACCGCTGCGATACGGCCCAGCCACGAGAGCAAGCCTTTGTTCCATCGGCCGAGCTCCTCCTTGATCTTTTTGCCCAGGGAGGAATAGTTAGCTGCGACCATTGCAGGTAGGGAGGGTGCGAGCAAAATCCCCAGGTAAGGCACCGTGGAGGAGGACCATTGCAGAGGAAAAAGACGCTGGAGGTCCCGCCTAGTGTCGACAGAAAGTGACACATCCAGGGCAGCCGATTTAGACATATTCATTTTAAAGCCTGCCACGCGGGCAAAGGAGTTCAGTTCCTGGACGCAGGCAGGGAGCGACCGCTTGGGGTCGTCCAGGGTCAGCAAGACATCGTCCGCATATAAGCTGACAGTATGTGTGTATTGCCCCATCTTCACCCCAATCGCGTCCGGGTTATCGCGAATCCTCTGGGCAAACGGCTCCATATAGAGGGCAAACAGGAGCGGCGAAAGGGGGCAGCCCTGTCTCGTGCCGCGCTCAATGGCAAAGCTGCCGGAGCTGTGTCCATTGACACGCACCGATGCTGACGGCCTCCTATAACAGTTAAAAACCATGGTGCGGAACTTCTCGCCGATCCCCAGTTTCCCGAGAACCAGGTACGGCCAATGAACCCTATCAAAGGCCTTTTCCGCGTCGACCGACAGCAGCATCCGCTCCCAAGGGACGCGTGAGCCCTTTTCTAGCACGTGCGTCACCCTCTTAGTGTTGTCGACCGTCTGCCTACCGGGTACAAAACCGGCCTGGTCCGCCTCCACCAGACCTGGTAGGTGCAGACCAAGTCTAGCCGCCAAGATCCCCGTGTAAAGCTTGAGGTCCACATTTAGAAGTGAGATGGGCCGATATGAGCCGCACAGGGTCCGGTCCTTCCCCGGTTTCGGAATAACCGACACAGTCGCCGAGAGAAGGTCCGGTGGTATGGCTCCCGGTTCAGAAAAGGAATTGAACAAGCGAGCCAGTAGAGGCGCGACAGTGGGACAGAAGGTCTTGTAAAACAAGGCCGTATAGCCATCCGGGCCCGGGGCCTTGCCGTGCTTTAACCGTGCAATAGCGGAGATGACTTCCTCCACATGAATGTCCCTCTCTAGGTGGTCCGCCTGGGCGGGATCCAGGGCAGGGAGGGTTACTGATTCCAAATAGGCCTCAGCCTCTCCCGGTGGGGAGGGCTCTGCAGCGTACAGCGCCTCATAGAAGGCACGGAAGGAATCCGCCACCTCCGCGCCACCGGAAACCGGGACCCCATCCGCTCCCATCAGCTCCTTTACTACGTTGCGTTGCTGCGCAGCTCTGAGCCGGTGGGCCAGGAGCTTACCGCATCTGTCTCCGCCGGTGTAAAAGGCATGCTTCAAGCGCAACGCCGCATACTCCGCCCGGTCCAGGTCCAACGCAGAGAGGAGTTTCCGCGCCGCCTTCAGCTGCCGCCAAACTCGAGGAGCCCCCGTCCGGCGGTGAACCTGTTCGAGTTCCCTGACCTGCGCCGTTAGTTCCTCCCTCTTACGTTGCCGCTCCCTGTTCTCCGCCGAGGAAATGGAGATAAACTCCCCCCTGACGACCGCTTTCAAAGCTGCCCACTGCGTTGCCAGGGACGTGTCGGAGTTGTCATTGTGGGTCAAGTACTCCTGAATGACCTCCTCCACTCGCTTCACCACCGATTTCTTATGGAGAAGCGTGTCCCGAAGCCGCCACATCCCTCTGGAGGGGGGGGCCGCCGGCCAAGCAAATACTCCGGAAACCGGCGCATGGTCGGATAGGGACAAGACCCCGATGTCCGCCGCCGTGGCGGCCGAGCGAAGCGGTCCGCTCACCAAGAGGTAGTCCAACCGCGAGTAAGTGCGGTGTGCGTGGGAGAAATATGAGTAGTCCCTATCGGCGGGGTGCATGGTGCGCCAGAGGTCATGCAGATCCATCTCTGCAATCTGGTCCCGTACCGCTCTAGAAAGCTCCCCCGTCTGCGGAAAGCGCTGGGCAGACCTATCCAAGGTGGAGTCGAAGACCATGTTCAGGTCTCCCCCCAAAATGACGTGGCGATCGGGCGAGGCAGTAACGTCTACCAACACAGATTCCAGGAAGCGATCCTGATGGTCATTTGGGCTGTACACGGAGCCAACCGTGAAGGCAACACCCCCCAGACGCATGCGATATACTAGAAGCCTCCCCTTCTGCTCGGCATGTTTATACAACACCTCACCTCTGAAGGAGCTGGCTAGAAGAATGGCTACCCCCGCAGTCTTAGTCGCAGCCGAGGAAAAGAGTTGCGTGGGGAACTTGGCAGAGCGCAACCTATGGCAGTCTTTAGAGAGTAAATGGGTTTCCTGCAGGAGGCAGACATCCGCCTGTGACCCTTCCAGCAGGGAAAGGATCGCCCTACGCTTCACGGGATTATTCAGGCCCTTAACGTTAAGGGTCAGCACTTTCAGGGACGGCATCGCTCCCAGGGACGCAAGGCGCTATGCAGCAAGCGGGGGATCAGCGGAAGGGGCGCGCGGGGCAGGGGCGCAGGGAAGGCCAGAGTCGGCTTCGCATGTGTTCGGACAATATCGGACGGGACCCCCCCCAACACCAAACCAGCTCTCGAACCCCCCCAGAACCAACCCATGGCAACCAGCCAACACCAAAAACAAAAAAGAAAAAAAACACCCCATTGTCTCAGTCTAGCCCAAGTGGGCGAGTCTGTAGAAACCAGTCAGGTGGACGTCCAGCCACACACTTCCAACCTCTTCCCCCCAACCCCCAGCCCCAACCCAGCATCGCAGACGCTAAGAGTCTCTCCCACCGGAGAAAAGTTAGGCCGTCTGGGCCACGCCATTAGAGTCAGGCAAGTTCCTGGCCGCAGTCCTCAGGGCCTCCGCCATGTCCGCTCTGATGGTAGGGGAGTCAGGGCGACTCGCCGTCGCTGACGATTGGCGCCTCCTCGATCTTCGTCGGCCCCGTCGCTCAGGGCGCCTCCATGCGGGCGTCGTCCCCTCTTCCTCTGTAGCTGTGAGTCCCAGCACCCCACAGACATCTTGTAAGGAGCGCAGCTGATGTAGCGCCCCATTCCATCGGAAAATAAGACGGAAGGGGTGACCCCAGGAGTAGGCCGTCTCATGCTCTCGCAGAAAGTCCGTAGCGATGCGGAAAGACCTGCGCTTCTGCAGTGTGATGGCGGACAGGTCTTGATAGAGCGCCACGGGTCGTTCTCGAAAGGACAGTGGCTGCTTCCTGCGGGCCTCTGTCATAATGCGCTCCTTTAGGGGGAAATCCGGCAGGAATGCCAGGATATCAGGTGGGGGTGCCGATGACTGGCGCTGGCGGCCCACCCTGTGTGCTCTGTCGATGCGGATCGGGAAGTCCGCTTCTTCTCCCAAGATGTCGCGGAACAGGTCCTGCAGATAGGCCACCAGGTCCGCACCCTCATCCGCGGACGGAACGCCTCGCACCCGGATATTATTCCGCCTGGACCTGTTCTCGAGGTCCTCAGAGTGGGCCTGGAGCTCGACACATTGCTCACGAAGGCGGAGAACGTCCTGCTGGAGATGAACTATCTCTTCATCACGACGCTGGGCCGCCGTTTCCACAGTGTCGACCCGCTCGCCCAGGCCCTCGATTTCTCTGCGCACTTCACGGACCTCTCCGGCCACCTCGGTCTTGAGAGTCTGGAATTCCTCCTTGAGGGAGCTGAATAAGTCCTCCATGAAGGACCTCGTGACTGGTGGTTCGCCTCCGGTGGCGTCCGTTGAGGCCCGGGAGGACCCCGGGGACGGCTGCGTCCTGTCTCGCAGTTGCTGGGCCCTGCCGAGCATGTCCGGCAGAGTGCGATCTTCCCGTGCCGCACCTCGTCTCCCAGCCATCTTGGCCTCCGCGGTGGGTGAAGCCGAGAGCCGGTCGCTGTAGATGCGCCCAGTCGCTCGTGGGTACCAGATGTGAAGACCTCGCCGAGGACAAGGGTAGTGCGTCACAGGCGGCAAAATGGCGGCACGGGCCAGGGCGAGACAACCATCGAGCCAGTCAGGGCGATAATCCAGGTTCAGGTCGGAGGCTTGCAGCCGCGTGCTCCCAGGGAGGACGGCAGATGCGTAGGCACCAGGATGAACCAAGGCGCCCGTATGGCAAGGGTGTGGGCGAGGGTCACCAGTACCAGCTCCTCAACGACAAGATGGCGGGAGGGCGGAACCTAGGAGGGCAGCCCAGGCCAGCAAGTCTATGGGCGACCCTCAACAGCAATGGGTCGGGAAGGTGCGAAACCAGTGTCCCCCAGTTGCACCGGCCAGGACTCCCGGTTCGGTCATCGCTCAAACTCCACCGTCCCCCGCCTCCAGGCCCGTAGTCCGCAAGGCGTCACACACCAACACCCATGGCAGGGGGATAAATCGCCGGCGCAGGTCTGGGGTCTGTCGTCCAGCGATGACTCTGGCCACAGGGGCGACGGCCAGGAAGCCGCCGCACTCCGCGGAGTCCGTCGAGTCCGCTCCCTCGGGATCCGCAGCTTTCAGCACTCGGCCCAGCCGAGGCGCGCGGACAGCGCCGCAATACGCTCCGCCTCCAGGTCCTTCTCCTCGGGGCGATCCCGGCTCCACTCCTCGCCTCGGTCTTTGGACAAACTTTTCGGGGACTTCCCCCGGGGCAACAGAAGTCAAAGTGGCATCAAAATGTGCCCCAAGAGTTCCGGCACAGTTCTCTCGCCCGCAGTGTAGCCGCGGGGGGAGAGAAGCGCAGAAATCGGGGCTCGAGCTGAGCTGGGCCGGAGGAGCTACGGGAGGAAGCGTCCGCTCACCCCGCCATCTTGGCCACGCCCCTGGGGTTTTATTTTAAACAATGCTCTCTAACAGAAAGGCTTTCCCAGATGTCAAATGCGCAAGATTCGAATACACAAAGAGATATATACATATGTTTATATGCAAGCAGTAATCTAAATGCATGAATAATACTGATTAATAAACAAGCAGCAAGTAATATCAGATAAGACTCAAGCAAATATACTGGACGTCCTGCAAGAGATCAGAAAGATATATATATATATATATATATATATATATATATATATATATATATATATATATATATATATATATATATATATATATATCTCACATAAATATGCATCAAAAAGACAACACCTCAAATGATCAAAGCCACTGGCCAAACATCACAATGGCAATAACCAAAACCCCTTACTTCTCTAGTGTTGACACCTGGTATATATATACATTTTTTTTCACACTAATAACCAAAACTCAATACATCACCTGTTACGATCACCGCATCTCAGACTGAGGAAGTAAACAGTCGTGATAGAGAGCCTCAGCAACCAGGGTCCACTTCTCTGAGGTAGACGCGTCCGCCCCCAGAACTGGCCAAGTTCCAAGCATGCATTCCCACGGCAGGAAGGAGTTCTCATGTCCCCTTCTGTCCCTGACTGTGAAAGCATGAGCTTCGCACTGGAACTTTCACCCACCTTGACCTTCTCAGGCCTACTACTCTATCGGCCGCCTGGACAGATAGGCAAGTTGACTGATTCTCTCCCCATGTTGCTGAGTTAGCTCTATCCTCGCCAAATTTCACGGTGTTGGGAGATATAAACATCCACTTAGACGATCTCTCTGACTACCAGGCGAAGGCCTTTCTGAATAACCTAGCAGCCCTTCAAATCACCCAGAAAGGATTTGAACCAGCGCACAACAAAGGTCATCTATTAGACACTGTCCTCAGTAATGACCATAGGCTTCATGTAGGCCTTCCAATCCCCCTTCCCTGGACAGACCACCTGTTGGTACCGCTAGTCTGGGAAATCCCGAAACGTCCCCCCCCCCCCGACCCCATCCCAGGCCACACTAATGGGGAGGAATTGGTCGAAGGTATCAGCTAACGAATGGACAAATTCCCTCTTAGCCACCCTTTTACTTTCAGGGATGACCCAGATTCACTTAATAAATACTTTAATTAGTGGATACAGACCTCATTGGATTCTGTGGCCCCCTTGAAAATTCTCAAGAAAAAAACTAAGTCCAAAGAAGCACCATGGTACACTCCTAAACTGAAAAAGTTAAGGCAAGGTGTAGGAAATTAGTGAGGAATTGGAGACAGACTAAAGGGGCGCAAGACAGAAAGATTTATAGAGAAGCCATCAAGAAATACAAGGCAGAAATCACACTGGCACAATCTGTGTTTTATGAGCAAAAGATAAGGATGGCAGCCAACGCCCCGAGGGAAATCTTCCGAATTGCCAAAACACTGATTAAAACCCCACCAAACCCCCCTGACCCAAAAGAAGCCCAAAACCGCTGCGACAAGCAGACAGAGTACTTTTCCCAAACAATACAGCCCATCTCCCTTTACTTTACTTCAAATGAACATAATCCCCCGGACGCGCAAAACACCCCCGCAAACTCCAACTGCCAACTAGTGGAAATTCCACTGCTTAATGAGGACTCCTTGAACGCAATAATGTTAAAAGTGTCATCAGGCTCTCCCACTGCCCTTGCCCCACGCGCCATCTGTTGATGGTTGCGGACACTATAAGACCATTCTTATTAAACATCTTGAATACTTCCATCACCACAAGAACTGTACCAAAGGCATGGAAGTGTGCGCAGGTCAGAGCACTACTGAAAAAACCTAACTTCGACCCAGCAGCCATGGCTAACTATCGTCCGTTCTCTCTTCTCCCATGGGTGAGCAAGCTGCTTGAGAAGCATATCCATTCCATTTTGGTTAACCATCTGGAGGCTAACAACTTACTCCATGATTCTCAAGCAGGCTTCCGCTCAAAGCTCGGGACTGAGGTCGCCTTGTTGACAGTAACTGAGTTAGCCCGGAAGCACATGGATCAAGGCGGCACTACTGCAATTATGCTGTTAGACCTGAGTGCCGCCTTTGATACCGTGGATCATAATATCCTGGTTTCTCGCTTAAAACATCTCGGAGTCGCAGGTCAGGCCCTCACCTGGCTGCAGTCCTTCCTAGAAGGCTGGATGTTCCAGGTATCAGAGGGTGCCACCCAATCCAAAGCATGGCCCCTCAACCTCGGAGTGCCCCAGGGCTCCACCCTAAGCCCTACTCTTTTTAATGTCTATGTGGAGCCTCTGGCAGAGATAGTGCATCCTTTTGGTTTTGAAATTGTAACCTATGCAGACGACACCCAATTAGTGGTGGCTCTGAACCACCCTGAGGGCACGCCCAGTATCCTGGGCTGTTGTCTGGAAGCAATATAAAATGGATGGCACTCTCCCATTTAAAACTGAATGGGGAAAAAACGGAACTCCATTTCACCTAGAGCCACCATTGACTGGCCGACCTGCATGGGTGCCCCTCCAGAACCTAAAGACCAGATCAAAAGTCTTGGAATATGGCTTGATAACAACTTAAGCTTTAATCAGCAAGCCACCAAACTCTCTGCCACATGCTTCAGCCTGATGAGGATGCTGAGAAAAATCTTGCCTCTCCTCCCTTTTCAAGCCCGGAGGATAATGGTGCAGGCAATTATCCTGTCCCGCCTTGACTACGGGAAAGCCCTCTATCTGGGTGCTCCGGTAAGCTCTCTCAAAAAGCTCCAGGTCACCCAGAACGCGGCGGCACGTCTCCTCCTCGGACTTCACCGAAGACATTCAGGCACTGCCGCCATGAGAAAACTGCACTGGCTGCCCATACAGGCCAGGATAAAATTCAAGGCGATGTGCATAACGCACAAAGCTATGTGGCAAAAAGGTCCTGCAATGATCTGATCCCTAGTCACTCTGTACCACCCTCCTAGATCATTATGTTCCAGTACAACCTTTCTAGCTTCAACTAGAAACATCAAACAAGCTAGGTGGGGAGGCTGTTCCTTTTTGTGGAACGCTGCCTCTGACTGGAACTCCCTGCCTCTCACTTTGCGCAGCAAACCGGATCTTCTTAAGTTCCGCAAAAACCTGAAAACATCCCTCTTTCAGTAACGCTCAGTCTGGCGTCATTTCCCCCTCCCGTCCGCAGTGCTACGAGGCCTCCGGGTAGAAATGTGCTTTATAAAACTCCATTTAATTTAATTTAATTTCATTTCCTTCTACAAATCTCACATGTTCCGGCCTCAACCTTGACGAAGCTCACAAAGCCTTTCAGAGTACATAAACAATCCCTCACAAAAACAGAAAGACCTTGAACGTGAATAACCTAAGCAACTTGCTGAAGCAATGTAAAGCCAGGAAAAAAGATGACATGAGGCTGTGTCAAAGCCAATAGTAAGAACGTCATAATTCTCATATCCCTAACTACTTGTAAGCGCTGCTGTGCGCGCAGAAAAGCTGAAGCAAGGCAAAGTATGGAAAAAAGATGACTTGAGGCCATGTCAAAGCCAATAGTAAGCACTTCATAATTCTCATTAATATACAGCACAATGTACATTTGTGCTTCACTGCCCACAACACTGCACTTTGAATCCAAAAAAGTACATTCCACACCTCTCTCTCTCTCTTTCACGCTTTCAAATACACATCCCACAGGCTCTGCTCTTGGCAAGGTTCTTCTTGACAGCTCCCACTGAAAGACTGCAAGATTACAAGAAAGAGAAGCAAGGCTGATGTACATCCAGGCTAGGATGAAATAACACACTAAAGTCAGTTAAAATAATGGTAGTCAAAGGTCATCACTGGGTGTCAAACCACAAGAGTGCCTCTAGCACTACGAGTCCTCGTTGAAATGCTGGAGGTGTTGGAGCTCTAGACCTTTCAGCAGGACACACCAGAATTTCAGGCCGGGTCGCAGTTCAACGTCGGCAGCTTGACTCTCGACATTGGATTGGTCAACCTATGAAGCTTATTCACAAAAATACTGCAACTGATTCCAAACTTCTGGATCCTCTTCCAGAAGGTCCTTTGGGGCTCTAGAAAGGTACAGCTGGGTTCTTCTTGGTGAAGGTGATGCAGGTGGAGCTCTTTTAACCTGTTGCTTTCAGGGAGCCCATTCCTCAAACTTTTCAAAACAGGTAAAATCCTTATTTTGCTCATGTCCAAAGTGGGCAGCAGGTGCCGTCCTTCAGAGTGCAGTCCTCTTGCTGTAGGCCAGTGATTCAGCAGGGCAGGCCTTCTTGTTTCTTCCAGGCAGGGATCTGAGTTGCTGGGCATCTCTCTAATATTTATCCAGGATTCTGAGCTGCCAAGCAGTGGGGGGGGGGGCCTTGACCAATGGTATGCAGGGTGCCACCCTCAAAGATGACTACTTACCGTAAAGAGTGGCAAATTCTTTTTTTTTTTGGTCCTCATTTTCAACCAATTTTAAACGATAATGTCAACAGAGAGCGACATACTGCCACAGTAAAACTGGATGGGACGGCCAATCAATAGATCAGCCCTTCAATCAGTAATGTCACTACCTCCAGGACCCTCAAAAAAGAAACCAATGAGGAGCGAAACTGCTGCAGTCATATACCAACAACTAGGACCAGACCGGTATACATAGGTGCACCAGAAAAGGGAGGAAAAAACCAAAGCAGCATAATCATTGGACCATGGGGAAAAAGAAAAAAAAAAGAACATCATCGAGTTCACTGTTGGTCCCACTTCAAAAGGTGACGAAAGGCTCTTTTATCTTGATTTCCAGACCTTGCCAAGTCCAACTTCGACACCTACAATACAGATGCCCGCCAGTCGAGAAGGGAGGGTGGTGTTGAATCCTTCCATTTTTTACAAATTTCCCTCCTGGCCAACAAAATGGAATAAAAAAGGAGATCTTTAACCGGGCTTCTAATCTCATCCATGACCCCAAATATTGCCAGAGGAAGATTTATTAAGACTTGGAAACCCAAAGAGGTCGTGAGTGAGGCACCTATAGAGTCCCAAAATGGAGACAGTCAAAGAACATGTGTAGGTCCAAGGCAGCTATTAGACCACATCTAGCACATGCCACAGGAGAGTCCTTAGAACCTTTTGATAGCCTCTGTGGTGAATAGTAGGCTCTATGGAGAGTGAAAAGGTGGTTCCTCCGGAGCCAAGCTGGCGTAACAATATCCCACAGTACCTTAAAGGATGTAAGCCACAAATTTTCTAAATCATAGTCAACGAAGGAGGACCCCCCCACCCCCCAACCTCTCTGGCAGTTGGAATTAGCCATCGATCTCATCTAACATTAAGTTATACCATAACGAAACCTCCTTTCTGGCTGGAGCTTTATCAAGAAGCAGGGACTCCAAATGACAACCCCCTCCTACTGTGAATCTGCTGTTAACGATGATCTATGAGTGAGCCCAACTGGCAATCTGAAGATATCTAAACCTAGGAAGGTTTGGCCAAATTCTATCTTTCAAAGATTCTCATGGCACCAGACAGCCTTCTACAAACAAATCACCCCAGACCTCCAATCCTGCTTCTCTCAAGGGCAAAGCAAGACTATCCATGAGCCAGCCTGGACTCCCAGGTGAATCCCACAACGGTGTCCTACTCGAAAAATACCCCAACCATATGGAGCTCCTGAGTTTAACCCAAGTTTTAGCCATTCCCTGCAAAACCTTCAATTTTATCTTCTTAAAAAATTTGGGATCTCCAAATTTAAACAGGAAACCCGTCTGTACTGCACCTTCCCCTCTTTGCAAAGCCACAAACATGCAACCAATCCCAAAATCAGTGGGCATTTTTAAAAACATACGAGCGTGGGAAAATTGAAATGCCCATGCATATAATTGGGGGTGTGGAGCAGTTATCCTCCCTTTTCTCTACGACGCCTAAGTTTTTTCCAGGCGATCCTAGGTATGTGTTTATCTCAAATGAAAGAACTAATTTCGCTCTGTAATTTAGACAAAAGTGAAGGTTCAAAATAAAGAGGAATAGTGTTAAACAAAAAAGTAATTTTAGGTAAAATGGTCATCTTTATCAGGTTTACCCTTCCTAAGATAGACAACGAGAGCAGGGACCAAGATCGCATAAGTCTACGACAATCTTTTGCAACAGCAGAAAAGTTAAGTGAAGCAATTTTATTAACATCCTGTACGATATTAAGACCAAAATAGCGCAAATTTGGGCTAGGCTGCACCCCTGCCCCTAGATCGTTATCATTCCAAACCATGATCTCAGTTTTAGAGGAATTAACCTCATATCCAGAAATTTCCACAAAGTCTTGAGCTAGTTTAATAACTGATGGAAGGGCTGTGCATAGTTCTGAGGAAAAGATCAGGATGTCATCAGCGTACAGGGTCATCCTCTTCTCCCATCCCCTATGCCTAAAAGACTTGATGTTAATATCGCCCCTCAACCGTTGGGCGAAGGGTTCAATATATAGGTCAAATAGGAGAGGGGAGATAGGGCAGCCCTGATGTGTTCCCGTTGGCATGTTAAATGGGTCTGATAGTTCTCCATTAACCAAAAGGCAAGCTGAGGGATTCTGGTAAAGTAATCTCACTGCTCGGCGAAATCCTTCTCCAATATTAAACTTACCCAAGACCCCCGACAGGTATGACCAATTCACCCTGTCGAAGGCCTTGGTAGTGTCAAGCGTAAGAATAGCCAAGGAAAGAGACTCAGTGGTTGCCATATCGATAGCCCCTATAAGGTCATAGGTCAATTCATGGAGTTGTCAACCATTCACAAAATCTCTCTGGTCCTAATGTAAGATGTCGGCCGCTACCGCCCCCAATCTATTGGCCATGACAGTAGCAAAGATATTATAGTCGACATTTAATATAGAAATTGGTCTATACGACCCACAACATGACGCCGGTTTCCCCGGTTTTAAAATCAAAGTTATAGACGCACTATCCCAAGAAACGGGGGGTGACGATCCCTCCTGAAGAATCTGATTAAATAATGTAGTAAGGAAGGGAACATTTGCCTGCTCCAAAGCCCTATAAATTTCGGCCGGAAGGCTATCGGGCCTGCCGCCTTCCCCTTCTTGCTACTTAAGATAGCGGCTCTAACCTCCTCCTGTGTGATAATCCTATCTAATGAGGCACGCTGTTCTGAGGTCAGTGAGGGGAGAGGGATCCCCCTCAGCCAGTCATCAATATGATCTGCCTCAATATGTTTATCTTCATGATAAATAGCTTTAAAAAATTGCCGAAATGTTCTTCTAATGTCATCATCCGCAGAGTATACCACATTATCACAAATAATTGAATCAATATTATTTCAAACTTGGTCAGTTTTTGCCTTCCAGGCTAACAATTTCCCTGCCCCTTCTCCATACTGGAAACGTACTATTTTGCTAGCTTCCCACCTTTCAAGAATGTGTGCATTCAGGACTGAACCCAAGTGCCCTTTTAGGAGGAGTAACTTATTCTGCAGTTCCTGCAGGATATTGGAGGAAGCAGCTGAGTTCAGATCGATTTCTGCTTGTATCTTGGCAATCTCAGCTTCATTAGATGATACCTCCTCTCTATAAAGCTTCCTTCTAAAGGTGACCTTATTGGTTATTAGGCCCCTAAAAAGGCCTTAAAAGAGTCCCACACACATCCCAATGAATCTGAACCAATGTTATTATTCATAAAGCACTGAGCTTCCGTTATAACAAAGGTAATATCTTCAGATGATGAGAGAAGTGAACGGTCATACGACCAGATTCTGGGGGAAACTTTGGGAAAACCTTCAACTTCCATAAATATGGCTGAATGATCTGATAAATGGGAGGGGAGGTAAAGAATGTTTTTGAATGAACTAACCAATTTCTGGCTAATCGGGATAAAATCAATTCTTGAATGGTGATGGTATTTGTAATTATGAAATGAGAGGCCCTGTTGTTGGCCTGACCTAATTCTCCAGATATCTAAATAACCATACTGCTTCATACTATCCAGCAAAAAAGCCCTAGTTTTAGAAGGAATTAAGGCCCGACTATTAGGGGTTTTGTCATGAAATGGGTCCAAAACTATACTAAAGTCCCCTGCCAAAATAGTGGGCTCCGGGAAAGATAATAAATGTGAAAAAATGGACTTCAGGACTGAAGGGTCATCATGATTTGGACCATAGTAACCCAGTATGGTAAGAAAAGGAGGTGAGAGGGGGCAAAGACGGTGATCTTGTTTTTGGGCCAAATATTAGTGATAAAGTTTCGACACTTGGCCTTGGTTACTGTGTTACTAAAAAGAAAACTTCTACGTATTTGTGCGGTGAGGTTAAAGGCAAACGTTCAAAGGCAGCAAAGGGATCCAAGGGTGCTGCTAATCTTGGCTCTAAGATAACTCCATCGTTAAGATCTTATTTCAAAGTAGTCCCGCGAATCTTAGATTTAGCGAAAGAGCGTTTATCATCTGGGCCAATATTTTCTATCTCTCCTCGGTCCCCATCCCTCTCGCCCTAATGGACTTTGAAGCGCTGTCTTTGGAAGCTAAGATACCGGTCTCCAGGAACATGGTCTCTGACAAAGATGTCCTATTGGAAGAGGTTGCTGTTACTGCAGAAGCTGGGGGTTGTTTGGTCTTATTGGCCTTGGAACCTTCGCAGCCACTCTCATTGTCAGAGGCATCAAGCGTGGTAGAGGTAGTGATGCAGGATGAGGCTTTGCAGGAATGTATGGCCACTCTATCAAGCAATTTGGTAGATGTCGGTAACAGTGGTTCGGTGGCTACCTCTTTGCAGTCGATGTTCTCTTCTTTATCAGTGGATATTAAAAGAGGTTTTGAGGTGTCAGCCGCTAATCAGTCTGAAATCAGGAATTTCTGTGAATCTCTAGACAACAAAATTGATGGCCTCACTTCTAGAACAGCGGTGCTAGAAGATACGGTGGCTGACCTTTCCCTACATTTAGATCAGGCCAAGGCTGACATCACTAAGATTAAAAAAGAAGATCTCACTCTATCTGAAAGAATGGAATCTTTGGAGAACAATGCTCGACGCAGCAATCTTCGCATTCTCAATGTTCCTGAGGGGAGTGAGGGTTCCGGCATTAAGCAGTACGTCACCTTGCTCTTAAAGGATTCTTTAGGCCTTGAGCAATCAATTGAAGAGCTAGGCACTAACATTCAACCTATCTATAGGGATCCTTTTAGAAAGAACCCTCAAAAGTCAAAACCTAGAAAATTTGTAGTCAATTTCCATACGTACTCACTTAAAGAGGCTATTCTTAATTTAGCCCTGAAGCAGAAATCTTTGTGTGGAACGGGGTTTAACTTTCAGATAAGGTCAGACTTATCCAGGGTCACCTTGGACAAACAGTGGGAGTTTGGGAGGAGGCTTGATGCGTTCAGGAGGTTAGGGGCAGTTGCACAACTTATGTTTCCTGCTGCGCTGAAGATCATGCATAATAACAAAATGTACAATATTAGATCTGTACAGGCAGCAGAGGAGTTATTGGTGACCTTGGGGAACGAGAAAGCGCCTTCAGGTTAGTCACGAGGTAGCATCAAGATTTTTGGTGTGTCTGCTTCCTACCTACCCATCTGTTTTGGCAAAGCCTTAAAGACAAAAGAAAACAAGAAAAAATGGAAATTAATGTTACAAAAGTACTAGGGTAAAAGAAAGAAGGAAACAACATTAAAAAAAGAGAGAGAAATGCTGTCCTGGTGCTTTTTTTAACCCAATAGAGGGAAGATAATAATAATAATCACATTTTATCTGAATTCGTTTTCTAGGTAAATCATTAGCAAAGTAGTTGCTTTGTTGTCTCTGGCTTATATTAGCTAGTTGGCATGGCGGGAGCCCGGAAGGGGCTCTATCTTCTGGACTTGGTCCGGATAGATAGAGCAAGGGTTTGCCAAGGGGGTTGTGGGGTAGTTTAGGGCACTGGGTAAGTGGGAGGGTGTTGCAAGGGAAAAAACATAAAAATGTCCTCATTTTCTGCTTGGTATTGATTATCCTTATTAGAGAGATGTTTGTTCGATATAGCACATTGTCACAGTATTGTATGGTTTTTGGTGGATTTTTGTTGGTAATCGGAGGAATGAAGGTGGGAGGCATTGCTTTCCATGAATAGTTTGAGAATTCTCTCCTGGAATATCAATGGCCTTCGCACCAGACCCAGAAGGGACAAGATAATGCAGTACCTTCGTAACTCTGATGCGCAGGTCATTGTTCTCCAGGAGACGCATCTTACTGAGTCATAGATGTTTTTTATCGGTAACAGGGGTTTTGCACCCAGCTTTCTAGCAAATAATTTTATAGATACAGTGCCTCTCTCCATCACCATTTTTCTACCCTCAATCAGTTTTGTCCATCACAAATCTTTATCAAAGAGAATGCCCAAGTAGGGGAAGGAGTCCACAATCTCTATTTTTTTCATTTCCGCACTGAAGTGCGGCACCTTTTCTTTTTTTGTAGCCCCTGTTATTAATACAAAGGACTTAGCTTGGTTCACTTTCAACTGGAGTGAATCCATAAAAGAGACATACGCAGTTATCAGCCTTTGTAGCGCTATCCCTGTTCTGGCCATTAATACTGCATCATCTGCGTAGGCCAGTAGTGGTAACATTTGATTTTCAAAAAAAGGGGACATTCCTTGACGCCACTATAAGTGCCTTTTCAACTCCTTTTGAATACAGAGAGAAAAGGAAAGGTGCCAACACACAGCCCTGCCTTACTCCTCTCAAGATTTTGAAAGATCGTGTACAATCTCCCATTTTAGTATAACGCACTGATGCCGTCGCGTTTGCATACGACTGCCTAACAAAATTTAGGATGGCTGGTTCGACCCCATCATCTCCATTATAGACCATAGCTTATCATGGACCACACAGTCAAACGCTGCTCTTAGGTCTTAGGTCCATGAAAGCCATGTATAATTTCCCCTTCTTTATTCTTGTGTATTTGTCTATGATCAGAGCTAAATTCAAGCACTGATCAACTGTGCCCCTTCCCTGCTGGAAACCATACTGGGCCTGGATCAAGATCTTATTTTCTCTAGCGATGAGTGTAGAGGATTAGGGTTACCTTTAACATATTGCATGGTGAGTCACTATGGCACTTGAGGTTTGAGTAATTTTATGTTCACATCGTCACTTTATAATTAGTTTATTGGGCACCTCACACTGTGTTGTTGGGAGACAATAAAGGACATTTAGATCGGTTTTCTCAGGATTGATACCCCTGATGAAGGGCCACGGCCCAAAAAAACGCAATTGAATTGCTCTGGATGAATAATATTTTATTTTGAGAATATTATGATTCATCGAAATGATTGGATGTTTTACAAGGTGGATGGAAAGTGAATATTGCCTTGACACAATAAACCTACTGCATTTGAACTCAATTAAAGTGTAATCATTTTTTAACAACCCCTGGACATAGGGGCATTCGCGATGCTAAAGGGGACGGACCCTAACAGGAGACGTGACCATTTCAATTTTCTGACATGCAACCAGAATACAGAAATGTTTTGTTGATAGTGAGGTTGCAGAAATGTCAAGTGTTGCTAGTTGCTTTATTTTGGCCATGTCAGCCATGGTTTTTCGGTGTTCTGGAATTGGAGCTAAAGAAGCTATTTTGGATTCCTACTCCACAGGGTCTGTAGTTTGACCCAGAAGGGAAAGACATAATTTGCTACAGTTAAGGATCCTAGGATTTCTCGTTTGGAAACTATCACAAGATTAACAAAGTTTGAAGTACTTTAACAGGAGTCTTTGGGGCTCCTTACGGAATCTTGGGCACCTTATCCCAGGAGGAGGATAAGGCTGAGATCGTCCGCCCATTTGGTATTAAGATCGTTACCTATGCTGACGATACCCAGCTGGTGGTCTCCTTGGCACAGGCAGGCGGACCCTCAGCCAATGTAGATCTCGCTGGCTGCATGGAGATGGTCAAGAGCTGGATGACCAAGTCTTGTCTCAAACTTAACGGAGACAAGACTGAGCTCATGCTCCTGGGTCATACCGTACCATCTACCATAGACACTCTCTGGCCTCCCAGCTTGGGCCCTGCCCCTGTTCCCAAAGACGCCATCAAGAGTTTGGGTGTCTGGCTTGACAGATCCCTGTCGTTCGATCAACAGGCAACAAAACTTTCTGCCACTTGCTTCGGCATCCTGAGAGTTATCAGGAAGATCCTGCCTCTTCTCCCCTTTGAAGCAAGAAAAACCGTGGTTCTGGGCCTGATTCAGTCGCGACTGGACTACGGAAATGCTTTGTATCTCGGAGCCCCTGACTTCACCCTGCGCAAACTGCAATTAATACAGAATTGCGCAGCCAGAACACTCTTACAACTCCCCCGCAGATCATCAGCAAAACCCGGACTGAGGACACTGCACTGGCTCCCTATAAAGGAAAGAGTAAACTTTAAAGCACTCTGTATTGCCCACCAGACCTTCTGGTCTACAGGCCCGGCAATCAATCTCCCTCTCATTACACCCTACCTCCCCACAAGACAGTTGCGCTCCACCTCTGCAAATCTAGCCATTGTGCCGCCAATAAAGAAATCAAGGTCAGGAGGCTGCTCCTTCTCCTACAATGTAGCTAAGAGGTGGAACGCTCTGCCCCCAGCATCTCAGATCTAATTCTAATATTCTCTCCTTTCGCAAACAGCTGAAAACGCTCCTATTCACTACTTAATGATGGAGCTGAACCTGCCTCCTCTAACCCAAACCTCAGATGGTATGCTTAGCGCTTGGACGCCTCAGGGCAGCTACGTGCGCTCTACAAATCGGAATTCATTCATTCATTCAGAGGACATAGAGTGTGTGGGTACTTTGGTGATTGGAAAGGGATTCAGATACCATGGAGGCTACTGCACTCATGGTTATTTATTGTCATATTTGCTCACTAAAGATTTAAGTTACATGACAATAACTTGCTAAATGTCAGAGGTTTCACCTGGGCATGTATTGCTAGAGAGTAAGGGGCACATGCATCAATCTAGGATTTTGCATTTCCTAAATAGCGAAAATTAAGGAATCGCTATTTAGGAATTGCAAAATCCTATGCATCAAGAAATCCTAAAATTTTTTAGGATTTCTTAAATTTCGGAATTTGCGATTCCTTAATTGAGAATCGCAATTAAGGAATGGCATTACATTGATTCCTATGGGCCTAGAGGCCCATAGGAATCAATGCCGTTTTGCATTTCTTTTTTTAGGAAATCGCAATTTGTTGATGCATTGCAAGGGTGCAGAGGGGGGTCCAAAGGCCCCCCCTTGCACCCCTGAAATGTATTTTAAAGTGCATGTTTCACACACACATGTCCTAAGGACATGTGTGTCCGTAACATGACACTTTTCAAAATGCATTTGTGTGCTTTTTAAAACAATTTCGCAAATTAACACGAGGGTCAACCTCGTGTTAATTTGCATTTCCTATTTCAAAATTCGCATTTTTTTTTAAAATGATGCATTGCATTTAAGGAATCGCACAAATGCGATTCCTTAAATGCATTCGCATTTTTAGGAAATGCAAAGAAAAGCGAATTTTGAAAAATTGTTTCATGCATCCCAAAAACGTATTTAGGAAGTGCAAACGGCCGAATTTACCGATTCGCACCGTTTGCACTTCCTAAATAGGTTGATGCATGTGCCCCTAAATCCGTTGACAATGATGTCTAGGTATTTCGAGTTATTAAGGTAATTAAGAAGATGTAAGGCACCTGAAGCTAGGTATAGTTCAAAGTGGAATGTCCTTGAGGTTTACATTTTGTTTAAGGGATGGATAGCTAATACGTGTTTTTACTTTTTTACTTTGTGGTAGCTGAGTTGGAAGTTGGAAGTTGGAAGCTCTTTGGAGCTTTTTAGGCCGAGTTAAGGTGATTTACGGGGTATACAGATGAGCATATAAGTATAGAGAATTGCTTAGTTTTTTCCCCTACATTTCTTTTGTTTCACGGTTGCCATTTATGACTTAATACAGAGTTTGACCTCACTTGTGATGGGGCCCTAACAGTGTGGAAAGAAAACACTCCTTTGTTTCAGCAATATTCCACAAAGATGGTTAAAATAACATCTTATAAACGCATGGTTTAGGGAGAAAATTAAATGGAATTAACATACAAAACCATATGGGAAGACTTAATAAAAACAATATGGGAAGACTTAATAAGGGGTGTGAATCAAAAATAGCTATATTAAATTCATTTTTAACTATTAGGATGTTTGACCAAAGATAATCTAACCCTTGCATCCACTTACACATATTACTCAAAATGTGAGATAAAATTGCCCTTAAGATATGAAGAAGTCTATTACAGTAACAGTGAGCGAATGTCCTCATAGACATTTTATGAAAGCAAATGGCTGCATTTGCTTTAACTATAGGAGAGTAAATGGAGAGAACATCAATGTTAATATACAAGCACCAGCTAGATATCATTACAGGGATTATATGGAGAGAGAGCTACTGGTTTCCAGTCATAAGTCATAAATATCATCACAGACCGCTAAGCACAGATGGAAGATTAGAGTAACATTAACATACTCTACTTGTTCTCAGAGTGATTATGTACAGTGGAGAGGATGCTGAAGTTATACTCTGAAAAAATAAATCAACCTTCTTTGAATTTCATATTTCTTATTATTCTACAGAGGCTCTTGAATCCCTTTCTTCTCGAGAATTGTTGTTTCCAATAACGAATGTGAATGAAGCTTTAGAAGATATGCAGATTAGCACTCCATTGTATATACATTTTTGTGTTCGCAGCCTTTGGTATTTTAACTTCTTTTTATGTTTGTTCTTTTTTATGTATGTTTTATTTTTTGTGTATTTATGACTGTCTCAGGCAAATTATATTTTAAATCCTGATGATGATCTGATAATTTCAGTGGAACGATTCGAAACACCCTCGACAGATTGTGTAGACACCCTAAAGTAAAACTATTTGAAACCAGTGGGCTGTGCCTATACTTTGTAGATTGTGATACAAATATTTCATGCTTGCATCCCTCCCCTCTGAGCGCGAAGTACGTTTTTCACCTCACTGTCACTTGTGTATATAAAACTGCTTGCTCTTCATATTGTGCTACGATAAAAAAAGAATTGGCATACATAGGGCTTGAACTGGGATGAAAAAATAGCGTGTCTCTCAAAGGGCCGATGTAAGTAAGGTGTGGCTTAAAACACCTAAGCTAAAAATGTGTGCTTAGCATAATATGCTGCCCCACTGGTAATCATTTGCTGCTTCTGTCATTGCATCAAAATATACATTACAACAAGTAACCCAACATCTACAATAAGCCAGAACTCTTGGCTTTCCCAATGGTTGTTAGTTACATAAGAGAAATAAGCAAAAACTACGACTTTGTTATATAGAATATTGAAAATGTTTCAGTTCTGAAGGTTGGTACTGCTGTAGTTGAGATTCATCCTGAGGGTGAGGGTAAAAATGGAGGGCCTGATAGGGACCTGTCTCAGCACCTGCTTAGCACTGGAAGGACCTGGCCCACTTACAGCCCTGACAATACATATTCCTCTTGTTCATAGCAAAACATTACTGTTACTATAGCACATTACTGTTACCATAGCCAGGGCTTTAAGTGGGTTGGGTCTCACCAGTTTTCTAAAGGAGGCCTCAAAACGGGTCTCTATCGGGATCTTTTTTGTGCCCTGGCACAGGTGGTCCGTTTTTTCCGGACTGCAGTGGCAGCAGGTATGTCAATGTGCGCTGCTCAATCTGCTCACTTCTCACTAGTGGAGAAGTTACAGCATGACGTCATGCCAGGTGAACATTGTAAGCAAAGGAAAATCCTTTCAAGAGTAATTTTCTCTCTGGATTTCCCTTCTTCTTTTGAAACTCAGGAGCAGCAACATTGTCGTGGTGTCACCAGAGCTTTAAGTGGAATCTTTTTCAATATTATATAAAAGCCATTGTTACTGCTTATTTATCTTAGAACAGATACCCTATGCACACACATTAGAAAGTACATACAATAGTCATATCTTTGGATAAGTACAACATCACAAAGGGTAAGGTAGCAGAATGATGAAGGAGTCTTGTGTAGACTGAAATCCTCAGTTCTTTATTTTCATGACATAGAAACAGCAGACAGCCGACACGTGTTTCATCGCTCACGCGAATCTTCAGGACTTGAACGCTACTGTATACGCAAATGAGGTCGCTCTGCCGGTGATACTTCTGACCCGGTGGGGCCCTTGACCAATATAAGTAAAAGTAGAACTGTAAGGAAGGTCACCTCCGACTAAGTTGCATCGGACAGGACTGATGAGAAATATTACGTGGAGACCATAGGGATGCCAGAATGTTGCAAAAGTGAACCCACTATCAAATGTCGTGAGTGAAATCGGTCCCAATTCTTATTAAAAAAGGAGAGTCCCAAATGGTAGTGTGGCAGACGTGATAGAAAGAGATAGACGCGAAGTGCGCGCCGGCATCCAGATCTCCCGGGTCACAATGTTCCTGGTATCGGACCTGGTCTCCACGTAATAGTTCGGGTCGGAAGTATCACCGGCAGAGCGACCTCATTTGCGTATAAAGTAGCGTTCAAGCCCTGAAGATTCGCGTGAGCAATGAAAAACGTGTCGGCTGGCTGCTGTTTCTATGGCATGAAAATAAAGAACTGAGGATTTCAGTCTACACAAAACTCCTTCATCATTCTGCTACCTTACCCTTTGCGATTTTGTACTTATCCAATGATAGGACTATTGTATGTACTTTCTAATGTGTGTGCATAGGGTATCTGTTCTAATGGTTTGAGTCTCACCGGCTTACTGGTTAGACCATTGAGTGGTTTCACAGGTTTTTCATTCACCCAGTTGCACCACCAATCTATGGTCGCTATTCTGTACACTCATGCGCGTTTGATTTCTAGCAGTGCGCCCATCTTTTACTGACATTAAAATCTTTCCCTGTTTCAAATGCTTATTTATCTTATGCAACTAACAACCATTGACAAAGCCAATAGTCTGGACTTGTAGGTATGATGTTACTTGTATCATATAACTGGATGCAATGACAGAAACAGCCAAATACAAGTTTGTCGGCTCACTATGATAATCATAGATTTTTAGCATGTATGTTTTAAGCTACACCCTTAATTACATTGGCCACTTCGCTTTGACAGACCCCCCAGATTTTTCATCCCACTTAAAGCCCTGACCATAGCGACCATTGTTATTTAGAAATTCCCAATTAACCTAGGTCTCGAAGGATTCCAGGGTCCCCTTTGTGCTATAGAATTGTGGCTGTGCTAGGTCAGCACCAGGCGGGAGAAGTGGTCTTTAAGTGCTTGTTTTCACAAAAAAAGAACTTTTTCAAGCAAGTTGTGAAATATGGTGTCTGCTTGGCAAAGTTCAGTGCTTTCAGTGGCGCAGCCGCACTGCTGGTTCCACTGAAGGTTCGGAGATCACTCTCTGCCTGGCTGGTCTCACTACATTTAGCAGGCAGCCCTACACCAGGGGAGCAGAGGTGACCTGGTCAGACAGGGGCGGGGGCAAGGGTCTAAATGAGGCCAGAAGACATCAAGATAAAAAAAAAATACTTTAAACAAACTGATAAAAAACATATCAAATGTAATTCCATTTGTCATCACAACACTGTGAGCATTTAACAACTGAAAGACAGGGATTAGAAACAATTAAAGTATGCAGGCATGTGGTAACTCCCCACTATCCTCTCTTTAAATACATTTCTTTTTAAATTGAAATAACCACATGGGGACCCATATGTTGATTAATATTTTATACTTTATCAAAAACGATCTTTTAAGCGCAAAGCTCCCATTGCCTGTGACGTCACTCGGATACACTTGATAAAAAACATTGCTTTGATGAAAGCTCACATAATTTTATATGCCTTATAAAGCAAGAGAATTGTGACCTTGAAGTATGCTCAGAGCTGCTTTATGTAAATGAAGGCTTTGCTCTTTTCAAGATGAGTTGGGCGTAGGCCACGGAGTCTGCGTCATGAGTCAGCGAGAGCGACTGCAGCGAGTCGACGGGAGGGCGTCATTCCAATGGCAATTATCATGCCGTGGCCACTCTTTGTTTCTCTTTTTAATTAGTTTGTGTTGATTGGGATATTGGTGATTTTTCACTCTAGAGACAGAAAATCGACATCCTCCAGTTTGGAGCGTGGTTGGCTGTGACCACACTAATAACAGCTGTGTAAGTCAGTTACCTTCCGGTAGTGAGAGAAGAGTCCCAGAGCACCACGGATCGTAATATGACGTGTATCTGTAGATCGTTCACCGCTTGGTGCATCTAGACGTGGAATAATAGATATTTATTGTTACCTAACTCACTGCTGTTGATCATAGAGATCTTGACATTATATCCTGCCACAAAGTCGCGCTAATGCACTAAATGAGCCTGGTTCACAAAGGTAAATTTGCAATTTTGTGTAACTTTACTGTTTTTTGGTATACACAAAATGCAAGTTTCATTATCCTCATAGTAATTTTCGGACTGCAAAGACTCGACAGTCGGGCGCCCAGCTCCTCACACAACAAGCATTTGCAATGCAATAGGTCTCGCATTAGGAAAGTTTGAGCTGTTGGTATTGTAAATGACACATTTTTTATTTATGTTTTGTTTTTGAAAATAGCGAAATTAATAGCTTTGTCATTTACAATGCCAATAGTTATAACTTTTGCAAATGTGACACCTATAGCATTTGTAATGCAATGTGTTGTATTTACGTGGCTTACATGTATTGATATTACAAATAACAATGGCTTTTAATTTTTTTCAATAATTAATACTTAAATAAAAGTTATTGTAATTTAAAATGGCAATAGCTTAAAGTTTTGTAAATAACTTTTGTGAAGATTATGTTCAGTGTATTTTATTGTGACGAAAATCCAAGAACAGAAGTGAAATATTAACATCTTTTTGTTACATTTATAATAAAGCTTGAAACATTGAGAGAACATATTTGAACCAGGTGTTGTTGAATGGTTGCACAGATTGATGCTGTGGTGGTGCTGAGTGATGTGCTGGCGAACAAATGATGCTGTGGCGTTCAGTGATGCTGTGGTAGCGCATAGTGATGTTGTGGTGCCCCTGAGTGATGATGTGGTGGTGCGCAGTGATGCTGTATGCTATGCTATTTTTGTTTTGATATCCTATGTTTTGTTTTCTTTTGTTATCCTATGCTTTGATTTGTTATGTTATGCTATGCTGTCGTTTGTTATGTTATGCTATGCTATGTTTTGGTATGCTATGCTATGTTTTGTTGAGTTTTATTATGCTATTCTTTGTTTTGCTATGCTAAGGTTTGTTATGCTATGCTATGCTATGTTTTGTTGTGTTTGGTATACTATGTTTTGCTATGCTATTATATATTTTGTTTTGCTATGCTATGTTTTGTTGTGTTTTGTTAAGCAATGCTATGTTTTGTTGTGTTTTGCTATGTTTTGTTATGCTATGATTTGTTGTGTTTTGCTATGCTATGCTTTGTTATGCTATGCTATGTTTTGTTATGCTATGCTATGTTTTGTTGTGTTTTATTATGCTATGCTTTGTTTTGCTATGCTATGTTTTGTTATGCTATGTTTTGTTATGCTATGCTATGCTTTGTTATGCTATGTTTTGTTATGCTATGCTAAGCTTTGTTTTGTTAGGCTATGCTATGTTTTGTTATGTTTTGTTATGCTATGCTATGTTTTGCTATGCTTTGCAATGCTATGTTTTGTAATGTATGCTATGTTTTGTTGTGTTTTGCTATGCTATGCTACGTTTTGTTGTATTTTGCTATGTTTTGTTATGCTATGCTTTTTTATGTTATGTTATGCTATGTTTTATGTTATGCTATGTTTTGTTCTGCTATGTTTTGTTATGCTATGCTATGTTTTTATACTATGCTATGTTTTGTTTTGCTATTCTTTGTTTTGTTATGCTATGTTTTGTTATGCTATGCTATGTTTTGTTGTGTTTTGTTATGCTATGCTATGCTATGCTTTGTTGTGTTTTGCTATGCTATGTTTTGTTTTGCTATCCTATGCTTTGTTTTGTTAATGCTATGCTATGTTTTGTTATGCTATGCTGGTGAGGGTGTGTGAGTGTGTGTGAGGGTGAGTGAGGGTGAGTGTGTGTGAGGGGGTGTGAGGGTGAGGGGGTGTGAGGGTGAAGGGGTGTAAGAGTGAGGGTGAGTGAGGGTGTGTGAGGGTGTGTGAGGGTGAGGGGGTGTGAGGGTGAGTGGGTGTGAGTGAGGGTGTGCGAGTGAGGGTGTGAGAGGGTGTGTGGCTGTGAAGGTGAGGGGATGTGAGTGTGTGTGAGGGTGAGGGTGTGAGGGTGGGTGAGGGTGAGTGAGGGTGAGAGGGGCTGAGGGTATGTGAGGGTGAGGGGGTGTGAGGGTGAAGGGGCGTGAGGGTGAGTGAGGGTGTGTGAGGGGTTGTGAGTGTAAGTGAGGGAGTGTGAGGCTGAGTGAGGGTGTGTGAGGGTGAGGGGATGTGAGGGTGAGGGGAGGCGGTGTGAGGGTGTGTGAGGGTATGAGGGTGAGGGGTGTGAGGGTGAGGGTGAGGGTGGGTGAGGGTGAGGGGGTGTGTGAGGGTGAGGGGTGTGAGTGTGAGGGGGTGAGGGTGTGTGAGGGTGAGGGGGTGTGAGGGTGTTTGAGGGTGAGGGGGTGTGTGAGGGTGAGGGGTGTGGGGGTGTGAGGTTGAGGGGGTGTGAGGGTTGTGAGGGTGAGGGTGTGAGGGTGAGAGGGTGTGGAGGTGAGGGAGGGTGAGTGAGGGTGACTGGGGTGAGGGTGATGGGGGTGAGGGGGAGGGTGTGCGAGTGTGAGGGGGTGTGAGGGGGAGTGAGGGTGAGGGTAACGGATGAGGGTGACAAGGTGAGGGTGAGGGTGTGAGAGGGTGAGGGGGTGTGAGGGTGAGGGGGTGTGAGGGTGAGGGTGACAGGGTGTGTGAGGGTGGGGGTGAGGGGTGAGGGGGTGTGAGGGTTAGGGTGTGTGGTTGAGATGGTGTGTGAGGGTGAGAGGGTAAGAGGGTGTGTGAGGGTGAGAGGGTGTGTGAGGGTGAGAGGGTGAATGTGGATGTGTGAGGGTGTGAGAGTGTGAGGGTGAGAGGTGTGAGGGTGAGGGGGTGTGAGGGTGAGAAGGTGTGTGAGGGTGTGTGAAGTGGAGGGTGAGTGAGTGTGATGGTGTGCGAGGGTGTGTGAGGGTGAGGGGGTGTGAGGGTGAGTGTGAGGGGGTATGAGGTTGAGGGTGAGGGGGTGTGAGAGTGAGGTGGTGTGAGGGGGTGTGTGAGGGTGGGAGGGTGAGGCGGTGTGGGTGTGTGGGGGTGTGAGGGTGAGGGTGAGGGGGGAAGGTGAGGGGGTGTGATGGTGGGTGAGAGGGTGTATGAGGGTGAGGGTGAGCGGGTGTGTGAGGGTGAAAGGGTGTGTGAGGGTGAGAGGGTGGGTGAGGGTGAGAGGGTGGATGGGGGTGAGAGGGTGGGTGAGGGTGGGTGAGAGGGTGAGTGAGGGTGATGGGGTGTGAGGGTGAGGGTGTGTGAAGGGGTGTGAGGGTGTGAGGGAGGGTGAGGGGATGTGAGGGTAAGGGTGTGGGGTTGTGAGGGTGAGGGTGTGGGGTTGTGAGGGTGAGGGTGAGGGTGAGGGAGGGTGAGGGTGACTGGGGTGAGGGTGATGGGGAGGGTGTGCGAGGGTGAGGGGGGGTGAGCGTGAGGGGATGTGAGGGTGAGGGAGGGTGAGGGTGATGGTGTGAGGGTGAGGGTGTGAGGGTGTGTGAGGGTGAAAGAGTGTGTGAGGGTGAGAGGGTGGGTGAGGGTGAGAGGGTGGATGAGGGAGAGAGGGTGGGTGAGGGTGGGTGAGAGGGTGAGTGAGGGTGATGGGGTGTGAGGGTGAGGGGGTGTGAGGGTGAGGGTGTGAGGGAGGGTGAGGGGATGTGAGGGTAAGGGTGTGGGGTTGTGAGGGTGAGGGTGAGGGTGTGGGGTGTGGGGTGTGAGGGTGAGGGTGTGAGGGTGAGAGGGTGTGAGGGTGAGGGAGGGTGAGGGTGACTGGGGTGAGGGTGATGGGGGTGAGGGGGAGGGTGTGCGAGGGTGAGGGGGTGTGAGGGTGATGGAGGGTGAGGGTGACGGGTGAGGGTGATGGGATGAGGGTGAGGGTGTGAGAGGTTGAGGGGGTGTGAGGGTGAGGGGATGTGATGGTGAGGGTGACAGGGTGTGTGGGGCTGAGGTGTGAGGGTGTGTGAGGGGGTGTGAGGGTTAGGGTGTGTGGGTGAGATGGTGTGTGAGGGTGAGAGGGTTAGAGGGTGTGTGAGGGTGAGAGGGTGTGTGAGGTTGAGGGAGGGAGGGTGAGGGTGACTGGGGTAAGGGTGATGGGGGTGAGGGGGAGGGTGTGCGAGGGTGAGGGGGTGTGAGGGTGAGGGGGTGTGAGGGTGAGGGTGATGGGGTGAGGGTGAGAGTGTGAGGGTGTGTGAGGGTGAAAGAGTGTGTGAGGGTGAGAGGGTGGGTGAAGGTGAGAGGGTGGGTAAGGGAGGGAGAGAGGGTGGGTGAGGGTGGGTGAGAGGGTGAGTGAGGGTGATGGGGTGTGAGGGTGAGGGGGTGTGAGGGGGTGTGAGGGTGAGGGTGTGAGGGAGGGTGAGGGGATGTGAGGGTAAGGGTGTGGGGTTGTGAGGGTGAGGGTGTGGGGTGTGGGGTGTGAGGGTGAGGGTGTGAGGGTGAGAGGGTGTGAGGGTGAGGGAGGGTGAGGGAGGGTGAGGGTGACTGGGGTGAGGGTGATGGGGGTGAGGGGGAGGGTGTGCAAGGGTGAGGGGGTGTGAGGGTGAGGGGGTGTGAGGGTGAGGGAGGATGAGGGCGACGGGTGATGGGGTGAGGGTGAGGGTGTGAGAGGGTGAGGGGGTGTGAGGGTGAGGGGGTGTGATGGTAAGGGTGTGTGAGGGTGACAGGGTGTGTGGGGCTGAGGGGTGAGGGTGTGTGAGGGGGTGTGAGGGTTAGGGTGTGTGGGTGAGATGGTGTGTGAGGGTAAGAGGGTTAGAGGGTGTGTGAGGGTGAGAGGGTGTGTGAGGGTGAGAGGGTGAGTGTGGATGTGTGAGGGTGAGGGTGAGGGTGTGAGAGGGTGAGGGGTGTGAGGGTGAGAAGGTGTGTGAGGGTGAGAGGGTGTGTGAAGTGGAGGGTGAGTGAGTGTGAGGGTGTGCGAGGGTGAGGGTGTGTGAGGGTGAGGGGGTGTGAGGGTGAGGGTGAGGGGGTATGAGGGTGACGGTGAGGGGGTGTGAGAGTGAGGGGGTGTGAGGGGGTGTGTGAGGGTGTGAGGGTGAGGTGGTGTGGGGGTGTGAGGGTGTGTGGGGGTCTGAGGGTGTGAGGGTGTGTGAGGGTGAGGGGGGTGAGGGTGAGGGGGTGTGTGAAGGTGAGGGTGTGAGGGTGTGTGAGGGTGAGGGGGTGTGAGTGTGAGGGTGTGAGGGAGGGTGAGGGGATGTGAGGGTGAGGGGATGTGAGGGTGAGGGGGTATGAGGGTGAGAGGGGGTGAGATGGGTGTGAGGGTGAGTGAGGGTGAGGGTGTGTAAAGGGTGAGGGTGTGTGAGGGTGAGGGTGTGTGAGGGTGAGGATGAGGGGGTGTGAGGGTAAGGGTGAGTGAGGGTGAGTGAGGGTGAGGGTGTGTGAGGGTGAGGAGGTGTGAGGGTGAGGGTGAGGGCCGGAAGTAAATGGTGGCAGGGCAGACATCATAAGACAGATAGAAGAGACTGCGTGGTGACTGCGTTGGTCAGTTTCAGAATCAGGAGGGCCAGAGTCAGCACAGTCTGCGAGGGATCAACGTGTCTAGAGGCAAAGCATAGCGGATGTAGCATTGCAGCTAGCAAGTCGAGTGTTTTCAAGCTGAGTGCCCCTAGAGAGATGGCAACACAGCAACATCATTTGAGGAGCAAGGCTACTGTAAACAAGCACGGTAGCCTTTCACTTTCATCCAGAAAAAAACGAGAAAGGTGCAGAGAACGCCGAACAAAACACGGCTTCCCCGCGAAATGGATGCAAAAAAACCCAAGCTCTCTGCATTGCTGTGGCGGGGGCGGGGGAGCGGGAGTGCATTCCTTTGAAGTCTGATGACAAGGCTCAGACAATCGGTGGTGTGCAATGTGCACGCGGGGGTGCTTGGGAGCGGCAGCCTTTGAAGTCTGATGCCGAGGCACAGACAAATGGTGGTGTGTGATGTGGCTGGCTCTGTGCACGCGCATAGCTCAGATGAACTGTACGCGATCCGCAGGCTAGGTAGACTTTTCTTTTCCGCTTACTATAATCTCACCTATTTATCCCTGTGAGATATAATAGGCGAGACCCAAACAAGCTCTCAGCATTGCTGTGGCAGGGGTGGGGACGGGGGAGCGGCAGCCTTTGAAGTCTGATGCCGAGGCAAAGACAAATGGTGGTACGTGATGTGCACATGGGGGGGCGGGGGAGCGGCAGCCTTTGAAGTTTGATGCCGAGGCACAGACAAATGGTGGTGTGTTATGTGGCTGGCGATGGTGTGCACGCGCATAGATCACATGAACTGTATGCGATCCACAGCCGTTTTGGTAGACTTTTCTTTTCCGCTTACTATAATCTCGCCGGAGCAATGCGCAAGCGCATTGGCTCAGGCGAGACCTAACTAGGGCAGACTTATATTTTTATATATAGACCACAACTGGGTAGATATATATGCACATAGCAAATGCCTTTTTTGTGTTGCTAATAACTTTGGAATCGTTTGAAGAATCCTTCACAAAACTTTCCCAAAAGGTACTGCATTTTGACTAGTTTATGCATGGAAAGTTTCAGGGAGATCGGTCAAGCAGGGGCCAAGAAAACAAGCATTTGCAATGCAATCATCTCGCCTTTGGGACCTTATATGTATTTAGCTATGCAGCACGAATATGCGATGTTACATCACATTCGATACATCGCATGTGATTACAACGATTGCGTTGTTAGAACATGAACCATTATATCACAAGTCGTTTCAACGACTTGCTGTAGGAGGTGTGCTGGATTTAGGAATAGTATAATTTACTACTCCAACTCCAGTGTGTGCAACAGTAGGGAAGGTGTTGGAATAGTAAATTATACTATTCCTTAGTTTAGCGCGCCTCCTACAGCAAGTCATTGAAACGAATTGCGATGTAATGGTTCGTGTTGTAACAATGCAGTAGTTGTAACGACCGCGTTGTAATCGAATGCAATGTATCGCATGCGATGTAAACGCTGTTTCCCATGCAGCACATTAGCCTGGGTGCTGAAACATCCACTGTTCTTTAACAAGGAGGGAAAATAAACACCAAACTGCATGACACGCCAGGTATGGGAACACATGGAGAGAAATATTGCCTTTCAGTGGGAAATGGTAGAGTCCAAAGCTCTGTTTTTAATATAAAATCAGGACCTTTAGTGGTCATATCACTGAAAATACAAGATTTGACAAAAAATATTATTGTCTACGAGTGTTTGTGGAAGACAATTTCTATGGACTGGAATCTACAAAATGCTAAAGTGATTCTGGTATTTTACTGAACTCTGCTGGTCGTTTTCTATCAAGAAAGTTAAATAGAGGCAGGTGCCAGAAAAATTAAAAACAGAACTTCCCTAAGCAGAAAGCAATTCGGTATTTCGCTGACCTCTACTGGTCGTTTTCCTTCAAGACGGTTAAATAGAGGCAGTTGAACAAGCAGAAAGCAATTCTGGTATTTTACGGACCTCTACTGGTTGTTTTCTTTCAAGACAGTTAAATAGAGGCAGTTGAACAGACAAAAAGTCCCTAAGCAGAAGCAGACAAGTCTTAGGGCTGATCTCTGGAGCCCACAAAGTACATACACATATAAGTATATACAAAAGTATATACAAGAGGTCTTGAATTCTCAACCTTATAAGTGTATACTTCAGTATATACAAAAGGTCTTGAATGCTAGACTTAAAAAGGGGGTCACAAAATGCAAAATTCCAATGCATTTTTCTTAGAATTCTTTAATAAGCGATAGTGCAAAAACTGCTGACCTAAATGATACCAAATTTGTCAGGAAGAAAGATCTTGGCCAGCAGATTGTCCTATTTGTGATTTGGTATAAATCCATTCAGCAGTTTTAGAGAAATATTTGTATATCCGGATGGTTGGGTTCGACAGACTCCCGCGAGAGTACCACAAACACAATATAAAAAAATAGAACATTCTGATTGCTCCGGGGAACTTTTTTTCCTTTTGGGCCATCTCGCTCCTGCTGTGGGAGGCAGACTCCCACAGTAGTGTGAGCTCTGACTGACTGCCAGCAACATGAGAAAAATCTTGCTTGTAGCCATTACAGGGCTCTGGGACTTGGTTTCCTGTCAAGAACTGGTATAGAGAAATGATATAAGGGGGCATGTTAGGGATAACCTGCCCCATAAGATCCATAGGGTAAACCAAGTGGGACCCCCCCTTGGGCCCAGATAAAAAAATTGGCAGTTTTTGACATGATCCCGTGGGACTCTCGCAGGATCATGCAAAAACTAAAAAAATGGTACCAGCCTTTTTTCTTTAACTATATGAGGGTGGGGCATGAGTAGTGGACCCTTCACCTTGCCCATTTAGGGCCCAGAGTACCCCATCTCCTGGGGCCGGGTTATTTCAGGGGAGAGGGGCCTCGCGGGCCCTCTCCCCAAGGTGTTTTTGGCTTGTGAATCCATGCACCGGGGCTCAATTCAATTGTTTAGGGGAGGGGGCATGTGTCCTCCTCCCAGAGCTATATCTGACCTCAGGCTCTGTGGCCAAATCTATTTTTTAAGGGAAGGGAGGCTGTGTGACCCCCCTCCTGAGCCTTTAAAAGGACTTGGGGTCCCCAACCCCCAGGGCTGTGACTTTTTTTAAAAAAAAACCTTTATTGAACATTTGCACACATATACAAAACCGGGCCTACAACCCCCACGGCTGGCCGCTAAGCAGTTCAATATAGTACCACATTCAGGTTCAAAGCAATTGTCCCTGGGGATCATAGTAGCACAGAATGCCAAGTACAATGGTTGAGAGTACAGTTCGATGCGAAACAGGATAGGAGGTTTTCATTTTCAATATAAAAGAGAAGGATCAGGTATCATATAGTGTCTCGGACCATGGGAATGAGGGCGAACAGGAAAACGATGCGTCCATACCAAGTTCGCTGCCCTAGCAATCAACGGCGTTTAAACATGCGACATCAGGATAAACAGCACATTATTAATATCAACACCGTCCTCGTTGTCCGCCCCCCAACGCCCAGGCCCCGGAGAGGTCTAGGCACAGGTGTAGAGATGAGATTGCATATAAAGCCGAACCCAGTACACTAACCCGGAAATGAAAGGAAAGAAAGGCAAGAGAAGAGAAGAAGAAAAAAAGAGGCCATAGAACAAAGACAAAAACGAAATACCCACCCCCACACCCCCCCACCCTGCACCCCTGCAAATGACTACGGCCACCCCCCACGCAGCCTGCCTGTCGCCCAGCAACCAAAGCCCAAAATATAGAAGAAAGGGAAAGAGAAAAAGGTAAGAAAGCCTCAATTAAAAGGGGAAATCGGAGGAGGGCATAATACTACAGACTCCCGGTCTCCTTCCCCCAACCCAGCCAACCCTGCCCCGGAATCCGTTAGGAAAGTGAAGCAATCCCATCAACCATAATTTCACCTCGAGAAGCCCAGACAAGGATCTCAACCCTGACCCCTACGATCAAATGTACTAAAATCTATAAGCAAGGGAAGTCCCTCACACACAATGTCCCATAAGTCGGCAGAACAGGAGCGCAGAGATATTGATTGCTGGCACCACCATCTCCCCTCCCCATATCCGAGGCCAAGCTTCGTCCCATCCGCCATCTTGAACGACCGGTGGAGGAGGGGGATCAACAAAGTCCAAAACCGCACACAGTTCAAAGCAGAGAATACCACAGTGGGGACGTATAAATGTTCCGAAGGGTACAGGATCGAAAGTTCCAACAGTTCAAATGGGTGTCCAGGCACACTCCAGTCTGGCAAATCCGACACAATGGAGGCAAACACTGTTTCCACCGCCGGGTCTAAATACACCTCCGAAGCATCCATTACCAAGTGGGCTGGCTGCCGGGTCGCAAGCGTCGAGTCAGGGTCCGGTCTCGAGCCTGTGACTTCATCCATCGCAGACAACAAAGCGCAAGTCTGAGCTTTAATAGTGCCCTGAAGCGCCATAAGTGCCTCCATCACCGTTAACAAAGACGGGCCAGATCGAACCCGCTCCTTTAAACTTATTCTGTCCTCAGGCATGGTGAACCCAACGGAGAGGCGCCTTCTCCGGGGCAAAGTGGAACGGAGCAGGAATAAGCAAGGAGGGAACGGCGGTCAGCGAGCAGTGGTACGCGGCGAGGCGCCGATCGGGGGGCTCGGCGTTATGGATGCCGTATCCCCGGTCAGGGACCCTCACAAGACTGTACCTTGCGTCACTCGTCGCCTCAATCGCTACAGGGCACCAGGCAGCTGATGGTAGCAAAACAATCGAGAAAAAGTTCGAGTGAACCAGTGACCGGGCCCAACCGCATGTGGCAGCCCGTTGTTGTTCAGCTCGGACCCGGCAGAGCCAGCACTAGAGATCCCGGCTTCCAGGCCGGTTAGGCCTCAGTACGTTCTACGACATATCTTCGCTCCACGACGGCGGAAAAACTCCGGGATTACACCACTGGAGTGTGGGACGGATCACCCACACGGATCCGGTTCAGGTAAGCAGGATTGTCAACAGGATAGTGAAGCGTAGGACGGAGGTCAGCGGAGCCGAGAGACTATGCGGCCATCTTAGTTGGTGTCGTAGCTCCTCCTAGGGCTGTGACTTTTAATAAAAGGGGTGGGGGCCACATGGCCCTGTTAGACGGGAATCCTGAGGGTTGGCCGAGCAAGGGGGAGAGGCCTCCTGGTTAGGGCCCTCTCCTCGGATCGTACGGACAAGCAACCACCCCCCTACAGATAGACGCCACACAAGAATAGGTTCTTAGCACTTTTATAGGTATTCTTAAGCAGGCTATGGCAGAATTACAGCAGGAACGGGATACGGGGATCCCTCTTAGGCTTAGTCTCTGTGGGAAGGGGGTAGCGGGACAGTCTTAGTACCGGTCTGGTACAGGGGTGCCTGATGCACAGCTCTCAATCCTCGAGCTGGAGTGTTCTCTGGTATGGGCCGCGGCAGCGCCAGCAGGACTCCAAGGATGGTTCACGAAGATGAGCCGCGGCAGCGCCAGCAGGACTCCCAGGATGGTTCACGAAGATGAGCCGCGGCAGCGCCAGCAGGACTCCAAGGATGGTTCACGAAGATGAGCCGCGGCAGCGCCAGCAGGACTCCAAGGATGGTTCACGAAGATGAGCCGCGGCAGCGCCAGCAGGACTCCAAGGAGGGTTCACAAAGATGAGCCGCGGCAGCGCCAGCAGGACTCCAAGGATGGTTCACGAAGATGAGCCGCGGCAGCGCCAGCAGGACTCCAAGGATGGTTCACAAAGATGAGCCGCGGCAGCGCCAGCAGGACTCCAAGGATGGTTGCAAGTAGATGAGTTTGTCTCGGTGTCTCTCGACTCCAGGATACAACTGCCTTCCTGCTCTGGAGCTGCACTAGTTATAGGGCTGGGGCCCTTTGATGTCCGGACCCTCGCACTTGGAGGTCGGAGGGTCCGGGATGGGCGAGTCCAGACACCCAGCAGGGGGGTGGAGCCATCGCCCAGGGAGGCTGGGGGCGATCGAAACCAGGCTGATGGGGGTCCATCGAAACGTCTCCCCCCATTGACTTGTCAAGCGGTCTCTTTACCCCCTGGTTGGCTTGTGGTGCCTCGATGTCGAGGTTTTGCTGGGCCTGCAGCTGGGGTCGGGCCGAGGCCACGAGGCCTGGTCGTGGAGGGTCCAAGATGGCGGCTGGGCCGGAGATGAGGTTCCGGGAAAGGGTCCGGACCAGCCGAGAAGGTTGAGGAGATGGGGTCCAGTTCCGTCGGGGGAGAACTGGGGGCGGCCCGGAGGAGCGGCACTCGTGGCAGGTGGAAGGTGCCGTTCTTAGCCGGGGAACAGGGGTCGAGATAGTCCGGGATCCACCATGCGGGAGGAGGGGGACCACGCCACGAGGCCAGGTCCAACATGCGTCTCCCCCAGCTGAAGGCAGGGAGAGCCACCCATCGTCTTGGGTATTCTCCTCGCCGAGGCGGAAGAAGCGGGACAGGCCGTCTGCGTTGGCGTGGTCGTTGCCAGGGCGATGCTCCACAGTGAAGTCCATCCCTTGCAGGGAGATGGACCAACGCAACAGCTTCGGGTTTTCTCCTCGCATCTGCATCAGCCATTGCAGAGGTCGGTGGTCCGTTTGCACCCGGAAGTGGGTGCCGAAGAGGTAGGGCCGGAGCTTCTTGAGGGCCACACTACGGCGAAGGCCTCCCGCTCAATGGTGCTCCAGCGTTGTTCTCGGGCCAGCAGACGTCGGCTAATGAAGGCCATCGGCTGGCCAACTCCCTCTGCATTGATTTGGGAGAGGACTGCCCCGACGCCGTGATCGGAGGCATCGGTCTGTACTATGAATTCCCGGCTGTAGTCGGGGGCTTGGAGCAAGGGGGCGGTGCACATGGCTGTTTTGAGGGTCTCAAAGACGGGCTGACACTCCGGTGTCCAGTGTACCTTCGGTGGGTGTTTCTTTGACGTGAGTTCTGTGAGGGGCCCCACAATGCTGCCGTAGTCTTTCACGTAGCGCCGGTAATATCCTGTGAGCCCCAGGAAGGCTCGTACCTCTGTTTGGGTGACCGGGGGTTCCCAGGCCCGGATGGCGGCGATCTTGGGTTGGAGGGGGCCACCTGGCCACTTCCCACCTGGTGCTCCAGGTAGGTCACCGACCCTTGGCCGATTTGGCACTTGCTGGCTTTTATTGTTAGCCCGGCCCGTCGGAGGGCGGCCAAGACTTCATGGAGGTGTTGGAGGTGTTCGGCCAAGTGGAGACTGTACACCGCAATATCGTCTAGGTAGGCAGCGCTGAACTCCTCGAGCCCCGCCAGCACCTTATTCACGAGTCTCTGGAACTTGGCGGGGGCGTTATTCATCCCGAAGGGCATCACCTTGAAGTGGTAGTGGCCATCCGGGGTGGAGATGGCGGATCGCTCCTGGGCGCCCGGGGTGAGGCCGATCTGGCAGTAGCCCGCAGTTAGGTCGAAGGTGCTCAGGTAGCGTGCGGCCCCCAGGCAGTCAATCAGCTCATCAGCCCGAGGGATGGGGCGAGCGTCTGTTCGGGTGACGGCGTTCACACAAAATCTGAGTTCGAGGGCGACGCCAGGGGCGGGGGCCTTGGGGACCAGCACGACCGGGCTGGCCCAGGGGCTATCGGAGGGCTCGATCACTCCCAGAGCCAGCATCTTGGAAACTTCTGACTGGATGCAGGCGCGCACCCGATCGGGAACTCGGTAGGCCCGGTGCCGGATAGGGGGGCTATCCCCGGTGTCGACATCGTGGAGGCACCATGGGGTGACCCCGGAGGTGAGAGAGAATAGATCGGCAAATTGCTGTAATAAGTCTTGGCAGCCTTGGCGTTGTGCTGGGGTCAGGGTGGAGGAGAGGTTGACTCCTTCCACTGAGCCGTCTTTTTCTAGGGTCTTCAGGAGGTCGGGTAGGGGCTCGGAGTCCTCTTCAGCCCCACTGTCGGTAGCCATCAGGAGACTTAGTTCTGAGCGAACAAAGTGAGGCTTGAGTCGATTGGCATGGAGGACCCGGAGAGGGTTCCTGGGGGACTCCATGTCCACCAGGTAGGTGACAGGGCCCTTGCGCTCCACCACTTTAAAGGGCCCCGTCCATTTGTCTTGGAGGGCGCAGGGTTCGACCGGGGACATGACCCAGACCTGTTGTCCCGGCTCGAACTCGATGGATGAGGCGTTTTGATCATACCACCATTTCATGTCTTCTTGGCTGGCTTCGAGGTTGGCTTTGGCAAGTTCCCTGAACCGCCGAGTCTAGTTCCGGAGGGTCAGGAGGTACCGGTACACATCAGGAGGAGCACTCTGGGGGGTCACCGGCTCCCATCCTTCTTTGACCAGACTTAGGGGACCCCGGACGGGGTGCCCATACAATAGTTCGAAGGGGCTGAACCCCAGGGACTTCTGGGGGACCTCCCGGTAGGCAAATAGGAGGCAGGGTAGCAACACGTCCCATTGGCGTCGTAAGGGTTCTTCCAGACCCATGATCATCCCCTTGAGGGTTCGATGGAAGCGTTCAACCAGTCTGTTCCCTTGCGGTTGGTAGGAGGTTGTGAACTTGTATGTGACCCCGTACTGTTGCCAGAGGGACTTCATGTATCTGGAGATGAAGTTCGTACCCCGATCACTGACGACTTCTCGGGGGAAGCCCACCCGCGAGAAGATCCCCATCAGGGCTCGGCCCACCACGGGCGCTGTCACGGTCCGGAGAGGGATGGCTTCGGGATAGCGGGTGGCATGGTCCACCAGGACGAGTATGAACTGGTGACCTTGTGATATCCGGGGCTCCAGGGGCCCCACAATGTCAATCCCTACCCGCTCAAAGGGAGTGTTGATGACCGGGAAGGGTTGCAGGGGGACTTTCAGTTTTCGGCCGCTCTTCCCGCTGGCCTGGAAGGTGGGGCAGGCTCGACAGTGGTTGATCACATCGTTCCTCATCTTGGGCAAGTAGAAGTGGGTCACCAGGCGGCTGTAAGTTTTGTCCTGCCCCAGGTGCCCGGCGAGAGGCACATCATGAGCCTGGTTCAGGAGGAAGTCTCTGAATCGGAGGGGGACTACCAGCACCCGGCTGGCCCCTAGCTCGGCAATCTTCTGCTCACTGTAGAGGAGCTCATTGTCCCAATAGATCCAGTGAGCCCCTGAGGCATCCCCTGCGCTCTGGGCTGCGGCTTGCTGTCGGATCCCCTCGAGGGAGGGACACGTTTTTTGTTCCTGGTGGAACTGTTCTTGAGTGGGGCCACCTTCTTGGCGCCACTGAGCCAGCTCCGGGAGGTCGCGGAGCGGGTCAGGTTCTTCGTCGTTGGGCCCCGGTGGACCGGATTCCAGGTCGGTGTCTTCGGTGGTTATGGGTGGTGGAGGTTCGGGCCACTCGGGTTCTTCGGTGGCGGGGATGGCGCGGGCGGACATGGATCGGGTCGTCGCACAGACCCATTCAGGGAGGCAAAGCATTCCCAGGTGCTCCCTCCGCTCAACGGCAGCCCAGGGGGAGCTCTCGAGGTCGTTCCCGAGGAGGCAGTCTACGGGTGCATCGTCTCGGACGGTCACCTTCAGCATGCCCGACACTCCCCCCCATTCAAAGGGGACGAGGGCCATCTGGCACAGGCTTTCGGAGTTATCCGCAGATCATACTGGGCATAGCACATTGGGCAGGATTTGATCCGGGGTCACCAGATGGCAACGGACGGCCGTTACGCTGGCTCCCGTGTCGCGGAGGGCTTCGGCCCGGTGTCCATTAATGGTGACCCACTGGCTGTACTCTGCGTGATTGGCCGGGATGGGGGCCTGTGGGATCATGTCTCTTTCGCCCAGACATACCAGGGACGTGGCTGTGGGTTCCCATTCGGGCTGGTACTGTTCACAGTCTTTGACTTCTTCTTTGCCTTGTTCCTCCCCTAGGGAGACGGCGTTGATCTGGCGGTTTAGCGGACCCGTGGGGTTGGATGGTTGGCTTCTCGGACAGTTGGGGTCATTGGCGTAATGACCGGGTCGCTGGCATTTGTGGCAGGTAATGTTCGGACGGGATCCCGGCCGTACTGGGGGACTTCCTCTCCCGGCCAGGGACGGGGGAGTGCTAGGGAGAGGCATCGTTGTGGTGTCTCGTCCTCGGCCCTGGCCTCCTCCTCCTCCTCGCGGATGGTGGGACCCCTGTGATCCTCGGCCTTGATCTCCCGCCCAGTTTCGGGGGACCCGGGTGCTCTCCCATCGATCCGCTTCAATGGCGAGTTTCTGGGGCTCGGTCAGTTTGCTGTCGAGGAGATGGTGCCTTAGTTCAATGAAACAGTTATTGGAGAGGTGTTCCCATACGTTGAGATCGAACAATTGTTCGTAGGTGGTGACTTGGCTGCCCTTGATCCACCCTTCTAGGGCTCTGCTAAAAAAGTTCACGTACTCTACCCAGGTGGTGCCGGGGATCCTTTTGCAGTCTCTGAATCGCTGCCGGTACATCTCGGGGGTGAGCCCATAGCGAGTGAGGAGGGCGGCATTCATATGTTCGTATGAGGTCATCTCAGCGTCGGGGAGCTGTAGCAGGGCATCTCTCCCCTCATTGACGAATCTCCCCCACAACCCGGCCCCCCAGTCTTTTCGCGGAACCCGGTGGGAGGTCATAGCTACTTTGTAGGCCTTAAACCATTGCTGGATGTCGTCGTTCTTGTAGTACTCTCGGACGACATCTTTGGGAATGTGGACCTTGGTGTCCGCAGAGGGAGTGGAGCTTTGGTTCTCGGAGACGCCGAGGTCCTTGTTTTGTTTCCTAATTTCTAGTTCCTTCAAACCGCGCTCGTGTTCGTACGCGAGTTTCTTCTCCTCCAACTCCCTCTGGCTTTTTTTCTCTTCCCGTTCTCCCTGTAATCGTAGGTGTTCAAGGGCTATCTTTTTTTCTGCTAGTTTCAGTTCCCCATCTAAGCGTAGTCTAGCCAGTTCCAACTCGTGGAGCCGGCTCCTCTCTCGTTCTCGGGCCTCCTCATGAGAGAGGCCCGGGTTCCTCTCTTCCTCAGGGGTTGCAAGGTTTTCGTTTTGTGGGGGCGACGCTCCCGTCTCCACCCAAGTCTGCAGGGCCTGTTTGAGGTCGTCTTTGGTACTTAGTCCCGTGGTAGCGATACCCAAGTCTATGCAGAATTGCTTTAATTCCTTGTGACTGTAATCTTCCAGCCGTTCCATCTGGAATTTTGCGGTTGTTCCGGCTTCTTTTGTCGTCATGGTCGCTGCGTGTTTTTCCGTCTGTAGTAGGGCGAGCTACTCTCCGTACGATTTGCGTCGGCTCGAATCCCACCACTGCCACCAATGTTAGACGGGAAACCTGAGGGTCGGCCGAGCAAGGGGGAGAGGCCTCCTGGTGAGGGCCCTCTCCTAGGATCGTACGGATGAGCAACCACCCCCCTACAGATAGACGCCACACAAGAATAGGTTCTTAGCACTTTTATAGGTATTCTTAAGCCGGTTATGGCAGTAATACAGCAGGAACAGGATACGGGGATCCCTCTTAGGCTTAGTCTCTGTGGGAAGGGGGTAGCGGGACAGTCTTAGTACCGGTCTGGTACAGGGGTGCCTGATGCACAGCTCTCAATCTTCGAGCTGGAGGGTTCTCTGGTATGGCCGCAGCAGCGCCAGCAGGACTCCAAGGATGGTTCACGAAGATGAGCCGCGGCAGCGCCAGCAGGACTCCCAGGATGGTTCACGAAGATGAGCCGCGGCAGCGCCAGCAGGACTCCAAGGATGGTTCACGAAGATGAGATGCGGCAGCGCCAGCAGGACTCCAAGGATGGTTCATGAAGATGAGCTGCGGCAGGGCCAGCAGGACTCCAAGGATGGTTCACGGAGATGAGCCGCGGCAGCGCCAGCAGGACTCCAAGGAGGGTTCACGAAGATGAGCCGCGGCTGCGCCAGCAGGACTCCAAGGATGGTTCACGAAGATGAGCCGCAGCAGCGCCAGCAGGACTCCAAGGATGGTTCACGAAGATGAGCCGCGGCAGCGCCAGCAGGACTCCAAGGATGGTTGCAAGAAGATGAGTTTGTCTCGAGGTCTCTCGACTCCAGGATACAACTGCCTTCCTGCTCTGGAGCTGCACTAGTTATAGGGCTGGGGCCCTTTGATGTCCGGACCCTCGCACTTGGAGGTCGGAGGGTCCGGGATGGGCGAGTCCAGACACCCAGCAGGGGGGTGGAGCCATCGCCCAGGGAGGCTGGGGGCGATTGAAACCAGGCTGATGGGGGTCCATCGAAACGTCTCCCCCCATTGACTTGTCAAGCGGTCTCTTTACCCCCTGGTTGGCTTGTGGTGCCTCGATGTCGGGGTTTTGCTGGGCCTGCAGCTGGGGTCGGGCCGAGGCCATGAGGCCTGGTCGTGGAGGGTCCAAGATGGTGGCTGGGCCGGAGATGAGGTTCCGGGAAAGGGTCCGGACCAGCCGAGAAGGTTGAGGAGATGGGGTCGAGTTCCGTCGGGGGAGAACAGGGGGCGGCCCGGAGGGGCGGCACTCGTGGCAGGTGGAAGGTGCCGTTCTTAGCCGGGGAACAGGGGTCGAGATAGTCCGGGATCCGCCATGCAGGAGGAGGGGGACCACGCCACGAGGCCAGGTCCAACAGGCCCCATTTCCTAAGGCATTAATGGCCCTGTGGATCCCATCCCAAGGTGCTGGCTCACATACTGTGTCCCAGGAAGCCCACCCCCGGGACGCAGCAGTTTCCCTGCCTGCTCCAGCACAGACACGGAAACTTGTGTTCGCTCCCACCTGACGGGAGCATTTTCAAAACTCCTGCCAAATGGGAGAAAACCCAAAGTCTGCTTCCTGCCGGGGGCTTTTTAAAATGCTGGACATCTGATTCCCTGCCCAAAACAGATCAATATATTGCTTCCACCCACAGTGGAGAAGTGTGGCTCACTGGTTAGAGCAGGCAGACCCTGAAGCAGAGGTCAGACCCGGGACCAGGGTTCGATTCCCGACGCGGCAGGGTGTTGAGCTCATATGTCCACGGACTCGATAATTCTCGCTTCGGTGCCTGACCTAATCATGGGTTCACACTCTGCAACTCTGGGCATTAAGCTTGCTTAATCTCCACAACGGCCCCCCGCGGCGGGATGCCTGGCTTTCACCTTGGGGATGCCCTGTAGGGGCTATCTCACAGGGAAAAACCAGGATGGGTTCCCAAGGCAAGCGCGGAGATACCCCTTCGAGGGTCGATTCTGGCGCTATATAAGAAATGTAATAATAAAGCAGCAGCATAAATAGCTGCTCCTTGCATGTAGGAGCAATGATGGCTACTACAGCATGTGGGAAGCTAGCTGGGACCATGAGGGTCCTGGGGCTTCCCTCACGATCCCCAATGTGTTGTTTGTGGTGCTCAGGGTGGGCACTGGTTGCAAAATAAAGGGGTATGCACAAATGACCCAAACTAGGACTAGAGAGACTACACTGGCTACCTGTGGCCCAGAGAGCCGCATTTAAAGCCGGTTGCATTATTTTCAAGGCCTTAGAAGGCAAGGGCCCCCTGTTTATAAGACAGCTGATAGGGAGATACACCCCCTCGCGTAGTCTGCGCTCAGCCCATAAAGATCTATTGGTGGTGCCCCGGTTTAAGAAGAAGCGACAAGGAGGTAGCTGTTTCCACTTCTTGGCAGCCTCCTTATGGAACTCCTTGCCTCTGACTCTTAGACAGAGTAAGGATCTCCTTACCTTCAGACGGGCATTTAAAACCTTGCTCTTCACACAGGCTTTCGCTGTATAGATTGTTGTTAACACTTTCACCTTGTTATGTTATTTATCTGATCTTTCCAATAGCGCCATGAACCCCATGGGCGTACGTGCGCGGTACAAATAATAATTAACATAACATAACATATACCTGGGCATGAAACATCTAAGATGTATAACAGAAAAAAGTAAGGAGGGACAATCAATTTTTTATTTTTGTACAAGGCACCATCAACGACCCTGACGCTTTCAATATTGTATACATATAAATATCCATGATTCTTACTAAATTGATGTACACTCCTTATTCTGAGTAATACACTCCGAGGTAGTCCTCTTTATCCAACAGACATAAAGGAGGAGTCCAATTATTTTGAATTTGATCTTAGATTAGTGGCGCCTATAAGCAAATGAGAAAAGAGGTATGATACCTCAGGCCCAAAGAGGACTACATCGGAGTGTATTACTCAGAATAACGAGTGTACATCAATATAAGTTACAATTAGAGTTTTTGTAGATGTTGTATATATTGTGTATATGTATTGTAGTATAGATGTGATTATGATTTCTATGTGATTATTATGTATTTGTTTATGTCTTGTATATATTACGTTTGATGTTTGAGTATTTGTGTTTTGTACCCAGTCCCGCCATACGACATGTGTATCTAGTAAGAATCATGGATATTTATATGTATAAAATATTGAAAGCGTCGGGGTATTTGATGGTGCCTTGTACGAAAATAAAAAATTGATTGATTCCCCCTTACTTTTTTCTGTTATACATCCCAGGGTGGGCACTGGGACACCCTCCTAGTTAACATAGAAGCCCTGGGGATAGGGTCCCTGGGGCCAAAATAGGCCCACCTCCTTAACAAAAATCACAGCCCTGGGGGATAGGGTCTCTGAGCCTTTTTAAGGATCAGGGAGGGGGACTCCTCCCATTAATTAACCGATTGGGCTCTGGGAAATGAGGTTCTTGGGCCAAAAATGACTTGGAGAGGAGAGCTACATGGAACCCTCCACTTTGAAAAAAATATGGCATTGGGAGATGGGGTCCTCAGGGCCTAAATAAGGTGGGGAGTGGTCCCCCTCCACTTTTAATAATGGACAGTGTGTTTTCTGTACAATTGCGGGTTGAAAAATTATCGGAAATCCTTGATGGAGGTGAATGCCTCGTTGATTTATTGAGCTCAACTCTTCTGTAGTATCTGTTTAAGACAAGTAGGTCTTCCTTATTGTCTCCTGGTCTGAGAGCAAAGCCACAGTTCTCCCTTTTAATTGCTGATGAGTATGCTAAGGCGCCAAATGACAGACAAACTCCGCCCATTTTTGCCCACCCCTCCCACGTTAGTAGTAAGTAACTATGTTTTCGCCATTTTTCAAGCTGATGGACACTGTGTGTTCTTTTACAATTGTGCATTGGAAAACGATCTGAAAGCCTTCATGGCAGTGAAAAGAGCATTGATTTATTGGAGCACAATCTCTTCCTTAGTGGCTGTCCAAGACGAGTGGGTTTATTCTTGTCGTCTCCTGGTCTGAAAGCATGGTCCATGATTCTACCTTTTAATTTCTGCTGATTATGCAAAGGTACCAAATCACTTAAAAGCTCCGCCCATTTGGCCTTGCTCCTTCCACATTGTTAGTATGCAACAGTGTTCCATCCATTTTCCAGACTGATGGACATTGTGTTTTCTCTATAAATGCACGTTGAAAAATGTTCTGAAATCCTTGATGGAGGTGAATGCATCACTGATTCATTGGAGCGCAATCTCTTCTGTAGTGACTGTCCAAGACGAGGGGATTTGTTACATGGTTCTCCCTTTTAATTGCTGCTGAGTAGGCAAAGGTGTAAAATCACCCACAACCTCTGCCTGTTTGGCCCCGCCCTTTACGTTAGTAGAATGCAACAGTGTTCCTACTATTTTCCCGGCTGATGTACAATGTGATTTCTCCACAAATGCACATTGAAAAATGATCTGAAATCCTTGATGGAGGTGAGTGCATCATTGATGTAATGGAGTGCAATCTCTTCTCTAGTGACTGTCCAAGCGAGTGGGTTCTTTCTTTTTGTATACTGGTCTGAGAGCAGAGTCCATGGATCTCCCTTTTAATTGCTACTGAATATGAAAAGCATCAAATTAACTCCAAACTCTGCCCATTTGGCCCTGCCCCTTCCACGTTAGTAGTAATCAACAGGGCTGTCTCCCGGTGAGTTGGTCACAAGGCCTGGCTGCGGTCACTTCCTGTTGCCAACTCCATGCTTTGCACGGCGAAAGGCTGTGTGCAGTGTGGGGTTGGTAGTCTGTGGGGGGGGGGGATTGCGGACAACCCCCCACTGCACACAAACTTTGTTTGCTAATAAAATATTACTTTATGTAAAAAAAACAAGAAATTAACTGAAAAAAACAAACGGTTGAAGTAACATTGAAGTTAGGTGAATATGTCAGTGAGGACATTAATGTTTTGAACTAAACAAAACACAGAAATTACCCGGGTATGGTTAGCAGGGCTAATTACAAATTGCGCCCCCACCATGCACTGCTTATGACCTCACATATTACTTCCCTCATGACATGTTCTACAACATCATTTATGACATCTCAAATGACATCCCCAGACTTTCTGTCTTCCTCCTCCTATTTTATGCTGAATTCATTTTTTTTGCCCTCTGTGCACCTTACTACTGCTAACCTGTGCTAAAGTGCTTGTGCTTTTTCCTCTGAAGGAGTTAGCTTCAGTAGAATAATCAGATAGATTCATTCACCGTGCGGCTTAGATTGTGGAAGAACTGCATACTGCCTATCCTTGGTGTACCAGTGATGTTATTTATTTTCTGCAGCATAATGTCGCTTTCTGGCTTGGATAAGGGGTTTGTGTTGGCAAAGTAGCACATATTTGTAACCTCCTCCTGCTCTAGTTTAGCAATGTGTGCAGACCCTCCACCCTCCAACAGTGAGATCTGTTCATGGTGTAAATAGGTAAGAACACAACAGGTCTCACAACTTGGGAGATCAGAATTATGGTATTGACAATTGGATAGGTGGAGGAGTTAATTAAATTTAAGAGAGACAAACGACATTTAACGAGTCCATGAGTGCGGCACATTTGTCATTGAAGGAAGAATGCAGTTATCCTACTCAGTCTTTAGCAGCCAACAGACTAAAAAGGTATGAAAAATGAAACTGGATACAAATGATGCAACTGCATTCTTTTGCCATTGTCGGTCTGCGTGAAAGGGGCGTGCAATGGGTGTTGCTTTGGGCGTTCCATCGCAACACCCATTGCTTTTCGATGCTGCCCTAGATCTACAAGGAGGTGTAAATCTGAGGCAGCGCCAAATGCAAGAGTAGGCAATAGAATGGCGTAACAAGGAGAAATACTTTTATTTCTGCTCGTTTTTGCTTTTTGTATCTGTGCTGCACACTGCAGCACACATAGAAGTAGCTAAATCCCATTATGGATTGTTTATGTGCAGGAAGGGACACCTTCCTGCAGATAAACAATCATTTCCTGCAATGTAAGCACCCTTTCACTATGGTGCAAGGGTGCCTGTGTTGGTGTTAGGAAGCTAATTTTAGCACCAGCGCTAGGGAAAACTCAGGGGTGCACCGTATTGGTATAAATACAGTGCATCCGTATGTTTTGGAAATGTCGGAGCACATCGCTGCCAAATGTGGGGCAGCACCACGCTCAAACATTTCTTTGTAAATATCCCCCAAGGTCATTAGAATGAGAAAATAATATTTGAGAGTCAATGTAGGTGCTCGAGCAGGAAGAGCAGTACTTAATTTGAGCCAGTGGTTTCAGTACTTGACACCAGCACTTAATTGCAGGCACCGGCCCTTAATTGCCGGGATATCTGTACTTATGACAGCTGCCACTGGTGCTGTTTTTGCAATTTACAGATAAACAGAAGAACAAATGTTTGTTAATTAAATAAACCTTAAAAACAACTAATACATGCCATCCAAGTCATTCTTAAAGCTTTAGCAGCCACGAAGAGTGTGACTTGTAGGACTTGTAGCAGTGTGACGGTTAGCAGTTGTGTAATTACAGAGGCAATTATATTTTGCAAACTGCAGTGGCATACTGATGAGGGCCCCGGCACTTATATTTTTACAAATTTAGCACAGACTAGATGCTTCCTCGGTCAGTCATTATCTGCTGTGTGCTGGAAGTGTTAACATTACCTGAACTCAGGTAGCATCTAAAGCAGTACTTGAGATGTGGGCCTGCTGTCAACTGCACAAAAATGCTCTGTTTAAAAACTGAGCTATCTTGACAGATCTCTAGGTATTTCTCTTGTGCCCTATGTGGATCATAGGATCCGATTTTTTTTCTTTCCTATGCTGTTTATGTTTCTCTCGCCATATGTTGTTTCTCTCTCTACTCCCCTATACACTATAGGTGGCTGCTTCAATTTTTCAGATAAGCAGTTCGCTCACTGCATTGGATTACATTTTTACAGCTATTCAGTCACTGCAAGAGGAAGGCCAAAAAATAAGCCTTTCAGATGGAGCGTGTCTATGTGCCCCTCTGGCAGACAACAGCCAGTGTATTCTGGCACTGGATTGCTACTGCAGTGTTGCGTTTTAATTGGCACCGCGCAAGAATGAGAATGCGGGACTGGAAAACCAAGCTGAATCCCAGCATCGACTCATTATCCTATGATTCTGGGCAACTCATTTAATTATCGGTGCTTAAAAAAGTATGCTTTAATAAAAAATCTATGATTGTTATATAAAGCACTCTGTGGCCCTTGGGGCAAATTCACGTTATATCAAACCGCTAACAATTAGACCCTGCAGATATGACAGAGGTTGATACCTGTCATGTCTCACAACACACACATAATCCAAATGTAGGTTTTGGGAGCTCTGGAGCATGTTTACAAGCCCTTTTGGCCACCACAACGTCACTTTTCTCGACGTTGAGGTGGGATACAGGCTTCGCCTTATTCACAAGGCGGCTTTAAGCCACTTAGCGTGGCCTTGTGAATAAGGCACCCTTTCACAATATACTTAGCATGAAAGGGGCAGGCAATGGGTGTTGTGGTGGGTGTTCTATTGCAACACCCATTAATTTTGACACTGCTCCATATTTCCAAGGGTGGCATAAATTTGGAGCAGCACCAAAATTAAGACCATGGAAAACCTGGTGTTACCCTGGTGCAATGAGGAGAAATGTTTATTTCTCCTTGTTTTTGCTGTTTCCATGTGTACTGTGTTGTGCAGCACACATAGAAATAGCAACATGCCATTGATTGTTTATGTGCAGGAAGTTGTCCTTTCCTGCACATAAAAAATAATAAAAAAAAATATGTTTTGCACCTTCTATGTGTGCTGCATTAAGCAGCACACTCCGATCCACACCACCTCGACCTCTTCCTCACCCTCTTAATGCCCCATTCTGAGCCAGTTACAATGGACACTGAGAGCTCCAATGGCCTTCCTGTTTACAGTAGGCGCACTGGTTTATTCCCAAAGGCACAGCTGGTCCTCCGCCTCGTCCAGTTCTCGCCCCCTTGGGACGAACCCTCTAGCGCCTCTCTATCTCTGCCTCGTCCCCTGATGACTTGCTGTAACAACACTTGTGTCTTAAGATCCTTTGTTTTCTGTTCCGTCTTATCCTTACTCTCATTTTCCCTATGTTCGTGATACTGAGCCATACTCAGTATACCCGAAGGTGTAGAAGTGGTCCAAGTACCATCAGCGGCTTGTAGTCGTGCAGAGACTTCTGGTAACAGATTTGTCACAAAACGATTAACAAATAATCATATACCACCATCCACTAACAAATCTTGGACACTAAAGTCAATAAATACACCCTCAAATCTAATGAAGAAATCCGAAACACTTTCTTCCTTCTTCTGCTTACACACTGTCAATTTGTCCCAATCTACTTTACAGGGTGGAATTAAGGAATGCATATAGGTAATAATCCGACCCGGTAAAGCCAATAGTTCAGGTTTTGGTTTATCACCAGGTTATCGATCCTTATCCCAATCTTTAATCTGGTCCCAAGTCCCGCCCAACTCTGTGGCATGGTCCTGGCCATGCACCTGACGCCACACGTCAGCGGGGACTAGTAATCCAAAAAATTGCTCTATGTCACATAAGGTCATAACAGCTGAGGAGGCCGCTTCTGTAAGATCCTTATAGTAAGCTATAGGGTTCTTTCGGGGGTCGGGAGTTGTGACTTTAGCAAAAGGACTTCACGCCTTTTCCAAGGGGTATAAACCCATTGTTCTTGAAATCGTGCCTCCACACCAGGTCTAGTTACTACATTCTGATCGTTTCCTAGTTCCGGTATTTCAGGATGGAAGATAGGATGGGCTTCCCGCATAGGGTGCTGGGAGTCCCAGGTTGGACATTTTGAGTACATCTGTCCTCGACAATTCAGTAAAACCTCGACATTCCTGTACACTTCCTCTAGTCCTAATTCAAACTTGTGAGCCCGGTCCCGAATGTCATACTTCACGTGGGGGGCCTTCCCTCCCGGGAAACACTGCTCCCATGGAGTAATAGGATGTAATGCCATGTGCTCTAGGGCATACTGCTGCATAACGGGCTCATAATCTCGAAGAGAACTCCATACATCAGGTAAAGTATAAATAGGATTGCGCATCCACTGGGATGACTGATTCGCAATCGTCTGCTTTTCTTCTAGTCCTACCGTCGAACGAGTAAACAACTTCCGTGCGTCAAGATCCCCCAGAGCACGAGAGGGAGTAGGGTCAGCTAGAGTTGGGGTCGTGCTCGAGGACTGGGAAGCCTAAGCGGAAGTTGGGGGAGACAAAACAATGTGGACATAGTTGGAGATAGCAACGAAACGGGCCATAAAGTAGCCGATCCAAATGCTGAGGGAGATGAAACAGAGGACGTTCCCAGAGGGGCGGGGGAAGAGGAAACAACAGGCGCAGAAGCCGTTGGAACTGGAGCTGGAGTTAAAGGAACCGCAGAATATGTGCGTTGTGGAGCATAAGGGGGAGGTGGACGCGCATCCAATAAATCCTCTATCTCATCCTCTGGCTCAGTCCTAGTTACGTAGCTTTTATCCACCTGTAATCTAAATTGTCTATCTGTACAGTCAATTCCTTTTTGAGTTTGTGCTTTATCGTAAGCTATGGCTTTCTGTGTAATCGTCTGACCTCCTTTCATTTTACATAACTTTCCCTCCCTGATTCGCCTACACTTTGCTTCCTTCTGCCACATTTTTAAAGAATCAAACATTGCCTGCCGACTTCGTTTAGAAAAACAATCAGCCCTGCAAGAAATGTATCTTTTTCTCATCAAAAGACCCGGTTAAGGGCCATTGTAGCTTCACATTATCTTTAGTATATTTATGCCATAGCACATTAAACAGAATGGGTGAAATACCATGCTTGACATACATATCATAACTTGGGCTGCCCTCTGGCGGGGCAGGTTGACTTTCACCCAAACGTGCGCCTTTCCGACAACAACAGCATCTAAAACATAATTTACTAAAACACGGCATAATGATGGTTGACACTTATTCAACAAACAATCTTTCAAACATGGCCATGTTCACACATCCTCACCATTGTCACTTATTCTCAGAATCAAACGCGGACAAAACAATACATACCTATATACGCCAAGAAATTGTTTTGAAAACAACATGTCTTTTTCCAAACAAAAGAATGGAGCCCGTCGACTCCCGTTCATGGAGAACTAATCAATTCAGATTCCAGACCAACAGATACCAAAATCAAGCAGTCCAAAGACTACCAAGGGACCGTCGGACAGGCATTAACCACAGACTGTCCTACAGACCATCCCAAAGCCTTCCTGGTTCACCCTCAGGACTATTCTGACTAAGCCCGCTACCTTAGCGTTGCTTCAATATGTCCCAAAGGCTACCCAGGTTCAACCACGTGTTGAGTTTCAACGGGGTAATCACCCCGAATGAAGGGAATCACCTTGATGGATATTACATAAAAGTCGAAGTGGCAACGATGGGGGAAGAGCCGCAGTGAAAAAGTAAAAGGTTAGGTGAAGTAGCAGGGGGGACGGCTGGGGTAACCAAAAGGTGAACGAAGGGATGCTGAATAACATGAAAAAGGCACGGAAAACTCGCGGAAGAAACTTACTTCAGAATAAGTCGAACGACTTTCATGTAATATCCATCACGGTGGTTCTCTTAATTTTTCTTTAAACCACACCATGTAATTCTCACTTGCACATTGGGTATGTCTTCTTCTGAGCATGTACACACAGTTGTCTCCTACATCGTGTTTGCTAAGGTCCTGTTACTGTATTATGTTATTTTCAGGCCCCCGAAGAAGGGTCATTTTCCGACCCGAAATGCATTGGGCAACGGCTAAAATGTAAATATTGAAGAATATGCTCTTATGAAAGACAATAAGAATGAAATATCTTCATATAATAAATAATTGATGAACCATGGTGAAAGTTATACTGGATTAATTGATGAAAATAAGTCAATCAAAAAGAAGCGAAGAAACCTAACAGTTTCCAGTTTTACTTGAGCGCATGTCTTCGTGAGAGGTTCCTCCTTCCACACATATGTTCCAGCATCTACCCGTGCAGCCACAATGCTACCCCGTCAAACCCCCAAAGTTCTCTGTGGTACACTGACCACCAAATCCAATACAGTTAACTGTTTCCAAAAGCACTGCTCAACAGCGCGTTCTGCAAGACATCAAAAACAATTCACTCACCTGGTGCACGCAGGTACAATTGCGTATTATCCACTGGCAACTCCTGAAGACCAACAAGGTCAGCTGCCGGGTTCCGCCCGTAGGACTCTGGCGAAGGGTCACTAGCAGCTGGGGCCCCCTGATCTCGAGAGCGGTGTAAATCTGAATTTTTGTCAGTCCATCCACTCGACCAGAGCTCCCCTTTCTTTGTCCTTTCTACCCGGTTACGGGAGGACGAGCCTATCGCGGAGTCCTGGCGAAGTCGCCAACTGATGTACAGTAAAAATAACATAAAAGGCTATACCTACCACATAGCCCCAATACCATTACCTAATAACCAGTCAGTTGGCAGTGAAGAAGGGTCAATTGTTTATTAAGCAAAATACTCTATAGAGGAGCCTCTCCAACCCTCAGCCATCAGGTGCGCGGAGAAGTCTGCTGGCTTACAGTCAAAACCAAACATATATACTTTCGGTTCAAGACAGGAAGTCACCGTAAATGGAAAAACACCACTCGGCCCTTGGGCCCCAAGGAAGGCCCATATATGGCACACATGGTTGGTTCAAAGCTTTACTATTTATTACTGGGAAGGTCAGGAGGGGTGACTCCCTTTCTTCCTGGTGCCCGGGAGTGTAGTCATGGCGCCTCCAGGAATGCGCTTATCGCACCCAAAGCCTGATGTGACCTTGAATCCCAGGACAGAGGGGAAACAGTTTACCTTCAGCTGCTCTCAGTAAGTCAAATGAAATGGGACTTGACAACTACTGGAGAATAACACGTGATACAGCTTGTGTTGTAACACGGAGTAGAGAATATGGCATCTGTATGGTTCTCGGCCTGCTCTATTAGTATGGAACATAGCGCTAAGAATAAACCTTTCCTACCGGCTAAAGCATATATGGAATATGTTGTGTAATTTTTAAGCAGAGTGAATATATAGCTACACCAGGCTATCACAATATATATGTCCGATACTCCCAGTGTATGCAAATCTATTTTATATCCCTCATAATGTAGAGTGCAATGGTGTACAGTGGAATGATGTCGAGTAGAGTGGTGTAGAGTATATGTTATGTTATACATTTATTTTTATAGCGCACGGCTACTCCAAAGGAGTGTCCCGGCGCTTTATCGAGGCAGCTCAGAATAAAAAACATAACACCATACAGCGGACAACTGAAAAAGAACAACAGAGCTACTAAAGGTTAAAAAGCCAAGTCTTCAGGCTTTTCCTAAAGTGAAACAGATTAGCAGAGGACCGTAGGGCCAGAGGAAGGGTGTTCCACAACTGAGGGGCCTTCAAACTAAAGGAACGCCCTCCGGTGCGTGCCTTCCTAATACGGGGAACCACAGCCAAGAACAAAGATTCGGATTGTAAAGATCTGGCAGGGCGGTAGAAGGCAAGCCTGTGTTGGAGGTATTTCGCGCCCACGCCAAAAAGAGCTTTATGCGCCAGCGTCAGAACTTTAAACATGATCCGCTTCCGGATGGGCAACCAATGTAACGACTGCAACAAACCAGAAGCTCCAACTCGCCTACGGAGGCCAAAAATAGCGCGTGCTGCCGCGTTCTGCATAGCCTGCAGCCGCTGAACAAGATAGCCCGGGAGACCACTGTACAGGACATTAGCGTAATCCAATCTGGAGCCAACCAAGGCCTGTACAGTGATCTTTCTATGCTCCTCCGAGAGCAATGGCAAAAACTTCCGGAGCATCTTGAGAAGCCCAAAGCAAATGCCCGTAAGACCACGAACATGTTGCACCAGTGTCAAGCTGTTATCCATCTTCACACCCAGATTCTTTGCCACCAGTGATGCCAGGGCAGGGGGACACATATCCGCCGGCCACCAGGCCCGCCACCAGGCCCGCCAATCAGGGTCGAGGGAGCAGCCAAAAAACAACACCTCCGATTTATCAGAGTTGGCCTTAAGGCCATTCGACTGGAACCAGCTGAAGACCGACTCCAAGCAGCCCCGGATGTTCTTCCCATCGAAAGCCTGATCCTTCCCACACGTGAAAAGCAACTGCGTGTCATCGGCGTAGGAAACGATCTGGGCCCCAAAAGACTCCACCAACCAACCAACCAAGTATAGAGGCATAGAATGTAGTGTGGCATGGAATAGTGTTGAGTGTAGTTCTTTATTGTGCAGTGGTGTATAGTGCAGGTGTATAAAGTTGAGTTGGTAATAGTGAAATGGTATTCAGTATTGAGTGGTGTATAATAGTGTAAAATAGCCTAGTGTTAAGTGGTAAAGTCGAGTGTAAAAGTGCAGTGGTGAGATGTAGATTTTAGTGCTGTAAGTATATTGCTACATAGGTTGTAGAGGTTTTTAGAGTAGAGTGAAGTGGTGCAGAGGTTAGTGCTATATAGCAGAGTTGTGTATATTCTATTGGTATATAGTAGTGTTGTACACAGTTTATTGGCCTAGTTAGATGTTGAAAAAAGTGGTAGAGAGTGAAGCATTTTAGTATTGATTGTTGTACTGTGCAGTGTTGTTGAGTATATTGCTATTTAGTGCATTAGTGTATATTGTGGCGGCATACAGTGATGCTGAGCTAAGTGTTTTAGAGTGTGATGGTGTACAGTATAGTGGGGTAATGGCCAGTGGTATAGACTAGAGTATAGTGCTGTACAGTGATGTGGTGTTTCGTTGTTTTTCAATGAAAGACAAGAGTTTTGGGGGTTTATTTTGCCTTTTATTTATTCTGCACAGAGATTTCGTTTCCATTCCTTTTTTAATAATTAAGTATTTTTTGGTTGCTAAATCTTTCTTTGTTTTACACATTTGGTATTTCCTTTGGAATGCCAATCGGTCTTGCATTTTCTACAGTTAGACATATTGGCTCTGTAAATGACAAGGGGTTTGTCCTCTTTTTACCCCCCAATGCTGCACCGGCAGTTCAGCGCGCCACTTTCAGTCCACTTTGCTTTGAGGATTTAAATAAAACCGTCGGCGCCTGGTGATCAAAAATATCTGCAATTAAAATGAGCTGGCGAGGAGATACTATACTCTGGCGTGAATACTGAACCCTAGAAGACAGGAGGACCTTTGGTCTGTACTTTTAAAGCGTCTTGCGCGACTTAAAGTTTAGAAGTACTGGCTCATAAATGGTGAAAGTAATTTGGATCATTTCCAGCTACTTAGGGCAATTGGTAAAGGAAACTTTGGCCAGTTTGCCGGTGACCCGCTAAAATCGCTATCCTGTTGGTGCCATTAACGGGGAGAGGTACTACATCCCCCACACAGCAACGCAGCGCGCACACTGCCCACGTCACCATCTGCACCCGGAGGCGCTTAAATTGGTTTCGGGCCTCCCTTAGCTCCCGTCCACGACCGATAGAGGCCGGGCTGGGCCATAGATCTTGGCCCCGCTCTGTGATTATCAGAGAAACGGTAAGGGCTGTTCCCTATCTACTTTGGTTGTAGGATTTGGAGTAGCCCAGATTAAGATGGGTCAAAGAAAACTAACTCCAAGTAAAGTGCCATGGGCCTAATCAATATTGAGATTCTTCAAATGGAGGATTAAGTAACTGCCACTAAATCAGCACTAAATGCCACCCAAAGGGAGGTGATCTTAGCTGCGGGAGACCAGGCTTGTGGAAAGGAGACAACTGTAGAGCTTGCACTTCATAATACAAATAAAAGCAAGAACAGTAATACCTCTAACATCATAAATGTGGTTTGTCCCACCTTACTGGGGCTATGTGTATCAATACAACCGCTCAAAATATCTGCGACTTCGGACACTTCTGATTTGATATCACCTCCTGTGCAAAAGAGTAAACAGCAGATGTTAGGCACGAAAATGAGCTCTCAAAATACAAATCGACCAGCTAAACAAAAGAAAGGTAAAAATACAAAACCAGATGGAAAAGGAACGGGCCTTGAGACTCATTATACCATATACAAGGCGTAGATACCTTGTTCAAAAAACTACATGGGAAAATTGACAATATCGAAAGACGTGTCATGAACGAAATTAAACAAGTACAAAAGGATATTGCCCACTTAACGGGATTAGTTACAAGCCTATTGTCATCAAATTTGTGCCAGAAGTCCTTGCCTAGTAGTAATACAACTACGAAAGTACTAACTGTTCAAATCCCTGACAATGGAGCAAAAAGAGACATAACCAACCCAACACTGACGAACTGTGTAGAGGAAGCTCCTAGTGTCAGTGCCTCAAAACTTAGGGCTAATAATATACAAAATTCTAAAAATAAGTCCAACCCAGCAACAGCAGATGAAACACGGTCTAAGAGATATCACGAGGCTCCCCACCAACTTACTCCCAGGCTAGCCCTTTTGTTGTTGTTTTTAAAAAAAAATCCTAATTGTCCGAAAATATTACAGAATCTTGGGGGTGATTGACGAATCGGGTTATACATTGGTTTTCAGCTAATACCCGCTGTAGTATTAGAATCCTCACCCAGGAGATAATCATGTTGAGAAGAGTGAGTTGGGTGGGCAAAATGGAAAAAACAAATGAAGGTGATTGCATTGTTGTAAATTTCCGTACTCCCGAGATGGTAGGTTCCATTTTAGAAGAAACCTCAGCAAAGAAAGCTAGTAAATCATACAAGAATCAATTGTAACAGCTATAATTGATTTGTGAAAATGCTGTAATTTGGGACAATTGTCACCACAGATTTTACGCGGTTTTCTTCTAAAAGCATTGTTGCGTTTCGGTGGGCGCTAATTTTTGGCCAACACCTTCTTCAGGAAAGTTTATTAAAAAGTCCCAAACAAAGTAAACATCTGTAGATTCTGGGCCCACGGCGGTCTCCAGAAAGCAATGCCAGTGGGAACTCAGAGAAAACACTGCCAGCAGGTACTCTAACTCATCAATAACTTTAAGCAGATTCAAACCTTAGTATCGTGTCTAGCGATTACTGGGTGCATGTCGACCATCTCTAATTTATATCACATCCTCCATATCTGAGTTTTTCAATGTACTCTGTTATGGTTTAGTCTTAGCCACCATGCGCTCTTCAGTAACTCCGCAGGTAGAGATTAAAATAGTATCTCACGGAGTTTATATTCAATTATCCCCCGTGCATAAAATGCAACGGACTTGCCCGTGCATATTAGATCTGTATTTTCTTAACATGTCCCACACAGGGATTTTTTCCAGTTCACACCCGTGCACAATATACACCTGTCTACTGGGCTCAATAGAACGTCAATTCTCAGCAGAGATCTGTCTCCTATTGTCGAGACCGTGCGGGGCAAAATACCGCCGGCAATCAGCGGTCACATTTTGAGAACATTTTTAATCCTACAGATGAGATTATTGAGATGGATGAAAACTGTAAAATAATACCCCTAAGTGTTGCTAAAATAGAACCTATATTTCAAGATTCAAAGAAACTTTATTCAGATATCAGAGTATCCATAAAAGTACAAATACATAAAAATCACTACAAGATTTAAAAAACATCATAAGGTCACATAATGCATACAAATTCATGGGTCAAGCATAGTCTGTCTAGCTCGAATGGCTATTCGCAGAAAAGTACCAATACGAAACATAATTTCAGCATCATCCATAGTTAATATCATTAGAGAAGCGTTTTCCAAGCTAATGGGTTTGTTTTAAAATACGGAGTTAAAAACCATTTAATATATTTCATATAAAATTTACAAAAGAATAAAAAGTGCAATGCAGATTGACCACTCCGGCCATCACACGGACAGGGCGAAAAATCAAGTTTGTTGTGATGGCCGAGAGGAAAACAAAGTACAAATTTGATTGTGCCTGCCCTTAAACAGAATAATAAGCCCGCACCCAATGACTCATCGGAAGTATCAAATAACAAGACATGGGTAAAGTAAAAAAATCATGGGCCAAATATGTAGAGACAGTAATCTTTAAAGATTTCCTGCATAATCTTTCTTGGTCATACAGTGTGTAGAGAGCATTTCTTAATTCATTTTTATGTGGGAGATCATTTGCAGTATAATCAGTAAAAACACTCCCTTGGTTAATGCTACAAAGGCTATTATACACTCCAGAGAGCCAAGGAATATCCAAACATTTATCACAGTTTAAACAATCGATAATAATGTCTCTAGTAAGTGATGCCGCGGGGTTCTTCCAGATAGAGAGCCAAAAAAGGGCAGGGCGGGCACGAACAAAATCTTCGATAAAATTCAAATTTAATTCCTTATGACCGAATTATTGTGTAGTGGAGATAGGGACGCAGAGCATCCTCCTGAGAAATCTATTCTCTTCAAATTGGATGGGTCCAATTTGAAGCCACACCCCAAACCTCCACGCCGTAAGTGGCAACGGGAATACACTGTGCTTTATATATTTTTAAAATTGTAAGTATGGTACCAGTATTTCTGGGACGGGGTAGGCTGAGGATTGAGTTAATGGCCTTTGAGAACCTACCCCTGGAGTGAACAATATGCTCAGTCCAGGAGTTGTTCGCAGCAAAGACCACCCCTAAATAGGGAAAACTATTGGTAGACCACAGCCTATCAGCGCCCACAGAGATACTACCTAACTGTCGTTTCTTAGGGCCACAAGACATAATAAAAGATTTCTTAAAATGTGTTTTTAAATCAAGAGACTCCATGTAATCGACAAACCCCTTCACCAGAATACGTAAAGCATTCGGGGTGCGGCCCATAAGGACCGCATCATCTGCATAAAGCAGAACAGGAAGAGATTTGCCCATAATTTTCAGAACGTCCTGAGAAAGAGGGGTAAGGACTTTGTGCAGGCCGTTAATATAAATAATAAAAAGAAGAGGGGCTAACACGCACCCTTGTCTGACCCCTCTTTGAACTTTTATGGCCTTTGTCACTTCACCCCCCTGACCGATCCTGACACAAGCGTTAAGGTCCTTGTGCAGGTAAGTCAAAAAATGCACAAGGGGCTCATCTAGACCATAATTCAAGAGGGCTGTCCAGAGTTTCGATCTATTAACGAGATGGAAAGCAGAGGATAGGTCCATAAATGCAATATTATATTTACCTAAAATTAGGTTTTAATTAAGACACTGCTCAATGGTTCCTACCTTATTACGGAAACCTAATTGGTAGCGTTCCAAAATACCTTTGTCCTCAGTCCAGCTCAGAATCTTATTATATAAGATCCTGCCAAGGATTTTTAAAGTATTATCGATAAGAGAGATAGGTCTATAACAGCTATGTTGAGAACGGTCTCCCTTCTTAAAAATAGGAACGATGATACTTGAAGAGGGGAAGAGGGGCAACAGTAAGATTGTTAAAAACATTTAAAAGAAGCGGTGCCCAAACTTCTAAGTTTGATTTGATAATATCAATGGGTAAGCCATCAGAGCCAGGTGCCTTATTCCCTGCACTCTGATTAATGCCATCTTCTACCTCAGATAGAGTAATGTCAACCCTCAGTGGGTGACCAAAGGTCAATGGGGCTGACTTCAAATGTGGTGCGGCATAAATGGCATCAAAATGATTCCCCCATGCTTCACCTGTGATGGTACAACTGATCAGAGTCAGGAACTGACCAGAGCAACGAAGGTCCTTGACAGCGGCCCAAAAAGCGTTTCCCTTCTTTAGATCAGCTGCTCTGGCCAGTGCATCCCAACAGTTATTATTATAGAGGAGATTAAAACTGCCTTAAAGAATAGCGTTAGTGGTAAAACCAGAGGTCAGATGGGGTCCCTATTGATATTCAAGTATAATGTTGATTTTTGGTCCCCGATTTTAGTTAACTTTTTTAATGCCATCATTAGTGGGACGTTGCCTACAACCTGGGCGGAAAGTATGTTTGTCCCTATTTTAAAAAAAGGTGACAGAGGAAGCACAAAATGCTACCGATCAATATCCCTTCTTGATTCCACATCCAAACTAATGGATAGAATTATGTTGAATAGATTGAAATGTTGGGCATAGGAGAAAAACATCTTAAAAGCAGCCCAATTTGGTTTCAGAAGGGGTATTAGAACGGTTGAGAAATTTGGAAACCTCTTGCTGCTAATAGGGAAATATATTATACTTAAGGAAGGTCAGCTTCATTTATGTTTAGTTGACCTCACCAGCGCTTTTGATATAATGAATCAGGTGATGCTTTGGCAAACGCTGGATGGGATGGGTGCCCCATACAATATAATAAGCCTTTTATCACAGTTATATGCCCATTTAACAATCAAGGATACTCATGGTCCTAAAGGGAAATGTACCACACAATTTAGAGTTACCTGTGGAATTAAATAGGGTTGCGTTTTTGCCCCCCTTTTATTTTCACTATATATTATTGGGCCCGACCTTTTATTACAGAAAGTAAGGGCTGATGCTCCAGTTGTTGGTTAATGCATAACCCCATTTTTATTATATGCAGACGATGCAGTCCTAATATCTAGGACTGCAAATGGTCTACAAAGTTTGATAGACAACTTCAGAAATTTATTGACTGGAAAAGACCTAAAAATCAATTTGAGTAAAACACTAGTCATGACCTTTGGGAAAAATAGGGCTAAGAATAGAAGACATTATGTTGATGGAGTACCCATCGAAAGAACATCTACTTTTTCATATCTGGGGCTTCTTTTTAACGGTCATGGATCAAGGAGCCCACACATTAATTTATGTAAATTAAAATTTACAAGATCGAGCAAAGCTATTTTCATGATTTTCTCACAAAATAGGCAGCAAGCGAGTACGTGAAATCCTCAAGTGATACATTAGTAAATATATCACTGGGGCGTGTTACGGTGGAGCATTATGGGGTAGGACAGATGCCACTACATTACAATCCCTGGGAAATAATTTTTTAGGAAGGGTATTGTCAGTACCTAACACAAGGGCCACCTACATTGCTCATAAGGAGTCAAACGTACCTTCCATTAGCCATTTGATTAATATGGCTGCTCTTACACTGTGGTTTAGAATATGGTCCAAAGATGAAACGCATTTTACTAAAGATATAATTATGGACTGCCTTACACTTGATCAATGCAGGAAGATACCATGGTTAAAGTACATTTATTGGCCCAGATGTATCAAGATACCCTTTAGCGATTCTCAAATAGTGTTTTTTAAGGAATCGCTATTTGAGAATTGCTAAATGGTATGTATCTAGAAATTCGCAATTTTTTTGCGATTTCTTAAAATTCCTTAATTGCGATTAGCAAATTGATAATCGCAATTAAGGAATAATTGCCCATTCATTTCTCTGGGCCAGGAGGCCCATAGGAATGAATGGACAGTTATTCTCAATTTGCGATTCGCAATTTGCTAATCGCAAATTGAGAATATTTTCAAGGGTGCAAGAGTGTCTTAAGGACACCCTGCTGCACCCCTGAAATTTACATGTGTGCGCATATGGCGCACATACATGCCCTAAGTGCATGTATGAGCATCACATGGCACCTTTAGAAATTTCAAAAAGTGCTTTTTTAAAAGAATTCGCAAATTACCACAAACTACAAGTTGGTGGTAATTTGCGATTTCTTAGCCTAAATTCGCAAATCTTAAATGCTTCATACATAGCATTTAAGGAATCACAATTTGCGATTCCTTAAATGCTTGCGCAAAATTAAGGAATTGCAAATTTTGAGATTCCTTAATTTTGCGGTGCGATTTTTTGATACATCGCATTTGCGGATTTTTTTGTCGCAAACGCTGCTTTTTTGTGATTTGCAGCGTCTGCGACAAAAAAAACGGATGATACATCTGCCCCATAGTCTTTTATCTGAGTGCAATGTGGTAACTGATTTCACAGACCCCAAAACTATTCTGAATTATACCAAGGGGAGTTAAAAAAGAGACTATTAGAATAAAGAGAATCTGCAAGAGAGGTTGAATCAAGAAAAAAATCACTTGTTAGATCTTATGGTGAAGGCCCAATTTAAACAGGCCTCCAGCCATATCTTATCGCCATAAGAAATCCACAACATAGATTTTACCTAACTAGATTAAGGCTGAGCACTTTGCACTTTCAGATCGTTTTCCCCAAGATGGGCAAGTGGAGCTCTAATTTACCCAAAAGCCCGTGCAATGGTAAAACGCCTCAGTCCACCTTGTACTTTTTACTTTTTTGTAAATTTTATAGGGACATTAGAAAAGCAATTTTACGACCTTTATTTATTGATAACTGATTGTTTATGTACAATTCTGCCTTTTGTCATATACTAGCAGCCCGTCCCGACGTTGTCCGTGAGCAATTAGGCTTCAAGGCCCCCGCCCGCCCCGATGTTGTCCGTGGGTCCCCCGGAGCCTTCCTCCATATATTGCAGTATTATACCTCTATGTTTACTTTGTACGCTTTTGTAACCTGCACACGTAACTTTTTCCTCCTGTAATGCACCGTTTGACTCACTTTTGTAATGCTCCGTTTGCTTCCTCTTGCTACCTGCACACGTCACTTTTTCCTCCTATACCTCTATGTTTACTTTCTACGCTTTTGTAACCTGCACACATAACTTTTTCCTCCTGTAATGTACCGTTTGGCTCACTTTTGTAATGCTCCGTTTGCTTCCTCTTGCTCACGATGTACGCTTTTGTAACCTGCACACGTAACTTTTTCCTCCTGTAATGCACCGTTTGGCTCACTTTTGTAATGCTCCGTTTGCTTCCTCTTGCTCACGATTGTCATTTTTGCTTCATTTTTCCGCCGCTCACCGCTCCTAACTAAATAAATAAATAACCTACCTCATCCGCCGCTCACCGCTCCTCCCCGCCTGTACGCCGCATCCTCACCGCCTGTACGCCGCTCCTCTCCGTGCCATGTTCGCCGGTCCTCCTCGCGCTCCTGGACGCCGCTCCTTCCCGCGCTCCTCACGTCAGCAGGCACGTCGCGGCCGGCGCTTCTTCCAAGGGACTACTTTTTTTCGGTAAATTTTTTAAATAACTTATATTTATTACGTTTATATAGCCTATGTCCATCTGCACACCCTGATGATTACAACGATGTAACGGGTGTGTGGATTGGCGCTGTGGTTCCCGAGTTTACCCGCCTCAAAGGTTCAAAGTTCTTCCTTTATAATAGTAGTATAGATGTAATTTGGAAAATGTAACAACATGTAATACGGTTGTCCTCTTTGTTCAACTGGCTATAAAGAGAAGAAAGGACCTTTCATACTTGGAATTGTTGAATTATGAAACTGAATAGTTATTAACCTTGACGATATTGCAATGTATTTTCCATTACTTTACCTTTTGATAGTTCTGTGAGGTCAAGCTAGAACAATTATCTTGTTTTGATTACATGTTCTAAATGTTTTGTGTACGGAAACCCTATTTTGTAATTTTATACATCTAATTAAATTTTATGAATTTTTTACTATGATGAATTGTTTTTATGTAGAATGCTTTTATGGATATATTGTATATTCTGAATAAAGCTGATTTTATTTGATTTGATTTGACAATGTATTTTACCCATTTGTTATGGACTGGAGTGGATGTATATGATATGGGATGAAATTACGTGTGTTGCATTGGAATTGTTAGTTGTGGAATTGTGCGGCGTGGAATTATGTGGTGTGGAGTGGACGTGTTGAGTAGAATTATCAGGCATGGTGTGCAGTAGAATAAAGTGGATAGTAATTATGTGGTATGGAGTGTACTGGAATTATGTGGAGTGGGATTCTGTGTAATGGAGTGTAAATATGTTAAATAGTATTTTGTTTTGTGTTGTGGAGTAGTATTTAGTAGAGTTTAATTGTGTGACGTGCTGTTGAAGTTTGCGGCATGATGGGGAGTTCTGTGGTGTGGGCTGGATGTATGTGGTGTGTTGTATGATTGTGTTGTTGAGTTGAATTATGTTGTTTGTTGTTGAATTATGTGGTGTGAAAAAGAAATTTGCGGAGTTGAACTGTGTGGCATGGAACTGTGCGTTGTTCAGTTGAATTATGATGACTGGAATTATGTGGTATGGTGTGGCGTGTATTTATGTGGTTTGTTGCAATGTGAAAACATCTTGGACCAGGTGGGAAGGTAAAATCAGTGTGGAACTGCCAAGAACTGAATTTCACACAAAGCTCAGACAGTCAACTACAATGCATTAGGGGATAGAAAATGTACACGCAGCTAAATATTAACAAAAACCGAACAGCTAAAAAACCAATGCGCTTTCCTAAAAGTGTCAGTTGTGAATGAACTGCAATTTATCCATTTCTGCAATACATTACACTATGAGGGGAAACATCCTTAACAACGCGGTTAGTACACCGCAATGCTGTTACATCGCGGTCGTTACAACGACCGCATGTAACAACGCTATGTCATTACAATGCAAGTCTTTACATCGACTTGCGCTAGATGGTGTGCTAACATTAAAAATGGTGTAGTTTACTATCCCAACACCTTCCCTACTGATAAGTGGCCTGGAGTTGGAATAGTAAATTACACTTTTTTAATGTTAGCACGCCACCTAGCGCAAGACGATGTAAAGACTTGCGTTGTAAAGGCATGGCGTGGTAACATGCAGTCGTTGTAATAACTGCGATGTAACAGCACGCGTTGTAATAACACGCGTTGTTACATCATACATCCCACTATGAGTGGTACTCACGGTCAGCTAATTGTCGGAAGGAACTGGTGAGATAAGTGGTAAGTAAGAGAAAGTGATACAGGTACTTTAAGGTGGTCTAAACAGTACAGGGTTGACTGTAGAAAAAATGATACAGAGACTGTAGGGGTGATTTAAAGATAATCTGAAGGGGCAATGGAGAGAGACGGAGCCCTTGAGGAAGATTTGAATGTGAGTTCTGGGGAATACGGAAACAACAGAGTGCATGGGAAGAGATAGCTGTCAGTGTACAAGAGATGAATGAAGGTGGCAGCATTGAGAGAATTTAATGAAGATGAGTAGGAGAGATAGATCATAAGGCAAGAGAGTACTTGAAATATGGAGAAAGGTGCTTTAGGAGGGTGCATACATAGTAACACATAGCTGGCTGTGAGAATCACGATTTTTAAAGAAAAAAACAGATTTGGCTTACCTTTATCACACTTAAAACTCCCTTCATTGATATATTAGGTAATGGTAAATTAAAATCCACTGATTTTTTCGAAACCCAATTACAGTTCACAAATGGTCAGATAGGAAGGCAAAAAAGTGAAGTGGGTAAAAGGCGCGAGAGGATGGGGTGGATTCTTCAGTCAAACTTTGATGAATCTGAGATACATAAAAGACTGGGTAAGGGTTGTGATGAGAGGTAGTGGAGGACACAGATAACGAAGAGAGTTACTAGAAGGTATGAGCATAATAGGGTTTCAGAAGAGATGACACGCTAAGAGTAGTTGCTGAGAGATGACGAGAGACTTGGAGTACTGTTTGATGAAGAGGCACAAAAAGCAAACATTGTGAAAGGCTGTGACTGACATCTGTTAACAACACACATGGCATGGCTTGAATGCTGTTGCCTTAAGGAGTGACATCTCTGTACACTGCCAAAAAAAGTATGAAACAAACATCAGTAAAAAGAGCCAACATTGGTTGCAGCAGAGCTTTGAATACATGCCAAACAGTGCATGTCAGCATGCAAGCCCAGCACCTGCATGCAACTCTGTGTTTTCATGTACAGAGACAAGCCGAAGTCACTATGAAGGCTGATGGCGCCACCTGTTAGGGAGAAGCAGCTATTGCAAGAGTTTCTGAATAAAGTCTGGCACCTGGGTTTAAGGAGATTAATCTGCTCTAAGCATTATCCGTCAGAAAAGTTAAGTACGTTAAATGCCTAGTAAGTTCGGCTGTCCCTCTCCCCACAAGAAAAGGAAAAGAAACTAGGTAAGGTTAATTGGGCTGCAACACATAGGTCATTACTCCCACCTTGAAATTAAAGAAATCAGCTAACTTAATGGCACTAAAGTATTGTTATTGTTCTAAATTATTCCCAAAATTCAATTGAGAAGAGAGTGAAGCCGTACCAGGTTGACCATGCAGTAGCTAATACAGCCCAAAGACAGCTACAGACGAACCAAATCGGGCAGGTAGCTAAAGTGTAGGACGTTGATTCCCTATTCAATGAATATAATCCAACCTCATTCGTCTTTACGTATTTAACCCAAGAAAATACAAATGGGTTCAAAATCCACTTTTGACTGCGTTATCACAATTTTAGTCCAATATTATGGAAACATAATGTAAAAATGGACCTTTTTCCTTGACCTCTGTGGGATTTCCATGTATTTGCCACAATGACATGTGTGAATTCAAATATCTTAATTTTTCACACAGAAGCAGTGTACCGCATGAACAGTAATCAATAACAGAATTCACTATTTTGATGTGACCCAGAGAACCAAAACAATGGCAGTGTGCTCTAGTAACTGGGAGCCCCAGCTTCAAATCTCTTACTAACCAGTAGTTGGATCAGGCAGCTGGGTTATGGTCGCTTGTTTATTCCCTACCTCTGTGGTGACACTGGAAGTCTGAGGCAACAATTGCTCTACACCAAAAACAAGTGAAACACTATACCATTTCAGCCAGAGCTGAGGGGATGAAAACAGATGTCTAATTCACACATTTTTGATTTTCAAAGTCAAAAATTAAACCCAATACTATCAGTCTTAGACAGCCTTTATATAATCTACATTGGTCTCCAAGAAGCATTTTCATAAACTTCAGAGCATACGAAACCAAGTGGCTAGAATCCATCTATTCATAAGCAAGCAAGACCATAAATAATCAAATGTGAAAGACTTCCACAGGTTCCCATTGGAAGTAAGAGTAAAACCTACAGTGCTCTGCAGTGAGTATGCATCTGCTCTTGGAAAAATGTTAGAATTCCTCTAAAAAGTTCCCTTCCCATTCTTCCAGTCAGAACTTCATGTCTAACAAAACAGAGAGAAGAAACAGAGGGTATCTAGAATTGTTTGAACACCAGCAAAGGGCACTCCCCAGCTAAGCATTATAAAAAAAGGGCTGAAAATTAGAATATTAATTTAGGGCCAGATGTAGGTAGCCCAATACCGGTCGGTAATGACCGAAATTACCGAATTTCATCCGTTACCGACCGGTATTGGGCATTTGAGATGTAGGAGCCCAAAAAAGACCGATTTGGTAAATACGAATCGGTAATTTCCGAATCGGAATTTACCGATTCAAAATTTACCGATTCGTAAAATACCGAATTCTTTTTTACCGAATCGGTAAATAAGAAATGCTAAAAAATGAGAATAGAGATATAGGTAACTTATTAAATATCGAATTTCTTGAAATTATGTATTTAAGAGTCGGTAAATATCATGGATTGAAAGCAGGTGGTAACAAGGTACAGGCTATAAAAAAGCCCCCAAAATGAAACAGTGTGACCAGAATGGCGGCATTCTACATGATAGCAAGGCGACTATGGCTACAGGCAGCAGGAGAGAGGATCTGGAGACGGGAGGAGCAAGTCTACAGACAGCGGATCACGCTCTTCCAACTCACTGAGGCAGAGATCTTGCAAAGGTACATACTACACCCCCACACCATCTTGGACTTGATTAGGGGCCTGGAGCACCCAACACCAAGGGTGCACGCCATCCCACCCCATGTGCAGGTGCTCTGTAGCCTACACCTGCTTGCATCTGATAGTTACCAGGGGGTGATAGCTGCTGGAGGTGGGGTGTCCCAGAGCTGCCTGTCCTGTTTCTTCCGGAAGTTCCTGGAGGCCGTGATGCAGAGAATGCATCATTACATCAGCTTCCCTGACACACATGCAGAACTGCTAAAGCCAAGACTGACTTCTATCAACTGGCACAGTTCCCACACGTCATCGGCTGTATTGATGGCACACACATCCCAATCTGCCCACCTGCAGCCACAGAGTACATTTACAGAAACAGAAAGTCAACCCACTCTATCAATGTGCAGGTAATCTGTGATGCTGCCAACATTATCACAGACATTGTGGCCAAATTCCCTGGAAGCACCCATGACTCCTACATCTTTCAGAACTGTGGGATCTACACACGCCTGCCAGCGGGGGAATTTGGAGAAGGATACCTGCTAGGTAAAACACTGTGACACACCCTGATAGATATTGCAGATGTATGTGTTATTGCGCATGTGATTAATGGCTCTCTCATTTCCAAATAGGTGATAGCGCATTTGCCGTCCGCTCGTTCATCCTGACACCCTACCTGAACCCATCCACCCCGAGCGAGAGACAATACAACGTGACACACAAATCTACTAGGAACATTGTGGAGCACACCTTTGGGCTGGTAAAAAGCAGGTTCCGCTGCCTCCACAAAAGCGGAGGCGCATATCAGTACTCACCACTCATCTGCTTTAAGATCATTGCAACTTGTGCAATGTTGCACAACCTTGCTACCAAGAAAGGTACAGAAGTGGAATTAAGTGATTATGAGGACCACTATGACGAATGTGCACAGCCTGAGCCCAACACAGCAGGAGTGGCACCAGCAACAGATGGGAGACAGAGACGGGCAGAGATCACACACAATTACTTCTAAGTAAGTAAAGAGACTCAGCCAGACGTAGTATGTACCCAATGTAGTCTAATTTTTTGACAAAACGCCAGTACACAAAGGCGCAAATGTGCAAGTCCAATTGTATCCCTCCATACTGGGAGTCCTGGGTGACTTCCCCATTCCAGGTCAGGGAGTGTGGGCAGCATCAGTCATTTGCGGCCATGCCAGATGTAATTGGCTGGCTGTCTTCACTGGGTGGTTGGGCAGTGGCAGCCCCATGGAGCCTGCTGCTCATCCGTGTGTCAGGAATAGGGGGGGGGGTTGTCATGCTGCTCCTACTGGTGCTCTCCTCACTCTCACCCATATCCAGAGCAACAGTATGTGCCGACTGCACAGTGAGCAGCACCTCAACAGCACTTGTCACCCTTGCAAGGCCCCTGGAGACCACACTGCTGCTGTTTGCCAGTCCCTTCTGCATGTTTACACATCGCCTGCAAAGCATGGAAGTGGCAGTGGCCAGGCGGTTGACTGCCTTTGTGTGTTGTTGTGCTTGCTGCCTGTCCTTCCGCCTTGTTGCCCTGTCCTGGTCAAGATTTGTGCACAAGAGCAACACAGACTGGGACATGTCCCATATGCCCGCTGCCATCTCTCTCTTGGCTGCTGCCATCTCTTTGTTTCCCTCCGCAATTGAACTGATGCCCTTTTCCATGTTTGACATGTTTTATTTCAGGGTCAACATCTGGCGTTGCACAGACTGGATGGACTTCCCCAGCATGCGCTGAATTTTAACCATGCTACCCTTCAGTCCACAGAAGACACTGGGTCCCTCGCCATGTTGCACATCACTACTGTCTCCGGCCCTGCGGCGCCTGGTACCTGTGCGGACCACCTCTGCGCTGAACTGCTGATTGGCAGGGCTTTCCTCACCAGCCACGGTTGGTGTCTCACCGCCCCCCACCATTTCTTCTGCTGATGTCTCCATTTCCACTAGTGTAGCAACTTCATGCCTCTTGTTTTTCCGGACTGCAGGTGTTGTGGCAACCGGTGACGCACGCAGTTCAGGAGAGGACAGGAGTAGAGGGGAGCCAAAACACTCTGGGGATGCCTGCCACAGTGGTGATGTTGGACGGTCTTGGGAGGCTGGCTGTGCTGTTGGTGCACCAGTTTCCTATGTGGGATTCCCTGCACTTGTGCTGGCCTCCTGTGTGTCTTTCCTCTCTGGTGCACTGCCCTCCTTCTCCTTGGTACGCCTGCGAGATGTCTCGCCTGTGGACAGAAATCAGAAAATTAGCTCTGTGGTCCTGCAGCCCTGCTTATACAATTACATTCTAATCTCTGATACACTGTTACTATTGCCTAATCTTGCTTTTCACTGATGTGTGTCGCATGCCTTGTTGTTTGGTGTGCTGTTTGACATGGTAGGTGTTTAGATGACTACATCTCCCATAATGCATTGCCGGTGTATATTGCTACCTCTACTGGAGTAGGGTTAACACTACCACATAGGGGAAGGGGAAGGGGAAGGGGAAGGGGAAGGGGATGGTGTGGGGGTGATTGCTGTGCATGCTTCTTACCTTTTCTGGTGGCAGCTCGGGCTGAGCTGTCTGCATCTCCAATTCCACAGATGCTGTCAGGTTCAATGGTGGACTTCACCAGCTCCTCCAGCTCAGTCAGGGCAGGTGCCCTGCTCCTCCCTCCTCCAGTCATATTAGCCTGTTTGTGGAGCTCAGCCATCTTCGCTTAGTTAAGCTCCTGAGGTCGTACCACCTCTTCTTTAGGTCGTCAATCTCCCGTGGGGTGAAACCGACAGCATTTACCTTTGACTGTATTGCCAGCCAGATCTTCCTTTTGGCAGATTCTGCCACCTGCAGGGACTGCTTTCCAAATAATTTCTGGTGTTCCTTTGCGACCTCCTCCACGAGAATCTGCAGCTCCATGGTGCTGAATTTGATTTTCCTCTTCTTCTCTGCACCTTCCCTTTCAGTGTCTTTGTTTGCCATTTTTCTGTTTCCCAGGAGTAAAGTTTTCCTATGTCTCAAGGGCTCTGCTCTGCTCTCTTAGCCTCTCCAGCAGTTTCTAATTGCTTTCACCTGCATGGGTGTGGACACTTCCTGGTTGGGAGGGGGGGTGTTTGCACCTGATTGGCTGAATCCTGTTTTTTTTCTTTTTTGAATAGCCTATTTGGTATTTACCGAATCGGTATTTACCGATTCGGTAAATACCGATTTGGTAAATCCCATTCATTACTATGGGCCTAGAGGCCTAGAGGCCCATAGGAATGAATGGGATTTTCCGAATTGGTATTTACCAAATCGGTAAATACCAATTCGGTAAATACCGAATTAATGATACCGAAGATTACCGATTCGGTAAAGTGTACCGAATTTTTATCTACATCACATTAACCGATTCTAAAATACTAAGTCGGTAAAATTCGGTATTTTAGAATCAGTAAATTAAAAGTACCTACATCTGGCCCTAAGTCCTCTAATTCAGTCAGGTTCTGCTGAGAAGCACTGTCAACCCTCCCCAATTCTAATGAAGTAAAGAACCAGCAGCTCTATCTCAGATCACAGCTTTGGCCTCAATAAATGATGAGTGACCAAGGGAGTCTGTATGGATCAAAGATACTCAAACACTTGCCCATTGGGACCATTTATCAGAGTCGCCTAGTGTTACACAGCACTGCAAAGTTGCTTTTTGGCCACATGATGCCTATGGTACAAATTAAATACATATGCATAGATATATAAATACAGTATGCGAAAACAATTAAGAACAAGGTCCACTGAATCTAAAAAATCTGCCCAGTGTACAGAATATTGCATGATTTTCCAAGATCAATAACCTTCCCATAAAACATGCAAAAATGCTTATTAACTGTTAATTGTAAAGAAAAGTCCCAACAGAAAGTTAATGTCTTCACAAGTCAGCACATTCTAACCAAAATAAGAGTAAAAATGTTATAGATAAAAACATCACGCTACTGGATAATCCTATAAAGTCTGCTGTCTTTCGTCATTATTTTGCACTGTTTGCTCACGATGACGAGCATTGATTAATTTTGTCAGCCCCACATAGGACTGCTCGCTGCTATTAGCGGCACTGCTGAATTTATTAGGAAGCTGGTCTGAACAGTCATGCCCGCTGTGGCGAAATTAACTTGCGCCCGGTGTGGTGTACAAGTAACCACATGCACCCTGTCAGAGGCTGCACCCAGATATGATATCACAGCGCAGGTACCCATCAGCCACAGCTGGAGCCTAGCCCTTACAATAGTTAAACACTGCGGGGCTTATTTACAAGGCCCTTGCACCACTTTTTTGTCATTTTTAACATGGGAAAAGTGACGCAAAAGTGGAGCAAGGGCCCTGTAAATAAGCCCCTGCATTTCTACTCAGACATCAGATACATTTTTTAACAAAATGGATCATTAAGATGGTAGAAGGCAAGAGCAGTCAAAGGGAAGCTGCACCCCCTGTGTACTCACGTTTAAGGGCAGTATTTTCTTTATATGCACACCCTTCTACACCCCCGTGGAGGAAGAGCCCCGAAAGCCCCTCCTTACGAGAGACATGAAGTACCAGAAAGTACGTGGGGCCTTATTTATGAGGTCTTGCAACAGTTTTGCGCTTCTGTTACGTCACTTTTTGTGACGCATCGGAGATGTAAAACATGCCTCCAGTTGCTCCCTATTTGCAAAGTGTTGCATCTAAGCAGATGCGTCACTTTGTAAACACCTGCGCTACATTATACCTGTGTCAGGTATAATGTTTGAATGGTGGGTGTTCTCACCTAAGTAAGCCTTGTAGAAGTGACGCAGTCAAATCTACGAGATTTTACTGCACCACTTCTAGGGCGCAAATGCGTCAATATCTTACGCCTGCCTCACAGCAGGCGTACGACTGACGCAGGCCCTTTCACATGGGGCTTGCCCCATGTGAAAGGACACATTGCTGGAGTTGCGTCACTTTCGTGACACACTCCAGCAATGCGTCACTTTTGCACCTACAGATACATCAGAAAATCTGATGTATCTGTAACTCCTTGCAACATGATGTGTCATACTGTAAATATGACGCATCCAGCAAGGAGGGCACACTGAGAAGGGACGCATCACTGCTTTCCCGCAGCCATGCCTCACTTCTCATAAATGAAGCCCGTGGTTTCCAAAGGAATAATTTTCAAAACTGGAAGCACTGCTTCTGAAATTTTTTCATTTTTCTTATCTAGAGTTGCCTCCTTCGTCAGTTGAAACAAGCCCATTGATTATGTTTTAAATTGGAGTAAGCAGCAGGAGTTTCTCGTTTGTAGCGGCCCTGACGTGCAGATGGAGTGTAGCGGTGATGCCCCCGCTGGTGTGGTGAACTCCTCGTGCTCAAGTGCACTGGTGGATGTAGAAGATGCGGGAGGTAAACAAAAGCCTCCTCTCATGATGACAGAGGCTTTGCCTGGGTACGGGAGGGATGGGTGTTTCATTGCATCTGTGCTCTACTAAACACAATAGAAAGTATGAGTTTACAGGCGGGCTCCTCCCGATTAAAGCAAACCTAACCTGGGTGGTGAGTTCAGCAACCTGGAAATCTCCGAGCAGTGGGATTTTGTAACCAGGGCCGGCTTTAGCACTGGTGGCGCCCTGTGCATCAATGATTTTTGCCCCCCAGTGACCACCGCTGCAATGGATTCCGGCACTACCACTCTTTAACTGTCTCCATAACCACTCTCTCTCAGATGTATTTAATTAGTTTTATTGTGTCACTTATAAAAGTAAAGGCAGTCAGAACACACTTTACATTGCACACACATTACAAATTAATCAATCATATATGTATAAATTAATGTATAGGAAACGTTGCATAAGACGGAGGACTATAAGGGGTAGGATTTATATGTCATCCATACTAGTAGGGAGTATTGTTTAGGGGGCTTGGTCTGGAGAAGCACAAACTCAGAATTTGAAACGTAATACCATGGTTGGGGGTTCTCTTTAATAATCAGAAATTATTTCTACCCAACTGAACCCTTTGTGAAATATTAGGATAATGAAAGTCTGGGGAAAAAAACAATATGCTCTAATCTGTACCGAAAGTCTGCATTTTAGTTCTTTGATGACAGATAGTATTGTACTGTATTGTAATTGCATTTATATAGCGCTTGTTACCCCTGATGGGGTGTTAAAGCGCGTTCTTGGCGAGTAGCACGCTACTCCGGAACCCATAAGGATTAGTGGTGAATTGGTATAGTGAAATATGAAAATAATTTGAGTGGTGGATATTAATCAGTTATTGGGATTGAGAAGGATAGAGGAGGGATAGATGAAGGAAACAGGTTACCATTTATATAGCGCTGGTTACCCCTGATGGGGTGTTAAAGCGCATTTTTGGCGAGTAGCACGCTACTCCGATACTCATTAAAGGATTAGTGTTGAATTTGTATGGTGAAATATGAAAGTAATTTGAGATATATCATCCTAATAAAGTGCCTCTTATGGATCACAGTAATTTGAGTAAGCTGCAGAAAACAGATTTACTGGTCACTGAAAAAGCCATTCCAAAAATTGTTAACAACCTTATTCTAGACTAGGTCAAGCTCACCTTTCATCAAACATTTACATAATGAAATACATCTCTGAGAAACAAAGGAGCTACGATCATAAGAAATGAGAAACTAGATATTAAAACGGTGATAACATTGTTGCTACCCCCACAATAGCCCTGGTGACCCCAGAACATCATGATTTATGAGAATAACAATTTCAAAGTCACACAAAAAGAGTTAAAAGTCTCAACTGGAATACAAGGTTTTCAACAAAGTATCTTACTTGAAACCAAACACTATGATTTTGGAAGAGTCGTTCGGCCACTCACACACTGTTAATTACAAATCGCTATATATCTCTTCATCTTGAAAGAGACGCACTTGGCGAACCAGCCTAAGTTTGCTGTGAAATGTGTGTATTGCCAGTACATCAAACTCTAAATTAAATCTCATAGGCTTATTGCCGAGAAAGGCGCACTGTACAACTGAAGCAGGATGGTCAACACATGTTATCAATTCAGGTACCTCCTACGCTGCTATTACTTTGGACACCGATGAACATAGTACCACAATGAAGTACCTAACAAATAACACAATAAATATAGGTCAACAAACAATTTAACCGCTCGGATCCTACTATACCCAATAAAAGGCATCCTATCAATACGGATCTACTCTGGAGAATGACATAACTAGGCATTGGGGCATACAGAGAACTACAAATCTATAGTGCGAAAGTTTTTCTTACAGGATAATCCTACATATGAGAAAAAACATGTCATGTTCATTGACATATGAAATGTGCGGGAATATGAGTTATATTCGGGAAGGTAATGTAGGCTAAACTTGCATTACCATCAAATATACATCCCACACCATGCTACTCATGACTTTTTAGACAGCATAAAATAAATTCAGGAACTTGCAAATCCGGTTTAAATGAACAACAAACTTCAAAAACCTCACCTACTGAGCAGAAAACCAGAACTGGCTCATTCAACCGCGTAACTTAAAAGTTTTGGAATACCAGAGCGACATGACCACAAGATATCAATTCAGTATGTCCTGTTTCTGGTTAGACTGGTAGTCTAACTTTGCAAAGAAATTTGCTTATCATTACACACCTACCATTAGCACTATGCATAGTTCGAACAAAAACTAACGTTAGGGGGATATTTTTTAGCTGGGCCACAGTCGGATATGACTGGTGTTTCTGTACAGCGAGAGTCAGCTACCACAATGGGGTAAAGTAGTCTCCAGCTGGAAAGGCTTTTTCAACTTGCCTCCACTACAGCACAGGATACTTTGGGAAAGCACGGACGAGAAAGTGCAATGTCTGCAAGAGGATAGGGCATCGGATTCTACACACATTTACAAAAGATTGAAGAAAACCTGATCTTTCCAAGAAGAGACGCCTGGTTACCAGACACAGCTAGTAGTGACACGAGAACACGTGAGCTCTGGCCACGGATACAACCCTCGGGCTGAGTGCCTTATTGAAAGTAATAAGGCAGCATGGACACCATTCCACAATGATGATTCAAAATCACGAGAGCCAGTAGCACAATCCATGGTCATCCTAAACCAGCAGCTCACAGTTCAGCATCAGCAAGCCCTCCAACGCCCGTCGCTACTTGAATGTAAATTTTCCCGATCCAAAATATAGAAAAAAAAGAAAACAAGCAGAACTGATTTACATTAGGAGTTTAACTTGTAAACTGCAAATAACAAAAGGAAGTGTTTGACGAAAGTAGTAACCCACTGACCTATTTATGTTATATTCACTTTGTGATTTGCATGGTACACATTCTTTGCAGCAGGCATATTAACCCTCTGTAATACCTTATGAGAAATCATAACTCCAGCAGTCAAAACTTGGTTCCAGTAGACAAAACTACGGTCTCTCTCCGGGAAGAACTTTAATCCCCGGGGTTAACTTGACATTTTTATTATTGGCTGAAAATTGCTGGAGGCCCGGAACGCGGCAGCGTATTCTTTGAAAACAATGTAAAGTAACAAACAGGTGCCCCCACGCGGGACCGGAGGAGATGCTGAGCGTCTGAGAGAGCGGCTGCAACCACTCCCCCTCACTTCCCCTTTCCCATTGACGTCAGACGCCAGCAGCTGCGGAGGAGCCGCGAAGCTGCTGCAGCCGCCTAAACCGATGGCCTGGAGCTGCAGTGCTTTAGAGCCTGCTTCTGTGACTCTTCGGCAGTTAGGCTAACTTCTAGCAACTGGTAGCCTGGAGGGAATCCAGGTTTCTCACCAAGAGGGGGTAAGTGAAGCTTTTCTCCTTTCTCACCTTGGTTGAGGGTCACTGGGAGGGTTCCCTTAAATAAATTGGGCAGCAAGTCTGGTTCGCAACTGACAGAGGGGTGCCCCAACCAGTGCATTATGTGAAAACTTAATAAAGGAGCTAAAGGGATCGCGCAGTCTGGATCTCCGAATATGGGGCAAAAAGCAAAAAAAACGAGTAGGTCAGGCTGCAGCACGGTTAAACCACGCAGCCGCATTCAGAAAAGACCTTCTTCTTCTATCTGAATTTGCGGAGATGGCATGCGCTGAGGCCACGAAACAAGATCACCGCGAAGCAGCTCTGGAGGATCTGGACTCTTCCATTAGCCCTAGTGTGATGGCACCCTTAAGGGCGGATTCACCAATCTCGGCTGCCTCAACTAAAGGTACTGTGACACCTGGCGGGACAGTGGGGGACTCTACAGAAGTTCGAAAATACCCTTTTATTTTAAGGCTAAACAGGGCAGATCCTTGGTTGAAGTTGAGCAGGAGATGGAAGAGAATGACCTTCTGTTCGTGGATAATTCTTTAGATTCAGGCCCAGAAACTTTAAACAGCGAGACTGGAAGTCATCTGCTTTTCCCTTCCCTTCCATCCTCAGGCATGTCAAATCAACCAGTTGGAGGAGGGCCTATTGATCGCTCTATGCTGGCGGTCCCTGAAGTGTCCATTTTGGCTGCACAAGAGGATCCTGTGTGGGTTGACTCAGAGGGCTCACAGGTGGAGGACAGGCCTAACATAAATCAGATTAACCCTTGTCTAGGCAGTAGCTCATTTTCTGTGCAATGGGATACAAAAAGTCTTAATTTAATTCTCGAAGAAATTTGTGAGTTAAAAACCTCCCAATCTGCTGAGATTGCAGCAATTAATGCCTGATTGACAAAGATTGAGGAAACCATGGCGCAGATCCCGGACCGGTTCTCGGAGGCCGAGACCAGAATTTCCCAATTGGAGGACCAAGTGTCATCTATGAACCTCAAAGTTGCCACTTTTCAGTTCCAGAGAACCACGCTAGAATTTAAATTGGAGGATTTAGAGGACCATTCGAGGCACCCAAATCTTTGAATCCTGGGCATCCCGGTGGGCATTGAGGGTCAGCAGATGCTGCAATGGATTGACTCATTTATAAAGAAAAATGTCATGCCGGAATTTGATGGTGATCTGACTGTAATGAGAGCCCATCGTGTTCCAGAACACCTGCCACCTAATCCTAAATTCCCACAGACTATCATGGTCAACTTCGGGGACTTAAGGGTCAAGGAACAGATCTTATCAAGAGCCATTAAACAAAGACAGTTTTCATTCCACAGAAGTGCTTTTATACCGCATCTCTTCAGATTTGTCAGCCTCCACAGCAACAAGGCGGAAAGAATTTGACAAAATGTTGCATTTGTTTAAGGCACAAGGGACCCAAGTGATGATAGCTCAGCAAAGTAAGCTGAATGTGTTAGTTAAGGGTAAATTCCACATCTTCTACAGTGTGCCAGATGCAAAGGAGTTTCTGCAACAGATCTCTATGGAGAAACCCTACTAGTTTTAAAGTAGATATCAGTTAGGCGGTTTGGGGGACCCCTCTTTTTGTTTCCTTGTGGGTTTTTTCTAAGCAAAGAGTCACTTGTTCACCGAGGAGTATTATTGTGTATTCTAGGTTGGCTTCTTTATTATTATTTTTCCTCTTCTTCGAAATGTTTACAGGCTCTTAAAATGCTGTTAAAATATTGTTTTTCATTTAGGAACAGAAGGGAAGGGGAGGGCGATGGGCAGGGCTGCTCAGCTGCACTAGGCACCAAGTCATTGTGCCAGTAGAATTGTGGCTGGGTGGGAGAGGTTTTCTCGTTCCGTGCAGGGACGGTCATCTGCTCAGGTGACAATGGGTCACAGGGGTGGTAAGGGAGCAAGGGGAAAAATGAAATCCATATTTTTAAGTTCCCATTCATCCGCTCATTGCTATGTGAAACTAAAAATGGGGGGGTCAGTCCTCTCTGTTAGATTCGGGTGTGAGGCTTCTTTTTGAGTTTGTAAAAGTTATATCTTTGAGATTGTGGATATTCAGAAATTTGATCTGTCCACGTGATGGGAAGTAAGAAAATACTTAAAGTGGCTTTGTTTAATGTGAATGGTCTTAATAGCAAGAGGAAGATGCGGGCCATTGAGACTTGGATTGAAACAGAGAATCCCTCTGCCATTCTATTATAAGAGACCCATATTCTAGCTGGGGAAAATCTCAGATTTTGCCATGTTTAGATCCTGGGCAGCCTATAGGGGTTTTTCCTCATCCTCAGCAGCACATATGGGGACGGCGATCTTTCTTAGTAAACAATTTCAGGCTGAGGTGGTTAATTTTGCGAGTGATCAAAATGGCAGATGGTGCTGGGTCACCTGTAATGTAGACCATCGGCTTCTGCCACTTGCCAGTTTATATGCCCCAGTAGAGGATAATCCCTTCCCATACGAGAACTTTTTCAATCATTAACACAAGTCCCGAGAGATTTGATTGTGGGGGGGGGGGGGATTTCAATTTGTTAATGAGCCCCAAGATTGACTCCTCATCTAACTCAAAAAACAGTTAAAATGAAAAACTCTTGAAACTGTACACAGCTTTAGCTCAAGGCTTGATATTGTTGACCCTTGGCAAACTACATTTCCTACAGAAATTGCTTACACCTGTTTCTCAGGGAGATTTCACACTTCTTTTACGTATTGTTTTTTTCTTATTTCCAGGAATTTGGGGTCAGATGTAGGAAGGCTATTACCGGTCAGTAACGGCTGAAATTAACGAATTTCGGCCGTTACCGACCGGTAATAGGCTTTTCTGATGTAGGGGCTGAAATTAACGATTCAGTAATTTACCAAATTGGTAATTTAAGGAATCAGTAAATTACCGATTTCTTAAATACCGATTTGGTAAATTACCAAATTCCTAATGTAGGGAACACTTAAATGAGTGCTTATCCCATGTTAGGATTCGTTATTTACCCCCAACTACAAGTTGGTGGTAAATAACGAAAACACCCCAAAAGCAAGTTTATGCAAATTGCTTCAGTGCCATGTTGCAGACATACATGCCCTTAGGGCATGCATGTCTAAAACATGTGCACCCATACACAATTGAGGGGTGCAACAGGGTGTCAAAGTGACACCCTGCCACCCTTCAATGTTTTCCCCTTTTACCGAATTTTACCGATTTGCTACATAGCATTTACCGATTCGAAAATACCGAATCTGTAAAACTCGGTATTTTCAAATCGGTAAATGCTGTTTACCGACATCTGGCCCTTGGTCTTTTCACAGCAGAAAACTTTCCAAAATGGGTTATCAGACCATGCACTGGTGGTTTTAGAGTTAGCATTGGGTAAAGGTAACACAGTTTTTAAAAGGTGGTCGTTAAACCGACAATATTTCCAAGAGGAAAACTGGGTGTCTTCTAGTAAAATACAAATCTCAGAGTACTTTGAGCGAAACCATGGCTCCGCACAATTCCATCTGGTATGGGATTCGTTCAAAGCTTTCTTTCGAGGCCTAGTAATAGGGAAAGATGCAGAAAATTCAAGGAGAAGGAAGAAACGCGGGTATTAGAGCAGAAAGTGCAAGGTTCTCTGGATAGATTTGTTTCTAATCCCTCGGCCTTGAATAAACCTCAGTGGGAGCAGGCTAAGCGGAACTTGTCTGAATTATACTATGTTAAAAGTGATACCCTTTTCCAGCAGGAAAGGCAAAAGATCTATGAAGAAAGCAATTACACCGGGAGATTTCTGGCATGGCAAGCTAGAGAACGGGCTGCAAAGAACCAAATATCAGCATTTAGATGCCCCATCTCTGGTTCTTGCACTGAAGAAACTGGAGAATTAGGAGATATTATGGTTCAACATTATAGAAATATCTATGACCAACAGTTACCAATTGATTTATCACTATTGAAAGATTTTCTTCAGGAATATGAATTACCTGGGCTAGCGGAGGAGGATAAAGGGTGCATGGTGAGTCCTTTCACAAAAGATGAGTTAGGGGATGTCATAAAAAATCTTCCAATGGTAAAGCTTGCGGCCCGGATGGTCTGCCAGCCGAATTTTTGAAAACATTTTTAGGTGTAATTGGGGACTATCTATTATTAGTCATGAATTCAATTTTAGAGGGTGGGCCTATTTCTCTGTCATTTAGAGAAGGAAGTGTAGTTAGCTTTTTAAAAAAAGGTAAAAATAGTGAAGATCCCAACTCATATCGCCCTATTACGCTTTTAAACTTTTTGACTATGAAATAAGAACCAAACTTTTAGCTAATCATTTTAATGGAATTGCTTCATATTTAATTCACCCTGATCAAAATGGTTTTATTGCTGAAAGGCAACTTGGCACGAGCACGCACTTTTTATCTGAGGCCCTTGACTATTTTGATACCCAGAAGGTTCCAGCACTCGTGCTTTCTTTAGACGCCAAAAAGGCATTTGATCTGGTGATCTGGGAATCCCTATTTTGTATCCTGGGAAGATTTGATATCCCCTCTAAAATTATGGGGCTGGTTGAAAAGTTATACTTGAATGCTAAGGCCAACATTATTATTAAAGCTGCTAAGGCTGGCCAAGTTAAAGTTAAAAGGGGAACCAAACAGGGATGCCCGCTTTCCCCGGTACTATTTGCCTTTTTTATTGAGCCCCTCACTATAGCTATTAGGAATAACATGGATATCTGTCCTCCGCTGCCAAATCTGGACAAAATAAAATTATATGCTGATGACATCATGCTTATTATAAAACCAGAGAAGAAAGTGCAGGTAAATGCCTTCCAGATTTTTGAACGTTATAAGGCATTTGGAGGGTATAAAATAAATTTTAAAAAAAACAGAAATATTACTTTGTGGTGGCGGGGTATCTAGGGAGCTCCACCTTGATATCAGCTCATGCTTAAACCCAAATCCAAAGAGGTATCTAGGGGATCACTTTTCACCATTGATCTTGGAATAATATGATTTAAATTTTGTTCCGTTATTAAGAAAAGTTCAGGATTTGTTTACCAGCTGGTACTCTCTCCCATTATCTATTCTAGGCAGGGTGGCCTTGATTAAAATGTCCATGCTTCCACTTTTTAACTTTCTCTTCTCAGCAATTCCATGTGTTTTAGTTAACTCCTTTTTCATGAAATTAGAATCTATGTTTACATCATTTCTTTGGGGCAAGAAGGTCCCCCGAATAGCACTAAGCACTTTATACGAGGAGTGGACAGAGGGCGGGTTAGCTCTCCCTAATTTGAAGGAATATTACTATGCATACTTTGCACAATATATGTCTAGATTTAAGCAGGAATTACATTGAGGTTTTTTGTAAACATTTTTATGAATTTAATCTGTAAAGAAAATCAGATCCACTGCCCAATATCAATTTTTAGATCTCTCAAATTAGTACGTTATAATTGTCTACATTGGTTTCATCATACAAGTCATGCTTTTTATAGAAGATACTCTATTTTAGCAATTAATAGTTCACCCAGTTAGCGGGTCTTTTTGCCTCTGCAGAAATTAAAGATGCATCCACAATTATTCAAAGTTGGACTAAGGCAGGGTTCAGGAAACTTTCGGATTTCTTGCAGAATGATACATGGCTAAGAATAAGTGAAATCTCCTGACTAATTCCCCGTGATTTTCTTCTTCTACGGTCATATAATATTCTTAGGAAGTTGTTTAGTAATCTGGACTTGGCCCAGATTATCAATCAGAAAAGCTTAGTTCATGAATTATTAGAAGACTTGGTCCTAAAGAAACCTGGTGAATGGACAAAACGTTGAGCCTCAATCAAACAGAAAGATCTAGAAGCCAAGGCTATAATCAAATATGAAAAATATAAGGAGTTGGAAATCAATGCAAATGTTTGGTCTACAATTAATAAGTTAAATTTCAGTACGGTCAGAGAAGCCAATTGGCAGAGGATGTTATTTTTCAGCAAGTAGTTTCTGTATAGAACTCCTAGTTTTATAGCTAAGGCTTATACAAACCAATCAGGGCAGTTTTTTCGGTGAAACAATCACCCCTCTGCTAATTGGACGCATATAATACTACAGTGCCCTCTGATCCAAAAATGTTGGATCGACATTTTTGATTAGCAACAGAAGGAATATTAACAAGTGGCCCTAATGCTCTATTAATAGTGCTTGGCTATGATCCAGACCTTAGCCTACCACACAAAACGATTAAACTTTTATATATTGGAATGGCTGTCGCCTGATCACTCCTACTTCAAAGATGGCGTTCCGATTTAATACCTTCAAAACAGGAATGGCTCCGGAAAACGGCACTGGTTAGAAGAAGTGAACAAGCGTATGTCTTACGAACGGGCGGGCTCAAAAAGTTTGATAAGATTTGGGCGGAGTTTTGCAATCGTGATGCTTAATCTGCAGAATTGATACTCGGGCATTGGTGGTATCCTGACTCTTTAGATCTTTTTGGGGGGGGGCAGTTGCACCAGACTTCGTTTAGAATAACTTTGGAGATCGTAGTAAATTATATAGGATCAAGTTATATTTTTTATATATGTTTTAACTTGGTTCACATTTTAGGGATGTAAGATCTAAGGATCTGTTTAAATTGTTAGAAGTATGAAACAATGGACTTTATTCTAAGACAAAATGTGTTAACATTTGTTGGATCATAAATTCAGGGTGTTTTTTTTGTGCTTCTTTTGATGTGTCAGCTGGTTGAATTCTTGGTTAGGTATTCTATGTTAAATAATATCTCCTGATAACCTGATGTTATTGTTGAATTTTGATGAATGAATATTAATATGCTAATTTATGTAATATATGGATTTCAATTTTTTTTTTAAAACAGGCTCCTCCATGCGAAGTCTGCACCCGGTGCAGTGGCACCGGTCGCACTGCCCTAGAGCCAGCCCTGTCTGTAACAAGATGAGGGCCCCAGTGTTTTGCCTGTCTCACATCGGTCACCGCCTCCTAGTGCTTAAGGTGAGTGACTCTTCCTCTGCTGCCTCGGGGCTCTCCGTGCAGCTCTTACTGATTGGAGACTAGGAACTGGGGTAGGTATATGATACCCGGAATGAAGTATGGCTGCACACGATTCCCGTTCATGCGTGCCATCGTGGAGGCACCTTTCTGATTGGTTTGCATACAGCGAGCTCTTCTTGGCTGCAGCTATTGCAGACTTGAGCAAGGTAAGACAGCTCTGTTGGCCCAAAGATTTAGATGTTTTCACAAAAGGAACGCACACGAAAAGGAAGGAGGTGGTCGGACGATTCAAGCAACGAAGCGGGAGGGGTTTGGGAATGGGTAAAATCCTCTCAATTTGAAATCGAGAAAGAAACTTCACTCAGTGTAATTGAAAGTGGTGGCGGAGGGGGGGGGGGGGGGAGTGCTTGGAAACAGCCTCTAACATTTGACCTCGGTCTTTGAATGCACAGCAAATGTAAGGAGATAAGAATTTGATTTGCAACCCGGTTTGCATAAATCGTACCTTAGAGCGCTGAAAACATCAAGCGCTGTGGTCAAATGTTCTTAGAGAAAGGGAAAAGTAGTCCCTAAACAGATGTTTCAGTGGGACAAGCGAAAGCCTACAAGTCCCAGGGCAATACTCCAGGGGAGTGAACAACTTGGAAAAGGGAGGGACCAAGAAGCCAAATTACCCACTATCAAGCAAGGATTTTTACAAGGCAACCAAATAGAAATAGAGAGCGATTGGAGGAGTCAAACCCCAAAGAGTATACACAACAGATCACCTGACAGCACAAATGCTGTGTACGCTCGACCTAAATAATGTATTGAAGGATGCCTCGAATGCCGATTTGACTGTTCTTAAATGTATGTGTATGTGCCTGGCCCAGCTCTCACAGGCTTACATGTAGTGGCAGAACTGGAAAAGACAAGCTCCCTCTCATGCTCAATTCCAGAAGCAGTGTGTGTGGAGTGTGGGGGGGGTGTTAGAATGTGGGTCTCATGGTGACACCGTTTACAACTATTCACGAAACTACATACTCTCAGCAATACTTCACCATTAACTTTTTGTTGTGCTATAGGATGCTTGTATGGCTCAACTACCACCAGCCTCTGAGAGATGCCAAGGAGTGGCTTTTGTAAAATACCTGGCTCACAGCCACGCCCCTAAATGCCCCATAAGGCCCACCCAGTCTAATCAGTTAGTGTCGGCACTTCTTTTTTCCCATTTAAAGCACTGACTGTATCAACTTGACACTTGGCATTGCGGGGGACCGTGTGGGAATGCGATCGCGCCTTTGGCCTCTTTTTCACGGAATGCCATACTTGCTTCGTAAATGTGTTCGCGATGCTCAACAATGGGAAAGTGTCATTCTGATGTTATAAAGAAGACGAGCGTACTTGTCATTCAATTAGGACAAATTAAACATTTTTTAGCGTTTAATCTTCGTATCAGTTCATTGCCTGTGTTACCAAAAACTCATACTGTAAATAATGTCGGAGTTCTGAGATGAGGAAAATTATTTAAAATGTCGAGCTTGCCTGCCAGCAGTTTTCAATAATAAAGTAAACTCATTTCTCAGCCTGTGGTTTCATGTATCGGCCGTTTCATTAGGATACACTGACATCTAGTGGTCATACAACAGATTTTTCGTTGAGGTATATATATATATATATATATGTATATATATATATATATATATATATATATATATATATATATATATATATATATATATATATATATGTATCTTTTTTTGTAAAACATGTTTATTGGCATTTAAGAGTATTACATATAGCACATCTTTCATTGCCGATGTTGTTGGCGCACAAGTGACCTCGCACGGGGACATAATATTATGACATGAGGCATATATTTATATAAAGATATAACATTTTTTTTTTTTTTTTTTACAGATGGTGTATATCATCGTTCATAGAGATATGTTCATTATGCCATAATAAACGAAATTAACCTTTCAATGTACGATAATAATTTCTGGAGGCTTCAACCTAAAAGGCCACTGCCGCGCTATCAACTACCAGCACCCGCAAACAGGAGGGTACGAGGTAGTGAACTCCACATCGCAGAGCACAATGTTCAATTATGTATGCATTAAAACATATTTTAGACTATTTCTTGGGCACATGTGTCGCGGTCCCTGTTCTTACGGGCTGGGAAACTTGCTTATATTAAAGTGATACATCAAAACGAAGCTCATCTCTGCACCTTTTTCCAAAAATGCTCAAACAGATCGAAATGATGAGCTCAGCACACCATTGGCCAAAAACGATAATGCTGAAAGCATTGTATAGAAGGATACATATTTTATGCGTGCTGCACTCTAATATTTATTTTATTGATGCGCACCCCAATTTGAGATCTTATTTCAAAATATATTGTTAGATTGTACAAACACTTGTACCTATGTTTGGCTTATTTTTGCAATTAAACCAACACTTTGCTCCAGGTTTGTGGTACAAAAGTGGCGCAAACCCAGCGTAAAGTATGTCACTTGGGCAACTTTACAATTCAAATCATGATTTCCATTGGAAAGTTAACCCTGTCACAAAATAGTAGCACTATGCACAACTTTATTCTGCTTTGCTTTTGGGGGCCTACCGCAAGCGGTACATGGGCATTCCCCTGTCACCACCCATAGGACTTGACACTACTCACTGTCTGAAAACATTTGGGGACAGGGATTTGCACCAAAAAATTATGCCTCCTCGAGGCAGGCGTAACAGTGGGACATGTTTTAAAAGTCTCCACACTTTTCCAACTTTACATGTGTGCAGTACTTTACAGCAGACATACAAGGTAGGAAAAGTATTAAAGCATACTTTTTGGAATGGAAGGATCTCCTTCCAGTACAGAACCAATATGTGACAGAGTTCATACATCCTTGCATAGTAGAAGATGGGAGTGTGTGTTGGTACCTGGCAGCCTAGATTACACCAGTGCTGGGGAGAGAAAACTTCACCATATCTTAGAGCACATTATACATCTGTGCAACCTGAAGACTCTGATAGACACAATGGTATATTAGTTTTGTGGATCAGCCCTGTGTGCAAAAAAATGACAGATACAAATGTTGTTGCACTTTTTTCTTTTTTACCTTGCTATATTAACCATATATTTAATTTCAGTTGTTATTTTCTTTGATAAATCCTTGAACATGACACACAAACAGCAAGTAGGTATATATACACATTTCAGTTTTCTTTGGCTAATTAAAAGTTCAAAGAGTATCTTGTTCCTTTCTGGAGCACAGCCGCACAACTCTTTCCTCTTACAATGCTTCACAAAGCTTGGGCAACAGTATTAACTAAAGTGAATAAGCAATAAGGGGATCGTTTACAAAGAAACAGTGTAAATAAATATGTATGCATTTACAGACCTATTATGCACTGAACCCACTGATACAGAAGTGCACGATCCACTCCTGACAGAAAGAAAATTCCTGGAAAGCCTATCCCTGTGGTGTAGGAAATGTCCCAATAATGATAATCTATGTGAACAGAGTGGAATGTATGTCAATATTTTGGTTTCCTGTTGTACACATATGTAAGACCATCCCCAGGACTAAATTAGTAAATAGTTAATGTAGAAGACGCCTAAAAAGGTTCTCATTGAAACGCTATATGGATATATGTACAACCAATATGCTGAATAGATGTGTATATTTTGTTTTGTTGTTCAAGAATCCATTGAAGCCTCTTGCTCAAATATAGATTAATTGATTTCTATTACATTGCTGGTATGCCTGTTTCCACATTTAGGGCCTAATTACGATGGCAGTCTGTAAGACTCCAACTGCTCGTCGGACGCCTACGGACCGACATGGTAGGTTTACATTCCGACTGCCGAATTATGATGTCAGTGGTCAGAGTGTAAACCAGCTGGGGAAGCCGACTATCTTTCAATGGGCTCATGGATCCCATTGGTCAGTTGGAAGCCGCACATAATCCCTTAAGTACGGCGTTTCCGCCGTCGGAATTGTGATGCCGGTTTCCAACAGTCTTCCCATGTTGGCTTTTTCGACATGGAAAAACGTTCCGAAAATGACCCTTCTCGCCTGGCCCTCCAGTTGAGGCCCTGGGGGGGTGGTACCTATGATGCCCCCTTCACATCCCTGCACTGTGAGGCAGGCACCAACAGTGATATGCAAAAACTTCCATTTTACAAATGGAGCTTGTGCTGCGGGCGGTTTCAAACCGCCGCACAAACTCACATTATTACTGCACCATATGCAGTCGCATCCTAATTCGGTATACCGAACCGCCTACCTATAGTTGGGCGGTTCCCTCATCGAAATGGTGTTGGGCGGACGTAAGTCTGCCTGACATCGTAATGAGGGCCTTAGTGTTTTTGTTGCATGAATCTGTAATATCAGATATCTGAAGAATTCTTGTGAATTGTGTTCAGTGTGTTATAGGTCTCTAGGAGCCACATGTACAAAACTTTTTACCGGGCACAAAAAGGCGATTTACAGAATCAGCCCATTTGTGTATGCAAAAAGGCACTTTTGCATGTAGAAAGCCGAAATAGCAATCAGGTAACTTATCACCGCATTGCAATTTGGGTTTTGCAATTCAGTATTAGGAAGGGGCGTGTTAAGGGCATCATTTCCTCATATCATGTATCATGTATGAATGTTTTGTGACCAAAATGCGACCACAAAATATTCACTTTTTATCACCAAATTAAATTCCCAAAAGGGAAAGGGGTCTCCAGGGGATCCCTTCCCCTTTGTGAATGCATGCAGAAATGTTTTTAAGAGAAGGCAGTGTTCCCAGGACCACTGCCTACTCTTAAAAAATTAAACCGCAACATGTTATTTTTCTGTTTAAAATGCATCCCATTTTCCTTTTTTAGGAAAACGGGCTACCTTTTAATAAAAACGTTGTTTTATTTAAAAGCAAAACCAGACTTGATGGTCTGCTGTCACCAGCAGGCTGTCATCACTGTTTTTAGTGATTCCCAATGGATCACAAATTGTGACCTAGCTCATGAATATGAATGAGGTAGATCTATTTGTAACCCAGAGGGAATCGCAAATAAAGCTCAATAGAGTTTCATATATTTGAAAATGCGATTTCCAAATTACGATTCGCCTGGAATCGCAATTAGGAACTCGCAATTTCTAACGTACGTACATATGGCCCTAAAATGCATAAATATTTATTTACAGTATGTCTTTGGGTTTGTAAATGATTCCCTTGCTGGCTAATTACTTTAGTTTATACCCGCAAAGAGCCCGACATTTTTTCTTAGGCTAAGAAAAAATTCCAAATAGCATTTTGTTCCCTGCCGGAGGACAAACACAAGGCTCCTTTCTCTGACAGTGATTCTCCTGGACACAGACGTACTGTGAGAGGAAGGAGCTATCCAGAGCAGCACAAGAAGCTAAGCATGAAGTGTTCACTGGGAGGTGAGAAAGAGAAGGGACTAGAAACAGGCCTAGTCCCTCACCTTCCAATCACCACCTTGTGGTACTATTATTACACTGATGGAGTGATGGGCTGCTTCTCTCATCCTCCCTTCCATATCCATCACCCTCCAGAAAAACTGGATTGGGCTGGTGGACATTGTTGAGGAGGAGCTCACATAGGATATTGCCCCTCTGAGGGAGAAAACATGTACCAGGGAGGAAGTAGGGCATTATCCATTCATGCATCAAACAAAGGTACAAAATGTCACACATGAAACATTCATTGCAACAAATACCATGTAAAACTAGAGAATAACATCACATACAATAGTGAAAACTATTTAGCTGAATAAGAAAGGAAAGTAATCAATCAATCTCTAGCCTACACTTTCTTTCAGTCTCAACCTAAGTAAAACTGAAGTTTACCGACGAACAGACACCAATAACATGGTGCAGGGGAAAAGATGGTCATAAAGGCCGAGATTGTAATCTGCTTATGTGTGACTTGCACATATGTGACACTTTATGTGACACTCTATTGCAGATTTAACTTAACCCACCAGTAGACAAATGCCCCCCCTTGGTACAGTCTATGGAGACCAAACAGCGGAACAGGTCTAATAGTAGGAAAATACCACAGCCCTAAAATTGCCCTTTGGTTTCAGCTATAATAGATGCTGCTGTACCAACTCCTGGCTTCAAGACTGCCCTGGCAGCAGTGCCCCCTGGTTCCTGCCAGCATTCCAGGCCCTCTGCATTGCTCCCTTCCTCTAGGTGGTTGTAATGATATCACTTCCTTCAAGCTTCTGTAGCACGTCTGTCCCTTCACACTTCCTCAGCATTCCCCACATTCAAAGCTTCTGCAGCACTCCCCATTCAAGGTCCAGTAGAGTTTGCTTTACCTTGATTTCTACAGCACCTCTCATCATGCCGAACTCTCTTCAGGCTCTTGAATACACTGCATTAGGGTTCCTGCATCATCCCCACCTTCCCTCCAGGCTCCTGCAGTGCTTTCTCTTGTCTGGCAACTTCACTCGCTCTATATCCCCTCCCACAGCCCTCTCTTCATTAAGACGTTCTGATTGATTTTGTCAAATCAGGCTGCAGCATCACTCTTTTCTCCTAGGATCCTGCAGTGCTTCATTTCTCCAAACGCCGGCAAGACATGGAACACCCTCCCTACCAACCTACGACAGACCCAGGACCTGCTGGCCTTCAGAAGACTCCTCAAGACCTGGCTCTTCGACCAGTAGCAGCCCCCCCCCCACCAGCGCCTTGAGACCCTCATGGGTATGTAGTGCGCTTTAAAAATGCATTGATTGATTGATTGATCAATGTTATGGAAGCGCAGCTCTCTCACTTCAGCATCAAGCAGCCCTCCAAACACCTCCAGCAGTCTTCTTACCACCCAACCCCTCCATCACATACTTCTTATTCAATGCTAGTGCTACTCATTCTGTGCATGCAGCCTTCCCTCCATTAGAGTCAAGAGGCATCCCAATCCAACTGCAGGCTCGGGAAGTACTCACTCCCTTTGAGCTTTCTTCAGCACTCCTATCGTCAAGGCTTCTGCAGAGCTGCCTCCCTTTGGGTGCCCCTCCGTGCAGACGTATAAACCACTCTTTCCAGCAAATCCTGGGATGTAAAGGTCTATCAGCTCCATGGCTGGAGTGACTGGAGGTGCCAGTCGCCTGCTCCACAGTTCAGGATCTCGTGGAACGCCAATATCATGGAACAACATATCGAAAGACATGTAAAGATATATGTTCTATATCTAACTCCATATCTACGTACCTTTTCAATACATTTATGTACAGAGATTTGGAGTTAAGAACAGTAAATCTATACTTCCCTCTGCACATTTCCCTCTGAATACTTTGTCCCAGATATGAGTGTGACACAATATTCTTGTACTCAATATGCACTAGTGCAATCCTAGCATAGATCATCTCTCATTCCATCAGGGACTAACATCTAGGATCGCGGGCGGATTGCCCCCGCCTGGTCGGCGATAACTACCGGCGGGGGCAATCTGCCCGCCATCCTCAACAAAATGACCCCCGCCACATTAGGATGGCTGGAGGGTCCACGGCGGACGGAAAGACCATCTGCCGCATTTCCGCCGGTCGACTTCGCGACCGGCGGAAAAAGTGCTTTTACATGGTGGCGGTGTCTGCGAGACACCGCCAACCATATCACAATGAGGGCAGTCCTATTCTTTTCCACGGCGGCGTTGCCGCCATGGAGAAGCATGCGTCTTTACTTTGGGGGCCCGTTGCAGGCCCCCATGGTGAAGGGGAGGTGGGGGTGCACATGGGGGGTGCCTATGGTACCCCCCTGCATTTGCATGCACAATGCGGCGGGCACAGCGCGGTGCCTGCTGCTTTGTGCATGCAAATGCAAAAAATGCATTTTTAACATTGCGGCGGGTGCTGGGGAAAGCACCGCCCGCCGCAATGTTAAACATGCATGATGCGCCCGCCAGTGTGTCGGACACATCATAATGTGCATGGCGGGACTGCCGCTCAGATCGCGGGCGGTCCCGTTTTCAACGAGGATGGCGGGCAGGCAAAGTCCGCCCGCCATCCTAATGGGGGCCCTAATGCGATTTTGAGTCAAATCATTAATTATTATTGGCAATACAGTTGCTCAAGCATATAACAGTGCAATACGTATTTACAGTGCTCTTGATATAGAAAGAAAAGGGAAGGTTGGGAAACAAGTGATGAACGTGTGGGTGGAAGACAGGGAAGAGGTGTGTGTGACATATATACATGATAAAGAACCGTTCTGGCCTAACACAGGTCAATTGTTCCTGGGTGTACACATAATTCTAATGAACATCCACTTTAACACGATCGCTGCTAGAGATATTTTCCTCCAATGCTGACTTGTTGGAAATCCCATTGTTCATGACCAGCTCAGCTCGTCATCAGCACAGCTCCACTGTGCCTCATGACGAGCTGAGCTCGTCATGAGCATCGAAGGGGTTAAAAAAAATCTGTCATCAGAGCTTGTAATGAAGGTGTGTGTCGTCAACATTTCGACCCCTAGGAAGGAGGGTTAATTCAGTCCTCACGGTGGGGTCTTCATCAGGACAAGGCTGAGCAGAGCACCTGTGAACAATCGTAAAAGTTTGTGATTATGGGGACATTAAAATTACGTGAACGCTAAAGTGAATCAGGTAACCAATACCTACTCGGGACAACAGCAGGACTACTCCACTGTGCAGTTAAAAGAAGTGGGCTCATAAATGGCTCCTAGGGTCATAGAGAAATGAAGTGTCAGATACTTCATGTCTTGGCCAGATACCTTGCTAGTCGGTATATCCATTCCTTATACTTGCTGGGTCAACAACAAATGGAGAAAAGCTTCTGCAGAGGTAATTCAATCACTCGCAGTGGGAACAAATCCAAAATTCTATACCCGGTACAATCTAGTGACAATGGTCTATAGTGGAATCTTCAGTCATGCAAAATGTGGTTAAAGCGCTCACTCGCAGAAAAAATCTGCAAGCCCCCATGTGAGCCTTGGTATTAAACACATATGTAACTTAACATGAGCATATCTCATTAATATAATCGGTCAGACACCTGTCTGGTGGTGTCTATGGAACCGTATGAATTAAATAAATGCAGCCGTATGTTGGTACTGCCGACCAAAAGCACTCACTAAATTGAACTGAGGCATGCCAAGCTAGAATGGGGAAGGAGCCCCATCACGGCTGTAAGGGCATTGGCCCCACTGTGTGGATCGTGTCAGAAAGACCCTGCTACTTAAAAACAGTTGTAAATCAAGACTCGATTGTGTATCGGAAGGTGTGAGCGCAACCAAACTGGCTACCGGAGTGAATACATCAAGCTAATCTTATCGGTAACTGTACAGTGAAGGGTTATATCGTGAAACGAAATACAAAACCTCACTTAATCGCAAGCGGAGAAGACAGACTATACAGAAACTCCAGCGTGACATCATTATTAGTAGCGTCGAGTTAACCCGCATTGAAACTTGCGGGCACAGTTCAGACGGCAGTCATTTATGATGGCCACTGATAGTTTCAAAGCCATATGACTCTTCCAGGGACAGTGCCAGCCACCTCAGGACACTTAAAGACGATCAAAAGTACTAATACATTTTTCAGAGCCGAGCTTCAGACCTTCTCTAGCAGCGTCTAATGGAAGTGCTTATTAAGGAAAAATTGAAAAACACGTACAGGTAGAAACAGAAAGACACATGAATGGATGGGTAAACTGTGGAAACATATTAATGAAAGAGGAGCAGTTCAGCCTGCTTCTGTGTGTTCCATAGGGGTACCCAGTGCACCATACTCCCCTATTTACCTGCTATGATGTATGCGCACCATAAACAGGTACGGGAGAAGGAGGCTTTGAGTGATCCAAAGCCATACAATCTTGCACCCAACCATTGGGTTCTCCTTTTGACGTGGAAACTCTCCTAGAAAGGTTTCTGACACATTTCCTAAAATTGTCAAAAACATTACATTCCTTCATAAACTTCCGCAGCATGAGGAAGAATGCTGAAGAAATGCTGATACAGAAGTCCATGTGGCTAAAGATTGCAAGGCCTATTCACAAATGCATTTTAGAGTGTGTAAAGTAGTACTCCTTTACTTCTATGTACTCTTAATTTGTCCCAAAACATTCAAAATAGCAATAAAATGGGAATATTCATATACAGTTAATACAACCCTTGGAAGCTGTTCCTTTTTCTCAATCTCACCCGGATTTCGAAGGAGTGTGGACTCTCTGCTGTCCTTTGCGGGAAACGGACCCTCATCACCTCCCGACCGACACCTCGCCGGACCCGCTCCGCGGGTCCCGCAGCGCGCCATCTGCTGCTGGTGACTGCTGGTTGCTGAGGAGGAGCGCGGGGAAAGGCGAGTCGACCAGCGGGGCTGCGAGCACAGGCAGGGACTCCAGCATCCAGGAGCCCCTGCGCGCCCAACCTGCAACACCTGGGCTGCTCTCCCCGCTGGCCACGCCCCCCGCCTATCACCTCACGTACTAACAGTTGTAGACTCAAAAGGAGAGAGTCGCCCCCGCTGCGCGGGAGCGTGCGGGAGCGCGCCGGGAGAAGCCCGGGACAAGGGCGGGACCGTCTGTGGCCGTCCGGGGCCGGAGGAGGCCGGGCTGGGCTACATCCCTTGGCTCCGTAAAGTGGATATCCAGCAACCAGGACAATGGCTTCAGGTACTCGATCCTGTAAGACAAAGAAATCTGCAGGAGACGTTGTTTTAGGTACCATGGATCAGTTCATAACCCGAGCAGTTTCCATAGTTGAGAAGGAGATAATCTTGGCAGAACGAAGGTTATCCCGGGATTCTTTGAGTTTGTCTAACAAGCGCTCATCTCTGGGCGCCATTGCCCTAGCTGATAGCCCTGGTCATATTCCCCTAACTCCTTTGTTGATAATTGATTCCCCAACTATCGACGAGAGAGTGAGTCGGATTAGGGCTAGTTTAGAAAGGGTAACCACCACAGCACCAAGTATTGTACTTGACCCGACACACTCCATTTCCTCCGTTCCTAGTATCCCATCACTAGGGGGTCAGACTCTAGATTGTAATCCCGAAATCCTTGACGTCCCTAGCCCCCCTGTGCCTATTAGTGAAGCTGCGAATTCCCCATCTACTGCAGGACATACCGATATCAACACTCTTAGAGTAGTAGCCTCACAAACTGCACCTGCAGGGAACCCAGCCCTAGGCACAGTCCCACAAAAGAAGAGAAAGCGTCCCGCTAGCCCCCGTAGGGGAGGCTCTCTAAAACCCCACAGTAAAGTAAGTAGGAACATTGTATCAAAAGGGGGCACCATTTCGAATCAGGTTCCTTACTCAAAACCTCACGCATCCCACACCGGAGATCCTGCATTGGAGGGCATTCCTGGTCAAATGGCTCCTATAGATACTAGCATTTTCCCTCAAGTCGAGAGCATCATTAAGTCTGTGGTGATGCCTCTCGTAGATAAGATTGACGGCCTCACTCGCAAACTAGCCTCACTCGAGCAGTCAATGCTGGACAACTTTTATGCAGTGAAATCGTTAGTCAAATTTCACGCTAAGTCCCAGGTTGAAGAAAATGGAGGGCTAAGGAGCGGTGCTGTCCCATTAGTTCCCTCTATTTCTACAGCCCTCCCTGAGCCCACATCTTGCCAAAAAACGCTCGCCATGGCAAAGGTTCCCCAATCGCAGCAATCCAACACTGGAACCATACCCCCCCCACCTACTTCTACTCCTGAGTCTAGTTTGGCCCGACCAATGAACAAATCTAGTACCCAGGCTCCCAAGGCACTTAAGGTCAAATTTGCTGCAAATCCCAAGCCTATAGTCCCTTACACTAAGGTATCTGGAATCACAGTGACCGCAAGTAAGGGTGTTACAACCCCATCTCCTCCAACTCCTGTTACACAGGCCGTGCCCAAATCTCCAGCAAAAACCACGGTAAAATCTCCAGCTAAAGACAGGGTAAAACGGCACACGCCAAATGCTAGCCTTCCCCCTGGCTGTAAGCCTTATGTGGTAATTTTAACAGGGCTCCCCGAGCTTGAAGAGGGTTCTTGTGAGTCCTATTCTGACCTTAAACACAAGACGCTCTCCTGGCTAAAAGCTAATAGACCCCTCCCAGGGCACATTGATGGTAGAATAGCCTTCGTCCGACGCGTGGGTTGGATTGGCAACAGACGTAAGGTTATTACCGGGGACTGTGTGTTGATCAACTTCAATGATCCCAGAGCAGCTGGTATGATCTGTAGCCAGCAGTCGTATCACAATTTCTGCGACATACAAACTAGGGATTTGGGGTACTTCTATCACCCCCCTCCTTTAATGGGGCCTAACAAATCCCTTCAAGATGGGGGCAGAGGAGCATGGTTCCCTCATTATCCAACCTTGGACCCCAGAGCAAGGGTATGGACTCCTACTCAATCAGCCACTCCACAGGGTTGGGGCTGGTGACTTGATAATTTAGTGGCAATCAATGTCTCTCCCCCCAGGGTCAATACAATATGCATAGTTGGGGAGGTACCCTTGTCCAATAATGTTGTGCCCCAATCCCCGCCTACCCCAATTCTGCCCGTTCTTTTAGGCGACGGGTCAGATAAAATTGAGTTAGTGGTTGGAACTCAAACTCCAGGTCCACAGGGTGGGAATGGCGGTTGCAATGAGCCCCAGCATCATGCATTCCTGAAAACCATTAGTTGGAATGTGGCAGGCTTAAACAGCAAGCTAGATGTCCCGGACTGGGTGGCGCTCATCGAACCCCACTCAGTCTGTGCATTCCAAGAGACGTGGTGCGTAGAACCAAGGTACCGAGTGGGTCATGCCACCTTCTTTGTCCCGGCAGAAATCCCAACTTCGGGAAGAGGTCGCCCCTATGGAGGTCTCTTAGTTTGGGTAGACATCTCTTTGGGATGGAGGGTACGCCATCACCCCCAAAAATCTCCAGATTTGATGCGCCTCACTGTAACTTGTCCGAGGAGAGCCGAAAAACTGGAGATTATTAACATCTACACACGAGGGGCCTCTGGGAGAGCCTTGTCACCAACGCTCTCGGACCTGGAGGTAGCCCTGGGTGAGTGTAGTAGCGATTCTTTAATTTTGGTTATGGGGGACTTCAATTGTACATTCGAGCCTTTGTTGCCCGATGAATCCCTGGATTTATATGATGAAGATTCTAGGAGAGGTGTCCCGTCACTTGATCTTCCCATCATAAACAGTTGGACCCCCAGAATCATCCAGCTAAATTCCCTCACTCTGGAGCACGGCTTAAGAGCAGCCAATGGGAGGACACCATCAGACTTAGCGGGGGCTCACACATATAATAGGGTCGGTCATTCATCCCGGATTGATTATATCCTTTTAAACTTTTCTTTGTGGGCACATATGAAGGATATGATAGTCCTACCCTCCCTGGATAGTGACCATAATGCTCTTTCTTTGACCCTATCAAACTGGTGGAAAGAGATTACCCCAGCTAGTGGAAACCATGATACACTAGTGATAGGGCCATTGGGAGGGGTGGTTCCATCAAACTGCTTAAGACGTCTGAAATGGGACAAAGTGGCAATAGATGAGGAGAAATTGGCATGTATCAGAGCTGTTACTTCTACAGCCTGTGCCATTTTAGAAAGTGAGCCTATTTGCCCAAATCAGATTACAGCGTTGTTCTGTGAGGTCTCGCTGTCAATTGGGGACCTTTTCAAGGCTAAAGTAAAAAAGGGAAACACTAACCGTGATAACCGGCAGGGCAAACCAGGATGGTACTCGAAGGAGTGTCGTGCTACGAAGAGAGCTCTGATATCGGCTGTAAAAAGTGATGATGTTACCCTAATAGCCACCAAACGGAAGAGCTATAAAACGGAGCTTAAAACAGCAAGGAGAGACTGGGAAGATAAATTTTGGCAGGATCTCCGAATTGCCAGCGCCGGAAAAAACGCAAAAGATTTCTGGGACGCAAGAAAAACAGACCCCTTGATACAGTCATCACCTGTAACATAACTGAGGACCTATGGTACACACATTTTTCGAAATTGTATACAGCAACCGCAGCTGAAGCGATGGATTTCGCATTACCACAGCCCTCTCGAGTGGAGGAGAGACCTGAGGAAAGTCTGTTTACTAAGAAAGAAGCGGAAGGTGCAATAAAATCTCTCGTCCCGCGCAAGGCGGCTGGCCCCGATGGTCTTCCGGGTGACCTGCTCCGTGTTGACCTAGACGATTGGAGTACGTTGATTTCATCTGTATTGAATGCTGCCATGGCGGGTGCTCCTCTGCCTGCCTCCTGGATGGCCGCCGAAGTGGTCACCCTGCACAAAAAAGGTTCAAGAGAAGACCCAGCGAACTACAGGCCAATTAGCCTGATAGACTGCTCACAAAAAGTAGCAGGCAAGGTCCTCCTAACTAGAATACAGCAATGGGCAGATGAAAACAGGATACTCTCGGATCTCCAGGCAGGGTTCCGAACTGGCACAGGAACAATTGAACAATCGTTAAGGCTATTTATGATTCACTGGAAGGTCGTTACGATTGGGAAGGGCACATTATATCTTGCTTTTATCGACCTCCGGACGGCCTTCGATTTGGTCCCGAGAAATAACTTATGGAAGGTCCTTAGTGATCTTGGCCTGCCACCTTACCTGCTTCACTTGATCATGAAGTTTCACGAAAACAACTATGCCCTAATCCGCTGGGGTCCTAATGGTCAAAAGACCCGAAGAATAGATGTGAATAGAGGAGTGCGGCAAGGGTGTGTTCTTGCCCCAACTCTCTTTTCGCTCTATGTCAATGGGGTGGTGGACCACTTGTCAAGGATTCCAGCAGATGCCCCTCGCCTGGCAGGTCGTTCTATTCCCACCCTGCTTTTTGCGGACGATACTTTGCTCTTGTCAAAATCGCCAATGGGCCTACAACAGCTTCTTTCGAGCTTTGACGATTTTTGTAAACAAAGAGGACTCTGTATAAACACAGACAAAACAAAGTATCTCATCTTGAACCCTCCGCAAAAACTTGGCCCTCCGCCAACATTGGGCTCCGTGGCACTGGACAGGACTAAGACCTTCGATTATCTGGGTATCAGGCTGGTGGATTCCATGAAATGGGACCAGCATCTGACTAAAATGCTGTTAAACCTAAAAAGAGTAACCGGGATCCTGCTGAAAGAGCAGAGAGCAGCCTCAACCAAACCCATAGCTGCAGTTTTGGACATCTACTCGGCTAGAGGAGTAAGTGCCGCTTTGTACGGGGCGGAACTGTGGGGAATGTCGAACTTGAAAGACCTTACTCGAGCGGAGAACATCTTCTTGAGAAGCCTGATGTCCCTCGGCCCTTCTGTCCCCATCTTGCCTCTGCAATTGGACATGGGCTGTCGGGCGATTGAAGATCTAGCAAAGTTACGCCCTTTGCTTCTGTGGGCCCGCATCTGGAGAGTCCCCGAACTCTCTAGTTATGCGGATGGACTGCGGGAGATATTAAGATCGACAGGTTGGGCGAAAATAAAGTGGCTAACGGATATCAAGGCATTACTCACCAATCTGGGGCTGGAAGAAGCATGGTACCAACAGACAGCCCCGCCCAAATCAACGATAAAACAGCTTTATTGGAACTGGGTGACAAATAGAAGGAATTCTTCCACCTCGATTTGCAAGTCGACCAGAAACTTCATGGAGTCCAAAGATATCCCCTTTAGAGAACTGTATTTGGACATTATCTCAGCCCCTTGGGAAAGGTCCCTGTATTTTAAATTTAGAACTGGTCTTCTCCCCGTAATGGAATTTACTAGTCATTGGAAAATTCCATACCAGACTGCTCCGTGGTGTCCCTTCTGCCCACAGCGCCAAGAATCTGTCCCCCACCTTCTATTTGAGTGTCCTGCATATAAAGTCCCACGGTCAAAATGGCTAAAACCCATGTGTCGCACACTGGGCACTAGGCATTGTAATGTGGCTCTAAGGATTCTTCTCTCAGACACTCGTACCTTTTACGCATGTGCCACCTCGAAGTACCTTGGGTGGGCATGGCGAATTCGGTCAAAAAGACTCAGACAAATTGTTTAATTACGTTTTTTATTATGGTCTGCTTAAAATCCATGTTTATTTTAGGAAATTTATTTACAGTAAAAATTTGCAGTTTTTATCTTTAAATGCATTGAAATGAATTTTAATTGTATGTACGCTTTTTAAGATATTGTTTATATGTCGAAATAAAGCCTTTTTTGACTTTGACTTTGACTTCGTTAATACAAATAGAAACTGATAAGCAGTTGGATATTTCAGGGCCAATTCAAAAAGTATATGATAGTACATAAAATAGTACTCTTGTGGTAGAACTTCCCATACTCATAAATGCTTTTGTGAATCAGCCCTCATGGTTCAAGGAGGGAACGGTTGAGGTGAACTGTCTCTGCTCTGCCCCTTTCAAACCCTTCTATAGATATAGGCACCCCAGGCACCCTTCCCTGTTCCTCTTTCATGGGCCTCACCATAATAAGCTTTGCAAACAAAGGAGAGTTCACTCCTGTCCTTCACCTGTGACTGTCTGCTCGGCTCTATGGAGCAGATCACAGCATGTTTCTAGCTGAGTCTTAAACTAGGTTAGAGAGTATTAGTCATCTTGGTCAGGCCAAGCTGCCAAGCATGGATGGCAAGAGGCTCCATTTAGTTCTCGCAGCCTGAAGATGACAGGCCTACAGTAAAGGAAGAGACTGGCAACTGTCTCCTGGGCCACATTGGGCAGGCCCTTGACAAAGCTATAAGTGAAGAAATGCACACTTTCCAATTGCAATATCCGACCCAGGGGTCGCCCTACAGAAGTGGTAATTGCGTGCTCGAAGGATATGTATCAAATGCAGGTGGTGAGATCTGTGTGTAAGACACACAGGTAAAGGGCCGAATGGTAAGCTCCCAGACTGGACCCTATGTGTACAGGCAGAGTCCTAATCACAAAGAATTTCTGAGGTCGGAGTCAGTTCGCTCCGATTTAGAGATTGATCCCATCCTGCGCATGAGACAGACAAGTCACAGTTGGAAGGACACTGTGGGCAGAAAATTGTTTTAATTCTGCTGCTGGGAGTTCTGAAGCATCAGTCATGGCTGATCAGATTGAATCTCTTTGCTGAGAAGGAGCTTCTCGTAACAACCCAGTCAGCTACATAATGACACAGCAGCAAACAAACATGTGGCCATATTATCAAGAATGGTGATAACATTATCACCATTTTAGCGGCAGGAAACTGCTGCTAAAGCGGCGATAAGGGGCTTGATAATATGCCCTCGTGAATTTCCATAGAAGCCCAGGTTTGATGTCCTTCCCACCAGAACCTGGGCTTCTATGGGAATTCACAAGGGCATATTATCAAGCCCCCTTATCGTCGCTTTAGCAGCAGTTTCCTGCCACTAAAGCGGCGATAATGTTATGCCATGACAACAATCTTCCCTCAAATATGGCCAAATTACGCTAGCAGCAGCTAATTTCAGACTGCCATTGCAATCCAGTGCTTGCTAGCAAAAGCTTTTACACATTATTTAATCAAAAGCATATTACAAAGATCCTTCAATTATGGGATATGTCTCACAGATCAACCCTATACAATCAATGTATTAATTCATATAGAATAAAGAAAAGCAACAGCAATCATTACAAATTCAGGAGCAATGTATTGCTTACATCACTATCTCTATATAAGAAAATATATAGGTTGCCCAAAGCGAGCGTGCATTAGATAAAGAGTGCAAAATGCTTTGTGAAAGGGATAGAAAAATAGAAAAAATATACAGATATATACAATTTTTTTTTTCAAAAATACATCAGTTATCACAATCTGATTTTGTTTGTGTGGCCTGGTCAGTGTAATGAGTTCTATACACAATTCTCATTAAATGGAGACATTGCTTCCAAAGGTTATATTGCACCAGAAAATTGTGTGACACAATCCAGGTAATCAGAAAGAGCGTTGACGTTTCGACTTGTGTTAGTGCCTAAAGGTAAGTTGGACCGTGGCTGTGCGAGTCTTCATCAGGACTAGAAGAATTGGGCAACCGGGGGAATAGTGTGAGCCCTGAAATTGAAGTAAATATATACATCAGGCTGTTGCAATGGACTTGCGACCAATAATGATGTCGCAATCTACTCGGGCAAGAACAAATATGACTTACCCAATAGAAAAGGAAAACCAAGGGGATTTCTTCACTCGGAGTCCCAAGGTAACCAAGTGATACCTAAAAACAAAAAAACAAACAAAAAAAACGAATTTCATTGCCCGCGCTGCATCGCCAAATGTGATGCAGCGCAGGAAACACAATTGTTTTATTTTTTTTTCGGTACTTACCTGTAATGGTCCATATCCTGCATTTTACAACCCCCCACCTTGACCCTTCCCTGCCTGACGTCACCGCCCCAGTATATCGCCCTGCACGGGCCGTGCCTGGTTGTATCAATCACACACCAAAGTTTTCTATTCTTTTTTACTCCACTCTGGGATTGCTTCCCACCCACTTACCTTCGAGCACACTTCTCCTTTGCACGCTCTCCTTGGAGCAACCTCTTTTAATATTATTGCAAAATTTGAAAAATTGTATATCCTTGCAAACCTAATGAAATAAAAACTCTTGTGAATTTCATAGACTAGTGGCTGTTGCACATCCTTGTTCTTCTGTGATAACTATGGTTTACTATAAGAGTATGATATTTGTTTTTAGCTCTGAAACTGAAGAAATGATGTAATTTACTTTACTCCGAGTAAGGATTGGTTTGAGGATCATTGTTTTTCCTATACTGAACTGTACCCATGTAAACAAACTTGTATTGGGTTTACCTCTTACCTGTAATGGCATAACATACATACAGCACAGACAAACCAACACTTGGTGATGCTTAGATGAATGCCATTTTTTGTCAAGGGGGAATTTGGTACATATTACAGTGCTGATTTCTATGGACACTATTCATTGCTGGGTTTACAGTCTTTGTGCATTTTTGGTGATGAAATTTAATCTTGATATAGATTGCATCTGGTGTGCTTGACTTTCATTGTATCGGGTTTAAGCTATGAGATTAAGAACATGGGGGCATATTATCAAGGGGGTTTATCTCCGCTTTTTTTGGCTTTAAAAGCCAAGAAAGCGGAGATAAAATTATCTCCCTATTACCAAGCTGTCGCTAACACCAGTTAGTGACAGCTAATAGGAGATAGCGACCATCTTGGGCCCCGCTTTGCATGTCAGTGATATTTATCACTAATGACATGCAAAGTGGGCGTGCCAAGATGTTAGCTACTGGAAACAGTCCCTAACATCGCTATCTCCTATTACCAACTTTTGGAGATATTCGCGCTAAGCGCGAATATCTCCAAAAGCTAACACCTGCCCTGAGCAGTTCTTAGCCATGTTATCCAATGGGAGGTGGATAACATGGCTAAGAGCATTTGCTCGATAATGCATGAATATCGTTGACTTTTCAGCGATATTCATGCATATCGGCCGTTTTTTATCGCATTTGCGATAAACCTTGCTAATAGCAAGGTTTATCTGCGATAAAAATCGCCGATGTGCGGCGATAATGTTTGTCTCTAAACAAGTTAGAGACAAAAATTATCGCTAGTTGTTGGTAATATGCCCCATGGTTTGTTTAAAATGGCGCAGTTGGATGCACTTAGAGCCTATTAACATGTACGATGGGTCTGTCATCGGGTATTTTTCGGCATTAAAAGTGGATTGTAGGTTAGACTATCTAGAAGTGTGTCATAGATGCAAGTATTTGGTATATCGAGATATCGATTTATTCGGAGTTCATTATGGTACTATTGGGTAGTTGAATATGGTACCGAGTTTTGATCTGTTTCACATAACCGTAGTAAGTTATAGGAAGGCACCGGTATACAAGACCAGCAGCAATTGTTTTGCCCTGGTCATGTGAAAAAATCACATGACTGGGACTACAGAAGTTAAATTGTGATGGCGTTCCTGAGTTGATTGAGTCCTTTCCTTCTGGGAGATTCATTACCCGGAGAATGGTAAGAGAGGTTGTGTTGCTTGTTGTTTTTTGTGTAATTAAGCTTAAGAAAATCTAAGGGTATCTGATTTGCGTTTCCTGTATATTTTTTTATATTTCTGACAGGAAAGGCCCTGTTGATACCGGTGTTCGTAAATGGGGTGAAAGAACTGTATTCAGTACACAGGTTCAATTTACTTGACTGCATTGCATTTGGGTAATGATTGGTTTTATTTCCTGTTTGGCAGGCAGTGCATAAATGGTGTTCATCCATTGGTAGTAGGTGTGGTATCTCTTGCATAAGGCATTACAATAAAAATGTATCAAAATTGGCTTGCTAGATGTTTGCATTTATTTTTCATTGCAGTAACTGCCGCATTTTTACGTTTCTCTGGATTTTGATCAGAGTCTATAATCAATCAGCTCTCTACTAAGTGAGTAATACTATGGGTTGTTTTCGACTGTTAACATGGCTATAATGGGGATTAGGTGGACTGGTACACTGTCCTTTCAAAGACATTTTTTAAACCAAAACATAAGACACTTTATTTTGGAGTGGGGTTAGCAGCACAGGTTGAGTCACTGGTTTTTTGAACAAAGCAAGACAGATGATGTTATGATGGTTACGGATCCATGATTGTACATGTAAATATTACTTTTGGGCTGATGTTCATTTAAATGTTTGACTTGAATAGTTGAGCTGTTCGCTAAAATTTGTTTGGTTGATACATGTATAGTGTCAATTTTTATTAAGAATCACTGTGAAGTAACAATTTCGTGATTGAAAATAAGGAAAATTGCATTACAAACTATAGTGATTAATGCTGACAATTATGTATTGTTTATATGTGTTAAATGCTGGTATATCCTCAATGTAGTGCACACCTTTGTCCACGAAGCCAGTTGGGTGCACAGTCAAAATATCGATTCCTAATTATCGACCTACATTAATATTGAGTTTAAAATATCGAAGGTGAAGAATATCGAGGTCAAGAATATCGTTGACAGAATATCGACCCTAAGGTAAGTAATATGGTTTTTATTTAATTTCGATGTAAGTAATATCGAAGTTAGTAATATCGATGTCAATTATATCTATGTTACTAATTTCGATGTTACTAATATCGATATTTGTTTGTTGTTATGTATTTTATTATGTAGTTTGCTGTCTGGCTCCATTGCATAGTCTTATCAATGCCTCGTTTTCATCGGCTATCGTTCCAGCTAAATGGAAGCAAGCATGGGTCTCTCCCATATTAAAAAAACCTACTTTGGACCCCCTGAAGCCAGAAACCTTTAGACCTATTTCCTTGCTTCCATGGGCAGCGAAGATTGCTGAGTCCCATGCAAATTCAATACTTTCCACCTTATTGAATACCAATAACATTCTGGATAATACTCAGCATGGATTCTGCGCCGATCACAGTATGAAAACAGCGCTGCTGGCTATGACTGAGCCTCTTCGCTATACTCTCGATCAGGGTCAAACGGCGGCACTCGTCCTGTTGGACCTTAGTGTCACCTTTGACACTGTCTCACATCAGATCCTGCTCCATCGGCTCTAAGAAGCAGGGGTCACTGATCTGGCACTTGCATGGTCTAGATCTTTCCTGTCAGGGAGATCCTTTTGTGTTTCCACCCCTCCTTTTCTTTCTAGGGCACATTCTATTAAGCAGGGTGTTCCTCAGGGCTCGGCCTTGAGCCCCACCTTGTTCAACCTCTATGTGCAACCGCTCACTGCGGTCGCCGGGGTGTGGGACCTTAATACACGGACGACACGCAGCTGGTGGTTGCCCTATCGGAGGGTGCAACCGGGGATCATGCCAGATTCAGAGCTGGGCTGTCTGCAGTGGCTGACTGGTTGACAGCTAACTGTTTACAGCTCAACGCGGCTAAGACTGAGGTACTACTGGTTGGCAGGAACACCTATCTATGGGGAGATCATTGGTGGCCATCTACTTTGGGAAAAGCTCCGGAACCGAAGATAGAAGTGAAAAATCTAGGAGTCTGGTTAGACTCGACCCTTAGCTTCTCCACCCATACAAAGAAAGTTGCCGCTACTTGTTTCGGCATGCTGCATAACCTGAAACCTGTCTTGAAATTTTTTGACTCTGACACCAGACTGTTTATAGTCCTGGCCACAGTGATGTCTAGAGTTGATTATGCCTGCTCATTGTTGTTGGGCGCTAATCAGGCAGAAATTGTCCGAATGCAACGCATTCAAAATGCGGCTGCTAGAGCTCTAGTAGGTCTGCCTAAATTTAGCCCGATCTCTGCGACCATCCGAAGGCTGCACTGGCTACCTGTAGCCCAACGAATACAGTTTAAGACTCTCTGTATTTCGTTTAAAATCTTAAGACTGACTACTCCTAGGATGCTCGGCCCGCTTCTGAACCTGTATGCTCCTTCGCGAACATTACGTTCTGCAGGCCAAAATTTGGTCGAAGTTCCTCGGTTCAAACGTAGTAGAGCGGGAGGACGTTCTTTTCACGTTCTTGCAGCTAAAGCTTGGAACGCTCTACCTACTTATCTTAGAGAAATTCAAAGTTTGTCCGTCTTTAGGAAAGCCATAAAAAAAACTAATTTATTCTCGTAAAATTCCTCTGGAGGTGCCTATTCACCACTTCGCTCATGGTTTTCTCATTCTGGGGCAGCCCTCGCGCTATATACATTTTTATAACATAACATAACATTTTATATGTATGTGTTATATGTTTTTTTTAGTATTTTATTTGTTTTAAATTATATGTGTACTATTTTTTGTATATTAAAAATGTTATTTTTAATCTAATTTTATGTTTTAGTACTGGAGCGGGTTGCAGGTTTATAGGGGAATAGGGTCGGAAGTAATTTAATTATAGTAAATTAATTATTAATTTTTAGTAATTGTAATTTAATTTTAATTAATTATTGTGTTTAAGTTCTGTAGCGGGTTGTGAGTTTATAGGGGAATTGGGTGGGAAGTAATTTAATTGTAATTAAGTAATTATTTATTTTTTATTGATATTGATAATTGTTTTATTTCTAATTAATTATTAATCGGTAAATAATTATTTTAATTGTTAATTAATTTTTTTAATTGGTAATTAAGGTTTGTATGTGGCAATTAATATTTTTAATTGGTAATTAGGGTTTTATTGGAAATTACATTTTTTTATTGGGCAATTATTTTTTAATTGGTAATTAAGGTTTTTAATTGGAAATTACTTTGTTTAATGGCCAATTAATTTTTTTGATTGGTAATTAATTTTTTACAACTGGTTATTGATATTTGTAATTGCTATTGACTTTTTATTAATTGGAAATTTATTTCATTAACTGGTAATTAATTTTTCATAAAAAATGTTTTTTTATTTAAAAATAAATTTATTGTTTACCATTTTTTAATTGTTAATACATTTTTATTTATCAATATGTTTTTTGGTTTGAAAAATATTTTAGTGTTCAATATTTATTATTTGGTAATTTATATTTATTAATTCCTATTTATTGATATTTATTGTTAATTTAGTGTTAAATAATTATTCAATTTTAAATATGTTTTTAGTAATTATTAATGGGTATTTGAAAATGATGTAGTTATTTAAAAATTACATTTTTTAATATTTTATTTACAACAATTATTTATAAGTATGTTATATTTAACTTCTACGCTATCCAATGCTTTCCCTTTACTCTTTACTCTCTGGAATGGAAATAGTCATTTTTACCCCTACGCTATCCAATGTTTTTCCTACTGTTGCACTCTCTGGAGTGGGAATAGTAAATTTTACCCCTACGCTATCCAACGCTTTCCCTACTGTTGCACTCTCTGGATTGTGAAAAGTAATCTTTACCCCTACGCTATCCAACGCTTTCCCTACTGTTGCACTCTCTGGAGTTGGAATAGTAATTTTTACCCCTACGCTATCCAATGCTTTTCCTACTGTTGCACTTCCTGGAGTTGGAATAGTAATTTTTACCCCTACGCTATCCAATGTTTTCCCTACTGTTGCACTCTCTGGAGTGGGAATAGTAATTTCTACCCATATGCTATCCAACGCTTTCCCTACTGTTGCACTCTCTGGAGTTTGATTAGTAATTTTTACCCCTACGCTATGCAACGCTTTCCCTACTGTTGCACTCTCTGGAGTTGGAATAGCAATTTTTACCCCAACGCTATCCAATGTTTTCCCTACTATTGCACTCTCTGGAGTTGGAATAGTAATTTTTACCCCTACGCTATCAAACGCTTTCCCTACTGTTGCACTCTCTGGAGTTGGAATAGTAATTTTTACCCCTACACTATCCAACGCTTGGAATGGTAATTTTAAGCTCTGTGCTATCCAACATTTTTATTACTTTATTTTTTTTACTTATGGATTTTGAATAGTATTTTTATGTATTTTGTTATTTGATTTTTTTTGTATAAATTTAGATAATGTAGTATATAATTAATTAAAAAAATATTAAAGGTATATTTGATTTTTTTAATTTATTAAACGTAATTCTTTACTTTTTATTCTTGTTTTTGTTTTATGTTTGTAAATGTATTTGTAATTTATAATATTTTTTATTCATTTATAAATTATTAAATTAATTATTACAACTTATTAAGTATGTATATATTATATATTTTATTTATATTCAAAAATTCTTTATTTCGGTCAATTTGGCCATAAAAGAGTACAATATAAAACACAGATGGGAAAAGGGGGTCAGGGAAGGTATATAAAAATAGGGATGGAGAAAACAGGTAACATTTAAAATTCATTTATATACACATGGCAATATTTTTGTACAGGCAAAAATACTGTTTCTTCAATACATTTTTTTAATAATAATGTCAAATTCAGAGCACTCATTTCTCGACATTAAGGCTAGCAATCAATATCAATTAATTTACGCCTCTTGCACCACATAGCTAGCAGAAATTTAGAAGCAAAAGGGCTCAATGTACTTGTTTTAAAAATTCTAAATGCATTCAAGCAATGTTTAAAACCCAGATTTCTGCACAATGGTGTCAACCAATATTTTCTTGGTTTGGTGTATGCTGGACAAGAGAAGGCAACATGAAGCTCATCTTCTAAGTCACAGCTGCAGCCCAGGCAAGACTTATTAGAAGAGTCCGTCCACTTACTTGTGACGGCCTTGAGGGGTAAAGTGCCATGTCGCCATTGGATAAAAAGTTTGCGCTCTAAAATCGGGAAGACAACATCCATGAAGTCCTCAAAATAGTAAGAATTTTTTAATTCTAAAAAGGAATTAGTAAGGATACCTGCATTAGGATCCGCAATTAGGAGTTCCAGCTTTTGCCCTTTGTAAATTTTAGTAAACATTTTTCGTGATACCTGACCACAGGCCCTTTCTGGATCCTCCCACATAGATTGTAGTCCAATACTTAAAAGTTCATGCTTAATGAACACAAGCCAGGGGATTTTGCCTACACAATTAAAGCTGAGGACCTGTTTAAGTTTGTCCTTATAGTTTAAAAGATCTGGTGTAGTCCATAATCTGTGCCAGAACCTTAGGGGCTTTACTGTTAGCTCGTTTGCAATGGGCGTCAGTCCCAAATCTAACCTCAGTGGTGTTAATGGTGTACTCTGAGGAAGTGATAATATTCGCCTTACAAATTTGGACTCAAGTTTAGTCATTTCAGTCGCAGCACAGTGACCCCAAAGCTCACCCCCCTTAGAGAGCAGCTGCCCTTGCTTGCGTCGTATAGACCTCCAGAGCAGGACTCACTGGCCTAAAGCTTGAAGAGTTGGAAACCTTTGAGATGGCACCTGACAACTGGGAAAGTTTCATGTGGGATTTTGCATTTTGCGGACCCCATGACAAATTTTCATGAATTGTAACGCCCAGGGACTGGAAGGTCGTAACCCTTTCCAGACATACATCGCCCAATTATGGATTTGCGCGAGTGGACACTGGCGGGTTAAAAATCATGACTTTTGTCTTGTCGGCGTTGATCTCAAGGCCTCTGTTCCGACAAAAGCCCCCAAACCCCTCCAATATCCTCTGAATCCCCATAGAAGATTTGGAGAGTAGGAGGGTGTCGTCTGCAAACATAATCGCCGGCAAACTCCTACCAGCCAGCCTTGGTGTGTCATTGTCAGGGACTCCATCCAGATGTGAGATTACCCCGTTGACATACAGGCAGAACAGGGTCGGTGCTAAAACACAGCCCTGTCTCACCCCCCTGCCAACGGGGAACCTTGGTAACAGCGTCCTGTTCTTGCCACAGCGGACCTGGGCGAAGGTCCCCTTATGTAATCTCATGAGTAGCTCTAGAATTTGGTGCAGGAGGCCCAGATCCTGAAGGACGGCCCACAGTTTCCCCCTAGGAACTAGGTCAAACGCGCACCAGAGGTCCACGAAGACCATGTAGAGGCTGTTACCCTCTACCTTTACCGTCTTCCAGTACAGTAGGATCAGTCGGAAAATTTGGTCCATAGTGGACGTGTTCCTTCTGAATCCCGCCTGGAAGGGGCTCAGTACATTATGTTCCTCCATCCACGTCCACAAATGGTCCAAGACCAATCTCTCAAATATTTTTTGTTGGACGTCGATTAAGCTGATTGGCCTGTAGTTGACTGGGAGCAGAGGTGACCCCTTCTTGAATATCAGGACTATCTATGCCCCCAGCCAGGTACTGGGAATTTCCATGACTCTCGAGATGGCGTTAAATACTACATGGAAATAGGGGCCCCAGATTTCTGGTTGATGTCTGAAAAGATCCCTCGGTAATTTATCAAGTCCCGGGGCCTTTCCCACTGATAGTTTGCCTATTGCGCTTATCACCTCCCCTAGGGTGAACTCCAGGAGCTCCTGCTGTTCTTCTAGGACTTGTACGTTGGGCAAGCTACACAGCTTAGCTTACCCCCATATAGACCTTTGAAATGGGCCTCCCATGCTGATGCCGCAATATTCGGTTCTATTGCAGACTTTGGTTTACCCGTGCCATGATGAACAAGTGACCAGAATCTGCGCGCATCTTTTGTGTCCAGAGCTTGCTTTAGGTTCATCCACCTATCCATATCCCATTCTTTTTTTGCATGCCCCATAACCTCTTTGTACTGCAATCTGCAATCTCGAATCACCGATTTACTGCACCCTTCCTTAATAGCTGTAACAAGGTTGCACTTTGCTCTCCTGCATGCTGAGTTATACCAGGATGATGCAGGTACTCTGGGTCTTCTAGAGGGTGCCTGGGGGTAGAAGACTTCAGCCAGATTGTTGGCCAGATCTAAATAGATTGAACTAAGTTCTCCATTGAAGTCCCTAGGAGAATCTTGGGAGAATAAAGTTTCAACCTCCATGAGTCGTGGTAAAACTATGTTATAGACCTTGACTAAGTGCTCTTCCGAACCTACTATTCTCCCCCACTTTACCCTATGCCTGTTGCTTGATAGGGTCAAACCAGTACCCTCTACATCTCCACCTGCATTAGGTGGGCCTATTTCTTGTAGCCCTGGATACACCAACTTCAGGCATAACGCATTATGATCACTGACGGCTTTCTCGACTACCCAAAAATCAGTGACCATCGACCACATCCGGGTTTCCACCATGATATAATCGATTCGGGACTCTTGCCCCTTCTTATTGTAGGTGCACACTGATGGCCTGTCAGACGCTGAACGTCCGTTACAAGCCCTAAGGGAATTATTTAGCACAAGGGCAAAGATCTGGGTTGCCAGTGGGGACCAAACCTTTGGGCGTGGGGACCGAGATTTGGGAATCCCCCAATAGTCGTCCTCTCCCATGAGAGCACCTTCGCTACTTCCAAAGAATGACTCATATTGGCAATTGACATCCCCTGCAACCAAAAGCCTAGAATCCCCTGGCAATGTCCTCAAAAATTGGGACAGGTCTTCAATAGTGGATGACTCTAAGCCTAGCCGTACTGGCCACGAGTAAACATTTACAACCGCCAGTCCTTACCCGTTGGGCCATTTTAGTACTAGACACTGCACATCGTCTGAATGGGTGGGCATATTTTCCACCACACAACCTAAATGAAGAGCAGCCCATATGGCCAGTCCCCCAGATGGTCTTCCTTTCCCTCCCCACCTTGCAGGGACAGGAAAAGTGGCAAATCCCTCTCTTGAGTGTTCCTCTCTGGCCCAAGTCTCCTGGAACAGACATAAATCCATCTGGTCTACCAAGGCACCCCACTCTGTACAATGTAGCTCGTTTATTATTCCAGCCACGTTCCAGGATAGTATTTTAATTGATGTCAGTGCCGTGACTACTTTAGTTACTGCAGCACTTCCTAATGCCTGGCCTACAATTTGTGCCCCACAATCAAGCGGAGCTTGATGCTGTAACACCACACTATCATGTGTAACACACCCCTCTACTGTATTTGGTTCCCAGATCTGAACAATTGGAGACACTCTGTCTGAATCCCCCTCTGACTCCTCTACACTTTCAATAATTTTTTTAGAGGTCATGGTCTTGGATTACCCACCCTCAACTTTATTTCTAATTAATAATTAATTGGTAAATAATTATTTTATTTGGCAATTAATTTTTTTAATTGGTAATTAAGGTTTTTAATTGGAAATTACATTTTGTTTCTCACAACTGTGTTTATTGATTGATTAGGCAGAGCGTAGATACAGTTCTCCACAATCAGGAGGACACTGTCAAATGGCAGACATCTATCAAGGTGTATACAAAACCTAATCGCTCAAACCCCCCCTCCCGCTCCCCCTCACCCCTCCTACCACCCAACGCCCCGACTACCCACCCCTTATCCCACCCTAACCCAATGCACGTGATCACCTTCAACCGCAGCACATGAATAGAGTACAGCAATTAACAAGTGCCCCCCTAGGTCCGGAGGTCCCCATCTGCAGGCAGTCCATCATCCAAGTCAATTGGGGGCTCCAAGGTTAAACCCCTGTAGTCTGCCTACCGTTTCCAGATCTTGTAATGTTTCCGGGGGCATCCCCTGGCTTCAAACACAGGTAACTCTAACCCCATGAGATAATCCAGGCCCGCTTTCCAGGCGCTCAGTGGAGGAGCACGTTCACCCTTCCAAGCCCTCGCCAGGTCCCGTTTGGCCACTACCAGGCCCAACAACAGGAGGTGACGCTTGTAGATGCTCCCACCCACATTCTCCAGGATATGCAGAAGACCCAGCCTGGGCGTACGGGGAAGGTCCCACCCCAGCACTTCCGATAGACAATTCCACACACCATTCCAGAATCGGGTCAGACCCACACAGGACCACACTGTATGTAATAGTGTACCTCTCTCAGTCCCACAGCGCAGACACTCCGGAGTCGCAATGAGGCCAGCATTCCACAGTCTCTCTCTGGTGTAATAGGCCCTACGTAGGTATTTGAATTGTATGAACCGGAGTCGCACGGCTATGGCAGCCCCACGGGGGGATTCCAGGGCCTCCCTCTAATCATCCTCGTCCAGTGGACCAATGTCTGTTCCCAGGAGTCTTTCAGAGGTAGTAGGGAAGAGGAGCAATGGGTGACCAGTGTTTGGTATATTCTGGATACTTTTTTATCCCCCAGATCTCCCATGAACAGCTTGGCTTCCACTGGGCTAAATTCGGGAAGCTGATCCAAACCAACCAGGCTAGGTGCAAGCGCATGACGGAATTGTAGATATTTAAAGAATTGGGTCTCGGGCATACTAAATTCAGTGCTAAGGTCTTGAAAGGACTTGAGTGTAACCCCGGTAAGAACATGACCAAGTGATGAAATTCCGATAGAGTCCCAGCCACCAAACCCCGCCAGCGAGGCCAGTGCGGGGAGCTGTCCATTGTTCCATAATGGGGTTTCCGCCGTCAGTCTACCCCACCAGCCCATACGGCGCAGTACTTGTCTCCAAATCATGAAGACCACCTGTGTGACCTGCGGCAATCTCCTCCGTTGCCCAGCCGAGTTCAATAGCGTATGTAATGTGGCATCTCCCATCAACACGCGTTCTAGTGCGTATGCAGAGTCACTTCTATCGCCGTACCACCACTCATTCAGAACCAGTAGGTGGGAGGCCTGATAGTAGGACAGGAGGTCCGACGTGGCCAAACCTCCACAATAAGTGGATAAAAAGCAAGTCCGCAGCGCCACCCTGGAGGCACCCCCCGCCCACAGAAAGCGGCCCAGCACTGAATTCACCCGACGGAACCACTGTGGTTCGATCTTATGTGGGTGGTTCTGCAATTGATACAAGAGGCGCGGGAGGGTGACCATCTTGAAAATCGCAGACCTACCGTAAATGTTGAGGGGCATGCAAGACCATGTTTTAATATCCGATTGGACTCTATCCCACACAGGCAGCACGTTGCGCTCCCATGCAATAACGGCGGACTCGGACAGGAAGACTCCCAGGTATTTCAGACCCCCAAATGCCACCTGCAAGACCGATGCCCAGGGGTATACACCTGTCTCCCCGCCCAGCACCCATAGGGTTGACTTGCGCGGGTTGAGAAAAAGTCCCGACACCTCTCGAAATATGCGCATTATTTCCAGTGTTCGAGGGCCAGATCGGTTAAGATCGGTCAAAAAGAAAAGGACATTGTCCGCATTCAGCGCTATTCTATCCGAGAGTCCTGCCCCCCACACAAAGCCACGAAGTTGTGCGTCGATGCACACCCAAGCGGCCAAGGGTTCCATGGCCTGCGCAAAGAGGTAGGGGGACAGAGGGCATCCCTGTCGGGTTCCCCTGGCAGCCGAGAATTTCTCTGAGATCGCCCCAGACACACGTACCGATGCGGTGATGTCCGTGAATAACAGCTTGACATATGAAATAAACACTGGGCCCAGGTTGAGGCGCGGCAAGAGGGCGAACAGGTACGTCCAGCTGACCGAGTCGAATGCCCTGTCGATGTCTGCCAGTAGTAATGCCACCCGTTCCCCAGTGGCCCCCATAGCGTCTACCGCCGCCTGTGCACGTCTGATGTTGTGTCGTGTCGCCCTATGAGGCATGAAGCCCGCCTGATCCGGATGGACCAAGTCTGCGACATATGGGAGAAGGCGGTTTGCCAATGCTTTGGCCAGTAGCTTAGCTTCGTTGTTGAGCAGTGATATGGGGCGATAAGACTCATGCCGGTCAGGAGGCCTACCCGGCTTCTGAAAAACTACAATTTCAGCATGGCGCCAGTCCACCGGCAAGCTACCCTGTTCCCGCGCCGCCTCCAACACTCGCCTGTAGTGCGGTCCCAACTGAAGGTGGAACTTTTTATAAAATTCACAGGGGAATCCACTCTGCCCGGGCGCCTTACCCGTGTTGAGCTGCCCTAGCTCATCCCCCAGCTCCTCCGCCATCAAGGGGAGGTCCAGGGATTTCCTGGTTTCGTCTGAGACTGCACGAGGGGGCAGGTCAGCAATGAATTTGTCTATTGTGTCTGGCGGGAGGCTGTCTCGGTGAGCATATTGCTCCGCATAGTAGTGAGCGAAGCTCACCGCCAGAGTCACCGGGTCCGTTACGGCAATTCCCTCACCGTCGGTGAGGCCCGGCAGTGTGATTGGCTGTAGAGTGTGTTGACATAGCCTATGCAGCATGGTGCAGGACTTGTCGCCCCACTGATATACCCTGCTCCGCCTGCCTAGCCTCGTCCATTAAAACCGAGGCATAGGATTGCTGCGCTTGCAGGAGCAGCCGAACCGCCACTTCGTCCCCCCTCCCTTGACACCTTCGTTCTAGCACCTCCACCCGCGCCGCAGCTGCGACAATGGCCTCTCGATGGTGGCGGCGGGGATCAGTACACCATGCTATGTCTACGCCCCTCAATGTGGGCTTCATGGCCTCCCAGACCGTCACCCCGTCCGCCCCTTCGACCAGATTCTCCTGCCAGTAGTGGGCAACTGCTCTGCGCATATGTTGTGTATAGTCCACTTGTTGGAGATGCGACATGGACATCCGCCACCGGAATGGCTGACGTTTCGTATGCAATTCAATCTGCACCACAACAGGGGAGTGGTCGGACAGTCCCCTAGGCTGAATTGTGGCCTCTCTTACCCTATCAAGGAAAGCTCCCGGTACGAACACGCAGTCCAGCCGTGAAAAGGAACCATGCACAGCAGACACATACGTATATTCACGCGCCTTGGCATGCAAGTGTCTCCAAACATCCACCCAGCCCAACCCGTCCACCATCGCTCTCAGCCGTGTAGGGGAGGCAGCTGCTACAGTCCCCGGTAGCCTCATGCGGTCTAGGCTCACATCCACAACATCATTCCAGTCACCACCTATCACGGCCAAGGATTCCGGGATCTCAGCCCACAGTTCAAATAGTCTCTCCACCAGGGACCATTGTAAAGGGGGGGTGGCATACACACTACCAAATACCACTGGTTCAGTACCAATCATGCCCTTGACAAACACATAGCGACCCTGCGGGTCAATCCATTGACGCTCGTGAGTGTAGGACAACCTCCGATGAATCAGAACAGCTACTCCCCTCGAACCCCTGGAGAACCCAGCATGAAATACTTGTTGGTAACCAAATCTCTGCAGGCTAAGCACCTTTGTCCCCATCATGTGCGTCTCTTGCAATAGCATCACATCAGCTGAGTCCCTTTTACCCCATCGCAGGACTGCCCTACGCTTAATTTTGTCCAACATCCCCCTGACATTCCAGCTTAAGACATGCATAGAGTCCCCAGTGAGTCCCTGCCATGACATATCAGCCATAGTCCCGATGGAAAAATCTTCGAGAATCCCAGTACCCGGCCCAGGCACTCAACACTATAGACTTCAATGCATTAGAGATCACGTGCACCCCCCTCAAAGCACCCCCCACCCCCATCACTCCCCTCCAACACTGCCCCCCAACTCCCCAACACCCGTACCCCACCCCCCTCCCCTATACCTCATGGAACACTGAAGTACCTGTCGCGGCATGGGGAGCTTCGGGCCCAAAACAGAGCTCCCAAAGCCAACCATGCCAATGGATCCCAACTATACCCTCCAACTGAAGAGACCCCCCCTCAGGGCCCCCCCTTCCATGGGGGAACTAGGCAGCCCTACAAATCAGTACACCGAACCCCATTGCACCACAGCTTTCTGAGCTCAAGTAGAGTGAGGCAGCCAGACTCCACCAACACTGTCCCCCATGATCCAAGCCAAGGTCCATGTCGTATAGCACCGGGTGTTCGCCGTTCGGCTGATGAAGCAGTCACGTAGAGTCCTCCAAGGAATCCATCAATGGACAAGGACTAATTGAGGAGAGCTGGACTCCCACAGGGTTCAGTTTTCTTTCCCCGACTGATCGGTGTCAAGCTGCGTCTCATCCGGCAGGCCACTGCGGGACAGGGAGCGTTTCCGTGACCGAGATTTCCTGTGTCGTTTACCCCTGGCAGCAGAGTCACCCCTCTCCTGCGATGGGCCAGAGCCCAGGCCCGGTTGGGCGTTCGGTCGGAGTCTGACTGTCTCATCCGTCCATCTGAACACAGCCTCCGGGGTATCAAAGAAGTGGGTTTTCGACTGAAAGATTACGCGAAGGCGGGCTGGATACAGCAATGAATATTGAATCTTCAGTCCACGCAGTTTGGCTTTCACCGTCAGGAAGGAGTGACGTTGCTGCTGTACCTGCTTGGTATAGTCCGGGAAAATCATAATCTTATGATTATCGAACAGCAGAGTCTCCTTGGCCCTCGCTTCCTGCAGTATTGCATCTCTGTCGTGGAAGTTCAGTATTTTGGATATGACCGGCCGAGGCCGTTCTCCCATGGGAGGCTTCTGCGTCTGGGCCCTGTGAGCGCTCCACCACAAAGCAACGCAACAGAGCTTCCGGGGGAAGCCAGCTCTCCAGCCACCATGTCAAGAATCCATCCATGGGCCCCTTCTCACAATCCTCCGGAAAACCTACGAAGCGGAGGTTATTTCTGCACGCTCGCCCTTCGGCATCCTCAACCCGGAGCGCCAGCCCCTTCTGAATTCTGTCCATCTCAGCCACCTTCTGTTTCAATGTGCTCACATCACCCTTCACCCCAGTGATCCTGGTCTCGGCCTACGTGATGCGAGCAACTGCGTTGCGGAGATCCTGTCGCAGCAATGTCACATCAGCCCCCACCGCACCTATTTTAGCGTCTAACATGTCTCTCAAATGGGTGATGGCCGCCATCAAAGCCGCGTTGTCAGGCCCCGCGCCCTGGCCACCTCCGTAGGCACCGGTTCCCCCACTGGGTCCAGTGAATTTGTCGATGGGCCCCTGTTTGGCGGAGCCACTTCCACCCCCGCCTCTGGTCATGTCTGGGACGTCTAGGTGGGCAGCTCCGTGCTAGTGGCAGACCCTCAGCTCAACACAGTCCAGGTCCCATGCCAACTTGAATGACCCCTCTGCAAGGGCCGGTCTTAGCTTGCAGATGCACATCTCTATGCTCCTGACCTGCAGAGGTCAACGGTCTCCAGCTTCTGAGCCCTGGGCGGTCCGGGCCAACGGGCCACAGAGGTCTAGTTTCAGACCCCCACAAAAGGCCCGACATCCACGGACGAGCCCTCCCTCCATCCAGGGTCTCTCACAGGTTTTATTTTCAGGGTAGCACAAAGTATGCAAATATAATTGTATAGCAGGGGGGTACATAATCAGTAAAATGGCACCTCAAATGAATTGCGATTCAATTACAGGTGGCTACAGCAATGACAGCACAGAATAGCCAGCATGGTCCACCAAACGAGAGAAGTAACCAACAACAAACTGACTAAAAATACATTAAAAATGTATGTCCCAGCAGCCCTTGAACTCACTCACACAACAGGATGAAGAGTCTATCAGCCCAGCCAAAACACTCACAAGTGCTCGAAGGCGCCAACAGCTAAAATTATGAAACGCACCATAAACAAGATGAATAATGTGACATTTGCTGGTAAGGGAGATGCAGGGGAAATACGCTTTCACGTACCACAGACACAACCCACAAGAAGTAGGCATCCCTGAGACCCTGCAAACCACCCACACTGGAAGGGCATTCAGGCTAGAAACCCTCCACATGTGCCAAGAAACCCACGAGGAACAACGTTCACAGTAAGTTTGGTCCCAACTGCCGAATCCAAAAATGCAACTTTACAGCTGAAATGAAAACAAATCAAACTACAGGTCAGAACACTTCTGAAGCTCCGAATCTCAACCACCAGACAATGCAGACATGGAACTGGGCAGAGCATGAAATTCAGAACAACACAATGCGCAGCACTCCCCGACAACAGCAAGCAGCCTCCAAACGAACATAACAGTGATCGGCATCCACTCGGCTCAAAGCTAGAATTTCATTCAGGAAATAGCAGGGCTGGATTGGATCCAGAAACAGGCCCGGGCACCTGGCAAAATAAGTGGGGCAAATACAGGGATCACAAGCATTTGAGACCCACAACCTCATATAAGGCACTACTTGTTAGTATTAGGAGTCTACTTGGGAAGTTGAACAAACAAAAAATGGTTTATGCACTAAGAAACAACGTATTGGATGTTTCTGCAATAAATGTATAGCTCACAAGCAAAGGCCCGACCTCGTGCTTTTAGTGAACTGAAGCAAATGTGCTCAAAGAGAGGCCATGTGAAGACCACAATTAGAAGGCTGTCACAAGAGGACGGTGTCGCTAAATCAAGACTTCCAGCTGCTTCAAACGACCTTGGGTAGGGTCAGAAACATGTTTATATATACAGGACACAGGCATGTGCACTTGGCTGTGATAAGGAGCAACTATACTTCCACACCGCTGTCTACTTGAGGAATATGCATCATGCATTTGGGATACGCCGCGTGTTAGAACTGGGGGTCTCTAGTTGGCAGAGGTAGGTACCACTGTCCAAATAGGGACCCTTGCTTCTAGTCAGGGTAAGGAGGAAACACTCTTAGATAACCTCTTCTCACCCCCTGGGTAGATTGGCACGAGCAGTCAAGGCTTATCGAAGGCAATGTGTAAAGTATTTGTACCAACACTCATAGTAACACAGTTAAAAACAACAAAAACTGACTCCACAACAGTTTAGAAAAATAAAGGTATTTTAATCTAAACTACACAAGACCAAAACGACAAAAATTCAACATACACAGTTCAAGAATATGGTTTCAAAAGAGTTATTAAGGTTGCGTTAAAATAATCCACAGTTGCGTTACGTTTTAGCCAACAGTACCTTTAGATGCAACAAAAGTTCCAAGTGAAAGCTGTAGCGTTGAGAAGCAAGCGATGCGTCACTCCTGAGACCCTGGGGAGGCGGTGCGACAACTACGCTGGATGTAGCGGGCGTGTCGCGGTGACTCCAGTCTGTAGTGGGAGGGTTGCGATACCTTGCGTGGATTCCAGTGCACAGGTCTCGGTGGAAGCAGCTCGCAAAAGGTACGATGAGTCACCAACTTCAAAGAAACAGAGCATTGTGCAGGATTTTTTCTCCATCCCACCTGGAGAAATGAAAGTGAACGCCAGGAAGCTGATTTGCACACCGTGCAATAAGGTGCTCTCTAGAGGGTCATACCGAAAATATTCATGCAGTTAAACAAACAAGAAGAAACACCTTCGGACCACCCACTCTACCCAGCTTTCAAGAGCACTGCTAGAGAGAGAGAGAGAAGAGAGAACCAACCATCGTCTGCTGACTGTGTTGAACCAGGCGCCTTATCTGGTTCAACTCTTTCCAGTGCTCCTCCAACCAGCGTCCCTGAATTTGCTGCTGTGGGACAATTGTGTTTGAAATGTTGCGCTATTCTAACAATGGGAGACCAGTCTGTCCCAGCGCTGGTGTCATCAATCAACACTCATAAGTGTTCATTTCCTCTTCAAATTTAGTACACGTTTTGTGTGTTAGCTTCACAAGCACTCGGTTTTCCATTTTCTTCTCAATTTAGTAAACAAAAGCACCCAAAAAAAAAAATATTCAAATAATACAAAAAAGGTTTAAAATAGTATTTTTTTAAATGGTTCTTTTTAGAATCACTAATTCTGGCTTAAGAAAGAATAGTTATATGTTGTATGTATGTTTGTAACAGTGTGATTACGTCTTGTTAGTGTGTGATTTAGTGTATAGATGATTGGGTGTGTGAGTAACTGTTGGACTTGGCCCTTTTTGGCTAAAGGTATTTAAACTTTTTGCCTTCCTCCTAGCTGTTTTTCTGACATTATGTTGCCGACTTAGATGCTTTTGGCACTTTGCCACTGCTGATCAGTATCAACGTGCAAGTGTTCCCTGTTCAAAGGGTTATGGTAATTGGTTGTCCATAATTGGTATGTTTGCCTTACTAGCATATTCCCTAGTAAAGTGCACTATGTGTGCCAAGGCTGGTAATGCAAATGCTACTGGTGGGCCTGCAGCACTAATTGTGCCACCCACACAAGGAGCCCTAAGAAGTGATCTCAGGCCTGCCACTGCAGTGCTTGCGTACAGTTTGTTAACTGCCTTGTTGTCCTGGCAAGTGCACCCACTTGCCAGGCCTTACCTTCCCTTTTTATGCACATCAGACACCCCTATAGTAGGCCCAAGGTACCCCCTGGGTAGAGTGCAGTGTATGTGAAAGGTAGGACACGTACTGAGTTGTATACCGTGTCCTGACAGTGAAGTACTGCAAAATTCATGTTTCAATGTTGCAAGGCCATCTTGCCCGTACAGAATGGGGAATGCTGTGTTCCATGTTTCCAACATATCGTCCCATAGGCATACGATAGAGAGATGGAGTTTAGTGTGCCTGAACTCTGAATTTAATAACATCTTTTTGTGAAGATGGTTTTTGAATTGTGTGTTTAGAAACCAGGCTTTTGGAAATGGCTGGTTTCTTGTCTTAAACCATCCTGTGTGCATCTGCCTGGTTGTATATTGGCTGCTTGCCTTCCTGAGTTTGGATGTGACAGGGTCTAGGAAGTGTCCTGACCCCAGGGAGGAGTAGGTGAGACAGTAACAGGCTCACTTGCGTTTGATGTGGGGGAGGAGTAGCCCCCTTGATGTGAAGAGCGCTGTGTTGCTGCCACCAAAGGATGGCCCCACCTCCTGCTGAGTGTCTGGGCCTCAGACATGACTATCAAAGGAGGAGGGTGTGCACTGGCAGGAAGACACCCAGGTCTGGTTTGAACCGGGGTCAGAGCCCCATGAACACAAAGACTTCAAAGGCATTTAGGAGTCTAAATGTAAGAGCTGAAACCCCAGAACTCAAGACAAAAATCCATACTGAAAAAGGATTGTAACTACTTTGTATTTAAGAGGAACCTCTACGAAAGAAGAACAGCTGAAGAGACTGAAGAGAAGGACTGTCCTTGCTGTGTGTTCAGGGGCTGGCTTGCAGTTTGCTAATTTGACTAAGGAGAGTAAAAGGGACTTTGCTGTGTGCAGTGTCCCCCTGCATGAGAGGACTTTACTGTGTGCTGTGTCCTGAAGTAACTTGTCTCCAAGAGCCAAAGGAGAGCAGGTCCCCTTTAGCGGAAACTCAGGAACATAAAAGTTTTCAAGTGTGTCTCAGTGACGCTGTGTGCATGTGCTTTTTGCATGCCTGAGACTGCTGTGTGGTCCGTGGTGCTGTTTACAAGGTACCCCGTGACCACATTGCCCCCGCAGCATGAAACATCGGCCACGCTAATGCATTGCTGTTTGTGACCCGAACTGTCATCATAAATGAGGCTGTGAGTAAAGATCACCGCCACCGGCCTGAGCTGCAACGGGCTAAAGGATTTCTTGATGCTAAGGAAGCTACACTGTGAAAGGGATCGTGATCGTTGTTCGTCTAAAGGAATTTGCCCAAGATCATCAAAGGAGAAGGAAGCGCCGTAACCTGTCTGGCTACAGTGTCGCCTAGCAACAGATCCGCAACATGATCGGGATAACCCTGCAGAACGTCCGACGAGCGGAGAGAGAGAGCGAGGCATCGCGCCCCCTTGGTAAGGCTTGGACTTCGGTCAGGAGCTGTAAGCATGGGTGGCCTAGGAAGGCGTGTAGGAGGAGTACCGGAGTGCTCCGATCTCTCTCTCGCTGCCCCACGTTAGACGCGCTGGGTCCCTGATCAGCCTATACTTGCCCAGCAGTAATGGGGCCGCCCCTTTAAGGTTACGACCGTTGTCTCTGCTGTTGTGGCCTAGTGGTGCCTGAGTTGACTGAGCAGATTGGCTTTCTGCATTATTCTTGCATTATAAACCTCTTTATTATTGCATTACAAACTGCCAGATTTTTGCATTACGAACCGCCTGATTCTTGCATTAAGGACTGTCTTATTACTACATTGCGAACCGCATTACAAACTGCATAGCATTGCAATAGGACTGCATTAGAGATCGTGAATTGCTCAATAATACCGCAAGAACATACATTTGATTGCTGGCCTAATAACCAGCCAAGTGAAATATTACGAATATGCTGAGTCCCCGAGCGGCCTATACCTGTCCAGCGGTACTGGGGCTGCCCCTTTAAGCGTATTACATCCGTTGTCTCAGGTGTTGTGGCCTAGTGGTGCCCGAGTTGACTGCGTAGATTTGCTTGCCGCATTATTCTTGCATTAATAACCTAATTATTATTGCATTACGAACTACCTGATTTTTGATTACGAACCGCATTATTCTTGCATTATGAACCACCTGATTCTTGCATTAAGTACTGTCTTATTACTGCATCGCGAACCGCATTACAAACTGCATAGCATTGCAATGGAACTGCATTAGAGATCGTGAATTGCTCATTAATACCGCAAGAACCTACAATTGATTTATGGCCTAATAACCGGCCAAGTGAAATATTACGAATAGGCATATGTTAGATTTCTATCGTTTGGTCTCCTTGTATTCCTTTTCATAATGATACTGCTATTTTTATGAAACCAGTGTGGTGTCCATTTGAGGTGTTATCACTGTGTTACTTGGAGTGTGGTTGCAATTACTTTACACATTACCTGCTCGGGCCAAGCTACCAGGGGGTGAATAGGGGTTATCTAAGGGTGTGTCCCTCCTTACCCTGACTAGAAGCAAGGGTCCCTATTTGGACTAAGGTACCTACCTCAACCAACTAGAGACCCCCAGTTCTAACAGTAACTATAAGTGGATGAGTCTGTGTGTGGCTGGATGTATGAGTGAGTGAGTGCAGGAGTGACTATGGGTGAGTGAGTGGCTGCGTGAGTGGCTGTATGGGTGAGTGAATGGGGATGTCAGTGGCTGAAATGATGAGTGAGTAGCTGTGTAAGTAGCTGTATAGGGGAGGGAGTGGGTGTCTCAGTGGCTGCATGAGTGAGTGAAAGGGTACATGAATGAATGTATGGGTGACTGAGTGGCTGTATTAGTGAGTGCGTGAGTGGATGAGGGGTTACGTGGGGAATGAGTGGTTGTGTCAATGACTGTATAGGTGAGTGAGTGAATGTCTTCCTATCTGTATGAGTAAGTGAGTGGGTGTCTGAATATCTGTATGGGTGACTCATGGGTGTTTGAGTGATTGCATGAGTAAGTGAGAGGGTGCATGGCTGGCTTTATTATTATACCTGGTACACTACTAGTGATAAATTTAAACCACCCTTGAATTTTGGAGATCTTTTTGTAAACATCACACCCAGAAGGCAGAATGATATCTAAAATGCAGATGGTCTACTTAGACGGAACACAACACAATACTTTTTTCCCTAGAAATAGTGCATAGATGTTTGGTTAAAGAAACAAAAGTTGAGTAGTTTGAAAGATAGTTTTGCTTCCAATTGAAGGTTGCTGTGATTCTATCCAGTTTTAGTCTTCAATTAGAAAGACGTTAATCCTGATAGGCTGAATGATGTCGAAAACATTGATGGTCCACATACAAGAAACATCGTACATTACTTTTTCTCAAAAATACTCCTTAGAACTTTGATCGAAAAAACAAGAGGTAAGTATTTGGTCGTTTGAAAGGCAGTTTTTGTTTAAATTTAAGGTTGCTGTAATTACCATCTGTCCATCCAGATTCACTTTTTAAATAAACAGTGTAGTGTCAATATATTACATTAACTCCTTCTTGAAATATAACAGCTATAGTACTATAAGGTCTTCAAGAAATTGATATTTGTCTAGCTTTGAAGTTTGTAATGTTAGATTGTAGTTTAGATCCATCTGCTCTGCATTGTTCTAACATTAACATAAAGGAGGTCATTAGGATGACGGGCGGACTTAGTCCGCCCGCCATCCTAACGGAATTCGAGACCGCCTGCCATAAGGGCAGGGGTCCGGTGGGGGGTATTAGGATGTGCCCGCCACAGTGGCAGGCACATCCTGCATTTTTATCATTGTGGCGGGCGGTGCTCTCAGCACCGCCCGCCACAATGCTAAAAATGCACATTTGCATTTACATTAACAAGGCGGCAGGCACCGCGCAGTGCCTGCCCCTTTGTTAACACCATGGCTGCTAGGCGTTTTCCCCTGCTGTGCTGGGAATTGCCATTTTCCTTTATTCATGACGAGCCCAGCTCGGCATCAGCGTGCGAGCGCCCTGCTCCATGACGAGCTGGGCTCGTCATGAGTGTGGAAGGGGTTAATGTAAATGCAGGGGGGTACCACAGGTACCCCCGTGTGCACCCCCCACCTGTACTTCACTCCGGGGGCCCGCAGGGAGCCTCCGAAGTGAAGACTGCATGCCGCCACGGAAAGGCATCTGTTTTCGGCAATGCTAATATGGCTGGCTGTGTCTAATAGACACTGCCACCATATTAAACCTTTTCCACCCCGGCCGCAAGGTGACAGGGGCGGAAAACTGGCAGACGGTATTTCCGTCCACTGCGGTCACCCCCGCCATGCTAATATGGCGGGGGATGATTAAGGGTAGGATGGCGAGTGGATCGCCCCCGCCAGGCCGGCGGTGGCTACCGCCAGCCTGGCGGGGGCGATCCGCCCGCCATCCTAATGGGCCCCAACGTGTTTCCCAGATCTTTGTAGATACATCGTAGACATAACATCTAATCTGCAATTTGGACATGTCATATTTTGGTCAGCATTTTTGATCAATCTGTCGAAAGGCACAGTTTTGCAATATGTATGTTAAGTGCAAAAATCGCTCAGAATGTTTTTGAGTGGTGTACGCATATGTGCAGTTTTCACAGTCACAGTTCCATTTGTAAGTCAGTCCAAGTAAGTAATCAATATCTACTTCTTCTTCTTCAAAAACTTCAAGCCTGACCATTCAAAATTCTGATGCATGTTGAGTGTGTATGTATATATATATATATATATATATATATATATATATATATATATATATCTGGAACACTCCAAACTTTTTCTCATCCAAGTAAGGCACTGACTCCGTGAAAATTAGTTGATTCCAAATAAATTTATTCTCTCATTTAGGCTGCTTGACGCGTTTCGGCGGTAAGCACCCGCCTTGTTCACAACATCATGACAGACTGTGACTGTATTTATACCCCTTAGTCATTGCATTACATCATGCACGTTTAACTCCTGTTTCCATGCACATTTTAGCTTGTTTTCCACATTACACACTCATGTTTAACCCAGTTCCCATGGTGATATGGGGCGTCTCCCTAATTAGACTGACATAGACGAGTTATTTTCCTCTTCACAGTTAATTGATTACATCATACGCCCCCATATATATATATGTTTCGCCTGACCACGCTACCTTGGTCACACATCAAGCGTTTATTAATCAGTGTTACTTAAAAACCCTTGGAAACCTGCAGTCACATGGCTGGCATTTTCATTGCCACTGAAAACAGACTTCATTCAACATTTTTCTCATGCTATTATCGGGTGGTGTTATGTTTCATCATATACCACTATATAATTGTGATTCATGATCATTTCATTTTGTTTTTTCACAAAATTAATTCTAAATCTTGATTTTTAATTTATATAGACATGATTCTGCCTTGAAGACTCCAGCTTCTGTTCCTATCCATTCAGATGAGAACTAAATGAATTTACAGCATAACGTGCAAGTGCATGATGCATTTTCCGCTCCCTAACATTTCTATTGCTGTGATCTCAGCATTGAGTACATTTCGGCTATAAGCAATATACATGCTAGTGCATCTACCATTCTGTTGTCATTAACCAAGTTCAAAATAACACCAGCCAAGTGGCAAGTTTCTGTAAACATAATATGCAAGTGCACATCTGGCTTTCATAATTTGAATACATGATTCATTTTTAAAGCAGTTTGTTGTGTTAATCACTTGACTCAAGAAAATGTTAACATCAAACGCCATTTGTACTCATAGTTTCTCACCAGCTTATTCTTGCTTCATAACCCATGGTTCCGCAGGCACATTAAAAATCATCTAAAAACTGGGGAGCTGATCTGTGGATTGTCTAGATTCCTAAATACACAGGAAGGTCTTCATCTGAAATAAGCCTAAAAGTGATCTTAGTATTGAATATTTATTTATTTATTTTATTTAGCGACTTGTAAAGCGCCTGGTGACCCAAGGGCATCCCCGCGCTATGAAGATTTGTTATCCAGATGAGAGGGAAAAGGGGAGAAGGACATTATTTAGGGAATAGAAGGGTTTTAAGTTTTTTTCTGAAAATCAGATAACTGGGTTCCAATCTGAGGGAACGTGGGAGGGAGTTCCATCCAGTGGACGCTTTTACAGAGAAGCGTCGGCCTCCAGTGCGTGTCTTTTTGAATTTGGGGATGTTGGCTAGGTGCTCATTCTCGGACCGTAGGATAGTAAGATGTACCTGGACTTTAACTGTCATAACCTCAGTTCACGATTCCCACTTCTTCTGCTTTTTGTCACCTGGTCAAATTCAAATTACACAAGGTCTTGGATGTTGCCCCCATGCATTTCATTCACATATCTTGCTACTGGGTAGCTTTTATCTTTATTTGTAACAGCTCTCATATGCTGCAATATTCGCACATGAGCCATGTGAATTGTATTGATTATATACATTTTGCAGCATGTGCATTGCTGCATAAACACAACACAACATACTCACTTCTAAAATTAAGGTTAGTTCTGATATTCCATGGGCTTTTTAATAGGGGAGATTTTATCTGTTGCATATTTTGCCCTATTTTACACACCTTGCATTTTGTACATTTGTAGAAACCTGTGCGTGCCATCAACCACCCTTCTGTACTTCTTATTTCTGGAATACTGTTGACTACATCCTGTCTTAAGATCCTTGCCCTTCTGAAGGTAATTAATGGTTCCCGGGAGGCTAAATCTCTCAATATGAGGTCCCTCTTGACTAGGTGTCAGCGCCTACTCAAACAGTCTCTCACCCTGCTATGGTGGGCATTGTAAGTGGTGATCATACGTGTCATTTAATGTTTTTACTTCTCTTCATGTCTCTATCCTTTACATTGGGATGTAATAGATCTGTTCTCTTCATTGTATTCACTTTGCACAGTGCCTGTTCAAGTACCTGTAGATCATAGCTTCTCTGTGTGAATCTGGTTGTGAGACCTTTTGTGCAGTCTTCAAAGTGGATGTTTCCCTGCAATTTCTCTTTATTCTATGGTGCTCTCCATATGGGATGCTGTTCTTAAGTTTTTGTGGGTGGTGACTCCTAGCGTGTAATAAGGAGTTTCCAACTGTGGGATTCCGAAAGGTACATCTGTGAAGAGTACTGCCCTTGACATAGACCTCCAGATCTAAAAAGCATACCTGTGTATTACTGATGGTATTGGTGAATGCCAAGTTCAGTGTACTGTTATTAAATCTCTGTATAAACAATTCTGCAGTATCCCTAATTCCATCCCACACTACAAAAAGGTCATCTATGAATCTAGTCCATAGGATTATGTTGGTCTCCCATTCCTCAGCAAATTGTACCCTGAGCACCAGCTCTTTCCACCAGCCCATATACAAATGTGCATAGCGGGGGACGAAGCAGGTGCCCATTGCAGTCCCTCGCATCTGTCTGAATGTATCAGTACCATACATGTAAAAGTAATTCTCAAGACAGCGTATGCCTATTTCCACTAGCATGGTCGAGTGTTGGTATGATGAGATAGATCTTTTATCTAGATAGTGCCTCATTGCCCTTAATCCATCTTCGTGATGTATGCTTGTATATATTGATGACACATCCAATGTAATTAAGAAGAATGTGTCCTCCCATTTTATATTTTCTATCCTGCTAAGGAAGTCCCTTGTATATTGGATATAAGCTGCCATTTCCCTCACAATCAATTGTAAAAAGAAAGACAAAAATCTAGATGTTGGTCCAAGTAAACTACCTATAGAAGAGATTATAGGTCTACCTGGGGGGACCTCTGGGTCTTTGTGTACCTTTGGGATGGGATATAGTGTGGGTGTCACTGGATTGTCAACTTTCAGAAAGTGACATTCATCTTGGGATAACATGTCCAAACCCCTCCACCTTGCTAAATCATTATGTAATTTATTCTCTGTTTCTACAAGATTGCTATTGGTTACCTTCTGATAACATTTGTTAAACCTTAGTTGGATCATAGCTTTTTCATTATACATTTCCAGTGACCACTGTACTATATTTTCCCCCTTGTCAGACTGGCATACTACTATATCTTTTTCATTTTTTGCACAAGCATTGCATATTTTCTATCCTCTCGGTTATTTCCATGCAAAATTCTTTACTTGATTCAATTGATAGTACTTGCAGGTCTTTTACAACTAAGGCTGTGAACACATCTATTGAGTCCTTTGAAGTCATGGGTACAAAGGGGGATTTCGGTTTGAATGGAGTTCTTTTACTGTTATAAATGTCCAGGTCCATCATAGCAGCGGTTTCCTTTGTGGACACTGGTTGTTTCATGCCTTCACACTCCATCTCTTATAGGTGCAACTCATGTAGGAGATTTAAATCCTCGGCTTCAAGGGACATGCCCTCTGACGTTTCCAGTTCTTTTGCTGTTTCATTCTTTGATTGAGTGTGAATTTTTTTTTAGGTTTTAGATTTCTCGCATATTTGAGAGTCTATATGAGTCCTGGCATGATTAAAATTTGTCCTGGTGCAAAAGGATAATCCTAATAAAAGTGTGTTCTTTTCATCCTCCGTGAGATGTAAATTGAACAAATTAATCACTGTTGCTGGATCATTCTCTACTTCTTTTGGTACGTGTCTCTGATTTTGGCACATGAACATTAATCCATACCCTCCCCTTCATTTCTTGCATTTCCTTGTTCCATTGAGGCTTTTGCTGTATGCTGAGAGTAATAAACGTAAAAACGCAATTCATCTATAACCAATAGGGGGTCTTGGGGTTCCATGTTTTTCCTTTGTTCCCAGCACCGCTCTCAGATTCTATTTCAGCTTCTGAGCTCACATTGGAGCTTGGTTCTGAGCTATATTCTATAATGGAGTACTGCTCACATGTTTTTCTGATCTGTCCTATGCCACCTGATAATCTTTGGTGGCGTCAATATATAGATATATATCTGACCTCATAATCAAGCTGATCTCTGATGAATTTCGTGGCCTTCCTGTCCCTGACGCTTTGTTTATGCTTTCTCAACTTCTCATCCAGTTATTTTTCAAATTTTGAGCGTTCTTCTGGTTTAGCCATTCTGCCTATCTCCTTTTCCACATTTGTTATTTCATCCAGGATTTTCTCCCTGTCGCGATTGGCATATTTGACCAGAATCCTCATCATAATATTTGATGATGCTGCACTATTTACTGCCCACTCCTGGAGCATCTCAGGGTCAGGAATTTCAAAAGTCAGGGGATTAATATTCTCAAGCTCCTTGGTACTCTTCCTACTGCCAGATACCTCTCTGACGATTTTACTTCCCACCACTTTGATACTTCAACTCGCTTCAATTTTTCTAGCTTTTGCTTCTGTACTTGTAAAGGCACTTCCTGTTTGGATGTTTCTGGCCTCTTGTTACGAGCACTCATGTTGACAGCTTTCTCATCAAACACAGCATTTGCTGCCTCTTCCCTCTCTTTGATTGAGACATCCATTCTGCTCCCTTAGTTGAAAACATTGAATTGTCTATCACAAATCCAGCTATTTCCAGCTTGATTAGTGTCTCCCCACTGGATATGCCTTTCTGAGACCTCTCAGCACATGAACAAAGGGAATCCACATCACTCAGCAAAGTGCTTAGCCATGTACAGGCGTCCTCTGTCACACTGCTCCTGGCCACTCTCCACCGCGCGGTCTCCTTTCAATTTGCAGCTCAGTCTTGCGAGGGGCTTCTTGGTATGTGCCACATAAATTCTCCAAATAGTCGGACTCTAAGAGGCTCCTAAACGAGGGCGTGTTGGTCTGGTCGCTCTCGGAACTTCAGCGGCTTAACTTTTCATTCCAGTTCCAACTTCCTGATGAGAAACGAATCCCAACACAAAGGTACAACACTCCAGTGTTTTTCTTATTTGCAAATTATTTTAATTTTGCTGTAACGCATTTTGCCTGACCATGCAGGCTTGGTCACACATCAAGCTTTTATTAATCAGTGTTACTTAAAAACCCTCAGAAACCTCCGGTCACATGGCCACTATATATGGCCTTGAATGCCTGAAGCAGAAGGTATTACATATCTGTCACTGAGTAAACTTTGTAGCAAATGATGCAGTGCAGAATAACATCTCTTATCTGGTTTTTGTTCAATTTGATTTACAAAATGTGGTAAATGAAACAGTACATTGAGAACAACAGTTGCATAACAGATGACACCTGAACTGTTTTCCAACTACTATCCTACAATATCTTGCTTGAAGTTTTTTCTTCTTGACGCCTTCCTGCTTGTGCTGGTTCGGTTTCTTTTCTTGAACACCAGTCAACTCTTTTTTTATAAGCTTCATTTTGGGACAGATTACCTGTTTCTATTAATAGAGAATTTACCTTAATGTACACTTCTCAACTGATTGTACTCTCTTACACAACTTGCTTCAGCACTAACTTTCTTATTACATTTAACTAAAAACAAGCCAGCCAATGTTCTAATTCGGGAAAAGGCTGACATGCCTTCTGTAAATACTGTACTTCAAGCTGTGTGTACACTTAAACCTTGAGATTTTATGGCTAGCTACAGCATATGCTAGAGACACTGCAAACTGTTGCCTCCACACATACAAGTCCTTCACAAGTAAAAATCTGTACAATACATCAGCCAAGCTGCTTCTCACAATAAATCGGTTAAAATGTTTTGGCTAGTAAAGAACTTAACTTCATACCTATCTGGAAAATTAATTAAAGCAATAACTTTGCCTATAACACCGTTTACTAACCTTTCCTCCAAATTTAAATTGGATCACTGACAGAATATCGATGTCAAAAATATCGATGTCAAATATATCGGAGCCCAAATGTTGAGATCAAGAATATCGAAGTCCTATCTACATTATGGTAAGTACAACAATTTTTAAAAAAAAAATATCGTTAAAAATATAATTTTTTTAAAATGTTTAAAAATAATGTAAAATAAAATATATAATACATATGTTTAAAATAAACATAGTTAAAATATGTTTAAAATTATAAGTAATGCTTATATTGTCAAAAAATAAAACAATAAAAATATACATATCAAATATAATGTTGCTACATGATTGCCCCCGCTTACTCACCTGGACTGAAGGGCTGTAGCAGTTATGAGGGGAGCTGAGGAGGTGCCTTTTGAACTTTGGTGCAACTCTGGGGACTCGTTCGTCACAACCTGCAGGTATATTATTGTGTTTTTACATGTGGAACACAACCCCACACCACCGACCCAGATGCATCTCATATTGCATCCTGGGAGTTGAAGTGCGATATTAAATTGCGACGAGCAACAGGTGAGCCTTGACTGATTGGGGAGGAGCGTGTGATTCACTATGCCAACAAAAGTAAAGCAGGACTATTCTTTGGTGATGCAGGTCGTCGATTGGTGCAGTGCGCTGAGGAAGGCATATTGAGATGCCGAAATGCATTCGCCGCCACTGACTTTTGTTCCGAGGAAATAAAGGCATTGCCAAAGATTTCCCCTCTGGCCTCTGCTTTCTTCACGGAGGGAGTTTCAGTCATATTTCCTGTGTCAGCCAGAGACACAGTACAGATGGCCCTGCTACACAAGAGACATGGAACAAACTGGCACACTTCACAGCTGTTTTGGATCTGAGGAATCAGAAGGTCCGTTGTCCGCCACAACGCCTAGGTGGATCACAGTGGTCTAGAGGTATTTTACCTCCGGCAGGGCATTATGTCGCTACATGATTGCCCCCGCTTACCCACCTGGACTGAAGGGCTGTAGCAGTTACGAGGGGAGCTGAGGAGGTGCCTTTTGAACTTTGGTGCAACTCTGGGGACTCGTTTGTCACAACCTGCAGGTACATTATTGTGTTTTTACATGTGGAACACAACCCCACACCACCGACCCAGATGCATATCATATTGCATTTTGGGAGTTGAAGTGCGATAATAAATTGCGACGAGCAACAGGTGAGCCTTGACTGCTTGCGGAGGAGCGTGTGATTCACTATGCCAACAAAAGTAAAGCAGGACTATTCTTTGGTGATGCAAGTCGTCAATCGGTGCAGGGCGCTGAGGAAGGCATATTGAGATGCCGAAATGCATTTGCTGCCACTGACTTTTGTTCCGAGGAAATAAAGGCATTTCCAAAGATTTCCCCTCTGCCCTCTGGTTTTTTCCCGGAGGGAGTTTCAGTCATATTTTCTGTGTCAGCCAGAGACACAGTACGGATGGCCCTGCTACACAAGAGACACGGAACAAACTGGCATGCTTCACAGCTGTTTTGGATCTGAGGAATCAGAAGGTCCGTTGTCCGCCACAACGCCTAGGTGGATCACAGTGGTCTAGAGGTATTTTACCTCCGGCAGGGAATTATGTCGCTACATGATTGCCCCTGCTTACTCACCTGGACTGAAGGGCTGTAGCAGTTACGAGGGGAGCTGAGGAGGTGCCTTTTGAACTTTGGTGCAACTCTGGGGACTCGTTTGTCACAACCTGCAGGCACATTATTGTGTTTTTACATGTGGAACACAACCCCAAACCACCGACCCAGATGCATCTCATATTGCATCCTGGGAGTTGAAGTGCAATATTAAATTGCGACGAGCAACAGGTGAGCCTTGACTGCTTGGGGAGGAGCGTGTGATTCACTATGCCAACAAAATAAAGCAGGACTATTCTTTGGTGATGCAGGTCGTCAATCGGTGCAGGGCGCTGAGGAATGCATATAGAGATGCCGAAATGCATTTGCCGCCACTGACTTTTGTTCCGAGGAAATAAAGGCATTTCCAAAGATTTCCCCTCTGGCCTCTGCTTTCTTCACGGAGGGAGTTTCAGTCATATTTTCTGTGTCAGCCAGAGACACAGTACAGATGGCCCTGCTACACAAGAGACACGGAATAAAATGGCACGCTTCACAGCTGTTTTGGATCTGAGGAATCAGAAGGTCCGTTGTCCGCCACAACGCCTAGGTGGATCACAGTGGTCTAGAGGTATTTTACCTCCGGCAGGGCATTATGTCGCTACACGATTGCCCCCGCTTACTCACCTGGACTGAAGGGCTGTAGCAGTTACCAGGGGAGCTGAGGAGGTGCCTTTTGAACTTTGGTGCACCTCTGGGGACTCGTTCGTCACAACCTGCAGGCACATTATTGTGTTTTTACATGTGGAACACAACCCCACACCACCGACCCAGATGCATCTCATATTGCATCCTGGGAGTTGAAGTGCGATATTAAATTGTGACGAGCAACAGGTGAGCCTTGACTGCTTGGGGAAGAACGTGTGATTCACTATGCCAACAAAAGTAAAGCAGGACTATTCCTTGGTGATGCAGGTCACCAATCGGTGCAGGGCGCTGAGGAAGGCATATTGAGATGCCGAAATGCATTCGCCGCCACTGACCTTTGTTCCGAGGAAATAAAGGCATTTCCAAATATTTCCCCTCTGGCCTCTGCTTTCTTCACTGAGGGAGTTTCAGTCATCAAATATAATATATATACTTAATAATATTTACAAATAATTATTATAATAACCTATAGATTGTTAAAAAACATCTTATAAATTATAAATACATACATACACATACAACAATAATATAAATGAAAATATAACAAATTTAAAAAATGAATAAATTATACACTACATTAACTTAAACAGTAAATATTAGATAGCGTAGGGGTAAGCATTACTATTATCACTCCAGAGAGTGTAAAAGTAGGGAAAGTGCTGGATAGCGGAGGGGTAAAAATTACTATTCCAACTCCAGTGAGTGCAACAATAGGGAAAATGTTGGATAGGGGAGGGTTAAAATGTACTATTCCCATTCCAGTGAGAGGAACAGTAGGGAAAGTGTTGGGTAGAGGAGGGGTAAAAATTACTATTCCCATCTCAGAGAGTGCAACAGTGGGGAAAATGTTGGATAGTGGAGTGGTAAAAATGAGTATTCCCACTACACTGAATGTAACAGTAGGATATGTGCTGGAAAGAGGATGGGTACAAATTACTATCCAACTCCAGTCAGTGCAACAGTAGGGAAGGTGCTGGAAAGTGGAGAAAAAAATACTATTCACACTCAAACACTTCGAAAAAAACTATATGTATTAAAAATTAAAAAAATAAAATAAAATAATTAACAAAATTAAACATCTAATAAAACACATAATATAATACTAATTACATATAACAAAAACCTCAAACATGACATAAAATAAAATATAAATACATTTACAAAAAATCATTCTTTTAAATTAGAAAATATTTACAAACAAAAACATTAATTCAAACATAAATGTCTTTATTTTATTTTTCTACCCTATACCACCACACCAATAACTAAACACTTCAAAAACAATTATAAAATATATTTACATCATTAACTTAATTAATAATGAACTAAAAAAACATTATTAATAAAAAATAATAAACATTAATTGACTCCACACACTTTGACACTATAATATCCACAACACACACCTAAATTAAACTAGAAAATAATAAAACACAATTAAAACTTATTTTATCATTAAAAACAATTACTAATAACAACTAATATTTAAATAATTAAAATTCATTTAAACCCAACCTTTTACCCCTTTAACCTCATCGCTGCTATTATTATTTTTCCCCTGTGTTGGGGCCTAATGATAATGGGTGTGGTCATGACGGAACCATTCCGTCATCAGCACAGCTCAACCGTGTCTGATGACGGAATGGTTCCGTCACCAGCATCGAAGGGGTTAAAAGTAAATACAGACACAAAAATAATCAATTACCCAAAATAAAGATCAAATAATTAACATTAATTAACAACTATATATAATTTATTAAACACAAATTACTTCCCACCCTTTACTCCTATAAAAACCACAACACACACCTAAAATAACTACACAATTACCATAATTAATTACCAATTAATTATTTAGAATTAATTAAAAACAATTGTTAATTCATACATTAAAAATAAATTACTTCCCACCCTTTTCACCTATAAAGACCCCAACACACACCTAAAATTAATTAACAATTACCATAATTAATTATTTATAATTAATTATTAACCAATTATGAATTAATAAATAATACATTACTTTACACATGTTATACTGTAACATGTCAATTAAACAAATATTTAAAAATAAAAATGTATCAATAAATGTAATATAATTAAATTACTTCCCACACTGTTCTCCTATAAACCCACAACCGGCTCTGAAACTAAAAGCACAAAATTCAAATAAAAAAAATTAATAGCTACTAAAATATTAACACATATATTAAAAATACAAACAATTCTTATACAAAAATACATACATCACATACATATAAAATATAAGCTAACATACATAACAATAATAAAACTATATTTTTGCAAACAATATTAAACACTTCAATATATTAAACTCGATATTACTTACCTTAAATATATATTCTTGACTACAATATTCTTGCTGTTGATATTTCTGCCCCACAATATTAATGTTAATGAGTCGATATTTGTGCAACTCGATATTTTGTACTCAATATTCTGTCTATGCACCTGCTGCGATGCTATATGGGGGGGCTGTACTGAGCATTGCGAAATGTCTGTGACTAAAAAGAAAAAAGAAAAAACTATTTAGGGCATTGTGATACTCATTAGTGGTCCCTCAGAGACACCTACAATGCATCCATGGGGTGTGGGTTCCTCTACCATGACCCCTTCTATACTTTTTATCCTAATTTCCATCTCCCAGGACCATATCACAGCATAGCTCCTGGTGCATGTGTTCGCGAAGCACCGCGTATGTATCACAGTAGATCTTTCACTTAAACTGCCGGCATTGTAATGCAGCAGTCAAAAGTAAAATCTGTGATGTGAGTCAAAAAACCTCCGACCTGTGGACGGAGGCTTTCAGACTCACATCGTAATCAGGCCCTCAGTATTCATTAAACTTAGATTCTAAAGTGCCAAATTGATTAAACAGCGAAGAGGATTTACATTTTTATTCTTTAAATTAGATTTTTTCGTATATACTACATCCTGTTTATATTTTAGTTCTAAATTTAGAAATCGGCAATTATGCAATAATTTTGTGAAAATTGATTTCCAGAAAAACCACCAACATCTTAGCTCAACCCTTTGAAAAAAAATTGAAACAGTGGCTTGGATGTGAAGAAGCACCACCGCTAGAGGACTAGCGAGTATGTGGTGTAAGTTTGGCAGTAAGCACACCGCGCACAGAACAACGGGTGTGGCAGAAATGAATTAAGCAACTCTGGTAGATAACATGGGCGGACCCAATGGAGGGTATGAAAAATATTACTCATGTGTGGCACTGTCAACCCACTGTGTGAAGTGTATTTAACGTTTACCCAAACTACTAATCCCATGATGCAATTCTTCACTCGAAAAAGGACATCTGGGGACAATAACGTAATTTTGGGAATATAATAGCGTTTGCTTAGATGTTGTGCCTCATGTGCAGAGCCGGAGGAGCATAGTGTGATAAGGTTTTTTTGACAGTTTAAGGGTTGTAGGAGCATAGAACGCTAAGGGTAGCTTTATTGGTTAGGTGTGAGTAGGAGTATATGATAGTATGGTCTTTTCTAGGGCATTGGGATGGGTAATGGCACAATGTGGCAAGAGTAATTCATAAAGGAGGGTTTGGGGAACTCCCACAAGGAAAATGACAACTATGTGTGTGTGTGTATATATATATATATATATATATATATATACATATAGGTAGTAGGTAGTGATAGTTAGTTATAGTTAGGACCTAGTTTCCATAGGAAATCCACAACATTCTATTTGGAATAACTTTGGCGCCGGTGGACGAATCTTCGTGAATTTCTCCAAGAAAATGGCCTGCTCAATTCCGCTCCTTCCCTGAAAGTTTGGGGGTGATTTGTCAAGTGGGGGCCGCAAAAAAGGGGGGTCTTAAAATGTGTTTTCTCCATGCAATTTTCCATAGGGACCTTTAGCCAGGGCTACTGCCCGAACGGCTGAACGGAATTACACCAAATTTGGCAAAGAGGTAGAGTTATGTTCGCAGATTGTGCTTTTTGTTAAATGGTGTAAATCCGTTCAGAAGTTTCTGAGAAAATTGCAAGTAAAATCATAGCGATATCTAGAGACGGAGTTCAGCACGCGTACAGAAATCTGTTCAATTACGAGCGCAAGCTGCATGCTGATTGGCTGTGAACTGTCTGTCAACACAAGAAACCAGGAAGTGTTGGCGGCCATCTTGTTCCTCGCTAGAACCGAGTCACAAGAAAACAGATGAGAAATAAGGGAAGGGGTAGGCTAGGGACATTCTGACCCTCTAGGCTTGCTCAGGGGGTCGTATATCGATGTTTAGGCTCTATTTTTTATTTTTTAAAGAAAAATCACGGCGTAAGCGTATGGAAATACGTACAATTACGAGCAGGAGCTGGATGCTGATTGGCTGTCAATACTGCCAACCAGGAAATGTTGACAGCCATTTTGTTTGTCGGGAGAGCAGAGTCACAAGAAAACAGTAAAAGAAAGTTGAGAAATAAGGAAAGGGGGCAGGGTAGAAACATTCTGACCCTATAGTCTTGGTCAGGGGGTGGTACATGGATCTTTAGGCTCAATTTTATTTTTTTTAAAATAAAAAATGGCTGGGTACTCGTGCAGTACTTGTACGCGGTGGAAAAGGTGAAAAAAAAAAGTAGAAGTTTGTTTTATTCATTAGGTTCCGGGGGGCCAATTACGGGGGCAATTTTTCAGCATAATGGGGGCTTGTAAGGTGCCCTAGCACTGGGGAATGGCACTTATTTTGAAGTATGCGGGGGGGTTATGGTCCTACTCCCGCAGTCTCGGTGAGCGGCACCCATCGGGTTTAAAAAAAATATATATATGTTTGAGCTCTCTCTCTCTCTCCCCGTACACATCTCGGGAAACACCACATTTCTGGGGCAGTGATGTGTAAAATGACCTTCCAGCTTCGGGTACCTGCATTGTCTGGAGTTTTTTATTACTGTTGGGAGGGTGGGCTTGATAATACGTCCTTGTAAATTCCCATTGAAGGCTATGTTCTGGTGTTAACATGGGCTTTTATGGGAAATAAGAAGGCCGTATTATCAAGCTCATTATCGTCGTTGTATCAGTAGTTTCCTGCCAATAAAATGGTGATAATTTAAACACCGGTGGTTGATGAGATGCAGCTAAGTTTACTGGTCATAAAAAGAGTAAAGGGCCATATTATCAAGAAAAGGGGATACATTATCGCTGTTTATATCGGCAGGAAACTGTCTATAAAGCGGCGATAATAGGCTTGATAATATATCCTTGTGAATTACCATGGAATCTAATGTTGACACTAGAACTTGGGCTGCTATGCGTATTATCAAGCCCAGATGCGGCCCCTGGAGGGAGTTGCGGTGGGACAGGCGGGGCGGGGGAGGGGCAGGGTGGGGGGTGATAAAGAACGGAATCTGGATGATTGTAGGCAAGTAAACAATTACATTTCTGGCCATATTATCAACAACATAAGGCGATACATTATCGCCGCTTTTATCGGCAGGAGACTGCCGATATAGCGGCTATAATGGTCTTTATAATATGCGGTTGTGAATTACCATAGCAGCCCATGTTAATAGTAGAACCTGGGCTGCTATGGGAATTTACAAGGGCCTATTATGAAGCCCATTATCACAGCTTTATCGGCAGTTACTGACGATAAAAGCGGCAGTAATGTATCACCTTTTGTTGATAATATGCCCCTTCATTTCTCTAATAGTATGTAAAACTTTCCTTTTTTTGTGTAGCAGTTGTACTCTCTACGCATGCGCAGCTTCGTTTCGAAGCAGACTTTTTTTTCTTTTTCTTCCAGTTCAACAAACAAAGCTTTCTTTATTTCAGGTATTAAATTTGGCACTTTGTTTTCCTGGGTCGTGTGTGTCATCCGCTGTTGTACTTTTGAAATATATTAATATTCGTATTTTATCTACATTTATTTGCAACGTAGTGTTGAGGCGCCAAAAGTTGATGAGGTACTCCGTCCACCGCCATTTTAGTAGTTTTTCACTGTTGTTTTTATTATATTTGTTACTTTCATTTTATCGTCCTCCTATTTTCTTTGTGATCGACGAGGTTTTCGAGGCAGAGACACCACGGTGTTTGTCCTTAAACTCTGATGTTATCAGACTTGGTCACACGTATACCTAAAAACTAATTTGAAGGACGTAAGTCACAGCCATTACAATGCGTGCTCGTCAACACAAAGACATTATTAAAATTATCGCCGCTTTTATCAGCAGGAAAACTGCTGATAAAGGGCTTGATAATAGGCCCTTGTGAATTCCCATAACAGCCCAAGTTAACACCAGAACCAGGGCTGCTATGGGAATTTCCAAGGCACTATTATCAAGCCCATTATCGCCGTTTTATCTAAATATTTCCTGCCGATAAAAGCGGCGATGATGTATCGCCTTTTGTTGATAATATGCAAATTCGTTTTGTGCCCTACATCGCATTTTGTGATGCAGGGCGCAGGATACGAAATTAATTTTATTAATTTAATTGTTTACTTACCTGCAATCATCCACATTCCGCTGTTTATAACCCCCATCCTGTCCCTCCCCCACCCCACTTGCCTACCTTACCACAATTCCCTCCACGGGCCACGGCTGAGTCAGTTACTTGTACTTACCTTAAGCATAATAAATAAATGAAAAAAGTATATATTATAAAACTATCACCTGTGGAAGATACAAAAAAACACAGTTACTAGATATATTTTACAACACAAAATAATTTGTAAAACATTTCATTTGCCTTTTTTGCTGTTCTCAGAATATTTTGAATTTCACTACAAACAGTTAGTTCAATAGTACTCATCACATAACAGCGGGAAAAATAAGAAAATCTATAAGGATATCTTAAAAAAACCCAGTCAACATTCTCAATAACAATATAAAAAATAGAAATAAAACATATCTTAAATGTTTTTCCTAAGAGCAATTTCTTACGTAAATATAACATTCCTCAAACAATCATAAAATAACAATACATTCTGATTAATTTTCTTACACTGTAAATAATGTTACTTACAAATAGATGCTGACAAAATACACAGCAAAAAGTCCTTAATGGTTCCGCACACTTTTCTTTACGGCCAAATAGTATGCATCAAGTTCTTTGTTTGGAAGTTTTTCCATAGTAATCCTGAACGTCCGCCTCCCAGCCTTCTGATCCAAAACCACCAACATCATCTACGGGTCCCCCAGGACTCATGCATCAGTCCGACGCTGTTCAACATCTACATGGCCACCCTAACACAAGTAGCCACCATCACAACTTCAACAACATCTCCTACACAAAGAACACCCAGCTCATCCTCTTCCTCACCAAGAAGCCACATACCACCGAAAGCAACCTCCATGACACAATGAAGGACGTCACTAACTACATAAAGAGCAGCACTGTAAACACAAACTGGCAGAAGATGAAGGTACTCATCCTCAGACCCACTCCATCAGCCTCAGAAAAATCCTGCTACCTGACTACAGTGTGAAGAGTACCAGCATGCACCAACCATGTGCACAACATAGGATTCAACCTCAACTGCTCCCTCTCCATGTGTAAGCAAGTCTACACCATGTACTCGTACTGCTATAACACCCTCCACATGCTCCGCCACATTTACAAGTGGATCCTAACCAAAAGAAAAAGAACAGTGACACAGGCCCTCATCAGCAGCAGACTACATTGTGGTAAAACACTCTACACATGAATTCTAGCCAAACACCTACAACAACTACAACAAATCCAAAAGACCACTACGTGACTGATCATCAATGTCCCCGGCTTCACCCACATCACCCACCACCTGATACACCTACACTGCCTCAATATCAACAAAAGGATCACCTTCAGTTACAAAATACTCTACAACACCAGACTAATGTAGCTTAACAGCAGTAATCCTAAAGGGCAAATTTTGATCTAAAAATGTTGTCTTTAAAAATATTAGGTAAGTATTTGGTAACTCTTTGGCAAACGTTGCTTAAAAACTAATTGAGTATCATTACACCGTATCCAACTTTTCAGACATTTTAAATAAACAATGTAATGTCCAGATGTGGTAGAAGGTCCATCATGAAAAATAATAGCAACAGCTATAAAAGTTCTTCCTGATATTGAACATTGACCAGCTACAACATTTTTAATTAACGTTTTCAATTTTGTTCCATCAGTTCAACAACGTTGCAGCATTAAAATAACATACTGTCCATATCTTTGTATAAGTAATGATGATGACATTTCTGATTTACATTGGCTACACTCCATGTTTTGACTTGCTCTTCTAATTAGTTCATTAAAAGGCACTGATTTACAGTCAGGTAAAGTCAAATATATGAATCTCTCAATGTCTATGTCAGTGCTACATGTAAACAAACAATTTTGACAGTCATGATGCCATATATAAGAAAGGCCAAAAAGGTTTTCAACATCTATACCTTCATCTTCCAGTACACCAAGCATAAACATTAAAAATTCCTGACAATCTTGCTGAATATTCTGCGTAAATTGACTAGAACCAGAACATATGTCCAAAACATTTCGAATATCAGAAACACTTTGTATTTTACTTTTATCACTAGTACATTTCTCATAAACAGAATTCAACAATGAACAGAATTATTTGTCCCGATCTTCTACAATTTGCTGTTGGAAACTTTGAAGAAAAAAACAACATCAACAACTACATTAGCATAGCAGTTGACACCAGAACTATTTTCAAACCGATAACCAACATTCTCTTCAACACTGTCCTTTGTCTTTTTGCTTGGAGGCGCAACTTCATCTTGTTTTTTTTCTCTACAGTTTCAGAACAGATATTCTCAAATCTTCTTTTTCTACCTATCACATGCTTTTCAATCACTGGATATTGACCTAAATTGGGTGCATATTCTCTTCTTAACCTATTATACTCTTTCACACAGTTTGCATCTGCAGAAACTTTTGTCTCATCAAAATCAATCAAGTACAATCCAGATAAAGTTCTGACTCAAGACAAAGCAACATATGCCATACCTTCTTTAAACACGGTACTTCCAATATTTACTAAAGCACAATCTACACTTAAACATTGAGATTTATGAATGGTCACCGCATATGCCAAACAAACAGGAAACTGTTTTCTGCAGACATACAAATCTTTTACAAGCAAAAAATGAGCTGCACAATAACTACCTTGTTGTACTTCAGCAATTTCATCAATTTGATTTTCAAAAATTCAATGCCAGCTCTGTTGACATAATTAACAAAATCAACAATTTTATTGTTTTATTAATATTGTGTGCCGCCAACCCAGTTGGAGCAGTGACAACACAAGACAAATATGAGTCAGTTCTTTTCTGTAGAAAATTTGTGATTACATTAATTAAAAAACTTTTTCCTGTTCCAGTTTGTCCACTCACATACATACAGATAGGTAAAAATGATGAGCAAGAGCACTTTTTCTTCTCATGAAGAAATCCATGGTCACTCTGTTCTCTCACTTGCTCATATATTTCTTTCTGCTCAAGATTTAGTTGTTCTTCCAAGTTTCCTAAGTTTGTTAGATGTTCTTGACCTTGATACATTAATGTTTCCACCTCTTACATAGCAGTTGCTGCTTCATTTAGAACAATTGGTTCTCCCAGTGGGTCCTGACTCAACGGAGCAGAAGTTTGACTGTTTTGAGAACTGTCTCTAGCAGTCTCAGCTGCAATTGTAGCTTCTTGCTCAATTTCGTCATTCAACATTTTGACATAATTAGCAAATTAGGACATTCTATAGTATCTTTACTTGGATTGAAGGAATCTTCATAGCTCTCAAAATCTCCAAGTAATTCCAATTCTGAACGCCATGTCTTGAAAAGTTGCAAAAGAGCTAAATAGTAAAATTCCCTTTTGTCAGGTGTTTCGCAACTCAGTTTACGGTGATTAATCAAATGTCGTTTTCTTTGTTTCACCAGACATCCTTCAGAACCAATAACGGCATATATACCATTATGAATGTTTTCGGTAGTATTCTGTTTAAAAATATAGTTTTGCAGCACTTCATAGAGACAAATGTTCTCAAGATGATGACTTCTATTTAGATAATATGTATGCAACATATTTGTTTTCACAATATCAGTACTTTCTGGCTCTTTTTCAGCTAAATATTTATTTTCTTGTACGGATTTAGGAACTCGGTTTCGTGTTGCAGCAAGACCTAGACTCACCCAAATGATTCTTATAGATTTAGAGTATAGACTTGCAGACGATGAGCAATCCGAGCATTCATACGCTCCAATTTCTGGATGAGATAACATCTTCAAACTGTAACTGTATAAATTCTTACTTAGACTCTTCTCATGGGAACTCTCTTCCCACATTCCCTTCAATTCCGTCTTTTCTGGCTTTGTTATGTACGATGTCACATATCGAAAAACAGCAATGGAATTGTCTGCAAGATATTGAATATCCTTATTAGCATTCCACGCAGACAAAATGACTGAGTTGTAGTCATTTATGTATTTTGACTGTTCATTTCTTCTTAAGTTGTAGGTATTTTTTGGAGACTTTCTTGTGATATTATGTCGCAAAGTTGACATAAAACTGTTCACTCTTCCTTTCGATATTACAGGTCAAGGAAATACAAAATGTCATTTGGTATAGAATTTGTCTTTAGATTTGTACTTTCGACGACAGTATTTGCCACAACGATGGCTTTGGAATCGTAAGCCTTGTTGTCTTAATTCCTTATCTTGTTTACTTTTGGGTACTTCACATGTAGCATATTCTTCAATAAAAGACAACACAATATCATCTGAGTCTGTTCCAAATTTGGGAGCATCTTTGATCCATAATAGCATATGTATGTGAGGAGCACCTCTCGCTTGATACTCCTTTCCCAAAAGAAATCCAGAACCTCTCCAAGAGGAGGATTTTTTTATTGGTGATAAAAGACATCATAGCTTCGAATCTATGATTGAAATACCTGCATACATTAACAGGATCCAAAGAGCACAATTCTCCAGGTGTCTTGTATTCGATATTTGGTATATTTGAATTTGCCTCTCGAAGAAATTGAAGTAAATCACCCCAAGCATATTCAGCACAGCTTAGAGTAAGGAACCATGTAGGAGTTCCCAAGTTCCTTAGCATACATTTAAGTTCTCCATGACGACGGTACCAGTACTCATTAGTACCACACTGACATGCCATCAGATTAATCAGCTGAGATTCCAAAACATTATCTTTCTGCTGTACTTTATCTATAAATTCCTTTGTCGAAACATTTTGCAAATGTACATCTGTTTTCAATATGTTGTTTACTGCATAAGAAAGTCCAGACAAATCACTCTCAAACAAAAGATGAAAGAAATGTGGAATACACTATCGAAATCTTGCATCTTCTGCATATAATCTTGATGTCTGGTATTCACAGGTCGTTCATCATATCGTCCTCCTTTTCCTGTAGGAAACAACTGAGGGAAACATCGAGCTTCCAAGCTTTTTTCCCATACACTAATGGGACTTCCTTTTGCTTCTTTCATTTGAAATAACTCTATAGCATTCCCCATCATTTCTTTGGAATGCAATGGATGAACACTGTAATGTTCGTAGATTTCTTCAGTTCTGGACACATCCACTTCTTCAGTTCTGGACACATCCACTTTTTCAATCTGTCCAGATGGCAAGTCAGTATCTTCTTGTACAATTATTTCTTCTTCTCTCACATACACATTTTTGTAATATTGATTATTTTTTACCAGATACAACGTTGCCTTTTTCACTTTCCTAACATCCACTAATTCTTGCCAGATTTTCTTACTCTTAGAAGGAATGCCATTAACAAGAATAACTAAAGGTTCATCCTCTACATTTTCCACACCAATAGATTCAATATTTTTCTTTAAATCTAGAGGCAAATATACAACTCTTCCCTTTAATCCTCTTTCTAAATCAGAAGGAAGCAATTTTTCTGTCTTAGGCTCCATACGAACAATAGCCTGAAATGGATGCACACATTGAAGAAGAATAGACTCATAGGTATTTAAATCCATCAGTTCTAAAGGAATATTTACCAACTCAAGATTATTATGCAGAGCTCTAGCAGGCATTTTGTTCTCTTCTAATTTGTTATAACAATATTTACAAATACGCTGATCAGAACCTAAAACAAAACAATTCTCTACCAACAAATAAGTAGCAAAATCCTTCCACTCATTATTATTTTCCTTTTCACTTTTTAAATACAGATCAACAGTCCTGGTCTGATTTTAATATTGAATTCGTCGACAATAGATACAAGAATAATTTGGCCTTTCACCAGAAATCACCTTAAACTGCATAATTTCTTGCTCAAAATGTTCTACACTGCACTGTCCTACATTCCCTTCCACATTTGCTTCTATTAATCTCTCACTTTCTGCACTGTCTTCCTAAGAACCAAAGTAACTAGTCTCAATTTCATCACAAACATTTGTTACATCTGATACAGATCCATGCAAAAGAGCACTGTTCAACTTTTTTAACATTACTGCTGGACTTTTCGCATAATACAATGTTCTGACTAATTTTCTCATCTGAGTATGATGAACTGCTAACATCCTGAAATGGTGGAAAACACTTTGACATACTTTTTTAGAAACACAAGGCAGAGAATGACCTTGCAAACCAGTATTTCTCTCACTCTGCAAGAGTCTAGTCCTTGTAACATCTAAATCTTTTGTTTAACACTTTTCTTGATATAATTACGTAAGAAATTGCGTAAAAAATCAATAGATTCTTGCCGCACACTGCAAATACTACTACAATTCCAAGTGTACATTTGAGCTTTAGGAGGTCTCCCTAAAACTTCACCAGCTAACACCTCTTCTGCATTTCTAGGAACAATTTTCTCTTTCTCAATAGGACAACCATTTCTAACCTCATAAGCACGACAAGTAGTGTTAACTGCATGCAACAAATCATTACTCTGAAGATAACTTTCTTCATTAAAAAAAGGCTCAGAACTTGAACTATGTTTCCATTCACCCAAAAAAACTCACAAGAATTACTTCTGTTAATTAGTCTTCTCCACCTACTTTTGCCCTTCATTAAATGGATTGGTTTATCTAGTGATCTAATTTTATTGATCACTAAAATAAACAGTTTTCTTTTCAATTCCAAAGCTTTCTCAACTATATTTTTATAGCTTTCTTCTTCTTATAAAATACTGTTTTTTTCTTATATACCTTAATTTCTTTCATTAAATTTGATACCAATCTATTATAAAACATTTTTTTCCTAATTTCCATGAATTGCTTTTTCCTCCTTGTACTATACACAGTTTTGTCTGCACATGATTTTCCATTATTCTTTTCTATATTTTTTCCGTTGCTGTTACACTAAAGACATTTTTCTGTTTCTGAACACTACTCTTAGTCTTTAGTATTTTCCTCAAAAAAGTGCTCCTGCTCTTACCTTTCTGTTTGTTAAGACATCTCTCTTCACGTAAATCTTTTTGGTGAGTTCTCTTCAAAGTCACACTTTTCCTTCGTTGCTTTCTCTTTTGGTACTTCGTTGGCATGATGCAGTATTTTTAGTATCGATAAACACAACCTATAATAAAAAATATATAACATTCCCAAAAAAATATATCAAATATTCTAATATATTACTTACAAGAACAGAGGGAGGAGTATGAGGACAAACCTCGGAGTATAAAAATAAGAGGACTTACAACAAAAGAACAAGGAGTATGAAACAAGGAAAATTTAATAAAAAATGAGAGTATAAATAGACAGTACAATATAACGGAATATAGAAACAGCTGCAGCCTGTGGAGGGAGTTGCGAGGGGGCAGGCAGGTGGGGCGGAGGAGGGGCAGGGTGAGGAGTGATAAACAACGGAATCTGGGGGCATATTACCACCAAGTAGCGATATTTATCGCTATATAGGGTTAGCGACAAATTTTTTATCGCTGCCTATCGCTGGATATGTTAGTGGAGAAAACATGCTATTAGCAAAGTTTTTCTCCATTGTGCTGAAATATCCAGCGATAGCGGTGAAATGCGTGAATATCGTTGAGAATACAGCGATATTCACGCATTAGAGACTAAATGGTCTGCCATTTGATAACATGTCTAAGAACTGGTCTGGGCAGGTGTTACTATTTGGAGATATTCGCTGTAAGCACGAATACTTCCAACGGTACGCCTGCCGTGCTAATAGGCGATAGCGACGTTAGCGACTGCTTTCAGTCGCTAACTGGTTGGGTACGCCCACTTTGCACGTCATTAGCGATAAATATCACTGACATGCAAAGCGGGCCCCAAACTGCTCGCTATCGCCTAAACTCTGTCGCTGACATTAGTTAGCGACAGGTTGCTAATAGGGAGATAAAATTATCACCGCTTAGCGGCCAAAAACGGATACTAAATTGGTGGTAATTGCCTATCGCCCCCCTTGGTAATATGCCCCCTGGATCATTGCATGTAAGTAAACAATTAAATTAATAAAATGAATTTCGGGACATATTATCAACAAAAGGCGATAGATTATTGTTGTTTTTATTGGCAGGAAAATGCTGATAAAGAGACGATAATGAGCTTGATAATATGCTCTTGAGAATTCCCATACCAGCCCAGGTTAACACTAGAACTTGCGATTCTATAGCAGTTTACAAGAAGCTATTATTAAGCCCATTTTCGCTGTTTTATCGGCAATTTCCTGTCCATAAAACGTCGATAATTTTAACACTGGTCCTTAATATTATGTCCGTCAGTGCCATATTATCAGTAAAGGGCGATACATTATCTATCCTTTTACCAGCAGGAAACTGCCACTAAAGTGGCGATAATGGTCTCGATAATATATTCTTGTGAATTTCCATAGGAGCCCAGGTTAACACCTTAACCTGGGTTTCTATGGGAATTCACAAGGATATATTATCGAGAGCATTATCACTGCTTTACCGGCAGTTTCCTGTCGATAAAAGCGGCGATAATGTATCGTCCTTTATTGATAATATGGCCCATAATCCCTTAATGCACAGAGGCACAAAATGATATTAAAGAAAAAAAACATAACAGCATGTATTATAGCAAAACACATTTACTACTATAAAACGTTTAACAACGGATGAATATAGGAGCATATTATCACTACAGGCGATAAAATTATCAACACTTTATCAGCAGTTTCCTGCCGATAAAGTGGTGATAATTGTATCGCCGAGTTTTGATAATATACCCCATAATTCGTTAATGTACAAAGATACACCGCACAGACACACTCCCATACAATTTTTCAACTCACGTTTCAAATTGAATTCTAGATTAACAAGAATACCACTCACACAGTGGATATTCTTCTACAAAATCTCTAAAGTTCAGTGTTTGCAGCACAACCGTCAAATTGAACATTTTCCCTCTCATTTTACGCATACATACATATAAATAACCAATTAAAATCCTGTTCACATTAATTCAAAAGAAAACACACATTTCTATTGGTTTAACATTCCAAAGCTTTCGAACTAATAGAACTTTCAACCCTTCCCCCGTTCCAGAATCTGTCAGTTACCATAGAAACACTTCAGGGAACACCTAACTCAGCACACAGGTGAAAAGTTATCATACATTGTTGCAAATCAAAACAGCAATTGTGCTTGACTGGAGAATATACCAGCTTATGTAACGTTCTTTTTTTATCACTTTTTCTTAACCAATAAAAATAAGGCTTTTAAAAAAACAGAAACATGGAACCTAGTTTTCTGTAAAATGTTGTCAAACAACCAGTCATTTCTTTTCTTTTTTTGAAAACTGCATGATGTCCACTATTTTACAAAAATCATACTTTTGAAACTAGCATTTCATTTACAGACGCCATCAGAGTGCATCCAGACCTCTCTTCAAAATGCTTACAGTGTGGGACACAGCTATATTTTCTTGAGTCAAAGGTACGCACAACAGAAAAGATCAATTCACAAGGACCTGGGTTTACCAAATGTAGACATTAAATGGATTGGATAGAGAGGATTAAAGTTGTACCAATTGATGCCATTGTTGAAATCCTTTATGCATCTCCAACACATTGGTGGCAATGACCTAGGCACTTTACTGGGGTAGCTCTGGAAATGCTCATGAAGGACACCTTTGCCCAATTGATGACACTGTTCCCAAAAACTGTCTTTGTATATTCTAATGTATGCCAAAGGCAGAGATGGAAGCGGTCCAACCACTATTGTCCACAGTTTGAAAAAGCTAGGAAACATGTGAATAAATCTGTTTCTGCCTTTCTCAGAGACTACCGAATGGGGTCCATTTACAACAATAATCTGCCTTTTAATATGCATGGCATCTATAGGAGAGATGGTGTACATTTTACAGATGTGGGGATCAGAGTGTTCCTCATAAACTTAAGACTCTGCATCGGTACTTACTTGTAGGTACTAAAATCTCGCAATAAACACAATGGCTCTTTTTGGAGCCACACAACACAAAAACAAATACACTTCATAAATATCTAAAATAATTTTTAGTTTTCTAGCTTACGTACGCTTACGTGACTACTTTCAACATTACAGCTGTACATCGTCTATACGTGGTTGGTTCGCATACAATAAATCTACCACCCCCTGAGCAACACTATAGGTTCAGAATGTTTCTATCGTGCCCCTTTTTCTTATTTGTCAACTTTGTTGTACTGTTTTCTTGTGACTCGGCTGCCGTGACAAATAAGATGTACAAAAGGGGGTGGTGATGGACGGAGCATCTGAATCAATCAAACACTCACACCCAGTCAAAAGATCTGGGTTTAATACATCACCGTTCTTTAGCCCACTCTGCCACCCCAGTTCAGACATGGCTATATGCAAATTAGTCTGACCCTGTGCCTCATGGGAACAGTCCAGCCCGAACTGCCAAGCCATGTCTTCCCTGGACCGAAAACAAGCTTCCGAGGACCGGTTTCTGGCATGCAGCCGTTTTCAGCCCGGCTTGCTTGAATCCAGTGGCAAAGCGAGCAAGGGACTCACGTCTGAGCATACCCTGCCACACTTATGGCAGCCAAAAGCGGTACAAAAGGGGGTGGTAAAGGACGGAGCATCTGAACCAATCAAACACTCACACCCATTCAAAAGAATGCTACTTTAACTAGTAGTCGCATTTGCAGAGTGGTGGAAAAAGGGTGCTGGGCGTCCAACCAACGTTCAGGAATTCCGCTGCGTAGGTCTTACAGGAGGTACCAGGAGGGATTCTTGGCCCCCAAACTCTCTCAGGACTAAATTAGACTTCATCCCCCATCCCATAGTGTGCCACAAAGCACGTTTGCAGAGTGGTAGAGAAAGGGGACCATGGCCTCCGAAGACGTTTTAGCAATCCCACTGTGTGGGACTTACTGGAGGTAACAAGAGGGGTAATTGGCCCCCAGGGAGATCCTTAGGGGTCAACTTCCTAAACTATTACCTTCAGTCAGTCTCACACAGCAGCATTGGTAAGTACTCGTACCAGGCCACACCCACTTTGGCACCCACTCTACAAACGCGCTCCCTGGCATGCTCTTGGAGGGGGGTTGAAGTTCCCTTCACTGCTGGGGGTCTTCTAGGGTCCGACTAGCCTACCTTTTATCTCCAGTAAGCCCCACTCAGTGGGATTGGTGAGAGGTAGACAAAGGCCATGCCCCCTTTCTCCACCACTCTGCAAACTGGCCCCTGGTGCATTGTAAATTGGAGGATTAAGTCCTGTTGAATCCTGAGGGTCCCTGGGGTTGAACTAGCCCACCAGATACATCCAGTAAGCGCCACAGAGCTGCATTGCAGAGAGGTTTAAAAAGGGTCGTGGCCTGGACCACCTCTCTGCAACGCAGGCCTGTGGTGCTTACTGGAGGTACCTGGTTGGCTAGTTGGCCCCCAGAGGCCCTCAGGATTGAAGGGGAATTAATTTACCAACTTAAAAACACGCCACAAGGTGTGTGTGCACACATGTCTCCTCAGGCCTGCCCCCTCCCTTCACCACTGTGCAAATGCGCCCGTGGTGCATTTTAAGTTGGGGGGATTAAGTCCCCTTGAATCCTGAGGGTTCCTGGGGTCCAACTAGCCCAAAAAGCACCTCCAATGAGCGCCACAGAGCTGCATTGGCAGAGAGGTGTAAAAACGGGATGTGGCCTAGACCACCTCTCTGTAATGCAGGCTTGTGGCACTTACTGGAGGTACCTGGTGGGCTAGTTGGCCCCCTGCAGCCCTCAGGATTGAAGGGGAATTAATACCCCAATTTAATAACGCACCACAGGGTGCATTTGCAGTGTGTTGCTGGGAGGGGGCGGGCCTCCAGCCCCATCGCAGTCTTTTTTTTAATTTTCTTTTTTAGAAGGGTGGCTGTGTGGCCCCGTTTCTTTTTCCTTTTTTTGGGCTCTGGGCCTGACTCCTTTGAAAAAAAAAATATATATATGAACGTGAAAGGGGCCGCGTGGGCCCCCTCCCGTGACCAATTACGGCCCCGGTGACCCCATCCCCCGGGGCATGGCCATAATATTATTACTTTTTTTTAATGTAGAAGGGGGGTGCGTGGCTCCCCTCCTGAGACCTCTATTAGCCCCAGGGACCCCATCCCCAGGACTGTGCCTCTTTTTAAAATTTAATTTTTCTTTTTAATTCAGGAAAGGGGGCCACATGGCCCCCCCCTCCCAGGCTACTCATGGTTCCGAGACCCCATCCCCAGGGCCTGGTCTCATCGTTGGGGACTGTGGGGGGAGCCCCAATACCCCCACGGTCCCGCCGGCTCCCCGCCTCCTGCGGGCCGGCATCGCTTTTGGGCAAGGGGAGCTGCTGACATGCAGCTCAACTTGCTCAAAAGCAATTCTGCTTTGCTTCCTTGAAGCGAGTGCAGGTTTCCCTGCTCTCGCTTCAGTGAAGCAAAGCAGGGTTTGCAATGACAGAGCGGGAGCCATACTCCTGCCCTGCCATAGCAAACAGCAGTGTGGGCATCCTGGGACACTGCAGGAGCCGGCCCTGGGGGGTGGCAGTCCCCAGGGCCATCAAGGGATCCTGGGTTGGCCCCCCTCCCAACATTGGTAAAGCCCCGGGGAGGTGGTGGTCCCCAGGGGTCCGTTACAGACCCTCAAATTTGAATATAAAGTGCTCCAGGGAGGTGGTGGTCCTCAGGGCAGTGTGGGAGGCTCAAGCCCCGGCACACATATTAATAATTTGAGCCCCAGGAAGGTGATGGTCCCCGGGGCTTGGGGGGCCCCAAGGACCCCCTATGCAAATGAAGCCCCGGGGAGGTGGCGGTCTAAGAGCACCGCCCGCCACAGTGCTATAAATGCAGGATGCACCCGCCACAGTGGTGGGCACATCCTAATACCCCCCACGGGACCCCCGCCCTTATGGCGGGCGGTCCCAATAACCGATAGGATGGCGGGCGGACTTAGTGATGTCAACAGTGATGTCATTTGAAATGTCATCAGTGATGTCATCAGTGATGTCACTGACCATGTCATGAATGATGTAATATGTGAGATCATCAGCAGTGAATTGAGGGTGCATGAGTTATAGTTAGTGCAACTAACTATAACGGGGGAATTTCAATGCTTTTGTACGAGTGAAATGTCCAACTAACTATAACACTCCTGAAACCTGTGGCTTTTTTCAGTGAATTTCTGAGGTTTTTTAAATGCTAATTCCTAACTATAACTTGTCTGAAACCTATGGTTTTTTCAGTGAATTTCAAAGGTTTTGTAAACGACAATTTTTAAATGTGTTTATTCTTCAATTTACTTTTTTGATACTGTTTTTTTTTTATTATTTACGTCAGCAGATGGTTATACATAGTATAATTCATCATGAACAAAACAATACAAATCCAGCAAAGCATCATCTTATATTGAAGAGAACAGAATGGAAGAAAAGAAGAAGAAAAAAAAAAGAAAGGAAAAAAGACCAATCATATACAGTTAGAAACTGGAGTCCAGAGTTTTTGTCAACCCCTTTAGTTTATACACTGCATTCTCGAGTTGGTGAATAAATAATAATTTTGGCTGCCATTGATGAAAAACTGGAGGATCAGCATCTAACCAACGAGAAGTTATACAATATCGATATACAGACATACAAATAAATAATAAATCTTCTTCTTCAGTCGTTCTTTTACCAGTTTGCTCTGACTGTTATTAAGAAAAAATTGTACTTCAGTGATAAATTGAAGTAATTTAGGACAGATAAAAAACATGTGGATAGAATCCGCAGCAAAATAACTACATCGATTGCACTTATCTCCACTTTTTCCTTCCCATTTAGCCAACTTTGCAGGGGTGTGATATAAATCAAAGATGGACATGAAATTATGGCTTTTAAACGATCCGTTAAATAAAACACTACTCAACAGCTCTATTGCTCTAGACAAGTCAACATTTTCCATTTCTAATTTTTTTTGCCATTTATCTATATATACACTCAAATCATCCTGTAGTTTGTTTCATCTGATATATTACACCAATTCTACTTACCTTTCTACTACCTTCTAACATATCAAATTTTTCCATCATTGTTATATTTAAAGGGCTTTTAGCCTCCAGAAAACTTCAAACTTGAAGATATTTAAAAAAACAATTCTCAAAAAATATATTTTTGTTGCAAATAAGAATAGGAGACAAATTGCCCGTCCTGATATAAATCTCCTAATATGCACATTCCGGTGGAGTGCCAACTCGGCATTACAGGGCCTCTGAAAATTTCAGGTAAAGTCGGGTTGTTCAAGATAGGCTTATAGTAATTCAGGTCCAGGCATCAATTAATTCTTTTTTAAACTGCTTGCAAATTTGAAATGCGGTTAGCATGATTTTAAATTTTGTTTTTTTATAGTAGCTGGGCTCTATTATTCTCACCAGACATTGTCCTGCCTCCTTCTCCAAGACCATTTCATAAATTGACGGCCTAAGTGATTCATCCTTAGAAGCGTCTTGAAAAATTAAAATTCCCATGTATCTTAATAAAACCGCCCAATAATATAGCCGAAAGTTCAGCACCCCCAGCCTCCCCTGATCCAGGGTAATGTACACCATTTAAGAGCTCTTCTAGACCTCTTGTAACCCAAGAGGAACCTAGAGGCCATTCTATCTAATTTACAAAATAAATCAGAGGGAAACAAAAGAGGTATTGTACAAAACAAATAAAGAAATTTAGGAAGTATTAGCATTTTCAGTACATTGGTACGACCATACAAAGATAAATGTAAGTTGTTCAATCTTGCCAAAGTCATGTTAGCTGAAACTAACATACGGTCGGTATTAAGCCGTATAATGTCGTCTATTTTGGCGGATATCGTTATACCAAGATAAGAGGCTTCGGCAGAAAACACCAGGTCATCTGGCCTGCCCCCAATTGAGTGGATCAGTTGTGTCTTCTAGATGTTCAATTTATATCCCGAGAGCTCACCAAATTCCTGGGCCAATTTTATTATTTTAGGTAACGCCAGTTTAATATCTGAGGTGACAATAGCGATGTCATCAGCATATGCAAAAACTTTATGTTCTGCTTGATGAATCTTTACAGGAACAATATCAGTGTATTTTGCTAATCTGTTCAAATAGGGCTCAATATATAATGCAAACAGAAAGGGTTAGCAAGGACAGCCTTGCCTTGTCCCCCTTGTTATCAGCAGAGAATCAGAGATCTCGGTGGCAACCCGGATTACTGCTTTAGGGTTGGTATATAACGCCCGTATAGCGTTTATAAATTCAATGGGAAATCCCTTCCATGCAATCACAGACCACTGGAACCCCCAGTCGACCCTGTCAAATGCTTTTTCTGCATCCAACAGGGCAACCCCAACCGGGGATCCTGTGGCCTGCGCCCAGTCTAATAAGGCGATAATTTGTTTAACATGGTCAGTTGTATCCCTTTTTTTTAATAAATCCATGTTGTATCTTGGAGACCAGCCTCGGCATAAAATCATTTAATCTGTTAGCAAGAATCTTAGAAAAGATCTTGCTATCCAAGGTAATAAGAGAAATTGGTCTGTATGACCCTAGCTCAGTACCCTCCTTTCCTTTTTTCTTAAAAACAACTATAGTGGCCAGGGACCAAGAGTCAGATGGGTGACCCAAAAAAGCCTGCCGGTACACTTTAAGTAGCTCTGGCTTTAGCATGTTACGAAACGTGTGATAAAATTCCAGCGGTATATTATCTGGTCCCATTGCTTTCCCTGGGGCAAGACCCAGGATAGCCAGTTCAATCTCTTCGCAAATGATGGGGGGAGCTAATACATCTTTTTGTATTTCCAAAAGTTTTGTATTGTCGAGGTTTATTAAATATTCTGAGGTATTGTCTGCTACACCAGTCCCATCATTCGATTTATTATATAGCAACTGATAAAAATCACGAAACGCCTTTATAAAACCCCCGCTTTGGATTCGTGGGTTACCCCATTTCAATCAGTGATTTTTATAATATCGTTGATAGCTACCTTCAGTCTAAGCCTTTGTGCTAACATTCTACCCGTCTGCTCATTTAGTTCATAGCATTCCATCTTATATTGCTTATATTTGGATGCTACCTGGTCAGCTAAATAAGAAGAAGCTACAATTCGTTCAGTGGTTAGCGCAAAATGGGCTTCTTCAATACCATGGCCAGATTTAATATTGGCTGCCAATTTTTACTTTGCCGCCATCACCCTATCTAGTTCTTTCTTAAATTTACTCTGTTTCTTTTTCTGCTGAAAATTGAATTAACTAAGAGTTTCTCCTCTGATTATTGATTTAAAGGTGTCCCAGACAACTTGAACAGAAGCTGTGTCATTATTAGCTTAAAAAAACTCCTTAATAATGTTAGCCATATATAAAAGATAATCATCATCCATCAACTAATTCCTTTGGAACAACCACTTTCTATTAGACCCTTTGTTTTGGGAGAGTAGTTGTATTTCCAGTATTACGGGATTATGGTCTGAAACAAGTTGTGGCATTATCTCAATATTTACTTTCTCTATAAAGTCTTGAGAAATAAAAAAGTAATCTAAACGCACAAACTTTTTATGTAGGACCGAAAAGAAGGTATACCCGGGCTCAGAGGACAGCAATCTGTTCTAGACATTGATAAGCCCGTTCCCTAACACTAATTCCCGGAGAGCTCTATAAAACCTAGTCCTATGGCCTGTATAATTCCAGCTTGTCCTAATATTAAAATCAGCTTCAATATGGACATTCAAGTCACCACAGAAAATTATTGGTTGACACCAGGCAGCAAGCTCTAAATTAATTGAATTCATTACCTCACTATCATCTAGATTCGGGCCATACAGAGAGCAGATGGTAAACCTATTGCCATCAATATTAATTTCCGCCAATCCCCATCTCCCCCATTTGTCTGCTGGTGTTCTAACAAAGTTCCCCAAACTCTGTTTCATAAAAATAGCAACCCCTCTTTTTATCCCAGTCTGCTTTGTGCATACTAATAATTCAAGACCTAATTTTTTCAACAAATTTCTCTTATCCCAAGAGATATGTGTTTCTTGTAAACACAGAATATCTATTTGTGATAATTGAATTATTTTGCGTAAAATCCCTTTTTTCTTGAAATCACTAAGGCCGTTGATATTCAACCTACAAATTTTCACTTTTCTATCCATTATTATACATCGTATGTAGCGAAGATAATACTTCCCTGTTTGACTCATACCACACAGACATATTGAAATTATCCTGTTGTATTTCTATCTAGGACCCTAATTCGATATTCCCGATTCATGCCCTTGTGCGGTTATAATCAATAATATCCTTATAAAGGCATAAGAATCATATCCATATCCAGTAATAGCCCATGCAGTCCAAAGCACAGCACGGCTACTCCCCTCGACTCCTAGAAAGCACAACGCGTTCTTTAAACAAACCAGGCCTCCAGCAGCCCGGGAAATCGCCCCCTGCTTTTGTTTTGATTTGAACAAGAACTCCTGGAGTCCAGCAAGAACTGTTAGTGACGTCTTATGTCCAACCTTACGTCAAACCCGGCACCTTTCAGGTATAAAATACCAACAGTTGCCCTAAGCAGAGCGGCTATCTACTTGCCCGAGAGCCCAGCTGATGCGAGAGCCCACGGAAGCTGCCCCTCCCCTTTGACGCGCTGGAGAAGCTACTTTTTCTCACGCCAAGAAAATCTAGTTCCGGTGTTCCCGAGTCACCCTTGCGGGTTGCTGGGAGATCGAGTCCTGAAGAAAGAGATACCAGACCTCCCACATTCTATTACTAAGGTACGGAGCTGACTAAACCCTTAAAGAGAATTCTTGATTTCAGATCATTGGCAAAAACAATCTTAACCAACTTAACTTAAACTGCTACTTACTTACTCCTTCCCAAGTATTAGGCTTAGGTCAGGTACATCGGGGTAGGCGTAGTTAGAAGCACTAGTTGAGTACGTTAGTCAATGGTTTTATGTATGTATATATATTTTATCTATTTTAAAGTATCATATGGCTAAGAAACCATATCTTTGCTTTTACAGTATTATTTCATAATACTACTTTTACTGTACGCACTTTTTTTCATAATAAGTATTGCAATTGTGGCAATTCATTTCTCTTGCATGAGAAAGAAGACTGCTCAATAAAATAACACCTTTTTATTTAAAACACCTGTCTCTCTATTTCTCTGCACTCTGGTGAAACTAAGTATGCACGATTGACTGAGTGAAATAGCTGCCTATTGTTTTCACACGACTCTAGAGATACACTCTATTCTGAGGGAGCAAAGTTGTCATGTTTGTACGGTTGTCAGAAGCTAATCCCTTCTTGTCTAATCCGGAGAGTTAACTCTTTCCTAAACATTCAAGAAAGTTTCTAGTGACCTCTGAGCTAGCTGGCGAAACTAATTAGGTCTAATATAGTCAGTAGAGACCTAGTCGACCTCAGTCCTACGTCTACACTGCTGTTTATATTATTCCAATGTGCAGAGCCTATTGGGAATATAGGAACTATACTACAATCCGCTCTGCTGACCATTCAAGGATAACTACCGCTGACTTACACCCCATCCCCTCCACCACCACCACCACCAACCCCACACCAGGAACCAACCCTCCACTCCACCCACCCATCCCACAACATGAGGCACAGGGACCATTAGTCCCTGGAACCCAAAGTACCCCCCTACTCCCTTTCTTGGACGGAAAAGAAAAGAGGAATGTCATTTTAACATATACATCTTCATCGATTTAACAATGTTCACACAAATATAAAAAAAGAGAAAAAAAATAGGACCTAATCTCTAAAGTTAAACTTTCTGCAATGGAGATGACATAATTATCATACTTATCATAGTTATCAGCACAAACACATCACAAGCTCTTTAAGAGACTATCAAGTAGGGCAAAAGAGATGAAATACATTTAAATGCAGTTTTTAGAATGTCATCAAATAGTCCTTTGCCACTATCTCTGAAAAAATAATTTGGTTTGGCTTTTAACAGTGACTTTTAATTTTGCTGGATTTTGTAGATACACAATTTCTCTTTTGTCTTGAAATCCTGCAATCAATTGACACAAATGCCAGCATTTAGAGACAGTGGCTGGACAGAAATCTGGCCGCACAAAAAACCTACAACCCTTTGCGGACCTCTGCTTATCAGGTATAGCAAGACCGAAAACTGCCTATCTTGCCAAAAAATTATTGAAGCGGACCAAGATTGCTCTAGGCCAATCCACCTCTGAATGCTTTGCTTTCCTAATAACAAAAGGAAAACGATGCGCCCGTTCAATAACTGTAGACCAGTCCCAAGAGGTCAGCTCAGGAAAGGCGTCCTGGAAGAGATCACAGATGAATTTCCGTACATCAGGGCCCTCCATTTCTTCTGGGACCCCCAAAACTCGCAAATTACTCCTGCGCGATTGATTTTGCAACTCCGTAAGTTTGAAGCTTATATCGTCCCGTTGGTCTTTTGTAGCACAAAGCTCAGCTTTTTGTGCAGCAACTTCATCCTCAAGCACGGATATTCTGGACTCTGTTTCAGTGACTCTAGAGGAAATATCAGAACAAATCTTCGTAACTCGCCTGACAGCATTTTGCACCTTTCTACATGTAGTTTGTGTGCGTGCAATTTCTATTTTAGACTCCTCTCTATGAGCTACCATCAGGGCCGGACTGGCTACCGGGCAGTTTGGAATGCTGCCGAGCTGCTGGAAGATTTTACAGCAGTGGGGGCTGATTTCGTACATGGAGACCTGCGTGTACTTCGAAATAATGAAAACAAAGCGAATTTTGTTTAGTACATGCAGGTCCCCATCAACTAAATTAACCCCCAGCTCAGCAGCATTCCAAACTGCCCGGTAGTCAGTCCGGCCCTGGCTACCATTGTGTTATAGATCATGGCTAAAGTCACCTCAGAGTCATTATGCTGCTCATTAGACTGCTCAGTTCCAGAACATCCATCTTGAGGCATAACTTCCACAAACACGCCACTAGAATCGGATACCTTATTCTTGGTGCCTGTAGATTTTCTAGCTCTATGTTTTTTTACAGTTATTGTAGACCCCGGGGAAGTTTCACTTATACTAGAGTCTTCATCCATACTGCTTTCCTCCGGGTAGTCTGCCCAGTCCTTATCAATACTCTCATCCGAGGAATGATCTGACATTGAATAAAAATTATCAGCCGTCTCTTGAATGGCGAGAAAGTCAGGGCATAGAGCAGCAGACGCCAGGGGCATCGTTATTCCCTCAATTGGCACATTTAATTCAGCAGCATCAGCGGTGTCTCGGTTAGCCGCACTATGAACTCCATCTCCCATAATGCACCCACCCGGGCTCTTTTCCACATTATTAGCATTATTTTGATACTGATTTACAAAATTTTTTTAAACTATTTATTTTTAGGTATTTTATTTTTTAAATTACATTACATTGTGTCACCCCCATTCCATTTCTTTTTTTTGGGGCCCTGGGGACCCCATCCCCCAGGGACTGACCCGCAAATCTAAATGTATTCATTTTTTTTTCATAGGAAGGGGATTCCTATGGAAGGATATACAAGTATGCTTAGAATTACTTTTCTGGGTCAGTGCTGGGCTAAAAGATGCAGCACTGGGTTCTCTCCTGATAACAGGTGAGTAAATTGGAATTCGTTGTTCAGATGTTTTTAGGTGAATGTTTTAAAGGTCCAAAACTCCACACTTTGAAGAATTTTTTAAGTGAAACCAGTCAATGCTAGCCTAGGGAAGAAAATTCACTTAGCAGGTAAGCAGTGTTATCGTTACCTTTTCTTACTCAGTGGTGGATTCTGGATTCAGCACTGCTGCATCTCCTCTAAACAGTTGAATGAATGCAAATTATGAAAGAGGCGCGGAGCCCAGGTTTCTTTTTTTTAAAATATCGCTAGAATGCGTGGATCATAAGCGCACCCAGTGATTTCCCCCCCCAAAAAAAAATGTTGGGACCCTGGGGGTCCTTGTGGGGCCCCCTGAGGAGACCTAGAGGGTCAGGGTGTGTCTACCCTCCCCCTTTTCACGTTTTAAACACGCATTTCACAGACTTCTTCAGCCTCCCTTCTACTGAGGCATAAAATGACTGCCAACAGTTTCTAGTTTCGAATATTGACAACCATTTGACAGCCAATTAGCATTCAGCGCGTGATCGGAAGGGTGCGCTTATGGTACGATGACAATGCGTGCAGTATCCATATTCATTTTTTTATGGGAAGAGACCTGCGTAGCCCCCCTCCCGTGGCTAATTCCGGGCACCGGGGACCCCATCCCCCGGGGCATGGCCAATTATTTTTTTGTTTTTTTATGGAGGAGGGCTGAATAGCCCCCCTCCTGAGGCCTCTTCAAGGCCCCGGAAAGCCCATTCCCCGGGGCCGGCCTTTTAAAAAAAATGTTTTGTTAATGGGGAGGGGGCCCCGCCCCTCTTGTAGCCCCGGGAAGCCCATCCCCCGGGGCCGTCCCTCACCGTTGGGGACCGTGGGGGGTCTCCAATCCCATGCGCAAGCGTGTTAATGTTGTGCATGCGCACAATAAGTCCCACCATCTGGCCGTGTACCCCTAATGTATTTCATTTCATTTGCGTATGCTCAATTACAACATGCCCAATCACAGCTCACAAACCCAGTGACATCATGCTTAACCAATCATCGTTCTGCAAAGCATTTATAACCTTCCAACTTTTCCTATTCTGCAGTCGCATCCATTGATAGTGTTCGTATCATTATTATTAGCTTTATTCGATATAAAAGATAGCATCAAAGCATTTACAGAATAAAACAGTACCATGGTAAAAGAAAAAGAATGTACAACATAGGATTACACAGGAGCTATAAATAAACACATATTAATCATTAAAAAATGTAACAGCTCGGCTGACATCGTTAAAAACAAGAATATAAAAAAAGGGAAAATATCCATACATCCGTAAGATAAAAACATTTCAGTCAAGGGTATGCTGCATAGGAAGGATACAGGGAAAGTGAGGGGGAAGTGACCCATAATTCATACTCGCATTTTCACTTCAGAACCGTAAGGCTAGTGTGCACTAAATGTTTAATCAGGGGATCTTACATGTCAGAGAGATCCCAATCGAAAAGTCTTTGGATTATCTGGGCTAGCACATCTTTTCTACCATCTTTCTCTGTATCAGCCGGGCTATGCCCAGGAACTTGGCCACTCCGCAAATCATCAATGATGATGAGGTGTTGGTTCCTAAAATGCGGAGGGCTGCACAATGGGTCATAGGACCCAACATTTTGCACACTGATTTAAGCCATTTGGCTCTGGCCCTTCTGTAGGCCGGGCAGGCAAAAAGGAGATGGGCAGTAGACTAGTTGTGGTAGCGGCAACCTGGACAGGGCGCCGATGGCAGGTTTGGCCCCTTCCAGAGTGCTGTCACAATATTAACTGGGAGGGTTCCAAGTCTCAGCTTGATGTACAGAGTCCTATCTCGTGGGACCTGGATAAAATCAAGATATGGTTCCAAGACACAAGTAATTTTATGGTCAAAGAACCCCTCAGTCAGTTTCCCCATCTTGGGGTTCATGAGCTCTTGTGTCCGCACCCAGTCCCAGTAGGCTCTCTTCAGATCTTGCTTTGTTGGCGGGACCTGGGTGGCCCAAGCCTCCTTGAACCCCAAGACAGATAAAAGATGACGGAGGGCAACCAGCCATATGATTCGACCTCCAGAATCTGCAAGTATTAATTCGTCAAGGGTGGCCACATAATTAGGGAGCTCTGGAGTTCTTCTTAGGCGAGCCCAGAATAGCAGGGGGCGGAGTTGGGCAGTGTCATGTATGGAACGTTTCCCCATAGCATAGAATAGGGGTTTAAGAGGGGTAGACGGAGGGAGGGAAGTGAGGTCTCTCAGAAACTTATTTTCGGATTTGGCAAGCTCACCTACATTCTCAAAGCCCCAAAGTTCGGCCCCATATAGGGCCGAAGGTAGCGCCTTCCCATCATAGACCTTTAGGGCCGGGGCTACTAACCTACTCACAGACTTGCGTTGTTCCCTGGTAATTGCCCCCGAAACCCGCTTATGGTTCAGGAACATTTTGGCTAAATGGGGACCTCACCTCATGGTCTTAGAGATGCGTATTCCCAGGTAGTCAAAAGAGTCCACGCAGTCCAGAGGTCCATAGGGGAGCCATTCTAAGTTATGCCATTTCTGAAACGTTTGCATGGGTTAATTGACATCAGTTTGGTTTTATCGGTATTGATTGTCAGCCCACGTCTTTTACAGAAAAGGTCAAACCTATTCAAGAGCCTCTGAAGACCACCCGGTGACTTAGATAACAGAAGAGTATCGTCGGCGAACAGGAGGGTAGGTGTCTTCTCGCCCACCAGTGTTGGGGCATCTGCTGATTGCTGCCCAAGATAATCCACCACCCCGTTGATGAATAACGAAAACAGGGTGGGGGCCAGCACACAACCCTGGTGGACCCCCCTGTCCACCGCGATTCTCTCTGTCGTTTGGCCTTGTGTCCCCCATCCGATTTTAGCATAGTTACCTTCATGGAGACGTTTAACCATGTCAAGGATCAGTGGGCAAATGCCCTGTTGGTGGAGGGTCAGCCACAATTTTTCTCGGGGTACTAGATCGAATGCGGTTTTTAAGTCTATAAAGGCCAGGTACAGACTACCTTTCCCTAGGACCACTACTTTCCAGTAGACCATAAGAAATCTGAATACCTGGTCCATAGTTCCCACCCTCTGCCTGAACCCCGCTTGATAATGGCACAGGACATTGTCATCCTCAATCCATGCTCCAATTCTTGTAAGAAGGAACCTACCAACCACCTTTTGCATAACATCGATCAAACTGATCGGACGGTAGTTGGCAGCGTCCTCTCTATCCCCCTTCTTAAAGATTGGGACAACCTCTGCTTCTTTCCAAGAGTCAGGCACCGCTAGTCCCCCTGCAACAAGGTTAATTACCATCAAAACAAAGTGAGCCCAAGGCTTAGGGTCATGCAAGAATAGATCCCCGGGAAGACCATCTGGCCCTGCAGCCTTCCCAGGGGTAATGCTATATATCGCTTACTCTACCTCAAAGAGTTCAAAGAAGGTCGAGAAAATATGGAACCTGATATATTAGACGGGGACACATGGGCTGCAGTCATCGGGCATTCGTTGCCCGAGTACAGAACAGAAAAATGCTTATGCCATTGATTTTCTGTTATGTGATTGGGAATTGGAACTGTCCCTTTCCTAGATTCTTTATTAATTGAGTTCTTCTTGCCAGTGTTCCTCATCCCAGTTGCGTCTGGCTTTTACCTGTGCCCTGGAGTACTCTTTCCTTGGAACCCTGACAGCTGGGGGACCTTTATTTCTCACCGCCAGGGCTAGTGTCGCCCTTTTTTCTTTACAGTCTGCAGAATACCAGGGATTACTAGGTCTTGCTTGATCGCGCCTTGGGCCTGCTTTCCCCTTAGCAATAAAAAAGGAACCCAGTTGATCAATAGCATCCTGATAGAATCGATGAAAATCAAATGGCTACCCCTCGCTGGATAGCCTGGTAAGTTCTGTGCTCTCCAGCTCTAGCATATACTTAATACACTGCAGAGTATCAGCTTGTTGGGAAATTTTCAGCCATTTGAGGCGCCTATTACAGTTAGAGAGGCTTACCTCTTTAGATGTTAATACAGGGGTGGATTGCTTCTGTCTAGCGGCCAGGGACCAGAGATTGTTAATCGCTAGGCAGAGAGCATTGTGGTCACTATCTATAGAAGGTTTAACCACCATGTCCTGTAGATCTCCCCATAGGCTAAGATCAAGAAGAATACAGTCTATTCTAGATGGCAAACTAATCCTGTTAAAGGTGTTCACACCATTTGGGTCAGATCTTGTAATTCCATTAGCAGCCCTTAGGTTAAATTCCAGGGTGAGGGCATTAATTTGTATAGCCCTCTGTGTCTACTTTTTAATCGGTGGGAGACTCAGGGGTGGAACGGCCCATTTAGCATCCTCTTCAAAGGCACTCAACAGATCTTCTGAACTCAACGGTTCATACATGCTGTTGAGGTCCCCTGCTACTATGATATTAGAATGTGGCGAAATGCCATCAAGCAGAGATTCCAAAACTACTATGGTCGGGGATATCTGGGCACTGGAGGAGCCTCTAGCATAAACATTAAATAATTCTAGTGGAGCACTATTAGGTGCACCGTTAATTGACAGGTGTAAAATGTCAAGTGGTGCACTCTCGTGGGCCGTTATTAACCAGTCCAGGGAAATACTGACCCAGATCACTAACCCCTCCCGAGGGTCGTCCCTTGCCTGAACTGGTTGCCGGGATGAAGTAGGAAGCGAAACTAGTTTTGTGGAGAGGTGTTAGACTCCAAGTCTCTTGAAAGATGCAAATCTTAAATGTATCTACGAAGTTGTTCCATTCCGGCAGCAGAAGCTTCTTCTCCAGGCCTGCCACATTCCAGGAGAGGAGGTTGGTCACTTTTGAATTAGACCTATACTCCCCCAATGGAATGTTCCCAGTGCTGATTATTGGCAATGTCTCTCCAACCCTGCAACTCTCACCCTGACAAATCACAGCATAACTGGTAGATGTAGTGGTAGCAATATCTGGGTAACCAACTTCTGTACTGTCAAGGATTAGATTTTCGATTGGCCGTGGGTCTAGTCAATCCACATTATTCAGACCCGATACTCCCCCTGCTCTCCCTGGTGTCTCTTGCACATCTACTCCAATCGGGGCCCATATGGGGAAGCGTCTAATCTGGATGGAAGAGTGCCCCGGGGGGGATGTGCGAAATTCAAGGGCTAGTAGGTTCTCGGCAAGGACAGCATCAGTTAGTAATAGCTCGATGCAGTCTAGCTTCGAACTAGGTAATGTTACCCTTCTTGCTCTTAGAATATCCTCGCGAATCAAAGATCTGCATCCCCTCACATGCCACAACCAGTGTGTGGCCTTATTACGGAGGGAATCGCCACTTTCGTATCCTTGATTGGCTGAGAGTTTGGGTACCTTGGTCATAAAAACTATAGCCTGAGTATTTATGGTCGTCTTCATTGCTCCATAACCCTGTCCCTGGGAGCCTTAACTTTGGCAGAAGTATTTGGGGCCTGGGATGTTTTTGGTGATTTAGCATGAGGTTTACTATGATCAGGGGCTAAGGCCACCGGGATGATAGGAAATCTCTGACCTTGCCCCCCTGGGCAATCTCTGCCACTCCCCCGATAGATGCGTCGGGCGCTTGCTTGTTTTGAGTGGGGCCCCGCGAGAGAGAGGATAGGTGGGTTGGCGGATCACAGGCGGGGGCGGGGATGATGACCTTAGAATGTAACAAATTGATAACTTTCCGTAGGGACACTACTTCTTTCTGCAGAGATTCCACTTTCTCCAGCAGACCTTCTAGTGTTTTTTTGCAGGGGCATATGACCATAGCGTCTGTAGGGGCACATGGTTTGGTCACCGTTGTTGATGGAGATCCCTCCCCCAGATGCTCCAACACCGCAAAGCGATTGGAGCAAAGGAGGGAGGGAAGATTATATTCCACAGATGTTCCCCTGGGGGGATATGTTTCTGTGACCTTTTGTAGGGGGAGGGTGGCTTTTGTAAAGTCAAGGACGAGTCAGATGACAATACCTCAGTTGGTGGGCTGGGGACAGTGAGGTTGGTGTGTGGTAATGACTTTTTTTAAACATTGAGGGGATTGATCTATGTGAATCACTGCCTAAGGGCTTCTCCTGACAAAGTGGGCCAATGCCCAACGCAGGGCTGCTAACTTCTAGAATTGCTTCACATTCATTTACTATAGTCTCAATTCTATCTATGACACAGTTGCTTGCAGCATGGGTTAACTTTTTGCCTTTTTACCCTTCTTAATAGCGTTCCCACCCCCACCCTCTGTTGCCTTCCTTTTACCCATTAATAAAGGAAAAATAAAATTAATAGATTTAAAAAAAACGCTAATAATGCTACTACCAAGGGGCAGTGCTGTAAATCAAAGGCAATTGAACCTAAGTCATTTAAATTTAATTTAGAGGAAAGCACAGAATGTCCAGTTGTGCCGGGTCCTAGGTGCAAGCCAAAGTCAGAATTAGGGCGACAGAGGGCAAAAATCAGCAAAACAGTACCTTTGGTCCAGGCTCTGAAATGGAAGGGGGGGGCCCTGCCTTGCCTCTTCCTGACGCTGACGGGCGCGGGACGGCACCAGTTGAATTTAAGCACCTCCGGTACTTGAGGATGATGACGTTGGTGCACGCTACGCGGGGGAGCCTGGGAGATGTAGTCCCGGAGCCCAAGGCAACCCCATGCGCAGCGGGCACAGACAGCAGGAGACAGCGGGAAACGTGGGCTCAGTCCCCCTCCTCACTCCTAGGGGCGTTGATGTTGTGCAGCTTAGCCCCCAACAAAAATGCTGGCCAAAGGTGCAGGTCACAGAGGCGGAGGTGAGTCCTGGAGGCGTCCCTCACCGTTGGGGACCGTGGGGAGTCTCCAATCCCATGCGCAAGCGTGTTAATGTTGTGCATGCACACAATAAGTAGCCACGGAGCTGCGCTAGGGTAGGATTAAGACGATTATTCGCTAGCGGTCACTAAACCCGGCGATTTGAAAACCCTAAGACGCAGACTCATGGGGAAAACATCGTTTACAACGAGTGGACCGGATTAGGTCACCCTTTTTTTCACGAAGCTTCGCTAGGGGCCCACTCAAGCCCTGAAGCATTTCCTGGTGGCTTATTTTTGCCTCCATGAATAGGACTTTAGGCATACATCTCTATACTTAGAATTGAGTATTATTGGTAGGGATCACCATAGGTCCTGATGAATAAGCAGTAGGGGTCTGCTTATGAAACATGTCATGTCGACCAAGTAGTTAACACACTTTGTTTCACTGCTTTTTAATCCCCTTTTTACTGTTCCCAGCTAGAGAAGTGAATACATTGTTTTTTCTACTAGCCAGGGAATTTTTAAACGTTTTCAGTATTATCACCACACCTTAGTAAGTCCCCACCTTCACCTCTCACCCCTACCACCACACCACACATAGCCTATCGTCACCTTTCAATGCTCCCGCGTAGTTCGTAGGTCGTAGCACGCCCCGCCCCGTAGAGGTACGGGAAGACCCCTGTGATGAAGCATGACACTATGGGATTCACAGTGTGTGAGGGGTATTTTAAAAGCACATAGTGCTCCCCTTCAACAACCCACGAAGAGAGCACCTCTATTAGACACAGAGCTTCCACTTTAAAAATAAATAAATAAATAAATCACTTTTTTTTATATACTGATAGAATCTCTTTGGTTATTTACAACGTACAGGAGGGTGATTCTATCACTACTGCCTCTACCCTTCTTCAATTGTTTTTTGAATGCGCACAATAAGTCCCACCATCTGGCCGTGTACCCCTAATGTATTTCATTTTATTTGCGTATGCTCAATTACAACATGCCCAATCACAGCTCTCAAACCCAGTGACATCATGCTCAACCAATCATCGTTCTGCAAAGCATTTATAACCTTCCAACTTTCTCTAACTTTTCTTATTCTGCAGTCACATCCATTGATAGTGTTCGTATCCACTTCTTTGTAGCTGAGCACTTTTTTAAGGATAATTAATCTGAACAATCTTTAAGTACCGCGTAAATGCAAGTTTTTGTTCAATTTGGCAATGTTGTTTTTAAGCACGCTTTCCTGCTTTTTTATATCATTAAAGTTGACATCGTAAACTGTGTTTCTGTGAAAATCACTTAATCCTGCTGTGTTTCTTTAATTTGCCAAGCATCACGTGGCCGTTCCCGCAGCAGTGCGCTACGTGCTGTTTAAGTTAATGGGATGTAGTTTTTCTCGTGTAAGTAGTGCGTCACGTGCCCTACGCATTGCAAAAGTAATGTTTTCGGCAATAGTGTTTTTTAGCACGGTTTCCAGCTCTTATACGTCGGATAACTTGCCTTGGTAGCTGATGTTTCTGGGCAAATCACTTAATCCTGCCGCCTTTCATTTTTTAAGTAGTGCGCCACGTGTTGCTTCCTCCCCATGCAGTGCACATGTAATAGATTGGTCAATGTTGTAGTTTAGCACGCTCTCCATGTTTTTTAACAACGTTCAACTTGATTTGCCCCCTGTTCTAGCTCATTATACAGATGTCTCAACCATAGGACATACTGCTCGCCACAAGCTGTTTATTTCTGCCCATGCACTATCCCAGATAGTGGTGAACAACTCGACACACCAGATCCATTGACTGCTCCCTATAAGCTATCAGCTGAAAATTGCAATGGACCTAATGGAGTTATCAGGTTTGACTTTAACATTTCATGATAGAAAAGCATTCTTTGATAAGCATTTGTATATTTCATGTGTTTGCAGACAGATAACTGTGCTGTTGTCATGTTTTGGTAGAATTAGTAGGCATTCTAGTATCAATAAAACTTTTTAAAAAGCATGTCCTCCCGATTTTATTGGCCAAATATGTCATTTGAAATGGAACAATGTAAAGTTATAATTGTTCTTGCTTCTATAAATATTCTTATAAAATGTAAATATCCATTTATTTTGATAGTCTTATAGACGTTTGTTTCTGAAACCCATATGTTTCTCATTTAAATGCTTGTTACACGTTTTCAGCCTGCACTTTAGATACAAAGTGACAATGTTGTTTTGATTTTTTTTATTTGAAGACATGTCTTTCAATTTTCCTTGATGTTTATTTCTCCATTTCTAGATTATGGAAGTCCAAAAAGGGTTCTATCAGATCAAGGCCAGGAGTTTGTGAATGTAGTGAGTGACCAATCTTGGCCTAACATTTGTATAATGCAATGCTATTTCCTATTTTGCTTGCCAAATATAAATATTCCATTTTTTTAGGTTAATTGAGAGTTATCTAAGCTTTTGCAAATAGAACGTTCTGTAAGTGCAACCTATCATCCACAGACAAGTGATTTAGATGAGCATATTAATATATAAGCTGTACACCTTCATAGAAGGAGAGTTATTACTTCTGACAAATTGCACGCGAACAACAAGAAAAGGAGGCATTTTGGAGCACAAGTTTACTGGACCGTACCGTATTGCCGATATGCAAGAAAAGCTTGTAAAATTAGTCAATAATGCTAGCAAAATGCCTTTACGTACAACATATAATCTCGACATGTTGAATCAAAGCGAAATATTTAACGTAACAATTTTGTACGGCTCTAAAAGGTTTTCCTACAGATATTGAAGTGTCCCGAATATGACCAATGGCAGTTAGTGATAGAATCTAACCAAAGATAACAGGACAGCTATAATTGTGGTGTTTTTTGCATGCTGGTAATGATACTTCCAAAAACAATAATTTGTTTAGGATACATTACTTTAGGTTATTTTAATGTTAATAACTGCTTTTGTTAGAATAATTGTATATAGGAAAGAGGGCTTTTAGGGATGACACTTATGAACACCTACCAAACGCGTCCATAGTGCCCATCGGAATCATATTGATATTCACATATCATTTTGTCTAAACAATAGTATGGTCCTAACGTGGTTGGTTTGAAACCTATGATGATTGCTTTTCAACCCCAATCCTATTGAAAACAAATATTATTATGTACATTAAAATTAAGCTTGGACATTTGAACAACATATACATTTTTAACTCTTTTTTCAGTTTGCAGAATGTTACATAAGTCAGCAGCCAATTGCTGAGATTGAAGAAAGTATATCCTTCTGTTCTAGCTCATTACACCGATGTCTCAAACATCTAACATACTAGTTGTGAGAAGCTCAATGAAAATTGCAATGGACCTAATGGAGTCATCAGGTTTGTCTTTGACATTTTATGATAGAAAATGTATAATAAATGTTTAGTAATAAATGGTGCCGAAACTTGGGTTACTTGGTACTTTGTTTTCTCTTTGAATTTTTTTATAAAAAGGCACAGCTTAAAATTTTAACATAGTATAGAAAGATATTTCCATTATGTTTGTGAATTTAAAATGATGTTTCTTATCCTGCCATTACAACTTGTTTTGAACAGTTGTGACTGTCCTATGTACTTGATCTGTAAACCCCTGAAAACATGTAGAAAATATTACAAATTAGGTACTACAATTTTTACCATTGCTGTTATGATGCGCTAATGTACTTTTACATTTAGAGTCTTTTTCTACTATATGTAACCAAAAGATTGACACATTTTTAACGAATAACGTTAAGGTAAATACTCTCAATATGACTAGTCGACAAAGTAAAAAGTAACAGATATAAGTACTTGAGGGATTTTTGGTGGCAGATAATCTCCAATTCCCACTTGTAGGGATGGGTCTGATTCAGGGTGGATCTCTGTATAACTAACGGATGATTAGTTATTAGGATGGCATACAGAGCTCCCAAACCTCTTACTTTTTCTCTTAAAGGGTTCCTAAATGGGGACGAATATTAGGCTGTGCAGTAGAGATTGACGGTGTTGCTCCACTGGTACTTGGGCCTTCTCATGAAGCAGGAGGAGCCTTTCTCAATCCCCTTAACTCTTCCCTTTTAAAACTGACCAGATGTTTGATCTGAAAGTGCTTCCGCATACTTGCAGTTCCACACCAGTACTTTTTATGGGGGTCTCCTCTTGAAAGCATTCTTGCATATGTGGCAAGTAACTTTTCTTGCATTCACCTTTTGAAAACTTGTGGAAATTAATTTCAAAAGATTCAATATTGCAGTAACGCACACAGCCAGACAAGAATGAACACTGCAGCTTAAGTACAATACAGAAAGGTAGCAAGCATGAAATTAAATGATTGGGTATTAGGATGGCATACAAAGCTCACATATAAAGTGGTTTCCCAGCCTTCTTACTTTTTCTCTTGAAGGCTTGATAAGGTCTTTCCAAGAGAATTTGAAAGGAGAAAGTAGGAGCTGAAGAACAGAGGTACGACGTTATATCTCAAAGTGCAAAAATGGATAAAAAGTGTGGACCAAAGTCTGCATGTACAATGGCCAGTGGAAGCGTTTTGAGAGCGGGTACACCCAAGGTCAAGTGAAGAGATTTGATTGATAAGGCATAGCAAAGGAAGTGGCAACAATGGGGAGGAAGGGTGGTGGAGGCTGGGTTTGTAAATCTGCTCCATCTATACCTCTCTCTCTCTCACACAGTTTTAATGTTGTTTTCTCTATCTTTCTCTCTCACTCTCTCTCACATTGTTTCTCTTTCTGTTTTAAAGTTATGGATGCTGCTGTCCACTCTGACGTGTAGAACCAAAGATGAGTTGAAGTTATGAACTCTGTTGGTCACAGTGTTTACACAAAGTAAGAAGAGCGGCCTAGATATACAATACCTCTGATTAAATGTATTAGAAATAAAAGAGCTTATTTACAAACCCCTTGCACTATTTTTGCGTCACTTTCAACATGAGAAAAGCAACACAAAAGTGGCGCAAGAGTCTTGTAAATAAGCCCTAAAGAATATTGTCCTGCATAAATACTTGATCTTTCACCTAATTCTGTCTCATCTCTGAATCATTTTAAAGACCTGTTGATATGTAATGTAATTATGATGCAGTAGACACTTCTATACAGACACCGCTTGAACGCATGCCTATAAGACAAGTGAAATCAGGCACATAGCACACGCATAAAAAAAAGTAAATATCGTCAAGTGTTACTTTAACTTGTAATGTTTCACCTTATTTACTCACATCGATCTAATTTTAAACACTAATTTTCTTTTTGTTTTGCAGATTACCTACCGCACTTCTATTGGAATTCATATTACATGTTGTTTAATATATTGTTTTGTTAAAGTTATGGTTGTAGTTATTTATTGTATTGTTATCTTTTAGTTATGTTTCCAGTTATTTATTGTTTTATTAAAAGGCATTTTAAAAAAAGGATATACGTCTTTTTTTGTGGGGGTAGCAGTCCCCAATAGAAATAATATTTATAATTTGAAGTATAAGGCTGAGGCTAACTCTTTACCAGATCTTTACCAAAGTCTACTGCTACAACTAACGGTTCCTATGGAAAAGTTTTAAAACTTCAACACCATTAGCAACATAGTGCAGTGAACTTCTAACCTCTGTGCTCACTTAAGTGTTCCATGAACTGTTACTATGGTAACAGGCAGTAAGCAGTTTGGGAGTGGGGTTGAAAGGTACTGGCTGTACAGAAACCGCTATATTTACCCAGGATCCTCTACATGACAGAAAGGAAAGCAAAGTAAAACAGAACACAGTGTACCAGATTTACAACCCCCTTGCACCACTTTCACGTCCAACCCCCCCACCAAAATTAGAAGTGTGTGGGCCTCAACGACCTCACTCAAGTCCCAGGATCCACCACCCCCAGGAATTTATATATTACGGGAGGCACACTGCGAGGCCCACCGCCTGGTGCCCTCGAGGGACCTGGGTACCACCATGCCTGACGGCCGGCTCGTACAGTGTCCCGGGGTACCTAGCCCTGGGACACTGCTGTTTGCTTTGACAGGGCGGGACTCTCACGACTCCCGCCCTCCCATAGCAAACTTAGTTTGCATTTTGAAAGACAGAGCAGTGAAATCTGTTCTCACTTTCAAAATCCAAAGCAGATTGCATTTCCACATACAAATTAGCATCTGCCCATGCGAAAAAGCAATGCTGGCTCCCGAAGAATGCAAAAGTTCATCACACAATGTTGCGAAATAAAACAGCAAGTATGCTTGACTTCTCAATATACCAGCTTATCCTACGTAATGTTATTTTCAATCGCGTTCTGATAACCAATAAGAATCATGCTTTAAAAAAACAGAAACATGCACCCTAGTTTTCAGTGTAGAATGTTGTCAAACAACCAATCATTTCCTTTCTGTTTTTCAACACTACATCTTATCCACCATTTTAGAAAAATCTTAGTTTTCAAACTGCCATTTACAGAGACCATCTGAGTGCATCGAGACCTCCTTTCAAGATGCTTAGTGTTTGAATTGTGGAACACACCTATATTTTCTTGAGCCAAAGAGACTATAGAATGGGGTCCATTTACCACAACAATCTGCATTTCAATATGCATGGCATCTATAGGAGAGATGCTGTACATTTTACAGATCAATGGAACTGAGTCTGCCTAATGTACTTTAGACCCTGCATCGGTACTTACTTGTAGGTACTAAAATCTCTCAATAAACACAAGGGCTCTTTTTAGAGCCACCTAAGATCTAAACACATAAGCTTGATGTATATCTCAAAACTACATGCTTCGGTTTTTTTCGGCGGCGAAATGCGTGGATCATACGCGCATCCCGCGGCTTTAAAAATATATATTTTTTCTTACTTTTTTTGCCCTACGGGTCCTTATGGGACCCCCTGAGCAGGTCTAGGGGGTCAGGGTGTGTCTACCCTGCCCCTGTTCACGTTTTGCACACATATTCCACTGACTTACTCAGCCTCGCTACTACTGAGGCACAAAATGGCTGCCAACAGTTCCTGGTTTCGAATGTTTACAACTGCTTGTCAGCCAATTAGCATTTAGCATTTGATCAGGATGGTGCGCTTATAATACGATGCCAATCCTCGCAAAATCCGCGGATCCACCGGGCCCATAGATATATAAATGACTTTAACCGTAATTTTCCCAGAAACTACTGAACAGATTGACACCATATAAGCAAAAGACACAAGTTGGAACTTAGGACTACCTCTCTTCCAAATTTGGTGCGATTCTGTTCAGCCGTTCAGGCTGTAGCCGTGTCTAAAGGTCCTATGAGAAATTGCAAGGGGAAAACACATTTTGGGACCTCCTTTTTCCTCACCCCCTGCTTGACCAATCACCCCCAAACTTTCAGGGAAAGAGCAGAACTGAGCTGGTCAAAAGTTTGGAAAATTTAAAGAAGATTCATCAATCGACGTCAAAGTTATTGTCAATAGAATGTTGCGGTTTTCCTATGGATAATAGGTCCTTACTATAACTACCTACTGGCGACCGCCAGTAGGTAATATATATATATATATAATGGCGCAATTGTGTTGTACACGGAATAAATTAACGCAAAGTACCTGACTGGGTCCATGTCTGTTTTTTACCGACGGAAAACTGGAGGAGTGAAACGGAGTTCTTCATATATATATATATATATATATATATATATATACATATATATACATATATATATATATATATATATATATATATATATATATATATATATATATATATATATATATATATATATATATATATATTAAGTTCCACATTTGCCAGCAGCTTTAGGAAGCACTCCTCATCGTACTAAATTCAGGCAGCAACACCCTCACATCTCCCTGTAAATATCATGGTGCCAACGCGTTTCAGACAAAGTGCGTCCTTCTTCACAGGCAGAGCGACCCCAAGTGAAAGGCATAGACTGCTGCTCGGTATTTCAAACCAAATTTAATTGCCCACGGGTGAAGGCTCATGCAGATAGAAAAATCTTATCATGAGTGATGTCATGAGTGATGTCACTGACCATTTCATGAGTGATGTAATATGTGATGTCATCAGCAGTGCATTACACGCGCAAGTTATAGTGAGTCCAACTAACTATAACGTGGGAATTTTATTGGTTTTATGTCAGTAAAATTTCCACCTAACTATAACTGGTGTGAAACCTATGGTTTTTTCAGTGAATTTAATAGGTTTTTTAAATGATTATTCCTAACTATAACTGGTATGAAACCGATGGTTTTATCAGTGAATTTCATAGGTTTTTTAAATGCTAATTCCTAACTATAACTGGTGTGAAACCTATGTTTTTTTCAGTGAATTTCATAGGTTTTTTAACTGCTAATTCCTAGCTTTTTATATGGACTCATACCTATGTGTTTTTTAGTGAATTTCTAAGGTTAATTTTTTGCAAATATCTATAGCTTAGAAAGGTATGTTTTTCTAAAAATGAATCATATATTGTATATTAATATAATATATATTTTTTTAAAAAGTATAATCATTTTTTTATATTTCACTCAGGAGCGCTCCCGGTGCGCGTACCGGTCAGCGCCCGGTGCGCGTACCGGGGCGCGTCCCGTCAGCGCACCAACAAAAAAAAAAGAAAAAAAAAGGAGTGAGCATGAGGAATGGGGAAAAAAGAGAAAGGTATAAAGAGAAACAGAGCTAGAGGGAGAAACACAGAGGGACTGTGTAAGAGATAGTAAAACAGAGAAAATGTATAAGAGGAAGTAACTGAGAAAAGGAAAATGAATAAGGGAGCAAAAGAAGAGAAGAAAGAGGAAGAAAACTAAAGCAGATGTTCTGGCAGAATGTGAATGGGTGATGACAGTAAAAGGAAGGAGAGTAAAGGAGGAGGAATGAAAGGTAGTGACGGAACCAGAGAAAAGGAACAATGGTAACGGAGGGAAAGAAAATAGCAGTGAGTTTAAGTAAAGAGGAGTGAAAGAGGGTGGATAAAAGTGAATAAGGGTAAGACATGGGGAGTGACAGAAAGAAAGAACAGAGAGAGTAAAGGAAGGAGTGTCAGAAAGGGACTAAGTGAAGCAGAAAAAAAGGAAAGAGAGGGAGTGTGGGTGAGCAGGGGCACTGAAAGAAGTTGAATGTGGTAGGAAAGTAAGGAAAAGAGAAGTAAATATGGAGGATAAGAATAAGTGAGGGAAGCAGAGTAAGAAAACAGGGGTGATAAATTACATTTTGTAGTTAAACTTACCATATAATTAATGAAAATGTACTTGCATCTTTAAACTACACTTTGTATCTGTGAAAGACAAAAGAAAAAACAAGTTATAATTAGTAAAATATATATTTTAAAATAGAAGAAACAGGTCAAGAGGTAAAAATTCTAAAAAAAATTACTAAGAAATAAAGCAATAGTGAAGGATACAAAAACAGAAATAAAGTAATGTAGAAAGAGAAAAAAGAGGGAAAAAGAAATAGAAAGAGAACAAATTACTGAAGATAAGTAAGATACTAAAAGAATGCGAGATACCAAAACGAAATCAGGAAAGATAAGAAAGTAAAAGGAAAATGAGTGAAAAGGAGAGGAGTCTAAATGAGGAACTATTAATAAGAAAGAGGAATAGAAGATGACTGAGAGTGAGTGAAGGGGAGTCACAAAGTGAAGGGATGAAGGGAATGAGGTTAATATAGAACGATGGAGGAAAAAGGAGTGAGAGAGTAAGTACACAGAAAGACAAAGGGAAGGACTGAGTGAACTGCAGTACAATGAGTGAGAAAGGAAAAAGAGTAAAGGAGCAAAAGAAGGAAAGAGAGGGGAGGAGAACTAAAGCAGTGGTACTGAGAGAATGTGAGAAAGATGAAAAGTGGTGGAAGGGAGAGAGGTAATGCAGACAGTTGAAATTGGATTGAGGAGTTGTGAATGAAGTGGAGTAAAGGAACAGCGATGAAACAAAGTTAAAAAAGGCAGTGTAAGTGAGTAAAGAGAGCTAAATAAGGGTGGAAAAAGGAAACTGAGTGTGAGACAATGGGAATACAATATAAATTACACAATGAAAACTATAGAATAACTTATACAATATGTTACATTGTTTATTTTTGCTGTTCTCAGAATATATTGAATTTCACTTAAATTAGTGAGTTCAAACTCTTCATCATATAACAGCAGGAAAAAAAACACAATCTAAAAGATTGTGTTTAAAAAAAACATAAAAACGTGCAACTCATATATGTACACTAATCTTTGATTCACTTACTTTCCCGTGAGGCCAAATAGAAGATAGTGAAGGTCCTTTGGTGGAAAAAAAGTCTGCTGTTCTCTATAACTTCCATTTCATCGACTTCCTATGAAAAAAGATCTAAGAACATCATACCTTACACTTTCCTTACGGCCAAATCGTGTCAGATATATGAGTATTTTTTACTATGAGATCCACTTACAGTACCTATATGAGATAAATAATTTTAAACATTAGATTAACTAACTAACTAACTTTTATTAACTATTCCCGTCTTCAAAGGCCAATTACCTTTACTAAAACTTTGGTTTTAAAAACACTAGGTAAGAATTTTTAAAGTCATAAGGCAAACGTTGTTTATAAGTCAAATGAGAATCATTGCAGTAACTCCAACCTTTTTTACATTTTAAGTAGCATGTATAATGTCCTGATGTTGTCGAAGGACCGTCATGATAAATAATAGCTTCAGTTGTAAAGGTTCTTCCTGAAATTGATAACTGAGAAGCCACAACATTTTTGATGCAAACTGTCAATTAAGTTCCATCAGGTCTACATCGTTGGAAAACTAAAATGATATACTGACCATAACTTTGTATAAATAATGTGGATAGCATTGGACACTTACATTGGGTACACACCATATTATGATCTGCTGCTTTAACTAGATTTTTAAATGACACTGATTTACACTGATTTACAGTCTGGTAAAGTCAAATATATAAATCTTTCAGTGTCTATTCTAGTATTACTTGATGAACTACAATTGTGGCAGTCATGCTGCCATTGATAAGAAAGGCTGAAAAGATTATCTACATCTACATTTTCATCTTCCAAAACATCAAACATATACATTAAAAATTCCCGACAATCCTGCTGAATGTTCTGTGAAAATGTATCTTGACCAGAACACATATCTAAAATATTTCGAACTTCTGTTTCTATTTTTGCTCTATCACTGCTACATTTCTCAAACACAGAATTCAATAAACCACACAATCTTTGATCCTGATTTTCAACAATCTGTTCTTGTAAAGTTTGAAGAAAAAAAACAACATTAACCACTACATTAGCATAGCAGTTGACACCAGAACTATTTTCAAACTGAAATCCAACAACATTTTCATCACAATCCTTTTTCTTTCTGTTTTGAATTACAGTTTCATCTACTTTTTGTCTTTCTGCTACTACCTCACTGCAATTATTCTCATTTCTTCTTTTTTTTCGGCCTACCACACGTTTTTTAAAGAGAGGATATTGAGGCAAATGTGGAGCATACTCTCTTCTTAACCTATTGTATTCTTTAACACAATCTAGATCTGCACAAATCTTTGTCTCATCACTCTCAATCAAGTACAATCCTGATAAAGTTCTGACTCGTGATAATGCCACATATGCCATACCCTTTTTAAACACAGATCTTCCAATGTTCACCAAAGCACTATCTACACTTAAACCTTGAGATTTATGAATTGTTACTGCATATGCCAAACAAACAGGAAACTGTTTTCGACGAACATATAAGTCTTTTACAAGTAAAAATCTAGCAGAACAACGACTGATTTGTTGTACTTGCTCAATACCATCAAATTTTATTTTTAAAAATTCAATTCCATCTCTATTTCTATAATTCACAAAAGCAACAACATAACCCATTGCTCCATTTACCAGACCTCTTTCAACATTTAAATTCCTTCTCAAAATGATACGACAATTTAAACACACATTCAGAGTCTTTTCAAAACCAGCTATTTTAGAAATACTTTTCTCTAATGAATCCAATTTTGTTTTCAAATTTTCTGACAAAACAATTGTTGCACCCATATGCTCTATTTTATCTATTGCTTCCAGTTTCACAATCTCTTCATTTTCTAACTTTAACATTTTGTTGTTGAAGATGGAACATTCTTGCAGAGTTGGCATCAAACATATCCCAGATTTCTTCTCAGTCATTTTTTAAAAAATATTCTCTGGAATAATGTTTTCATTTGGATACAAATTTGAAATTAATTGAGCATGTAAAGCTTCTTTCCCAAGCTCACTTACTTTTCCAATTCTTACATCTTGTAGAATATTTTTATAATCTTCATCCTTTGCCTGTCGCATATTTTGAAGCAGTTCAGCATATTTAAAATTTAACCATATATTAACGTTTCCAATGCTTCCAAAGGACTTCCTGGTATCTTCATGCGTGAGCATTTTAAACACTGATTGTCCTTTTACTGGAGTCAACTGCAATAGATCTCCAAAAACAATAATGTGTTTTCCTCCAAATAACACATCATACTCTGTTCTAAGAATTTCTTGCATTCTCAAATGCACAAAAGCAAGCATTAGATTTGAGACCATGCTTACTTCATCAATGATAAGAAGTTTCATTTTCTTCAAGACTCTGGAAACTTCAGGACACGCATCTCCAGATAACTTGTTGTAATGCAATTTATTATCATGCTCAACTGACAGCATCAGTAAACGATGTAGAGTAATCCCTTTAATGTTATGTAATGCCAGTCCAGTTGGAGCAGTTACAACACCAGACAGCGGTGAATCAGTCCTTTTCTGCAAATAAGTTGCAATGGCTTTAATCAGAAAACTTTTTCCTGTTCCCGCTTCTCCACTTACCTACAGTCAAACAGGCTTAAATGATGTACATGAGCACACTTTTTTCTCATGTCTGAATCCATGTTCAATCTGTTCTGTACATTCGTCATATATCTTTTTCTGCTCAACGTTTAGTTGCTTTACCAAATCTTCTAAGTTAACTCCATCCTCTTGAGCTTGTTCCATAGCTCTTTCCACCTCATCCATGGCAGTTGCAGCTTCATTTTGGATAATTGGTCCTCCTAGTGGATCCTGACTCAATGAAGTAGAACTCTGACTGTCTTGAGAACTGTCTCTAGCAATCTCTTCAGCAATTGTGGTTTCTTGCTCTATTTCTTCGTTCAGCATTTGCAGATAATTTAGAAAAACAGGACATTCTATGGTATCCTTAGTTGCATTAAAAGAGTCTTCATAACAGAGAAAATCTCCAAGTAGTTCCTCTTCTGTACACCATGGCTTAAAGAGTTGCAAAAGAGCTAAATAGTAAACTTCTCTTTTGTCTGGAGCTTCGCAACTCAATTTTCGATGATTAATCAAATGGCCTTTTCTCTGCTTCACTAGACATCCTTCATACCCAATGACAGCATATTTTCCATTATTGATATCTTCTGTGATGTTCCTCTTATAACTGTAGTGTTGCAGAACTTCATACAAAGAAGTGTTCTCAAGGTGAGTACTTCTATTTGGATAGTATGTATCCAACATATTTGTCTTCAAAATATCTGTACTGTTTGGTTCTTTCTCCGCCAAATATTCAATTTCTTGTACAGATTTCAAAACTCGGTTTCGTGTTGCAGCAAGACCTAGACTCACCCAAATGATTGTTCTTGATTTGGCATAGAGACTTGCTGATGATAACCGATCTGAACATTCATATGCTCCAATTTCTCGATGCAACAACATCTTCAGACTGAAACTGTATAATTTCTTGCTTAGACTCTTTTCATGTGAAATGTCCTCCCACATTTCCTTCAGTTCTGTCTTTTCTTTTTTTGTGATGTAAGATGTCACATATCGAGCCACAGCAATAGAGTTGTCAGCAACGAACTGAATATCCATGTTAGCATTCCACATGGACAAAATCACTGGGTTGTAGTCGTTGATGTACTTGGACTCTTCGTTTCTTTTTAAATTATATGTATTTTTGGGAGATTTCCTCGTCACAGTATGTTGTAGAGATGACATCAAATTATTTACTCTTCCCTTAGAAATCACTGGTCGTGGAAACGCAAAACGACATTTCGTGTAGTACTTTTCCTTGTTTTTAACGACAGTACTTTCCACAACGATGAGATTAAAAACGTAAAACTTGTTGCCTTAAACTGTTTTCTTCAGTAGTTTTTGGAACAGCACATGTTGAATACTCTTCAATGAAACTCATCACTGTTTCATCCGAATCTAATCCAAATTTGGGTGCATCTTTAATCCATAACAACATATGTATATGTCGAGCACCTCTCGCTTGATATTCCTTCCTCGAAAAGAAATCCAAAACCTTTCCAAGGGGAGGATTTTTTTGGTTGGTAATAAAAGACATCATAGCTTCAAATCTATGATTAAAATATCTGCAAACATTCACTGGATCCAAAGAACACAGTTCTCCAGGTGTTTTCAATTCTATATTTTGTATGTTTCCATTTGCCTCTTGTAGAAATTGAAGTAAGTCGTCCCATGCATACTCAGCACAGCTAAGAGTGAGGAACCATGTAGGAGTTCCTAGGTTTCTTAGCATACATTTCAATTCCCCATGACGATGGAACCAATACTCATTTGTTCCACGCTGACATGCCATGAGATTGATTAGCTGAGATTCCAAAATACTGTCTTGCAGATTGACTTTCTCCATAAAGTCCCTTGCTGAAACATTTTGCAGATGAGCTCCACTTTTCAATATATGATTAACTGCATAAGAAAGCCCAGACAAATCACTTTCATACAGTAGATGAAACAAATACGGAATGCATTGCCGAAACCTTGGATCTTCAGCATATAATCTTAAAGTCCGGTATTCAGCTGCAGGAATTTGAACTGGTCGATCATCATATCGTCCACCACGACCTGTTGGAAATAACTGTGGAAAACAACGAGCTTCCAAACTTTCTTCCCATATACTAATGGGACTTCCTTTTGCTGCTTTCATTTGAAACAAGTCAATTGCATTCCCCTTTACTTCTTTGGAATGCAAAGGATGAACAGTATAATGTTCATATATTTCTTCACTTCTAGACACATCAACTTTTTCAATTTGGCCAAATGAACAATCACTGTCTTCTTCTGTAGCTGTATCCTCTGCTCCAACACTTACATCTTTATAGTACTCATTGTTTGTGACCAAATACAACGTTGCCTTTTTGACTTTCCTAACATCCACTAAATCTTGCCAGAGTTTCTTACTCTTTGTCGGAACCCCATTAACTAGAATAACCAGAGGATCCTCTTCTACTCTTTCTACACCAATTGTATCAATATTTTTCATGACATCTAGAGGCAAATAAACAACTCTTCCCTTTAATCCTCTTTGTAAATCTGTAGGAGGTAATTTCCCTATCTTAGGCTCCATCTCCATGCGAACAATAGCTTGAAAAGGATGGACACATTGAATAAAAATTGATTCATAAGTATTTAAATCCATCAATTCAGAAGGAATATCTATCAACTGAAGATTATTATGAGCAGCTCTAGCAGGCATTCTATTTTCATTTAGTTTTTTCAAACAATAATTACAATACGCTGATCAAAACTCAAATCAAAAGAATTCTCCACCAACAAATACCTTACAAAATCCTTCCATTCACTATTATTTTCCAATTCACATTTTGCATATAAATTAACTAACCTAGTCTGAATCTTATAATGAGTCCGTCGACAACACACACAAGTTAAATTAGGCCTTTCACTTGATTTCACCTTAAACTTGGTAATTTCCTCGTCAAAGTTTTCTGTACTTGAAATCTGTACATTGTCTTCCACATTACCATCCATTACTATATCCATTTCTACACTGTCCTCTTTGTTCTCAAAATAACAAAACTCAATTTCTTCACAAATAGTCTTCACATCTACTTCAGATCCATGCAAAAGAGCACTGTTTAACTGTTTAAGCTTAAGTGCTGGACTTTTTGCATAATACAACCTTCTCACTAATTTCCTCACCTTATTATGATGCACTGCTAACATCCTAAAATGATGAAAAACACTCTGACATACTTTTCTAGAAAGACAAGCCAGTGAATGCCCATGCAAACCTGTGTTTTCTCTTACTCTGCAAGGATCTAACTCTTGCAAGACCTTCATTTTTTTGTTTTAGACTTTTCTTACTATATATACGTACGAAATTTCGAAGCAAATCGATTGAATCCTGTCGCACACTACAAATACTACTGCACTTCCATGTGTACACTGGACCCTTAGTACGTCTCCCTAATACTTCATCACTTAACACCTCTTCTGCATCTCTAGACATAAGTTTCTCTTTTTCCATCACACAATCATCTTTCACCTCATATGCTCGACCACTGGTGTCAACTGCATGCACCAAATCATTTTCCTTATAGTAACTCTCCTCACTAAAAAATGGCTCAGAACTTGAACTATGCATCCATTCTCCAGAAAATACTTCACAAAAATAAGTCCGATTAATAATTCTTTTCCATCTACTGTTCGATTTGAAAACATCAATTGCCTTATTAAGTATCCTAATCCTATTGATTACTAAAATAAATAATTTTTTCTTAACTTCAAAAGCCTGATCAACAATCTTTTCTTTTTCTTGTAAAAAGCAGCTCTCTGTTTACCTTTCTTTTAATTTTTTAGCAAATTTAAAAGTACCCTATTGCGAAACATTAGTCTACGAATGTCCCTAAATTGATTTAACCTTCTATTGCTATCCATACTCTTATCTCCTGCTCCAATAGAGACATTTTTTGAGGGCCTCTCCTTCCTTTTTAGATTTGCTCTCTGCTTCTTGAACCTTACATTACTGTTAACATTACTTTCTGATCTACATAAATTGCGCAGAAAATACTTTATTGTCTTACCAGGAGCTTTTCTGGTGTTTTTTGAAGTACTTGTTGTACAGGATTCTTTTAATTCCTTTGATGATTTTGTTCTTTTACGTATGGTATTTTTTCTACTCCTTTGCCTTGACGGCATTTTTGCTTGCTTTTAAAATGTTGATATCAATCTGTGGTTCTGAAAAAAATAACACATTAAAGACCACTATTAGCAAACAACAAAGTAATAACAAAAAGAAAACAATATAAACACTAATTTGCAACATATTAAAGTTTATACCACAGCAACTCAGGGCCTTATTTATGAAGGCCTTGCGCCACCAGTGCGTCCCATGTTAAAAGAGACGCACCGGTGCCACAAGGCAATCATAAATAAGGGCCAAATGTAAATACCATTGATTTGCCCCCAAAAACGTTTTTTGAATAACATTTAAGAAACACTGCGCAGAACCTATGTACAACCACTCAATATCACTTCTGAAACCTCACTGTTTCCCAAAATACAAATCCTCTATCTTGCAAATGTTCATAGCAAGCATTATCAAAAAGCAAAAAACAAACCAACATCAGACAAACTCAGGGCCTTATTTATGAAGGCCTTGTGCCACCAGAGCGTCACTTATTTCCCATGTTTAAAGTGATGCACCGGCAGCACAAGGCAATCATAAATAATGGCCAAATGAAAATACCATTGATTTGCCCCCAAAATCGTTTTTTGAATAACATTTTAGAAACACAGCGAAGATTCTATTTACAAGCACTCAATTTCACTACTGAACCCTCACTATTTCACAAAATACAAATCCTCTATCTTGCAAATGTTGATATCAAGCATTATCAAAAAGCAAGACACAAACCCACAACAAAAAAACTCAGGACCCTATTTATGAAGGCCTTGCGCCACCAGTGCGTCCCATGTTAAAAGAGACGCACCAGTGCCACAAGGCAGTCATAAATAAGGACCAAATGTAAATACCATTGATTTGCCCCCAAAATCGTTTTTTGAATAACAATTAAGAAACACTGCGCAGTACCTATGTACAACCACTCAATATCACTTTTGAAACCTCACTGTTTCCCAAAATACAAATCCTCTATCTTGCAAATGTTCATAGCAAGCATTATCAAAAAGCAAAAAACAAACCAACAGCAAATAAACTCAGGGCTTTATTTATGAAGGCCTTGCGCCACCAGAGCGTCACTTATTTCCCATGTTCAAAGTGATGCACCGGCAGCACAAGGCAATAATAAATAAGGGCCAAATGAAAATACCATTGATTTGCACCCAAAATCGTTTTTTGAATAACATTTAAGAAACACTGCGCAGAACCTATGTACAACCACTCTATATCACTTTTCAAACCTCACTGTTTCCCAAAATACAAATCCTCTATCTTGCAAATGTTGATATCAAGCATTATCAAAAAGCAAGACACAAACCAACAACAAAAAAACTCAGGGCCTTATTTATGAACACCTTGTGCCACCAGAGAGTCACTTTTTTCCCATGTTTAAAGTGATGTACCAGCAGCACAAGGCATTCATAAATAAGGGCCAAATGAAAATACCATTGATTTGCCCCCAAAATCGTTTTTTGAATAACATTTTAGAAACACAACACAGGACCTATGTACAAGCATTCAATTTCACTACTGAAACCTCACTGTTTAACAAAATACAAAATCCCCTATCTTGCAAATGTTCATAGCAAGCATTTCCAAAAAACATGCCACAAACCAATAAAAAAGAATCTCAATCTGCTTCCAAATCTGAGGTAATGCAAGTGACATTATTCTAAATGGTTCAAATATATTTATTTAATGAGGCAAACACTATTAATTACTTCTCAAAAATATAAAATCCATTCTTTTACCCCAAAATCGTTTTTTAAATAACTTTTTACAAACACACCACAAGTCCTATGTACAAGGAATCAATTTCACTACTGAAACTTCACTATCTGCTTCTAAATATTCTCCATAGAGCAAACAAGTCTCTATCTAAATTAAATAAATCATTACTTACCTTTACAAATGCTTTGGGAGATTGAAAACAGTGTCAGACACACACACCAATTTTTCTTTAGCAGAGCAAAAGGTGTGCACTCAATACACTGAAACCAAGACTGGCATAGAAAATCTCTAACTTTACACACATATGCCTTATTTCAACCAATCAAAAATCTTCCCTCACTATTTTCAAACCAACACCCTTCCCCCTCTCAGACCTTTCTATCTGTTACCATAGCAACTCCCTCCTAACTGAACTCTCAGGTTCAAAAGTTTATTCTACAATGTTGCAAATTAAGTCAGCAAGGATGTTTGACCTCTCAATACACCAGCTTATCCAGGGCATTATTGCTTTTAGTGACTTTTTCTTAACCATTCAAATTGCTTCTTACACACAACACAACCATACACCCTAACTTTCTGTTTTCAACTAACTGAATCCACCAATCATTGCTTGTGATTCAACAGCAGGGAAACTCCACAATTATTTTTTTGTAAACTCCTACTGTTCCAACTGCCATTTCATTCCCACACTTCATCGGACTGCACCTGAACCTTCTCTCATCATGTATTCTGTATGGATTATTGGACATAGCTACATCCACTGGGCTCAAAGGTATGCAGCAAGCAGAAATTATCACAACCTTGATTTATCAAATGTGGAAATCAAGTGGATTGGCCAAATAGGATTGAGATGTCATCAATTGATACCATGGTGAAAACCTTTTTGCATCTGCCAAACCCTGACCTCTTAATAGTGCACTGTGGTGGAAATGATTTGGGCACTATGACTGGGGTTGGTCTGGAAATGCTTTTAAAGGACACCTTTGATCAATTGATGACACTTTTTTCACAAACTGCCTTGGTATATTCCAATATATGCCAAAGACAGAAATGGAACTGGTCCAACCAATTTTGTCCACAATTTGAGAAAGCACGGAAACATGTGAATAAATCTGTTACATGAGAGACTTTGGAATGGGTTCAATATACAACAACAACTTGCGTTACAACATGCAAGACATCTACAGAGGAGATGGTGTGCACTTCTCAGATGAGGGGAGTAGAATATTCCTCCTGAATTTAAGACTGTGCATTGGAACCTACTTGTAGGTACCTAAATCAGCCACAGAACCCAAAAGCTCTTTTCAGAGCTACCCTACCTCTGATCATTCAAAACGTTTATCTTTTTCTAACTTTTTTCACTATTTTTCACCAAAGTACGCTCCCTGGTACGCATACCGGTGCGCGTACTGGGCGCTCCCCCCGCGAAATTTTTTAATTTTTTTTAATTTTTGGCCTATATGAGCGTCCTAAGCCCCCCTCAGAAAACCTAGAGGGTCAGGAAGTGTCTACGGTGCCCCCTTCTACCCATTCCCAACGTTGTTTGTCCTCCATCTTGTGTCTCGATTCTACCGAAACACAAAATGGAGGACTCCTGTAACTCTGCCGGTGCGCGTACCGGGGCGCGCACTGGTAAGTACTCCCTAAAAAAAGGTGAGAAAGTAATTTACAGAAAAACCACTGGAGACACTTTCATCAAATATAGAATAGGCCCTACTACATAGCAGTCCCTACCATTTACCCAAATTTGATGGAATCCATTGAGACATTTATGCTGTAGGCCTGACTAAATATCCTGAGGTAAATTACATGACAAAAACACATATGAAGTGTTAGAATTGACAAACAATTAAAATGTTACTTTCATTTTCTACTATTATTTCATGAGCATTTTCACTGACAACTTAAACTTCTTTTTGAAAGGTAAGATGTTATTTTTAAAACTGAAGTATGTTGTGCACTTTAAGTTAATTTGGAAAACATTTTCTGATAGTTATATACTATCCCTCTGTAATAGTTATAGAATGAGATAGACTTCTCTGTTAGTGTTATGGGTGGAGTTAGGCTTGTCTTGTATAATTATGAATTTACTTAGGCTTTATCACATACACTTTTTTATATTTCTACTTCCAGTCTGATACCATACACTGCCTAAAGATAAAATCACTGTTAAAAAAACCAAAGTACCCGTCTGAACTTAAACCCAACAGTGCCCTATCTCTACTGATATATTTTTTTTAAATGCAAATTACAGCACAAAAATGGAAGGAGAGCAAAAAATTTCCATCGAAATTGTTCTGGAGAGCAACAATGAAAAAATAATTGAACCCAATGACTCAGAATTCATGGATGAATCACGGGACTATGAACTACTTCAATGTGTACAATCAGTAGATTTCCTGATTCAAAATGAGGACATTTCCGACAATCAAATATTATATATATATATTACCTACTGGCGGTTGCCAGTAGGTAGTTATAGTTAGGATTTTTTTCAATGTTAAATCTCAAAATTCTATTTAGAATAACTTTGGCGCCGGTTGACGAATCTGCCTGAAAATTTCCTCAAAATGGCCTTGTCGAGCTCCGGTCCTTCCATGAAAGTTTGGGGGGGGATGCGTCAAGCGGGGGCCGAGATAAAAGGGGGGTCCCAAAACGCGTTTTCCCCATGTTAATTTCCATAGGATATATATATCTCTCATACCTCAGTTATACATACCTGTGTTGTAAACGCATATGCGTGGTAAAGCCATGCATTGATAAAAATGTGTGGTAGGCCTGCAGACAATATGAGGGGTAGGTGGTGCTGCACTTGAAAAACATCTCCTACCACCTCCTCCTCAGAAAGAATATGGCAGGAATAACCCCCTCGCACCTTGGACTTCGGGAGTGGCCCTTCTTTGCACTGGCACGTTCCCTGACTCTACCAAAGCTGTAGGGGTCCAGGGTAACAACAACAAAAAGTAGACAGGAGAGAAATGAAAAATAAAAACACAAAAGTGCTAAAAAGGAGACAAAAAAGGAAAGGAAATTTGAAAAATGTGAACGCTAGACAACATTGGGATGGATGGGGTTCGATTAGGGAACACTGCTAGGAAGAACTAGGAGCAGGCTAGAGTCAGTGACACTTCCTGTTCAAAATAGCCACGAGAGTTTGCTGCATGTAATGCTGTTTCACACTGACTTTTTAACGTGAACCACATTATGTGTAATTATGTGTAATTTTGCATAATTTTTGTAACTTTCACTTAATTATGCTACAGTAAATTACGCACATTTCCCACACCCTACTTTGCGTCCTTTCTCATGGCTTCTGATCCTTTCTCAGTGCTTTGCCATACAAGGTGCATTCCTTGATTTTTCATTATGCCAACTCCTCTGGCCTTATCTTTTATACTCCAATCACTTTCTTCCTGCCATGCACAAGGGTGTCTTGCCCCTCCCTTCATCTTGCACATGCCCTATAATGTCCTCTGGGGATTCACGCCTCCAAAGCTCTTATATCTTTTGTTGCATCTTTCATGTTAATGGTACATTCCGAGGTCACTATTTCTTCCTCCTTGATCTATCCTCTTCACTTTGCTGTCCAGTGGCAGATCCCAACATTTTCCAACAAAACTGTGAAAAGGCATACATTACACCATTCTTGTTTCTCCCTTTCCCAGCACTGGGCTCTGGACATTTTCTGTCTTGAATTAACTATTTTCCTAAGGAGGCAGCACCCATGTCCTCTTTCCGTCTTTTGATCCTTGGACAAATCAGTCATTCTTTTATATATGCCTTTGATTTTTCCAAAAAATGTCACCCTCGCCACCTTTGACCTTCATTTTTTCTCATGAAAAGAAGCTTTCTATTTCCCCCTTTCCAGCTTGAACTGTCGTGGTGGTGCCTTCATCTTCTTTCCCATGCTACCTCCCTCATTCTTCCACACTGGTAGCCATGTACACTCAGCTCCTTCACAAGTGGTAGTGCCCAAGCACTTGCTGACCAGGACTTGTGCCAGTTCTTGCCACTCTACTGGGCCATATAGGGGGAACATCCATTACGACGCGGTGTTTACACCGCTCTACCATTACAATGCTGGTTTTACAAAGCAAGTCGTTACCACGACTTGCGCTGGAGGGCGCTCTAGGCTAAGGAATAGTAGATTTTCCATTCCAACACCTTCCCTACTGTACGTAGGCTGGTGTTGGACTAGTAAATCTTACTATTCCTAAGTCCAGCACCCTACAGCGCTAGTCGTGGTAACGACTTGCGTTGTAAAACCAACGTTGTAATGGTAGTGCGGTGTAAACACTGCGTTGTATTGACATACAACCCCATATAGTATCCCAATTTATTTACATTTATTATTTTCAGTCAATGCTCCATTACTACTTCATCTAGTCCTCCTTGTCCCAGTCCTTACCTTTTGAGGCGATCCCCGTCTCTGACAGGGAAAATCTAACCATGCTGTAGGATCATATTGTGGAGAAGTGTGGCTCAGGGGTTAGAGGCGGCAGACCTGGAGCTTGAGTTCGGCCCGGGACCAGGGTTCAATTCCCCGCCTCGGTGGGTCTTGGGCTCAAAAATTCCACGGACTTGTTAATTCTCGCTCCGGTGCCTTCTCGACTCACGGGTTCACACTCTGCGACTCTGGGCAATAGCTTGCTTAATCTCCACAACGGCCCCTCGCGGTGGGATGCCTGGCTTTCACCTTGTGGATACCCTGCCAGGGTATCTCACAGGGGAATACCAGGACGGGTTCCCTAAGCAAGCGCTGAGATGCCCCAGGGTAAGTCGTGCGCTATATAAGTTTCATTCATTTCATTTCATAGTGCTGGCCCTCAGTAACACTACCATGTCTATCATGATATATAACATGCCCCTCCACCTACTCCTCCTTTTGTTTCTCTGTCCTTCGGCATAAGAAATCAGTAAGCCATGCTACTTTATTTCTTTATTTTAGACTTCTTTTTTTTTTAAAGTATTTAATCTACTTGGCCTTACTTTGCATGGCCATTACTCATGTTGCTGAGCACATGAAACATACCGCACAAAATATACTGCACCAACTACCAATGTGCTCCCTGCTCATGTGCTAGGCTGGAGTGGGGAGCCATGCTGGTACCAGTACTTTGGGTCATCATGGAACCACGTTAGGTGTACCGGTCTTCCTTCGGTGGGCTGTCGCACTCATCTGGGGAAGAAACAGTCGTGTTTTCTTTGGTAACAAGATCTCGAGAGAGTGAGATCTCATTTATTTAATGCGCTTTTATATAGCTCAAATTTTACCCAAACGTGTCAGAGAGCTTTACATAAGAACCAGTTTCAAAACATAAGGATTTAGGATTACGTGCATTACATAAAAGATACAAGCAGAAAAAAAACTGGCAAATATACAAGTTGTAAAGTCACACAAGGAAGAGAGTCACTCAAGTAAGCGATACAAATGGATAAACTCTAACCGTCACATAGGAATAGTAGACAGTACAATGGTCTACAGCATATACTAGTGATTAGAGTTATCTCTATATACATATAAATACAAATAGTAGATTTGGGTGGAAGTAGGGAGGGTTGGAGGGATACCGGGGTATGGAGAAAAGGCAAACAAGAAACATTTGAGGATCGTCAGCGGGGAAGCGAGGGGGAAGGGTAAAGGCCCAGGGAACGGACAAGATGGCGAGCCAGGGTAAGGAGAAAAAAACGGCAGAGATCTGCAGCAAAATGGCGGCCAGGTCAAGAGGAAAATAAAAAAAGTAAAGAAGTCCATCAGAGTAACCCAGTGAGTATGCCCCAAAGTGCCAAGAGAAGTCTGGGGGTGTACATAGTTAAAGCAAATCAAAAACAGGAAGGGAGAGGAGGCGTGTGGGATCGGGTCCACTGCATCAACGCCGAAAACCATTAGCCGTTCATGGCTCCCGTGCCCCTAAACCTGGGAGAAGTTTACTGGCGTCTCCAAAGTCGATTAAGAGGCGAGGCAAAATCCAGGAAGATAGCCCGCATGGGGAGGCAGCGGGGCGGCAGGCAGCCAGTGGGGGCACATCAACTCCGCACTCCAGGGGTCTGACTCCTGCTGACCCCAGGGAGGGCGATGCCCTGGAGTCGAAGAGCAGGAGCGCCTGGAATGCGCTCTGTATCCACAAGGTGCTCGTTACACTGTCTTCACCCTGCTCCTCATAGAAACAGTCTAGCCCAAACTGCCAAGTCAGGTCCTCTCTGGACTGGAAACAAGGTATCACCCTTTAGCAGCCAGGCTAGCTTGAATCCTATGGCACACTGAGCAAGGGCCCCATGTCTGGGCATACCCATCCCACTTAGGCCGAAAAATGCTGTGTGAACAAATAATGGACAGAATGCTGAACAAATCAAACATTCACCCCCAGATAAGAGATCTGGGTTAAATCCATCATTCATGTGCTCACTACGCCACCCCAGTTTAGCCCCATCCATATGCAATTCAGTCTTGACCATGCTCCTCATGGGAACAGTCCAGACCCAACTGTCAAGTTAGGTTATCCCTGAGCTGAAAACAAGCATGCTGGGACCAGTTTTGGGGTATGATTCATACTCAAAGAATGGAAGGGCCATGATAAGACATCAGTCCTATGAATCCTCAACAAGAGATAAATCTTATCTTATCTTATCTTATGCTGACTTTGAGACTGACTGTCTACCGACACCTGAGGTCAATACAATTTTGGCATCCATTATAAGCGTGTATGCTCTTGCAAACTTTTCATCCAGGACACATTTATTTGCAGAATACACTACCCGGGCCCTGATTTAAGATTTGTGAATATTGTATGACTCTATCTAAGCAAACGAAGTTTCAGCATCCATTTTAGCTAAGGTAGAACATCTGGCTAAGTTCCTCTCAGATGTTTGATAGCCTTTGTGGTAGCTAACATCTTCATCAGCGTTGCTGGACGTTGTATACTGTGGGTGAAGTCCTATAAACAGAATACTAGCCAGAGGTTGTTAATACAGAAACTTCCGTTTAAAATCCCTAAACTGTTTGTTCCAGAGTTGGATCACATGGTCTAGAAAGCAGTGGAGGAGAAGAAGGTTCTAAAGCCGTTTAAGTTGCGCTCGGACAAGAAGTCCTTCCTTTTAAAAAGCCCTATGCAAAAACTTCAAGCAAAGGTCACTTTTGAGGGAGGATAAAATAATGCGAAAGTTCCCACTTGATCTATATGGCTTCATATTGGTTCTCAGTGCCCAAGTCAGGAGACTGCATTTGGGATTATCACTACCCAACATCAAGAACAAGGTCAGTAGCAACGATATGCACGTTGGGGGGAAACTGAAGCATTTCTACAAACAATGGAATGATATTACAACAAATTAAAGGGTCCTGGATATTGTGAAGGGTGGTGATCAGATTCCTTTTCTTCATTATCCCCCCTCAAGACTTGTTCAGACATACTCCATTATCAAGCCAATTATCAAAAACCAAGAGATTTTAGTTCTCCACTATTTCTACTATTTATGGTACCAAAGACAAATGGGAGACTCCGTCCTGTATTGGATCTAAAGAGCTTGAACTTCTATCTCTTAGTGGAGATGCTCCAAGTATTTTGATTCAGTCCTTCAGTCCTCTGATCGCAGATGCCAGGCTTATACTGTGGACTTACTACGTATTCTTTGGGCCTGTCCCACATCATCATCCTATTGGAGGGACATTATGGTATCAATCACGACACTCACAGGAACCACTCTCTGTGATACCGTTGAACATTGAATTTTGGGAGTATACCCTAGGCCCAAGGCTTCCTAGACTGAGGTTTTTTTTGTTAATTCAGTGCTTTTCCTGGCCAAACAGAAGATTACTCACCATTGGAAATCATCTAACGATTCCCTCATAGCAAGTTAGTGGGAAGAGGTTTGGTGTTGGGGCACAACAGAGAATAACGTGCTGTGTAGAGAGGAATACAATGAGCTGCATAAACAACCCATAGAAATGGTATAGGATGACCTACTGAAGCAATTTAAATCTCAGGAACAGGACACTGTTTGACTTTGACACACAGAGAGGAGATTATACCCTCATGTTCCTGCCTCTTGTTACCTACTGTTAATTTCACAAGATGTATGTTAACCCTTATGCTTACTTCTAGACGCGGATAGTTCTCACCCAAAATGTTCTGAGCTGATTCTTCAGAAGGCATGGACTCAGTATAGCAGATGATGATGGGGGGTGGGGTGATGGTTGGCAAGTAGATATAGTTTTTTAGTTTCTTTCTTATTTGCATCCGTTTGCTCTGTCTGACATCATGAGTATATCATTTTTGTATTGATCATTACCGATTATGTGTTTCACATGCTTCTACACATATATGGTTGTTTGTTGCCACCTTGATGGCTTATACCACAATGTATGACAATAATATTTTCAATTCTGACTGATTTATGATTGTGAAAATGAGATAACATATGTTAAAACAGAATATATCTGTTGTCAAAAGGATACTTTCTTGCATCGTTAGATCTCTGTGATGCTTATTTTCACGTCCTAATCCATCTTGACAGTCATAGCTTCCTGGGATTATCAGTGGGAACTCAACATTTCCAGTTCCAAGCTCTTCCTTTTGCTCTGACTATGTTTCCCAGGATATTCACAAAGATATTAGCTCCTGTTGCATTTCTTCAACTTAAGGGAGTTTCTGTCTTCCTATATCTAGAAGATTGGTTGATCTCTGCTTCCTCTGTTTTTGAAGGCAATCGAGAATGTGGGGTTGGTGACCAGCCAACTTCAGAAACTGGGCTTTATAATCAACTATTGAGAAGTCACAGCTTCAGCCATCACAGACAATCGAGGTCTTCATTTGTGCTCACTTCAACACTCAGTTCGGGTGAGTGTTCCCTCCACAGACAAGAGTCTTAACACTTCAAAAAGAACTACAGCAGCTTCTCAGTCAATCAGCAACATCTACCAGGACATGAGTGAGGGTTCAAAGCTTGATGGTGGCTGCAACACCTGTAATTCCATGGCTCTCTGCCATCTGAAACTATTAGTCAACCGTCTGTTGCACAATTGGTTTCCAAATCCACAGCAATACAAACAACTCATCCCAGTTTTAGCCAAGATATGGGAGGAGGTACAGGGGTGGGTGGTGGAGAGCCATCTGTCCAAAGGGCGTTCCACTAACTCTTTCAGCTTCTGTTTACCTATCCACAGATGTCAGTCTTTGGGGTTGGGGAGAAACATGGGGCTCAGGAGGTGAAGGGCTCCTGGCCAGAAAAGAAGAGAAGGCACTTGTTCAATTGGATGGAGTTATCAACAGTGTTGAGAGCATTCCGCTCATTCTCTCCCCAATTGGAAGGGAATAATGTTGTGATCAGGTTGGACAGCCAAGTAGCAAGCAAGGTGCTATCTCAATCGTCAAGGAGGAATGAAGAGCAGATTCCTCAATGAGGTGTCAAGTCAGATTTTTGCATAGGCAGGGAGATATTTTCTAGCTTTGTCAGCACTTAACAATCAGAGGCGATTGAACTTTAATGCAGACAGTCATCAGTAATGTACCACCTATTGGTTCTGGAGTTCAGTAGGATTTGCTATTGGTTTGGGACCCTCTAGATAGATTGGCTTGCGTAACCACTCAATGTGATAGTACCAACGTTTTGCACAGAGCAGTGGTGTCCCCAGGCTTTACCGGTCAATGTTTTTGCGATCCTTTGGCCTCAGGATCTCCTTTACGCATTTCCTCCAATCACTTTCCTCCCAAAGGTGCATCAGAAGATTCAGGAGAAGAACAAAATGGTGATCCTGAAAGATCCTTTTTGGATCAGCATCAATGGTTTTCTCTCCTAGTGAATCTTTCAGGTGGCTGTTTTTTCCATCTATCCCTTGAACCTTCTCCTCTTCAGTTTTTCACGGCTGCCCTTACTTCAGCTCCAACATCTCAGATTGATGGCATGAAACTTAAAATGGTAAATTTAGAACAAATGGGATGATCTTCACAGGTTGCGTGGGATATAAAGGCATCTAGAAAGCCTTTAACATTTGCCTCAAATACAAAAACTATTGGGCCTCTTTTCAGAAGTGGTGGGTGCTAGAGGTTCAAATGCCGTATCTATGATCCTTTTCAAATTCTTGAATGTTTGCGAGAGGGTTCTTTCAAGGCATCTCGCCATCCACTCTCTCTGCCCAAATGGCGGCTAGAAAAGCACTGGCACTACGGCAAGATTCCTACAAAATATCGCCATTGGTTTTTAGGTTACTGTAGGTAGCCGGCTCTCTATATAGTGTACTAAAATGAAGTACACTGTGCAGAGAGCCCAGATAATGCCCAATGGTACACAGAGGTACGCGTAGATAATTCCAATGCTCTTTTTGTGGTAGCATGGGCAAGCAGTTAGGCTTATCAGAATGTAGTGCTAAGCATTTGTTGTACTCCCCAGAGGAAATAAATGAGTCACACACTCAGGAATAAATCTGAGACCGGCTTCTAAAACTAATGTCTATTTTAATAGAATTTTTAAGACCTAGAACACAGTTTTAACGCAAGTACTTTCGGAGTTACGATTTTTTCAAACTTCGTGAAAAATATCACTTTCATGCGCAAATACGCATCACAGGAAACAATGCGGGAAAAGCAAAAAAATGCATGGAAAATCAGGAAATGCTTTCACGAAATTCACCTTCCAATTTTAGGTTCATGTCAGGACCAGGTCAAGAGCAAGTCCCCTGGCCTCGGCCAAGATACTGCTCTCCCTGGCACACAGCTCCACCTGAAGTGCCTCTACCTCCTGCTCCACGCCGACCCCGTTTCGAGGCCGGCGCCGGCGCCCGCTTTGCCTCACATCTCTGCCTGCCTTCCAGCTCTTGGTTCCCCTCTGCTGTTTTTCTTATTATTTCCTGCTTTCTCTCCACAGTTTTTTCTTTCTATCTCCGTGGTTCTGCCCTACCCTTGTGCCTGTGCCCTTGTCTGGTGCCCCCCTGCCCGTTTTCTCCACCTGTATTTTCCCGCTCTTTTTTCCCATGACCCCTCCTCCGACCTCCCAGGTGCGCCGACCTCCTCCCCTATTTAATGGTGGCTGCTGTGCGGCCGCGCAGTGGCCATGCACAGCATAATCGCCTTTGGCTAGCACATCTGCACCTGTCTGCAACCCAACCGCGACCAGAGCCAGGACCCCTGGCCCTCCAGCCCACCTGCGCTACAGCTACTTGGCTCTCCATGAACTCAACGTCAGCAAGAACTTCAACTGCAAGCTCTCCTCACCTCTCGACGCCCACAGCCTTTCATCTGCCATCACTCCCACCATTCCCTCACCTTCACCAAGACCCATGACCCTCCACCTCCCTCCAGCAAGAACTCCATCTCATCCCAAACCCTGAATGGTTATCCTCCTCAACATCCACTCTCTCCACAAACACGCCACAGAAATCTGGGACCTCCTCGACAGCACCGCCCCAGAGATCGCCTTCCTCACTGAAACCTGGACAAACGCTGCCTGCGGCCCAGACATCGCGATTGCCATCCCTGAAGGATACAAGTTCACCCGGAAGGATCGCCCCAACCACCCCGGAGGAGGCTTCGCCATCACTCACAAGACCAATCTGCGGCTGAGCACCTATTCCGATGGGCCCATAGACCTAATGGAACACCTCGATTTTAAGAACCAGACCAACCCATCCTCCACCTTCCGAGGCACCCTCATCTACAGACCCCCTGGACCCTGCACTCCTTTCTCCGACATCATCACGCCACATGCCATCACCTCCACTGATATCAGGCTACTAGTAGACTCCAACTTCCACCTTGACAACCAATTGGACCCCAACTCCGCCACCCTCCTGGGAAATATCCACACCATCAGACTCAAGCAGATCATAACTGAACCAACGCACTAAGTGGGGCACATCCTCAATCCCGTTTTTACAGCAGGCAACTCCGTCACCCTCAGCCACACCTCCGAACTCCCATGGACGGACCACCGCTGTGTTCACTTCACTCAAAATCCAACATTCCCCGCAGACACCCACATCAGCTCCAACACAATAATTGAAACAATATCTCAGAAGACCAACTCGCCACCACCCTCAGCAACTCTGCTCCCACCACCACAGATGATGACCCCTCCACCGCCGCCCTCACTCTACACAACTGGATCACTGACTGCGCCAATACCATCACCCTCCACAAGAAAACCTCCAAGCCCCGTGCCAGGAAAGCCTGCTGGTTCTCCACCGAACTCCGAGATTCCAGATGCACCTGCAGAAAACTTGAAAAACTGTGGAGGAACTCCAAAGCCCTGATGGACCTTGTTACCTTCAAAACAGCTACTGCAGCCCCCTACAAGCTCAACAGACTCTCCAGTAAGGAAGCACTTCAGGACAGAATCTCCACCAATGCTCACAACATCAAGGAACTATTCGGCATAATTAAAAAGTTCGCCTAACCCAACAGCTGGTCCACAGAAATCACGTCCTCCAAGGACCTTTGTGACAGACTCAGCGCTTTTCACAAGATCAAGACCGCCTAGGAAGAACCCCCTCCCTCCTCCCCCAGCTGCATGCAACCGACACTTAACATCTGGATTGCCCTCAGCACCGAAGACACTCTGAGGATAATGAAGACCACCCACTCCAGGGCCCCCACGGACCCCTGCCCCCACCACATCTACTGCAAAGTCACAGACATTATCGCCCTTGAACGTCAATTTATCATCAACACTGTAAATACTACTTTTTTTCACTAATAATTCCTTGACTCGAATTTAGGTTTCTAGGAGTGGCACAATACAGGGCGGGTCCCTGTATGGTCCTGACGAAACGCTAGGGGTAGCGTGAAACATGTTGACCATATACTGAACCTACCCACATTATTGGTTGGTGTACAGTATAACCCCATTTTTAACATACCAGTCTAGGAGCAGAATAAAACATTGAGGCCCACTAGCACGGTATTTTTAACCCACATTTTCACCCACTCCACTTTTTTCTACACCACACATAGTCCTTCACTACTACAGTGCTCCTACGTAGTTCGCAAGTTGCAGCACGCCCCTTTTCGTAGGGAACTGGGATGGCCCCAATGATGAAGCATGTCACCGTGAGGAAACTCCGGTGAGTGAGGGGACTAAAAGAAAGAAATGTTTTCTTTCTTTTCTGACTACACTTAGACTTTATTTTGTAGTTAGCCACCACACGAGACAGGTCTCCGAACCCAGACACTGGGTTCTTTTTCTTCATATGTCTCTTTAGGAGGACGACCTGTTCTCAAGTACCTCATTTTCCCTCCGAATATACAATGCTACGAAACTGACCAGGAACCACTGCCTTCCGCCCTCGAGTGCCCATGGCACGCCCTCAGCGTATGCGGAGACTCTTTATGACTTGGGCAACTGCGTCAGAGCTCCTTGCCACTCAGATTCATCTGTCACTGGCGGAAATAGCAAATTCCGGGAGAAGTCTGAGCCTTGGCAGATGAATCAGTGCTGATGAATCCTGCAAGCTGCCTAGTGCTTCCCAAAGGCCGCAGACGACAATTGAAACTGCCTTATCTCCCCCTAAGGCCCTATTTTGCAATTCAGCTTTTATTTTACTTCTTGAACCCCATAGCTAAACGTATGCACGTCTGAACACGTGAGGCTTCACCTGTCACTTATTTCAGCACCCCGTGGCTACTTGGGCCTGGGCACTTCATTTATACACCGGACGCCAGAAGACATTTTTATCTATAGGTATAAATATTAGATTTTGACTTTGGCCAACAATGCTTGGTCAATTTGCTTTGTCACACATGTGCAAGGCGTTGTGAATGGAGAGCACGATAAAATCAGATTCGCTCTCTGAAATGACCTTGTTTTTTTTTGTTTCTCTGCTGCCTTTTCGCCCACCCCTCGTTTTTTGTGTTCTCCGCTGCCTCTGCGCCCACCACTCGAGATAACGTTATTGAAAAGCATCGGGGGATTCCTGTTGCTCAGATGTAGGTCACTGGAGTTTGAAACCTGGCGGCTGGGTTGCCTTGGATATAAGGGCTGGTGTGTGCTGATTGCTTCTCGGAAATCAATATTTCATTTAGAAAGAGCATCAGCTGTGCACAGCAGGAGCAAAAAGGAGATGTTCAATTGCACATTGTCAACAGAGCCGGGAGAGTGGAGGGCCTATTCAGTATTTCTCAAGTGGCTCGCGGCAACCATGGTAAACACAACGGGCTCAGGCAGACCGGACTGACAGACTAACACGAATATCTTCATCTGTGAAAATATGCGCCATTCCATGTTCAAATGAGAGATGCTATTTGTATTTAAAAAAAATACAAAGACCACAATATCACCAAATAACATTCGCGTAAGAATCGAGGTTGCCTGTGTATTTGTTTTTTCCACACGTAGAGGCAACTGGTACAAAGCAAGCGCCCTGCAGGTGATTTAATTCAATATTTCTTCTTCATTCTTTACAGGGAGGGAGGGTGATGACGCACGTACTGACAGGGTTTAGTGCAATGCATTGAATGTGCTACTGCTCCTGCCGTTGCAAAGCAAACCTGCAGCAATCAATGGCGGATGGAATTCACTTTCCGGGCAGATGCAGCTGTCACGAGGAGAGGGGACAACGGACCAGGCCCCGGGGAATGGTTCCTGGCCCCCCATTCCTGCCTGTTAATACTTATGCAGGGATCGCGGGTCCCCGTCTCAGAAAGGCACTGGGTTCACAATGGCGGGTGCATTTTGAAGTTGAACATAATCATGGGATATGTAGTCCCATGCAGCCCACCCGCCATACACTGGTATCTTGCAGATAGTCTGCAGAACCACTGGCAATATAATAAATACATTGATTAAGCAGACTCATGAGCGCCCCCCAGGTTCCGCTGTCAGAAGCGGCAGAACTCACAGATTTACAGCAAGTCTCCCACTATGTAAAATATACATTTAGTTGTTCAAATATTTTTTTGTGTGTGTTTTGAGAATGAAATAGGCATATCAAGAGATCATATACGATTTAAGCATTAGCAGAGAGATTGTTGAATGGTTCTTATGGAAGCTGTAGCATAAATACTGGGTATTGAAAGTAGTTTTTTAAGCTTAGATTTTTCTCTTTCGTGACAAGTACATCTTCTTTTTATGTAATCATATAAAATGCGTTATTTTCTTTGGGACAGTTCTTTTTCTTTGATGCGATGTTTCACGTCAACTTTCTGAGCTGATTTTTGTACATTGGTATTTGCTGATGTTATGGAATTTTCCAAATGTATCATTTATTTTCCTTCCTGTTCCACATGGAGTTTTACAGGTTAAACTCATAATTGTATGTCCCCAGAATATCGAGATGCGTAGATGTGGGGTTAAGAGAAGTAAATCTACACTTAGGGGGTCATTATGATCGCGGACGGACTTGAGTCCGTCCGCGACCATAGAGGAGGAGGGAACCTCCGCATGGCCTGCGGAGTTCCCTCCTGTGCAATTAGGATGTGACCGCCACCCTGGCGGTCACATCCTCTATTTTTAACATTGTGGCGGGTGCTGCTTCAAGCAGCACCCGCCGCAATGTTAAAAATGAAAGCTGTGCATTTGCATGCACAAAGCGGCAGGCACCGCGCGGTGCCTGCCGCTCTGTGCACGCAAATGCAGGGGGGTACCATAGGTACCCCCCATGTGCACCCCCCACCCCCCCTGCACCCCTGGGGGCCCGCAACGTGCCCCCAAACAAGAATCTGTATGCCTTTGCACGGCGGACATGCCGTCGTGTAAAGGCATTGAAATTCAGACATCCTAATATGGCTGGCGGTGTCTGAGAGACACCACCACCATATTAGGCCTTTTCCGCCGTGGTTGTAAGCCAACCGCGGCGGAAAAAGCAGCGGACCTAAACCAGGACCCACCGGCCATCCTAATGTGGCGGTGGGTCTTTGGTGGGTCCGCAGAGGATTTTCCGCATCCACAGGGCCGGCGGTGGCTTCCGCCGGCCCGGAGGATGCGGAAAATCCTCCATCATAATGTGCCCCATACTTTGGGGAAATTGGAGTGCATAAGTGTGAGAGTGAGATGGTAAAAATTAGCGGCGGGTGTAACACCCGTAATTCCCTGTAATGCAATCATGCATAATTACCTAAGAACTCCGCAAGATTATGCTTGAATTACGCAAGAAGACAGTAGATGACATTCTTGGAGTGCACGAAGATGATGCCCAATGGGGCGTTCCTCCCCTCTGCCTCACGCCTGTGAGGAGATGGTCTCCAGTAGTCATTCAACTGAATGCTCTAATGATCGAAACAGGTCTAAGAGCTGTAAATGGTCGCACAATCTCCGATGCTCAGGGGGCAAATACATATAACAGAGTATCGTGTGAAAGTAGAATTGACTATATAATGGTGGACAGGAGAGCGTGGAAGTCAGTGGTGGACATGGTCATTATACCATTAGTGGAGAGTGTCCATAACCTCTTGTCCCTCACACTGGTGGATTTGTGGCAGAGAAGGGAACATACCTTATCAAATAGTGCAAGGTTAATAACTAAGTGTGCTATACCATCCAATTGCAATAGATTTCGTAAGTGGCCTAAGTTTAGTATGGACGAAACCAGACTGAGTGCGCTAGATGGAATCCTTAGCGAGCAGTCCATAAGGCTTTCTGCAGTATGTAATGGCACGGCTGGGTCTGCAGAGGTAGAAACCTTTTACACTGTTACTATGGATCAGATTGGCAAACTGTTTATAGTTCCGGGTAAAAAGAGTTTAACAACTGTCAAACCAGTGCAGAAATGGTTTGATAGTAACTGCAGAATGACTAAAAATAACTTAATTCTTGCTATTAAATCATGCAATCCAGTAGCTGTTCGGCTGGCCAGACTGCATTATAGACAAGCTATAATAACAGCTAAAAGGGAGTGGGATGAATCCCATTGGGAAAGCCTTAGAAGTGCAAGTAAAACCAAGAATGGTGACCTATTCTGGGCCTTAGTCAGAAGATCGAACGGTTGTGACCCGGATCAAATCCCCAACCATATCACAGATAGTGAATGGTTTGAGCACTTTAGTAAACTCTATGGTGGTAATGAACCGCCCGGAGCCCCAGGGCATTTGAGCGGTGCCCTGGATATTGGTTCTGGACAGGCTCCCCTCACTAGAGTTGATAAAAAAGAGGTTCTGGCTGCAATAGCTAAAATTGTACCTGCTAAAGCCCCAGGGCAGTACGGTGTACCGGGCGACCTTTTTAAAGCCAATCCTGACGGTTGGGCCACTTACTTTGTAAGCCTGACGAATGCACTGCTGGAAGGCTCACCTGTTCCGAATTCATGGAAGGCGGCCAAAGTGATCCCTGTTTACAAGAAGGGCCTCAGGGAGGACCGTGCCAACTATCACCCAATTAGTCTTATAGATACGGGGCAGAAATTGGTTGGCAGGGTACTGTTGGAGAGGATTCTATCTTGGGCTGAGGAGAACAACATCATCTCACCCTTTCAGGCAGGCTTTAGGGCCTGCACAGGCACGGTAGATTAGGCATTTAGGCTGGTACTTTTACATTGGAAGGTGGTTACCATTGGCAAAGGCGGTCTTTATTTGGCATTTATTGACTTAAAGACCGCCTTTGACCTGGTCCCCCGAGACCGCCTATGGCTGATCTTGGGGGAGATGGGGATTCCTTTACCAATATTGAATCTCCTGGCACGTATGCATGATGGCACCTACGCCCGTATTAGATGGGGTTCACAGGAGCAAAAAATAGATAGAATCCCTGTGAATCGAGGGGTACGCCAGGGCTGCGTGTTAGCCCCGACACTTTTCACGCTATTTGTGAATGGTGTAGTCTCTTTTTCGGTTGAAATCAACGCTGATGCCCCGGTCCTGGCGGGTGATAAAGTCCCCGTTCTCCTTTTTGAGGACGATACGCTGTTGGTATCAAAAACTCCCGCAGGATTGCAGAAGTTGTTGGACCGCTTTTGCCTGTTTTGTAAGCTCAGGGGCCTTGTCATAAATACCTCGAAAACTAAGCTCCTCTATTTCAACCCAAGCAAGTCATCCAGATCCACCCTTTCCTTGGAGGGGGTGTCACTGGAACGTGTAAAAGAATTTGACTACTTGGGAATTAGAATTTCGGACAAACTAAAGTGGCAGCCACATATTGATAAAATGGCATTAAACCATAAAAGGGTAGTTGGAGCATTAGGGCGAGAACATCGTACATCCATCTCTAACCCCATTGCTCCTGCTTTGGATATTTACGCTGCAAAAGCTGTAGGCTGCGCCCTTTATGGTGCAGAGCTCTGGGGCTTTGAGTGTGTTGATGCCCTGGTTACCTCAGAGAATGAGTTTTTTAGGGAGCTGGTATCGCTTCCGAGGGGTACTCCCTCCAAACCTCTCTTTAGTGATCTGGGTCGCCGCTCTATTAAGGATCTAGCCAGTCTACGCCCTCTTTTATATTGGGCTTGGTTATGGCAGACCCCGGAGCTCTCAAGGTATCTAGATTGTTTGAGAGAAGTTATGAATCTCCATGGTGCCCCCAAAATTAGCTGGATTCGTAATATAAAGAAGCTCCTGCTCGAATCTGGCCTGCCAACTGATTTGGAGCCTGGGGTCTCTTTATCCAAGGCTGAAACTAAGCGAGCCTACTGGACATGGGTTGATGATCAAGAACAAAGGGACCCAAACCAAGGTAGGCTGACTGAAGCATTTAGACAACATAAATTAAATCCCCGCTTAGAGTCCTACTTGGATTTCATTACGAAACCAAGAGACAGATCCCTTTTCATCCAGTTTAGGCTGGGAACACTCCCCCTTCGCGATTAGACCTGCAAGTGGAAGCCCCCGTACCAAACGCCCCCTGACTGCCCAATCTGTGAAGGTGTCACTGAAAATATCCCTCATGTCTTCTTTGTATGCCCAGCCTACGCAAAACCCAGGCAGAAATAGCTCAAACCTGTGTGTCTGTTGCTTGGTACCAGGGACCACTCCTCTGCACTTAAGGCTGATACTAGTACAACCTTAGTGTGTGGGGTGGCCACATTTCTTAGTTGGGCCTGGCTGATTAGATTGAAGGCTACTAGATGACTATAGTTTTAGTTGAATCTTTTTAAATATTCACAAAGCTGCTAAAGTTTAATATGTTTTTAAAGTATTTATTGAAATATGAATGGTTTTTTATTATAATCTATTTTAAAAAATTTAATGCTAATGAATTGTGGTTTCATATTTTTATGTGCTTTTATGATATTCTGTATAGCGAAATAAAGCTTTGATGATGATGATGATTATGCAAGAAGAGTAATTCTGCGCTTATTACAAGATAATGTCTCCAAGGGATGTAATGTAGAGAAAGGGAAGCAGAGGGCCTAGAACTCATTCTTGGGGAAGGACAACAGGTGGAGGAGTAGCACTAAATTGAGGTCAAGACCATGAGACAGAAAGAGATCAGTCAGAGAGCCTGAAAGAAAACAAGCTGAGATTTTTGGTTAGTTTTGCAGAGGGAAATCGTTATACGAAGTACAAGCCTGAGGAAGTGGGAAAAGATGCTGGAGAGAGAGGGTGAGGAGGGCATGCAGAAATGACTGGACAAGCATACTTCTGTGCTGCAGACCCTGCCTGTAACATGCAGGGGACCAGGCGACTTGCGCCCATCTTGTACCTCCCTTCTGGGTCTCCTCATTCCATGAGACTCAAACAGTGTCTTACAGAGTGGAAATGAAGGAAATAATGAGTTTTGTCCTGGTGGAGCATTTTTGATAAATGGAATATCAAACAGCGAAACAATGCAAGTATGATAGCCAGCCCAATGCTCATCTTCACCATTTAGAATGACATTGCATTTTTCTGCAATGCTTCTCAAAGGGCATTAAGCTAGCCTTTGCCAGCACACTGGAGTCAGGAGTCCATGAGCACCAATCACACTACCAATATCCCTGTTACTTTTGCCATTTATTTATGACGAAGAAGGGAGAAGGTAGATCCCTGTATGCATTTCAGCTCATCGTCCTCCTTCCTAAAATCTGTCAAAGGCCCTAAACCCCACTGTTTCGTGATGAACCACCATAAAAACAAGATATTACAGGAGAAATTCCTTCCTGGCTAGTAGAACTACACAAAGCAAAATATGGATGATAATTAATTGAAGGGAAAAGCCAAGATCGTCCCACAGTTCAACAGATCAAAAGCATTTAATCTTAGATCAATATCCCCAACCTGTATGTATATAGTCTCCAGGTCCGATAGCTAGAGCACAAAATACTATTCTACAAAGGTTCCATGTAAGAGCAGAGGCTCACAACCCTCACAGAGAATCCCCTAGAATTGGTGCATTGCTAGGAAGCATAGCAGGTGCCCTACAGTCCACAGAGATGCATATTGGGGTTTGAATGGCCATCTGAACCTTTAATGATTATTATGACATAGGCTAAGATTACAGATGTCAGCCAGCATAATGCTTTATATGTTTCACAAATGCAATCGGTACGGTCAATTGCGTCAGATCACACAGTACGTGCCAGATATGTAAATTTGTTTAGTATACATGTCTGTTGTTGCTTGATGGTATGCTAAATTTCTGTACACTGCTAACCGCAGCATAAAGGGTGCCCCCTGTAAAATTTTCATAACCAGAGTATATTCGGTCTATACTTTCCAGAAGAGCTAGCAGAAGGAGGAGATCAAATGTAGAGATAAGAGATGAAACCCAAGTAAAGGTGGAAGGGATGGCTTCTAGCATAGGCCTCTTGATACTATAGCACCGCCCAACTCTCTTGTGAAAATCATCAAGCTCTTCACACCTCCTCCATTACCTAAACCCAATTCTTGCCTGCTATGCCACTTACCAACAAAAGCCATCAAGAACCCACACTGGTATAGGTAAAATGACTGAGTCGAACCACTGGCCCCAAGGTAGTAAGAATTTGGGAAAATGCTGAGCATAAAGGAGAGTATTTTCCCCGAAGAGCATTCGGCCAAATGGATTTGTTTCACCACAAAACGCTGAATTTTGACTGCTATAACCCAAGGCGATGCAACCAATGCCTTTTTCTCCTGACTTAAAGAAGACAAGTGTGTACTAATATGTATTTCAGGGCTTAAAAACAAACCCAAACATCTTTGAATGTTGAGAGAGAACAAACAGGGCAGTTAAATATAATGGGTCCCCTCTCAGTGTCAGGAGAAGACAGAACATCAATCAGTGTTAGAATAAAGCTGTTCAAATTATAAAGAGGTGCAGAGCACTACAGAACACTAAAGGAAGACTGTAGAATCTAATGTCTTCGTGAAATGTGCTGTTTGCTGCAAAATGTATGTCTTTTCTTCCTCACACCATATGATTTCATCGTATTTTAGATAGTTACCTCTGACACATGCTTAGAATCAACAAGTATATTGCTATAGATTCGAGTCTCATGATCTAACCAGGACATGCTAGATATTAATGTTTTTAATTTCATAGAGCAGCTCATTGTTACACAATGGGACACTTAACAGCTAACAGAGGCTTGCAAAGGTGCTCATGAGAACTTTCCTAGATGTATCTTTTTGTAATACGTTCTAGCAACTTTCAAGTAAAAACATGTCGACATGATTTGCTGTGGGAATTGAGAGAGAAGCGGACAGACCATCAGAAGATCGTTTCCTATTGGCTGCAGATGATTCAACATTTGGAGTTTCCTACATGATTTATGCTTTTCTATATAGTACGTGTTCCTAGTTAGAGAGGCAATGCATTATATGCACATTTCCCCTGACATGCCCTCTAGCATTTAATTGTGCTACTCCTGCCTAAAATTACTGTGAGCTACTTCTAACAGTGATATTTCTGTTATTCTGATGTCTTTGCACCTGTGAATTAATGAATGAATGAACTTTTATTAACTGTTCAATTAATTAAAATCGTTACAGTAAAAGAGTTATTTAAAACAGTTCCCACCTACCCCATCCCCTCCCATCCAATGTCTTAATCCTTGGATCAACGATAGCCCCCTGTCTCTTTTGTTCAAATTCTCAAAATTGATTACGATTACTTGTGTGGTGAGAAAGTTGATTTTAAAGCATATAAATCAGGTTTAGTGAATCACATTTCATTAAAAAACAGATGGTCCCCCGCAAAACCATAAAACCCTGCGGGGACCCTCACAGCTGCCCCTTCCGTAGAATAAAGTGCACCTTGCTGATTAATGTATATAGTGGTTAGCCTACTTGGGGAGGAGGGATCAGATTGTAGCTCCTCATTATTCGCAGTCCTTATTGAGTGCGTACATTTTCCCAGTCTTGCTAGGTTCCTTGTCGTAGATTCGGTGAAGCACAGAACCGAAGCCTCCCTGCAGGTCCTGACCCCCTGTGCAATAAGTGTCAGGCAAAGAAGGCGCCGATGCTCGTTGATCAGTTTAGGGCAGCAGCACAGGAGGTGAAGCCAAGATTCTCTAAGGTAGGAACCCAGCCCACATGCAGCATTTTCCCCTTTGAGGGCCCAAGTTGGGTGGAAATCTGTAATGCGTAACATGGTAAGTCTCATGAAGAGTATTTTCCTACAGACCTGTGTTGTCAAAGCCTCGCTTAAATAGGGTTGAGCCGTGCCGGGGATGCATGTTTTGTCCAGTGACTCTGTGATTGAGCTCGGATGGAGGGTTTCAATATCTTTTGCGAATGATGTTTCCCGTACGTGCTCGTTCACCACTTTTTCTTCTCGAGGATAGAGGAATTTCAGGTAGTTGTAGAGTAGCTGCATCTATCCTCAGGGTGTCAATGGCCTGGCCATGGCTGGGATTCCAAGTGGAGCCTACCTCTTCAAAACACACCTCAATTAATGTCTATGTGAATCTGCTGCTGCCTTCAGGATCCTGATGTAGCACTTTATTATTTCCCCTTGGCATGCCAAATCCAGCCTCCCAAGGCTGAGCTCCTGGGAAAGCCAAATGGTCATAACAGATGGCCGGTATCAGTTTTGCTTTTAGGATTCTCAGTATTGGCTCAGCAGATGGATTAAACAGGTGATGGTTCAGTTGTTGCAATAAATGGATGACATTGCTGGCCTTAGTGCTAAGTTGTTTTTGGGTGGTGTTTGAGTTAGCCCTTTCTGAAAACCAGACCCCAAGGTAGTTGTAGGCTGTCACTGTGCCAATTTACAGATGTCCCAGATATCAGTTGGCTTGCCTTTTGTATTGATGTTTCCCAAACACCTTTACCTTGGTCTTACCTTGATTACCAGTAGGTGGTTGCCCTGGTTAAAGCGATTCAGCGCATTCAGGACTCTCTGAAGACCCACTCTAGTATGATCCATTATTACTGTATCCTCTGCGTATTGCAGGACCCGGAGTCTCACCCTACCCAGCCTTGGTGGTGATACCAAGCTGGCACCTTCTAGTACAGCCCCCAGGTCTCCACTGTAGAGATTAAAGAAGAGAGGGGCCAATACCTATCCCTTCTATGTAGGAATTTTGGAGATCACTGTATTGGGGCTTGTTTTGACCCGAACCCAAGTACCTTCATAAAGGGATACTACTGACTTTAACAGTTTGGGTGGAATCCCTCAGGTGGTTAATTGCCCCCACAATCTTCTGCGGTCCACTTATCAAAAGCAGTATTGTAATCAATAAAGCAGCAGAAAAATGGAGCGCTCTTTTTCTTGACCGCCTGTGTTGATATGTAGGCCAACACTATAATGTTGTCCATGGTAGAAGAATGTGACCTAAAGCCAGATTGATAAAACTGATAATGCCTTTTTCATGTGCCCATGACGCCAGGTCCTTCAAGAGTATTCAAGCAATGGCCTTTGCTTCTAGGTCGAGGAGAGTGACAAGCCTATAGTTTGATGACTTAGATGGGTCGCCTTTCTTGAAGATGGAAAAAAGTATGGTGCACCTCAAGGAGTACGATGTCCTTGCCGTTAAAAAAGTGTAATTAAATAGGGGAGTTAAAACCGCTTTCCAACAATAAGGTTCTATTCTAAATACCTTTGCTGGGATTACATTTGTCCCTGGTGCTCCATCTGTCCTCATTTTCATGATGATCTTGATAACTACATTAACTATTATAAACACACTTGGGGGCCTGCAGTACCCCACTTCCAAGCTATTTAATTCTATGGTTCCTTTGTCAAGAGAGTCTATTGAGTAGAGCTGTTTTACATAATTTAACCAGTCTAGTTCCGCTACCTCGTTCTCCCTTGACACTCCTCAATTGCTCAACTGATTATTGTGCCTCCACAGCCCTGTGTGATTTTTCTCCTTCAGTAGGGAGAACAGTTTGGGCCAATCCTTTTCAGTGTGTTTCCTTTTGTTCACCCAAACTTTCTTTTTGTGAGCTGTTCTCAAGGCTTTGTTGGAAGGGCCATCAATTGAATTATCCCCTATTTACTTGGTTTTCAGGGCCCTACATAAAGCATGTTTGCACTTAATTATATCCTTTGAGTAACTTGTAGCTCCAGGAGTTGTTATGTATTTATTGTTCAAACACTTTATTTATTTATTTATTTATTTAGTGTTTTCTATGGCACGAACACGACCCAGGAAATTGGGTGTCAGAGTGCTTTACATCATCACCCCTTTACAATCAGAGGATATTATTTCTTTAACCACAAGTGTAAAAACGTGTTCAATAGTATTGGCAGATGCTAATCCATGTCCAACATGCAACGTATTGAAGAATGAGGAAAACATTAGATAAAAGTAAAACATGCCATAAACAATCTTCTGACTCCGAATAGGTCCATTCCTGATATCATAGGTGTCTACGTTAGTTATAATATTGCTACTTTAAAACAAATATACATCGCTTAAGTTACTTGACTGTAGACACAGGTTGTCTGCCAAACTCAGAATAGTCTTAACCCCTTCCATGCTCATGATGGAACGGTTCCGTCATGAGCGTCGGTTGAGCTGTGCTCTGAGCCGATAGGCTCATTAGAACCTTCAGCACAGCGCGAAAATTCGCGCCGCGCTGAAGGGGTTAATGTAGGCTGGTGTTTGTTATGGGAGAAATGTACCCATCAGAAAGGCCTTAGTCTCCTTTTTGAATCGTGGACCATGCGTGATGTCGCACATTTCCCAGGTTTAGTTAGAGTTCTCCTATTATGTTCTCCCAGTTATTTATTACTGATACCTGTGTTAACGGTTGCTATTGAAGCTATTGGGGAGCTCAGCTGAGTTTTCAGAACTACTCTTTATGGGGAGTTTGACCTCTTATAGCTATTAGCCTGATGCTCCATATTATCTCTTGCTCTTTTCTAAAGAAACTCTTTATGGGTTCTGCTAGGATAGGTCCTTTAGATTAAGATAAGGATTAACTCCTTTGTGGAACACGCTGTTCTTTTGTATGCTAATTCTAATAATATTTTTCATGATTTTTCTTTAAACAGACTTATTTGGCTAACCTAAATAAAAATACAAAGTTATGGACTAATCTCTAAATGAGAAAATACAACTTTTAAAACTTCACCAAACCTTTCATCATTGACTGAATGTTAATTATTATAAATTGATGATTTATTAAGATATGTATTTGGGTTGTGCTCCATTCTAACACAGTGGCAAAGATTCGACCTGATGAAGAAATTGGCATGGAAATTAGAGATTCTCTTAGTAAGTTTCAAGGTGGAGCTGTTGATTACATTTTTATGAGATTTCTGCGCTCGCTATTCTGGTAGCAGAGGTTAGGTTTACCACCCTGAATGGAGCTATAAAACATTACCCAAAAATATAATTAGAAATTTTTAGATCCTGAATCCAATGTCCAGAACTTGAAGATCCAACAAGCAGTACTCAATGGAGGTTGCGGAAGGTATCAGTATCAATAGGGCAAATGCTTGTGTTTGTGATTGTGTCTTTCTACTGTTTCGAATGCTTGAATAGAATGAGTGGGTAAAAAGAGACTAGTCAATAGGTGGTTGAAAAGGTGTTAGAAGATTTCAGACTCGTCGTAGTCAAACGATCCTGTGATAACATATTAATAATTGAAAACTTGTTTGTAGAGATTATAAGGTGTATAACCTATACAATTGACATAGGGATAAGGAGCTTTGTTGTGAATGATTAATATTGATCGGTGTTAGTGGAACCCTATTACACAAGCAGGGACAACTGCATTGATTCGGGTGATTTCATGCTGGTTGAGAATTTCACTTGTGATTGTTGAAAATATTCTAGAGTGTTTGGGAAACTTTATTTCTTTTAGTAGAGCAAATAAGGAAGAGTTTTTGAGTTTTTGAGGTTATTTGTAAAAACTGCGTAGAAACGGAAAAAAATGTAAAGGAGGGTGAACTGCTGTGAGGAGCGAGGTTGAACGTCATAGGCCCCGATTCACAAAAGTAACCTGAGAATCCTAACTTTACTACTCCTAAATGCCCTCTGTGAATACCGAAAGTCGTAAAGTTTGGATTTTGGCTCAGTTAAACTTAAGTTTTGGTAAACTTCAGACCAAAACAAGTTTAACTGAGACAAAATCCTAACTTTACAACTTTCTGTATTCACAAAGGGCATTTAGGAGTAGTAAAGTTAGGATTCCTAACTTTACTACTCCTAAATTTACTTTGTGAATACCGAAAGTTGTAAAGTTAGGATTTTGACTCAGCTTACTTTGGTGAATTGGGCCAACAGTGTTTTGAGCTGAAATTGCTCGGTTGATGTGTTTCACTCTGCGATTGGTGATGTTGTAGAGCTGCTGTGAGATTGCATTTACGGGAAATATGTAACGCTTTTGATTTGTTAAAAAGAGGGCATGAAAATAATAACTGACATTTATTGGCCAATGAGAAATTGACATATATGGAACCAAATCAATATATTCTGATTATTTGTGCTATTTTAAATTGACTTGTCATTATGAAATGTTTTAAAGATTTTAAAATTTGGTGAGAGGGGATGTTGCTATTCCAGTACGCAAAGGTGAAGAGGCTCATCCCGAGAGTGCGCCTGCATACATTATGACTACTGAGCATGGTTTAAGCACGTCTTTGTGTTCACCAATGGAATAGGATTATTGAGAAGGAGGGTTTTCTGTGCATTCCTAGATATGGGACATTTCACATAAGGATTCTTGGCCATTTGTAAGGAAAATTATACAAGATGCAGCCACCAGCTGGACTCATTCAATATGAGGCTTTTAATGCATGGGAGAAAGTCGCAAGGGAAAAAAAAGGGAAAAATATCAGAGAAGAACCAATAGAGATGTGAAGAATTATGCAAATGCCCGGTGGTATGAGGAACAGTATAGGTAGAGTAAGGTAATTATAGAAAGAACTAGATTATATCCTGCAATTACATTAGAAGCTGATAAGAAAGGAGAGGACAACAATCTCATAATGAAAGTGGAAGACAAGTCAGATACAGGTTCTGGTGTTGAAATATTATTACAAATGGTAAACTCCAGACCCCCACAGTATGTCATCCCTGTTGATCACAAAGTATTAGGTACTAGTTTTGGTCCGGCAGTAGCATCTGCCACTACAGATCTGGGGTATTACACCAATTGAAAGTCCTTAGCAAATTCAGCAACTTGTACCACCAGTGGTGACCCGCTCACAAGTTATAATTCCTACGATGACCCCCTATGGCTGCAGTGACTAGCACAGCCCCAGTAACTATCATTCCTGCTCAGACTACAACTTGAGCTGTGAGTACTTCTCCAATAGCAAAAATGAGGCCAAATATTCACCAAGCACCTAACTCTAGATTTGTTCCGACTCCCCCAAATTCTCAGATCGTTTTATGGAAGCCCCCATAGATGATACAAGCACTGATAGATTGGGCGAATTTGGTCTTTACTGCTCTAGTGACTCCTGGTGATCTAAATGTCACTGGGGAAAGATATATACCAGCGTGGGTCGTGGAGATGGTAGGACATAAGAAGGCAGAGAGTGTTGAGGCACAAGAAAAAACAAACATGGAAAAAGCAAGGCCGATAAACATACCCACATTGAAAGTAGAACTAGAAGAAATAATAGACAGACGTTTTGAGTTTGTACACCTAGATCAGTATCAGAGAAAATAATTAAATTACCTGTGTAAGGAAATTATGCGAAGAGCAGCTTTGGTGCACGGCAGGTTGACTGAAATAGCTCAAACATATGACATAATTCTCAGCAATATTGTGAATCTACACAGGAGCTATAGGGTTCATTTGGATGATCCAGCCATTGAAAACATGTGGGTTACAGGAATATATTTCCACATTGTATAATTGGTCAAATGCCTTCGCAGATGGAGAGAGACTGAGAAGCTCGAAATTAGCAAAGAAACATGAAAAAAGTCGGAGCCAGCCATTGCAGGAAGCCGAGTGAGCAAGACGAGGAAGAGGCGACAAATTACCCAATTAGAGAAATAGCAAAAGGAATGTACATGTTCCTTGGAGTCAAGGTGATCTGGCAGCATTTGTAAATAATTTTTCCAAATTGAGAGACAAGCTGGTGTAGTGGTATGCACAAATGGAAAGGTTCATAAAGATTTTTAAGGTGTTTTGGACTGATTTAAATACATTTTTCAACATAGTAGTACTTGCTGCTTTATGGGCTGAATGTAAGACTGCAGCACAATGGCCTAAGGAAGAACTAGTGAGGGAAGTTAAAACTAATGCACCCTCCCCTCTTGGGAAGGAAAAAGATGGGATGAAGCACCTATTACCTTTTTAACCACATGGCTGCTGGGCGTTTCCCCCCCCCCTGTGCTGGAAAATGCCATTTTAGTGGCACCATGACGAGCTCAGCTCGTCATCAGCACACTACACCCGTGGGTGATGACGAGCTGAGCTCGTCATCAGCATCGAAAGGGTTAAAGGGCAAAGTAGGTCCAAAAGATTTGGCTTGGCTAAAGATTCAAAGAACTACCCAAGAACTGAAGGAAACTGTGCATGAATATTATGAGAGATTTTTGCAGGCGTTTCAGCAGCACAGTAGACATGGATATCCTGAGCAGAAGGATATGGGGATTTTCATATTTCAACTTGTTTTAGGGCTGAAGCCAGAACTATGGTCACACATAACCCAAAGCATGATCTGCTGGCAGAGTAAATCACTAGATTAAATTTTGAGATACGCAAAATATTGCAGTGACTAGTTATATATAAAGCAGAAGAAAATAAAAGAGAAGTTCATGTTAGAACAAATGAAGCTGACTCAAAAAGGTTTTCAGACCATTTTTTACAGGTAATCAAGGAAACATACAAGGAGTTGTTTTGCCATAGGATGGTTTTCAGGGAAATCAAGGAGGTATGAATGTGTCACAGGGTAGAGGTAGAGGTGTTCCTATGGGTACGTGTTCTGGAGCAAAGATTGCTACTATGAAAAAGATTACTGCCTGTCACATCTGTTATAGAATTGGACATTAGAAGAGGGAATGTCTATATAATTATGACAATGCAGGAGGAAATGTACCGATGCCGCGGGGTATGTAAACTCAAAATATGCTTGAACAGAAAATGTAAATGCCAATGCAGGGACAAGCTCCAATGATATCTGTTGCACTTGCACAAATTGGAAACCCAAGGTTTAATCTAATACCAATCCATTTCAGAATGCTATTCACAATTTCAGAATCCAACCCGGAATGGATTGCACCAATACCCGTTATTTGAAAATGATAGCTCGGTTCAGATAATACTCAACGACGGTGTCTGAGACGGGAGGAAGTTTGCATACTTGCTCAGTCTTAGAGGTAGACCAGAATGACCCATATGTCGACGCAGAAGTCTATGGTCACCAGTATAATTTCTTATTGATACCGGTGCAACCCATTCCACTGTTAGAACAGCGGAAATCCGAGACCTTCCTCTCTTGGAAAAACTATCCAATTTGTAGTGAGGTTCCGTGAATTCTGAACCTGGGTCATAAAGGTCGTGGTTCCGTTACGATTTTGGTAACAGCAAACCGTAAACAGTGAGCTCAGCAAACATGAGTGTTTTCGTCATGTTACACCGATGGATTCACTGTGTATTTGACGATTCCGTTCTGAAACCCTTGGGTTCCATTTTGTGCATGGCAGCCATTTTATGTGGTTGCCCTCACATAGGCTTATGGCTGTGGCTGAACAAGTCTCTAGGACACGTGCACCTTAGCTTGAGTTTGTGCTGACTCCTGTTTGACCTAAGTGAACTGACCCTGTTGCCTGAAGCTGACCTTGCCAAACCTGTTCTTGCCCTTTAGCTGATCAAGATTAAGGATCAGAGCACAGGACATTGTAAAGTTTTACTGCACACAAAAAAGCTTTATCCTACTTCGATCTGTTTCTGTTCCTTCTTTATGGTCTATTTATGATGTGGGTTGTGGTCCTTCTTATTATGGGTTTGTCCGGCCTTGTTGAAAGAAGAATGTTGGGTTTGTTTAATAATTTATTATGGGCTGGACACTTTGGTCGTGTATACATGGGATTGGTCAACTGTAAATAAGAAATGTTTGCCTGAAGCACAATTTTTGGCATAAAAAGGGACGACCTGCTTTGTAAGTTTGAGAAGTCTACTGAGAACATACACCATGTTGTACTTCTAGGACCTCTGTTACTGGCTGCAGCTAATAAATTTGATCTTTGACGTCACCAAGAAGTATTCTGTGTCTCTGTTTGCCAAGACAGGAGAATCCGAAGACTTTGGGCGTGCCCTTGGCGCCGCTGGGTTTAAATCCCGGTTCTTCAGTAGGAGTCTCTGAAAAATTTCCAATAAAAATAGGCTCATTTAAAGAAAAGCACCAATCCATTGTTTGTGATTCAAGTCCTGTGAACCTGCTAGGAAGGGATTTATTGTGCAAGTTAAATTGCACTATATGTTGCACACCGGATGATATGACATTCCAGACACATGATGAGGATGTGTATTTATCAAATATAATCAAACAACAGGCTGAGACAGGAATAGTCCCTTTGCTAACCATTATTGAATTACCTGAAGATCTGAGGTGAGAGAGACAGTGAAAGCAGGAGTTTGGGATTTTACAGGGAAAGACCTCAGATTCATTAAAGGTGTAGTAGAAAGCCAGGTTCAAACAAATGCTGCATATCCCAGAACACCACCATATAATTTGACACCATGTCATGTCAAACGTTTTTATATAGCGCAACTTGTCACCGTAAGGTCTCAAGGCGCTTACAGCACAAAAACGATTGATCACATGTGATGCTAGAAAGTGGGGTGGGAACTATTTGGGAAAAAGCCAGGTTTTTAGGGTTTTGCAAAAAAGTTTATGTTCAGTGATGGATAGCAGATGGAGAGGCAGCTTGTTCCAAAACAGAGGGGCAAGATAGGAGAAGGAACGCTGACCGTATCTAGAAGTCCAGGCACGAGGTTGAATCAAGAATGATTTGCTGCTGGATCTTAAAGGTCTTTTAGGGACATACCAATTAAGTTTTTTTTTAAGGTATTTGGTCCCATTATTATACAGAGTAGTATGTGTCTTGAAGTGACTTCTCTGACGGATGGGGAGCCAATGGAGCTTTTTCAAACAGGGCGCGGAAGCTGTTCTAGGAGGCAGATTGAGGATTAATCTGGCCGCTGCATTCTGGAGGGTCTGCAGCTTTGCCAGCTTATCCTCATTGAGTGCAGCGTACAGGGCATTGCCATAATCAAGATGGCTAACGATCAAGCCCTGTACCAGGGGTTTCCTAGTTTCTATAGGGAGCCACCTGAAGATCTTCCTGAGGCTACGCATGATTCCATAGCAGGTGCTTGTCACTGGTAATGTGATTCTTCATGGACAAGGCACAGTCCATTATGATGCCCAAATTCCGTACTGCAGATTTAGGGGAGGGACAAACTTCCAGTTCCGATGGCCATCACTCTTGTGTCCAGCATTTCTCTGCTTTGCTGAACAAGATGATTTCGGTTTTATTTGCGTTCAATTGGAGTTTGTTTTTACACATCCAACTGCTTATCTCGATCATGCATTTCTTAAAACGGGAACGGGTGTCAGCATGATCTGTACTGCATGTGTTAAGCAGCTGGGTGTCATCGGCGTACGACACGGTTTCAAAGCCGTATGAATTAATTATCTTCGCCAGTGGGGTTAAGTACAGGTTAAACAACAGGGGGCTTAGGATAGACCCCTGGGGTACCCCCACTGTTACAGGGCGGCTACTAGAGACCAGAGTGTCGACTCGGACGGTGGTGTGGCGGTCCGTCAGATAGTTTTCAATCCAACCAAGGGCCCTTCCTCTGATACCTATCTCCCACAAACGATGTTTCAAAATGTTGTGGGAGATGGTATCAAATGCCGCGGATAGGTCCAAGAGGATAAGGATGGCTGATTCGCCTTTATCCATCGCGAGCCTGATGTTATCCCCAATCTCAATGACCGCAGTCTCCGTGCTGTGTCCAGCACGGAAACCGGATTGGTAGGGATTCAAGACCCCATGCAACTGTGTAAAATCACTGAGCCGTTTATTGACTAGATGCTCCAACACTTTCCCAAAAAAGGGTAGTAAAGAGATGGGTCGGTAATGGGCTGGCAATATGGAATCATCAGAGATTTTCTTCAAGATAGGCTTTACTTGTGCTTGTTTCCACTTGGATGGCACAATGGCCTGCTCAAGTGAGGTGTTAAAGATAACAGTCAGAGAGTTGGCCAGTAATGGCGTGATTTTAGTGCAGCGATGTCAAAGCCCAGCTCACCTGAATTTCTGTTCAGTTCTGATGGAGGTTGAAGACAGTCTGACCCCACCCTGAAACTGCTTGTTCCAGCACACTAGTTTTAAAACAGTGCACTAAGAACCAGAAGCTCAAGGGAAGGGGGGAAGGGGATAAAATAAAAAAGAGAGGCAACACCGTTCTTGCGTTTCCACTGTAGAAGAGCTGCTAAAATCTGCGGCCCTCTCTGACTTCTGTAGAAACTGGTGCTTAATGAAACATAAACAGAGAACAGATAAGTGCAACCTATCCCTAAATGTGTTCCTGACTAAACCTTAATCTTATTAGAAATTCTCTTCTAAAAGTACCTCTTGGATCCTGGTCTCAAGCTTCCAGGTTTGGAATGTGTTACTGTTCTGGGATGTGCTTTCTATTACTGTAAAACTTCTGTAAAATCAAATGAATATCATTTTCAGAATTACCAACGTCAAACATTCACCTTAATATAACTAAAGCCTAAATTCTTAATAGCAAACTCACTTTTCACACATTTCCAGACTTTTTATAAAACAAATACTGTACTTTTACATCAAAATACAGCAGGTAATTTGTGCAAGTCCTTGATTTACTGTTTGCCTTGCTGTCAATGGTTTCCTCTGTTCGATTCTTAAAAACGTTCCATGTAAAACAATGTTTATTTCACAAAGTTCCACAAAGTATTCTTGTAACAAAGGGTTTGAACCACAAAGTTCATGGGAGATATCTTGTTCCAAATTGTCTTTACATGAATCCAGAAATCGCTGATAAAGTTCTTTCAGGTAATAAAAGGTTTTGCACTTACTTGTTGCTGAAAAGGGATACTGATCAGTCTAACCTTGACCTCTTTCTCTTTTGCAGGTCGATTGCAGTGGACAGAAGAGGGGCTGAGGCAAGAAGTAGCCGTAAACCAGAAGAAGGAAGAGCCAGAAGCCGTGCCCAAGGAAGTCAATGAAGGTCTGGAGAAAGCAGGAGTACCACTGCCGAAGGATCTGTTCTCAGGTAAGTGGGAGGTAGACGAGCACAAGCACTGGGTGAGGCTCAGGGGCTGCCTTTTATAGACAGGGCTGGGTGTGGTTCGAAGAGCTGGGTGTGGTTTGAAGAACTGGGTGTGGTTCTCACAAGCAGGTGTGCAGAGCTTCAGTTATTATGCTAATGAGTTGAAATAACACATGGCCTAGGGAGGAGTGTTCTAAATAAGCCTTGGTAAAAGCAAGGTCCAATGTTTTCTAAATAAGCCTTGGTAAAAGCAAGGTCCAATGTGCAAACAAGACAGCAGTGTCCACACTTGTGAATACATTGAGCAACATACACAGAAGTCTTAGGGAAGGGCTGAGATAACAAGAAAGGCTTTCAGTAGTATGTTTAAAGAGAGCTATTACAGAGACCACTAGTGCAATGAGAGGGGACATGCTCTTTGCTGTGCACAAACCCTAACAAGCGGCGTGGAGGGAAAGGGTCCATAGGGGAGCCGTATTTTATTTTACTTAAACCCTCCAAGGTTTCAGTGACTGTTATCGGATCAAATTCTGTCAGACAGGGAATGTCATTGGAATCAGCCAAGGGGAAAGGTAATGTCAGGCTATTATTTTGCTGGGGATGGTCTTGGTCAGTGTTAGGAAAGGAGGAATAGATTACTTTGATTTTATTATCAAAGAACTCAGACATAGACTCTACCCAGTCTTGAGTAGGGCTAAAGGAGGACTGTTCGGCTTGAGGGGAAGTATATTCTATTAATATTTTATATAGTTCCTTGCTGGAATTGGCCGAACTATTTATACGCGAGGTTAAATACATCTTCTTAGCCGGTTTGATGTGTTTTATATAGCTTGAATGCAATAATTTATATTTTGCACTGTCCTCTTCCGTTTTTGTTTGTCGCCAATTACGTTCAGCTACTCGACTTGCTTGCTTATCTGTTTTTAGGGCGATCGTAAACCACGGGGAGGCTACAGATTTCACATTAACTTTTGTTTTAGGAATGATTGCATCCAGGGCATGTAAGATAGAGATCTCTAAGTTTGTTACCATATTTTCCAATGGAGTAGCCTGTTTTATTAAGGGTTTAAAATGTGCAAGAAAGGCTTCAGGTGTAAGTTTACGCCAGGGTCGTATGAGCATTCATTTTTTACTTGTTAATTTGGTTGAGGCCTGTGAAGGAAGACTAAACTTTAAAAGGTAATGGTAGGTCCAGATCATGGGAAGAGGGGCTTCGTTACGCAGTTTAGGTGAGCTAGTAAAAATTAAATCCAAAGTATGACCCGCGCGATGGGTCGGGCCGATTACTATTTGGGTTAGACCAAGGCTTTCCATTGTTCTAATTAAGTGACAGGTTTCAGGATCGGAGGGGAGTTAGGCATGATAGTTAAAGTCCCCGAGCAGGATAACATTTTCAGTTGCCAATGCATGAGAAACTATTGCTTCTAATAGATGGTTAACAAATTTAGTTTTGGGGCCGGGAGGTCTATAAACTAAGGCCCCTCGCCAATTTTCAGAACTGGAGATTTTGATATTTACAATCATAATTTCGGCGATAGAATCGGAGGAAGCCTCCATTAGTTTGATCTCTATTGGGGCTTTAACTGCAATTGTTATGCCACCACCTCTGCGCCCTTCTCTATCAGACCTAATTAGAAGGTATTCTGGGGGAAAGGCGAACGCAATATCTGATACTGCCTGGATGTGGAGCCACGTTTCGGTAAAGAAACAGATGTCGGGTTTTTCAGCTTCTAACAAACTCCATAGCTCTATTGTGTGTTTTGGTATAGAACGCATGTTAAGGTATAATGCGGACAGAGGCTTAGCTTTTTCTTGACTTTCATTAGCCAGTGTAGTGACAGGCCTCGACATCGAGACTATGTTAGGTCTAACTTTGGCAGTGGTTGCAAGGGGGCATTTAGGGGTCTCTATCCCGGGAGTCAGGTAGGGATATACTAGGTTCTGTGTTATCGGGGAGATTGTCCCTGGGTTGAGAGTTTTAAAGACATTCAAAGACTTCAGTTTGTTGCTGGTATAACACAGCATTGTTAGGGACGACTTACCCAGTTTGTGGCCGAAAATGGGCAGGGGTCTGGGCAGCGGGCGGCGTTCAGTCACCAGAGAAAATTGCAGGAATACAACCAGTGATAGATGACATGTTACGAAATTTAATCCTGAGGGAACTAATTGGAAGTCCATATAACTCTCCAATTATGAGATTGCAGAAACTCAATCATAAATACAGGCTAGTGCAAGATTTAAGAAAGGTAAATGAAATAGTAGTGCCCTGTTATCCTGTGGTACCGAATCTAGCTACCATATTGTTTCAAAACCCATTTACTAAAGAGTGATTTAACCTTATTGACCTGTGTCAGGCTTTCTTTCCAGTGCCACTGCATGAGGAAAGTCAATTTCTTTTTTTCCCTTATACTCCAGCAGAAGGTATTAACATGGTGTTGTGTCCCACATGGGTATATAGAGAGTCCATCCATTTTTAAGAAAATCCTGAAAAGAAATTTAGAAATCCTGAAAATGCCAGGCAAGTCCACCCCTGCTCAATACATAGATGACCTGCTTGTGGCATCAGAAATGTGAGATGCATGTAAAAATGACACCATTGCACTCTTGAACCACCTGGCTGAGAACGGACACAAAGGGCCAGATTCACAAAGGTAAACTGAAACAAAAGTCCAACTTTTCAACTTTTGGTATTCACAAAGCGCATTTACTACTTGTAAATGCCGTTTGTGAATACCAAAAGTTGAAATTTACAACTTACGGTATTCATAAAGGGCATTACGAGTAATAAAGGCCCTTTGTGAAAACTGAAAATCGTAAATTTATTTTTTCGTCTCATTTTACCTTTGTGAATCGGGCCCATTGTGTCTCCAGGAAACTGCAGTATTGTCAATAAGAGGTTCAATATCTGGGACACATTATTTTGAAAGGACCTAGGAAAGTGTCACCAGAGAGAGTGGACGCAGCCTTGCAAATGAATCCACCATGAACTCAAAAGGAAATCAGAATGTTTTTGGGAATGGTTGGCTACTGTACACAGTGGGTACCAAACTTTTCTTTGATGGCCAAACCTCTACTGAGGTTGAAACACACAGATGTGTCTGATCCGATTCCAGGGGACAATGAATGTAAAAAAGCGTTCCTAGAGCTGAAAGAGAAATTGTGCCATGCCCCAGCACTAGGACCACCAGATTATACAAAAGAAATCACATTGTTTTGCAGAAAGAAAGATGTGTACGCTCTCTCGGTTTTGACTCAAACACTTGGTGGATCTCAAAAGCCTATTGTCTATTTTTCTACCACCCTTGACCCTGTACTAGCAGGTGTTCCCGATTGCCTTAAAGCCGTAGCCGTGGTGAGCACAAGTTTGGAATAGAGTGAGAACATAGTGATTGAATACCCTTTTACTGTCATAGTTCTGCACTCTGTGGAGCTACAGTTAGCAAGAACAAAGGCACAATATATGACCCATAACAGTTTCACCCAATATGAACAGAATATACTCTCTTCTGACAATATTGTTTAGAAACGATGCACAGTATTGAACCCTTTGACTCTGTTACCTATAAATGTTGATGAAAATTGTGATAAAAGTCAGCATGATTGTCTAGATGTCACAGAATTGTGCACCAAACACAGCCCTGATATTAAGGACGAACCCCTGATTGAGCCTGATCATATATTATGTGTAGATGGCTCAGGGTTGAGAGCAAATGATGGTACACTTAGAGCAGCAGCATATGTTGTGTGCATCATAATCGATACGGACGAAGTTTCATGGCTTCTGAAAGTTTATTTCTGCTCAAGTTGCTGAACTGATTGCGCTTACTAGAGCCTGCAGTTTAACTGCACAAATGAGAGTCACCATATTCACTGACAGTCAATATGGGTTTGGTGCCATCAATAATTTTGGACAATTGTGGTCACAGAGGTGTTTTCTTACATCCTCAGGTATGCCAAACAAAAATGGAACATACGTCAAGGACCTTTTGAATGCTCTATAATTACCCGCAGAAATTGCTGTGGTGAAGTGTTTAGCTCATTAAGGAGAACGCAGATACGTTCCCATGGGCAACTGATACCCTGACTCAATAGCCAGGTATTGCGCATCGCTAGCCTGTTCCTTTAATGGAAACTTCACATGTGAGTCTGAAGAGGAGAGTTCTTTTGCAATGTTTTATGGAAGGTTCTGACACATGGGATGACCTGAAGCGAGTGCAGAACAACATGTCAGAGGCAAAACAGAATGGTTGGGCAAAAGCAGGATGTGATAAAAACTGCAAATTACATTTGGATGTCATCAGATGGGAGGCCAGTATTACCGGATAGCTCGTTGTTTCCAATGACACAATACTACCATGGATAAACATATCTAGGAGGGATGCAATGGTGAGACTTTTCAAGCAGAGTTGGTACAACCCTAGATTCAGAATGTTGGCAGAAGACATTTCCCATCTGTGTGTAACTTGTCAATAGTTAAATGTAGGTAATAGAACACAAATCACTCTAACACACCTAGTGAGATCAGGTGGCCCATTCAACAGGATGTAGATGGATTTTATTTAGGTGCCTAAACATATTGGGCTGGGAGATATCCTAGTGATTGTGTATGTCTTCTCAAGAAGGGTGGAAGCCTACCCAACTAGAAGAAACAACAGTCTTATTGTAGCTCAGCTGTTATTCCAAGAAATAATACCTAGGTTCGGCATGCCGATTCCTCTGGAGTAAGGTAGAGGAATGCACTTTAACAATGAAGTGATGCTGATGATCTGCACAGCCTTACAGATTGAACAATGATTACACTACAGTTACAGACCAGAAGCCTTTGGTATTGTTGAGGAAATACATTGTACCCTCAAGTCTAGATAGGCTATCCAAAGTCTGTACAACATTCTTGAAACTTCTCTCATATTCTTGTGACCACTTGATTGTAAAATATTTCTTCATTAACTCTCATAATGGACCACTTATAGTAGCAAAGTCTTGTATGTGTCTTGAACAGTAACTGGCCAGGCCAAGAATTAACGTATCTTTGAAACATCTTGTGGGGGGATCAGCATTTGACAGGGCTTGTACTTTTGTAGGATCCAGTGTCATACCCCCATATGAAAAGATATGGCCAAATAACTTTAAATTTGTCTTCTGAAACTCACACTTGTTTGCATTCAAAGTCAAACCTGCATCAGTAAGTAAATGACATAATTGTGTGAGAGTTTTGTTCATGCTTCTTCTGTTTGGCTTTGAAAATCAATATGTCATTGCAATAATTGAATGCATTCACAACAGCCTATATGGCACATTGAATGTTGTCTTGGAAAGTTCTGCAGCCGATGACACACCAAAGCTGAGTCTCTTGTATTGAAACAGACCAACATATGTAGAAAAGGTTGTTATGTACCAGCAATCTTCATTGAGTTCCAACTGATGATAGCCTTTATTTAAATCAAGGTGAGAGAAGACCTTTGCACCATTTAATTGCATCATCATGTCAGCAATGTATGGACCATGATGTCGTTCTCATTCAATTGACTTGTTAGCTTGACGCATGTAAACTCATTTGCATACAGCTCCTTTACTGTCCTTTTTGGCACTACCACTATGGGAGAAATCCATGGCATCAGACCAGTTGAACGCTCAATAATGTCATGCATAAGTAATTATTCAAGTTCTTTCATAGTCCTAAACCATGAAACAATGAATAGAATTGACTCACTACTTCGTGATGAGCATTCATGTCGTAATTCACAAATCAGTCCCATATCAGCAGCGCTACTGAAACTAAGCAGGCAGGCACTTGACTTTGGTGCTTTGGCATGTTGACTCCTCTTTATTTGAAACGTTTCCTCACATACAGCCAGTTCAACATGCGCACGTTTCTCTGAGGTAAACATTGACCTGGCACAACCATCTTCCTCACTTTCTCTTGATATTGAGGCAGAAGAACTGTTTGACAGTGATTTAGATGATGATCGACTTTGTTCAGTGTTGATTTGCCTCAAGCAATGTCCCCGATTGGCCTTGTGGGTGGGTGTTAATTTTTGGTTCTGGAATGTTCTGGCGGCCATTCTCCTTCGCTTTACAAACAGTCACAAAATGGTTCTCTTTCCCACAGCCTTTACATAGCTTTCCAATGGCGGGACATTTACCTTAGTGAGGAAACGAAAATCCACATCTAAAACATAACTTCTTTTTACGTGTACACATCACTTTGTTGTCCTTCAGTCTTTTACCTTGGCTTACTTTTTATACTCATGACTGATTGACTCTGGGTACCTCAGGCCTCCATGTCAGCAGCTTGTCTTTCAGGACGCTCCTCATCTCTGGCAGCCATCAACACTCAATCCAGACTGAGAATTTCTCTCAGCATTCGTCGTCAGAATGAATCTGACGAGTATCCATCAATAACTTAAAGATGCATAGCTTCTTCATCATTAAATTAATTGAACTTATAGTGTTTGATGAGTGTAACGAGTCTCTCCACAAATTCATCAAAGGTTTCACCAATTTTTTGCTGCTGTTGACTGAAAATATATATTTGTCATTAACATTTGGTACTGGCTTGAACCTGAGATTCAGCTTTTCTTTAATCTGACGGTATGTGACTTCTTCATCTGTTCGCCACATTTTCTTTATGACACCATCACCAGCAATATTTTTTAGATACTTGTTTATCTTTTTGTTATTAGTCCCTTCAAGTGCATCAATGAAATCATCAAATGTCTCTATCCAAGCAGTCCATCTATTGCCAATATTTTGCTTTTTGATGGTCTTGAAAGGTTGGGATGGTTTCATGAACGCAGCAGCATTATCGACCAGTGTGAAACTTAACACCTTGGGTGCTTGAGAGATTCCCCTCCTCTGCTGCTTTCTCTGAATTCCCATTGTTCATGACGAGCTCAGCTTGTCATGAGCACAGCTCAACTGTGCCTCATGACGAGCTGAGCTCGTCATGAGCAGCGAAGGGGTTAATGATACTGCTGGTGGATCTCTGTGACTTGGTTTAGGCAACTCATCTGTGAGACCTTGCAACGTGCTGGCCTCCAAATCATCTTTAATAGTGGCTGGAACTTTTTTTTCGTTGCCATCTGAAAAATGTCACTATTCCGAGAGTCGCTCGCAGCTCTTTATTCTTCGAAGACCTGTGAAGTTGTTCTGCGCCCCACTGAGCAACTTTGTGAAAGAACCGCTTTGGGTATGGACAGCTCCGTAACCAGAACCACAAGCACTTCTCCTTAAGCCAACTCACAGAGTACTGTGATATGGTGACTCTATTCAGTGTGTTCAGTAAGTCATTTATTTCTTCTCTTCTAAATGTCAGTTTAAATTTTCTGACACCTGGTTGATCTTCACCTGGCATCGTTTCTATTTGCAGCGTTATTTTGCAAGTTATGATTATCAGCGACTGTGCTACGTAAATAGGGCTGAATCTGCCTTCAGCTTTAACACTTCATATAATGTAGAACTGTATCTTGTGAGGCAGTGTGGTACCTTTAGGCTTGGCCTGACCAGCAGGCTCTTGGCCATAGACGTGTAACTTGTTTGCATCTCACCAGTTGTCTTCACCTGCTTTACAGTGGCTAGAGCTGTGCTTTGACTTCACATGCATAAAGAGATGAATCCGTATTTTGACAGTAACACACGTGGCATGCATGAACAGTTTGCTTGGACCAATGCAAACCCTCTGGGAGAGCACAGTCATTCTTCAGGTTACTTATACCATCCTCGTTGCCAGTTGTAGCATCCTCCCCAGCTTGGTTATCTGCCAATAACTACGCCATACACAGACCTTAATATTACATGTCTTTATTTTTTTGTGTGTAACCGCAAACTCAACATTCTAAAACATTCTGATCTGGCACCTACCTCACAGTTCTAAGTAGTCTGTTAGGAGCCAAAAGGGTTCCATGATAAAACTTGCTAGATCCTACACTGTTGTCCACTGATTTCCACTTGAAATGGAAGTGCACATATTTGTGAATAATGTTGCAGCTCGATTGCACAATTGTGTCTTATGTGTCTTTCATTTCTACATTGTAGTACTGCATTACCAGTAGAGAAGATATTATGTCACTGGGTGAAGGGAACAGAAAATATTCTCATAATTTTGCTAGTGGCTTATTATCCACACAATAACACTAAATTTCACAGAAACTCTTTAATTTGGATACAGTTGAATCATCAAGACTCCTGGCCTGTTCCAGCTCATTCTTCTTGCTCCAGACATTAATGCTCAATGGAAAAAAAGTGACACCTCTGGACAGATTTAAGGTCTCACATGGAGAGGAAATTACTGGAAAAATAAATAAAGACTGAAAAGCTACTACTTTCCAATCTGAAATGGTCAATAAGGAGCAGGTACTAACAAAGACGGCACTGACTACTGGGACAGTTATAATTTTGTTTACAATATAACTGTGAAAGATGTCTGCGTATTTTCATTCTTCTGTTCAACCAGGAAGCGCCTTGAAGCACTGAATGAGAGGGAATGGAGAGGCCTCCTACTCCCTTCACATCTCACCACTCTGTGACAGACTGACTGCATCCTGGCTGATCCAGGCACTGCAGCAGTGATAGGCCAATGGTCAAGACCTGCTGAAATCAATGGCAGCTGCTAGGTCCGAGGAAGGCTGGAGTTCATCTATCCTCCCACCAAGTTGCTGACAAAGGACCTTGAGTCAGGGAAATATCCATGTTGTCGCTGTCATCCACAAGCTTGAGTATTTGTTTTGCACCAAACATGGGTAGCTTTGCCTCCTCCACAAGAGGGCAGCATTCATATTTCAGGATGTGCTGCTGAGCAGTGTGGTGACACACCTGAGGAGAGTCTTCGTGATGTTGCCAGAAGCAGATTGCAGTCTGTGGAGTTTCAAGCATCAAGGGAATTGAAGAGAGCATGCCTTGTCAAAAAATGACTACCAAGTAATTTCCAGTGAAAGGCTACCTATAGGTTACTGTAAATGGAATACTAATCACTGAGCGATGTTATCAGTTATCTCTACCCGTCACGTGCTTCTGCTAAATTGGCATCTGCACGCGACCAGCTGATATAGCTGGTAAGATGGCGTGGGGGCCACTGCCTCTGCAGAGAGCTTTTTCAGCCAGATTCATCAAAGACCCGTTTTGCGAGTCTTTAATAGCGATTCATAAGGAATCGCTATTACAGACTCGCAAAACGGGATTCATGTAGGAATCGCAAAATAAAATGCGATTCCTACACATTCCTTATTTGCGATTAGCAAATTGCTAATCGCAAATAAGGAATAACTCCCCATTCATTCCTATGGGCCAAAAGGCCCATAGGAATGAATGGGGAGTATTCCTTATTTGCGATTAGCAATTTGCTAATCGCAAATAGGATAGCGAATTAAAGGGTGCCAGGGGTGTCCAAAGGACACCCTGTAGCACCCCTTAAATGCAAATTTAAACAGGTGTTGCGCACACACATGTCCAAAGGACATGTGTGTGTGTAACATGCAAAAGAAAAAAATGCACTAAAGTGCTTTTTACTCTTTTTTGGCAATTTACCACGAAGTCAGACTTCGTGGTAAATTGCGACCAAATATTGCAAATTCGCAATTTCTAATTGGTTGATGAATTGCATTTAAGGAATCTCTATTAGAAATTCCTTAAATCCAATTCCTCGCAAATATGCGATTTCGCTAATAGCGATTTTTGCATTTGGGATGATGAATCCCAAATGCAAAAATTGCACTCGCAAAGGGCCAGATTCTCAGAATCTGGCCCTTTGCGAGCGCAATTTCGCTTGATGAATCGGGCTGTACGTGCCTACCACCACTCAGGGTATAGTACTCCCACAATACTAGAGATGGTTACCACACTTGCTAGGCATATCCGTATGTTATCAGTAGTCACAGCTTTGAATCATCATACTGCAGAGCACAGTGTTTAACTTGTGAGACATAACATCTGATTCTGCTAAAGTGCTCAGCGGGGTATGCACCTGCTGCAAATATCTGTAGATACCAAACAAGACATACGTTTAAACTCATGGATGGCTCACTCTTTAATTCTCCCTAGGTTCATCAAATAAATACTATTGCGCTAGGCAGTAACTAACAGATTTTATTTACTGTCAAAAGGCAATATAACTTGGTCTGTGTTCTATATACATTATTGCTTTCAGTGTCACTATATACAAATACTTGGTATTAATACCCTTGCTGTTTCTTTGTGTCCCACACTACTTTCTGTCCCTTGAAGCTTGCACTGTGCATGTACCCTGCCCTGATCTTACCCACTTGATCTGTTTTGCACACTTACCCTTATGCCCTTCTGACCCTTACCCCTCTCAGATTCTGAGCTAGATCCTCATTCTTGACCGTACACTACTCTTCACTCCTCCAAAATCACAACACTGTGACTGTTCAGTGGATGAGAGAAACTTGCCCTGCTGATGCCCAAGTTGTACCTGTTCTGTGAGGGGGGGAAGCTTGCTCTGGAGATGCCCATGTTGATCCAGTTTGTGTGCAAGGAGGGGCGTTTACATTGCTGATGAGTATATGGTCAAGGTTCTCAGTGGCTGACCAAAGCTTGAGGAAATCTTTCCACTAAATGAAAAGCAATCGATTGGCATTGCAGCTTGTTTCTATTGTATGGTGCAACTTACTTGCCGTGTGTCTCTCCACCTGTGGACCTCTCCACCTGTGGTTCACGCTTGTCTGCATGAAGGCCATGTCTGACTCTGGCCCACCCAGGGGCCTCCTTATATCTGTGAAACTGACTGAGGAGTCTCGAAGGTCGAACTGAGCCTTGGACATAGCTGTTGTACATGGAAAACAGGAATACATTGCTTTTATGGGCATTCTCTTTTTAGAAAGTGGACCTTGCTTTGTGGGTGTGACTTGTTTCATTTTATTTTCACAATGAGTCGAAATGTTTATTTTTCTTGTAGATCTTGTCGGATGTATGACCTTACAACGCATGCTTTTACCACACATGCTTTTACATCGCAACTTTTACAACGCATGCCTTTACAACGCATAGTGTTGAGGGGTGCTGGATAGTGAATAGTTTAATTTAATATTCCAACTCCAGTCCCCGTGGATAGTAGGGAAGGTGTTGGATAGAAAATTAAATCTATTCCCTATCCTAGAGCGCCCCCCAGCGCAATGCGTTGTAATGGTTTGCGTTGTAAAAGTTGCGATGTAAAAGCACTGTGTGGTAAAAGTTGCATTGTAAAGGATGTTTCCCGATCTTGTCAGCAAGTGGTGTTCATTCTAGAGGCTTCTGCTACATCTTACTGGAACACCTGCTCTTCTCTGTCCACTCAACTGCTAGCAGTAGCGCAGCAAGGACACCATGGCCACTGGTGCAAGCAAGGAACATGCCCCTTTGACTATTGTTGGGGTAGTAACATACAGCAATTATCAGGTTTCAGTAGCCCTTCTGGACTATTTGCCCCGGTGCCATTGCAACTGCTGCACCAATGGTGTCTACACCGCAGGGCCCTTCCATTCAGCCATCCATCCTCACTTAAACTCATCCATTCATCCCCTACTAAATGCACCAATCGATAACAAGCATTTGCAATGCAAAAGATCTCGCATTTACGCAAGGTTAAGTTATTGGCATTGCAAATGACAATGCCTATTATTTTTGTTGTTTAAAACATAAATAAAAGGCATTGTCATTTACCTATTGCATTGCAGATGCTTGTTTCAATGCGCAGTAGTAACAAAAATTACTTCCATGGTCCTCCATCATTTGACAGGTACTAATCTCCGCAAATATGAAAAAATATACAGGGACGTTTCCTGGTCCCGCTTAAGAAATATATTCAGATAGGTCAGTTCGCTCACAATACTATACCCTCCTGAGGATTTGTAGAGGCACCTCTCAAAACACCAAACTCCTGGAATCTAATCAACATTATGCAAAAAACTCATCACTGTTAAACACTAAAAGTGCAATAACTCTGCACTACTTTCTGCTTAAGCCAGGAAAGACAGAGTAGTCATATGCATTAAAGGCCTGGGACAGCGCACAGACAGAATTCAAAAACAGAGAGGCACCAGTAGCGAACAAAAGTGAAAAAGCTCCGGGAGGTACAAGTGTAGCCTACTCTCTTAAAATGTATCTGTCATTCATATTTTCAGAACAATTAGCAACTAACTTCGATATTTATTCCTGATCTCGCTAACGTTATTCGCCAAGAAGCCCAGAGTCATTCAAAACGCATCCAAAGTACATTTTGAGAAGCACTCTCTCCATGATGGGACATGGTGTCCATGTTCCCATTAATACTGGGGGTTGCCGGCAGCTGCAGTGTCCCGCGAGTAGTGCGCACATGCTTGTGTGAAATCTGACACAACAGATGGCACACTTCGCCACGCCGCTGCTCGTAACATTAAGCTGTCCGCCTTTTTACACGCATGAGCGTGTGAAGTCCAGAGCGATTTCAAAAGGTCCTTTTCCTAGTGCAGCGCATGCGCGCTGCGCTAAGCTCGATCTAAAATTGAATAGAACGATTCCCTTGTTCAAGGCTTATTTTTAGATGTAAGGGCAGTCGATTGCATTAAGCACCTCTCTTTATAGAGCCAGGTGCTATAGGTATGACAGTCAAGATGAGACACGTGATACCAGGTGGGTCCTTGGTGGAGGTTATATCTGTCAACTCTTAAATATTGTTTATATTATTCTAATTTGCTCGTTTTTTTACTGCTTGAAAGGTAATGCCAAAATCATTAGCGCAGGTTCATGTTCAACACAAACGTGTCTGCCAGTAGCAAATGCCAGATGGGTGTGCAATGTTTTATTTTAGTTGACAAATTAGAATTGTTTGGTTTTACTATATTCATGAGATTTGTATGATTTTTTTCTGGAATTATCAGGAAAATTCAGAATTTTATGTTAAAAAAAACATCAAAATCTGTTTTGGTCTTTGAGGTCGGCCTTAGCTATTCTCTTCCTCTCAAACCTTAAGAGTTTTCACTGTCCCATTTGAAACAAATGTTTGCACTTACGACGACAACTAATGGATCGGGACAACTGGCTAATGGCATTCAACCGCTAATGCTTTACACTGTATAAAAAACAAAATGTATGATATTTGAGTCCTGGGGCAGAAATCTGATGTGTTGGTAAGTACAGTAACTCTGATTCAGTTTAGGCATTTTGTTTGTGAAACCCAGGAAAATAATTGAGACCACTTTTTTCACATTCACAACAATTCCAGAGATTCCTGGCTCATCGTTTATTACATTTTGTGATGCTTTGAGGTGTTTCAGTGGTTCACGTGGAGATGCCGGAAAGACTAAAATACCAAAATACCTTGAATTTCCATAAAATCCACCCAGCGGAATGAATGCGCAATCAATCAATCCATCAGAGTACTTGTAAAGCATGCTACTTACCTGTAAGGGTCCCAAGGCGCTTAGGGGAGGGGGGTGCTGCTACTGCTCGAAGAGCCAGGTCTTGAGGAGTCTTCTGAAGGCGAGTAGGTCTTGGGTCTGCCGTATGTAGGTAGGGTAGGTTGTTCCAGGTCTTGGTGGCGAGGTAGGAGAAGGATCTGCCGCCGGAGGTCGTTCGTTGGATGCGGGGGACAGCGGCGAGGGCGAGGCTGGTGGAGCAGAGCTGGTGGGTGGGGGTGTGGAAGCTGAATCTGCTGTTCAGGTAGGCTGGTCCGGCGTTGTGGAGTGCTTTGTGTGCGTGGGTGAGGAGCTTGAAGGTGATCCTCTTGTCAACGGGGAGCCAGTGTAGGTCTCTCAGGTGGGGGGTGATGTGGCTGCGGCGGGGGTTGGCTGGGATTCCTGCGTAGAGTGCATTGCCATAGTAGCAGAATAAATGTGCAGAAATACTGTGAATTTGTGTTCCTTTTGCGAAATTTATTCTATGAGTGGATTTTGTGTGTTTTGTGATTCATTTGAATTCTTTCGCCCACAGATACTCTAGGGACCATTCCTAGGTTGCAGAATGATGAGTGGTGCAGTGCAGTGTGCTCACCGCTCTGCTCCATTGGCCTCAGGCAAATGTGCCCTGTTCATTACTTTCACTGGTGCTGTTGCTGTAATATGTGGTGCATACCTGCAACATCCTGGGAGAATTAGCAAGATTACCACAGAGCAGGGTGCAGCGACAATTGGACTAGAAGGGTGTTGAACGGGACCCGTGATCACAGACAGCCGACGTGGGCTTGTCTGTGTGAGGTGAGGCAGCAACCTGGAACTCAGCCTCATTCGAAATATCCTGCTCTCATCTTGATGAGGTTGTGTTTGCTTTGTCTTTGCTTTCTGTGCCCTCTGCTGCCCCGCTCTCTTGCCTAACGTGTCCCAGTAGGGACACATCAGTATTAATGAAATTAAATACACTGCAGGGGTACCCTGCACACTCTAACTAGAAGAAAAGCTGGAGAAAGAAGGTCCCATCAGATTGTAGTTAAGAGAGTTAGTGAACGATAAGACAAACAATTTGATAACATTTTTCCATTTAAAGAAACAGTAAAAAGATAATTCTATAAAATGAGGACAAATACCCTAATAGTGGTTTGCTTTGCTTTCGCAGTGCTTTTAGGCACTCGTTACAGGAGAAACGTTGCATTCTTGCATCAGGTTCTAATTCCTCCCAGGGGGCAAGTCCACCCCTTTCTCCTTGAAGTGCTATCCACATGCATCCCTTCCCCCCATAATCATTCCAGTGATGACATGATATGGTGCGTAGAAAAGGATGCAGTTTAATTCACAAATGGATTGTACATCCCACAACTTATTGGTTGGTCATTCATATATCTACATGTCAATATACAATATGCATTTATTCCCATGCTTGGCACTGTCCTTTAATGACAGCATAATCCTTGTTCGAAGTGACCCCTATGCATGTATGACCATCCAAAGGTATTGCCACTTAATTAACACTCATGATAGATATAAATGTCTTTATATTTTTATTTCAAAGAAAATATCAGTTTGTGTCAAGAAAGAAAAAGAAGCCCCAGTCTTGTGTTTAATAGCGTCTTCTTCTTTTCCAGGTCCTTTGGAGTTCCTTTCCACCAGCACCCTCGATAGAAGCAAAGAAGCAGGTAAGTGTCTACTCTTATTTTTCACAAAAATTAGTTAGGTTAGTGAGGGTGACTTATTTTCTATCTCCTGAGGAAGAGTGCTTGTTAGCAAGAGAATACGGGGTAAAAATAACAACATTAAATAGCTCCAAAACAATTAACTTAATGATTATTGGCTTCCAATGTCTCTTTCCTTTGTAGTCTTCAGGATTCTTTCCCTTTTATATTTCCTTTCTTTTTTTTCTTTCTTTATTCGCCTTTCTTTCTGTTTGTTTGTTTTTTAGTTTGCCCCCTCTGCTTTTCTCCCTCTTGTTGCCCCATCTCCCTTCTTCTCTCTCTTTTCTTTTCTGTAGCTATTTAAGGCTTTTTGATTCCTAACGAGGAACCGGGCATGCACCTGGTGGAGCCACGTCCCTTCTGGAATGCGGCGGGTCTCTGGAGATAACCGGCAAGCAGGAGACTCTGCTTTGGTCGTTACTTTCCTCTCCTCGCTTGGGATGTCGGGTCCCCAACAACCTGCCTTGCCACTCGCTCTCTTCTCCGTGGCTCCTTCGTTTCCTCTGTCTTCTTCACGTTCGTTCTCTTCACAACGCTGGTTTTCTTGTTCCTCCTCACTCTCGCGGAGACACCGCACCTCGTCTTTCCTCTCTTTGGGGTCGTATGTAGAGAAGTGATTCCTCCCCTCAGCCTGACTTTTGGGACAAGCAAGGAGGAATGATCCAGCCGGCAGGTTGGATCCGTCAGTTCGGTGACAGAAAGGTTTCAGCTTTCACTGTTCCAGGCATCACCAATTTTGTGGGTGTCTTTAGGACTGGACTGGACTGCAAGTGCCGTTCCGCTTGCCTTGGACCCTTGCTGGTCACTCGCCTGCTCCTCAGTGCCCCTGCCATATGGCATTCCAAGGACACTGTGCGAGCTTCTCTTCTACTGTGCCTGTGGCTGTGTGCTATCATCTGCTCACCTTGTGTTCCTGCCATGAGGCATCCAAGGACACTGTGTGAGTGGCTGTTCTACCTATGGTTCCTCTAATAAAAGAGAGAGGGACCCCACTACCAAAGGGATAGGGTACCACAACTGACTTTCGTCAAAAAAGATTCCCTTTGGGCACCTTATATTTGAAACAACAGTTCTCTCACCCACATAAGACAAGTATTATTAAAAAACATAAACTAAACTATAGAAGCAATGCAACAAATATAACAATAAAAAACACTATTATAAAATAATCCTGCACAGTTTATTCATATACATTGAAACATAATTAAAATTGGGAAACAGACATTATTTAAAGAAGGAAAATTGCATACAAAAAATCAAAAACTTCCTATCAGTAAAAAGGAGATACAAAACAGAAACCTGTGGTTCGCCATGCTGCAGATGGTTCAACATTCGGAGGCAGCTCTCCCCTTTTCTGCATCCCTATCCCCGCTCAAGAGAAACCCAGTGGCTCCAGAACCCCCAGTATGTTGAGTATGAATATGTCGATGCCGACCACAGTTAGGTGCACCCCATCCTCCAAGTGGTAGCCCAGGGACATCAGGTTAATCAGCCCATGCCTTTCAAAACCCCAGCTGTTGGCCCTGCACATGTTCGCCATTGCGATGATAAGTTTGCATAAGGATTTTTCAACTGCCCTATGGTTTATGGCTCCCCTCCACGTCCTGCGCGCTATCCTGAGCGAATTAGCTCAGTTATTGCGGCTAGGTCTGTGATAATTTTTTTTAATAGCCCTCTCCTCCCCATGGTTGCTAGGTCATTACCCCCAAGTGTACCACCACCGCATCCGGCCCAAAGCCTTCCCAGAGCTCCCTTCGCAAAACACAGGCAGCATCTGGTCCCATTTCATCCCGGATTGACCTAGCCAGGTCACCTCCGTGTTATGGAGCAAGATCCCTCCGAATTCTTGCTGTGCTACCCCCACTGTTACGCCTGGGTTATGTTCGAATGGCCCATGACCAATACTTTCTTGTGACCCACAGGCGGACCTAGATGGAGGAGGGTTAAACCAAAACTCAGTACACCGTGGGGCGTATATATCTTTTAAAGGAGCTCGAGGCCCATCGCCCCACCATCTTGATTTGCTCAGAGTAAAAACCCAGGTCTACTGCCGTGGCTCCTGTTCGGAAGGAGTGTGACCCGAATTCCCCTTGTGGAAAACCCGCCTTCTCCAGGGACCTCCGCATAACTGCGATAAACTGAAACCAGCTGCAACAAGACCCATTCCTATGTGTAAATAATGGTCCCTGCATCGTAAGTATTCCTGGATGAGGCATACTGGGCAGCAGGCCTGGTCCTTGATACAATCAATCCTGGTGTATTTCCCTATTCGGCGCAAGTGGATTACCATGTGTCCTACCCCCATGCGGAGGACCATCCTGTGTATGCATGCCGTCCCCGAGTACCCTTTCGCTGGGGCAACTAACTCGCTGATCCTGTAAGCCCCGAAGAAAGCTAGTGCGAATGCTGCCCTGAATAAATTCAGCTTATGTGCCCCAGCGCATATTTCTGCTAATGCCCTGATTGTCTTTTTTAGGACTGTACAATGAATGGGCCTCCTCCTATCTCTAGTCCTGAGCTGCAATCTCTCACAGCCTTTCATGGCCATCCTGCAGAGAAATGTCCCCGTAGGGTTCCTCCATGTAGCAAGTTTGGAGTAATAGGCGACCGCAATCAGGTGTGTTTGAGCCCCTGTTTTTTTTCCCCATTCTGGAAAGCCCAGTCTATGAAAAATGTTACCTCTTTCTGACTAACAACCTGTACCCCTCAGAGCCTGTTATGTCAATAAAAGTCTCCCAGCACTTACGATATTGTTTCTCTGCCTTGGGGGCCAGCGTGTGGTCCAACAATGTCTTTAACCTGTGTCCACCAATTCCCATAGCTCTTCTGGCATTGGGGTCATTTCTTGGTCCACCTTCGGTGCCAGCTCCCTGAACCAGCCCCACTGAAAACGAGAAATGGAGTCAGCTATTGAGTTGTCGAGACCCGTGATGTGTCTCACCCTAATGGCTATGTTCGCAGTCAGTTGGCAACAGACTAACTCTGTGGTTCCGTGGTTTGAGGGTCTGTGGTTCGTAGATTCTGAACCCGTTCAATAAAGGTCGTCGGATATAGACGATTTCGGTATCGGCGGACCGCAAATCACGAGTGCGGTGTGTACGAGTGTTTTTGTCGTAATCGATCAATGAGAACACTACGTATTCAGGGATTTCGTTTGAACCCTCGGGTTCCATTTTGTGTGCGGCAGCCATTTTGTGTGGTTGCCCTCACATAGGCCGATGACTATGGCCGAACGAGTCCTTGGGACACGTACACCTTAGCTGACTTTTGCGTGACCTGGCCGAACTGACTCCCTTGCCCGAGGCTGACCACGCTGAGCCAGTTCCTTGTTTAGCAGCTGGTCAGAAAAAGATCAAAGAGCAGGACATTGCTGAGTTTATGGTGCACGCACACACCCTTCTATCTTGCTTCTCATCTGTTTCTGTTCCTTCCTTTATGGCTTAATCACTGATTTAGGTTGAGGTCTTTATGATGGGTTTGTCCGGCCTGATCGAACAGGAATATTGGAATTTGCTTGGTCATTTCTGGTGGGCTGGACAACGGAAAGTGGGATTGTCGTGTTGCGATATGTTTGAAATGTCACTGTTTCATTGATCAGTTTGTATGTAATTGATGCTAGCCAGGAATGTGAATTTTAGCATAAAAGACGATGCTCCGCTCCTTGAATTTGTGCAGTTTCTAGCGAACCACCCGTGTTGTGCTTCGTAGACCTCTGTTCCTGGTTGCAGCCAATAAACTTGGTTTTTGACGTCATCAAGAAGTGTCCAGTGTCTCTGTTTGCCGAGGCAGGGGAATCCGAAGACATTGGGCGTTATCCCTGGTGCCGCTGGGTTCTAAAACCCGGTTCTTCAACTCCCGTAGTAGTTTGACAACCGCTGAGCACTTTGCTGTTCCTAAATTGATCGCCTGTACCACCACTTGGTTGTATGACCATAGGGTGATCTGCCTATTGGCTAAGTTTATGTCCCACATAGTAAAGGCCACCACGATGGGGAAGAGTTTTAACAATGTGATATTGCCTGTGAGTCCCCTCTGGCCCCAGTGGTTTGGCCATTTAGCCTCTACCCACCCTGTTCCCAGGATGTCCCAAAAGCTGTGACCGCCTAGTAATGCATCAGTGTAGAGTTCTAGGTGTTCTGCCGGCACCCAGGGTTCCCGCCACATAAGCGTACAGTTGAAACCGGTCAGGAAAGTGTCCCACTGCCCTAAATCTTCCTTCACCCCCTGCATGAGACATACTCTGTGGTGCTTCTGTGACACACCCTTGGTCAACCAGGCCAGGCTTCTGGCGAAGGGGCGCCCAGCGGTGATTATTCTGGTAGCGAAATTCAGTTTACCCAGTAGATGTTGCATCTCGCCTAGTGTCACTTTATGTGCTGCTGCAGCTGCCGTATGATCTGATGCAGCTCAGCTACCTTTTCAGGTGGTAGTTTGCATGACCTGCCCACTGAATCTAGCTCTATTCCGAGGAAGGACAGCTTGGTAGTCGGACCCCTGAACACTTGTTCAGTGCTAACAGGATGTCTAGTTCCTTTGTTAAGCCTACAAAAAGTAGAGGATCTCTGCACATTCCCCTGTTCCTATCTTCCCAATGAACAGGAAGTTGTTCAATTAGTGGACCCGCACCCCCCTCCTTGTGGCGCCAACCCAGTGCCCATTCCAGAAACCTGCTAAACACCTCAAAATAAGCGCAGGATATGGCACATCCCATGGGTAAACACTTGTCACAGTAATATTTTCGTCTAGTTTGAAACTTAGGAGGTGATAACTGTCCGGGTGTACTGGCAGCAAGCAGAATGCTGACTCAATATTCGTTTTCGCCAAGAGAGCCCCCCTCCCTGCCTGTTTGATCAGTTCTGCCGCATCGTCCATGGAGGCTTAAGCTATGGAGGACCTGTCCTGCTCCAACCAGTCCTTGATGGAATCCCTGTGCGGGTGTGACAGGTGGTGTATGAGCTGGTATTTTCCTGGCTTCTTCTTAGGTACCACGCCTAGGTGCAAAACTATCAGGTTAGGTATTGGGGGGGGGGGGGGGTGAAAGGGCCAGCCTCCCTCCATAGCTGAACCTCCTAGTCAACTTTCTGTCTAGCTGCCTCTGGGTTGTCGTGTATGGATTTTATGTTGCGGTGCCACAGGACCCTTAAGGGAGATGGGGAATCCGGATGTGAACCTGTCCACTAACTCTTTCCTGTCTGCCGCTTTGGGGTAGTTACATAGCAATGTTAACAGACTTCCTGTGTTTATGGGAGTAGGCAGTGGTATTCTCCTGCCCTCATCCCTCAACCCAGTGCTGTCTAGCTCCCACTACTGTTTCTTCATGGTGCCTTTATCTCTGTTGTTACAAGCCCCTTGTGACTGTCTGCACTGTATGGAGGTATGGTTGCCGCCGCAGGTCCCACAACTGTGTTTAAACCTGTATGCTGCTCCCCATTTACACTTATCCTTGTCGAATTTCCAGCATGTTGCCATTTGTGTTTTTTCTGGTCTCCCGCCTGCCTGGCCTTTGCCTCTGAACCCTTGTCTCCATGTCCTGGCGATCCCACTCTATGGTTCGGCAGGTCTGCATCTTTTCCATGAAGCCTTCATTGTACCTCAACCAAGCCTCACCCTGATACTTTTGCTGTGCCTCATGCACCTTCTGCTCGTACAGGATTAAGGCTGCTGCACTTTGTGGAAACTTCTCTATGAATACACATGCCAGAGTTCTGAAGAACTGCAGCCAGTTCTCTATTGTTTTCTCTACCCTTGGCTTGCGCCTTTTGCTCCTGTCCTTGTCCCTACTGTCCTGAACTGTTAAGTCTAGTCCTGCCTGGCGTACCTCCAGCAAGGAGAATATATCTATGTATTCCTTCCACCAGATCCTCTCCTTCCCTGTCAGTGGGAAGAGATTTGCTAAACCTAGTAGTTTTGCAGTGGTGGGTAGGTTGTTTGGGGTGGGACGTTTATATTCGCTTGCCGGTTTACCTGCTGGGATCCACCCTTCTCCGACTCCGACCCTGGTTGGTTGGGATCCTTCAGGTACTGTTATGTCACCCTGATTGACCTGCACTGTCTTCCTTGCTTTGCCCTATCTCACCCTGGGGCCCCCCACCATATGGGGCTCCTGACCCAGGCCAATGCCACCGGGGCATCCCTGTTGCTGGGTGTACCTGCGCTTGCCCTCACGCTTCTCCCTGGAAATCATATTGCCCCGCCTTGGGTGTGTTGGACATGAGGGCTGGGAGGCCCATGGCCTATGCGTTGCATAGTTGCTTACACCTAGCTGTGTGCCATAATTCGCAATCTGCCCAGGGGTGTCCCTCGCTGGTTCCCCTCTGCCCATGCCCCCTATTGCACTGCCTGTCCCTTTTGCTCAGCGCTCAGTGCTCACCATATTCGCTGTCTGAGCTTGGATACGGCGTGCCTTGTGGTCTACTGGGTGCTGCTGTGCTGGCCACAGACCCCTCATCGCCACTGCTACTATCCTCTGCGTCCGATTTGCATACAGGCCTCCTATTGGTGGATACAGACCGAAGAAGGAACTTTTGCAGTTAGTCACGGACATTTAGAAAAACTTGAAGCCTCCAGGACAATTCAGAGAGGCTATAAAATGTGTGAATTAATTAGTACATGGTCTTCGTGCAGTAGTGCACCTATTATTACATCTACAGGATTGTGCCATAGGAACTGGATAGATCAAGTTGTCGGACCAGATAGTAGACACAGGTTTACCTCACTACATAAAGTAAGGAAGATCAGCGATTGGCTGATAATACCAATTGTGAACATCTCAAATTACCACATTGGTGGTTATGTAACCACAAGGCCCTGGTGAAATTGGCCTTGTAAAAAATAATATGTTTGGGTTCGGTTCATTTAACCACTTGGATGCTAGGTGTTTTCCCCCTCCTGTGCTGGAAAATGCCATTTTAGTGGCACCATGACGAGCTCAGCTCGTCATCAGCACACGACACCCGTGGGTGATGACGAGCTGAGCTCGTCATCAGCATCGAAGGGGTTAAAACTATGAGCCAGCTATTGAGTTGTTTGTAGGCCGATGTCACTTGCATTGGGTGCTGTGACCGGAACTAGGAAGGTTACAACAGAGCAGGTCTTAATGACCCTTGGACGATAATATGGAGTGAGTGCGGGGTGACATACTGTTGTGTGGTAGTGAAAACACAAGAATGAATAATTGAATTTTGATCTTTAGAAGCCATAATATTGGACATGTGCAATGAGTGATAATGCGGTATGCTTGCTATATACAAACAGAAGTGGGGCGTTGGCTTTAAAAATGCTTCTCTTTTTCTAAATATTGAGTGCTTATTATCCAAAACCACTTTCTTTGATTGTTATATTGAATAGGGGGTACTGTACCACCCGGTATTAGGAATTTGTTCTATGGCAGCCACTTGATATGGGAGAACATCTTACACAATGTTGGGATAATTAATTCATGGCTTGTCCCAGTGAGTGAAATTTGTATAACAGTTAGAGATTTACATCTGTATTAGGTACTGTGTTGGTAGTTTTAGTACAACATACATTGAAGGGTAGTTTTAAATCACAACATAGAGGTTCTATTGGGATACAGCTACAAGGAACTGAGATTGGATTTGATCACATACATTAAACGTTTTAAATCTAGAAGTCTATTAAGTGCACTGTGTTTTTAAGGATGTACATAGGATGGGAGTCTTGTGGGTTTTTAAAAAAAAATATGTGTCATGTAAAATATTATGTATATATTTGTCTTTTGTATTGATGGAACTAATTTGTATACATACACATATATTACATGCTGTTTATGTATGTTTTTTCAGCCTTGATGAAGTCCTAAGGGACGAAACGGGTGAGCTAGGCTAATTTACATTTGTTTCATAAAAATATTCAATAAAGTTGGATTTGAACCCATATACAAGACTCCAGAAGAATTGATTTTAATTGAACTGTATCCATGGGATTTTCATGGATATTTTAATGAAGGAACCTTTCCAGTGCTCAAATTGAGTGATACTTATTTTACATTGTACAGTTCTTTTTAGTTGCTGTACTAATATTCAGATGTAGTGTGGCTCCTATGCAGTGGGGTTATGAAAAGTCTGTATAACAGTGGAAACAATACACTAGTGTGATACCGGACGGCCCACACTACTGATGTCAAGTTCTCTTGACTTATCCACAATTGGCTTATTTAATTTACTTATACGTCCCTAGTAGAGTGCACTACATGTGCCCAGGGCTTGTAAATTCAATGATATTAGTGGGCCTCCACCACTGATTGGACCACCTACTTCAGTAGTCCTTTGAAACATGTCTTATGCCTACCATTGCAGAGCCAGTGTGGCAGTTTAACAGCCATTTCGACATTGCATGTTAACCCGCTTGCCAGACTAAAACCTTTCTTTTTAATACATACAAGTCACTGCTAGGGTAGGCCATGGATAGCCCCAAGAGCAGGGTGCAGTGTATTTATAAAGTTGGACATGTACTTTTAAGTTTTAGAGGTCCAGGTAGTGTAAAACTCTTTCGTTTTTTTACTACTGCAAGGCCCATCTTGCCCCTAGGTTACCTTTGGGATTGCTGTATGGTACCTTATAAGTGTAATTCCCAATTGGGACAAGATGGAATTTTAGAAGTTGGTGTCTATGGATTCACAATGTAAAATCACATCTCATGGTGCAGTTGAATTTTAAATTGTAAGTCTGAAAATGGCACTTTTAACAAAGTTGGTATTTTCTTACTTTACCCATTCTGTGACTTTGCCTGTCTTTGAATACACTTTTGGGTTGCGTGACAGCTGGGCTTCATGCATTCCCTCTAGACAGTCACACACAAAGGGAGCTGAGGTGCGTCACTCACCTCCTGATAGCCTATCATCAGGCTGATGGGCCTTCCTGACCTAGATGGGAGGGAGGAGCTGACCCTTGACAGGTGTGGGCCTACCTCTTCGCAAAGAGCTGCATATCCCATATAGTGAGCCTGTAGCTAGGGCAATAAGGACAGGAACTTCAAAGGCCTCTCTTTGAAGTCTGCTTCACTTCAAAGGCACAACTGGGTATAAGTACTGGACCCATGACACCTCCAATTCAGGACACTCTGGACCTGAGGACATTCTACCAGGAAGAAGGACTGCTATGCCCCTGAAATGACTGACACTATGCTGAACTCTGCTGGATTTGCTGTACTCCTGATCTGCTTTGCCTACAACACTGCCCCTTACCTGGTGGTGATAAGGACCTGAATCTCTACATCCCCAGAACCAAGTGACTCCAAAGGCTTGCTGGTTTGCCTCCTGATCTGAAGTCTCGGGGACATCAAAGACTTCCTTCAACTCTGCTTCAGCTACTGGACTCTGCCAACTTTTAGTCCTGCACTGCCACAAAGTGCCAATATAGTCCTTAAAAGGGGAATCTGCAGATGTTTTCTTTGAAAACCCATGCATTGCCTGCTCTGCGCCGTCAGAACGGACACATTCTCCTTCAAAATCAAACCAGCACCAGTTCGACTACATCCCTGTGCGGCCCGACGATGATGCGGGACCCGACTCTGAGGCGCAACGACGACACAGCACCTTCATTGTAAGGGTTTCGATGATTATGCAGCACTCAAGTGTGAGGCTTGACGATGATGATGATGTTGCACCGCCTCATTCACATAGGGGCTCATCGACGACACGGGTCCTGACTGCGTGACTCTGAACCAATGCACCTGGCTCTCAACGTCAACGCTTGACCTCTGTGAAAGTACTGTTTCAGCAGAGCCTGCTTGGCTTCTGTATCCGACTCACACTCCATCGTGGTTGGATTGATTTTTCAGATTTTACCCGGTCCAGTTTAACCCCAAGTAACCCCTATGCGCTATTTGCTTTTAAGCACTACTGATTTAACTAATCTGAGATCGTTCGCTTGCAGCGCGTTCAGAACGCGGCTGCGAGAGCAGTGGTGGGTCTGCCGAGGTCCTGTCCCACGTCCAATACTCTGCGGTCCCTACATTGGCTACCAATGAAAAGCCGAATCCACTTTAAGGCTCTGAGCCTTGCCTTTAAAATTTTAAAAGGATCGGCACCTGAGATCCTCAATAATCTCTTATCCCTCTATGTACCGACTCGCTCCCTCAGATCTCTTGGGCAATCCCTTGCGGTTATCCCGCGTTTCAGGCTTATTCGGATGGGCGGTCGTTCTTTCCGTGTGAGAGCTGCGGCTCTCTGGAACTCTCTCCCTTTGGAAATCCGCCTGTTAGAGGATCTTTTAGCATTCCGTAGGGCCGTGAAAACTCACCTGTTTTAATCTTTTATGTTGACCCTCACTTTTCTGTTCTCTTTGCGTTGTGTTATGTCCACCTTTTCCATGTGCCAGGACGCTCCTTAGCTGGAGCATCTGTGCGCAAAATAAATGTTGATAACATAACATAACATAACATAACATTTATTCATTACTTCATTTATTGTATTTTTGTCATTTTGGTTGCGTTTTGTTAAAGAAATTAAACTCTATGTTTCTAACCTGGTGTGGAATATTTTTGTATGATGTTGTTCACTGTTTTACTGTCATTAGTGTTGCACAAATACTAATACACATTGCCTATTAAGTTAAGCCTGCCTGCTCTGTGTCCACCTACCAGAGGGGTCTAATGTTATAGTCACATGTGCTGAGTGACATGTTAGGGTCTTTAGATTAGTTTCACCTTTCCTAAGTACAGGTTCATTTAGGGTGTGTATCTGACTTAGTCTGACTAAAGTGATGGTCCCTAGTTTGACAGGGTGCATACCTCTACCAAATAGAGACGTGGGGCTCGATTCACAGAATGAACTTAAGACTCAATCCTAAACTTACTACAATTTTGGTATTCACAGAATGCACTTACTCATTTCGGTATTCACATAAGGTGCTTACTCATTTCGGTACTCACAGAAGTTAGTAGTCCTAACTTTAAGACTCCTAAATGCCTTCTGTGAATACCGAAAGTCTTAAAATTAGGATTTCTCTCAGTTTAGTAGTAGTAAAGTTAGGACTCCTATCTTTAGGACTCCTAAATGCCTTCTGTGAATACCGAAAGTCTTAAAGTTAGGATTTTTCTCAGTTTAGGAGTAGAAAAGTTAGGACTCCTAACTTTAGGACTCCTAAATGTCTTTTGTGAATACCTAAAGTCTTAAAATTAGGATTTTTCTCAGTTTAGTAGTAGTAAAGTTAGAACTCCTAACTTTACTACTACTAAATTGAGAAAAATCCTAATTTTAAGACTTTCGGTATTCACAGAAGGCATTTAGGATTTCTAAAGTTAGGAGTCCTAACTTTACTACTACTAAATTGAGAAAAATCCTAATTTTAAGACTTTCGGTATTAGCAGAAGGCATTTAGGAGTCCTAAAGTTAGGACTACTAACTTCTGTGAATACTGAAATGAGTAAGTGCCTTCTGTGAATACCGAAATGAGTAAGTGCATTCTGTGAATACCAAAATAGTAGTAAGTTTAGGATTGAGTCTTAAGTTCATTCTGTGAATCGGGCCCCATATTTCTAAGTGCAACATTTTCTGCAGTCGGTTGGGTTTGTGTTAAATTTTGCAACCAATACGGGGGGCAGACAGATTGTAGCCCTAATGGAAATGTTTAATCACAAATGCATCCTGTGATGTGTTATGGCTTCAGCATTTGTGGTTATAGCGTGTTACAATCAAGGATCTGTGGCCAGATGTACAACCTTTACAATTTGCGAGTCTGAAATTGTGTCGTTTTGCGATTCCTAATGGAGTTACAAATTGCATGCCTCCTTAATTTTCATGTTGCAGGTATAATATGTGACCCAATTGGGAATGGTTAGCACTCCCAGGGATGGTGGCCTGCTGGGGCCAGCAGACCGCCATGTCTGTGACTGCTTTTTAACGCCTTAACGGCGGCCACGATTTTGCGGAAGTACGGCACTTCTGCAAAACGGGCGGGCCGCGTCGGCCATTGGCCGACGGCAGCACTGGGGAGGTAGTGCTGCCGTCTGCCAATGGCCATCGGCAGCACGGAAGGGGTTAAATAAAGCAGGGTTTCTTTAAACGGGAGGCATTCAAAAAAGAAACATGTAACATTTCTGTCCATGGGACCACCGCCTTCTTCTAAAAAATATTTTCTCTGCCAGTCACAATGGGGAAGGGTCCCCTGCCCGTTTGTGAGTGGCTTACCACCTACTTGAAGTAGGTGGTAAACTGCGAGTGTTTTGCAACCGCAATTGAGGTCCCAAAACAGTTGGACATTGAAGTACGAGTCACTATTAGGAAGGGACACCCTGGCACACCCCTTCGTACTAGCAAGTTGCAAACCCTATTTTGCAAGTTAGTAATAGGTTACTGAGTCGCAAAATAGGCTTTCTTTTTAAAAAAAAAAATGTTATAAAACTTTTGCGCGGCAAAATAGGGTTTCTACAAGGGGGAGACCAATTTTTGCGGTCACAAACGGGCCTATTTACCGCTTGCGACTCCAAAAAATGGTCGTACATCAGGCCACTAGTCTTGTAGGTGACAAAAGATGTAGGTTTATTAAGTTTAGATCAGTTTAGTGGTTACAGGTAAATCAGGTAAAGCCCCACTAGGAGCAGAAACCTGATGCTCAGCCCTCCAACAAAACGTCCAACAATACTATAAATACCACCCCACCGAAACAAGTATAAAGGTCAAAAAACACTTTCTGCAATAACTTCAATGCCCTAACCCGATGTAAGATGGTAAAATGCACAGGTAATCAATGCGTACCACAAATTTACAATGCAAGTGTGCAGATAACCCAAAAACTGAACACAGCTACCCGTTCCCCTCACAACACATGCACTCTAACAGGACCAGCCCATTATCCTCCATAACACAATACTGAAACAGGACCTGGGATTCTTCCACACTCTACTGCATTGGGGTGTAACAACGCACCTCCATCATCATACAACTAAACAAGACCAGGGTGTGAGCTACCCTCAGCTGAATAAGGGTGTACCAATGTACCCACTACACATTAGGCGAAAAACTGACCCATCATCCTAACCCATAGGAAGGATGGTAACTGTCCACCGGGCTTAATACATTGCCTAACCCATAGGAAGGATAGTTAAAATAACACGCCACAAAAATTTCACTAGACCCACTCTTCTTCTGCACAATAAAGAGGACAGAGAAAACGTACACCGTACATCCTTGAGCTAAACACCTACCCTATACCCTTAACCCCTTAGGAAAGGTGAAACTAATCTAAAGACCCTAACATGTCACTCAGCACATGTGACTATAACATTATACCCCTTAAAAATATTTCTAAAACGCAGCACGATATTGTAGATTCAACGTGCTACACACAAGCATAGCATAAAAAATTATTCACTGGCAGGGAGTTTTAAATCCTCATATCTTGTTTGCACATACTCTTTGCACTTGAAACTAAGATTCATGGCTCTAAAACTGGATGATGTGAATTGTTTGCAACATAAAGCCGCTTGCGCCATTTAACAGAAGAAACCAAATGCAGGGTCTGTTGCAAGTCTGATGAATCCTTCGAGGACGTACTGTGCATCCGCTCAGCGATGATGGACTTGCATAAATCAAGTCTCGGGTCTGAGTGGAACAAATTGGGATTCTGAACCTGTCAGCAGAGCATTATAGCAGCACTAAGCCCAGAAAACACAGCCCTAAACAACTGTCTGACAAAATGTATGTATCTCACATATAAAAGGTTTAGGTCCTTAGGTGGCCTCCCAGGAAGTCCAGCTTGATAAACAAATAAATGCTACATCCACGCCCATGCTCCCTTTCAGAACTTTTTAGATATAAACATATTGTTGCTAGCTATTGAAGGCTCTTGATTATCGATTTGACATTTTATGTACCTACTTATCAACCTGTTTTTATATTAGATTAGGTCTATTTTACAATATGGACTGTTTTTCCTTGTCAACGAATAATAGTTATGATTCTACTCCCTCTTAGACTCTTAGGCACCTGTAACTTAGTTTGGCGTTTTATATCAAATTAGTTTTTAACACCTATGATCTGTCCATTGAATAACATGGATTGTCTTTTCTTGCACACTTGCAAAGGTTTTAAATAACCATAAACATTAAAGATATACAAATACACCCATAGCCCCTTAAAAAGGAAGGGTGGAACCTTGGGCTAACGTACTGCCTCTACACCCATAACTCCTTATGAAAGGTGAAACTAGTCTAAAGACCCTAACATGTCACTCAGCACATGTGACTATACGATTTTACCTAATAAAACATTACTAAGATGCAATATTGAAGACTCAACACACTACACATAAACATAGCATTGAAAATGATTCACTGGCAGGGAGTTTTAAAACCACCTCTCCAGTGAGCGACTCATCACCCGAATCCAAAATCCATGTCAATGGTGAGTCAATCCCCCTACTCAGTGCATTTTACCTTGTGTACACTAGGGGGCAGATCTACGATGATGTGCCGCAGCGTGGTATCGCAAGCCATTTGGCTGCGCCACGCTGCAGCACTTATGAAGCACAGGGAGGCAACATATTTACAAGAATATGTCGCATCTCTGTGCTTCCCCAGCGCTGGCGCACAAACTGCAGCCATGCGCTGGCACAGGCACCCTTGCACCATGGTGCAAGGATGCCGGCGTCATGGGGAGATTGTTTTTGTGCAGGAAGGGACACCTTCCTGCACAAAAACAATCACTACAGGTTTTTTCCTCCTTTAATGCGTGCTGTAGAATGCAGCACGCATTGAAAGAGGAAAAAACGAGGAGAAATGAAAACATTTCTCCTCATTGCACCTCGCTACGCCACCTCTAGGGTGGCGTAACATTTACACACATCTCTAGATTTACGATTCCTCGTAAATCTGGAGATGTGTCTTGTTTCTTGGGTGTTGCGTGGGAACACCCACAGCAACACCCATGGAAAGCCCCTTCAACTCAAATTGCTGTGTGTGAAGGGGCCGTATTAACAAGGAGAGGAAAAGCCACGCTTTACCTCTCCTTGTAAATATAGAGGAGCCCCCTATGCCACCAGTATGTCATGAAAAGTGATGTACTGGTGGCTCAGGGGGCTTGTAAATCTGCCCCCAGGTATTTTACGTTGAAAGAGCCATTACCCCAATACTTATTTCAACCTAGTGTGCCTAGTGCTGGTTTTCTAGGCTTCCCAAGGCATGTCACACAAGCTTCACATCCATTACCAATTTACGCACAGTTGCAGGTACTTCTACACAGCTGTTAGCGTACCTGCTATGCCGCGCGGATGAAGTCAGCATGCCCAGGTTTCATAATAAAGAGACTTGCGATCAAATGGAGTTAGCACTCTAGATTCTTCCGAACGCATGCTATCTTCCCTCTTGATGTGACCACGTGGCAGGAGGATGTCACAAACATATAGCACATGCTCCCCTTTGAGGATATCTGTGAAGACACAAAATGTAATGGTGCGCCAGAGCAACACATGCACCTTCCGTAAAATGTCCATGAAATGACAGAAATCACAAGTACGCCAACATAAGTCTTTCCACACAAACCCGTCGGTCAGCAGACGCGCACTAGTTTTCACTATGACGTGTGTGCCAAGACTTCGGTCATGCAGTTGGCCTCCCACATAGACATGCAGAGTGGCTTGAGCTCCGCACGGTGAGACGCATTTCACACGCTCCTCAACTATGCTGCTGATTCGCTCCAGAATGCTGCACACGCCGGTCACGCTCTAGTATTCAAATGCTGCACAACACTGCTTGGTCAATGGCAAGTAAAGAAAAAAAATGAATAAAGCATTTCACATGGTCCAAATGGCAAATAAAAAAGGGGCTCACCACAAGCCTAGCTTAGTCATCAGTACCTTGAGAAACTTGCTGCCAACTGTAAACTCCAACCTTGTCAGTGCTAGTTGCACAAATTAAGTTGAACTGTTCCAAAACACCTTTCATACCTGGGTTGTTCCAATGCTACTTTCAGGTACAGGCTCCCCACAGGGCAAATGCTCTTTGCCTCACCGGTTCACTCCTCACCAATGTTTCTCATCCATATCTCAACGCTCTGAGTTTGATGCACACTTGCGCTGGCCTGTTAAATTGCCCTGGACTGCAGGCTGTCTGATGTACATAGCAAACGCAACAAGTTGATGGGTAGAGTGCTAAAACTTTTCAACCACTCACCCCCAGTCACAAATCTGGGTTTAATCCATTATTCCTTTGCTCTTTATGCCACCCGAGTTTGGAACCGGCCATCGGCAAATCAGTCTTGACCTTGTTCCTCAAGGGAACAGTCCAGCCCGAACTGCCAGTTCTGTTTGCTATGCTCGCCCTAAGTGGCCAATGGTATCGCCAGACTTGGGTCACTTGCTCACTGTGCCACTGGTTGCTGGTATGCATATGGCTTAGCCCAAACTGAAATGGCGTGGTGATCAAAATAACAATGGATTAAACCCAGATCTGCGACTGGGGGTGAATGCTTGACAATGTTCAACATTCTGTCTGTAATACTGTGTGCAGTCTAGTTGTTGGTGGGCGGAGCTAGGGGGACAGAGGAAGAGGAGGGGCAGCTACAGGAAAAGGTTAGTTAGAGTAGGGACGTGGAACAGAAAAGAAGTACAATAAAGAGCTTGTGAGAATTGAATACTGTGTAGCGTCATTATTGGTAGCACAACGCTACACTGTCCATCATCTTTTTGTGTTGCTTTTTCACCCTAAGAGGGAAGGGTATGCCCAGAAGTGGGCCCCGTACTCGCTACGCCACCGGTTTGAAGCTAGCCTGGCTAATGAGGGGTAATGCTGTGAAACCAGTCCCAGGATGCTTGTTTTCTGGTCCAGGGAGTACCTGGCCTGGCAGTTAGGGCGGGACTGTTCCCATGAGGAACTGGGTCAAGGCTAATTTGCATATGGCTGTGTTCAAACTGGAATGGCTTGGCGAGCAAAATAATGATGCATTAAACCCAGATCTGTGACTGGGGTCAATGTTTGAAAATGTTCAACATTCCGTTCATCATCTTTTTGTGTTGCTGTCTAATGTACATAGACAATGGTGGGGCTGCTAATCTCAATTCTTCCCTATAAGCTTCAAACTCTTTTGCTTTGCATTCCACTTAGTTTCTTCAGTAGATCGTCTAGTTTCTTCCGTGTTATTCTTGTTTCATCTTACTATCAATTTCCTCACACAGAGTTTCTTTTCTGCTCATCACCTGTGTCACAATCAAGGATGTGGTCTTGTAGGTTACAGAAGATGTAGGTTTATTAGGTTTAGATCCGGTTACAGGTAAAGCCCCACCAGGAGCAGCCCTTCTCAAAACTACTGTTCACTCATCCAAGCACAAATACTCTCAACGTTCCAACCATCCAATGACCTCACTCACTGGCTGAGCAGCAGGGAACATCAAGACTATGGATGAAAGAATAAGATAGCAAGAGGCCACAACACAGTGACATTAGAAGTCTCCAAATTGAAGAGAATCATTTTTACTGGTGACTACTTGAGGTACCCCCTGTTTTTCTAAAAAATATCCACAAACAGCTTGATGCAGGCTATTTAGAGAATCAAATCAAGTCAGCACCACTTTTATTGTGGTGTTCTATATGGACTAACCCACATGCAGCATTAAACCTGGATGTTATTCTGGACTGTTTGCCGTGTGAGTATGGGTTTAAGATCCATTGGCTCTCTTGCATTAGGTCTGGCCTGAAGTCCTGCGGAAGGGGTGCGTTGTTTAATAAACCATCAGAGATTGTGAGTTCGGATAAAGTGTGTCTAAAATGAATGTTTTGGGGAAAAAGTGAAGAACCGAGCATGCTAGCTGGCATTCCAAAAACTGACTAATAGAGAATATGCAGGAACGAAGACAATTCCTGGAATAGAGCCACATCTAACCTTGGCCAGTACCTCATGGGAGAGTTCTATTTTAGAACCCGCTCCTTCCACTGGCAACTGAGTTTCCCCTTGTGCCAATTTGATTCAGGCTCGCTGGCTCTTTGTCCTTGTGATGATTCCTCACAGCAATCTTTGCTACATTTTATGTTTCTTTGCACAAATTATGAAGGGCCTAGAATTTTTTATATTAAACTACATTTAGGGAAGCTGGAGTTTAGGAGATGTAATCCTGCTGTAACACTTCTTCGAACACTCCCATCTCATGTATCCGTTTTTTAAAATCAAGTTCAAGTTCAAGTTCAAGTTCAAGTTTATTGTTTGATTAGTTAAAATCATTACAAAGACCCCCCTAGAAAATAGAATACTTCTGCACATGCGACTAAGATTATCATGAATGAAAAAGATCAAAATGCATCACTATTTTGTCTTACAAAAATTACAAGTCTATAAAATCCAATTGTTAAAAAAAGTAATTTAGCAGTGTTAAAACTCAAATAATAAAACGTTTTTTTTTTTTTTTAAATATCCAACCCCATTGAAAAGGGTGTGGGGCGATTTTACATGGATTTATATCTGGTCATTCATCAGCTTGCAATAGGAAACTGTTGATGAGTTTCATGAATTTGACTCCTCGGCAAGCCAGGATGTACGACGAGCCCTCCATCCAGCGTATAACTGCTTGCCTGCTCGACTGGATGTTCAGATTGTTAAAAATAGCTTTCAGGTAGTGTCTCCTTTGGTTTAGGATGGCTGGACAGGCACATAGCAAGTGGATTAGGGTTTCTTTTTTAAATTCACATAACCGACAGGATTCTGAATTAAAAGCTGGTTTCCATGAGGGGTATAGGTCCTTGGAGTTGTGCACGCCCATTCTAAATTTGAAAAAACACGTTTTTAGTTAAGATCTGAAATAGGCAGATAAGTAAGCTTGTGGCTTTGAGAACCTGTACGAGTTTATGACCGTCCATCCGAGCCGCCTTTTGGTGAGCGCCGTTTTATCCTCCAGTAGAGATTTCTGTTTGGCCGCAACATTTACTTTTTTATTAAAGGCTCCTCTATCCATCGCATTGTCCCATGCTGGTTCAAGTTCCATCTCAACCAGAGAGGTACTCAGGAAACTCCCCCAGGAGTTTGGAGTTTCCTGCTCCCTCTGGGACTTAATTTCGTCCCAGCATAGGCTGTTCAGCGTGCCCGAGTCAGAGGAACGGAGAGTATGGCAACATTTTATAAAGTTACACATTCCCCTGAATTTCAATCAATCAATCAATCAATCAATCACAGAATTTGTATAGCACGCTACTCACCAGTAGGGTCTCAAGGCGCTGAGGAGGGGGCGGGGTCGCTACTGCTCGAACAGCCAGGTCTTGAGTTGTTTCCTGAAGGAGAGATGATCCAGGGTCAGCCGTAAGTGAGTGGGGAGGGAGTTCCATGTCTTGGCTGACAGGTAGGAGATGGATCTTCCTCCGACGGTGGATTTCCGAAATCGTGGGACGGTGGCGAGGGCGAGGCTGGCGGAACGGAGCTGGCGGGTGGGTGTGTAGAAAGTGAGGCGTCTGTTGAGGTACTTCGGTCCAATGTTGTGGAGGGCCTTGTGTGCGTGGGTGAGGAGTCTGAACGTGATCCTCTTGTTGACGGGGAGCCAGTGCAGGTCTTTCAGGTGGGCGGAGATGCGGCTGCGGTGAGGGATGTCCAGGATAAGTCATGCTGAGGCGTTCTGAATGCGCTGGAGTCTTTTCTGGAGTTTGGCTGTGGTACCAGCGTAGAGGGTGTTCCCGTAGTCCAGACGGCTGGTGACGAGGGCCTTGTTGACCGTCTTCCTGGTTTTGGTGGGGATCCATCGGAAGATCTTTCGGAGCATGCGCAGGGTGTTGAAGCAGGATGATGAGACGGTGTTCACTTGCTTGGTCATCGTGAGGGAGGAGTCCAGGATGAAGCCCACGTTGCGTGCGTGGTCCGTTGGTTTGGGTGCGCTGCCCAGGGCAGGGGGCCACCAGGAGTCGGCCCAGGCAGAGGGGGATGGTCCGAGGATGAGGACTTCCGTCTTGTCTGAGTTCAGTTTCAGACGGCTGATCTTCATCCATTCTGCGACGTCTTTCATTCCTTCCTGGAGGTTGGCTTTGGCGGTGGCGGGGTCGTTGGTGATGGAGAGGATCAGCTGGGTGTCATCGGCGTAGGAGATGATGTTGAGGTTGTGTTGGCGGGCGATGGCTGCGAGAGGGCTCATGTAGACGTTGAAGAGGGTGGGGCTGAGTGAGGATCCTTGTGGGACGTCGCAGATGACTTCGGTGGCCGCGGATCGGAACGGGGGGAGGCGGACTCTCTGGGTTCTTCCGGCGAGGAATGAGGCGATCCACTCCAGGGCCGCTCCTTGGATTCCGGTGTTGCTGAGGCACTGTATCAGGGTGCGGTGGCAGACGGTGTCGAAGGCTGCTGAGAGGTCCAGGAGGATGAGGGCAGCTGTTTCCCCGTTGTCGAGCAGGGACCTGATGTCGTCGGTGGCTGCGATGAGGGCGGTCTCGGTGCTGTGGTTTACTCAGAAGCCGGACTGTGAGAGGTCGAGGGATCCATTGGTCTCGAGGAAGGCGGAGAGTTGTCTGTTGACAGTCTTCTCAATGACTTTGGCTGGAAAGGGGAGGAGCGAGATGGGGCGGAAGTTCTTCATGCCCGTGGGGTCCGCCGTGGGTTTCTTGAGGAGGGCGCTCAGCTCGGCATGTTTCCAGCTCTCCGGGAAGGTGGCGGATGCGAAGGAGCTGTTGATAATGTCCCGGAGTTGGGGTGCGATGATGGAGTCGGCTTTGTTGAAGATGTGGTGTGGGCAGGGGTCGGTAGGGGAGCCGGAGTGGATGGTGTTCATCATGCGGGTGGTGTCTTCAGTGCTGACAGGGGTCCAGGTGCAGAGGGTGGTGGTGGGGGGCGCTGGTTCGGCGGTAGGGTGCGTGGTTTGTGCGCCAAAGCTGTTGTGTATGTCGGCAATCTTGCGGTGAAAAAACGAGGCGAGAGAGTCGCAGAGGTCTTGCGAAGGAGTGATGTCGTTGTTGCAGGTGCTGGGATTTGAAAGCTCTTTGACGATGCTGAAGAGTTCCTTGCTGTTGTGGGTGCTGTTGTCCAGTCTTTCTTTGAATGCTGTCTTCTTGGTGGTGCGGATCAGCTGGTAGTGTTTGCGGGTGGCGTTCTTGAGGGCGGTCATGTGTTCTGCTGTCTGGTCGTGGCGCCAGGCTTTCTAGAGGGTGTGGCAGTTTTTCTTGGAGTTTTTGAGGTCGTTGGTAAACCACGAGGCTTTCCTGCTGCCGGGTCTGCTGGGAGGGTTCTTCAGTGGTGCGAGTTTGTCGGCACAGTCGATGAGCCACTGTGTGAGGTTGCCGGCTGCTTTCCCACCGGACCTTCGGGCCCAACCTAATCTCCTGTCATTTCGTAAATCCTTGAAGACATGGCTGTTCCCCTGACCTCTCTTTCACCCCGCCTGGCCCTACCTCTGGATTTCATAATGGATTTCAACTAGCGCTGGGACGCTCTCGGGCAGCCATGCGCTCTATAAATCCCCTTCAAATTCAAATTCAAATTTGTCGGGGTCCGTCGTGTTGGTGGGCGGGTTCTGGCAGAGGGTGGTGGCGAGCTGGTCGGCGGTGATCTTGCTCCAGCTTCTGCGGGGAACCTGTTGCGGGTGGTGGTGGGTCGTGGTTTTCCTAAAGTCGAAGTGGACGCAGCTGTGGTCTGTTCAGTGTAGTCCGGTGGAGTGGCTGAAGGAGATGTGCTTGCTGGAGGAGAAGACGGGGTCAAGCGTATGGCCGGTGTAGTGGGTGGGGGTGTTCACCAGTTGCTTGAGTCCGAGGTTGGCAAGGTTGTCCAGCAGGGCGGCGGTGTTGCAGTCCTTGATGTTCTCCAGGTGGAAATTGAGGTCCCCTAGAAGGATGTAGTCTCTGGAGGTGAGGGCGTGTGGACTGACAAAGTCTGCGATGGCTTCGCTGAATTGTGTGCGTGGTCCCGGGGGTCTGTAGATGAGGGTGCCTCTGAGGGTGGTGTTGGGGTCTGTGTGGATCTGGAAGTGAAGGTGTTCGGCGGCGGTGAGGGTGTCGTCGGAGTTGGTCGTAATGCGGATGGTGTTTCTGTGGACGATGGCGATGCCTCCTCCGGTTTGGTTGATCAGGTCCCTCCGGGTGATCTTGTAGCCATCCGGGATGGCTATGGTGATGTCAGGGGCTGAGGTTTCCATGAGGAAGGCGACGCCCGGTGATGTGGTGTCGAGGAGGTTCCAGAGTTCGATGGCGTGCCTGTGGACGGAGCGGGTGTTGAGCAGGATGCACTTCAGGTGGTTGTTGCTGGTACTCGGTTTGGCGGGTGCAGTGCAGGTTCGGAGGCAGGTAAATCGGCAGGCTTGGCAGGTGAAGGGTCCGTGTGTGCGCCTCGGGGTGGCTTGGTAGCAGGTGGTGTTTTGGCCGGCATTGAGTGCGTGGAGGGTTGTGGCGTCGTAGGTTCGTCGGGTGCGGTGGCATCGTTGAGGACCAGGGGTCCTGGCGCTGGGCGCGGTCCAGGCGCGGACAGGCATATATGGGCTTGCCTTTGGCGCGCCTTCGGCTCACAATCGGCGTGCCCGTTGCGCGTGAATGCATCACATACGCGCAGTCTTCAATTGAGGCTAAGTGGGAGGGAGGAGCAGCTGGGAGGCGAGAGCGGGGCAGCCAATGGGGTCACAGAAAAAGAAAGGGGGCAGGACCACGAGGGAGCAGAGGCTGGAAGCGGGGGGGGCACACCAGGGATACAATTGACGAAAATACAAGAACTACTGACAGAAGAAAAACCTGAAATAATACAATTCCGAAGTCACACAGATGAAAGACACAAGAAACCACAAGAACTACTGAAAGAGGGGAAGCCTGAAAGTGATACAATTACGAAGTCACACAGATGAGGGCAGCAGCGGAAGAAACGAGTGAGCAGCAGCGAGGGGGCACCGAGGTCCAGACGAGCCTGTGGCGCTGGGGCAGAGACTGGCCTACAGCTGGTGGGCCGTGCGGCGTGGGGGGTGTCCTGTGTCAGGTCACCCTCGCCTACGCCGTGCGGGCTCCATATGAGGCCAAGTGGGAGGGAGGAGCAGCTGGGAGGCGGGAGCGGGGCGGCCAATGGGGTCACAGAAAAAGAAAGGGGGTGGGCCGCGAGGGAGCAGAGGCGGGAAGCGGGGAGCGGGGGGGCACACCAGGGATACAATTGACGAAAATACAAGAACTACTGACAGAAGAAAAACCTGAAATAATACAATTCCGAAGTCACACAGATGAAAGACACAAGAAATCACAAGAACTACTGAAAGAGGGGAAACCTGAAAGTGATACAATTACGAAGTCACACAGATGAAGGCAGCAGCGGCAGAAACGAGCGAGCAGCAGCGAGGGGGCACCGAGGTCCGGACGAACCTGTGGCCCTGGGGCAGAGACACGCCTACAGCTGGTGGGCCGTGCGGCGTGGGGGGTGTCCTGGGTCAGGTCATTTCTGATGCTGGAGACCAAATTCCAGTCTAACCTGGGCAGGCGAAGCACATTTCGGCAGATCAAAAACAGCTTTGTAGATTTTTGACTGTAACTCATTCTGTAGGTGCGAGTCTTTGCCACACCAAGGGACCAGGCCGTAGGACAAACTAGGTTGGATTTGGGCAGCCATTACTTTTAGCAAGTGGGAACAATTCGGGCAGTCCAATTTTTTCCGTAGTAATCTATAGGCGTAAATCAGTGATTGGGCCTTAGCTTTGAGAGCCAGTTTATGTTCTTTGTGAATTGTACCCTGCCCGATTGTTACGCCCAAATATTTATATGAACTTTTTTCTTCAACGTTAGCCCCGTTGACCATCCATTTGAACTTTAATTTTCTACTGTCAACCAGGCGGACGATTTTTGTTTTCTCCTTATTTAGCTCCAGCTGTTCCTTGTCCAAGTAGGATACCAGATTGGTTATTGATCTCTGTAACCCCACTGGGGTTTGGCTCAGCAAGACTATGTCGTCCGCGTATTGGAGGATTGCAACCGGCTCATTAGCTAATTTCAGGAGGTGACAGTTTGGTCTTTCTATGTATGGAGCTATGTCAGATAAATACAGATTGAAAAGGCTGGGGGCTAGAACACAGCCTTGTTTCAGCCCGCTTTGAGTGTGAATACTTGTGGTTGTACTCAGTCCGTTTCCCAGCTTGACTCTTGCCCAAGCATCCGTGTACAAGGTGATAATGGCGTTGAGCAGTACGTTCGGCAAGCCCCATCTGTTGAGTTTTTTCCATAGGTGATTCCTGCTCACTCTGTCGAATGCGGATTTAATGTCCACAAAACAGGCGAAAAGGCGGCATTTTCTTCTTTGCGCTTGTTCAGTCAAAAGTGCTAGAGTTGCGAGGTTGGATAGAGTACCCATACCCTGCCTAAATCCTGTCTGGAATCTGGGAATGATGTTTTTTTCCTCCATCCAACCTTTTAACTGGATTAGCAGGCACGAAGCGTACAGTTTTGCTTCAACGTCAATCAGTGAGATTAGTCTGTAGTTTCCCGGCTTACAGTGATCTCCCTTTTTGAATATGGGGTGGATGATGGTCCCCCTCCAGGAAGCCGGGATGTTAGACTGTGAATAAATCTCATTGAAGACTGGGGTGAGGATGGAAGACCACATCTCCGGGTTATTCGTAAAAATGGCGTTCGGTATACCATTCGGCCCGGCCGCTCCCTGAGACTTTAGTTTCCGTTTTTTTAAATCGTTAATGTTTTAATTTGTTTGTTATATGATTTTAAGATGAGTTTTTTGCACGCATTGGAGGATTCATTGATAAGCTGATGTTAATGGAATATTTCATCATTCTCTTGAGTTTTAAGTTTTTTTATGCCCTTTAATAATCATTTTCAAATGGTTGAATAAAGTTTGTTGATTGATTGCATGATTCAGAGCCCTTGAGTTAGGTAACAATTAACATCTGTTATGAGTCAATAGCACCAAGAGACCAACTCGAGATGAGAATGCACCCTACAAATATGCCTGTATCTATGTTAACAGAAAAACAAAGCAAGGGCAAAGACAATAGGTTGTGCCATTGTGACCTATTGGCTTTGCCAATGGTTTTAACCATGCTACACATCTTCCCCAATGCTGTGCAGCATACCTAAAGAAACAAGCATTTACAATGCAATGGTCTCGGCATTGTTAAAGTTAGAGCTATTGGCATTGCTCATGACATTATTTTTATTTATTTTTTTGTTTTTAAAACATAAATAAATGGCATTGTCATTTACAATGCCAATAGCTTAATTGCTCGCAAATGCGAGACCTATTGCATTTGCACCCACACAGAGCCAGTCACACACACATACAGAGCCACCCACACAGAGTCATTCACATAGAGGCACCCACACACACACAGGGCTACACACACAGAGCCACCCACACACACACAGAGCCACCCACACACACACAGAGCCATCCACACACACACAGAGCCACCCAGACACACACAGAGCCACCCACACACTGACAGACAGAGCCACACACACACACAGACAGACAGAGCCACACACACACAGACAGACAGACAAACAGAGCCACACACACACACAGACAGACAGAGCCACACACACAAAGACAGACAGACAGAGCCACACACACACAGACAGACAGAGCCACAAACACACAGGCAGACAGACAGAGCCACCCACACACACACAGAGCCACCCACACACAGAAACACAGAGCCACCCACACACAAACATACATAGCCACACACACACAGACACACAGAGCAACACACACACACACACACAGAGCCCCACACACACAAAGCCACACACACAAAGAGCCCAACACACAGAGCCCAACACACAGAGCCCAACACACAGAGCCCAACACACACACACACAAACACACAGACACACACACACAGACACACACACACAGAGCCACACACACACACAGAGAGCCACACACACACACACACAGAGCCACACACACACAGAGCCACACACACACAGAGCCACACACACAGAGCCACACACACACAGAGCCACACACACAGAGCCACACACACAGACACACACACACACACAGACACACACACACAGAGCCACACACACAGAGCCACACACAGAGCCACACACACAGAGCCACACACACACACAGAGCTACACACAGAGCAACACACACACACAGAGAGCCATCCACACACACACAGAGCCACACACACACAGAGCCACACACAGGGAACAGAGGCCAGAAAAAACGCTCACAACGAGGGAACAGGGGGCAGGAAAGCAAGCACAATGAGGGGGCAGGAGAGCAAGCACAACGAGGGGGCAGGAGAGCAAGCACAGCGAGGGGGCAGGAGAGCAAGCACGGCGATGGGGCAGGAGAGCAAGCACGGCGAGGAGGCAGGAGAGCAAGCACAGCGAGGGGGAAGGAGAGCAAGTACAGCGAGGAGGCAGGAGAGCAGGCACAACGAGGGGGCAGGAGAGCAAGCACAACGAGAAGCCTGTAACCCTTTTTTATAGCAGTGTACAAAGCGCCTCAGAAGCAGCATTTCACCAACTGCCCTCAGCAGACAGGGGTGTCCTTGACTGATATATATAGCAGGGGGAGGGGGTGCAGCCCCCAGCAAGAAACGAGCATGTCCATCACAGGGAGCAAGAGTGGGCCTCACTGCCTCGGATGCAGCAACACACACATGGCACCCCCCGGGGACACCATGCATTCCTCCTCACACACACACACAACCCTTCACGTCACTCACTGCGCACACCCCCGGTCAAGTGCCCCAGTCTACATCACGGACAGATGCCATCACCACCCCCCAGCCCCACCCTCGGCCCCCACCCACAAACTCTTTCTTACCCCAGGGCCGGGGGTAGCTCCAGGGCCGGAGACACCTGCAGGGGGAAAGAGAGACATTAAAGGGTGGGGAGTGAGAGTTATCGGGTGAGAGGGACTGAAGCCCCTCAGGATAGAAGGAGAATGGAATGAGAAGGGGGTGTTTAGTAGGGGGGGAGCACGCCTTGAGATGACAGGGGGTGGGAACGCTTGAAGGGAGAGGGGGGCCCCGTTAGCAGTTAGTTTCCTCAGGGTGGGGTGCAGCTCGAACATCAGCTGGGGAGGATGGGTGCAGGGACTGATGAGCACCGCTCGGGTCAGAGGAGGGGGCCGCAGACGTGGGGTAAATGGAGCTCGGATCCCCAGAGGCAGACCGGGAGGTGGGGCAGAGTACAGATGGACGGTGCTCGTCCGGGTGAGGGGCAGAGCTCGGATCCCACGGGCCAGAGCCCTGCGAGAGTTGCAGAGTTTGAATGAACTGAGCTCCCCACCCCCCGGTCAGCAGCAGACCCCTCATCACAAGCGGCAGCATTGGTGGGGGTGGGGTTTTTGCAGAGTTCGGGTGACCGGAGCTGCTCTGGACGAAGAGCTGAGCTCAGATCACACGAGGCAGAGCTCGGATCCGGGGGCGGCAGAGTTCGGGGGACAGCACCCCTCAAGTGAGCAGAGCTTGGGTGGAAGCTCGGGGCGGCCGGTGACAGCGGAGCTCGAACCGGGGAGGGAACGGCGGTCGGTGGATGTGAGGGGGGGCAGAAATCGAAGATCAGGGCGGAAGGTGGCCAAGGAGAGGGCAGATCACAGGTGTGGGGTGCACACGGGTGGGGGGGGCACCAGCGCTTTGACCCCGGACGTTGGGAAGGAGGGGGAACTCGGCCGGCTGGGGAAGGGAAGTGCCCGGGCAGGGGGGAGGAGTTCAGGGGCACTTGGGCAGGAAAGCAAGCACAACGAGGGGGTAGGAAAGCAAGCACAACGGCAGAAAGCAAACACAACGAGGGGGCAGACGCACAATGAGGGAGCAGACGCCAGAAAAACAATCACAACGAGGCAACAGATTCAAGAAAATGGGCACAATCAGGGAACAGAGGCAAGAAAAGCGAGCACTCACCGGAGGACTCGGCAGCTTCTCTACTTCTTCCGCCCACGGTCCAGCAGAAATGGCTTCCGAAAAGCCCCGACATTTTCTGATTTGGGGGCGTGGTTTTCATTCTCTCCTCTTCCCATTGGCTGGAATGTAAAATCCCAGCCAATGGGAAGAGGAGAGAAAGAAAACAAAAAGAAGCGAAAAAACACCCCCCCGAATCCGGGCTTGAACGGAGTGATGCCCCTCTCCTCCAATGTCTGGCCTCCGTTTAGGAAGCCAGCCAATGGAGAGGAGGGGCGGGTTCAAGCCCCCATACTGAAAAACAAAATTTCTCACCAGCGAGACTGCTCAAGCACAGCCTACGCAGGCCGAGACCTAAAAAACCTTTGAAGTGACTACTCATGTCATTTTGTAGGTAGGCACTCCACACATGTGTGCCTACAAAATGACAAGGTGCTTTCTTTTTACCGAAAAGAGTAGGATCAGTAACCATAAAGAAAATAAGATGCACAAAAGCATTATTTTAAAAACTAATTAAAGTCAGCAGGAGAGAAATGGAAGCAATTTTTGTGTATTGCAGGGCCACTTTTTAAATTACCCAGATGAAAACTACTGCCACATGTTACAGATTTTTTTTGTGGGAATATCTTTTTTTCTCTGTCAGTTTTAATAGCATTGACAGAAGAACTGGACTCTGTTTTTTACCCACTCCCCCATTCTTATTCCGGCTTTCTATTTCATGCCCAAACCTCCCTGATTGCTCTATGCTCTTAGTGATACTAATAGTGATATTCATTATCATGTCTGTACCCATCCATAGTTTTTCTTGCACTGTTTTACTATTACTTTTCATCATGACCTGGTCGCTTAAAACCTGGTCTTTTGTTATGGTCTCAAAGGCACATTATGCTGATAAACATACTCTTCAATACTCTCTTTATCTTTTTGCACCCTGGAGTAAAACTTAAACCACTCTAGCACAGTATTGATTTTCTTTCCATATCACCCCAACAATTGCTTTACTGCACACTCAAACACATTCAAATCCCCAGGATTTTCTACAGGAAGCAACATGGTGAATTCTTTAAGACCCACACCTGCTAAAGTGTTTTTTAATAAAGCCAATTTCCTTTGTGGCATGCAATTCACTCCATCTAATACGTGAACATATGCCAAAAGTACTGGAAACCATAGCTCCACTCCATCGGGGATTCTCCCTTACTCTGAAAAAATGACGGTGAAGGAGCAATACTAGACATGGTGTTTCAAGATGCACTACTCTCCTTCACAGTATATACTATACAGTAGAAATCAGAAAAGTAGAGCAATGTAGCATTAAAATATGTGACACAAATACACCCAGCAAAGATATACTTTAACCCACAGATACCACTCTAAGGTTACCAATGTTTCAATAAAGAAACATAAAAAATTATACTATGGATGCTAAACGGATAAAAACTAATTTTCACATAAACTACGGGCAAAAATTATTTAAATTGAAATTTGGCTAAAGAAGGTGTTTTTGTTTTTCTTTTTCCTTAGGAAAAGCCTATAAAAGAAAGAAGTGTGCATATCACCATATTAGTAAAAATGGATGGTGAACGCTGGTGAGTGTATCACCGTAATACCTGGCTGTAAACTGCAAATGGAACAGAGCCTGTTGCATGATAGCCTCCTTACGTGTGAAAGATCATTCAGAGCGTGGATGAGCTCAGGACACTATGGAGCGTGGCCCTGAAGTGCTCTCAGACAAATCAGCAATAGACCTCCAAATCCAGAGGCAACCGCCGCCAGAAAGCTCTGTGACACAGTCTTTTTCCGATAGCAAAACCAGGTTTAACATTGTGGTATTTACAAATGTTGTGGCTGCTCCTACTCCTGATCGTCGCCATAAGAGTGTTGGAATTAAGATAAAACCTGCAAAGTTGCGTGAGGTAAGATTTAGTGTATATATATATATATATATATATATATATATATATATATATATATATATATATATATATATATATATATATATATATATATATGTATATATAAAATATATATACATATATATATATATATATAATATATTATATGTATATATAAATATATATATATATATATATATATATATATATATATATATATATATATATATATATATGTATATAAATAATGTAGTTTACAGTTATTTTTAAAAGAATCTCTATATATGAAATTTGATAAAAAAATGTATCATTTGAGATGTATAAAAATATCGGATGATATCAGGAATGTATTTTACAGATCAATATTTGTGTCCTTTACGTATGGAAATTGTCATCAGTATGTATTTGACTATGATCCCTTCTTGAGTCTGTTTTCTAGCTCTATGCCTAGAGCCCAATCAGAATCTAGCACTTGAACTTTAAATAAACCACCCTCACTAATAGTCGCTGTCATGTGAGCAAGGCACCTGTGTGCCGAAACGTTATGATGCCGGCATGCGAATAAAAGAAGCTTGAAAGGCACCACGAAAATCTGGTCCGTGCATTGTTTACCTGTGTACAAACTGCGAATTAGTTTGCACGAGTGGAACTTTGGTTATTGGATATATATATATATATATATATATATATATATATATATATATATATATATATATATATATATATATATATATATATATATATATATATATATATATATATAATATTTATATATATAATATATATATATATATATATATATATATATATATATATATATATATATATATATATATATATATATATATATATATATATATATATATATATATATATATATATATATATATATATATATATATATATCCGAGAAACCCTCCCAAAAGAAGGCAGAGGCCACGGTAGGGGATCAACAGGAAGGCTTCTTTATTGCACAAATAGGCACTAGGGGCGTATGCATTTCGGCTGTGTAGCCTCTTCAGCGACCAGCGTAGTTCAGGAGGAGAGTCATGTGTCAAAAAATTGTTGAAAGTGCAACAGCTGAAATAGTGGCAAGTCGCTCCGCCCATCACGATGAAAAAATTCCACATTCACAGCACCTTAGTTGTGAGGTGAACTGCATATCCCAGCATGCAGCAATCTGCCGGGTTTGGGCGGCCAAATTGTTGCGCGAACTGCAGATTGACACAGGACCATCTCTCTCATTTTGGCCGTGCCCACAGAAACAAACGGTACAAAAGGGGTTGGTGATGGACGGAGCTTCTGAATCAATCAGACACTCACACCCAGTCAAGAGATCTGGGTTTAATCCATCACCGTTCTTTAGCCCACTCTGCCACCCCAGTTCAGACATGGCTATATGCAAATCAGTCTGACCCTGTGCCTCATGGGAACAGTGCAGCCCGAACTGCCAAGCCATGTCTTCCCTGGACCGGAAACAAGCTTCCGAGGACCGGTTTCTGGCATTCCAGCCTTCTTCAGCCCGGCTTCTTCGAACCCAGTGGCAAAGTGAGCAAGGGACTCACGTCTGAGTATACCCTGCCACACCCATGGCGGCCAAAAGCGGTACAAAAGGGGTTGGTGATGGACGGAGCTTCTGAATCAACCAGACACTCACACCCAGTCAAGAGATCTGGGTTTAATCCATCACCGTTCTTTAGCCCACTCTGCCACCCCAGTTCAGACATGGCTATATGCAAATCAGTCTGACCCTGTGCCTCATGGGAACAGTGCAGCCCGAACTGCCAAGCCATGTCTTCCCTGGACCGGAAACAAGCTTCCGAGGACCGGTTTCTGGCATTCCAGCCTTCTTCAGCCCGGCTTGCTTGAATCCAGTGGCAAAGTGAGCAAGGGACTCACGTCTGAGTATACCCTGCCACACCCATGGCGGCCAAAAGCGGTACAAAAGGGGTTGGTGATGGACGGAGCTTCTGAATCAATCAGACACTCACACCCAGTCAAGAGATCTGGGTTTAATCCATCACCGTTCTTTAGCCCACTCTGCCACCCCAGTTCAGACATGGCTATATGCAAATCAGTCTGACCCTGTGTCTCATGGGAACAGTGCAGCCCGAACTGCCAAGCCATGTCTTCCCTGGACCGGAAACAAGCTTCCGAGGACCGGTTTCTGGCATTCCAGCCTTCTTCAGCCCGGCTTGCTTGAATCCAGTGGAAAAGTGAGCAAGGGACTCACGTCTGAGTATACCCTGCCACACCCATGGCGGCCAAAAGCGGTACAAAAGGGGTTGGTGATGGACGGAGCTTCTGAATCAATCAGACAGTCACACCAAGTCAAGAGATCTGGGTTTAATCCATCACCGTTCTTTAGCCCACTCTGCCACCCCAGTTCAGACATGGCTATATGCAAATCAGTCTGACCCTGTGCCTCATGGGAACAGTGCAGCCCGAACTGCCAAGCCATGTCTTCCCTGGACCAGAAACAAGCTTCCGAGGACCGGTTTCTGGCATTCCAGCCTTCTTCAGCCCGGCTTCTTCGAATCCAGTGGCAAAGTGAGCAAGGGACTCACGTCTGAGTATACCCTGCCACACCCATGGCGGCCAAAAGCGGTACAAAAGGGGTTGGTGATGGACGGAGCTTCTGAATCAACCAGACACTCACACCCAGTCAAGAGATCTGGGTTTAATCCATCACCGTTCTTTAGCCCACTCTGCCACCCCAGTTCAGACATGGCTATATGCAAATCAGTCTGACCCTGTGCCTCATGGGAACAGTGCAGCCCGAACTGCCAAGCCATGTCTTCCCTGGACCGGAAACAAGCTTCCGAGGACCGGTTTCTGGCATTCCAGCCTTCTTCAGCCCGGCTTGCTTGAATCCAGTGGCAAAGTGAGCAAGGGACTCACGTCTGAGTATACCCTGCCACACCCATGGCGGCCAAAAGCGGTACAAAAGGGGTTGGTGATGGACGGAGCTTCTGAATCAATCAGACACTCACACCCAGTCAAGAGATCTGGGTTTAATCCATCACCGTTCTTTAGCCCACTCTGCCACCCCAGTTCAGACATGGCTATATGCAAATCAGTCTGACCCTGTGTCTCATGGGAACAGTGCAGCCCGAACTGCCAAGCCATGTCTTCCCTGGACCGGAAACAAGCTTCCGAGGACCGGTTTCTGGCATTCCAGCCTTCTTCAGCCCGGCTTGCTTGAATCCAGTGGAAAAGTGAGCAAGGGACTCACGTCTGAGTATACCCTGCCACACCCATGGCGGCCAAAAGCGGTACAAAAGGGGTTGGTGATGGACGGAGCTTCTGAATCAATCAGACAGTCACACCAAGTCAAGAGATCTGGGTTTAATCCATCACCTTTCTTTAGCCCACTCTGCCACTCCAGTTCAGACATGGCTATATGCAAATCAGTCTGACCCTGTGCCTCATGGGAACAGTGCAGCCCGAACTGCCAAGCCATGTCTTCCCTGGACCGGAAACAAGCTTCCGAGGACCGGTTTCTGGCATTCCAGCCTTCTTCAGCCCGGCATGCTTGAATCCAGTGGCAAAGTGAGCAAGGGACTCACGTCTGAGTATACCCTGCCACACCCATGGCGGCCAAAAGCGGTACAAAAGGGGTTGGCGATGGACGAAGCTTCTGAATCAATCAGACACTCACACCCAGTCAAGAGATCTGGGTTTGATCTATCACTGGATTCAAGCAAGCCAGGCTGAAGACGGCTGGAATGCCAGAAACCGGTCCTCGGAAGCTTGTTTCCGGTCCAGGGAAGACATGGCTTGGCAGTTCGGGCTGGACTGTTCCCATAAGGCACAGGTTCAGACTGATTTGCATATAGCCATGTCTGAACTGGGGTGGCAGAGTGGGCTAAAGAACGGTGATGGATTAAACCCAGATCTTTTGACTGGGTGTGAGTGTTTGATTAATTCAGATGCTCCGTCCATCACCACCCCCTTTTGTACCCCTTTTGGCCGCCATAAGTGTGGCAGGGTATGCTCAGACGTGAGTCCCTTGCTCACTTTGCCACTGAATTCAAGCAAGCCGGGCTGAAGACGGCTGGAATGCCAGAAACCGGTCCTCGGAAGCTTTGTTCCGGTCCAGGGAAGACATGGCTTGGCAGTTCGGGCTGGACTGTTCCCATAAGGCACAGGGTCAGACTGATTTGCATATAGCCATGTCTGAACTGGGGTGGCAGAGTGGGCTAAAGAACAGTGATGGATTAAACCCAGATCTTTTGACTGGGCGTGAGTGTTTGATTGATTCAGATGCTCCGTCCATCACCACCCCCTTTTGTACCGCACAGAAACAAACAGCCTCCTCGAGTATATATATATATATATATATATATATATATATATATATATATATATATATATATATATATATATATATATATATATATATATATATATATAAAATAAAGGAGAAGCCTTTGGTGTATACAGCCTTTGGGAAATACATGCTCCTCCAACTGTTAAAATATAGAATTTCCTGTACAAGCCGTTGAGTTCCACCCTCAGCATTCCACCCTCCTGCCAGACCACCCAGGACTCAGATCATTGTGTAGAATACAACACCATGTACTAACATAAATGATAGATTCAGCATTCTCTGAGTTATAGAGCCTGGAAATAAGGCATCCGCCCGCGACAGTAACTCCGTACTAACATCCTATTTAGAAAATACTGCAAAGGTATTGAAAGCTGATAGAAAAATAATCTAAATAGGAAACAACTAAATGCATGAGCCTAGGCCGTACCACTGGTCCCAAAGTTTCTAAAACATTAGCCACTAATTTTCTCAAGAATGTAAGTACGAAATTACACATTCCACTAGGTCTGCTGGCCCATTGACTACTAAAGCGCAACAGTTAAACATGAAGGGAGAGTCCCAAAAGTAATTGTGACTAGGTTTTACCCCTCCATTCTAAATCTTAGCCCCTCCCCCCCCTCGATATTAGGTCTAGTTGTGGGCCTGCACACAAAATAAGGCACGCTTTGTGTTATTTTGAAGGGTTTGCAGGGGACACAGTTTTGTTTCTCCTACACGCATAGAGGTACCTAAGGGGGTGTCAAAAGTCTTGCCCATTTCTTGGAAGGGAGCACTACACCTTATCCAGTGGTTTAGTTTCAGTTCAAGACTCCAGACAGAAACCTCACAGCTAGAATGTGAATGTGCTAATCTGTCTGTTTCAGTGTCCTGCTTTCCCAGCGAAGGATTTATTCTTTAATACCCTAACCATCCGAGTTAACCACCTTCCACGCAGCATGTAAGTTCGTCATAAACTTTATGTTACATGACTCCTTCCTACTGGAACCATTTTGTCACAAGTATGGCATTATACATAACACCGTGGCCTAAATTCCACAGTATTTTTGTCCCCCCGCCCTTAAAAGGAACTTGCTTTCATCACTTCCTATAGTAGTAGTAAGTGGCTGTCCATACTGTTTTTATTACACCATTTCTTGAATACATCACATTCATCAAAACAGAAACGTTATCCTGGTCCCCATGTTGGATGTCCTAGTGCAGCAGGTGCAGTGGCCCTGGGGTACACGGCTGTGAAGGGGCTCCGTGCACCCCAATTATAGATATTTTTGCTACCAAACCCGTTTTCCTTGCCTGCATTAGTGTCACAGTGCGTAACGTCTTTAAAGAGTAATCATTGCATTTTCTGTGCTCTCTTAAAGACCTTGGAAATCTGAACGGCTTAGGCCTAGATTTACTAATGCTGCACAGGTGCTCCTGTGGCGCTGAGGGAGTTTGCACTTCACCCACAGGCTTTTAGATGGGAAGTAAATCAACACAATGTTTTGTTTCGCTTTGAACTATGGGAGCGCCCGTGAAACACCTTAATAAATAACCCCTTAAGTAACTAACACCACAGGGTTTGAAACCCCCTGCAGGGCCCACAAAATATTCGCGGCAGGAGCATTAACCCACTGAACGATGGAAACAGCCGTGTTATAGAAGAACGCAAGCCTCCAATATATGCAGGCCTGTTTGTAAAGTGCTATGGTAAACGCTCACGTTTTCCGCGGCACGAGAAGCTAAAAGATGTGATTTCTCATTTAGTTCTTCCTACCGCCGTGCTAAATATATTGCGTCGTTGTTTTCAGAGCGCCTTCAACGTAACAGATGCTGCGCTGCCATCTGCGAGCTTCAGTATCTGCGGCCCCGAGCTCACCTTCGCCGGATTTCTGCTGAGGTGTTCAGCAAACGCCTGCTGTGAAGAGAGGAGCTGGCAAGGCTATTCCTTAGAATGATGAATGGCACTGCCCGGTCCAGCCTCTTCCATGATCCAAAGTTAAAGCGGTAATTCACTATTAATCAAGAAAATAAATGGGTTCACTGGGCGATAACGCATCCGCAGCCTCAGCTCCCCCAGGTGTCTGTTATACCTTCCACTGTCCCAGAAACCCCTGGTGTTTCACAGGCCGCTGCCTGCAGCCGGCCCCGCGCGCTCATTTCTGACACATTTGTATGAAAAGGATGCTCCTCGCAAAGTCAAAGTCTTGCAGAGTAAGGACATCATCTTGAAGTGCACTGGGATGAAGAACTATGCGTGCACCGTCGCCCCCAGGGAGCTCAATGTTTTATATGATGAAGAGATTGCTGGTATTAAGGCCCCCGTAGTGATACACGGGCTGCCTGCTAGTTGGCTGCCTGGTACATACACGGAGACGGATTACAGATTACACTACGTGGGCCGGAGGAATTGAGGGCCCAGCGAAAAAGGTTGCTTGGTGGTGGCATCCAATTTCATACTTTTGTATTAAAGAAAATTGGAAGACTAAATAAACATTTTAACATAGTATGACTTTGCATTTTTTACATTTAAACAATTCCCACACATTACCTTTTTATTTTTTTTCGATATTATTATTTAAGAATGTGTCTTCATTTAATGTTCTAGAACTTGTAACTTAGAATATACGAAACATGTTTAATGACAGTGCAAATGACTCCATTGATGAATGACTAAGTTCTTGATGGTGCACATATTCAGGTTCCTAAGTGTGCCCATGAGTGTGTTTCTGAGTGACCGGTCATGGGTAAACTGTGTGTGACTTACTAGGCCTCTGTGCCTTTCACTCCATTGATGTGTCACCGAGTTAATAATGTTGAGCATGTTCAGGTCTCTCAGTATGTGCTTTAGTGAGTGGCAATGGCCTGATGCACCTGTATGATTCTGACTACATAATTGTGCCTTTCACTCCGTTGGTGTGTCACTGAGTAAATGACCGTAAACATGTTCAGGTTCCTTAATTAGATTTTTAGTGTGCATCTGAGGGAGTAGTTGTGGAGGGTCACATGTCCCATGATTGACTCAAGCAATGTCATTGTGACTTGCACTCCATTGGTGTGTCACTGAGTCAGTAATGTTGACCATCTTCCAGCCCCTTAGTGAGTCCCTCAGTGTGCTCATCAGTGCGCATATGAGTGAGTGGTGGTGGGAGAACATATGTACCTGTGTGTGACTCTGACTACGTCACTGTACTTTTCAACCTATTGGTGTGTCACTGCATTAATGGTTATGTTCCATGTTCAGGTCCCTCAGTGTGCCCCTGAGTTTGCATCTATGTAAGTGCTAGCTTGAGCATACATGTCCATGTGTCTAACTCTGACTACGTCACTGATCCTTTCACTCGATTGGCGTGTCACTGAGTCAGTGACAGTGAGCATGCTCAGGTCCCTCAATCTGCCCTTAGTTATTATATTATGTTATAGTGTGTGTCTAAGTGAAATGCAGTGTGAGAACGCATGTCCCTATGTTTGACTATGACAATGTCCCTTTAACTCCTTTGGTGTGTCACTGAGTCAAAGACATTGATCATGGTCTGGTCCCTCAATGTGACCCTCAGCATGAATTTGAGTGAGTGGCGATTATGTCCGACGCCCGGTGGAGCTGCTCTGTTCAGCTATTGAGGAGATCGGCCTTGGTTCATTTCTTTGACTGTCATCTACCCAGCCGGACTTTGGGCACAGTTTCTCCCCGTCTCCCTGTCTCGCCCATTCCACCCTTATCGTTCTTCTGTAACTCTGCTTTTTCCTTATCTCCTATCTATCTATCTATCTATCTATCTATCTATCTATCTATCTATCTATCTATCTATCTATCTATCTATCTATCTATCTATCTGACCGATGCCTATCCTGACAGCGGAATCTGAGCACTGTGTCCGATGCCCGGTGGAGCTGCTCTGTTCAGCTATTGAGGAGATCGGCCTCGGTTCACCCCCTTGACCGTCATCTGCCCAGCCCAGCCGGACTTTGGGCACAGATTCCTCCCCGTCTCCCTGTCTTCGCCCATTCCCCCCTCATCGTTTTCTGTAACTCTGCTTTTTACTTGTCTCCTATCTTTCTATCTATCTATCTGACCGATGCCCGATGGAGCTACCATGAGAGCTATAGGGATGATTGGCAGTGGATTCCCTCCTCTGCCGTCACCTACCTACTCGGTCATTGGGCAGACCTTCCCTTCATCTCTCATACCTCCACCCCCTCTTCCTCTCCCTTCTCACGCCCCCTCTCCTCCTTTCGCTCTATTTTGTCTCTCCCTCTCACTCTTTAAGGTGTCGCATTTATTTAATGTAACGTGTAATTGTAATTGTTGTTGTGACATCCTTATGTAAAGTGCTCTGATATCTACGGGTCTAGCCAGAGCTATATAAAACTCTTTAAATAAATATATAAATAAATTCCCCTGGGTGTGACGCTGACTACATCACTGTGTCTCTGCCTCTATAACTGTGTTACTGGCGCAGTGACTGTGAGCATGTGATTGAGTTACTGTGTCACTGAGTAAATGTTGCAAAAACAACAGTGGATGGACAGATTGCAGAACCATGTCATACATTCACCCCAATACAGAGATCTGGGCCTAAATCCATCGTATTTTTTGCTCACCATGCCATTCCAGTTTGAACCCAGCCATATGCAAATCAGTCTTGACCATGCGCCCCATGGAAACAGTCTAGCCCGAACTGCCAAGCCAGGTCCTCCCTGGACTGGAAACAAGCATCCTAGGACCGGTTTCGGGCTTTCAGCCCTCATCAGCCGGGATAGCTTGATTCCAGTGGCATGGAGAGCCGGGACTCACGTGTGAGCATACCCGTCCAACTCGGGGTGACAAATGCAAAAATTAGTAAATGTTGAGCATGGTCCAGTCCATCAGTGTGTCCCTTGGTGCGCATCTGAGTGAGCGGCGGTGGTTGTACACATATCCCTGAATTGGACTCTGACTACATAACTGCACCTTTCACTTCATTGATGTGTCAATAACCATAAGCATGTTCATATCACTCAGTGTGCTCTGAGTGAGTGGCAGTAGGCAAACCGACATTTACTTTGTGTGACTCTAACTACAATTGCCTCCATTGGTGTGTCACTGAGTAAATGATGGTGAGCATGCTCAGTTCCTTAAGTATGCCCCTAAGAGTGTGTCTAGGTGAATGGCAGTGTGAGAACACATGTCCCTATGTTTGACTGTACCGTTCACTCCTTTGGTGTGTCACAGAGTCAATGACAGAATGTTCTGGTCCCTCAATGTGATCCTCACTATGCTTGGTGACAGGTGATGGGCCAACACATGTCCCTGTGTGGGACTTCAACTATATCACTGTGCCATTGCCTCCATTAAAGTGTCACTGAGTCAATGATGGTTAGCATGTTCAGGTTGTTCACTGTGCCACTGAGTGTGTGTCTGAGTGACTGGTAGCCTGAGCATGCGTCAGGGTGTCTATGTCACTGTGCTTTTCGCTCCGTCAGTGCTGTACTGAGCCAATGATGGTAGGCATGTTTGAGCTTCTTTGTGTGCCCCTCAGTATGCATCTGAGTCAGTGGTGACCAAAGTATGAACCCTTAATTCATGGCCAGCCATCAACACCATTGAATCTACCACTACCATTAAGACTATACACTCGGGGGCGCCATCTAAACCTTGCCCCACCTCGCTTTTACCAACGGACTCCTACCAATCAATCAGGGAATTACTAACACTCATCTTCAAAGCCTTCATCGACTCAACCACATTCCTAGAGAACTGAAACACGAAACCATCATGGCCCTGCTCAAGAGACCATCCCCTGACACGGCCACGCTCTCCAACTACACAACATCGCCCTCCAACCATACTTGGCCAAGGTTTTTGAGAAACAAATCAATAGACACCTACCGACCATCTCAGCAAGCACCGGCTCCTTGATGCCATGCATTACGTATTCAGCCCCAACCACAGTACAGAAACTGCACTCATCGCAGCCACAGATGACATCTGCATGATCCTTGACTAAGGAGACATGGCAGCCCTCATTCTCTTGGACCTCTCTGAAACATTTGACAGTCTCACACCCCATCCTCATCAGGTGCCTGCACAAGATTGTCATCCAAGAACCCTCTCTCTGCTGGAACTGCTCCTTGTTAACGGATAGAATACAAGAAATTAGCCTGGAACCTTTCTCTTCGGGAGCCCATACACTCATCTGTGGAGGGCTTCCAGCTTCATTTCTCAGCCCTGCCATCCTCAATGCATACAGGATCTCTCTGGCCAATGTCATCCATGCTCACTACATTAAAATCCTCTACTATGCCAACGACATGCAACTCATACTCTCCCTCTCACACAAAACCCCCACCACAAGAAAATAGTTCACCACCTCCATCATTGAAGTATCTAACTGGATGAAAGCCAACTGTCTCAAGTTCAACACTGATCAGGCAGAGGTAATGATCTTCGGCAAGAACACTTCAGCATGAATACCTCAACATGGGACTCCAAGTGGTGACCGGCCAAACTCAGACTGTTGGGATGGAAAAATCCTCTGCATGGTTAGGGAAGTGCACCTCTGCCCTGAGTGCCCCAACTGTACTGATGTGTAGATCATTAATGCTTATTTTTGTTGTCATAGGCAAACATGGATCATGCATGTGCACCATGACATAGGCCTGTCTCACATCTTGCAGTCTTGTTAGACAGGGAGGGGAACCCAAAGCACTGCATTCACAATGGTGAAAAACTGTTGAAAGCAGCACAAGCATGGTGGTGGCAGCATACCATGTAGTGATCAGTAGGAGTGAACAGGTGCTTTTTAACCCTTTCGATGCTCATGACGAGCTCAGCTCGTCATGATGCACAGTTGAGCTGTGCTGATGACGAGCTGAACTCGTCATGACACCAGCAAAATGGCAATTTTCAGCACAGGAGGGGGAAAACGCCTAGCAGCCAAGGTGTTAACCTGTGTCACTGGAGTGAGGCCTATAGGCTCACTTATTCAAGTTCCACTGCTGTGTGCTTAACTCACTCTTTGGCCTACATTGGTTTAATGTGGAGTGCTGTGCAGCGCAATGGTACTCTATCTGTGCTGGGTGTATGTGTAAGGATTCATTACAGGGATAACGCAATACTGTGCAGCGAGTGCATGGTAAATGCATATGCTAGATGTATGTGTGCCTGTAAATGGTACAATACATGAAGCTTGTAGTGTTTTATAATACCTGCATGGCAAATGTATGTGCTTTATGTGTACCTGTGCATTATAAAGTACATAAAGGACATAGCATTATACAGTACATGCATGGTAAATGTATGTGCTGGGTGTTTTGTGCCTGTGAGTGGTACAGTGTATGAAGGATACATTGCTGAGCAGTGCATGTGCATTAAATGTATGCACTGTGTGTATGTGTGCCTGTAAATTGTACAATATATGGCAGACTATGGGTTCCATTTTAAGAGACCCAGGCCTGCATGGTGAAACATGAGGAGATAGAGGAATTCCCCAAACAGATTTGTGCATTGCTGCATTCCTGAAAGCTGAGTTGGATGCAATGGAGAGAGGAAAACATGTTTCCCCTGTACACTTCAATGGGTGCTCTTTGATTCAGAGAATAGTCACCAGGAAGTACCTGGGCACATATCAGGAAGTAGATGTGACTGATAAGAGAATCATAAAGAGTAGGTCATGGACCCTGGACAAACCGTTTTATACACATATTATTGTGGCTAACATCCAGATGTTAACTCTAGTCAATCCCATGGCTTGTGTTGCAGGGCTATCAGCTTTGGAGTCATTCCTGCTTTGATAGACTGCTTTTGAGAGGAAGAGACGGCGGAGTAGTGGGCACTTAAAAAGGAAAGGAAGCAAACCCCCAAACATAAACTTCAAAGACTCAGACTCTAAATCACATTTGTTGTCTAGAAACAGACTATAAGTTGAAAGTACGGAATGCTTAGTAGGCCATATCAAAGTCCAACTAATCACTAAACATTGAGTGAGTTTGCCTGCTATATCAAATCAAATCAAAAATAGCTTCATTCGATTTAGTATCTAAATCATAAAAGCACAATACTAAACGTTCATTCATTAAGAACATATTTACAAAAGAAAAAAATTCATTAATAGTTAAGAACAATCGTACATCATGGACTGTCATAGAATTTTCTAATTGATTACATTTTTAAAATATGAAGCAACAGCTAAAATAGTCACTTCATCATCTAAAATTTGCATCACCAAGAACACAGTACAACATTGTCTTCATCCCATCTATTTAAAACAAGTTTTAAAAACCTTTTCCATGGGTACAAATAAAACTTACAAAATAGGGTAACATATAGTGTAGATTGTTGCGATATGTCGTCACACAGACAGATGCATAGTTTTCTCGACCAGTCATTAGTGACAGGGAAGCTCACCGCTCCCAGTCCCAGGCGGAAACGGGTTAGAAGCATCCTCTCATAGATCATAGTTACATACACTAAATATGGCTTAATAGCATAGCATGATAACATTAGTTGATTCTCCAATACAGTTTGTTTAAAAATCTCCGTAGTAAGTCTATTGGTTTGTAAGTGCAATAAGCAAATTGCTTTCAAAGACTTTCTCGTACCAGCAGTAATGCTGTCAGGATTTTAAATATATTCTGGATGGCCAATATCACTCGTGAACTTTTTTATATAATTTAACCACGGGATAGAGGACACCTTTGCCAGACCTATGCAGTCCCTAATCACTTATCGGTTAAAAATAGTATCCATGGAAGCCCAGACCTTGTGCCACAATAAAAGGGGTTCAATTTTAACCAACTCTGATATTTGGTCATCACGAGTTCCGAAGGACAGACAAAGTTAGCTGTGCTATCAGGGACAGCCAACACGTACTTTGTGAATGCATTTTCTATTAATTGTATGGAGTTCACATCCGTGTACCCCCAAATGCCTGCTCCGGCCATCTGGTCCGGGGGCTTTACCAGCAGCACTTTCATTAATAGCACATAACTCCTTGAAGGGTAAAACCTAAATCCACAGGGAACATACAGGTATATTCATTCAACAGCATAAGATCCTGGTCCATGTTGACCTGCATTAGCTGCACCTCATTATGTAGATTAGTATAATCCTCAACCCATAAAGTTTCACTAATAGCTAATTCTACTAAAGGTGGATCTCTGGGAGCTAGAAAGAGAGCATTAATCACCATCCAAAAGGTATTATTATCTTTGAGCTCACATGCAGCATGCATAGCTTGCCAGGCCTGTGCTTTTAATGTTTCTTTACGTTCCTTAAGAGCCAGCTTATAGGCGCCCCTTGCCAGTTTTCTTCCCTATTGACTACTATCCTTCCTATGTAGTACCCTCTTTAAATTAGTATGTGCTTTGGTACAACCTGAGTCAAACCATCCATGTTCTTTTATCTTTCTTTCCTTGATTTTCACCGTCAATAGGTCCTTGATCTCTTTCATGATACTGCCATATGAGTTTAGAACCTTGAGATCAGCAGCCAGCTATTCAAGGCAGACAGCCACATCTTTCTTGCAGGTACTAATTATTTGACTGAAAAACGAGGCTGGATCAATTTTTGCCCAATTCAGGGTGTATCCATTCAATCTATTAAGAGAGAGTTTGTAAGGAAATAATTCCTCTTGGGTCTCCTTGTTGGGCACAACCCACGGTAGGCAAATAGAGAAGCTTATAGGGGAGTGGTCACTCATTGTGTTTGTGTGGGTTTCAAAGTTTCTCACCCTACTAGTATGAATCTTAGTAATCAAAATAAAATCAATTAGGGAACCAAGACGTCTACCATTAAAAGTATTCTTAAAAGGAGCTACAGGGGAGCAAAGTTCATTGGCGAACCCTAAATCAAATTGGTAAACAATAGTATCGAGCAGCTCACCTGCTAGAGTATGAGGAAAGTGGGTGTACTCAACACCTTTTTCCGGGCTTAGACCACAGATCCCTCTCAAGGCATTCTGACACACATTATTATTAAAATCACTGCCCCAAATAATAGATAGGCCTTCCATCAAGCTTTCTTGTATATAAAAAATATCTTTCCTTAATCCATCCAACACATGACATAACTGCTCTTTGGGAATGTTATTATAGAAATTTACAAGAACCACAGTGTGCTTTCTATCCATTTGCAATACCAAAACTTGATAGAAACTTTTGGAAACTTTAAAATCAATCTTATTGACAGTAATTCTCTTAGAGACGTAAGTGCACAGACCCCCCTTGTTTTTGCCACACACTGAGTTCACCGGTGGTGTGTGGAAAGTTTTATATCCACTTATGTGCACCTAATTCATCAACCAGGTTTCTTGCAAACATACTATTAGAAAGTCTCCAACAAAATTTACCCATGGTGGGTCTCCAACTTTCTGGCGCAACCTTGCCACATTCCAGAATAATATATTACAGATACACAATTCAATATCTACTAAAACCGTACAATTAGTTGCGTTGGAGTTATGTATAATGTCACTCTTGTTAAGGGGCCGGCACTAATCCACACAAGAAGCTAGAGTTGGACCCATTGTTATGGAGTCCCCATCTTCCATATTTAAGGTAGTTAGTTCATCATCTTTTGGATTAGCCGATGTACTTCTAGTTGCTGATCCTATCCTTCTTCCCATTTGTATAGATAAGGACTCCGGAGCTCTTGGTCAATCGATGTCCTCTAATGTTGGGAGGACATCAAAATGATTAACAACCGGTACATTATAAGTAGGCATAGTACTAACCTGGGGGAACATATTCTGGTTTCTATGTTGAAAAACCACGTGTGCCTAGTAAAAGAACCCTATGGGCAGAATGTTAATAGCCACATGTGATATATTTATATTTCCAGCTCTGGTTAAAATAGCCTGTATTAGGTGTGGGTCACTAAATGTAAGGACTATGCAGTTACCTGCAAGTATTTTATTGTCTCGGCCAACCGATGACACCCGTCTAGCCATTTTACATTTTGTGAACAAAGCTTCGGTTAAGCCAGTTTTTGAACCCAACCAAAATAGCGATTTGTTCCGCAGAACCTCCCAGAATTCATTTTTCTGTGAATCTAGGACAGGTGCATTAGCAAGAATAATTGTATAGGGAGTCACAGTGGGTGATATATCAAGATTGATAGGTGTGTTTAATAAGATACTTTGAGAGTTTGCCTCTATAAGTTTAATCGTTTTATTATCAATCACAGTAGTGTCTCTTTTCTGGGTTATGTCCATCTGTGTTGTTACTAGCACTTTGGGCACAGATGGAATCCGGGACCTAATAGTATGAACTGACCAATCTGGGTTACTAACACCACAGGGATTCATAGAGTTCAAGGAGATTGCGTCATCTGCCCAAACAATTACCTTATCATTTAATACAGTGTGCAAACAGTCCATTTTGTTTCTTAAAATATCCTCAAGGGCCTTCACTCTGTCCGATAATTTTAATATAGATTTAGTTAGACTATTATGCCAACTATCAATTTTAGTGAAGATCATGTTAAGCTCGACCATCTGCCCGTCAACCAATACTTTACTCGTAATCGAGGATTTCCTTCCTGTCTCAGACTTACCCTGTTTACCTTGTTTTCCCGCCTTCTTCCACTTCATCCTATTTACCTTCTTGGGGGTCACTTTGTCTATATATGGAGTTATGTTTTGCGCCCTAACAGCGATATCTGGATTCCGGATCGCTTAGAAGGTGGTTGTGGTTCACAGTCCAGATCACTAACATAAATGTTACCAGATATATTTTGAATGCACTGGTTCAGAGGCAGTTTGTCAAAGGCTTCCTCCTGAGTGCCAGCCTGCTGAGAACCGTCAATTACTTGGACCACAGGACATTTTACTATCGCTCCACGTATCTGTATCTTTCCTTGTGTTAGGGTCTTCTCCACCGAATGTACTTGTTCTTCTATAACCCCCATGCCCCTGTCAAATAATTCAACAACGATTGCTGCCCCCCCACAGTTGTACTGGGGGCAAATCCCACTTTTCATTTATCCATCCTTCAATCAAAAGTGGGAAAAATGAAATAATATCCAAATAAATATGCGTGCTGTTAAATAAATGATCACACAACATGCTAAAAACACAACCACTAAATACCGCTCCCCAAAATATAAAGTCCACACTTAAGTCCAGTCCAATCCAAGCTTATTCCAAAATGCGGCTAAGTCTATAACAAACACGGTTCTTCGAAAGGTAAACAGCAGAGCTGTACAAAGACCAAGGGAACTCTTCAAGCTTGCTCTATGTATCTTTTTTAGGGAGACAGCAATAATGACCCCGCCTATCTCTGCAAAAAAAACCTGGCCAATACTTTACTCCAATCGCGGTGGCTCACCCTCACACAACCCCATTGGCCTCTAATAATCCCAGTCAGATGGTTGGCCCAGCCCCGCCTATTTCAGGCTATGACGGGCTAAGACGGGCCAGGTGAATGAAAGGAGATGATATTCTGGTAAAACAAGCTGCTTTACATTCTTTCAAGATTACGCCTGAATGCTTCCCTCCACAACTACCACTAGGATAGCTTTCTAAAGGTTATCTTTGACCTCATACATCATAAGGGTCATTTGGACTGGTGCAAGGTGCCCACTTTAATTAGCGGACAGCATATACCAGGCCAACTTCTCACATTGGTGTGCAGCGGTTTGGATTCAAGCCTGCACTGTTTTACCAGATACATTTCTTTGGATTGATTAGCTGAAAACCACTAAAGTATTAGGCACATATAATACTTAAGTTTGGAATGAGTAGGTCCTACTGAACTTGGGGTTGGGTAAGTTAAAGGTCTAGCACATCCTTTCTCCAACTGAAGCAAGTTTAGTTCCCACCAGGTTAGGTAGGTGCATACACCACAACACACTTAGTTATGTCTTCTAAAGGAGAAGCCAGTGTCTCTCTGCCTTCTAGGTATAATGGTTTTGGATTCCAGGAATTAAAAGCCATGTGTGTTTCTAGGAAGCTGAAGACAGTGAGAAGTGCCAACACACAACGTCTCATTGAGATGCTACTCTTAGATGACCTTAGGGTGGGTGGGGCAGGGAATGAGGACAGGAGAGAAGGTGAAACCTTTTTTGACCTAGACACAAACCCTGGCCGGGAGTGTCAGGTCCATGCCAGGTTCCGCCACTAGGCTCCCTTCAGCCCCTATTTTCAAGGTTCAAGGTAACTCTTTACAGCAGTTTCCAATCTGGGGTTCCATCCAGAAAGAGGTTCATGTTCGCAGTCAGAGGGAGGTTTGGTTCACGCTTCCTGATTGCTCCACTAGGGTGTTAGGTTAGCGTTCTAGTGTTTCTCGTTCTGGCCGCCATTTCCTTTTCCTGCACATTCTATGTGGCGCACTTCAACTGTCCTCTCCCGGCAGCTAGACGTCCCGCTTTAGGCTCCTGTCATAGTCTCCAAGTTCAGTCGAGTTATAGCCCCTCTTTCCAGTCAATTAATCCTCCAAATCTAATCTTGGGGCTCTTGTGGGTAATAGAGTAGTCCTAAGTCCGACATTTGCTCCGTTCCGTTTCCTGCCGCAGCTCCGCATTGTCGAGTGTTCTGTGGAGTCGGTTGGAATTTCTGAGGCAGTAATTCTTCAGCGGACTTTTCCTTTTGGCAAGTAATTCATCCGCTCCGATTCTGAACTTGAGCGGTAAGAAGTTTCTATTCTTCATTAAAAAGACTTCATTGCAGCGCTTTTGTGCTGTCCAGCGCTATTCTTGAATTATTATCTACAGAGTGGCAGAGACAATAATTTACTGGTAGAGTCTGCTCAGTTCTTAATAGACTCTCAGTTATGTCAATTTAATCAAAGCAGTGAAAGAAAGGCAGTTTTCAATTGTAATATAGTCAAGAGACTCTCCAGTGATAAAACTGCAGTTCCTTGAGTACAGTGTGCTGCTTCAAGACAAGACATCTACGAACTACTACAAGCAAATTGGAGTATTAATTATATCCATATGGTTATACTGTTATTTACCACCTCTACTAGACGCTACTTACCAAACAGACGCTAACAACAACTTGAGTCCTACAATCCAGCAAGAAAAAACTTATTGTAGCAGTACTCTTCCACAAGAGAGAGGCAAAGTCCACATAGTAACAGGGATAGAGAGGTGGAGCAGAGAGAGAGTAGAATTTCCAAGTGTTGTTTGAACTATAGTAATTATCTGTTAATTGTTTCAGGTGATTCACCAGCTTCTCGAATACAAGAGGTAGCGAAGAAGGCACCAGTGTGGAAGTCTCTCTTTGTTGTTTGTTATCCACTTCCCCTTTCCCTTCCATTCCTGGGCTTGGAGAAATCCGGGTGGAGGGGTGTTTGGGAATTTGGAAAATATTCAGCATTGAAGCCTTGATCATTCGCTCCCACGGAATCAAGATAATTCAGGTACTGCTTCTGACAAGGAGGACCAAGATGATCCCCACCTGGACAACTCAGATCTTCAGGAAGAGGGTGGAGAAGGCCCCAGCGGCCCTCTCTTTACTCCTCCTGGAAGAGTGCAGAGTTTACCTAGGAGATCTAGATCTCCCTCTGAGGAATCCCACCAATCAGGACAGTCTGCAGGGATCTCCATATCTCATCGGAGAGATAACGCTTATGACAGACACTGCCAATTTCTAAAGCTTGAGAAAGTCACGTTTAGGCTCAGGCAAGAGCAATTAGCCCTTGTTAGACTTGGCACCATTGGCCTGGGTCTCCCTTCTATTTTTGCTGTTGCCTCATGTGTTTTTGCTGGTGTTAAATGCTTTGGGCACTGTGCCACTGCTATCCAGTGCCACAGTGCAAGTGCTCCCTATTGTAAATTGATGTATCAATCAGTGGTTCCATGTTTGGCTATTTGGTTTACTTGTCAGACCCTAGTCTAGTGCACTGAGTGTGCCCAGGGCGTGTAAATCCAAATGCTGCTGGTGGGCTTGCAACACTGGTTGTGCCACCCACAGAAGCAGCCTTGTAAAATGTGTCTAAGGTCTGCCATTGCAGAGCCTGCGTGCAGTCTGGTACTGTGATGCTGACTGGGCAAGTGCACCCACTTGCCAGTCCCTAAACCTTCCGTTTTCTTCATATCAGTCTTCCCCTATGGTAGGCCCAAGGGCAGGGTGCATTGTAAGTATAAGGTTGGACAAGCCCTGATGTGTATGGCATGTCCTAATAGTAAATTACAACCATTTTCGTTTTTCTTTATACTGAAGTTGGTTTTAACATTCTGTGTTTGCAAATACCACTTTTAGAAAGTAGGTATTTGCTTGTCTAACCATTCAAACCTGCCTCTGCTATGTTGTGTATTCATTTGTCTGGTTTTGTGAGTGACAGGGCTGGGGGATTCCAAGAGACAGGCTGAGTTACCCAGTGGTGAATAGAGAGATCGGCATCTAGATGGGAGGGAGGAGTTGCACCTGAACCTTGAATAGGGCTGTGCCTGCCTTCCACAATGCTGGCTCCACCTCCTGGGGAGCGGCTGATGTCTCTGCCCTGCACACTGAAAGAAGAGAAGGAGTCCTGTAAACAAAGTGCTCTAGGACTGTACTTGCCTTCCACAATGCTGGCTCCACCTCCTGTGGGGCGTCTAATGTTTCTGTCCTGCACTGTGAAAGGAAAGGAGAAGTGTGGTAAACAGAGTGCTTCAGAACTGGTTTGGACTGGGCAAAGGCCCCTCTTCACTCAGAGAACAAATGATTTTGGGGTATAAATATTGGTACCCTGATCCCATGAAATTAGATCACTTTGGACTACAAGAAGAAACCTTTACTGAGGAGAGGATCCTGAAGAAACTGAGGAGAGACTATTACCAAGCTGAAGTGCAGCTTGGGGATTTGGCCTGCAGTGGTTGCATTACTGCCAGAGGAAGGAGAAAGGAACTTTTGTGTACTTTGCTTTCAACTTGTGAAGGATCTCCAAGGGTTTGGAAAAGAGCTTGCCTCCTGCTGAAGTCTCGGGGACAACAGACTTCAACCCCCAGCTCCCCAGAGTTCTTTCGGAAGTGCCTGCTGCTGTTTTGGGCCTTCTGAGGAACTGAGTGTCGCAAGGAGTTGAAAGTGCGACTGAACGAGAAGAAGTGTGTCACTGCACCTGCCTTTGCAATTCCGAAGGAGGGTGTCGCCGCTGGAACTGTTGCACTGCACCGCATCGGAGAGAAGCATGCCGCAATGAAGAGGAAGTGTTTGCCGTCGCTGCTGCTACTATCGCAAATCCGGAGGAGGGTATCGCCGCTGTAGCTGTCGCATTGCACCGCATCGAGAGAAGAGTCTCGCAACGAGGTCGGAGCATGTCGCCATCGCTGTGTCTGCCGTCGCAACTCCAAGGGAGAGTGTCGTAGCTAGAACTGTTGCACTGCACTGCATCGAAGTAAGCACCTTGCATCCCCGAGAAGCGCGCCACCCTCAGAGCTGCTGCAGTCACATCATGGATGTCGCTGCTGTAGCTGTCGCATCGTGCGGAAGCTTCATGCACCGTGGGAGAAGAGTGTCGCATGTGGATCTGCTGCCGTCGCATCGCGGAACAAGGGTGTCGCCGCTGCAGTCCACGCATCGAACCGAGAACTTCTCGCATCCCCGAGAAGCGTGCCACATCTGGAAGATCTTCACGTCTGTATTTCTTTGCACCTGAACTTTACCGCATTTCCCTCGCTGCGATATTGCCTGTCGTGGAAGCGCAACGCAACCTAAGGTACATTGACGCAAAGTGTTGCATCTAAGAACTGAACTAAGCTAAAATCTACCATCTTAAAGTAATAGTATTGTGTATTTTTGTCATTTATGGTCTTGTGGTAACTCTATATAAAGTATACTTATTTTTTATATAAAACCTTGTGTGGTATCCATCTGTAGTGTTGTCTCTGGGTTACTGTATGTGGTCACAAATGCTTAACACACTGCCTCTAAGATAAGCCTGTCTGCTCGTGCCAAGCTACTAAGGGCGTGAGCAGGGGTTATTTTAGGAGTGTAATCCCCTTATACTGACTAGAGGCAAGGATCCCTATTTGTCACAAGTACCTACCTGTGCCACTTAGAGACCCCCAAATCTAACAGTCCTAGATATGGAATCCCTAGAACTCTAGAAGGCAGGGAAAAGATTGGGACTAGAGTCCCATGGTGGCAGCAACAGTGTCCCTGGAGTTATGGAACATTCCTTTGACAATAGGAACCTGAGCAAGATAGTCCCTCCCTATCATGGTGGGGATGACATCCACAAATGGATAACTGCTTTGGAAAGGGCCTGTAAAATACAGAAGGTCCCTCAGGAGCAGTGGGCAGCTATATTGTGACTCTCCTTTGCTGACAAAGGTGGAGATAAACTCCTCACTTAGAGAAGAGGATGCTGACAACTATTCAGTCCTGAAGAATACTCTCATTGATGGGTTTGGCTTAATCACTGAACAGTACAGGCTTAAGTTCAGAGACACCCAGAAGACACAGACTCAGGACTGGGTAGACTTTGTAGATTGTACTACTATGGCTCTGGAAGGCTGGTTGCGTGGCAGCAAAGTGAATGATTTCAAGGGATGAGCAATTTGATTATGAGGGAGCAAGTCCTTAATAATTGCCAAAATCAGTTGTTGCATCAGTACCTGGTTGCCTCTAATCTGACTTCTCCCCAAGAATTGGGAAAGACGGCAGATAGGTGGTTCAGAACCAGGGTGAAGCAGAAAAACCCGAACCAAATTGGTTACCAGAAGAAACAAGATGCGAAACCTTCAGATAAAGGTGGGGACAAGTATAATGACCAGAAGCCTTCCACCGGGCCCACAAAACCTTCATCTGGGGGGGAGTAACAGTCTAAAAAAGGTAAAGGCAAAAAGAAACCTTGCTGCTTTTTGAGTAAGGAAAAGACCCAATGAACAAGAGATGCCGCTTGTCTAAAGGCCAAGGATTCAACTCCTATCACCACTGCCCCTAAGGCAACTGTTCCCCCTAGGTCAGTTTCAAGTGGTGGTGTAGGAAACAAGGGTATAGTAGGGTTGATCTTGGGATCTGAGATGGATTCTGGCCTAGTCAGAAGTCCAGCTCAGGCTGTACTGGTCTGTGATGGAGGCATGGATTTTGCCTCCCTATGTGTAAGCCCTAGTAATCTGGGCAAATACAGACAGTAGCCTTTGATCAATGGTAAGGAGTCCATGGCATAGAGGGACAGTGTCACTATGGTGACAAAAGATCTTGTGGACCCTAACCAGATCATACTTGGTGAGATGTACAAAGTGACCAATGCTAACAATGTCAGGACAGACCATTCCTTGGCAGTTGTTAATTTCAGCTGGGGAGGGGTAACTGGCCCTAAGAAGGTTGTAATTAACTCAAACCTCCCTGTGGAATGCTTGTTGGGCAATGATTTGGAAACTTCAACCTGGGCTGAAGTAGAACTCAGGACACATGCAGCAATGTTGGGCATTTCTGCAGATGAATTTGCTGTGACTAGGTCACAGGCCAAACTGTCTTCAACTGAACAGGCCCTTGATAGAGGAAAAATGTACCCGGTGCCTTCCAAGAGAAGGAGCAGTAGGGGTAAGGCAGTGTCTTCCCCAGATTCAGAGTGAGGATCAGTCTCCTGAGGGGGATGATCCCAGTCCCTGTGAAGGAACTGTCTCAGAGGAACTTGAACCTGACCAGGTTTAATTCTTAGGGACAGGGGTAGGGGTGAGCGCAAAATCCATTCCGCTCGCGGATTTTGCGAATTTTCGGTAAATTCGCGATCCGCGAATTTACCGAGAATTCGCAAATCCGCGAGCGGCGGATCCGGAGGCAAAATTTGAAGCCTGGCCTGTTGTAACTATTTTACGATGGCGCCGGCAAGCTGCCAGCGCCATCCTAAAATAGTTACTAAGTTAGCTTCAACAGGAAGCTCTAATAGATAAAATAAAGCAGGTGCTCGAGCACCTGCTTTATTTTATCTATTAGAAATTCCTGTTGAAGCTAATTTAGTAACTATTTTAGGATGGCGCTGGCAGCTTGCCGGCGCCATCGTAAAATAGTTACACCATGCCCTTTGGTGTGCTTTCTTCCCAAATCTACCGACGAAAATCAGCTGTGATGCTGGATAGAGGCCTTTGCATCCTTGACTTTCACGAGCGCAATCCCTTTGCTGTTCCTGTGACCAGGAGGGTCTGTCTTTTCATCTACTGCTCTGATCGGTCTCAGACCTTTTATACACACAAGAGGCATGTGAACTTGCATGGAAGCCAGGCCAGCACAGCTCACTGAGGGGACCCCTGCGCCCTTCGGCGCGATTGCATAGTAACACACACATGGTCGCTGGAACTAGTTGAAGCTCAAATTCAGTGACGCATTCTTCAGCCCAAAAACAATCGTGAGCGTTGTCGAGGCTGGACAGGTGTGCTTTCTTCCCAAATCTACCGATGAAAATCAGCTGTGATGCTGGATAGAGGCCTTTGCATCCTTGACTTTCACGAGCGCAATCCCTTTGCTGTTCCTGTGACCAGAAGGGTCTGTCTCTTCATCTACTGCTCTGATCGGTCTCAGACCTTTTATACACACAAGAGGCATGTGAACTCGCATGGAAGACCCCCCCCCCACTTAAAAAATTCGCAAATCCGCGAATTCGCAAATTCGCGAATTTGCGGATACGCGAATTTGCAAAATCCGCTAATTCGCGAATTCTCAAAATTCGCCCATGCCTAGACAGGGGGCCCTTCCAGGGCAGATATGAGTCAAGAGCAACACAGCTGCCCCTATATTGAACCCGTCAGACAGCAAGCTGCTGCTGAGGCTGCTGGGAGTGCCAGTGGGTCCCACATGATCTACTGGGATGGTGGACTCCTTTACTCAGAGGGTAAAGACCATAAGCCTTGTGCAACCAGGAGGTTGGTCATAACTCTGAAGTTTAGGGGCTTCCTACTGATACTGGCACATGATATCCCTTTAGCAGGACACCTAGGCCAAAGCACAACTTGGGACAGGCTTGTCCTTCAATTTCACTGGCCTCACATGTCAGAGGACACCAAGGAGTTTTGGCTGCCTTGTACCACCTGTAAAATCTAGTAGTAAGTCATTTGGTACCACAAAGGCTCCCCTCATATCAATACCTGTGGCGGGGGTTCCCGTTGAGAGGGTTGGGATTGGCATACTTGGTGCCATGAACCCTCCAACTGCATCTGGGCACATCTTTATACTAGTGGTGGTGGACCATGCCACTAGGTATCCAGAGACAATATCCCTTAGAACCACCACAGCACCTGTAGTGGTCCGGGCCCTCCTGGGATTTTGTTTCCAGAGTGGGTTTCCCTAAGGAGGTCTTAACTGACTGAGGTGCAAACTTCATGTTTAGTTACACTACTGCATTGTGGAAGGAGTGTGGAGCAAATTACACATTTACTGCACCCTATCACCCACAATGCAATGGGTTAGTTGAAAGGTTTAATAAAACCCTGAGGGCATGATCATGGGCCTCCCAGAAAAGCTTAGGTGAAAATGGGATGTCCTGTCGCCCTGCCTTCTCTTTGCCTACAGGGAGGTCCCACAGAAGGGGGTTGGCTACAGCCCTTTTGATCTTCTGTTTGGGAATACAGTTAGGGGTCCTTTGTGTTTAGTGAAGCAGGGATGGTAGTTACCTCTCAAACCACCTAAACAAAACATAGTGGACTATGTACTTGGTCTCCGCTCCAAGATGGCTGAGTATATGATGAAGGCAAGTAAAAACCTTGAGGCTAGCCAAGAATTACAGAAAGCTTGGCATGACCAAAAGCCTGAACTGACTGTGTACCACTCAGGCCAAAAAGTATGGGTGTTAGAGCCTGTGGTCCCAGCAGCCCTCCAGGACAAGTGGAGTGGGCCCCATACAATCCTTGAGCAGAAGGGAGAGGTCATCTACCTGGTACACCGTGGAACTCCCAGGAGCCCCCACAGGGTGCGCCATGTGAACAGGCTCAAACCATATGTTGACAGGGCAGACATGGGCTTGCTCATGGCTACTGATGAGGGAGAGAGTGACCCACTCCCTGACCTCCTCCCACAGAAGCCTGATGATGGCTCAGTTGATGGAGTATCCTTGGCGGGCAGCCTCGCTTAGCAGCAACAGACTGATTGCAGGAAGGTCCTCAATCAGTACAGACACATGTTTTCCCTGAATCCTAGTCAGACCACTTGGTGTACCCATGAAATGGACACAGGTGAGAGTCTGCCTGTTAAAAATAACATTTACAGGCAACCTGACCATGTCAGGGACTGCATCAGGACTGGGGTCCAAAAGATGCTGGAATTGGGAGCGATTGAACCCTCAGGTAGCCCTTGGGATAGTCCAGTGGTCCTGGTACACAAACCTTATACCCAGGGTACTAAATGAGAAATAAGGATTCGTGTGAACTACAGGGGGCTCAATACAGTCACAAGGACTGATGCTCACCCTATTTCTAGGGCAGATTAGCTCATTGATACTTTGGCCTCAGCCAAGTTCTTGAGAACATTTGACCTCACTGCTGGATATTGGCAAATCTGTCTAACTGAGGATGCCAAACCCAAAACAACATGTTTAATCTCTAGTGGGCATTATCAATTTATTGTTATGCCCTTTGTTTTAAAAAATGCCCCAGCCACATTTCAAAGGTTGGTGAATAAATTTGTCACAGGTCAGGAAGACTACAGTGCAGCTTATTTTGATGATATTGCTGTCTTTAGTTCTACCTGGGAGGATCACCTGGTCCACCTAAGAAATGTTCTGAAAGCCCTGCAAAAGGTAGGCCTCACTATCAAGGTCACTAAGTGCCAGATAGGACAGAGTACGGTTGTGTACCTTGGCCACCTTATAGGTGGAGGCCCGGTTCAGCCATTGCAGAGCAAAATTCAGACAATCATGGATTGGGTTGCTCCAACTACCCTGAATCAGGTCAGAGCATTCTTGGAAAAAACACAGTTGATGGACAGCTGCAGAACAATGTAATACATTCACCCCAGTACAGAGATCTGGGCCTAAATCCATCGTTTTTTTGCATTCCACACCACCCCAGTTCAGACATGGCCATATGCAAATCAGTCTGACCCTGTGCCTCATGGGAACAGTCCAGCCCGAACTGCCAAGCCATGCCTTCCCTGGACCGGAAACAAGCTTCTGAGGACCGGTTTCTGGCATACCAGCCGTCTTCAGCCCGGCTTGCTTGAATCCAGTGGTGTGGAGAGCATGGGACTCACGTCTGAGCATACCCATCCCACTCGGGGTGACAATTGCAAAAACCACAGTTGATGGACAGAATGCAGAACAATGTCATACATTCACCCCAGTACAGAGATCTGGGCCTAAATCCATCATTTTTTTGCACTCCACACCACCCCAGTTCAGACATGGCCATATGCAAATCAGTCTGACCCTGTGCCTCATGGGAACAGTCCAGCCCGAACTGCCAAGCCATGCCTTCCCTGGACCAGAAACAAGCTTCCGAGGACCGGTTTCTGGCATTCCAGCCGTCTTCAGCCCGGCTTGCTTGAATCCAGTCGTGTGGAGAGCATGGGACTCACGTCTGAGCATACCCATCCAACTCGGGGTGACAATTGCAAAAACCACAGTTGATGGACAGAATGCAGAACAATGTCATACATTCACCCCAGTAGAGAGATCGGGGCCTAAATCCATAATTTTTTTGCACTCCACACCACCCCAGTTCAGACATGGCCATATGCAAATCAGTCTGACCCTGTGCCTCATGAGAACAGTCCAGCCCGAACTGCCAAGCCATGCCTTCCCTGGACCGGAAACAAGCTTCCGAGGACCGGTGTCTGGCATTCCAGCCGTCTTCAGCCCGGCTTGCTTGAATCCAGTGGTGTGGGGAGCATGGGACTCACGTCTGAGCATACCCATTACACTCGGGGTGACAATTCCAAAAACCACAGTTGATGGACAGAATGCAGAACAATGTCATACATTCACCCCAGTACAGAGATCTGGGCCTAAATCCATCATTTTTTTGCACTCCACACCACCCCAGTTCAGACATGGCCATATGCAAATCAGTCTGACCCTGTGCCTCATGGGAACAGTCCAGCCTGAACTGCCAAGCCATGCCTTCCCTGGACCGGAAACAAGCTTCCGAGGACCGGTATCTGGCATTCCAGCCGTCTTCAGCCCGGCTTGCTTGAATCCAGTGGTGTGCAGAGCATGGGACTCACGTCTGAGCATACCCATCCCACACGGGGTGACAATTGCAAAAACCACAGTTGATGGACAGAATGCAGAATAATGTCATACATTCATCCCAGAACAGAGATCTGGGCCTAAATCCATCGTTTTTTTGCACTCCACACCACCCCAGTTCAGACATGGCCATATGCAAATCCGTCTGACCCTGTGCCTCAAGGGAACAGTCCAGCCCGAACTGCCAAGCCATGCCTTCCCTGGACCAGAAACAAGCTTCCTAGGACCGAGCTTTCTTGGGCCTGAATGGGTATTACAGGAGGTTTGTTAATAGATATGTATCTATATTGACTCCCTTAAATGATCTGACCTCTAAAAGAATGCCTAAGAAAGTTCATTGGACAGTTAGCTGTCAGAAGACATTTGATGACCTGAAGCAGGCCGTGTGCACTGATCCCATTCTGAAAAGTCCTGACTATTCCAAACAATTAATTGTTCAAACTGATGCATCTGAGTTGAGGTAGGGGATGTGATATCACAACTGAATGAAGAGGGTCAGGATCGCCCAGTAGCTTTCATAAGCGAAGGCTGACCACTAGAGAGAAACTTTGATCAGCTATTGAGAAGGAAGCCTTTGCTGTGATTTGGGTTCTGAAGAAGCTGAGGCATACTTGTTTGGCACTCACTTCATTGTTCAGACAGACCATAAGCCCCTATGGCTAATAAAGATTGTATTGTATTATATTGTATAGAGAATGTATATAGCGCAAAAAACCCTGCGGGTGTCCTGCCGCTTAGACTTCAGACTAGTCAGCACGTTGGTAAACCTAAACTGACAGTGAAAGATCTAGTTTTCCACCCTTGGAAATAACCAGGTTTTCAGATTCTTTCTGAAACAGGCCAGTGAATCGGCCTGTGTGATGGTCTGGGGCAGGACATTCCAAAGACGTGTGGCTGCCACGCCAAAGGCTCTGCCCCCCAATGTGGTTTTCTTAAATCCGTATCAGGTTTGCATTAGAGGAGAGGAGCTGCATTTTCGGATTATGCCAGGTAAATCTTTCCTGTAATGGGATGGGGCCCAAATCATGTGCCGCTCTATAGGCAATACAGAGAGATTTAAAAAAGATTCTCTCTTTAACAAGCAACCAGTGTAGGTCTCTCAGGGCTCTGGTCGTAGAGGCCCTATGTTGCCTGTTCAATGCCAGCTTTGCTGCCATGGACTGGACTCTCTGCAGTCTCTGTAAGATGTACTTCGGTGCTCCCAAATACAGAGCATTACAGTAGTCCAATCTGCTAAGAATTACGCTCCTTACTACAAGTGAACGAGTATCTTTCGGCAAAAGCGAGAGGATCTGACGTAACATCCGCAACAGAGAGAAACAAACATTAGCAGTTTTGTTTGCCTGGGACTCCATTTGGAGACTACCATCCACTAGTACCCCCAAGTTGCACACAGTTGTAGCAGAAGCAAGGGGATCTTCCTCTGGGATGAGCTTAAACTCCAGCATTGGATGTTGGTGTAGGCTGGTAGGCGGGCAAAATATCACCTCTGTTTTTCCACCATTAAATTTCAGAGTTTTGCCTGAGCCAGCCTACTCTTTGGAGCATACACTCCTGGACCTTTTCCATGGACACCGCCTGTTTCCCTTCCAGGGAGAACACCAGTTGGGTGTCATCCGCTTAGTTAACCAGGTCGATGGCATGAGACTTGATTAACAAGAGTAAAGGACGCAGGTAGATGTTAAAGAGGATGGGACTTATCGCAGACCCTTCCGGAACTCCGTGAAGGACAGGAGACTGACTGAACTCAAACTGTGGCATAGTCACAGTCTGTTGCCTCCCTGAAAAATAAGATTGTAGCCACTGCAGGGCTCGGCCTTTTATCCCCAAGTTTTTTTGTCTTTCCATCAGTACTGAATGGCTCACTGTATCAAATGCGGCATACATGTCTAGTAATACTAGAACAGAGAAATCCCCCTTATCGGCACGCATCCGTAAATTATCCATTACGGTGACCAAGGCAGTCTCAGTACGGTGGCCCGGACGAAAGCCAAATTGATCACTATCTAGTAGCTGATTATCCTCTAGATAGCCTAACAACGTTTTACTAACTAATTTCTCAAGGATTTAAACCGGATAAGGCAGAAGAGATATAGGTCTGAAGTTGCCCGGGACCAGGGGATCTAAGGAGGGTTTCTTAAGCAAAGAAGTGACTACTGCCTGTTTCCAAGCCTCCGGAACCACTCCTTCTTCCAGGGATTGGTTGCAAATTAATCACAGCCAAGGAAGGGTTTCCTTTACAGAAACTTTCCAAATTCTATGTGGGAGCGGATCCCGGGGAGAGCCCGAGGTGATACTTTGGGCTAGTTTGACAAAAAGGTCCTCTGAGTGGACTTGAAAGTTTTCCAGGCAGGAAGTTGCCCTAAACCCTTCTCCTGGTCTCTCAGGTGGGTAATTCTGATTATCAATATTATTAGGGTGTAGTTCACCCACAATTTTGGTGATTTTATTGTTCAAAATATGTGGCAATTGCATTGCAGAGTTTCTGCGAAGCAGTCACCTTGCTGCTGATGCAGACTGGGTGGGAAAGATCCCTAACAATGTTAAACAGAGCTTTAGTGCTATTTGAAGCCAGCAGAATGGAGTTAGCATAAAAATCTGCTTTAGCCCTAGCTATGACTCTTTGTACCTGGTCTGTGCTAATTTCAATGCCTTTTTATCCATCTCTAGATAGGCCCTTCTCCATTTTCTCTTCGCCTGCTTACAGCTCAAACTGAGCGATTTCAGTTCCTCACTGAACCATGGAGCTGAGGCTTTTTTTCTGTTTTTGAGTCTCTTTATAGGAACCATATTATCCAGAGAGCTGGTTATAGAACTACAATATACTTGATAATTTTCACCAACAGAGTTTGTAGGGACAAAAAAGATTTTGATTCGGAAGTGTCAGGTATATCTCATTTTTTACTAGCTTGGCCCACTCTCTTCCTTTCTGTAGGTCGTCCTATGGTTACTATTATCCTCCGACTGGGGCATCGATATATGGAAGTGAACTAGAGAGTGGTCCGACCAACTTTGAGGCAGTATATCTACTATCTTAGTGTCCATCTGGTTGGCTAATAGGAGATCTAAACCGTGTCCTCCTTGATGGGTCGGGTGCTGTACCAATTGAGATAGGCTACAGTTCTCCCACGTTTGCTTTAGATCTCTTAGGTGGTTGCCAAGAGTCCCATTATCCCACAGATTAAAATCGCCTAGTATGATCATTCTAGAGTGGGTTAGGGTCAGGTCAGTGATAACAACAAGTAGTGCTTGGTATTGGGTTCCAATCCTGGGGGTCTGTAACAGACTATACTTGTCATTAGCCTCCCTTTGGCCTCCTGTAGAGAGAAACCCAATAGTTCTATTCCTGTAATCATCTCTATCTCTAGGGGGGCGAAATCCCACTTTTCCTTATATAACACCCCAACTCCTCCTCCTCTCCCCACAGCCCTTGGTTTGTAGAAAATGTTATATGCTTCCGGGCATACCAGGCCTAATTCCACCAAAGAGTCTGTGCCTGTTCAAGTCTCTGTGAACAATAGGACGTCCAGGTCCATATCCTCTACCATATTGGAAATCTCCGTGCAGTGCTTTATCAAGGATGTACAGTTTACCAACCCACAGTTTAGGAAGCTGGTATCACCCCTCATATCCACTAAATGTTGAGACTTTCCCTCCTCTTCCCAATACTAAGCAGCCTCTCCCTGGAATAATCTATCCTGCCTTGATCTGGACTCTTTCAGGCAGCGTGGCTGGTGCTGGGCGCGGCTGGCGCGCGGACGGGCACAGACAGGCTTGCCTCTGGCGCACCTCCGGGACGCTCCCGCTGCACGCGCGCGCTGCACGCTTGCATAGCCTGCCTTAAGTAGGGCGGCAAATGCGGTTACTCAGCACTAGCGCGCGACCCAAGATGGTGTCTCAAAGCGTGCAGGAAGCCCCTGGTCCCACACTCAAGATGGCGACCCGGAGCGTGGGAGTCCTGAATTTTCGCTAAAGCAGCAAGATGTGAAACAAATATTTTAAATGCGGGTAAGCGGACAAGAGCAGGTAGGTCTGAATTGTTAAAAAACACTATTTTTAAAACGATCTGGCAATAAACACAATTCTATATTTAAAAACGGTTCAGCATAAATTGCGAGTAGCGTAAAGGGAACCTTCCCCTCACAGCGCGGCAATCAGTGTGTTACGGTCCTCAGTCTAGGTGGCTGCGTGCTTGCATAGCCTGCCTTAAGTAGGCCGGCAAATGCTGTTACTCAGCACTAGCGTGCAAACCAAGATGGCGTTTCAAAGCATGCAGGAAGCCCCTGGTCCCTCACTCAAGATGGCGACTGGGAGCGTGGGATCCCTGAATTCTCGCTAAAGCAGCGAGATGTGAAACAAATATTTTAAATGCAGGTAAGCGGACAAGAGCAGGTAGGTCTGAATTGTTAAACAACACTATTTTAAAAACGATCTGGCAATAAACACAATTCTATATTTAACAACGGTTCAGCATAAATTGCGAGTAGCGTAAAAGGAACATTCCCCTCACAGCGCGGCAATCAGCGTGTTACTGTCCTCAGTCTAGGTCTAGATGAAGGGTGAAAACCCCAAACTTTTGAGGTTGTTCCCTACGGGGGATGGACTATAGAGTGGAACATAGGCCTGGGAGTAGCCATGCCAATTCAGATGGACTCTCCTGATATTTCCACTTAGAAAATGAAGACTCAACTGGTCAACTGGTCTTCTCATTTGGGGGAGCTTGTGTAGGAAAGTAGGTTCTGCTTCTAATGGTTACCCACACTTTTTGCTGGATGTTGCACTGTTTTTGACCAGTCTGGCTGGGATCCTGCTAATCAGGGCCTCAGTCTATCTGCATTCTCCTTTAAATTGTCATGCATGTACTTTGGTACACTCCAGATTGCATACCGTGGTACCCTTATAAGTCCCTAGTATATGGTACACACATACCCAGGGCATACGTAACCCAGAGGCCTCACATGGGCTGAAGCATGTATTATGCCACCCATGAGAGGCCATACAAAATGGAACTACAGGTCTGCTACTGCAACCTGTGTAAGCTGGTGCTTGCACCACTTACTTTAGATATAGGTTCACTATATCTATAGGTCTCTACACTTAAAACTTATAAGTCACCCCTATAGCAGGCCTTATCAATCCTGAAGGCAGTTTGCTGGATTTTAAGTGAGAGTGTGCCCCTGCATGAGCAGAGCCTCTCTGCAGCCCTCGGAGACCATTCTTGCGGGTTGTCTGTGACTCAGATAGACATAAAGGTAGAGGTGTATTATAACCTCACAGTAAATGCTATTTCGAAAACGGGTGCATAGAAACATATCGTATTCTGGTATCAAACACCTTGGAATCATTCCTCCACACCGGTATCCGGTGTGGGAGGTATGATTCCACCCTTCTGAAGCAAGCTTCGTGAGGGTCACTGGTCTGTCCGGGGCCAGGCTTCTCGACCCGGACAGCACAAAATGGATGCTGTCGACCAGAGACACATTTCTTCCCTCCTGCGGCTGAGCCAAGCTCGAGCAGAGGAAGGCAGTACAATAGGCATCTTGTCACAGGAAGGTGTGAGCACCTCGCAGACAGGATTTAGTGTATTGGTGCTGGGTGGGTGCACTCTGAGAGGGCCTGAAAGTCTGCACCGGGGGCACATTTGGTGTCCCTGTGCATAGTCCAGCTCAAACCAGTTCTGGGAGCCATTTGCTCCTGCTCTGGCGCAAAACTGGACAAAAAACCACAGGAGTAATCTCCCCTCTGTCCTGCCCCTCCCCTAGGAGGGTCACCTGAATCTGTCCAATCCTATCCTGTGAGAATAATGAGGCTTACCTGTCTGTAGCTCTTTGGATTTTACGTGGCCAAGATTCTACAAGAAGAAACCACTGACCTTCGACCGTCTGGACACTCTGGACTTAGAATGTGCCCGACTTCATCTCCCTCTCTGCCCAAAGCTTTGTCTGTGCCCTTGCTCCATACTGGCTCCCTGCAGGACCTGTGGTACACTAAGGACAACTGAAGAATCTCCCTTGGGGTGAAGGAGTCAGTACCCTGCATTCACAGTCAGCTCAATACAACTGACTGGTCTGCTGTTCCTGAGCTCCTGTGGACTCTGGAGATCTCAGCAACACAGGAGGTGGGTTACGTAGGTCCCTGAGGTTGATCTGCCCTCACAGCAAGTTTGAGGCCAGTATCCCTCGTGTGGACTGCATACCCTGAACAACTGTGCACAGCATCTATTTGCATTTGCATATGCTTCTTGGCAATTTCCCAGATTGTCTATTGGACTCCGTGTAGTCCTGACCCTGAGCAGTATGAGCACCAAAGAACTCCGGCCTCCTCACACTGAGTGCTCCGTGGGCTGGTACTTTGCAAACTTGCTCGAGGTCCCATCGCGACACCTGGTCATCCAGCCTGTGGGTCCTCCTGAGGGTCATCTTGATTTCTGTTGAGCTTTCCTGGTTGCTCCAGACATGTCCTGACTCCCCATTGCTTGGTGAGTCCCCTGGACCTTGCTGGTCTACACTGTAACCTGCTTGACCTTCCTGCATGGATTGCTTTTGCCAAGGCTTGTTGGTGCTCTAGCCAGACACCGACCCCTCAGCACTCAACATCCTTCATGGAACAGCTAGCATTTGGCTCCTGGTCATCATCAACGTCCTTTCTTCGCACCTGAAGCACCCGACATTGGTGGGCATTCATCTCCTGAGCCCCTGGGCACTATGAAGTGACCCAGACTCTGTCCCCTCTGCTTTCAGGTTCCTTCCTTCCAGAATCCAGGCTTGGATTCCACCAGACCCTTTTCACCATTACAGCAGCAGCACTTCCTTGAAGCCTTCCATAGAGAACGACAGCGGTTTCCGACGCCACTTAAGCCCTATGCACCCGGCTTCTCTCAGATAGGTAACTCTAGTACTTCGGTATCCATGGGTGGGGTGGCTCTCCAACCTCTTATGTTCCAAAGGGTGTCTTCGAAGTCCTCCTAGAAGGGTCCTTAAACTGTAAAATTGCAACAGCGACTTCCCCATGAAACTGCACAGGGCCAGCGGTCATCCTCTGTGGGGTCCCTATATACTCACATTGCATGGTTCCTTGGAGTCCTAAAGATTCTACGTGCTCCAGACCTTGTCTTGACCCAACTTGTGATTGTTATACCACTATTTTAGTATATGGTTTGGTCTCCTCCTGGAGCCCACTGTGTATTGTGCTACTTACAGCTATTCTATTGATCTTATATTGTGTGATTTGTGCTCTATCCTCGAGTAGAGGGAACTAGAGAGTGTTAAATTAATAAATACAGATTTTTATATAACTATTGTGTGGTTCTCCTTTCATTTGATTAATTCAGGAGATGATATTCTGGTAAAACAAGCTGCTTCACATTCCTTCAAGATTAAGCCTGAAGGCTGCTCTCCACAGCTACCACTAGGATAGCTTTCCAAAGGTTATCTTTGACCTCATACATCATAAGAGTCGTTTGGACTGGTGTAAGGTGCCCACTTTAATTAGCGGACAGCATATACCAGGCCAACTTCTCACAAAGGAATGCTGGTTTATAAGTAGGCATATATCAAAATCGTAAAAGCAACATATACCCCATAACACCCGCCCGCCCCGCATCTGGCATTTATTGTGTGTACAAAAGAGGTCTATTGAAGTGTAGTGGGTAGTCATACTTCAAATCTGGTGAACTGAGGCATGCTACACACTAGGGGAAAGAAGCTGAGACAGCCCACTTGGGATGAGATAATCAGTTTTAAAGTTTAAGTTTATATAGCGCCTAAAAACACAGAGCATCACTCACAATCATCTGGCCATGCTAGACCGGGCATAAGTCACAAGTTCAGGCCGACCGCGATGGTGCATTGGTCAAATCCAGGGACCAGGTTAGTCCTGCTGAAAGAGTTACCTTCTCAAGGCTGGGGCATATAGTTCCATTCTTGGAGGAAAACGTTGAGAGGAGCAAAGAAAGTGTCATGGATGGCTGCTGCTGTAGTGCAAAGAGTAGACTGGCGTCACGGGCTATCATTGCTGTAGCGCAAAGAGCCATTCAGGTGTTATGGATGGTCATTGCTGGAGCTTTGCGTTGGCAGTCACCGCGGGCTGTCATTGCTGTAGCGTGAAGTGAAGATCACATGTTGCCAGTTGTCACCGGCAGTCAATGTAGCGCAAAGAGCAGGTCTTCACTGGAGCTGTGCATTGCGGTCATCATGGGCGGAGTCTCGGTGCGAAGAGGTCCATTCAAGGTTGAAAAGCACCCAAAGTTCGAGAATTCACCTTTTCTTCTTGGTAGGAGCTCAGGTTAAAGCCAGCCAAGGGTGCAGGATCTGTGGGGGCACGTATTAGGGATCAGGAACTCACTCCAGTAGAAGCCAGAGGGCTTAGGTACGTCCATTTGTAGGTTCAGGCAGGTTCAGTTGCAGCAAGCCACCTGGGCAGTTGCAGGGAGGTCTCTGGAGCTTGTTATGTCCCTGTAGCTTATACATGAGGTCAGCCAACTGACCCTTGCAGTTACTCAGTTTACCCTGTGATGAAGGTAAGCAGGTACAGTCTTCCTTCTTAGGCAGCAAGGCAGTCATCAAACAGCAGGGCAGTCCTCTGGCAGCAGAGCAGTCCTTTTTCTGTAGTGTCCACTGTTCTGAAGGATGTCTCTGGAGGTTCTATATTTATACTGGGTGACAGCCTTTGTGTGTGGAAAGACACCCAGTCCTACTCTTACATCTATTTTTGGAAAGTTCTTCCCTTCCCCTGTCAAGGCTCCAAGAAGCATTGGGTAACAAAAAGACAGGGGAGGCCTGCTGTCAGATTCCTTGTTATGAGTGCGGAAGACAAACCCTTTGAAATGTAAGTGGATATCAGTCCAGCCCCTCCCATTCAACATGCCTGGATGGGCCTTCCTGTCTACACCAAAGCCCCCTTTATGTTACTATCTGAAAGAAATACACAAGCCCCAATGCGAGGGCCATTCCCAGGCAAGTGATCCAGGACACTGGTGGAAGGCACAAATTGTCACGGTTGTTGCTCCTCGGGATCGGAGAGATGCTCTAAAGGGGTCCACCTCCAGACGTCCCTGCACTCTGGTGTACATACACATACAGAGTGCGAAGGCAGTCAGGCGAGGGAAAAGTCGGGGTTAAACAACCCCTGGGAATCAGGTCCTGTAATGAAACAAAGAGGACACGTATCAGAAACACTCCCTCTCTTACATTGATAACTAATGCCTGGAATGGATGCAGAACGGTACCTGATATCTTTCAGGAGGTGACCCCTTCCCGTCTCAGCTCCTGCTAAGGACTCAGGGACGTTGGGAAATAACGACCTCAATGAGAACGGGAACTGCTGATTCCTCAGTTCAAAAGAAAAGAAGAAAAACAAAATCCTCCCACCTGGGTAATCACCAACGTGGTGATCAAAGATAACGAATTATCCAAAGGAAAGCAAAAGGCACCCCTGCTAGTCTAGAGCTCAACAACAACCACAAGGAGCGGATAAGAGTTTCAAGAGGGGGCAAATCCAGCGTCTCTTGACTCTAACAGAGAAGAACTCCAAAAGCAATGGAGTGAGCGCTCAGCCGAGCGCCAAACATGAGGTCGTAGAGTTCGTGAGAACGCCGAGGGTGCAATCCTGCGTCTCTTGCGTCTCACGTCTCACCACAATGATAAGGATGGCAGTACCAGCCGGTATTGCCGCAAAAACAAAGAGAGCTTCCTGGTACGAGCGCGGAGGGGGCAATCCGGTGTCTCACGCGACACACACCAACACCAGAATTACAGAACCCGCTGTCAAGGGGTCTTTGCGTGGGAGCGCGGAGGGGGCAATCTGGCGTCTCTCGCGTCACCCACAGGAACCAGTAGGCTTGCCAGGATGCGGAGGGGGCAATCCTGCGTCTCACGTGTCTCGCCAAACCTCTACTCAAGGAAGACAGCACCAGCCGGTGCTGCAGAGACTCGACAATCAGTGATGGTGTGGAGGGGGCAAATCCGGCGTCTCTCGCCACCACTCACCGCAACAGAAGACGGCAGCCCAGCCGGTACCTGCCGAGAAGGAATCGTAGTTCAGCCGAACCATGCAGCAAAGCCTTGTTCCACAACCACGGAACAAGCAACGGGAACAGATAAATCAGGGAGCAGGAACTCCGTCAACTCCGCACAACTCTGCGGGGACAGGGCGTCCGCTACCTGCCTCTCGGAATGACGAATCACGTGCATGTGTTGTTGACTCCCATGACTCTTTATGCTTTCTGTGGCCCGTCCCTCTCCCCTAAGCATTCTGGGAGACGTAGTTCTATCATTTCAGGCAGGCACATCCGTCAGATCCTGACAGTACGCCCCCCTTCTCCGTGCCTCCTAACACCCGGCTTATGCGGGTTACGGGCATAGAAAAGACGGACCAAACGCGGGGCATGGACCTCCTCGCTAGGCTCCCAAGTATCATCCTCCAACCCATACCCCTTCCAAGAGACAAGAAACCACAGCTTCCCTTGCCGGTACCTGGCGTCCACGATCCGACGTACCTCGTATTCGGACTGTCCATCCCGCAGGATAGGAGGCGTCGCCTTACGCCGCGCAGGACCTGCTGGCTTCAGTAAACTGCAGTGGAGCACAGGATGGATTCTCATGGAAGCTGGCAACTTGAGTTTATACGCCACAGGGTTGATTTGCCGGAGGATGATGTACGGGCCAATGAAGCGTGGGTGAAAGATGCTGCGATATCGGAATCGAATGTTCTTTGTTGAGAACCTTATCACCCACTTTGTATTGCGGGCTCTCCTGGCGGTGTTTATCAGCCCACCTTTTGTACGTAGTTTTTGCTTGAACCAGGGCCTTCTGTATCCGCCGGTGTGTGGACAACAGGGCTTTTACATGTGAGGCCACCGTAGGATGGTTCTGGACCTCTCCGGGTATGGTTAATGGCAGAGTGTTCGCATGAAAACCAGTGTTGGCCTTGAAGGGGGTCTCCCCTATCGAGCTATGCCAAGCATTGTTGTATGAGAGTTCTGCAAGCCACAGTAAAGAGACCCAGGATTGACTGGCTTCATCCGAATAGCACCTCAGATACTGCTTGAGTGTTTGATTGAGCCTCTCCGTTTGTCCATCAGTCTGTGGGTGGAAGCTGGTGGAAAGGGCATCTTCTACCCGAAGGGCTTTGCACCACATGTGCCAGAATCGTGCTGCAAATTGTGGTCCTCTGTCCGATATGATCACTCGGGGTATGCCGTGCAGCCGCACGATATTGGTCAACAGTAAATGGGCTGTCTGACTGGCTGTTGGCAAGTTTTTACAGGGGATGAAGTGTCCCATCTTGGTTAAGCTATCAACCACTACCATGATTGCGTTGCATCCTTGATCCATGGGAAGGCCAACTATAAAGTCCAGACTGATGGTATGCCAGGGACTTGAAGGGGTAGGTAATGGCATGAGTTTCCCTCGACTCCTGGTATGGTCCCCCTTAGCCCTAGCACAAGTGTCACATTGTTTGATCCACCCATCCACATCTGTGATCATGTTTTCCCACCAAAAATGACGCTTGACCAGGTGGAGAGTTTTCGTGTTTCCTGGATGTCCTGCCAAGACATTATTGTGACACCAGTTGAACGCCTTCATGCGTAAAGCATGAGTGGGTAGAAACAGTTTGCCCGCATGCAGTGGAATACCGTGCTTTAGTGTTCGGAGTCTGCTTTGCCCTGCCCATTCCTGCCAGAGTGCAGGGCTCCGATCGTTCTGCACTAGTTCGATAAACTGATCTACCTTTACTGAGCACACTACTTTTTCAGGGGTGATGATGGCTCGTGGTACTTCTTGTGGCGAGACTGCTCCCCCCCCCTGTCTGGAGAGTGAATCAGCTTTCCTGTTCTCCGACCCCGTCCGAAAAGTAACAATAAAGTTGTACTCTGCAAAGAACTGCATCCACCGCATTTGTCGTTGGGATAGGTGACGTGCGGTCTTCAAGAATTGTAAGTTCCGGTGGTCGGAGTACACGGTTATAGGGTGCTGCGTTCCCCACAGATAGTGTCTCCATTCCTGGAATGCTCTTTTTATAGCTAGCAATTCTTTCTCGGAGATTGTGTAATTAGTCTCTGCGGTGTTGAGTTTTTTGGACAAAAAGGCAACAGGGTGTAGTTGTCCTGTTTCCTTATCTCTTTGGACAACACCGACCCCACTGCTACATCCGAAGCATCCGCCTCTACTACAAACGGCAGGTCCAACTGTGGATGTTTTAGGATGGGAGCAGTAACAAACGCTTTCTTCAGATGTTCGAACGCTTCCATGGCTTCAGAAGTCCAACTCAAGGGAGCCCCCTTCCTCAGCAATCTGGTGATTGGTGAGGCCAAGAGAGAGAACTGTGATGTGAATCGCCTGTAATAATTAGCGAAACCAAGGAAGCACTGTACTTCTCGCACATTGGTGGGCACCGGCCATGCTCGTACTGCTTCTATTTTTCGTTCCGCCATTCGAAAACCTTTTGGCGTCAAAATAACCCCGAGGAACTCGCCCATCTCCACACTGAACTCGCACTTGCTGAGTTTACAGCATAGTCCATTCTCCAGCAGTTTTTTAAGGATCAGGATGACTTGGCTGACATGTTGTGCCTGGGACGTCGAGTAAACCAAAATGTCATCAATGTATACCACGACGAACTGATTGATGTATTCTTTCAGCACATCGTTAAGGAAGTATTGGAACGCCGCTGGGGTGTTGCACAACCCGAACGGCATTACCAGGTACTCACAAAGGCCGTATCGGGTTTTGAAAGCTGTCTTCCACTCATCCCCCCTACGGATTCGGACCAGATGATAGGCGCCCGGAGATCCAACCGAGTATAAATCACGGCCTCCCTCACCTGGTCCAGTAGAACGGGGATGAGCGTAAGGGGATAGCGATTCCTTACAGTTTGTTTGTTCAGCTGGCGATAGTCTATGCACGTGCGCAGCTCACCGTTGGCTTTCGACGTGAAAAACAAAGGGGAGGCCGCTGGCGACCTGGAAGGTCTGATGAAACCTATTTTGCTAAAATGGGCCAGGTACTCTTGCAAGTGTTTAGTCTCAGGTTCCGATAAGGCGTACACTCTGCAAGAGGGAACAACGGCCAAGGTTATCACTTATTAAATGTAATAAGGTAACCCATCATTAGTCAATGGGAAAGACAGACCTGACAATAGTGAAAAATGACTTTAGACGTTTTTCGCTTCCAGGACATGTAAAACTTAAGTACACATGTCGTACTTTTTGAAGTACAATGCACACTGCCCTAAGATGCTTTAGGGCCTTCCTTAGGGGTGACGTATATGAGTTAAAAAGGGAGGCTTAGACCTGACAAAAAGTTTATTTTGCTAGGTTGAAATGGCAGTTTAAACTGTACTACAGGCTACAGTTGCATGCCTGAGACATCTTTTTAAAAAGCTACTTTAGTGGGTAGTACAATGAGTGTTGAAAGTCCACTACTAGCATTTAATGTATAGGCCCCGTGTGCCTGTAGTACAATTTACTAGGGTATTGGAAGTAAATTAAATATGCTAACTAGGGCTAGGGCAATTATACCATGTTTAAAGGGAAGAGCACAAGCACTGATATGCAGTGGTAAAGTGCACAGAGTCCTAAAAGCAATTAAAAGGAATCCAACAACAGGAAGAATGAGGGCAAATACTGTTAAAAAAGATACCATGCCAAGGATGTTACATCCAACAATATGTGTTAATTATGTCAATAAATTTCAAATTATATAATAGTTATGTATATTAGTTTACATTATGCAAAATAAAGTTTTAGGAGCGAGAAGTATGGTATATGAGAGTAATGGGCGGGAAGCATATTCCTTCTCAGATATTAATTATAATACTTGTGTAATAATTATGGGAATTAATTTAAAATTGTATAAAAGTTCATGCATATTTTTATAAAATATGTAAAGTAATATTTTGTGCTATGTAAAGGACAAAGAGGTAATGGATTGGGAAGTGTATTAATTCAGAGTTATTAACTGTGATTCTTGTGTATTGACTATTTAATTTAAATGCATATAATGTATTTAAAATAATAGAAAACATAGTAAAAAACGTATAATTGTAAAGATACACTTAATATTATTAAAATTGACATTAACGGTTTAATACAGCTGTGGAAAATTTTAAAAGAAAATATTAAATAAAAAATACACCTATCACTTTGTTATTTAAAATTAATTTTAATAAATACAATAAAAGAATAGGAATTTTTTTTAAATATTTTTATTTCTTAATAAATTATGTTTTTGTTAAAATAAATAAACATTTTAAAAATCATTTATTGACATTTTAGCTATTTTTTGAATCAATATGCTAAGCTTTTTCAATTTCTCTCAATAGGTAAAATTGTCCTTTTTTATTTGTATTTTTCAGGATTTTCTTCATCGTTGCATATCTGTTCAACAATTGGTGGAGCATCACTGTCTAGAATGGAAGCACAGAGGACCTACAATCAAGTAAGATCCATCTAATTTACTTAAAATAACACTAAGGTTACTTTATTTTAAGGAGAAAGGGAGGGAGGTAGTTAGGATTTTGTCTAAAAAAAGGAATGTATGTATTTTGATTTTAAATCGGTTGTGCATCCCCATACAGATTGTACTGTTATGCACACACTGAGCAGATTTTTTAATGAAAGGTTTAAAGATATATATATGATATTTTAAATATTTCTTTTTAAACCATTTAGAATATAATAACTCTCTAATAATTATTTTTTCAACAGGTTTTTAAACAGTGTTAAGAAGATATGGATGAAGAAGAAACAAGAAAGAATCGGTGGATTGGATATTTTTCGAGGAAATGGCTTGTATTTTTAGTAAAGTTCTATAATATTTCAGTTACTCTGGCCACATAAAGTCACCCTGCAAGACTTTTCATGGACTTGTACATATGGGACCCTTTTACGCTGTACTCTGCTTGAAGGGGGTTCCTACGCAACATCCATGGAACCTGACACATTCTCAGATTTAGAAAGTGTTGTAAAGCTGGGAATGTGTCAGAATCCTATGCCATCCCTGTGGATGTTAGGAGTGGCGCAATGAGGAGAAGTACTTTTATCTCTCCTAATTTTTTCCTCTTTCTATGTGGGCTGGTCTCCCTTCCTACACACAAACAATCATCCTGCAACGCAGGCACACCTGCAGCATGATGCAAGAGTGCATGCTCTTGCACATGGCAGTCTATTGTGCAACAGTGCAGGGGAAAGCACAGGGATGCATCCTAGTGTTGTTAAAATAACACATCCCTGTGCTTTTAAAATGACGCAGCTCAGCGACGGAAATAGCTTGCAGTGCCGCGCTGCTTCCATCTTTTGTATATTAGGCCCTTCGTTCCTTTTTTAAACGGCAAGAAATTGATACAGGTTGGGGTGTCTTTTCTAATGGTAATGTTAAGTGAATTATGCCAGTCCTCAATGGCAGTGTTTTTTTTGTACCTCACTCTAAGCATACCAAGTAAGATTTCCACAATTCAATTGGAAAATGTGTTTTTCTCCTATGATCAACTTGCTTAGATGGCCAATTTATGTATCTTCTAAGGAATTTAAACATGGTGCCAATTTTTCTTCCCTTTGTGCAAAATAGTCTCATTGTATAGGTGATGTGCAGAAGTCATCTACACAATCAGGATGTACAAAACACAAAGCTGTGAGTTTTCTAAGTTTAAATTGCAATTTACTCCTTGGCATATCCTTAGCCAGGATGTTTTTTGAATTTGTGTCCAATATGCCTGGGTAAAGTGAAAAACCATGAATTTGAGTGTTTGGATAAATGTTGGTAATAAAATGTATAACTTTTCATTTAAAGTCAATTATGGTGTTTCTAGGGCTTTATTAACAGTTTTAGGGGGTGATTATGATATTGGCTGGAGGATCACCTGCCTGCAGCTGTGGCGGTCGGGTGAACGCCTCCAAGCCGGCAGCATCCCAATCGCCGGACTTTTACTTTACCCACAGGTGATTTTGTAGCAGCAGCATGCTTCGTCCCATATACAGAGCCTGAAGGCAATGCCCCCGCACTGCAGTGCCTCCACTGGGAAAACATAGGGGGGCACAGCATGTGCCCCAACCACTACCCACACTAGGCAGATACGTTCTGGGGTCTTGTTTGGGGCCTTGTACCATTTCTTCCACCAAACATTTTATTGGTGGGGTCCTCGCGTTGAAAAGATTGGAAGAAAAGAAGGCACAGCTGCCACAGATAGCACCATTCCCCACCCCTGCACCCATGGAATCCTAGACCCTGGAGATGGCAGCTGTCTTGTAGCAGTCCAACTGCTGTGTTGCTAATCAGGCCGACCGACCGCCGCGTCCTCTGGGGTCTGACTGGCACTGCGAGTATGGCAATCTTGGGGCCACTGTACTCGTAATCAAGCCTTTAGATTTTACAATTGATAAAATGTCAGTATACGTTGAGGATTGTTTGCCAGGCAATAAACCATATATTAGTAGAATAGTAGTGTTATTTATGTTAGCATGTATAGTGTACATTTGACTGAATGTATAGGGGTGGATTTAATTGTGCCATCCATTATCTAAATTTCACTATTTTCAATAGTTACTATGTTATGAAGCGTTGCAAAGATTAGTATACATTTTGGAGGGTATTTGTTATACAAAAGAAAAGGATCATGGTTAAAATATTAAATTGGCTCACAGGGAATGTTAATAGAATAGATGTATAGGGTTGCTAGTTTGGGATTACTCACCTGTTTTTGTCACTTCCCCATTTTTTTAAAATTTGGGATTGTGTGCCTACTACTAGCCAGATGCACGAGTATATTCTGGTCTACCTCCCTCAAAACTGTGCCACAGAGTTCAATGGAGAAGGCCCCGAGTGCCTTGATTTGTTGAACCTGTTCTCTAACCTCTAACTCTGTTGCAGAGGCAGAGTGGTTATGCTTGGTGACTCTCTCTACAGGATCACCAGGTGTAATGGCTTTGCCTTTGCAACAGGTTGAAAAATCACACCTCCAATAACTCCTAGGCTGAGTTAATCTCTCCTTTAGACAATAAATATTCAGCTGAAATTAGGTTTCCATTGTTTCCAGAACTGAAAAAAGAGAATAAAATGTCATATTTATTTAAAAAATAGATATACAATATTTATTCCTGCATTGTTGTACATGTATATAGAAAGAAAGTGCAGTTAATTACTTAACTCTGCTGTTTAAAAACGTTAACATTTGTTTATGTTCTACTGGAAAACAAAATGCAATGGATGTTAATTTCCTGTTTGAAAATGAAACTTTGATTATTATTTTAATGCATGTTAATTTAGGAGTTGTTGATGATTGCTGCAAATTTATTTTGAGGATGTTTTTTTATTTTAGTTTTGACCCTGGTGAAAGCAAGGAAATCTTAAATTATTGTACACCATAGTTTAGGGTAAAATGTATCTCTTGATGGGTTGGCTTCTATTTCATTAAAACAAATAGTACTGGTTAAATTCCTCTTTGTAATTAAATCATTGATTACTAATTTATTGACTTCGAAATAAAAAGATTGTTACCTTCAATGTGTCGTTTTGAATTTTTGGAAGATCTTTTGGCGGTTTTTAGATTATGGTGGTGTTTCAATTTATTTCGGTGTTGATTTCTCATCAAAGTCCTAGACTTTAACAAAAAAAGAATTAAAATTTGGAGAAAAAATATAGCGTAACTGTTTTTGCATTTTGCTTTCTATTTAACTTAAAAAAAAGAAATGTAGTTTGCTTGCAAAATGCAGGTTCTCCAACTATTTTCAGTGAAATTGCAGCTGCATGGAAAGATAAAAATGTTTTTAGAAAAATAAAATGTATATTTACCTATTTATTTTATCATTCATTCAAATGCTTTAATTGTGTTCTGTTACAACTCATTTAGTATACCGTCCTTTCCCTGCGATACAGTACACTGGAGTTACAATAGTTAATCTGCCCCTTCACTGACCAGCACTATCCTCGAGATGCCCTGAACAGAGTTAGGAATAACAAGTCGTAAATCTCCCTTATTCGCTGAACAACTACCTTCCCCAAGTCAACTGTGAATGGAACTAGCAATAAAAAATGTCTTCCTTCAATAGCATCTAGCATTTATTTTTCACAATTGTTCTTTGTAAAAAATCAATTTGATCACAGCTTATTCTTTTATTGAAAACATTAGGTAGATAAAACAGTTTTTATTTTAAAAATGTAATAGTAAATATATGCATAGTTCTATTTACTTCTTGTAGATATTTTAAGCAGTACATTTAAAAATAAACATCTTTGTGTGAAATAAGTTTTTCTTTACAGGCGTAGATTATTTAAGCAGTTTAAAAAAAAAGATTTTATTTTATATTTCAAATGTATTATTAATACATGATACTTTCATACATTTTTTATTAAAGCATTACTTACTTTGGAATGTTGGTGATACTGTTTCCAGATTTAGCTACCTCTCACTTGCCAACTCTCAGGTGTGCATATGGTCACCTCAGAGATCACTGTACCGCTGAACACAAAATGCATACCTGGCAACTCACAAGGTGCCACCCTGTAACACACGAAATCGGCTCCCATCAAACGGACAGCCGGTGAGTTTTCCACCTCACAAGGGGGCAGGGAAAAAAAACTGAAAATCACGGTAATTAGTGGTTTTCTAGCTCCTTTTTTGAGACTTTGAACTGCCACAGCAATTAAGGGTTGTGAAAACACCAAAGGACATCAGCACCAGCCTCAGCAAGCTTTTTTGGGGGGACAGGGAGGCTTGGGGGTAGGGTGGGGTTCCAAAGTGCCTCTTAGGTACTTCTCAGAACATCGCCCCACCCCCCTCTTAGCCACCACCCCCACTTCACACGTGTGTTTTTTGTTCAAGTTGGCAGGTATGAAAACGGTGGTCGTCCAATTTTACATAATTTTGAAGGGCTTGCTTTAATTTACAAATAAAACAGCCTTTGAAATCGTCGTTTAAGTATGAAAAAATGTATAATTAAATGTTTATTTTTATGAAAAATTAGATTTATTGTGCTTTTTCATCTTTCTTCACTGTGTATGTGCGCCATCTTTGTTGGGGACAGTGGAGCAGGTCTATTAAGGTTTTTTTTCTACAAAGTCACACGAGACTACGCAAATCGAGCCTTGCGCGGCTTGTAGACAATATTGTTATTTTTATCTAGTGTTACATGGTGTTGCACAATGAAACTGTACGCTTTTTTTATGGTGCTTTGTGCGAAGCAAGAACAAAAATGATTTTAATTTGTTCATTTAATGTTATGTTTTTGATTATAGTGTTCTTTATTTTTCCTTCAAATCCTCAAAATTTAAAAATATTCAAATACATTTCATGGTAAAGACATGCTTGGTAATAGTATGTGTGGTACAGGAATGATGCGTGGTAAAGGTACTTGTAATATTATTAAATGGAAATGATTGCCGGGTATTCTAATAGGTTATTTCTAAATGCATAACCAAATTTGCCATCATGATACTAACAAGTAATACTTTGCAATGGTGTGTGATCCTCGAAAGGTTGCGACCTGTGAATGTGGGTCATTTTTGGGGGTGTTGGGCCTATTTGTGCTCTCAATCTGACCCAGCATACACCTTCCATTTGACATATGGGACAATATGTGTGTTGTCGTATATAACCTTGGGTTTCTATACATTTTATATTTGTGGCATATCGCACGCCTACTGTTGTGATTGGTTGTGTTATTATTTGACTTGCGAGTGCCCATGGTATGTGTTGGGGTGAGAGAAAAGTCCTGCTGGTTCCACTTTTGGGCGTTGTGTGCAGGAATTACTTCTAATTCAGTTGTTGGAATGAGGATTTTTTTTACCTAGCACTGTTTTTTTGCCTATTGTATTCGCTGTAGTGTGAGTGGCTCTTCATATATTGTCATATTGATGCGCCAATATTCGTATCTCGTTGTCATGTATATTTGTGGTGTTAACTATTTACGGTAATTCTTATATGGTGAGCTAGAGCCCTCTAGTGGTAGAAAAACTCAAAATATTAACTTCTGTTCATTAATTACGCAAACAGTAATGTCCCGGGACCACAAAGGGCGAAGTCTGCTGTCTGCTGTGGGCGCCAATTTCCAAGATGGATTTAATTTTTACCGTAATGAAATGCTTCACTGTTTTGTATGTGAAACTACATTTTCATGTATTATGACAGCCCGTCGATGTGCTCGTTAAAAATCGCACCAAAGCATTGTCTGGTTTTGCCTCGATGTCTGTTAGGTCAATGTAATCGCCCTGAAGTTAGAGGGAGTTTATGTATGTAGCGGTGTCTCTTGTTCTCTATTTTTTCTTGTTCTACGCACCGCCGGTTTCCAAGGACTGATCAGCATCCCTCTGCCCGTCTCACCTCTCAACCCATGGCAGTTCCAGGGACTACCTTGATCGGAGATCACAGGCTCACTGGTGCCTCCAATGGGTTGCTTCTCTTTCACCCATGCATACACTTTGGCCTCGTTTACGAGGAATAGGTGTAGAACAGCACCGCAAATCTTCTTGCTGCGCTGCCCTACACCAATTTGAAAGGGCAGGAATTTCATATTTCATAAAATATGGTGCTTTTTTCCTGTCCTTTCCTCTTGTGCTGGTGCCAACATAGGTGTACATGCACCATGGTGCAAGGGTGCCCCTGTTGTCAGCAGGATTGTTTTTATGCAGCAAAGGGTACCTTCCTGCATAAAAACAATCACAAGAGGCATGTGTCCTGTTCTATGTGGGCTGCAAAATGCAGCAGACATCGAAAGAGGAGAAAAAACGAGGAGAAATTAAACAATTTTTCCTCGTTAGGCCTGCTCTTGGGAGAAGTAAGGTTTTGGCGATGCCCCAGATTTTATGTGATTTTGTAAATCTGGGAAAACATCAAAATTCATGGGCGTTGCTTGGGAACACCCACCTCAACACCCAGGGAACGCCTCCTTGACTCAGATTAATGCAACACATCGCTTTACGCTGCCTTGCCTTACATCATATCTATAAGGCCTTGCAAAGCCACGCAGGGTGGCTTTGCGTCACCTCATAGATATGATTGAGAAGCCTGCGCCACCAGAGCATAAATAAAGTGACGGTCCAGCGGCGCAGACCTCTTGTAAATAAGCCCCTATTTTAAAAGCTCCCTGTGATTTAATGTGGGCTCATCTGTTTCACCTTGTAATAACCCTGGTGGGTTAACAGTACCTCCAACGCTTTGTTTTTTTGCTGACCTTCACAGATTCTATTTAATATTCCTTGGTAGTTTGAGAGTGGCTCCAATGGGTACTCTTCTGTTCCTTCTCAGCTGACTCCATTATATAAACCAGGTGGATTAAGAGTACCCAATGAGTTCCTTCATGGGTAGACTCCATGTAATACTCCTTATGCACTTCAGCAGAAGTTTCTACATGTGACCCTGCACACCCAAAACAAAGGAAGTGCCTGCACAGCTGCATCTATGCTCACACTTTGTGGCATAACCCATACTTCTGTACTATGACACTCAAAGCGCTGTGTGCCCACACACCATCAACCTTTACATACCACACTCTGCATACTACATGTAGACCAATCCATATACAGCACCCTTTCAACCATGCATTCTGATGGGCACCTAATGACTTATGAAAAGTGGAGTGCCTCATTATCTCGTAAGTAGTATGAAGAGCTATATAGTGCATGGGATTCTGTAATCCCTGCATTAAAAACCAGTCTCTAATTTATTTGTAATCAGTGACTTCTGATGTACCCAGGCATCTATTATAAAGAAATTACGTAGACACTCAACTGTAATAACTTATTACAGGTGTGATGCCAAATTGCCTGCTGCCAGCAGCCGAAGAGAAAGGCAGGTCAGGTCACAGAGCATAATTAAAGCAGCTGTTTAAAAAACAAAACATTGCTTTTCTTTCTTCTGTTCTGTTTTTCAAGCTGCAAAGTGACAGTAGAAAGGAGATATTTAATATGGCAACATGTTTATTTTTTGCACTCCTTAGGTAATTATAGAAAAGTTACATATATTCTGCATGTTTCTACACATTCCGAGCTACTGCAACTTTTTTACAAGTACTTTATACATCAACATTTATGCCAGACAATATTTACGTTATCAATATTCTGATACACAATCACATTTAAATGCCAGTATTTGAAACCTAACAATGAATATGGCCTAACCCCCGTATAGGCTGTTAGGACTACAGTGCGCACTACTTAATTGGAATTCCAAACATTCAAAACAACTCTTTAATTTATCAACCTTGTATTTAATTCATTTTCTTGTACTGAACCATATATAAAATCAAAGATTCATTAAATCAATTCAAATTCAACACTGAATATACATTTAGCAGTCATATTGCATGAACCACCACCCAATGCATTTCGGGACGCTCTCGTCCCTTCGTCAGGGGTTCCCGATGTCAACTGAAAAGAACAAGGAAACAATATATAAACGATGCCATATCACATATTATCAATTTGTCATGCGTTATAAATCATTCTCATATTTTACATTACAAATTATAGGCTGTTAACACTTCTTTTTTATAATGAAAAAACTTCATGACAGTCATAGCAAATGCTCTCTGAAAAAATTGGATGTGAAGTTAATTATCATGAAACAAACATAACATGAATGAAAAACCAATGATTTCTATAATAATGATCAGCGTTAAATAATAATAGTACAACAAGAAAAGCGTACCTCGTTTAGATGTAAGGAACACTGCCTGAAAAAATATGTAGATAACCAATCACTCTTACTGAACTACTTGAACAACAGAGCGTAAGTATACAGGTTTCATAAACTCGTGCTCACCTCAACTAAGGATGGAAAAACGCCGTTAATCCTCAACGTTAGTGGCAGCGCGAGTGTTGCCATAGTAACATTGCGATTAGGCAGAGCGTTTCATGTGTAGTCCGTCGTTAAATGTGACTAGTCGCCCGGAAGTTTTGCTTAAAATCCAGGCACGATGACACGGTAGTGCATCGTCGTATTTCAAAACAGCGAGGCGTGTCTGTCCGGAGCTACTCCGTTTGAAGACCGGTAAGCTTGCCATTGAATCGTTTATCTAATAGTGTGTTTTCGGCCACTAGTATTATCATTAAAGGTACTGACGTTACCTTTATATTGTAGGAAGCGTCGTTGGTTCGACCACATGTAGACGGTACACACTTCTTCTTGATAGAGGTGAGCATTTTGAGTACCGATGATACAAAACGTTATGCTTGAACATCGAGCTGGTATTGATTTTAGACACTTGTTTTCTACAGAGTTGTTTACATTCGCCATTTAAGAGTTGAGGATTAACGGCGTTTTTCCATCCTTAGTTGAGGTGAGCACGAGTTTATGAAACCTGTATATTTACGCTCTGTTTTTCATGTAGTTCAGTAAGAGTGATTGGTTATCTACATATTTTTTCAGGCAGTGTTCCTTACATCTAAACGAGGTACGCTTTTCTTGTTGTACTATTATTATTTAACGCTGATCATTATTATAGAAATCATTGGTTTTTCATTCATGTTATGTTTGTTTCATGATAATTAACTTCACATCCAATTTTTTCAGAGAGCATTTGCTATGACTGTCATGAAGTTTTTTTCATTATAAAAAGGAAGTGTTAACAGCCTTTAATTTGTAATGTAAAATATGAGAATGATTTATAACGCATGATGAATTGAAAATATGTGATATGGCATCGTTTATATATTGTTTCCTTGCTCTTTTCAGTTGACAACGGGAACCCCTGACGAAGGGACGAGAGCGTCCCGAAATGCATTGGGTGGTGGTTCATGCAATATGACTGCAAAATGTATATTCAGTGTTGAATTTGAATTGATTTAATGAATCTTTGATTTTATATATGGTTCAGTACAAGAAAATGAATTAAATACAAGGTTGATAAATTGAAGAGTTGTTTTGAATGTTTGGAATTCCAATTAAGTAGTGCGCACTGTAGTCCTAACAGCCTATACGGGGGTTAGGCCATATTCATTGTTAATTGTAATGCTCAGCAGGCATTAATACAGAGCAGCACACATATCACAAATACCCTGAGTAATTTGAGCAACGTGTGCGACATTCACCCACATTCACACAGTATTTGAAACCTAGCAAAACCAAAAGGGGATTGTTCTCATGAGGCACAAGACTGATTTACATCTAGCTGTGTCTGAACTGGGGTGGAGAAGTGAGCTAAAGAACGATGATGGATTCAACCCAGATCTGTGACTGGGGGTGAGTGTCTGAAAAGTTTCAGCGCTCCGTTCATCATCTCCTTGTGTTTGCTTTGTTCACCCTATATTGGCAGGGTATGCCCATACGTGGGTCCCTTGCTCACTTTGCCCCTGGATTCAAGCTAGCCTGGCTGATGACGGCGGATTAGCCAGAAACCGGTCCCAGGATGCTTGTTTACGGTCCAGGGAAGACATGGTATGGCAGTTCGGGCTGGACTCTTCCCATGAGGCACACGGTCAGACTGATTTGCATATGGCCATGTCTGAACTGGGGTGGCGGAGTGGGCTAAAGAAAGATGATGGATTAAACCCAGAACAGCTGAATGGGGGTGAGTGGTTGCAATGTTCAACACTCCGTCCATCATCTCCTTTGGTTTTACTATTTGAAACCTGCCTAACCTACAGCACATCTTCATACAACCCTCAATACACAGCATATGACTGGCGGATAACACATTTGCATACAAATCTTGATTCTAACATTTAGACACAGATCATCTGAGGGTTTGTTCTGGCATTGGCTCAACGTGAAACTTCACAAAATGCTGCAAATAGCAGTAACGGACCAATTTTCACAAACAAAATCTGTTTTGTACTGAAGGTTTACCCCCATTGATTTATGCAAAGGGATTGTTTCTCAGTTGGAACATCACAAAAGCCACAGGTTTTGTCGCAATGCCATATCTACTAAAGTAGCACAATCTTGCTATGTTCCAAATCTAAAGTCTGACCAGGCACAAGCAAGGGGTCCCGCGGCCTATCGACTGATACACAAAAATGTAGGAAGTGCGTTTTATACCAAAGTACAGACTTATACATCTGATCCACATGTAGGAATTTGTAGTGGAATGTATTCATACAGAATACATTTTATGCTACTCTCAGCTGGTGTGCTTTTGCGCTCAGAAAAGTATTTTTTTGTGCAAGTATTGCCAATTATGTTGTCAATGGCAACTTTTGCTGAATCAGCTGCTGCACTGTTTTTTGCCCTTTGCACAATGCAGCGCTCTAGTTTTTCAAACAGGGTTTTGTTGCATGCGGACAGTAAATGTAGGCCTTTGGTGGTAAGAAATTTTGAAAATGCAGTGAAAAGTTGTTTGAAATGGTAAATGTAGGTAAGAAATGTGTGGAATGGTTGTGGTTAACGTTGTTCGCAAGATAGCAAGGGTATCAATTTTAGTGCTCAATATAATTTTTTTTAGAAAGGTAGAAAGGCTGAAAAGTATTAAGACTGAGTCCTCTGTAACTGAGTTCCCTGTCCATGTTCTTAGCTTGTAAGAAGAAGAATTGTACATTTTCTTTACAATGGAGTGCACATATAAGGCAGGAGAGGTGCTGGGTGAATTATTTAGCAGAAGCATGATGGCAAAGTCCCTGCCTCTACTTTAACTCCCAAATGAAAGAAAAGAGGAACACCACACTTGGCATTCTTCAGCAGGACACCCCTACCAACATGAAAATCACAAATGCTTTCAGGCTGCAGTCTGCTGCTGTATATCAACCAGATCTACATTAATGTAATAATATTCAGAAATGTAGAGCACAATCAAGGAGTGTACTGCATTTCAACCTCAATATAGTGCATTCCCAGTAAATAAGGCAACTAGAGACTTGGGGCATATTTACTTACATTTCACGCAATGCAGGGCAGCAAGCAACGTTGCTGTGCTGCGTTACGTGAAAGGAGGACACCAGAAAGGTGCCATATCTACTATGATATGGTGCATTTCTGCTGTATTTTAGTGTTGGCAGACTGAGTACTATCTAGTAACATGCTGCAAGGGCATCTCATTTATAGGTAAGTGTGTTTGTGTGCGGGAAGAGACACCTGCATGCACAACAGCAATCCTTAGAGGCATATTCCTTGATTTGTGCTGCAGAATGCCTCAGGCATAGAAAGAAGAAGTAACAAGGAGAAATAAAGATATTTCTCCTTGGTACACCTGCTTCGGGGAGGTGTTGCTTTTTTATACATCTGAGGTTTACTAGCTTCAGTCAATCTGGGAATGTGCCAATATCCATGGTGCATACACGAGAACACCTATGCTACAACCACGGAACGCCTTCCAGTGCAAAGTAAAGCAAAACAGGGCTATGTGCTACCTTGCACACTTTGTATTTACTAAACAGAGCAAAGCCTCACAAAATGGCTGTGCATGGCTTAGTAAATATTAAAAAAGATTTTGCGCCACAAAAGTGACACAACCCAGACACAAAATCTAGATACATCTATTCCTTAGTTCATATGTACAAGGCTCCTTATGGGTGAAATTGGGGAAGACATTTTAAGGCATTTATTTGTGATTCTCTAAAAAACGTGACCTAACGCATGTCACATTTTTGACCACAGTTTATAAGCACTGTTTATAAGCACACTGAAATGGCTTTACAAAAACAACAACAAATAAAATGGTAATAATTTAACTTTATTGCCGTTTTATTTTTCATCTCTGGGGCTCTTGGGGACATTTTAGTTGGCGGGGCAACGCTTCTCCGCTCTAATGGAGGAGCCGCCCCTCTCTGTCTTACTAAGGAAGAAAGGTGTATGGTCTGCTAAAGTGCGCTCAAGAACTCCCTAAACCTACATTTTTCACCCTGGCTATCTGACAAAAGTAAGGGCAGATGAGATGGAGGGTCTGGCTACAGGTCATAACTTTGAACAAGAGATACCGACCACATCTTTCCTGATAGCGTGGCCCTTTGGTAGCTTGAGCCCACACACACACATGTGCTTGCTTTCAGAAATAATCACACACATGCAGCAAAGCATGCATGCACACATAAACACACACATGCGGGCAAACATGAATGCACATAGAAAAGCGTACACACTAAGCATGGGCGGAAAATCCGTTTCGCTCGCGGATTTTGCGGATTTTCGGTAAATTCGCAATCCGCGAGATTCGCGAATCTCCCGCAAAATCCGCAAATCCGCGAGCAGCGGATTTTGCTCGCTCTGCTCGCACTGTTCGCGTGAGTTCGCGGCTTCCCAGTACAACTTCGCGCCCCGCGAATAAGTGCAAAATTGCAGAAATACGATCTTAGCAAAACTGAAACTACTTACCAGGTTCAAAAGTTCAGGCTCATCATTAGTAGCCATTTCCTGTAGTGCTTCCTGAGGGGCCCCTCCAGAGTTCAGTTGCCAGTTGCAACTATTATGTGACCCTGCTCTGAACCTCAGAATAGTTACACATATGCCACAAAGGTCCTGAATTACAGCTAAGTGAGACAAGCAGGAGCCAGGCTGGAAGTTCAAATCCATTAATCAGCCCCTAATTCATTATTGTCAGTTGGGGCAGGGCAGGTGTTGTAACTAATTTTGCAACAATGAAAGCACTTAGCAAGTGCAAAAGATCACTAATCAGGAAGCACTAAGGAAGCAGGTGCCAGCTAAAAAAATATTCTGTGACACATTAATCAGCCCCAAATTAATTCAGGTCACTTGAGGCAGGGAAGGTGTGCTTGCGTTGCCACAATAATGTACACTGCCTGGACAACCAGAGGGTGCTGTGATGAAACAGAGGGTGGCATGGGTGGGCCAGAGGGTGGCATGAGTAGTCAGAGAGTGGCAGTGGTGACAGAGAGTGGCAGTGATGAAGAAGAGTGTCCCAAACAGGCTGGACACGTAGAAACAACAAGTTCGCGAAACTTGCGACCCGACAGGTAAGTTCGCAATTTGCGAAATTGTACAAAACCCTCGCGAACTGGCAGAAACCCGCGCAAACACACAAAAAAAAAAAATCCGCAAATTCGCGAGAATTCGCGGATTTTGCGGATTGCGAGTTCGCAAATCCGCAAAATTCGCGAACGCGAGATTCGCAAAATTCGCCCATGCTTAGTACACACACATGCATTAACATCTGTCTGTATGCAACATGCAAGAAAACCAACCCTTGTATAGTACTGGATGAAAACGCCACTGAGCCATATGATAAAAGGTACAAAAACAGAGGCCCCAACAAATGCAAGTGCACAATTCTCAATAGGATGCCACTATATAAACAATTGCAAAAAGAGCAATTCATAGATAGAATGTAGAACAATGTCATACATTCACCCCAGTACAGAGATCTTAGCCTAAATCCATCGTTTTTTTGCTCACCATGCCATTCTAGTTTGGACCCAGCCATATGTAAATCTCTCTTACCCAGTGCCTAATGGGAACAGTCCAACCCGTATAAACACAAAAGAGTGACTGTGGGTCTATGAGTGATGACTGTTGAACAATGCCTGGAGCTACAAAAGAACATAAAGGACCAGAGTGAATCCAGTGCCACAGGATACTTCCACATTTGTAAAAGTACCCATCAGTTATTGATTGGTTCCGCTCTTATCATCATTTGGGACTCCTCACATCGAGGAGAGGAATCCTGCAACCACTTGATATTAGAAAAGTGGTTGCCCTGATGTGTTTTACAGTGTAAGGCAGATAACCGTGGTAACTGAAAAAACAGTGCGTGAGAAACTAGTATAGGTGTGAAAAATAGTGAGGGAATGTAAAATTGGAGATCTAGGAGAGAAAAGCTTTATTAGGTATCTCCTATGTTTCCAAAGTTAAAAATGAGTGCTGAGATATAGTAGAAGAACAAATAACTACTATTCTTGATCTTAAACGGTCAACATGTTTCTGCAGACTATGGACCCACCCAGGTGTCCTGCTGCTTTCATCAGGACCACATCTCGCTACTGCTTGTGCCTCCAAATGGAGGTATGGTATTTAAAAATATTTTTTGTTTTTGTACTTTACGTGTCTTGCAAGTGAACCGGTTATCCCTTGACAGGTACTGGTCCTCCTTACTAAAAGAGAATGGAGACAACAGGCACAGACAACAAACAAAACAAAACAAATCAGGCCAGATACACAATTTGGTTCGACCAAGAGGCGGGTATGTTGATTACATATCCCCACTGATGTTGTTATATATGCATCTTAGGTTCCTATTTAGGCCAACCCCTGCTTACCTTATAGGTAGGAGGCACACGCTGCGCCTCCCCTGGTTGCGGCTGAGGTGGGTGGAGCACCGCGCTACAAGTGACAAAAACAAATGAATGCACATAAACACACCACACACAGTGTCGGTCACATAGAATTGACAACATAATGTTACTAATGCAAAGAGTATTAAAAAAAGACCACAATGGTAGAAGGGATATGTTAGTCTTATTCAGTGCATATAAAGTACAGAAACCAAAGGGTTTGTAGATGGATAGAAGATGCCTTATTACTAAACCCCTTGAGTTTTGTAATGCAGTATTTAAGTAATATCAATACCATCATGGTGTCTTATGAAACATGCTTCAAATGTACATTCATGGCTGCATATTTACATCAGTATAAGAGACCTTATAGCGCCTGATTCCAAAGAAGCATGCTTAATAGGCACTATCACGTACTGATTAGAAAGCCGAGTGACCTGAACGGTCACCTCTAAATTGTCGTTACCCCGTATTCAGAGTCTACGCCCAAAATCAAACAAAGGGCACCTTGAGCACGTATTGACGAGTTACAAGCGGTCGGGGAAACCACTGGATGCAAGTGGTGTGGCGCTCAAAACGGAAAATCCTTTTCGTAATCAAGATTCAAAGGCAGTAACCGTATTGCAGCATGTTTATGATATTATTAACAGCCCAGTGCTCGGCGCCTCACTTCTCGCAAACGCTCACCTCTCCGTCGGTACTCAAGGCGTCCTCTGGGCCGTCTCGGGGAGGTACCGCGGCAGAGGTGGAAACCATCTTTGTATTCTATGTCGATGACGTCATTCCGCTCACTGTAGCCCAGGGCACATAACTCCAAAGCATATTGGGAAATGTAGTTCTCTGCTATTGTTTGTCTATGAAACTTCATAGCATACTCTTATTACACTCGCTCAGGAATGTTGTTAGGTATGCGGTCTATTTCTATGCTTCGACATAGCTTGGTGAGTACATGATATAACTCATAGATGTTTTTCAGAGCATGACGACCTTGTCGATCATCATTCGTCATACTCCCGCGCACCGTGACAGTCTGTGCACAGCACACTGGGAGTTTGTAGTTGAGTTTAAGCACACACATATCTGCCCTCAAATAGATAGTATTAACCACTGAGTGTCCAGCTAAAAGCCGGAGTGAAAGAGATTTTTTCATAGTTGTAATTTTAGTATTGTATACCTAAAATCAAAATAGTCATATATACTGAAGGTCCATCTAGTTATTATTCCACAACCAGCCGGGGGGGGGGGGAAAGACCTATGCAGGATAGGGTATATTTGATTTTTCTAAATATTTCATTTTATATCCCTGTATGTTTTTATGACAGGTAAAATCACGTTTATGCTGATAACGGCACTTGAGACACAGCGAGAAGGTAAATCACTCTGTACCTTGTCCAAGATTCCTCACATTGTACACTGATCCTGATATATATACAAGTATATGTACAGGTATATAAAAGTGTCTCCAATCACAGGGACATCCAAGGGATGTCTTCATTCAGACCTGCCGTATCAGTATTGAGTTTGTAAACCCATTTTTGTTCCTTATTAAAAAGATATTTACTGGTATCTACAATATGAGCCGGGATGGCCGGTTGCTCAATAACTGTCCACATGAAATCGGTGGGGCCATGATCAACTTCCAGAAAGTGGTTAGTTAACCGGGTTGCTTGCTTCTTGCACCCGATGGTGCTTTTATGTTCCGATATGCGAACCCTGATTTTTCTGGTGGTCATACCCACGTATTTTATCTGACACGGACAAGTAATCAAATAGATGACATTTTGACTATTGCAGTTTGTGAATCGCCGCTGCTGCCAGGGACGATTACTGCCAATATCAATACTAGTTGATTTGGAGGTTTGCGGACATGCTGGACAACTACCACAGGGTAATGTCCCTCAACAGCTGGCATATCCCATAGAGTACCTACAGGACGTGCAGCTTTGGTATTCGGTCTAGCGTGCACCAGTCTATCTCTCAGATTAGAGCCATGTTTAAAGGCAAAGAGTGGAGGTGGTAGCTGCTCTGAGCCTGTATTAAGAATTACAAGTGTTTCTTTATGATCTTTTGGATGTTATTTGGTGGAATTGTAATAACTCTTCACATGTGCCTCTCCACACGACCAAGATATCATCAATATATCGACGCCATACCCGCAAGGATGCGTGGTATGGGTTTTTTACTGTCAAAATGTGGTCTTGTTCAAACTTGTGAACATACAAGTTAGCTAAACTCGGAGTGAAAACACTGCGCATACTGGTCCTCAAAGCGAAAGAAATTCTCTTTCATAGCTATGTTAGCCAGATTCATGATTAAATGTTTTGGAGTAATAGATTCTCACTCTCTCTCCAGAAGAAGGTTCTCAATCACTTGTAGAGTGTCATCCTGAGGGATAGATGTATAGAGGGATTTGACGTCGAATGACACCAAAGTGTCGGTCAAGACGTCGAATTCTATGTCAGGAAGGATACAGAGAACATCTTTTGTATCCTGGAGATAGGTAGGCATCTCCTTGACTATAGGTCGTAAGAATACATCCACAAATGTTGATAGTGGTTCCAAGAGGGACCCATTCCCAGATATTATTGTGGAGAAGTGTGGCTCACTGGTTAGAGCAGCAGACTCTGAAGCAGAGATCAGGCCCGGGACCAGGGTTCAAGTCCCGACGGGGTCAATGTCCGCGGACTCGTTAATTCTCGCCTCAGCGCCTACTTTAATCATGGGTCCCCAGCTGCAACTCTGGGCAATAGCTTGCTTAATCTCCATAACAGCCCCTACAACACTGGGATGCCTGGCTTCACCTTGGGGGTGCCCAGGAGGGGCATCTCACAGGGAGAGCCAGGAAGGGTTCCACAGGGTTATACAGCGCCGGGACGCCCCGTTGGGGCAGCTGTGCGCTTTACAAAATACACTACATTTACAAAATACACTACATTATTTGGCGTCCTGGGGGGTCTTTGAGCTTTATGTACCTTAGGCAGCACATAGAAGTATGGAATTATGGTATTGGCAATCCGCAGATATTGTGCTTCATTGGCAGTTAACCATCCTTCCGATTAAGCTTCCTCAAGCTTTATCAGAAGGATAAATGCCCTATGGTCTTGGTCAAAAGGATAAATGCCCTATGGTCTTGGTCAACCTGTCTGCTAGTCCAACCTGAACTGCCTGGCCAGGTCCTCCCTGGACTGGAAACAAGCATCCTAGGACTGGTTTCGGGCTTTCAGCCCTCATCAGCCAGGTGACATGGAGAGTACGGGCCCCACGTCTGGGCATACCCGTCCCACTCGGGGTGACAAATGCAAAAAGAGCAATTGATGGATAGAATGGAGAACAATGTCATACATTCACCCCAGTACAGAGATCCGGGCCTAAATCCATCATTTTATCTTGACTGGGGTTGAATGTATGATTTATTCAGCATTCCGTCCATCATTTGTTTGCGTAGCACTTTTCACCCTAAGTGGGATGGGTATGCCCAGACGTGGGTCCCTTGCTCACTGTGCCATTGGATTCAAGCTAGCCTGGATGATGAAGGGTAATACCCAGAAACCGGTCCCCGGATGCTTGCTTCCAGTCCAGGAAGAACCTGGCTTGGCAGTTCGGTCTGGACTGTTCCCATGAGGCACAGGGTCAAGACTGATTTGCATATGGCTGGGTCTAAACTATGGCGGCATGGTGAGCAAAAAAACGATGGATTTAACCCAGAACTCTTGATTGGGGGTGAATGTTTGATTTATTCAGTATTCCGTCCAGCATTTGCTTGCGTAGCACTTTTCACCCTAAGTGGGATGGGTACACCCAGACGTGGGTCCCTTGCTCACTGTGCCCCTGGATTCAAGCTAGCCTGGTTGATGATGGGTAATACCCAGAAACCGATCCCAGGATGCTTGTTTCTGGTCCAGGGAGAACCTGGCTTGGCAGTGTGGTCTGGATTGTTCCCATGAGGCACAGGGTCAAGACTGATTTGCATATGGCTGGGTCTAAACTGGGGTGGCATGGTGAGAAAAAGAACGATGGATTTAACCCAGAACTCTTGACTCGGGGTAAATGTATGATTTATTCAGCATTCAGTCCAATTTGTTTGCTTAGCACTATATAAACAAGGCCACATTTGTCCCCAGTAAAGATTAAGTTAATGAGGTGAGAGGGTTTATGTAACTCTTTCTACACCTCATACATCATGCGCATTACCATGAGTGAAAATAGAGGTGGAAAACCGATGGGTGGGATTTCTAACATAGATACATGCTTTTTACATTTTATTTTAATTATTTGGGGCAAATTTATCATGGTATTGCATTGCCCTTTTATCACGCATGGTGTCGCAAGGGCAACCCAATACCTAAGTTAGATTTACCAAGCTATGCAAGCCTACTTTGTGTGGCACTGCGCTGCTTGGTAATTCTGGAGTAATGCAAGGCAGGGCAAATCACTGCGTTGTATCACTTTGCTCTGGCAAGGCGTTCCCAGATTAAAAAATTCTCGTAAACCTAGGAATGTGTCAAAATGCTACACCTACACAGATGAGGTGTAAAAATGGGAAATGTATTTATTGTGCCTCCTTGTTTCCTCTTTCTAAGTTTGCAGCACGCACAGAAAGAGGAAAAAGCCTTGTAGTATTGGTTTTGTGCAGAAAGGTGTTGCTGCACAAAAATAATCATGCCTGCAATGCAGACACCCTTGTACCATGGTCCTTGCGGGAAAGAATTATAAATCTGGTCCTGATGTTCAAATTTGTTAAAAAAAAGTATGTACAAGAGGCCGTAATGTTTTCTGCCACTGACGCTGTCAAGTGCCAGGATTTACAAACAACAAAAATGCCTACTTTTGATTCCACCTAGTGCCTCTTCCTGCCAGCCACCCCTACACTACTTCTGTCTTCATCCTTCTCTTGCAGGTTCTTTTCAGCGTCACTTACTCCCTTTAATCCTTCTCTTGCAGGTTCTTTTCAGCGTCACTTACTCCCTTTAACACTGTTTTCCTGTCTTTTTGATTCTCTTCCTTTCTCATTGTTATTCCTTTCTCTTGCTGTCATCAATTTTGATGATGAAAAAAGTACTATTCCCCCTAAAAAGTGCCTGCAACCACCGGCACAAATTAGCCATTGATTTTGATTCATCACTCCCCCGTACAGACTGCACTCCACTGCGATGCTAAATTAATATGCTCCACTCCTCTTTGATATGTAATGGTCATTTGTCTCACCTTAAGATGAAATATAATATTACGAAGTACCACCAATTACACATATAAACGATAGAATCTAATAATGCATTCTGGAAGAGAAAATCTTGCAAATAAGTGTTTGGGTTTATCACAGACAGAATGTTATTGTCCTCATCCCCATCCCCTGTAGCAGGAGAAAACAGCAACAGATTGAAATGCACCAAGTGGCTAAAGTGCAGAGAGAGTGGCCTTCATGTGCAGCTGCACTGCACAGACCAGCCATTCATGGCCGAACACAAGGCCTCTTGTGCTGGCGGGCCTGGTTTTATTGTCAGTGTCCGCGCATCGTGCAGTGCATGGCGCCGCCTCCATCTTGCTGCTCCTGCTCAATGACATCAGCATGGAACGATGAGCAACGGCGCAGATCTAAAATGATGTCTGTCCTCAGTGTGCTTATGCGGAGCAAGAGCATGTGCCCCTGAGGGCAATAGAAAAAAAGTGAAAGGGGGCCATGTAGAGAAGAGTTCTAAAACAAATATTCCCGGCTTAAGTCCTCCCCGAATTTTTGTGTCCAATTTAGAGTTTGGAGTTTACTTTACACAATGATTCAGAAAGAGTCCATTTCCCCTTAATTGTTAGCCGCGTTTGCTCTTCTTTTTATCACTGACTAGTTGCAGTGGCGGTTCTCCCATGGGGGCGTTTGGGCGCCGCCCCACCTGTTTTCTCGCCGTGCGAGAAGAAGGCAGAAACAAATGGTAGTTATTTATTAATAACTACCATTTGTTTCTGCCTGCCCTTCTCGCACGGCGAGAAAGCAGTCAGCCGTCAGCCGATTCCGAACTTCCTGGTTTCTAGAGCCTCAGGGCAGTGGGGAGTGGCTTGGGGGAGTGGCTTGCCCACTGTTGTGAATACGTACTGTTTGGACAGCCTGAGAGGCTGTTCAAACAGACAGTATTAGCAACAGTGGGCAAGCCGCTCCCCCAAGCCTCCTCCCACTCTCTGTTCTGCAGGATGCAGACTGTGAGCAATGACGTATTTAGGGCAGCCGGCCGAACCAATCAGCGCCGGCTGCCATGGAGGGGAGGGAGGCTGCCTGCAGCAGCCTTCAATGACGAGAGCCCACATTCAAATCCAGGACGAAGGCGGGAGCAGTCTCGGGACGGAGTCAGCGCGGGAACGAAGCCATTAAGCCAAGGTAAGTTTTTTCATTTATATTCATTGTATTTTGAGATCCATTCATCTCTTGTTCCCTTGCAGTATACTGAAAAGGAGGTAAACTAAACGTTCATAAAAATGTTGTTTTTTTTTTAAAATGTAAACAGCGCAGTGGTTTACCAGCCGTAACACTGAAGGGTGCTAATTTTATGGCAAATGTGCACATGGATCGCAAGCAAGAATGCCGTAACTCGCGAAAATTCGAGACACTGGCTCAAAGGGGGCTGATCCGATGCCCCATACTATAAGTTGTGGTGGGCGCAAGAAAAATGTATGTGAATTAGTGCTGTGTGCTTTGAATGGGTGTGTGCATGGGTATGTGCTAGCGAATGATGGGTTTATGTGTGCGCTTGTGAATGGATGGGTGGGAGTGAGTATGTGTGTGCTTGTGAGGGACGGGAGGATGGGACTGTGCTTGTGCGTTCCCACGGCCCGCCCCACTAATCGTCGACATTACGAGCCGCCACTGACTAGTTGTAAATGGAGGGCAGAATTCGACCACCATTGGGTGATTTGCTGTCTGCGCTTATAGGCCGTCGTCAGGTCGTGGTACTTCTGCAGGTGTTCTGTGGAATTACTACCCTGACGATTACACATTTTAGCAGGTGCAGAGTTGCACCCATCAATATTCCCTGCTTTTTAGCTCAGATTTTTCACCTGCTGATGGAAAATGTGACCGAAAAAGGGAGCAGCCTTTGGAAAAGGTGTAATAAATGGCCTACTAATTTCCGGTGTGCAACTTATTCCTCATTCTGGGCTTCAAACTTGTAATGTTTGATAAATGCGGTAGTAATCAGGCGGGCAACTAGAGCCAGAATTTGGGGGGGGGGGGGGAGTCGGGGGGGCTGGAAAATATTTCGGGGGGGGGGGCTAATTCTTCCAACCATAGACAGGGTGACAGTAAGAAAGGGTGAAAACACAACAAAAGCCTAATTTACAAGTAAATGGTCTTTTAAAGACCTGTTAAGTACTCGGGTGCGGCTGCAATTAGATGGTCGCCAGCACGCAAAGCTGTGTCAGCCGGGGCTGACACACACAACGGGGAAGGGTGGGGGAGGGGGGGGAGGGGGACTGAAGCCCCGTGAGCCCAATGGGTGTTGCGTGCCTGGTGGTAATACCACCTGGTATTGGTAACACTGAAACAAGTATCGCCACTCCATTTTATAGGTCAGCTCGTAATGAGGATGTTAGAGTCTCATTGTGAGTGCCACAGTAAACAGCTGGTAACACTCACGCACACCACCACAGGAGTTACTGATACCAGGAATAACAGAATCTCTGCTGGGTAATTGGTGCTCGATTTTAAGTGGAACCCTGATGGTTCTAGTAGCGGCTGTCAGCTATGGGGACTGGGGGGCGGACATACCGCCGCTTGACATACATTACACACACAATAACAAACTAGGGCGCATATACAGACGTAAACACACACACACAAGTGGACATACACACACACAGGTGCACACAAACACAATAGTGAAGCCGGTCACACCCAAACACATAGACATAGACACACACACATGCATGTACGTGCCGGCAAACGCACAAAGAAGGGTAAGAAGAAAGATTAATCCACTGGCACAGACATGGACACGCATGCACTTGCAAGCATGCCATGCATACATGCACAGGTACTCAGAGTCACAAGCCCTGGTGAGCATTCTCAGGCACACTTAGGAATATACACAGATACAGAGAAACACACATGCATAAATAACTATAAACATAGATGCATGCATGCACAAAAAGATAAACACTCAGCTATAGGAGCTCACATGAACTCATGCTCAAGGTTGTACAGACTCAGAAACACATGGGCTATGTGCACACAAACTATAAATCACATACCTGGCTTGCACCTCATCCCTCTTCCCAATCTTTTTCTCCACTCCAGCTTGGGCCCAGCCAACTCCCATAACCAATCCTGGCACAGCTCTCAGGCTGTGAGAGCAGCACCAGGATGGGATAGAGAGAGCTGGATGGACGCTCTGTCAGGCCCTGTAGGCCTGTGCTTGGTCTTCACCCAGCTGTCTAAGACAACTAGGTTGAGAACTTCACATTGGCCGGCACAAGACAGCCAACCAAAGTAACATGCACACGTTGGAGCTTCCAGCCAACCACTGCTGCTGTCTGAGGACACGCCCCACATGTCTCTGGGCTCAGGCTACTGTAGTACGGTGAGTGCATATGTTGAAAAAATAAAATGGCAATGAAATCTTTTCATTGCCATTTTGTTTTTCCTGCAAGGTTTGCAGTGGACGGGTGGGGGTAACGCTTCCCCGGCCAAGTGACGAAACCACAGCTGGATTGTACCCATAGAAATGATACATTTTGGGGGAATCGATACACCAGTCTCTATTCTCCTGGCTATTCCTCATTTCTTTCTGGTCTTTCAACTGGACCTCTCCAAGTAAAAGACACAAGATCTGCAGAAAGGGTGACCAGATTTGAAGGACACCCCTCCCGCAGCCCCGGGGACCATCACCTCCCGTCAGCCTCCCTCCTGGAGCCCTAGATATTCCTTGGTTCCGCCATCCCCCCAGGGCAGGTTTCAGCAATGTCCCAGGGTTCCCACTTCTGGGACATTGCAGTTTGCTGAGGCTTGTCCCCTTCCTGTTAAAAGTCCCACTCAGCGGGATTTTTAACCTCATGCGCGCTAGCGGAATTCCGCTCGCACGCTGAGATTTGCGAAAACGCATGTTAAGTGACGAGCTGGGCTCGTCATCAGTGTGCGAGGAGGCTACGCATTGACGAGCCCAGCTCGTCATCAGCCTGGAAGGGGTTAAGAGGTCTTGGGAGGCCACCACCACCCTTTCTCCACCACTCTGCAAATGTGCCTCCTGGCTCACTACTGGTTGGGCGATGAGGTCCACTTTACCACTGAGGGACCTTTGGGGCCAAGAGCCCCTCTTATATCTCCTGTAAGTCCTACAGAGCAGGATTCCAGAGAGCTGGTTGGAGGTCCACCCCCTTTCTCCACCACTATGCAAACATGACTACTACTTAAAAAAACATAGAAATTCACTGAAAAAACCAAAGGTTACAGGGATTTTAACGTTAGTAAGTAGCATTTAAAAAACCTTAGAAATTCACGGAAAAAAACAAAGGTTACAGGGACATTATATTTAGGGACAGATTTGACTCAAACAAAACCAGTGAAATTCAGCAGTTATAGTTAGCTGAGATAACTATAGCTCATGCCCCCCGCAATGCACTGCTTATGACCTCACATATTACATTACTCATAACATGGTCAGTGGCATCACTGATGACATCACCGATGACACCTCAAATGACATCACTGATGACATCACTGATGCCATCTTCCAGTGACTGTGTGTTTTTAAAAGGTTATATGTGTCAAATATATATATACCAAGGTGTATTGGTGAACAGTGTGTGGCTGAGGTACTATATGGATGTTTCAGTGGGTGCATGACTGACTGTATAAGCGAGTGATTTGGTGTTTCAGTGAATATATGGGTGAGTGACTAGGTTGTGTGAATGTCTGTATCAGTCTGTCAGTTGGTGTCTAAGTGGCTGAATGAGTGTGTGAGTGGGTACGTGAGTTTCTGCATGGATGAGTGATTGGTTTTCTGAGTACCTGTATGGGTGCATGACTGTCTGTGTGGATGGGTGAGGAGATGTGTGACTGCCTGTATGGATGAGTAAGTGGATGAGTCAGTGACTTTATGGGTTAGTAAGTGTGAAGGACTGTATGGGTGAGTGACTGTGTGTATGGCTGTGTTGGTGAGTGAGTGCATGTTTCAGTGGTATATGGGTGAGTGGTATATGGGCAGAATAAGTGAGTAATGGGGTATGTAAGTGACTGTATGGATGAGTGAGTTAATGTGTGAGTGGCTGTATAGGTGAGTATGCAATTGTGTCAGTGTCTGCATAGGTGATTGAGTATTTGTTAGTGACTGTGTGAGTAAATGGGTGAGAGTGTGTGTAGCTTTATGGGTGAGTAAGTGGCTGTGTGACTAACTCTATGGGTGACTGACTCAGTTTGTGAGTGGCTGTATGAGTGGATATGTCAGTGGCTGTATTAGTGAGTGAGTTGGTGTGTAAGTGCCTGTATGGGTAAGTGAGTGGATGAGCATGTTAATCAATGAATCAGTGACTAGCTATGTAAAAACTGGTACTGGTGTGTGAATGGATTTGAGAATGGTACTGTGAAAGTTGGAATGGGTGTATGCAGGGCCGGACTGGCTACTGGGCTTTCCTTAATAAATAATGCAAAAGAAATGTTTTAAAAAGTAGGCTTTAAAGCTATTTGTTTTGCATTTTCATTTGGAAGCACCTGCAGCTCACCAGCAATAAAATTGTCCCCTCTGCAGTGAACCTGGGCCCCACCCTGCCACCCCAGCAAAAAACACCTGCTAGCCAGTCGGGTGTATGAATGGTTATATCTGGGTGTGAGTGGGGACATCTGAGATTCTGTGGCTGATTTCATCAGTGATGTAATTTGAGATGTCATCAGTGATGTCATCAGTGATGTTACTGACCATGTCATGATTGATGTAATATGTGAGGTCATAAGCAGTGCATTGTGGGGGCGCAAGTGAAAGTTAGCTCAGCTAACTATAACTGCTGAATTTCTCTGGTTTTGTACAAGGGAAATGTGAGCTTAACTAAAACATCTCTTTAACCTTTGTTTTTTTCAGGGAATTTCTAGGGTTTTTCAATTATATTTCCTAACTATAACAACCCTGTAACCTTTGGTTTTCTCAGTGAATTTCAATGTTTTTTTAGGTAGCAATGGTGTTTGTAGAGTGGTGGGGAAAAGGGTTTAGTCTCTGACTAGTTCTCAGCAATCCCGCTGTGTAGGACTTACAGTAAGTACCAGTAGGGCTTCCTGGTCCCCAAGGTCCCTTAGCATCCAAGAGAACTTCATTCCCCAACCTGTAGTATGCCAGGAGATATGTTTGCAGAGTGGTGGGGAAAGGGGGCATGGCCTCAGTAGACCACTTAGAAAATTCACTGTGTGGGACTTGCTGTAGGTAAGAGGAGGGGTAGTTGGCACCCAACGGCCCTCAATAGTCAAGGGGACTTCATCCCACAACTAGTAGTGTGCTAGGAGGCACGTTTTCAGAGTGGTGGAGAAAGGAGGTCCTTGATGATTGCACAGGTAGTGCCTGTATGAATCTATGAGTGCAATTGCCAAGGACACACTGTGAATACCATGTGTTTTTGACAAAGTGTAAAACACGTATATAGACATGTTTTACATAAAGGTTCAGTGTAGCTATTTAGTAAGATACTAATTTAACTTTCCTGTTTGTATTAATATGTCAAAATAACTACATCAAAAATAAATGTTCCTTCTTCACAGTAACACTGGAGGTCGCAATGACATCTGTAGTCACGAACACAAATGACAAAGTGTAAAACAGATATATAGACATATTTTACACATAACTACCACACAACATCAAACCATCCATTGTTACCCACACTTATGGGGAATCAAAAACTGCTGCAAAACTAGTGCAATGCATAATGTGTGACAAGACCCTCTCTAGAGGGATGAACAAAAAATATTCATGTGGAACGATGTCCTTCTTATGTTATCTTAAAACCTATCATATAAACTGTCTCCAACTTCTAGAGGGAAGCTGGAGGACCATCTACATCAGTTGCAACGGTACCCAGTGAGAAAGTATCTTCAGAGGTGCACACTACTATAACAGATATGGCTCCAAAGTTTTCAAGAATTGCCATGTATTGCATGGACTGTAGTATTGTTATAAGTGTTTTACAGCTATTCACAATGCTGCAAAAAATCATACATGCTAATATTGCCTCCCCTTTTATATTTTTGCACATTTCTCAGTGCACATTTTTTGAATTCCTCCTGTTCCAGTTACCAGTTTTGTTAAAGAACCTTTCTAAAAAAATTTACAGAAGCACAAAAATACAACAGAAAATCATGTCACCGAGAAATAAAGGAATATCATTGGATAATACACTTTTCAACTAAAATAATAAGAACACGCCCTTTTATCTATCTTGAACATCCTTTAAGAGGACTTCATAGTGAGCAGATTTGCACAATGCACAATATGTCACAAGACATTGTCAAGGGGTACAAATACAAATACATTCTTGTGAGACTAATTCAATGCTTTACCATCTAAAACAAACAAACCATAGCAATAGTGTTAAAGCAGCAAGAAGGCAGAACGACCCTCAACTTCAATAGCAACCGCAAAAACACCAGGGCAGAGAGTCCCTTCAGAGGTCCAATCTCAACTGTGGAGTTGGCTCCACAGTTTTCCCAGATGGCATCATCCTGCATGGATTGTGGAGTTGTAGTGAGTGCTGGAGAGCAGTCCATAACAGTTCTCCTCTTGAATGCTGCAAAGAATCATAAATGTTGATTTTTTTTATTTTTGGTCGTCATACTTTTTCTACATTAGCAGGCATTTTATTATCTTACAAAATGGGTATCTAAAATGCATGTGGTATTGATTTTATTATCTTCTAATTTAGTGTAATACTACTTACATATAACTTGCCATATGAACAAGTCAAAGCATATCCCTACAAATAAATACACAGCTAAGTTTTCCCAGTTATCATCATTTACTTTTTATATAGAAGTCAACACTCTGGGGCCGTTTCTGATTCCGGTCGGAACCATGTTGGGAGCCCTTCTGACCGCATCGGTATGTGCCGGCCGGATTCCATTTTGACTGAGCCATTCTGATTTCCTTGGTAGGAATGGAATCTGACTCAGATTTCTAGATGGCTTACGACGGGTTCGGAGAGCCCGTCTGCCATCCGTAAATCCTTCAGTACTCCCCCGGTCGCATCTTTACGACTGAGGGAGTACGACGGCAGTTTTTCACTGCCTTTTCGTGCCGGTGTTTCCAGCACGAAAAGGCAGCCGTAAACTAAAAGTACTACAGTTTCCACAATGCAAATAACATAGATCCTTCTGTACTGCACATGATGCTTAAACATTTAAAACATTGTCGCTTTTAAAGGAATTAATCATGTTAACTTTCAACAGTACTAACATCTTAAACACATACCCTCCATCAGATACAGTTCGCCTGATATATTTTTCCACATAACTGTGATACTCCTTTTAATCAAACTCCCATATACATCTTCGTTTCTAATGTATATTTTTTAAATAATTAACCAGTGAATTGAGTTCTTAGATTATAATGTTGTTTAAGTTCTTTCTGGATATTTTTGACACTGTAAAAATGTGTAAATACTAAGCACAAGAATGGTACACCACTTTTATAGAAAGCGACTATGAAAAGGCAACCTCTTCAACTTTCCACTCTATGATAATGAGAAAGGAGGAAAATTAAATAAAGTCTTTCATTTTAGCCTACTTTAACTCCACTTGTGAATGGTTAGCATCTGTTAACCCTTTCCCACTATTTCAAAACAAGGTTCCTGTATCTGCCTGTTTGCGATGTTTTCGCGATGATAGTGTAGTAATCGCCCCAAAAAATGAGAGTCCAAACCGATATTTAGGTTCAGTTTTTTAACATTTAAATACTGCACAACAGTTTTTTACATAGCCCTGAGTGTGCAATTAAAGTTTGACATTACTTAAATTGTGTCATAACTCCTCAACTTTAAAAAAAAATGTTCTGTCTCTGCAACACCATTCCCCCAATACATTGTTAGCTCAGGGTACCTAGTAACCCAGTGGAACCAGTAGGTCAAAAGTTCACAGTACATTCTAGAAGGAACATGCTACTTCCAAATGAGATACAGCCGGTGTGGTTTACTCCACAGATTTAAAAGCATATCCATGTCTGTATTACATTTCTTTTTTTAAACAACAGCCAATAATAGGACTTCTTGGTAAGGCATCCAACTCACTACCTAATTTTATTTACTTTCATGCTGACAGCATCCAATGAAATATATCTTTTAAAAAACACCTTCATTTGAACTGCTTTGCATTTGGAAACCTACTTCATTCAGCTCCAGCCTTGTCTGAAGGCTTATGCTTCTTCAGTTGAAAATGCTTAGTGTCGATTGTGGGCCACAGGTATGTCTATCGGGTTAAAGAGGCTTCAAAAAGAGAGGTTTTGACAGGGACTTGGGTTTGCCAAATGTGGAGCTCATTTAGTTTGGCCAGAGAGGGTTAAAGTTTCATCAGTTGCTAGCTTTGGTTGAATCCATTGTGGATTCCGGGCTCCTCACCTTATGATTGTGCACTGTGGTGGCAATCACCTAGGCACATTGATGGGTAGGGCTGGAAATCATAATGAAAGAAACCTTTGCAGAACTGATGTCACTTTTCCCTTACACTGTCTTGGTGTACTCTAATATATGCCGACAACAGAAATGGAAGTGGTCAAATCAATTCTGTCCACAGTTAACAAAGCCAGGAAACATGTTAATAAAACTACTTCTGCATTCCTCAGAGACCATCACATGGGCTGTATCTGTAACAACAATCTGCATTTTGATATGCAAAGAATTTATAGAAATGATGGAGTGCAGTTCACAAATAAAGGCAACAGGGTGTTTTTAAGGAACCTGAAACTCTGCATCTGGTATTATGTGTAGCTGTAATATACACACAATCAAGACAAAGGCTCTTGTCAGAGCCACCCTAGTACCTGAAATAGTATTATTTTTTTTATAGAGATCCTTTTTTAAAAGTTTTTTAGGAATCTTTGCGATGACATCGCAATGGTCACAAATAAGTATCAAAATTGCAAAACAAAAGCAGATATTCAACCGCCACCAGCACATCCAAAAATATTATTGAAGAAAATCCATTCTAAACATTGCGCTATACATGTTACTATAGAAATGCTTCTTTAAAAACATGTTTAAACTCACGTTTTTGTACAAAATTTGTTTAAAATCCTTCTTTATGACCTATTATCCGTTTTTGCGGTTATTCAGGGAGTAGCGAAGACGACGTTAACCGCGACGATCGTGCCTTTTTCATAAAGTGCAGAACATATATATGCACAAACATTACAGTATTTTACACACTAGGGGCATCATTAGCATGGCGGGCAGACTTAGTCCGACCGCCATAGCCCCGGGAAATGGGACCGCCCACAATGCATGCCGCTGTCCCGCACATACAATTAGATTGCGCCCCCCACACTGGCAGGCCCTTCCTGCATTTTTAACATTGTGGCGGGCGGTGCTGAAAGCACCGCCCACCGCAGTGACAAAAATGCAAGTTGTGCAATTGAATGCACAATGTGACAGGCACCTTGCAGTGCCTTCCACATTGTACATGCAAATGCAGGGGGTACCATAAGTACCCCCCATATGCACCCCCTCCCCCCAAAATACCTGGGGGCCTGCTATGGGCCCCCAATGTGAAAAACTGCTTGCCTTTCCGTGGTGGCAATGAAAGGCATATCCCTGCATGTGTCCTAATATGGATGGCGGTGTCTAACAGACAACGCCACCATATTAAAACCTTTTCCTCCCGGTCGACTCTTCGGCAGCTGGTTTTTCCATCCGCCGGGGTCCCCCCGCCATAGTATTATGGTGGGGGGATAATGGCATGCGGGTGGGAGGGAATGTCGGGCGTATCACCACCGCCATGCAGGCGGTGGTGATCCACCCTACATCCTAATGACCCCCTAGATGTTTATTACAGTACACTTCAAACTCATGTTTTTCAAGTATATTTCTAGAACAACCATCTACAATATGGATTGCACTTGATGGTGTTAGGGAGTACTCTCCAAGAATATCACCTATATACCTATCCACATGAAGAACTCTACAATAAGGAATGGATAGAGAATATCACCTATATACCTATCCACATGAAGAACTCTACAATAAGGAATGGATAGAGTTCATATTCGTTACTTGAGAAAATACTGATTTCTGGAATTGGCGTATATAATGTTGAGACGTTTTACTTTTATGCCCTGAAGAAGTCATTTGGGTGACTGTGTCCCATGACGAAACATGTGTTGGCATTGGTTTCTCTATTGGCTACGTTTTATGTGAATTTGATGAATATTTGAAGACTGACGAAGAATTCTCAGATGTATGACGAGAAAAGATAAAGAAAATAAAAGAATTAACTCATTGGACTCTTGAAAGAATATTGATTCAATAGTGGACATCTTTTCTCTTAAGACTATAAGAAATCTATTTGTGCTCGGGAACTACTTATTCTTCATCTACAAAACCTATTTTCCGATTTCGCGAAATGGCGCAAAAGTGGAAAAAAAAGCTGGAATTCAATAGCCAGCACCACATTAAATAATAATAACTATATTAAAAACTCTAACCAGTACACTAGAAAACTCACTATCCAAATAACTCTCAATATCTCTATAACAATGTGTATTCATAATTCACAGATTCTTTTTTAAAATTTCCACCAATATTCACAATCACATCATGATCACCGCAATGCCCCCACGATGATACATGGGGGGGGGGGCTGTGCTGGCATTCACAGCGTTGTTGCGAATATTACACTTGATTAAAAAAATCTGTTCTGGACATAAATTGTGTCACTAACACACCCATTTCTCAAACTATCTGCACCTTGCCCCCACATGTTAGCTTTCACACACATTTTTTCAGCCCCAGGAATCATTTGCGTATGATAAAATGGTGGCCAGAACTTTCTGATCAGATTGCGTTCAGCCAATCAGGGCATTCCCATTGGCAGGTGCATTCATGATTCATAGCAAAATATCTGCAGCCAGAGATTTATCTATTATTTTCAGCTTATATTTCTCAAAAACAACTGAGCGAATTGACACCAAATAACAAAAGCACAATATGCATAACAACATATACCATTCTACCAAATTTGGTGTAATTCCATACAGTGGTTCGGGTTGTAGGTTCAACAAACGTTCTTACAGGAATGTACATTACAAATGCACCATTTGTTTGTGCCCTTATTTCTCGGTCTCAACTGCACAGATCACTCCCAAACTTTCCATGACACACAGAACCTACTTTGACACTTTTTTAGGAACGTTTTAAGAAGATTGGTCAAATGACGCCAAAGTTATAGCCAAGTTAAAAAATGGTTTTCCTATGGAAACTGGATCCTAACTATAACTACCTACTGGCAACACCACTAGGTAATACACACACATGCACACACCCACACATATATATATATATATACATAGATAGACAGATAGATAGATGGATAGATAAATAGATAGATAGATAGATAGATAGATAGATAGACAGACAGATAGATAGATAGATAGATAGATAGATAGATAGATAGATAGATAGATAGATAGATAGATAGATAGATAGATAGATAGATAGATAGATAGATAGATAGATAGATAGATAGATAGATAGATAGATAGATAGATAGATAGAGAGAGAGATAGATAGATAGATAGATAGATAGATAGATAGATAGATAGATAGATAGATAGATAGATAGATAGATAGATAGATAGATAGATAGATAGATAGATAGATAGATAGATAGATAGATAGATAGATAGATAGATAGATAGATAGATAGATATTAATCAGTTCCAACGCTGACACCTCTATCCAGAACGCATTGCTTTGCACGCTTGGCTGTGGGATATATATACACCATTAAAAAAACAAAAGTTACAGGAACATTATAGTTAAGCTCAGATTTCAATTGTACAAAAAGAGAGAAATTCAGCAGTTATAGTTACCAGAGTTAACTATAACTTACGCCGCCGCAATGCACTGCTTATGACCTCACATATTATATTACTCATGACATGGTCACTTTCATCAATTTTGTGTGACTTTCTAAGGTTTTCCTTTAAATTCTATTTCCTAACTATAACGTCCCAGTAACCTTTGGCTTTTTCAGTTAAGGTGTAAGGTTTTTTTAATTCTCTTCCCAAACTAAGGTGCTCATTAGGATAGCGGATTTTCCGCATCCTCTGGGCCGGCAGAAGCCACCACCGGCCCGGAGGATGCGGAAAATCCGCTGCGGACCCACCAAAGACCCACCGCCACATTAGGATGGCTGGTGGGTCCTGGTTTCAGTCCGCTTCTTTTCCGCCGCGGTTTGCTTACAACCGCGGCGGAAAAGCACTAATATGGTGGCGGTGTCTCTCAAACACCGCCAGCCATATTAGGATGGGTTTTAAAAAATGCTTTTCCGCTGCAGGTTTTCCGCCGTGGAAAAGCATGTGGAACTTCACTGCAGGGGCCCGTTGCGGGCCCCCTGGGTGATGAGGGGGTGGGGGGTACCTATGGTACCCCCCTGCATTTGTATGCAGAAATCGGCAGGCACCGCACGGTGCCTGCCGCTTTCTGAATACAAATGCAATGTATGCATTTTTACCATTGCGGTGGGTGCAGCTTGTAGTTGCATCCGCCGCAATGGTAAAAATAGAGGATGTGACCGCCAGGTTGGCGGTCACATCCTAATTTCACAGGAGGGAACTCCGCAGGCCATGCGGAGGTTCCCTCCTACTCTGGGGTCGCGGACGGACGCAAGTCCGTCCGCGATCCTAATGGGCCCCTAAATGTTCCTGTACCTTTTGATTTTTTCAGTAAATTTCAAAGTTTTTTAAAATTTTATTTCCTTACTCTAACCTGTAACCTTTGAAAGTGAGTGTGTGAGTGAGTGCATGAATGTCACAGTGGATATGTGAGTGAGTACGTGAGTGTCTAAATGGGTATGTGAGTGTCTGAGCGAGTCTGGGTGCATGAGTGTCTGAGAGGGTGTGTGAGTGTCTGAGTTGTTCTGTGCACTTATGACCCATATTTTGCCTTTTTTCTGCGCATTGCTGACCTTTATTCTTTCTCTTTCTGCTCATTTCTGACCTTTATTTAGCCTCTTTCTGCTTGTTTCTGACCTCTATTTTGCCTATTTCTGCTCATTCTGAAATCTATTTTGCATCTTTTTGCTCGTTACCAACCTTTATTTAGCTTCTTTCTGTTTGTTTCTGATGTCTATCAAGCCTCTTTCTGCACATTGATGACCTTAAGTTTGCCTCTTTCTGCTCATTTCTGACCTTCATTTTGTTTCTTTCTGCTTATTTCTGATCTCTATTTTGCCTCTTTCTGCATGTTTCTGACCTTTCTTTTCCCTCTTTCTGCTAATTTCTAATCTCTATTTTGCCTCTTTCTGCTCGTTGCTGTCCTTTATTATGCCTTTTGCTGCTCATTTCCTAGCTCTATTTTGCCTTTCTGCTTATTTCTGATCTTTATTCTGCCTCTTTCTGCTCATTTCAGACCTTTATTTTGTTTCTTCCTTTCTCTAGTTTGCCTCTTTCTGCTCATTTCTGGCATTTATTTTGCATCTTTCTACTTGTTTCTCACCTTATTTTGCCTCTTTCTACCCATTTCCCACCTTTATCCTGCCTCTTCTTGCTTGTTGCTCACCTTTATTCTACCTCTTTTTGCTCTTTTCTGACCTTTATTCTGCCTCTTTCCGACCTTTAGTTTGCCTCTTCTGCATGTTTCTGACCTTTATTTTGCCTTTTTCTTCTAGTTTCTGATCTCTATTTTGCCTGTCTGCTCATTTCTGAGTGTTATTCTTGCTCTTTCGACTCATTTCTGTTGTTTATTTTGCCTCTTTCATTTCCTTTCCAAGGCCCCTGGAATCCTAGCCAGTTCCCTGCCTCCTGTGGAGGCCGGCGTTGCTGCATCATGGAGGGTGGGGCTGGTAAGGCACCTCCCTCTGTGCAGGAGCAATCTGTTTCATCTCTTTCCCTGCCCTCATGTTTGTGGGCAGAGAAAGAGGTGAAACCTCCACTTTCAGCAGGCGGGAGCACTTTTGCAGCTCCTGCCCATTGGAACCGGAGTGTTTGCTTTAGCTTGATGAGAGCTATCACAGCTCCCGCCGAGCCAAAGCAAACAGTGATGTCCGGCGGTGGGCACCCCTGGACCTAGCAGGAGCCGGCCATGGGGGGTTGTGGTCCCCAGGGCTATATGGCTCCAGGAGGGGGCAATGCAACCCTCTTCCTATGATCTGCATGGGCTGGCCCAGGGGAGAAGGTGGTCCATGGGGCCGTATATTTAATGGGAGTAGAGTCATGTAGCCCTCCTCCATGTGTAAACTATTACTTTGGCCCCAGGAAATAGTGGTCCCCTGGGCTTCTAGAAGGAGGGTGGTATGTGTGGCTGAAGTGGTTGATGTGTTGGAAGCCGATCAGATCTCAGCACGGGAACTGTCAGATCCTCGGAGGATCTGAAAGCCTATATATCGAATCTGAATTTATTTTAATATCTCAAAAACTACAGAACAGATTTACACCAATTCACAACTAATTTTTAACATTTTGTGAGAATTCGTCAAACATGGCCAAAGTTATTGGCAAAAAAATGCTCTTCCTATGAAAACAACTTTCTAACTATAACTACCTACTGGCATTAGGGTGAGTCATTAGGGTCTTATAGTAAGATTTTAAATTGGGTTTTATGGCTATTAGTAATTGCACTCTGCAATTTTGCACAGCACTTGCACTTTAAAACGTTTACATAAAATCACAGAAGTACTGTACTGCAACAGCGAATTTTGAAAAAGCAATTCAGGGCTTTACAAGTAAATAAACGGTATTCATACTGAAATGTTCTTTTTACATGATTTTAGATGTTTTTATAGTCATGTTCCCCGTTTTTGAAATTATTTATAAGCAATTTCAATAACAAGTACAAATGATGGAATAAAGTTGAACGATATATTTTATCATCGTAACGTTTAAGGAAATGCCATGGTGTTGTTTTATTGTATCAATGATATGAATATATTTATTTCATTTCAGATTTCCTCAAGTTCCATCCAATTACAAATGTGATCTGTTGCTTTAACGTTATTTATAAAGTTGAACGTGTCACTTCAAACACTGTTTGATTAAAGGGTAACAAAAAAAGAAGAAAAAAATGGTATAAAAAAATGGCTCACCTGACAGAGCGTGTCATGTGATCAAGGCCCCGAGGAGGGCTGAATAGCGTCATGGCTGTAGAGGTCCTGGAGCAACAATAAATATTTTTGCACAGCGCTATGGTCTGTGCTCGTTTTTTAGGTCGAGCTGGAGAAAGAATGTGAAGCATGCTGGAGTCCAGCTCGACAACTATAGCCGCCCGTCTCCTGGGAATCTGTGACAGGGGTCGGGCACGAGCGTCGCCTTCACCTCGTGGGCACGCACGCCCAGCCCGGCGCCGTGCACATCCCCTGCCTCAGATTCCCAGCAAGTCAGCACACAGACACAACACACATACACGCAGGCAGGCACACACACAGGCACAACACACGCAGGCACATACAAGCGCACACCCCGCCCACGGGCTCACGCGCACAAACACAGCCACGCACGCATTTCCCCCCTTGCCCCCGTCACGGGCTCACGCGCACACACACACACACACACACACACGCACACACACGCACACAGACACACACACATGCACACAGACACACACACATATCCCCCCTCCACTCACCGGGCTCTTTGTTGCGTCGCCTCGCTGCGCTGGTGTTTGCTTCGCTGCATTACCATACGCGGGGCTTCCCTCACGCTTGTTTCTTCTTCTGGTCTACTACGACGCTGACGTAAGTACGACCAGGGCGCTTGCTTGGGCGGGGCCTAGGTGTTTCCTGGGGCTGACGTTGAGGTGGAAGCAGACTTGTTTTCATTAATTTTCACACTTTGCTCCTTTGACTTCGAGTGCCACCGTGCCTTACTCGCAACACAGTTGTCTGCATTCGGCCCCTCCATTTCTGGATCGTGGAGGCGGCTGGCGTGTTCACCATATATTACACTAATACCCTTAAAGGGAGCGCACGCTGGTTTGGTCTGTAAAGCTCAGATGTTATCAGATGATCCTGCCGGCGTGTTCACCATAAATTACACTAATACCCTTAAAGGGAGCGCACGCTGGTTTGGTCTGTAAAGCTCAGATGTTATCAAATGATCCTGCCGGCGTGTTCACCATAATTTGCACTAATACCCTTAAAGGGAGCGCAGGCATGTTTGTTCTGTAAAGCTCCGATTTTATCATTCTGCTAAGTAGTATCCTCAGACAAATCACTCATATTTTAATTTTCTCCAGATGGTAGTGTGCATACTTTTGGAGTCCGACAGATTTTATCTAGTGTATTTATTTCAATTTAAAGATGCGTGCCTTTTAAATACATGCTCGCTTTCATGTTTCACCACCGCAATGACAGTAAAAAACAGAAGGTAGCATGTGTATGCAAACTAACTTTATTTCAGGATATTTAATTTATTTTCGTACTTTGGATTGTCATAGTTGCTTGTAATGAGCCACCTCTGTCAGTCACGTAAAAGTAGTAATCTTTCCGCGTCTCCTTTCGCAAGCTGTGTTATTTATTCGAACCAGGTCTCATAGGCCACTCCTCGAACAATACCAGCCCACAAACATTTGGGGCATTTAGTGGGAATTTGCCACCTTTCGCCCAGAGAACTACTGCACCTATGGTGATGCTTTGAAAATCTGACCCAAGAACTGGTACTTTGCAACTGTGACTTCTAAAATATCATGTAATTTTTTAACTTACCAGTTATGCGTCTGTCTTAATAAAAATGCAGCAATAGTTTAGATGTTTCTACTAAGCTTTAAAGTGATTTTCCCTTCTGTTTGATATTTCAGGCATTTATTACAAGCAGGCAATACTGGCTATATCTCATTGCCCTATTTCTTTTGCTGATCTTGACTGAAAAAAAGACTACCTATGGCGATAACCATACCTCTGCCCAAAGGCTAGAAGGTGGTGGCTCTAGACGGTTGGGAAACAGATTCTCTTTATTTTATTCAATGCACAGGCTTACTAGCACAATATTTAACAACCGTAAATTTTAAAAATGAGGCTTGTTTTTACATGTGCCATCCATTCATGTAATACAGCTGGACAAAGGGAAGACAAATGTCACAAACTGTTTTGTCCTATAATTGTAGTCTCTGACATGGCCATTCTTGGGTTGTTAGCTGGCTTATTTATAGTCTAGTTCAACTATCACTACAGTACTCTACAGCATGATGCTTATTCTCTTTTTTCAATGTGCTTGGAATAGCAGTATATATTGTGTCAATTAACCCTTTTTTGTAGGTGCATAGAATAGTAGCAAACATGGCAACAATGATCACATTAGCATTTTTCTGTCATGTTCTGTTATAAAAACCTACACTACCACAAATGAAATAAACTCCATCATTCTACTTTCTTTTCTTTTTCATTGTCTCCCCTTAGAACAAATGTTTTTAAGTACCTCCCTGCTGTGCATTCCGTTTATAATAATCTTGAAATGATGCTAAAGATAGAGTAGGCTGTTTTTGGTGGCTTACTCCCAGAAGGTCTTTGTCTTGAGTCTGGAACATAATCTTCACAAAAGTTATTTACAAAAGTTTAAGCTATTGCCATTATAAATTAAAATCACTTTTATTTATTAATTATTTTAAAAAATTAAAAGCCATTGTAATTTGTAATATCAATACATCTAAGTCACGTAAATAGGAAACATGTTGCATTACAAATGCTATAGGTGTCACATTTGCGAAAGTTATAACTATTGGCATTGTAAATGACAAAGCTATTAATTTAGCTATTTTCAAAAACAACACATAAATAAAAAAAATGGTCATTTACAAGACCAATAGCTCAATTTTCCTAATGTGAGACCTATTGCATTGCAAATGCTTGCTTCAAGAGTAAGGAATCGCAAAAACCGAGTGAAAGGATATATATATATATATATAGATATTTGTTTAAAATGAAATTTGTGCAATTATTAAATTATTATTTTTTAATGTGATTTTATAACATTATGAAATTATGGGACTATTATACACAGAAAAAACAATGTGATTTGTTTTATGAGATGTATATATTTTACAGGCAAGCTTGTAAAATTTGGAGAATGCGACATGTCGTTTCCTGAATCCCATATGTATTATGTACCGTTTCTATGTCCATGAACCTGATCATGGGATTCACCATAGGAGGTGTGGCCCATAGGAGGGGTCAGGGAAACACAGCATTAAAAAAGCAAGCTGACACGGCAATCAGGTGTGTGAACAAGAGTACTTGATACTCGAAACGCGTCAGTTGGAAGGTAAAAATTAAAAAACATCTTGCCTGAAGCCGTGGTGTCCGTCTCTTCTTTCGCCACGCTCCGTGGAGGTCTGAGGAATTGCTCGATATATATATATATATATATATATATATATATATGTGAGCAAGGGCGGATGCCCGAAACGCGTCAGATTCTGTTGGACTGAAGCTTTAAATAAACCTTGTGCCTTTACCTACTTGCTGGATTCGTGTGGATTTCCTGGATCGACTTCTAGAGGAGCCTTTGTAAAACTGCTGTTGCTGCACATATATATATATATATTTTTTTTTTTTCTTCCTCCAAGCTCAGGTAACTGCCACCGCACTCCTGAACAGAGGGTGCGTCGTCGAAGCGGACCACCACAGCAAGGTCCGTAAACAATACCAAGCTCCTTGTAAAACAAGGATGACGACTCCGTGTTCTGGTCAACAAAAACTTTATTGAAGTTGGCTGGTAGGACATGTTTCGCCTGTCCAGCAGGCTTGTTCACCAACGGCTTGCCCGTTTCAATTAACCATTTTACATACAGAGTTTACGATGTGTCACATGACTGAACTACAAAAACAGTGCATTAGAGAAAAGACTGGTAGTTTTGCCTCCAAGTAACGCAATTTCATTTGCGCTTAAAAACTTTACCCAAAAATAATGTCAACATTATTAAAGGGTTACATTATTCAAAAACAACTTTCATGATAAAAAGCAGTGTTTCTAATAAACTCATAGTCCCGACTAGCAATGTACACTCATCTCAGCCTTCAGATTACGAGCTACCCAGAGTTCATCAAATGACTAGCATATAAAAGGGCTCTACAATACCCAGTAAATGCATTTCAAAATATACTGGATTAAACCCAAGTGGGTTGGCATATTTCTTCAAGATTATAATCATTACCCAAATCGTTGACATGCACACTCATTCGACCCAAGTGGGTTTTTAACCGGAGATACCTACTTCTATTCTCTTGGTACCCAACCCAATAATTCCTGTGAAAACAATATACATGAAAAGTTAAAAACGGTGCTGAGAATTCGCCAACACTACAGCCCATTTTGACTTAAGGCTCAACTATATTCAAATTATTCTAGATGTGTTAATAGATTCTCTTCAATATTCAAACCTGAAGGGAATCGAGTATTTAATTCCAGGATGTATCAGGATTCCAGTTTTCACAACTTTTTCTCCCTGTTACCACCTCGCATAGTTGCTGGAACACAATCTATCACAAAATACACAAGGTCTTGTGTATCTTTGTTATGGTGTGACTAAAAATGACGCGCAACAGGGTATGATATATCCCCATTACAAATCACCCTGAGGTGTTGTAACACTCTCTTGTGGACAGGGAGGATTGTGCTGCCTACGTATCTCAGGCCACAAGGGCACTGAAGGACGTAGACAGCAAAATCTGTCTTGCATGTAAAATAGCCCTTGATCTTTTTTACTCGTCTGGACAGACCCAAAGTCTACGTCTGGGTGTTTTTTCCAAAACCGCACACTTTGCACTTCGTGCATCTGATGAACGCTTCTTTTAATTTGAGCCAACTACTGTTTTGCTTGCCAACTTGTTTTTTGGTGACCATATTACTAACCAACATTTGTCTAAAAGATTGTGCCCTTCTGAATGTAATGGCAGGTCTTTTCTGTACTGTTTTGCCAAGAACTGGGTCGTTCCGGATCAGGTGCCAGTGTTTAGCGAGGATGCTCCAGATTTGGCCATGTTGCCGATAATATGTGGTGATCTTCCTTGTCTGATTGGCACCGACATTGGCCCGTTTAGTTTTACTTCAACTGGGATTAAAAAGAATTCCTCTCTTGTCCTTTTCTTGTCTTTATCAGTTGCTGCCTGTATATTAGTCTCAGAATAACCTCTAGATAAAAAACTGGAGTTTAACTTGACCAGTTCTTCATCTACAACTGCCATCTCCCTGCAATTCTGCATGGTCTGTAAACATTCACCATACGGAATGCTTTTGATCAGATTCTGGGGTGGAAGCTAGCTGCATGAAGCAGCGTATTTCCCGCTGTGGGCTTTCTGTATACTTTAGTCTGGAGTATGGAACCTTTTACATAAATAGTTAGATCTAAGAAGTTAACTGATGTATTGCTGATAGTACTTGTGAACTTCAGATTTAAATTGTTCACTTGCAATTTTTTTAAAAGTACTTCACTGACTCCTAAAACGCTTTCCAGACAACAAACAAATTGTCGATGAATCGACTCCAGTGTAACACATTTTCTTCCCACTCAATATCTTAAGCGACCCAGACCACCTGCTCCTCCCACCAGCCCATATGCAGATTCGTATAGCTAGGGGCGAAGCAGGTGCCCATCGCTGTCCCACAGGTCTGATGAAATAGCTTGTCATTAAAAATGAAATAGTTATTCTTGAGACATACTGAGACCATACTCAATAACATACTCAATAACATCTGTGTATGTGCCCATAATTTAATGGGTCGATTGCTGAGGAAATGCTTGATGGCTTTTAAGCCATCCTCATGCTTAATGCTGGTGTATAAGGTGTTCACATCAATTGTTACCAACAACAGTTCATCCTCCCAGGGTAGATCATATGTTTTTTTTTTTAAAATCCCCAGTATCCTGTATGTAGGAAGGGAGTGTTTTAACTATAGGACACAAAAAGGAATCTACAAATTTGGAGGTGTTCTCAAATGCTCCTCCTATGGCCGAGATGATAGGGCGCCCTGGAGGGTTTTCAAGGCTCTTATGCACTTTTGTTATTAGATAAAAGACTGAAAGTACTGGTTTGTTAATTCATAGAAATAAACATTCTTTAGATGTAAGTAAACAATGCTTATGCCAATCTTTTAGCTGCTCATTGTACCTCGTAAAGCTTGTTTGCATACTCAACTCATATATACATATATCTTTGTATCTCACAATATAGTGGACTTGATGTAGGTGGGGTTTGTCATATACACAGAGCATGTCCGGGCAGTCTCTAATGAATATTTACCTTACCAGAATTGTGCATTTCACCTCCATTACATTTGGAATAACTCTGGTTAATTTATCCTGGTAACTTGTAAACAGTACATACCATGGACTGCTCTTTTGTTTCTTTGGAGCTGTCCATTAAAGCATTTTACCCTGGCTGCTAATAACCTGGGCATGTCATAACCTACTCCTCTGCCATTGCTAGGTGGAATGTATAGAGCATCTACCAAAGCATGCACATGCTGATGTCCACCTAGCACTTCCTGGACTTGTGAGTTAATGCATTTGCCTGTCTCATTTCATCAGAGGTTCTCCTGTGCATGTGTTTGAGTTTCTAAACATTCATTGTTGAGAGCATCCTTTAGATTATTTACTGTGTGCCAATAACCAGTAGGTGCATGTGGATTTCTCCTGTGTCACTTCTGTGTCATCATATTGAAATGGAATTTACTCTGCATTCTGTAAATATTGTTGCTCCTGGTTGGACTCTATATATTGTTTACCATATTGCCTGTATCTAAGGCGTGTCACAGGGTTGCTGGGACTCATGGGAGTTAAATCTCAGAATATCAAGTATAAAAATAACTTCCTAAATATCATAGCCAGAATAACAGCAATCATGAAGATATATATAACTAAGACATATATGTGGAGTTAAGTATAGTAAGTTTATACTACACCTTGCCTTCCAAATATTTTGGTTGTCAATAGGTTCGTACAATCAACTCCTGGGTGGACCCTACAGAGAATTTTACCCTGGCTGCCTATAACCAGTGCATACCAATGGATTTCTCCATGTTTACTCCGTGCTGGGCCCCTTGAATAATTCTCTGTGACAGCCTTTATCCAGCCTGGATCCAGTGGATGCATGTAAGTTACTCACATGCCGGTTCTCTTCATTGCTCACTAGGTGCTGCACCCTATGTCAGGCTGAGACAGCCACTCCAATCATGCACAGCACCAACAACTTTCCCATGCAGGTCACTCTACCATTCAGCACTCTTTCAACCAAGCACTCATGCATAGTACAGCCTGCTCCAAAGCTGCCCCTTTTCAACAGAGTGCCATGTTCCTCTCCAATTCTCCTGGAATTCACAAAAATATGCTGAACTTGTCCCGGTGTAATTTTCTGATACTGGAATACTTTTTGCAGCACCTGCACGTTGTCTGATTTTGTTCTGAATAGCAACGTGTAGGCAGGGAAGAGGCTTATCAGATGCCAGCTTCACCCATAACAAAAGGGCCATCAGGCCTCTTTTTATTGGAGTGTCCTGGTTGGGAGCTATCGGGAGCCTCACACCTAGATGCAATGGAGGGGAAACAAAGGCTCACATCTTATCACTTTATAGGTACTTAAAAGAGAAATGTTTTTGACTTTATTCAGTCCCTGTGAATAAAAGATATGCATACAGTGTAAGAACGGCATATGTGTTGGCCCGGTATTTACACAAATATTTAAATGGCACTATTCTGTTTTATTTCTTTTATAGCGCTTTAACACTACAGTAGTGCTAAAGCCCTATAACAGAAATAAAACAAAATAGTGGAAATTAAATTGTTATTTGTGTACGTGTGGTGTAAAGCTCTCTGACACCCTGCATTAGGATAAGTAATGCCACTACTCATCCCAATGCAGGGTGCCAGAGTGCTTTACATCACACGTACAGATTATACATTGACAATAAATTATATGTGTGCACATCAATATAAAGGATGTGTTAACTAAGACAGTGAGCGTTAATAGGGGTAGGAGCCACATGTCCTTCATACCTCACTGTGCTATAGTAGAAAGATTACAATTCATGAACTGCAAGTAACAAAACGATCTCTGTCTTAAAAGCAGAAAACTGCCTACCCAATAAAAATCTGTCATCTACATGTTACAATATGTGCTTTGCGGGATACATATTTACCCTATATGCTACTTTGATTCAAAACTAGGACTAGGCAAAACACAGATCTATCCAGCAAATACATTATCCTCCAGATTTATCTTACCATTATTATTATTCCCTGTGATTTAGCTGGTACACAAAGATCTCTGCGGCAGGTGCCTTAACCCCATACAATATTTAAAAAAACAGGCATTACAACCAATTAAGCAGAACAGATTTACTTCTACCTTTCTCCTTGTTGGCAATTTCTTTGTAGCTGTGTTTAAAAACAAATGTTTAAATTGAGGTCTAGATTTTGCATCAGGCTGTGTCAATATTTTGGCACAACCCCAAAGCAAAATCTAATTTGTTAAATATTGTAAGGTGCTCAAGTATACTCATGATAGACCTGCAAAACATATGTGAGGTCTTCCGAGATCTAATGTCACTTCCTGTGATGTCACATGCATTGAGGTCACTTCCGGTGACATCAGGCGCAGTGTTGTCACACCCATTCTTCCTAACTTGGTGAGTCATCCCACTTCTGTTTTTTAGGACTGGAGCCCTAGCTGGCTCTTTGGGTAGGGCTATAGGAGTACATGCCATGTGTTCGCAGGGGGTATGTTGCCATCCCTCGGCCTGCCCTTTGTGCAAAACTTGAAGATATAAAGCCTAATAGAGTGCATTCATGTCGTTTACTGGTTTGTAATTTCTTGTGGGTAACGTTGAAAATCATAGGCAAAAAAAAAAAACTAAACAGCGGAAGAAACGCATAATGCAACAGAAATAATTCCTGAAGGTTATGATGAGATTGTGAACCTGTAGAATTTGCAAATAAGACAAAGAGATGCAGAGCGAATTTAGCATAGTTTGTTCTGCACGATGCTTGACTTGAGACCATGGTAACTATTTTAACTGAGTGACTAGAGTTCGTTTTTGTTTTGTATAGCCCGAAGGCGACCTGAAGATATCAGTTATCAGAGCGCTTTACATGAGCACCAGTTTCATTACAGATGGACACATTCATTTTTGTTAGGCAAAGAGAGATTAAGTGATTTGCCCAGAATCACAGGATGCTGAGCGTCGTTGCCGAGACTCGAACTTGGTTCCCCAGCTTCGTGGTCGACCTCTCTAGCCATAAGGCCACATCCTCTCCCCACGACTACTATCACGACTACTATTTTTTTGTGTTCAAAATATTTTTATGAAACTTTCAGAAAAGATTACATAAATAGACAACACAAAAAATTGTTAAGAAGAGCAATAATACCAATACAGTTGATGAATACAAATCAATATCAAAATCTATTAGAAATAAAGTTCAATTATCGATGATCGATAAATAGGGGAAAAGAAAAATAGGAGAAGGATAGGGAGGAGAAGGGGGAGAGGAAGGGTACATACTATATCATCTTATATATAAATAAGAGTTACTGATAACATATAGATAAATCAAAATTATGATGTCAAACAGAATAAGAAATAGAAAAAGTACATTCATGTTAACAAATATGTATCTATAGGTAACCAAAAGGATTGATAAGAAAGAGAGTTATGATTAATCCCACGTTGGGATAATTGTGCACCTCTTCTTGTAAAAACAGACAGAGATGAGGCATCTTTCCAACAAAAAGTGATTGATTTCAAAGCAGCTGAAATCAAGAAATTAAATAATCTCTCTTCTGAGTCACTGAGGTAATGCACAAGAGCAACAGATTTACAAATTAATAGCTAATATGAAAGGACATCTTGAATAGGTAATATTTTTGCATAACATCCCAAACCTCAGACCAAAATTTTGAGATAAAGGAACAATCAAATAGCATATGTTGTAAGGATCTAGGATGTAATTTGTAGTGCCAACAAATATCAGACTGTGTTAATTAGGCACAGAATATTCGTAATGGGGTCCATAAGGCATTGAAGAGAATATAGGCATTTGTCTGGTAGAGAGACACAGGTAACCAATCAGAAATACTCTGAAGCCAAATGAGTTTCCAAGAGTCAATAGATAAAGAAAGGGAAAGTTCATTCTTCCAAAATATGGAGATTATATTAAGATTGGTACCTATTGAAGTAGCTAATTTTTTATATAAAATAGAGACTGCATTGGAAGATGCGGATACAGTTTGAATATAAATTATCAAATCTGTTGTAGCAGTAGATGGGATACCCTGCGGGATTTAATCTAAAATTGAATTACATAAAGACTCATATTTAATAAAATCAGTATTAGTTAACTGAAACTTTGATTTTAAAATGTCAAAAGGAATAAAGGCATTATCACAAAATAAATCTTTAAGATAAAAAATACCAGCCTTAATCAAGGAAGTTCAAAAATTCACATTTCTATTCAATTTTATAACAGAGCTATGCCACAATGATAAATCTGCAGTAGTATTTATAGGAGAAGCAACATTTGAATCTAAATCATTAAATATTAGTTTTGAAGATTTGATAATAACTGAACGGTGTATAACTGTTGACTTATGAGACATAGTAAGCAAGGTGGGTAATGGAAATGGATTAACAAGAGCTTTCTCTATATTAAACCAAATAGGGCGCTTAAGTATGGAAGAAGAATTAAACCATAGAGAACTTTCTTTCAATATGAATGCTTTATGATAGAAAAGAAAGTCAGGAAGACCAAAACTTGCATTGCATTTGGGTATTTTTAATGTCTTATAACAAATGCGAGGTGATTTATTATTCTAGAGAATTTTGGATAACATTTTATTAACATCTTTATACAATTTTAATGGAAACTGAGTAGGGTTCATAGCAACGGAATAAAAGATTTGAGGAGCAATGTTCATTTTAATGTATTCCATTCTTCCCCACCAAGTGAGATGAAGTGAGGACCATTTAGACGTTTTATTTTTAATATAATCAAGAATAAAATTGCTATTCAATGTTAATGCACCTGGGATGGAGGATGAGAACAAAATACCAAGAAATTTTAATTTATTTGTTTGCCAAATAATATCTGCCATAGGTAACATATTAGGGGTACAAAAAACATTTAAGGGGAAAAATTCTGTTTTATTGATATTAAGTTTGTAACCTGAGACTGTGGAATATTTGTTAATAATTTCTAATAAGGATGGGATTGAGGAAATAGGATCACTTATAAATAACAATACATCATCAGCATAAGCTAAGGTTTTGATAGTAACGTTTTTTATCGTTATACCCTTAATATCATCACATTTTCTTATATGGTTAAGAAAAGGTTCAATTCCCAGCAGAAATAAAAGAGGAGAAAGGGGACAGCCTTGCCGTGTTCCTCTAAAAAGGGAAAATTTAGTAGAAATTTGGCCATTGATAAATAACCGGGCAGTAGGAGTAGAATACAAGGCAGAAATCATACGAACAAACAAGGGACCAAAATTAAATGATAATAAAGTCTGGAATAAAAATTGCCAATGGATTTTATCAAAGGCTTTTCCTGCATGTAACGCCGTAATTCCAGAGGGAGCACGTAAAGTACATGCAGTACGTGCAGTAAGCTTCTTGTATTGTTAGCAGAATATCTGTTCTTCATGAATCCTGATTGATCTGGGTGGATAATAGAATGAAGTATAGGGGCTAATCTAGATGCAAGAATTTTAGCATAACGTTTACAGTCCTGATAAATGAAAGATATAGGGCGATAATTGGATACAAGGGTAGGATCTTTATCAGGCTTGGGAAGTACAACAATTAAAGCATCAGTAAATGATCCTGAGATAGACCCAGAAGAACCAAAAAAAGTAAATAGTTGAAATAAATATGGCAAAAGATAAGATTGGAATTCTTTATAAAATTCAGCTGGAATACCATCGGGCCTGGGGACTTTTTTTTTTTTAAGAGATTTTATGGCTGCTAAAATTTCATCAGTAGTAATGGGTAAATCTAATCCGAGTTTATCTGATTGTGAAATTTTAGGTAAATCACAAGTATTTAAAAAAGATTCAATTAATGAGCTATCATGAAAAACTGGTTTATTATATAAATTAAAGTAAAAATCCAGAAATTCTTTGACAATATCATTATGGGATAGCGCAATCTTGCCTTGAGGAGCTTGAATAGAGGTAATCTGTGTCTTATCTTTTTTGATACGTAAATAATTTGCAAGGAGTTTCCCAGACCTATTGGCATTAAAACGAAATCTGGCATTGGATTTAGAGATTTGAACACCGGCTCTTTTACTGAGAATAGAGTTGAACTCATAACAAAGCTTTTGTAGCTCAATTCTATATTTAGGGTCATTGGATGTAATAAATAACCTTTCAACCTTTGCTATTTGCTTTTCTAGGTGTTTCATATTAGCATTAAAATATTTGTTCTTGTAAGCCATGATAGAAATTGTAGCACCTCTAATATATGTTTTAAAGCATCCCATCTATTAACCATAGAAGTAGAGTCCTCTGGATTAAATAAAAAATAATCTTGAATGGCTTTGAACCATTTTGGCTTATTATGCGCATTAAGAACAATATCAGTATTCATACGCCATCTGGTTTGTTTGGTGAAAGTGGAAGATAGAGTTAAAACAAAAGAAATCAAGGCATGCCAGATATGTCAATATTACCAATCATATAGTTAGTTGCAGATTGAATAAGTGAAGTAGAAAGTAAAAAATAATCAATTCTGGAATGTGAATTGTGGGGGTTGGAGAAAAAGGTAAAACATTTGTCAGTAGGGAAATGTAAACGCCAAATGTCCGCTAGTTTGGTGGTGTGAATAAAGGATTTGAAGGCATGAAAAACTTTAGGAGGACGAAATTTTGTACTAGACAACCTATCTAATAATGGGTCAACAATAACATTAAAATCGCCCCCTACCATCAACGGAACCTTACCTAATTTTAAGACTTCTGTTGTAATATTAGACAAAAAAATAGGGTCATCAGCAGTAGGACCATTAATATTAAGTAAAAATAAAATCGAATCATGAATTTTAATTTTAACTATTATATATCTACCCTTTGTATCTGAAATTTTACTAAGAACTTGACAATGTAACTTTTTGCAAAGAATATAGCAACACCATTTTTCTTACCATTAGCAGGAGATGAAACAATAGTATCGACCCATTTCTTTTTCATATAATTTAAAATCTTATCATCAATATGAGTTTCTTGAACAAAACAAATATCTGCTTTACAATTTCCTAAATAATCCAAAATTTTAGTACGTTTAACTGGGTGTCGCAAACCTTTCACATTTAGAGAAATAACCTTAATATTATGAACATTAGCCATAATGAAAGGAAAAGCAAAGGAAGAAAAGCAATGGAACAAGATGAGGCGAAGAAAATGTAACTAAGAAATAGAGGAAAGACAGTAACTCTAGATTTAAAAAAGAACAGGAAGAAAAGAAAAAAAGGGGAGAAAAGACAGAGCACATTAATATCCAGAAAGAAACGCACATGCGCTCTACAAGTATGACCGGAACCGTTGGCGCCCAAAATATATGAAACAATAATCCTGTCAGGGTATAAGAAGTTGGGGGTTGCCAAGAGGGCAGAAGGGTCAGACATTCGCCAGTTCGTGGTTGATTTGTTTACAGAAGCGTTCCCTGAAGTAAGGGATTGGGACTGGGGTCTGGAGATCCAACGCGCCCATCGTTTCCCTTTTAAATTAAAGCATAGCCCGGGTCAAGCAGAGAATAGGCCTCGCGCTATTATGATATCCATGCAGAACTTTCTAGCAAGAGAAAAAATTTATGATTTGGCCAGGCCCAATAGACAAAGGTCGGGGAAAGGCTGTCAGTTTTTTGTAAGGCCGGACTTCTGTCCGGCCACGGTAGAACGGAGGTGGCAGCTCTGTCAACTGATTAATCCCTTTCAGTCTAATGGGGCGCAGGTATTTCTGCTTTTCCCATCCAAGCTTAAAATCGTCTACCAGGGTCAGACCAGGTATTTTGAGTCTGAGATTCAGGCCAAAGCCTATTTGGATACTTTGAAATAAAGCAGTTAGTTTAGGGCTTTGGTTACTGTTTGTAGGGCTACTCCTCAGGTTATTAGTAGGGTCATAGGGCCCGATTCACAGAATGAACTTACTACTTTTGGCATTCACAGAATGCACTTACTACTTTTGGTATTCACAGAATGAACTTACTCATTTTGGTATTCACAGAAGTTAGGACTACTAACTTTAGGACTCCTAAATGCCTTCTGTGAATACCGAAAGTCTTAAAATTAGGATTTTTCTCAATTTAGTAGTAGTAAAGTTAGGACTACTAACTTTAGGACGCCTAAATGCCTTCTGTGAATACAGAAAGTCTTAAAATTAGGATTTTTCTCAATTTAGTAGTAGTAAAGTTAGGACTACTAACTTTAGGACGCCTAAATGCCTTCTGTGAAAACCGAAAGTCTTAAAATTACGATTTTTCTCAATTTAGTAGTAGTAAAGTTAGGACTACTAACTTTAGGATGCCTAAATTTCCCATTGTGAATACCGAAAGTCTTAAAATTAGGATTTTTCTCAATTTAGTAGTAGTAAAGTTAGGACTCCTAACTTTACTACTACTAAATTGAGAAAAATCGTAATTTTAATACTTTCGGTATTCAGAGAAGGCATTTAGGCGTCCTAAAGTTAGTAGTCCTAACTTTACTACTACTAAATTGAGAAAAATCATAATTTTAAGACTTTCGGTATTCACAGAAGGCATTTAGGCGTCCTAAAGTTAGTAGTCCTAACTTTACTACTACTTAATTGAGAAAAATCGTAATTTTAAGACTTTCGGTATTCACAGAAGGCATTTAGGCGTCCTAAAGTTAGTAGTCCTAACTTTACTACTACTAAATTGAGAAAAATCCTAATTTTAAGACTTTCGGTATTCACAGAAGGCATTTAGGCGTCCTAAAATTAGTAGTCCTAACTTTACTACTACTAAATTGAGAAAAATCCTAATTTTAAGACTTTCGGTATTCACAGAAGGCATTTAGGCGTCCTAAAGTTAGTAGTCCTAACTTTACTACTACTAAATTGAGAAAAATCCTAATTTTAAAACTTTCGGTATTCACAGAAGGCATTTAGGAGTCCTAAAGTTAGTAGTCCTAACTTCTGGGAATACAGAAATGAGTAAGTTCATTCTGTGAATACCAAAAGTAGTAAGTGCATTCTGTGAATGCCAAAAGTAGTAAGTTCATTCTGTGAATCGGGCCCATAGCCACTTATTGAGTTGAATAGTAAAAAAAATAGGTTGTTTTTTAGATGGCGCTACTAGAGAGATGTGCTCTTGCTGGTTAATTTGGTTGGTGCACAGGTGGCGGCAGCACTTGGGGGGGGATGCGCTCATACCAGTCTCCTCATCACTGGAACCTCGGTTCCTGCCTAGCGTGGGGTGTGGTAGGTGTAAGGGAGGGGGGGAGTGTGGGTTGAAGGGGGAGTGGAGCGGGGGGTGGGGGTTGGGGTTGGGGCGCATGCAAAAATAAAAAGCTTGAAATTTTTTTTTTCTATTATGGCAGACATTGTAATGATGCATTAAACCAAAGACGAATTGTAAATTTAATGTTTCTGGTAAAAAAGAAAAATTTTAATGGCGTCAGTTAGGGTAAGCATAGCATCATGGAACGTATGTGGTCTAAACAATGGGAAAAAGCACGCTCTTTTTGCAAGGGTAATTCAGGCAATGCATTTAGAAGTGTTGTGTCTGCAGGAGACTCATGTCCCCTGGAATAGGAGGGAAGGCCTTAAAATCCCCAGGTTTGAACTAATAGCATGCTTACAGCAGTCCTCCATGATATGAGGTGTTGCAATTTTAACGAAACTAGGACTGGGCTCTAGTGTAAGATCTAGTCAAGATCCCGGGGGGAGATGGGCAATAGCTCAGCTGTTGGTTAATGGTTTGCCTCTGACAATTTGCACAGTGTATAGCTCTAACTCGGATGACCCTGCGGTATTAGAGTATCTCAATGTTGAATTGGCCATGTGACCTCGGCCTAAATGCTTCTGCAGGGATTTAAATATTAATTTACCTGCAAGTTTAAATGTTGTAGGGGGCAGAGTTATGCGGGATTAAAACCCAGAGTACACAGGGCTTTGCAAGGGTTAGTTCAAGAACATCGTATGATTGACCTTTGGTTTCACCACTGCGAGTACTTAGATGGTTCTACATATTTCTCAGCTCCCCATAAAAAAATGGTCCGGCTCGACTACTTTTTTGTTTCAAGTCAATTGGCAGAAACCACTACAATTTCTATGTCTCCCAGAGTTATATCGGATCATAACTTACTGACTATCAACTGCTCTTTCACGGGGTCTGCTAGTGTTCCCAGATCCTGGACGTTTGAAAGGAAGCTGTTGGTGGAACCATCATATTTAGATCATATGAGATCTTGGCTTATTGAATTCTTGAATATTAATAGAGGTTCTGCCCCAAGTAATATAGTCTGGGATTCGTTGAAGGCCGCAGTTCGGGGCGAAACCAAAAGCTTTTCACTCTTTCGTCAGAAGCAAATTAGGGAAACAATCAAGCTGCGTATGGACGAACTGCATCATGCAGAGGTCCAGCTTACAGCGGCGATAACCGGGGGACTCGACATATCAGATTTGCAGTTACAGGTTGCATGCATTAAAGCCTCCCTGCTCGAGTTTCTTGGCCAGGACCTTGCAGCCAAATACTTACAGTTTCGATCTATGATGTTTGAGTATGGTGAAAGATCTGGCAGGGTCCTGGCCAAGCGGCTCCTTAGCATAGATAAGATCCAGGACGAACACGGAACTATTTAAGATACCCCGGAGGGTGTGTTGTCAGTTTTCTCAAAATTTTATCATACTTTGTATACTGAGGAAATCAGGGCAGGTACGATAGAATCAGGGTTTGATCCTTTTATTGAGGAACTCAGCACTTCAAGAATATCGGTACAGCAAAATGAGATTATTGCAGCACCTATTGAGTGGAAGGAGGTAGAGTCAGCTGTAAATTCGTTAGCTAGTGGTAAGGCAGCTGGCCCTGACCTTATCCCACTGGAATTCTATAATATATTCAGGGTGGAGATCAAGGATGATCTCTTAACAACTCTGAGGGATGCACAGCAGGGTAGGATTCCAGATTCTTGGCGGTTTACTACAATTATCTTGCTGCAAAAAAAGGACAAACCGGAGCTGGACCCTGCCTCTTTCCACCCAATCTCGCTCATAAATGCTGATAGTAAGCTTTTTTCTAAAATACTAGCGACAAGATTGGTGAAAGTAATCACCCCCATAGTCTCCATCCGGCAACACAGAATTATTCCGGGAAGAGACACAGCGGACCATGTGCGTCGGGATATAGCCCTTCTGGACTGGGCTCAGGCTATGCGTACTCCTCTCGGCGCAATCCTGTTAGACGCCGAAAAGGCGTTTGACAGGGTTGCGTGGGGCTTCCTGTGGAGGGTTCTTAATTGGAAGGGGTTCTGTCATCGCTTTATTGTAGCATTACAGTCATTGTATATTGCTCCTCGTGCAACCCTGTCTTTATCTGGCTCACAATCAAGACCGTTTGATAATAGCAGGGGCACCCGTCAAGGGTGTCCTTGTTCGCCTCTTTTATTTGCACTTTATATTGATTTATTTATCAATAAACTGGAACTCTCATTTAATATTCCTCCTGTTAAGGTAAACCTAGTTGAATATAAAGTATTGGCGTATGCCGATGACCTTATTGTTCTTACTAGTAATGTCCTATCGGCCTTTCCAGACATTAACCCCTTCGACGCTCATGACGAGCTGGGCTCGTCATGGCGTAGCCCGCTCGCACGCTGATGACGAGCCCAGCTCATCACGCAAAGTGTGATTTTGAAAAACCCAGCGCGCTAGCGGAATTCCGCTAGCGCGCATGCGGTTAAGGAACAGGCGGATTGTTTTGGCTGTATCTCAGGATACAAACTTAATGTCCAGAAAACGCAGGTAATACAGTCTTCTACTATGGGTCTTTCTGATGCACCAATTGTACAATCCACAACTTACCTGGGCGTCAAAATTACGGCTGCGGTAGAGCAGATACCACAAATGAACATATCACCTATAATAAGCACTGTTAACTCTACTCTGCACAGGTTAGACAATTTACACCTTTTGCTTTTTGGCAGGAGGTACGTACTCAAAATGCTCATCCTACCAAAATTTCGATATATCATTAGGACTATCCCGCTGGAATTCACCCAGACTAGTCTTAACAGTGCAGAAATATGCTGTAATAGATTTTTGTGGAGTTATCGTCAGCCCAGAAGGGCTGCTAAATGGATGCGTTTACCATTGGAAAGGGGAGGGTGGGCAGTCCCCAGTCTTCTGCTGTACTATTGGGCTGCGTTTTTACAACACTTGGGTCAGCCATTATTTGGTCAGCGATCTTCACTCCCGCCGTCACTTAGTCCTTCTATATTTGAGATTGGGTTAGGGGAGGAGGCTAAGGGGATTCTCTCTCTAATCCTTGAGCCCAGTTACTATAAAAAAAACTAAGTTCAAGGTGGTCAAAGCAATTTACTCAATTTGGAGGAAGGTGCGACGGAGGTGGTTAATCCCCAATATTAACCTCTATACACCTCTGGCTGCTGCTAGGTTGTTGCCCTCTATTTTCCAGGACGCAGTCACAATACGGTGGAGATCGTATGGCATATTTACTTTGGGGGATTTGGCTTATGAGGGCAATATGGCTTCATTTACCCTCTTGAAAGAGAAGTTTGGTTTGGGCATGCATGAGTTTTTTAAATACTTACAGTTGCGTAGTTACATATCAAGCCTTCTGCATACTTCTCTGACTGCACTCATGAAAAATGCACTTATGGATCTGATTCTGAGGAAAGCGCGTATAGGGGCCCTCTATCAAAATCTTGTGGCGGGTCTCCCCGATGATCTTTCCTCCCAGTGCACGAAAATAGATCTTAAATTAGGAATAGTTGGTACAGATATTGGTTGGGCTTTGGAACTTGCAAATTCAGCTTTAATTTCAGGCAGCCTTCGCTCCCAAAGTTATGTGGCCTTACTCGATTTGTATTACACCCCCAATAAAATATCTAAATGGGGAGGGGGAGGTGCCCAGGGTTGCCCGAGGTGTGCTTTGCCAGCAGCTACTGATGTACATATGTTTTTTTCATGCGCCAAATTGGATGAATTTATTCGTGATGTACAATTCTTTATCAATAATTCCTTAAAAATTTCGGTTGACATTACAGCAGAGCTGGTAATAACGGGTTATGAGACACAAAGTGCCAGGTCAGTTTGGGAAGCTGCTTTTCTTACTATTGCAATGGCATTACTACGGTTATGTATAACCTCTGAATGGATTAATCCGGTCCCCCCCACCTTCCCGAATTGGAGAGCAAGGATCTTAGCTACCTATAATTTAGAATCAGCAGTATTTTTGAGAAGTGGCAGGAAGAGACGAGAGAGGGGTGGGAAAATATGGGCACCATTCAAGCAGTGGTTGAATAATTAACAGTTTACTCTTACTGATTCTTAGAATCAGTAGGCGCGCGCCAGGATACTGTTTGATATTATGGTTTAAATTTGGTTTGTGTTACGGTGTGTAAAAATGTATTTCACTGCCATGATTGGAAATCTTTTTTTGTTGTAAATGTTGTCTATTTTCAAGCTTTTTTTAAAATAATTTTTTTTTTAAAAAAGTGCAATATAAATGCCTTTAAAATTACAAAAAAAAAAAGGGTATAAGAAGTTGGTTAAACTCAAGTATTTGAATCATGAGTATCCATGGAATGGTGCGAATGCTGATCTAAGAAGTGGCGTAAATCATCAGGACGCTGAAAAGTTTTTGAAAAATTGTCTTTCCAGGTGCGCATGGCAGAAGAGTCAAAAAGACCATACTTAAACCCAAGACTTCTCAATTGGGACGCATAGCAGAAAATTCCTTGCAAATAGTCACAGTCTCTTTAGCAAAATCCTGGTGTATAAAAATGTTGTTCCCATTGACCATCAAGGAAGGAATCTCTCTCGCAGCTTTGCGTATCAAAACAAGGTGGTGGTGACGCAGAACTTTGAATATCATTTGACGAGGTTTAGAAAGCTCGGATTGCGATGTGAGGGAATCCTATGGGCCTTGTCAATCTCAAATTTTTCCGAAAATGTAATTTGTAAAAGGCCCGGAATCAAGTTTTCTGCAGTTATCACCTTCAACCTCTTCCGGCAAATTGAAAATGCGCAAATTGTATTGCCTATTATGATTTTCCATGTCTAGAAGTTGTTTAGACATAGGTGTTATTTTGGCAACAAGAGGGTGAATAGAGTCAAGCTTAGCCTTATTATCTTGAATTTTAATGGCATTATCAGAGATTTTCATTGATAAACTTGCCATATCTTTGCGAACATTTTTGATTTCTGACGCAATAGAGTCTGTATTACTGAGAAAAGCTTGAATTTCTTCTGAAATCAGAGCTAATGAAGGTTCTGATGATTCAACTGCCTTTGATTTAATTGGAGGTGGTGACATTTGCTGCTTTCTTTTAGAAGGTATAGAATTTTTGTTTTCAATTGTATTAAAGCAATGAAAGTCAAAAAATCCAGTGAGAAAATGAGTATTATATGTAGAAATATAAGGCAGCAATAAGAAATCCTCAGTAAAGCAGGTGCAGCAGCTAAAATAGGCTATGGGTGTGGTTAGGCCCAAGCCAGGCCCTTTCTTGAAGGATTGCTCCGCCCCCCTGACTGACTGACCTGGCTGATCTTGGGAGCAGAGCTGGCAGCAGGAGCAGGAACGAGGAAAAAAGCTGTTTTCTGCATAAAAGTCTTCAAAAAGCACCCATTTCAAAAGGTAGGGCCTTTAAAACATGAATAAGAACATTTGCACCGCTTTTTTGACAGGATTTCGGCGTAAAAATGCCGAAAATCGGCTCCGTCGCGCCGGAGCTTCCTAGGCGGCGGCCATTTTGTATCGCGCACTCGCGCGTCTCCACGACTACTATTTTTAGTTAAAACATTATTGACAACCATTTAATACAAACAATTTTACAAAAATGTATGTGTTTCCACTCTGGAATATTGGTCCCTTAGAAAATGGGTAAGATCATATGTCTAATTCACGCCCTGGCAAATCATTGTTCCCTGGCCCTTGTTCACCAACTGTTTGGTGATTATGAGATGGTCTGGATGGCTTGGTGTAGCAGGAGAGGTGTATGCGGGAGGTCTCCCATCAAACAATTAGCTGCGCCCATGGGATGGGGCAGGGGTCTGATTTACAGTTTCCATTTTTGGCACTTCAAAAATAATGTGAGTAGGTTCATCCAGCAGCCTACAACAGAGGACTACTTCTATTAATGCACTGCATTAAGTTGCTCCTTCTGTGGTATGTCTAGAGCAGCGACTTTCAATGCCCATGATACAACCCAAACTGGGGTTACAGATAACACTGGATTTCCCTGCTCTTTAGGATAATCCAGGTTTTTAAATGATTGTGTATGCCCTTCTGACATGCCCGACCTTCCATTTTTCATCTTCGAAAATTATTTGTTGAAATTCTCTGTCATCGCTCAGCGTTATAATTGAAACCTATTGAGCCAAGATTACAGGATACACCTTTCTGTGGGAACATGAAAGAGAGGATTGGAAAGCTTTTTAAAAAGTTGAATTTGTTTTTCTTCAGCATGACCCGCTGGACTCCGACATATAAACAGAGCCAAGCCCAACAAAGAAGGAGATGGACTGTTATTAAACTTTCTCAGGGTAGACTCAACTAAACCTCATTTCCTTTAACAAATGTCTAACTTAGCCACAAATATGAAGAATATGGAGAAGAAGAGTAAGTTGGAGGGTTCTAGTTTTCGTAAACCTTACTTAACCTATCCCATGATACACATGCACACAAGGCCTAAGTGGCAAACGAAAGAGTGGGGACATACACGAAGCTCCGGGCCACTGAGGAAGAAAATTTAATCTAAGTGCACAGCAACCGGTGGATCATACAAGGAACAACCCCTGTCTCCTCATGTAAGTATATGGAGTGCACTTATGCAGAATTCCTGGAGACTAAATAGTGAGTTTTAACGTTTACATATACTAATGTTTTATGTACTCCAAAATTCAACTTTCTGAAGGGTGGGGATTTACTCTATCGTGGGTTGTATTGGTTTTAAGGATACTCAGATTTTATTGGACATTAGTAAGCAAATAGATTGTTCTTCAAAGCATCTCCCATGTTCTGAGAGATGTGCACTGGTGGCTAAACACCAACTGCCTTAAATGAAACCCCTCCCCACCCCCATAAATCAGAGAGTCTTATCACCCAATATTCAATTAATATCTTGGATGGAAAGCTGTGGTCTAGCCCTGCGGGGGTGTGATCTACTCTGGCAAATATAATGAGTAAATTAGAAGTCTTAGGCCTTCATTGCCAGTTTGGGATTAAATTCTGTTTCCTGTGCAAGCTAGTGCTTACACATGGATCAGAATTCGAGTTGTGTGATAACTATCATACAGCCATATATTTTTCCCATGATAAAATCCGTTAGGTCAAACCTGCCGGAAATTATGGGGTAAAGGACCATAAAACAGGCAAAACATGCAGAATTTGGAGTGTTAAAAATTGATTCTGCATGTAATGCCTTATTTACCTCCTCAAAACTCAGATTAGAACAGAGGTCTTCAATCTGTGGGGCGCGACCCCCAGGGGGGTCGTGGAGTCCTGGGAAAGGAGTCACAGAACAGATTCTGTCAGTTTGCCTTAGTGGCGTCGGGCTGATTGAGAGTGCTCATGGCTGAGGCCTAATTCACATTGAGGGGTGAAAAACATCAAAGCCTCATTAAAAAGTTAAAGACCTGTGAAGTACTTGGGTGTGGTTTTGTGTGTGTCCAGTGAAGCTGTTTCAGCCGGGCTCACATACATGAGGGGAGGGGAGGGGTGGGGTGGCTGGGGGAGGAGGCTGTAGCCCTTTGAGTTCAATGGGCATTGCGTCCCTGGAGTTGTGGGTCCCGCCAGTAAAGCACGTAAAAGGTCCTCATTGGTTCAAGTCCCACGAGCCCTCATACCTGGTGCCTGTGCGGGAGAAATGTGCCTGAAAGTCTATTCTTCATGACGAGATGTTGTTACAGCCTGTCTGCCACCCCGCCACCACCCGCCCCCAGCAGGGAGGCACAGAGAAGCCCTCCCATGAGAGAGGAAGAAGAAGGAAGAAGACACAGAGAGATACTGCCCGCCCCCCCCATGAGAGATGCACAGAAAAGGTGGGTGAATGAATGATGGATGGATGAAAGGGTGGATGATTGAAGGATGAATGTAGGGTGGATGGCTGTATGGATGTGCGGATGGAAGGATGAAAGGGTGGATGGATGAAGGATGGATGGATGTAAGGATGAAAGGGTGGATGGATGAAGGATGGATGGATGGGTGTGTGTGTGAAAAGGTGGGTGGATGGATGAAGGGTGGATGGATGGATGGATGAATGAAGGATGTATGTATGATGGAAGGATGAAAGGGTAGATGGATGCATGGCTGGATAAAAGGTTGCATGTATGAAGGATGGATGGATGGATGTGTGAAAAGGTGGGTGGATGAATGATGAGTGGATGGATGGATGAAAGGGTGGATGGATGAAGGATGGATGAAAGGGTGGATGAATGAAGGATGGATGGATGGATGGATGAATTGATGAAAGGGTAGATGGATGAAGGATGGATGGATGGATGGATAAAAGGTTGAATGGATGAATGATGGATGGATGGATGTGTGAAAAGGTGGGTGGATGAATGATGGGTGGATGGATGGATAGATGAAAGGGTGGGTGGATGAAGGATGGCTGTATGGATGGAAGGATGAAAGGGTGGATGGATGAAGGATTGATGTATGTATGGAAGGATGAACGGGTGAAGGATAGATGGATGGAAGGAAGAAAGAGTGGCTGGATGAAGGATGGATGTATGGATAGAAGGATGAAAGGGTGGATGGATGAAGGATGGATGGATGGATGTGTGAAAGTGTGGGTGGATGAATGATGGATGGATGGATGTGATGAGGTCTAACAGGCGCATTTATGGTTGTCGATAGTTGTTGATGATGAGGAGAACCAGTTTCTAGAAACTTTTGTCGGAAGGGGGTCCTTACGCCTAAAAAGGTTTTACAAGGGGGTCTCGGCATCAAAAAGTTTGAAGACCTCTGGATTTGAGGCATTTACGAAAAGTGGTAAATACCACTATGCTACTTCAGATTAGACCTAACAAAGCCTTATTGGTCATTCTCCAATCAGTCTAGATTGAAATGTCAAACCAGGTCCTCTATGAACTGGATCACAAGCAATTCAAGTCCAGTTTCGACCTAGTTGGGCAGCTTGATGTTACATCCTAGGACAAAGTGTATGCTCAGACATTGGACCGTTGCTCAATCTGCAATAGGATCCAAGCTCTACCTCACTGGTGAGGCCTAACAAGGTCAAAACTAGTTTGTATTTGCTTGTGTTTCCATATGGAGGGTACCTCACCTGGCAGTTTAGGACGGACTGTTGCCAAGAGGAGCAGGATCGGTACTGATTTGCATATGGTGGGCCTCTGTCTTGAGTGGCACATTGGGTGAAAAACCAGGGGTTGTGCTGCTACCCCAAACTAATGCCAAAGGTTAGGCTTTTCGTAAGCATTCCTTCCATCTCCTTTTGTGTGATTGATATTACACCCTTAATAGCTATTGTTATGCACAGGCCTGGGTCCCTTGCTCGTGATCCAGTGATCTTGGACTAACAAATTTCCATTACCTGGGCCCAATTCATTACCCTACAAGTCCCTTCACGCTGGGTGTGTGAATACCAAAGTTACCAATTTCCAATTAGTATATTATCCTCATATATATTTTATGGCGTTGCGATCTATGTAATCAGGGTTTGGCAAACTAATACCTGAATCTAGAAATACTCATTTTAAACAAAATTCAATATCTCTAATAAAGACAAACTAATTTGTGTATTTATAATGCTTTATCTAAATAATCTGATTGCTCGTCAAATACAAAACAGCTCGAATCATTGCTTACCACACAAGAAACAATAAATGAAAATGACAGAAGAACATCTCAACATCAATACAATGAGTGAGTGGATAGGCGTAAAGACAAAAGATATTTGCAAAATTATTATGCAAATTCAGATATTATACTAACTCACAAAGGAAATTAGTAAAAACACTCTCTGGCCATGAGAGCAGCAAGGCCCCTCAAGAAGAGTTGAAGAGCAAAGAATAAGTCATGATTTAGCAAACAGAAACAGTCAGCGCAAATTGGAATAGGAGACAGCAACGCAGCCCTCTCCTCTAGCAAAGAAGAAAATCACCCAACCTCTAAACCCCTCCCACAGGTACCTAATATCATAGTCCAAAACCCCAAAAGACCAACCTACATTGTATCATAATACACAATTTCTCTTCATTCTATTGGTTAAGGAAGGGGATGTACTGTCACACCACTCTTGTCATGACACTTCTGTAAGACTGTCCACTGTCCTCTTTACTCATTTTATCGACTTCCATCCCAGGAAATACAAATTCGAGCTGCTGTCATAATAAACATTTCCTCCATCTCGGTCATGAAGCAACTTTTGTACCTTGATTGTTCAATTGCGCCGCTCTCTATTGAAGTGTTCCACTTCCGAAGATTATTTTGTTTCTCCATGCAAACTTTGGCAGACACACAGGACCCGTGAAGGACGAGCAGTTTTCCACCTTCCCTTTCTCTCTCAGATTAACCTGCATTTATTTACTAAAATGACTCTCTGGTCTTTTCTGCAGAGCAGATAACCATACTTCTACGGAAAACAAACACATTCATTATTAATCACTTATAATGCTATACCATAGTGCACCCACCCTGTGTGTTGCATTTACCCTTGCGCATCCCAGATTAATGTTATTTCCAACACTTATTAATATAGAATAATCAAGAAGTATTAATCCTTTTATTTTCCATTAGTCATAAGCATTTTCAGCCTAATCCAACATTTTAGTTTGCGCTTGAGCATTTTCCCTTATGATAGCCCTTTTCGCATTTAGTTTGAACACCACACAATTAATGATTTCATACTATGGGAGTTTAAATCGAACAGGTTTCATTTCACGAAAACCCTGCTCCTTAGAATTTAAGTTTCTCCTCACTGATGAGGCCTAACAAGGCTGAAACTCCTCTGGGGTTGTTTGCGTTCCTTTTTGAAGGGGGTGTTATCTGGGAGGTCAGCTTGGACTGTTCCTATGAGCAGTGGCATAGCTAGGGGGGCAGACCACCCTGGGCGGCATGTGGTTTGGCGGCACCAGCAGACCCCGCCTCTCCTCGCTCTTACCTGCGGCCGTAGCAGCCACAAGAATTGGCAGTGACTCCCCCCACCCCTTCCACTCTTACCTGCGGCCATTGCCCCCCGCTTTACGATCTATCATGGGCGGCAAACGCAGGGGCCGCCTCAGGTGGCCTAAGGCCTAGCTACGCCACTGCCCATGAGGAGCAGGGTCAGTACTGATTTGTCTAGAATGGTACAGTGGTCGAAAAACTGGTTTGGAATTCTACCCCAAGCAATTGCCAATGGTTCAACTGTTTGCAAACATCCCTCCCATTTCCTTTTTTGTGATTAATATAAACATTTTAACATAAATCTAGAAAAGAATTATAAGACAATTCAAGACATGAGGAGCCCCATTAGAAATGTTTCCAGAATGTCAGGAAACAACTTTTAAGTGTGGGCAGATTTTTCTTCTACTGCTATACATTGAACGTCTGCATTAACATATGGAGCCTTAGGAGTATTGGAGTATTAGGAAATCTACTTCATTTTGTATAAAGTCATATGTAAAGTGTAAAAGCATAGTGTACATTAGACATCAATCCACACAGTCTACGCAGATTCTACTATTAACAATGCAATCTAATTTCTTGACCCCATCAGCAATCAAGCATTAAGCAATCACCAAACACATTCTTTCGAAAAAGCAGAGGACTCACAGATTTCTCCCGTGTGTACCTCTGATTTCTTTTCACCTTCAAACAAAGACTCAAATATTACACAGATCAGCAAAGCAAGACTACCATTAAATTACAATAGGAACTGACCAATTGCACACACCCCTGAGGAAAAAGTCTACGCACACACAATCAGACCCACAGTGACACAAAACATTAAATAGAACAAACAGGTTTTCTGCGATCAGCTGCACCACTTGCCTCCGTAGAGTCAGAGACTCTGGAAAAACTTTGTGTCTGTGGCTGCAGCGTTTTCCACGGAAACATGAATTTGCTTGAATACCACAAAATCCACCATCTGTTACATCATTGGAAGATTTTTACAAAATAACTTTTTAGCACAAACACTTCAAAAGTTAGTAAAGTCACGGCACCCAAAAGACAGGTTGCAAAATAGAACTGGTCCCATTCTAGATGTTGATTACTTAATGAGACATTCAAAGAGGTGACAAGTTTGCCAGGTGGTGTATCATTCTCAGCCAGCAGACAGGGGAGATATAGTTTGTAAGCAGGAAACAAAAACATTAAGAGCCAGATGCATCAAAGGGTTTTGCCAATTCTGTGTCTATGGGAAAATGTGTTGATGCATATACTTAATGCAATGCAGCAGTGTGAAAATAATAACTGTTTTTGTAACGAAAATGATTTGTTTCACTGTTCAGAGAATTAGATTTTCACAACACAGGCAATTATTTCAAGAGGGCATTCATATTCTCAAAGAATGACAAACAAACTGCATTAATTTTAACCCCTTCGCAGCGAGGGTAATTCCCTTGCTGTGCTAGGGGGTGGGGGGGCGGGGGCACGTCATGAGCACGGAAGGAGTTAAGGCAGTTGTCATAAACCCTAAATTATCTCCCACTGAGCCACACACATAATATGGATGAAAATGATCACACTCTTCCTCATGGTTATTGTCAGGATTTGTCAGACTTGCTCAACAGAGGGGGAAACAATCTGCTCCTCTCCCCAGAACAGAGCTCCACCCATGCATGAGCAAGTACAAACAGCAGAACTAAATCCTGGAGGTGGAAGGAGAGTGAGAGAAAGATGTTTCAGCTGGAATAATGCAGTCTTGTTAACATCAAGTCTCTTATACTACAGGGGATTCACAATAGGGTTTTCAAAGGTGGTTTACTGTGTTGCCGAAACATTGAAATACCCTGAGAGGCATCGGAGAATATGCTTTCTGGCTTCATAATGCAGGGGGAACCTGGGCCACAAACGAAGGCAGCTGATTACAGCAAAATAGGAAACCTGGATCGATATTGAAATTGGAATTCAGGGAGCAAGAGGATAAACATGCACAGCAACCCATACCAATATATAATTCAGAGGCAAGACAGCACTGAGGTTCAGCAAGCACACCAAACTGTAATCCGAGAGGCAAGTCGGAGTTCAGGTTACTGCAACACCAAATTGTAATCCAATAATGAACGTCGGGGAAGGGAACGAAACAAAAAATAAGTGAGAGAGGCAATAATGGTGAACGAAGTGAGAGAGAGTGGAAGAGCCAAGACAACATGGAAAAGTTGTAAGGCCCCTTCCCAAGGGGAGTGGACAGTTTAGAAAGCCCTGCCACCACTAATGACCTGGAAGTCCTCCCCTTGACCTCCACCAGTGAGGATCCTGACACCCAATTCACGATAGACTGTTTCTCCATAACCTTAGCGGCTTTTGCAACCACTTCTATGGAAAAGAGAGAAAATCGCTGAGTTCACATAACTCTCTTATTCCTTACAGCTGTATCCTTATTAAAAGAAGTGTTTTAAGAAGGCCTACAATCGGAACACGGAGTATACTTGACACATTTTAGAATATAACCGGGTTTCACTGAAAAAATGAGACTGCTTTAATGACAAAAAAGGTGCACATATAGGCTTTTCTGCTGAGTGCCATTCTGTATATGTTTATTTTAGTTTATTCTGGGAGTTTTAGCAACTAAAACTGGGTACCACTTCTTCCATGTAAGACAAAAGTAATACTTGTTGGTAAATAGAATTTTGAATACGATTGGCAGTATGTTTATAGTTTAATGTATAAACAAACCTCTGTAATTTTAGCACTGTAATTCCTTTGTAATAAACGTGAAAATAACTAGACAATAATGTGTTACTTAAATTGCCTTTCATCGCATAACATCCATTACAATTTTCCCTTCCTTGTCGGATAATTTAGCCAGTTTGCTGCATGATTTTGTTTTCTCCTACTGCATATTTTCCAATGACCACCACTACTAACACAGAACAGAAGTTAACCAGCCCACTTCCACAACAGGCGGACAATTACAGATCGCACAATATGCCCTCTTACAAAAGCACAGGCCATAGCTCTCTGGTCAACACATAATATTAATGCACATCTCACAAATACTTTCCAGGCAACACCACTAAAGAGAACATCTGCCCACACATAGCAAATAATTGCCCTACTACCCATCACTTGTGCTTTACCAAGTTGAGGGCTGCACTCACCCATGCAAAGAACAATCATTACGCCCTCAAGAGAAGCTAAACATAATTTCATGCAGTGCCTGGCTCATAAAGACTATACGAGTGTTATGTTATGTTATGTTACGGGCTTTTGTATTGCGCACAGCTGCCCCAGCTAAGGGGCGTCCTGGCGCATGGCAAGTAAAAAGCAACACCTACAGGGAACATAACAGAAAAGGAAACAAAGGCAATTTATTCAAACAGAAAAGTTTTTAAAGCTTTACGGAAAGCTAAAAGATCAGCGAGCAGCCGCATCTCAACAGGAAGAGAATTCCAAAGGTCGGCCGCTCTGACCCGGAAAGAGCGGCCGTCAACCCGACACAACCTGTATCGGGGAATCACCGTAAGAGCTTGACCCAAAGATCTCAGGGACCGGGTAGGCGCATACCAAGCCAAAAGTGCATGTAGCAACCATATACACCAACCCATAGATCCATAGACTTTCTTAAATGTCTCCAAATCCTGCACCTTACACAATACCTCCATCACAGTTATTATGATACACACATTCCTCAAGCATGCTCATGGATTAAAATGATGTCCTAGACCTCCTGCTTGCTCTACTACCCTCTTCAAATCCACTAATTACCTTTTTGGACATCCACCTCAGATGAAAACTCCTCTGGCATAATCATATCCTGCTTACTCACTCTCTGTGATGCCTCATGACTCAGCAAAAGGAAAAGCAGGGAACACAAGTGAGGAGGGTGCAGCTGCATACTAAACTTGAACTTCATCACTGAAATCACACTACGCCAATAAAGTGACTGTGACCTAAATGCCATCAATAGCCACCAAAAGAGACCATGCAAAAAATGAATCCCCAAATTGTCCGAATTACATTCCATAACAACAACTTCATCAAATCCAGTTTTTACCCACATAGGCCATATAAAGCTACCTTCAGAACGTACCAAGTATTGGTAAAATTAATAGGCATGGTTTTGACAGCACAGATATTGGCCTTGCCAATGCTTGTTTCGTTTGCTGTAATGTATTATTAGTTTGCTGTCACGCATCTGTGCCGTTTTTGCACCATGGTGCGCCGCATTATAAATGCGGCGCACCATGGCTGGCGGAGCTGTGGCGCACTGTGGCGCATGTTAACCGGCGCATCCCTGGGGATGCGCCAGTTAACATAAATCTGCCCCAATGTTTTTTAAGGACATATTGGCCAACGAGTCCCTACCCTGAACAGGACTGTTTTTCTGGCAGGGGTGCATATTGGACATAGGCAAAATGCTATCACTCACAGGAGGAAGAGAAAATGGCTGAAATGGGTTGACCCGCTTACTAAGCTGTATGCTGTGTCCAAAATGTGAATGGCATTAAAACACATTAATAGATAAAGAGGGCTAACTGAAAGCCCATTTATGTATGTTTGTATATGCATGTTTTTTTTCATTGTTTGGAAACAAGAAAAGGTTTGGCTAACACCAGAGCTAAATGTATGGACCTAGTCATTGTAGTGGCACTAAATCCATGGTACAAAAAGAGAAACAATAGACTCACTGCTACCCACAGATTTAGAACATGAAATGTAGTGCATACTACACTGGACTACTTTAAATCATACATTCATTTAAATAAAACACCTGGCTTTCATCATCCTTTAATTGTTGGAGTGAAGGTAGATATTTGGAACTAACTACGAGAGGGGCTCAATAAGTCAATATTCATACATCTATAGCCTTATAGCCTGCTGCTGAGGGCTATACCAGTTGTTGAAGGCCCTCCAAAAAGTCAATATTCATACAATATTATAGCCTTATATTCTGCTACTGAGGGCTATACCAATTGTTGAAGGCCCTGAACCCAGGTTATAGGCCCGAGCCACAGGCCTTTAACAACGGGTATAGCCTAGGCAGAAGGGCTATAAAGCTATTACAACATTCCACCCATCAAGGGTAGAATGTTCTAAATTAAAAATGGACAAACATGAAGACAACATTTGAATATTGGAGCTTAGGGCTTATACTGGCCATTAGAAGCCCAGAGCTACTCCATTGTTTTCAATGGAGTTCTTAACATTACCATGTTCTAATAAGCTTTAAAACAGCATATTCATTACAAAAAGCATTAGAAGAGCCACACTCATAAATCTCTTTGCAGCCCAAATATCCATTTACAAGTTCATACTTATACTTACTAATATAATAAAGAGAGAGCCCAAACCTTTGAGGCGGGTAATCTCAGGAACCACAGCACCAATCACAACACCCAATACAGCGTTGGAAAGGGCAGTTGCAGCAGAAGGACATAGGCTATGCAGGCGCCCACCATATACATTTAAAAGGCAAAAGAACAGTGCCAGCAAAGTAGTCCCTGAGGGCGTGTCTGCGTTGTGCTGGGGGCGTGACAAACGCTGGGGGCATGTGGTACATTCCGCCCTTCATGCCATGTCTCATAACGTGTGCTAATCCCTCCCTGCTCCCTTTAAATACCCCTGCACCCCATAATCATAACCCACCCTTACTCCTTAAAATACCCCAACACCCTTAAACACTAACCCATCTTAACACTATAAATATACTTTGTACCCCAAAACCCAACCTATCCCTAAACCCTAAAAATACCCATGTACCCCAAAACCCAAACCTAGCCTTGAACCCTATAAATACCCCTGCACCTCAAAACCCAAACCTACCCCTGAACACTAAAATTACCCCTGTACCCCAAAACCCAAACCTAGCTCTGAACCATTAAAATACCCCTGTACCCCAAAACCCAAACCTACCCCTGAACCCTAAAAATACCCCTGTACCCCAAAACCCAAACCTAGCCCTGAACCCTAAAAATAACCCTGTACCCCAAAACCCAAACCTACCCCTGAACCCTAAAATACCCCTGTACCCCAAAACCCAAACCTAGCCCTGAACCCTAAAAATACCCCTGTACCCCAAAACCCAAACCTAGCCCTGAACCCTTAAAATACCCCTGTACCCCAAAACCCAAACCTACCCCTGAACCCTAAAAATACCCCTATACCCCAAAACCCAAACCTAGCCCTGAACCCTAAAAATACCCCTGTACCCCAAAACCCATACCTATCCCTAAACCTTAAAACTACCCCTGTACCCCATTACCCAAAACTATATCTGAACCCTTAAAATACCCTAACACCCCAAAACATATACCTCAGTACCCCAAAACATATACCCCTATACCCATACTTACCTTATCCAAAGATTTTTTTTAAAAACATACTTTTACCATTCATGCATTTTCAACGAATTTCGTTGTAAATGTATGCGTGGTAAAAGCATATAAAATGTAATGCCATGCGTTATAATGGCATTGCGGAGTCATGGTACTTTTGTAATGAAAGTATGCGGAGTGATGGTATGCGGAAAGAAAGTTGCGGAATAATGGGTGTTTACCCTACCCCGGTAAGTACATTGGTGGCACGGCGGCCCACATCTCCAGCAACATACTCATATTTTTTCACCACCCATTTGAAAAATGCACAGGTCTCTCTCATTGATGACCAGCACCGACATACACTTTTAGACACACCTCCCACCACAAGTTCTAGAATTGCGAACTTTAGATCTGGGGAGCTACGTTTGAATCTCGGCATCAGCTCAACATCCTGTGATTCCAGGCAAATCGCTTTGTCTCCCCGTGCCTACCACAAATGAATGTGTTCTTCTGTAATGTAAATTGTGCTCATGCCATGTTGTCGAGTTTGCGCTATCTAATATTGCAAGGAAAAATAAAGTAGGGAAACTCGAGTTCACACACTACTGAACGCGCACTCTTAAGTGCATCAGCAGTGCACTGTGAATCGGAGCGTTTCACAGGCCTGTCACAGATAACAAATGCTATGAAAACGAAATCCTACAAAACAATATACCACTGGCGGGCAGCAATTCATACCCAGACAACGTCGGGACGGGCTGCTAGTACAGTATAAAATGTTATGGCTATAGCATCCATTATTTTTAATCAATTCGGGGAAAGGATCACTAATCCTGCGTGAACCAAGGTCTGCAGGTAGGTAACTGGGTGTCTCCCAATAAAAAGACCCTCATACACATGTTTTTTGATTTCTCGTAGCGGTATATGATGTGTCCCCGCTTCTTTTAACACTTGAGTGCGTAATGCTTGGGTCAGTTCTTTTGTGTGCACCCTCCGCCAGGAGGCTTTACCTTTGGTTAAGGCAGTAATGATCGTGGAAAAGTGGAAAAGTGAGTGGGAAGGTGGTGATATATTAAAAATTGCCCGGACAGCCAGTAAATGGACTTTACTGAGTCTGAATTCGGACAATTATAAAAATTAATTGATACCAAGCATGTCACTACACAATGTATGAGTACTGTGGAGACCACCATGATACTAAAACTAAGGGCACTGCACTACAGTATAGCAAAATCACTTCCCGTCGCTGCGGCATGAGAATGGGAGAGTTGATGCCTGAAATGAACGTGATTATGCGCAAAGTATCGCCATTTTTTAGTTTCTTTTCAAAATCGAGTGATTTTGAGATTGTACAAATTGTACATAATCGTGTGTCTTCCTTCCCCCCCCCCCCCCCTCCCTAATCTGTTGTTGTGTGCACATTTCTTTTTCCTTACAGGTACAATGCGACCTTCTACCACCCGAAGAATCAGGTTATAAATTTACCTATTCTTTCACTATTGTCACTTTACCACTTACTGGTTCTGAAGAAAGCCTACTGACCAATTGTCAACTGAGGCTGAAACATGTCGACCGCTTTTTATCAAACTATTGAAGTGCGCTAGAATCCATAACCGATTCCACAGCTGCACGAATTAATTTTTATAATTGTCCGAATCCAGACTCATTAAAGTCCATTTACTGGCTGTCCGGGCAATTTTTAATATATCACCACCTTCCCACTCACTTTTCCACTTTTCCACGATCACTACTGCCTTAACCAAAGGTAAAGCCTCCTGGCGGAGGGTGCACACAAAAGAACTGACCCAAGGATTACGCACTCACGTGTTAAAAGAAGCGGGGACACATCATATACCGCTACAAGAAATCAAAAAACACGTGCATGAGGGTCTTTTTATTGGGAGACACCCAGTTACCTACCTGCAGACCTTGGTTCACGCAGGACTAGTGATCCTTTCCCCAAATTGATTAAAAATAACTGAATGGAGACTGAAAGGATCCGACCTCTCTCTCCCCCCTCTAATTGATTATACATATAGCATTCATTAACCTCTTAAAAAGTGAAAGACAGCCTTTCGCTGTATTGTAATTAAAATATCACTTTCAGGAGTCCAGCTACTGAATTTTTTTTCTTTAAATGTGTCCAAGTTTATCCCTCTATTTTCTGTGCCCTTGCAATTCTGATGTGATTTTATGCCTACATACTTGTTCTTAAACTCTACACTTGGAGAGGAGATTGTCCATCCTGAAATCACAATTGTTAGATTTGGGGGTCTTTAGTTGGCAAAGGTAGTTTACCTTTGACCAAATAGGGACCCTTGCGTCTAGTCAGGGTAAGGGGGTACACTCCTAAAATAACCCCTGCTCACCCCCTTGGTAGCTTGGCATGAGCAGACAGGCTTATCTCAGAGGCAGTGGGTAAAGCATTTGTGAACACATACAGTAACCCAGTGACAACACTACAGATGGACACCACACAAGTTGTAGTATATTAATAAATATTTTTATATAGACTTAACACAAGACCACAAACAACAAAAACTCACAATACTGTACTTCAAAAAGAGTAGAAATAGCTCAGTTCTCTTGAGATGTAGATTGTGACACTTTGAATTTAATGTACCTTTGGATGCGTAACACTATAAAATGAAAGTGTTGCAGGGAAGGTGATGCATCGGTTCCTTACATGCAAGAATGGTGATGCGTCGGGTCCCTACTGATGCGTAGGGGATGCATCGGTTCTTCTCGGCGTGGGGAGGTGATGTGTCGGTTTCTGTGCTTCTGTGGCGATGCAACCAGCAGAGCCGTGATGCAATGAAGATCCAGTGCAATGAACAAAATGGCGTCTTCTTCTTGATGCAACCTGATGCGTGCACGGACCAACGGCCGTGCGGCGATTCAATGATTCTTCTGAGCCGTGACAAGCCCTGCGACACGCTTTCCGGTGATGCCGCGACGTCTGATGCGACGTTGGTCCTCTTCTCCGGTGATGTGAGGTGCTTCAACGAAGTGATGCGACAGCTGCAGTGATGACACCCTTCTCCAGCAAAGCAACGATAGCGGCTGCGGCAGCGACACGCTTCTATGATGATGCAGCGGCGTCTGATGCGACGTCGATCCTCTTCTCCGGCGATGTGAGGTGCTTCTGCGTTGTGAAGCAACAGCGGCAGCGGGAGCGGTGACACCCTTCTTCAGAGATGCGACGACAGCCGCTGCGGCGACGACATGCTTCTCTTCGTGAGTCATGATTCTAGCTTCTTGCGACACGCAGTCCCTCAGAAAGCCCAACACAACAGCAGGCACTTCAAACGACTTTTGGGGAGTAGGTTGGTGAAGTTTGTTGTCCTTGAGACTTCAGCAGGAGGCAAGCTCTATCTCAAGCCCTTGGAGATCCTTCACAAGTTGAATGAAAGTAGCACAAAGTCCTTTCTCCTTTCATTGGCAGTCAGGCAACCACTGCAGGCTAATCCTCCAGACAGCACTCCGCTTAGGGATAGTCTCTTCCTCAGTTCCTTTGGTTCCTCTCCTCAGCAAAGGTTTCTTCTTGTTTCCCAAAAGTGATCTAAAGTTCTGGGGTCCGGGTCCCCTCTCTTTTACTCATTTTCCCTTTGTTCTCTGAAGGCAGAGAGGCCTTTGCCTAGTCCAAACCAGTTTTGGTCAGTCCTTGAGCACTTTATTGACAAGACTCCTTCTTTCCTTTCACTGTGCAGGCCAGGGACAGCAGACACACCACAGGAGGTGGAGCCAGCATTGTGGATGGACGGCACAGCCCTATTCAGGTCCCAGGTGCAACTAAAAAAAAAGCCTCAGTGAAACGTTTAATGAAATAACAAAATAGAGACCCCACTGAACTTTCTAATCTTCGCCTATATCCTTTTTACCAGTTTTAGGAAAAATAACAGAACAAATGGTGCATCTAGATCTAGCAAAATATGAGGAAACACATAATGTCCTTCACCACCAACAATCAGGTTTTCGACCAAAGCATTCCACAGAAACAGCATTTATAAAACTCACAGATTCTATTAAAACTATACAAGATAAGGGAAAAAACGCCGTCCTGATTTTACTCGATCTCTCGGCGGCGTTTGAGACTATGTCTCATAACATCCCCATAGAAAGGTTGAGAGATAGCGGGATAACGGACACTGCTCTCAACTGGATTAAGTCCTTGCTCTCTGAATGCACACAAACTATATCACTTGGTTCTTATATCTCCACGGACAAAAAAATCACCTCTGGAGTACCCCAGGGCTCAACCTTGAGCCCTCTGCTTTTTAATATTTATATGGCCCCTCTTATTTCACTCATTGAGTCATACGGCATCGAGGTTGCATCTTATGCCGATGATACCCAATTGATTGTAAGTCTGGAAAAAAACTCCTCAGAAGCAGAACAGAATTTCCGTAACTGCCTGTCTAATGTCTTTCAGTGGATGAAAGATAACCACTTAAAATGCAATTCGAGTAAAACCGAAATACTGCCAATAGGCAAAAACACAAAATTCATTCCTAGTGATTGGTGGCCAGAGGGAACTACCCCTCCCCCGGAAACAGTAGAGGTTGCAAGAAATCTCGGAGTTCACTTTGGCTCATCACTCACCTTTGATCACCACGCAAGGAGCTTAGCAGGAAGCTGCTTCAGCATCATAAAATCTTTAAAGACATTTTTTGACTTCCTCCCAGTAAATTCTAGAAAGTCGGGGACAGTTGCCCTTATACTTTCAAGGCTCAATTACTGTAATAGTTTGATGGCTGGAATAAAGAAACAAACGCTAAAAAAACTTCAGAGTGTTCAACATGCCGCAGCACGACTTGTCTTAAAACTTCCCCGTAAATCTTCTGCCTCAGCTGCCCTCAGAACACTGCATTGGCTCCCTCTTCACAAAAAGATTCTTTTTAGAATTATTTTAATCACTTTTAGAGTCCTAAATAGTATTGGCCCTAAATACCTTTCGAAAAAATTCACACCTTACATTCCTAATAGAGCGTTAAGATTGGCTGGATCAAACCTAATTAAAATACCAAAATTCAACTATAAGACCAAGGGTGGAAAATCACTCAGCGTCCTAGCATCCAAGGCTTGGAACGCCCTCCCCAAAGTACTTCAATTTCAATCCTCAGAAATCCATTTCAGAAAATCACTGAAAACGTGGATTTTTAATGCAACAGATGCATCAGTCCTAGCAGCAATCTAATACGTCATCTTTTCTTCTGCTCACTCTCCCTAGCGCCAGGATTCTCCTTCCGGAGCGACAGTTCGCGCTTTACAAATAAACTATAAACTATAAACTCCTCCCTCCCATCTGCATGCAGATCTCTCTATTCAGCCCTGTGCTGACTCACCATGTCTGCTGGAATCCCCCAGCCCCTGTCACTCAAACTCCAGACAAGGAATACTCAATCTAGCAAAGGCAGGCTTGGATGGTTAGACAAGAAAATACCTATTTTCTAAAAGTGGTATTTTCAAACACAGAATGTTAAAACCAACTTCACTAAAAGATGCATTTTATCATTCTGAGTTCAGGAATACTAAACTTGAATTCCTACCTAGTTCCGTGAGTCAGTTAAGATTATAAAATATAATAATCAAACTGCCCATTCTGGTCTATGGGGAACAGGTAGCCTTGCAATAGTGAAAAACGAAAATGGCTGGAATTCCCAATTAGGGCATGCCACACACCTCAGTGCTTGTCCTACCTTGTACCTACAATGCACCCTGCCCTTGGGCCTACCACAGGGGTGACTAATATGCAGAAAAGGGAAGTTTTAGGGACTGGCAAGTGGGTGCACTTGCCCAGTCAACATGGCAGTACCAGACTGCACTCAGGCTCTGCAATGGCAGATCTGAGACACACTTTTACGGGCTGCTTCTGTGGGTGGTGCAACCAGTGCTGTAAGCCCACCAGCAGCATTTGGTTTACAAGTCATGGGCACACTCAGTGCACTGTACTAGGGTCTGACAAGTAAACCAAACCAACCAATCATGGAATCACTAATCCATACATCAATTTACCATAGGGAGCACTTGCACTGTGGCACTGGACAGCAGTGGCACAGTGCCCAAAGCATCTATAACCATCAAAAACACATGAGGCAACAGCAAAGAATGCAAGGGAGACCCACGCCAAGGTGCCAGGTCTAACAACAATGCATTGTTGCCTTCCATCTCTTTCATTGAAGACATTTACATAATATGTTCAAGCTTAAAGTGCTTATATTTCCACGTGATGTAGCAGGTCTACACTTCTATGCGTTAGATTTAATAATTATCTTCCCTAAAATAGTATCTGAAATCTTTCTTTACATTCTCACCTTATCATTCTTCTCCTATTATGTGTGCACACGAGTAAGTAGATGTTCTGTATGATGGTAAACTGCTAAGTATATAATAGCTATTTCCCGTTATACTTATACATTATGGGCCATATTACAAAGGGGCTGCATCGCTTTTGCTCAACCTTTGATGCAAAAGTGACGCAAACCGTATGATGCAATTTATCATGCCATGCATGGTCCCCTTGTGTGGCCCTGAGAGGCATGATAGTTGCGTTTTTCTGCCCAATGGATATGTTCCTTAGGTGTTATTATGGGTGTTCCCACACAACACCCATGGATTTTGACAAATTCCAAGATTTACCATTACTGGTAGACCTGGGAATGCACCGAAATGCTACTCCTTTCCTGGGAGGAGTAACAAGGAGAAATATCTTCTAGCCTCAGGGGATTGTTTTTTTGCAGGAAGGTGCCCTTTCCTGCATAAAAACTATCCTGCTTGCAACGCAGTCGCCCGTGCACCCATGCACCAGCGTGGGGAAAAGGCAACAATGAACCGTATTGTGATAAATATAGTGCAATCCTTACTTTTCCCTGTAACCCAGTGCAGCACAGCTATTGTGCATTACTGTTTGATAAATAAGGCCCTATATTCAGCCACTGCCAGAAGGGCTGGTCATTCAGGTCAGTGTGTGCCAGTTTTTTTGGATGTTTCTGGGCCAGGTGTGCTGGTTTTTACTGTTGATTTTCCCTGATATTACCACAAACATTGCCTGCAACAAACACAGATGCAAGCAGTCTTCCATACCTTGTAAAGCTACAGAGCTTTTCTTTGCGTGTTCAAACTGCCCGGTTAGCAAATGTGGGCGACTTAAATTGTGTTGCCTAGACCTATTTTCTGACCCAGTCCAACCCAACTGGACTTTAGAACCCCTTCAAGTCCAGCATGAACACTGTGCACCCAGTGATTTTGATCCGAAAGCTTCACCTGACACAAGCAGCTGACCTGTCAGGGTGAAGCAATGGGCAAAACTTAGAAGGAAGCGGTGTGGTCCCCAAAAACATTAACTGGGGAGCAATTCTCTTGCTGTTGTTACCAATACCCAATGCCTATGTAAACGGTAGCACTGGGATCCTGGAGAGATTATGAGGCCATTTCCAGGCCCAATCATATTGAGCCTCTCACTGAAAACCGCTGTTGGCCACATGACCCATTATGAATCTATTCAATATGCTGGTTAGAAAATGTAACAGCAATAATTAGCTTGAAGAGAATCAAGTGACGTGGCAAAAGGCGATTTCTGTGCTTTAGTCAAAACAACGTTAGAAAATTGTGATCAGCAGATTGTTGATGAGGGTTACAACATGGACAGATACAAAGACAAGGCACAAAATAATACATTTCGCATTCTTTTCAAGTAAATGTTTAGCCTGGCTCATCCCAGGGCAGAAACTGTGCATCCTGATGATTTCATGACCATGTTTCTACTTGTTTCCTCAAGCACGCGCCGGAAGACGCTGCAAGGTTAATCACAAATCCCTTATTCCATTAACCTTGCTGAACTTTCCAACACCAGGGCGGCTGACAAACTCCATCTCCGTTCACTTGCAAGGGATAATCAGAATTGTCATCGCGTCCAGGAGGGTGGTAGACAAACAAAGATTACACCATCAATCAAGGGGCCTCCTCCGCGCCTAATCACAGGCCCGCTCCCTGCGGAAGCATCTCTCTGGGCTCCAATTACACAGCGACAGTCGCGCGGGAACAGTTAATCCCCGTATGCAGCTGACCAACTGCCCTGCTAGAAGGAACTCAAGGCACTACCAGAGATTCAGCCTTGGCTAATTCACATACACAATCACGCTCTGAAAACCGGGTTGCTGCTCTTGCATAATTTCCATAATTAGCACAATATTTCACGAAAAGATTGTCAAATGCTTCTGATCACCTTCATTGTCCTGCAAATTCCTTAGCTGTACAACAGTGTTAACGTCACACAGATCCAGGACTGAACAGGCCTGCTAATCAGTTTCATGCATTCAATTTTACATGATGGGGTACAAAACTTTGATAGGAAATGCAAAAAATAAAAGTAAACCGCATTTACAAAACACATAAAGTCTAATAGAATTCCATTCCACAAGATATGTTAAAATAAGGCATCTTTTAAACATAACCAAGATTTTTTCAGAAAGATATGTAATCCGGACGGTCTCTCGCCAGAGCCGGATTGGGAACCCAAAGCAGCCCTGGTAATTTTGTAGGACCAGCCCCCCTGGGGAGGAGGTAGTGGGAGTGGTGGGGTGGGGAGGGGCGCAGGTGTAACTGCTGCTTTTGTTACTGGAGGCCTATATTGCACCACTGCCGCAAAACCATCCCCCTGTAACGAACAACCAACCCCCACTGCTGCACACCGGCACCACCCTTACATAATCCCGGGAAAATGCCAGATACCCGCAACCCTCAGTCCAGCCCTGTCTCTCGCATGACAGCTGATGCCTTTGGAGAAGGTATTTAGGGAGCACTGACAGTAGAGTCTGTAGCAAAGTAACTTTACAGAGGATGGAAAGAATCAGTGCTGCACACTTATTTAGACAGGTATTTTGGGTAAACTGCTGTTCTACACACATGGAATATAGGTCTGTTTAGCCCATTGCAGTGGAAGATGATTTTCAGGGCCACTGGAATTATGCAATTCTGCGGCACCATGATTATGGATTGGCCACATTTCCACATAATCCATCAACTGATGCCTACTTTGCAGATTTTGACAAAAAAAATTGAAGCTAGCTCCAACGGATCAAAAGTTACTACAAATGCAGCAACATGTGTTGCCATGCAGTATAATGCCCTTCCCAAAGGTTGACTGGTCATCTTTCTGTAGTTTATTTCTCTATTTGAGTATTTAAGTGCCCACAAACAGCAGTCAGATGCCCTTAGCAAACCTTTGGGAAGACAGTGCTAACATGGGTTAAGATGACAAAAAAATGAATTAATACTGTAACAAAATGTGCTGTATTACGCTGCATAAGTTGCCTTCTGTGGCCGCTTAGTTCAGTCAACTCTGTCACATAATCGTGTCAGCTCCTGCTGCATAATTCAAGTGGTCCTGATGATTTGCTATCTCACATGTTCCCTCCACAGGGCTAAGGGACAGGCCCATGAAGGTACACCCTTCAGTCCAGCCACATGTCAAAGCAATGTATTCAAGAACAGGGACACAAGGAACTCCATAGTAATACCATATTATAGCCACTCACATCATTGTTGGGCTGGGAGGCATGAGAAGAAAATGGGTGTTTCTCTATATGATAATTTTATCCATAGAGCAGAGTTTTGAGTCTGCCGTTCCTGCTTGGCAGCAGGAATAAGGGAAATCAAGCACGGTGGAACTTCATCGGCCCTCAAGGGAAAGGGAAAGGACTAACATTAATCACCACTAGGGGTTTCACATTAACCATGAGGGCACCCCCTAATAAAAACAATTCTGAGTAGCCTGGTGGAAGGATTTCTTTAAGAGGATCGGTGGGTGAGCACGATCCCTAATTAGAAATCCCTTGGAAAGGGACACCGTTGGATAGGGGAGACTATCCCCTTTCTAATGCTGCCTCTTTTTATGATCATTTTGCGATGGGGGTGGCGTTATGCCCTGCAGTAGATCATATTAAACAAATATGGTGCTGTCATTTTCTCTGGTGTCTATGGGACCTTTTCCTTTCCTTGAAGGAGTGGATAGGGGCCCGTGGCCTGTTTGGCACCTAATCCTTAAGCCACTATGCCAGGAGGACTGTCCTTCCCCCAAAACATATTCCTGGGTGTCCAGTGGATGATTTCTGCTCAGTGAATGCAACCCCAAGCAGTCATTTTTTTGGGGAGGAGTACCATTGGAAAGGAGAGACAATCCCCTGTGCTACAGGGCCACTCCAATGCTCGGAGCTGCTAACTGTGAAGAGATGTCTCTCCAGATGAAGCTTGTAAAACAAAGCTGAGAAGATAGGAAAGTTTGTTACAACAGATTGAGGTGAGGGGTAATTGGATTTTGTTTTATATATTCTGTTGCGAAAGGCTACTCAGCTGAAAATAATACTGAATGAAATCAAGCACTAGGCCCAGTGCAATCAAATGTAACATGGGCCCAGAACACTGTTCAGTCGCATACTCCCATTTCACAATGGGAGCTCATGTTACAGCCATATATTGGCCATAACACAAGCTCCCATTGAGAAATGGTAGGTATTGTTCATACCTGCACCCCAGGGGTAGGCACCTCAAGGTGCCTGCCACACGGTGCAGGGATCAACGGGAGTGCCCCCTCAGCCCCCAACCAGAGGCCACACGCCAAGGAGCACTACTGGGGGCCCCAAAACATGCTTTCTGACATACTTTCCATTCAATTACTTCTGTTTTGATGACTCCATTTTTGTTGGCTTTAGAATTCTGGGCACTTTACTACTGCTAACCAGTGCTAAAGTGCACATACTCTTTTCTCTGTACTCCAAACATGGTAGCTTGGACTTATCCAAAATTGGCATATGTAATATAGTCCCTAGTACAGTGCACTATATTCGCCCAGTGCCTGCACACAAAATTCTTTTTTAGAGAAGGGCCAACCTCAAAAGAAAGTTTGCTGCAAACCTCAGCCTTGGGAAATACGCACACGTGCCAATTTTACAAAATATAACCAATACAATCATTGTGAATCTGTCGGACAAAAAACTTTCGAAAGAAGAAGAAGTCCTCCAATTAGGGTTGAAATTTGTACCAACATCTCATTCAGACTTCACCAGGCTGAAGATGGAAGCAATGGAATTTTTCCACAAAATTCGACTTAAAGCATTCTTTTCCTCTTTGGAGACTTCACCTATTCCGGAACCATCAGGTTTGGCAAATAAGTCCAGCTTTTGCCACCAGCTCATTCCTTCCCAAAAGAAATTTTAACATTTGAGCATGTTCTCCTCTCTTCTATTCAACAACTTGAGAAGAAAAAATCTGGCAGTAAAAACAACCTGACCAGTGCGCAACACAGAGCGATACAAGCCTTGAAGGAAGATGACTCTATAGTCATTAAACAGGCAGATAAAGGGGGAACACTGGTTGTGTGGCCAAAAGCTATGTATTTAAACAGAGGCCTTAAGCAGGTCAAAAACCTTTCCTGCAACAGACCGACCCAAGAGGGTCCTTCACGTGAACTTATGGAACAAATAAGCCAAATAATAAAGGTGGGCTTTGAGCATGGAATTGCCAGGACAAAGGAGTATGAATTTTTGATTAAGAAACATTCAAGGACTCCAGTCATTTACTTCCTCTCAAAAATCCATAAGCAATTACCTGAACTCCCAGGGAGACCAATAGTATCAGGGTGTGACTCGATACTGGAATCCATCTCTAAATACATGGACATATTCCTCAGAGAGTTTTTACCTAGGTCCTTTTGTATCTACAGGACACCGCAGACTTTATTAACAAAGTCAAAGATACCCTTTATGACCAATCGCAGCAATGACTTGTCTCCTTTGATGTAGTTTCACTGTGCACCCAGATTCCGCAAGATGAAGCCCTAGAAGCAATGGAATTCTTTTTAGAAGCCAGAACATGACCATACAGAGTTCCCCCGAGTTTCATCTTACAACTAGCTGAAGTGGCACTCAAGAAAAATGTCTTCAGGTTTGAGTAGACACTCTACTGCCAAATCAATGGGACAGCCATGGGTTGTCACTTTGCTCCAGATATGGCCGTACTTTATATGGCTAGGTACGAGGACACATTTATCTATAACAACAACCTATTCAAGAAGGACCTTGCCCAATGGTATCGATACATTGATGATGTTTGGTGCCTCTGGAGTGGTACAGAGTCAGAATTAAACAACTTCCATGAGTGCCTCAACCATAAACATCCAGATATCCAATTCACCTTAACTAAGAGCTGAACAATACTAACTTTTTTAGATGTGGAGGTCTTTCCCCATCAGAACAAACTGGCTACTACACTGAACAAAAAGGTGACAGACACAAATGCCATTCTGTGCTATTGCAGTTGTCACTCCAGGAATATCACAGTCAATCTTCCTTATGGGCAATTACTCAGGATCTGAAGGAACTGTTCCCGCAATGATGACTTCCAAATACATGATGAGGCGTTCTGCGAGCAGATGAAGGAACAGGGGTTTCCAAAAAAACTGTTGAAACATGCATTCAAACGGGCATGGTGTACACCAAGAGAGTCTTTGCTCATTAAAAAAGTAAAACCCAAGATGGAGAAGCTGGTGTGTGTTTCGACATATGGACCACACACAAATGCATTCCGGTCAATTATACGAAAGAATTGGCACCTTATACAGAATTCTGACCTTGGGATTGATGTCCCTCTCTTCGCTATGAAGAAGAATATGAGCATTGGACAAAAAATTGTAAGAACAGACTTACCCCCGTCCAACAGAAAAAAAGACCTTAGAACACAATTCAATTTGAAGCCGTTGACGGGCCACCATAATTGTGGTACCATTGTAGTAACACGATAGTGGGTACCTACTTTATACACAACAATATTAAGTGGACAAGGAAACAGTTCTCCAACTGTGAGACAAAACACGTCATTAACACAATTATTTGTCCCTGTTCAAGAATTTACATTGGTAAAACTACACAAGAGATTCGTCAACGCGTAGCGCAGCACCGATCAATGATAAAAAATAAAGTTGTAACAGCACCTATGGTGAACCACTTCATTGACTCCAATCACCATGAACTTGAGTTTAAATGGACTGTGCTATCTGTCATCAAACCATCACCAAGAGGGGGTGACACTGAGGCTTCACTGTTAAGAAAAGACGCCTACATGATAGCTCATTTCAACAGCACCACCAAAGGACTGAATGAATTGTCATAAATGGGTAGATGTTAAAACAGTTCCAGTCCTGGTTTTGAATTTCTTGTTTGCACCATAATTCAAACAATCTTTGGAAACATGGATATACATTTTAATACCAATGTACACACAACCCTTGAAAAAGATATATCTGATCCATCCTTTGTTTGGATAAGATTCGCTTGTTGCACAGTTTACATTTCATAACTTCACAAACTCACTTAGCCATAATGCAATGGGACCAGGTAACTCTTTAAACTTCCTGTGACCCTGAAGCATTTTTGAGTGAGAAACTGGGAAGGAGACACCATTAGATGACTGGCACAGTGGATTATAAGTAAGACTATGCAAACTTTCACAACACGGGCGCGCAAAATCTTTTTACAGAATAAGACACACGCTGACATGTTGTTTTCTGTTTTCACAGAGAGACGTGATGCAGTCCGTTTCTGTGTGAACTTTAAAGGTAGCAACCTTCTTTACCGCTTCATGAATTAAGCAGCGGAGTGGCTCCGTCCGGCTATTGGTAATTATTAAACCAACTGAGATCTGAAAGCAACCAATGATGAAACCATTGCCGGCATGGCGAAAGTAAGTGTTGTCTCTTGCCCACACAAAGCCATAATGTATCTAATCAGATACTATATTGATGTAGCACTCATCTCTATTTTTAGACCACCCTTCTGAAGCCCAACTAGGTTTCCAACTAATTGGCAGCAAGCATTCCGATATCTTTAGTAAAAGCACCGCCTGACTTGGGCAAGTAAGTGCCTTTTCTTGTTCCTTCAGAGACAAAATATTAACATTCAACAAACCATGTACATGACTGATGGTGGATCCGTTTTCATTCTAGATCGTGCCATCTACATTTTAACTTGCCTCTTATCGCCTGCAAAGTGCAAATTTATTCCTCTATTCAAACAGGTACATTTGAGAAAAATGACCCCGTATTTTGAGTAATTGTGAAGTTTAGAGTCTCTCCTCATCTACAATTCATGCCCGCCCCCCTTTGTTCCTTAGATTAAACCAGTCCACACCCTGAAGAGAATCCTGAAAACCACCTTGGGAATCAACACACATCGACATTACACAAGACAGGGACTTTCACACTTAATTAAGTTTCGCCCAGTAGAAATGTTTTTTGAATGGTCTCACTACTGAGTCTAATGTTTCTTTTCCCCATGGGTAGCAGCTTCTTAAATTGGTTGCACAAAGTAGATGGTAAAGGATGTCCTTGTAGCTGCTCCTTTTGTGAACTAAGACTGGTGATATAATGTTTAGCAGTTGTTATGTATCACTTTTCATTTATTGTTTGTTACATCACATTACCTTATCACAAAATTTGTATGTTTATGTTTATATGTTGTCTTAATATGTTTAATTTGTTCTTGACTCAAATGTATCCACACTTACCTGACCTATGAATATATGTGGAGTAAAATGCACAGAATGAAATAGCAAAATAAATGCTTCAAGCCTATATCAATTGAGTTGATGGCCTTTAGTCCGTTAAATTGGCTTACCAGCATTTGAATGTGATGGCTAGGAGACCTTTTCTCTTAGTGTAGTCTGGTTGGCATGCAGCACTGACTGTGCCACTCACTCTGTAGACTTTCAAACGTGGCTCAGGCCTGCCATTGCAGAGCCTGTTTGTGTAGTTTTTCACTGCAATTTCAACCTGGCAAGCCAACCTACTTGCCAGGCCCAAACCCTGCCTTTTAATTACATGAAAATCATCTTTAAAGTAGGCCCAAGGTAGCCCCATGGACAGGGCGCAGAGTATTTAAAAAGTTGGACAAGTAATGTTAGGTTTTACATGTCCTGGTAGTGAAATACTCCTAAATTAGTTTTTCACTATTGCAAAGCCTATCTCTCTGACAGATTAAGATTAGGATAGCCTTAAACATCTTTTAAGTGTAATTTCCAAATGAGAGAAGATAGAAATTTGGATTTTGATGTCTCACAATTTAGAATCACATTTCATGGTGAAGCCGGATTTTAAATTGTAAGTCTGACAATGGCACTTTTAGAACGTTGGCATTTTCTTACTTTAACCATTTTGTGCCTCTGCCTGCCTCTGAATACACATCTGGGTTGGATGACAGCTGGACTTTGTACATTCCCTCTAGACAGTCACACAAAGGGAGAAGGGGTGTGACATTTGCACCCTGATGGCACATGACCAGGCTGATGGGCCTTCCTGAGGTAGATTAGGAGGAAGGATCTACCACTGGCACCTGAGCAGGGGTGTGCCTGTTCCAACACAAAGAGCTGCATACCCCATGTAGTGAGTCTGGAGCCAAGGCAGGAAAGTTAGGGACCTTGTGATTTTAAAAGGCCTCTTTGAAGTCTCCCCCACTTCAAAGACACATTTGAGTAAAATTACTGGACCCCAGACACCATCAAATTGAAACTTTGCAGGAGCCGAGGACATTCTGCGTAGAAGAAGAGCTTCTGTGCTGTAGGAGTAACTTCTACTTTACTGACAGCATTGCTTTGTTGGCCTTCTGTCTGCCGATTGTTCTGCTGTAGGAGAGATTGCCACTTTGCTACCTGCTCAGATGTGTTTACCACTTCTTCTTGCATGGGAGTGAGAGGAACAAGAGCTGCTCTCTACATCCTTGAACCCAAGATTCTCCAAGGGCTTGCCTCCTGTTTTCTAAAGTCTCAGGGGCACCAAAGACTTCTTGCAACCTTGCTGGTGCTGTGAACCTCTGCCACCTGTGAGTCCTACCATTCCCTGAAGTGCCCCCTTCAGTCCTGGGCCTCAGAAGTGGGTACTGCAGCTGCTTCTGCAAAATCAATGCATCGTCAACACTGCACCAATAAGAACCAACACAGTGCACTCTGATCAATCAATCAATTAAGGAATTATAAGCACGCTGCTCACCCGTGAGAGTCTCAAGGCGCTGATGCAGTGTCGATCCAAGGACATCCCCGTGCGGCTCAATGCATTGACCTGACATCAAGATAGTTCAACGACGAGGACTCAGCCCTGTAACTTTTACACCACCTGCAAGGCTCGACGACGACGCATGGCCAAGTTGTCAACACAGTCTGTGAGGCTTGACTCTCATTCATTGACCTGACTGTGTGGAATAGACCAATGTATCTTGCTCTTGACGTTGACGCTTTGCTCTGCACAAGATATTTTTTTAGCAGGCCACGCATGGGTTCTGTAGCTAGCCTTTACCTCCATCTCAGTCAGCCTGAACTTTGGATTTGCACCAGTCCCTCAGGACCTCAAGTAACCTTTTGGCCGTTAGTGACTTCTAAGCACTGTTTTCACATTTAATATTTAGATATTCATATCTCAAGTCCTACTTATTGGATTTGTGTTGTTTTGATCTTGTTTTATTCAGATACATATTCTGGTGTGGAGACTTTTTGTGTTATCGCACTGTGTTACCGCAATCAAAGTGTTGCTCTGTGCCAAGCTACCAGAGGGTGAGCACAGGTTAATTTTGGTTGTGAATCAGACTTACTCGGGCAAGGACTGTGGCTCCTGCTTGGACAGGGTGTATACTCTGCCAACAAGAAACCTGAATTTCTAACAGTAGATAAGGACTTACAGAAGGAAAAGTAAGGCCTAGGACAAGGAATAATGCAATGAGTAATCAGTGCATTCCTTTTCCCATGGACCAAGCAATGATGACTGGAGTTGCAATGGATGAGTGTTGTCTTTCACCTTCGTTCTTGCGGTGTATTTTTTGCAATCCTGTGTTTTTTGTTCTTCTTTTAGATGTGAGAAGCATTGCATGGTGAATTGGGTTAAGAATGTTGGGGTTTGGGCTGGAATGTGGATTGAGTAACTGATGAATAGAGTGTGATGACTAGCAGAAGAAGTTGGAGTTGGTGAGACAGACAACGCGAGACACTGTTAATTAGTCTGTCAGAAGTAACTATTTATCTTCACACACTTTACATTTTTTTGTCATGCTTCTTGTATTTTGAAAATGGTATGTGCTTATACTACACCACCATAACTCTTTTACGGAACTGTAAAGCGATTAAACTTGAACTGCTATTGGCAATTTGTTTTATAAACGTCGGTGCGAGACTCGAAGTGAGTGTGACAAGTGTCTCCCATTGCCCGCCTGCAAAACACAGTTTCCCTTTGGCTATCGTTCTTTTAATATGCGATGTTTCATCTAGTTCTCCCTGCAAATAGGTCATGCGCCTGTTCATGAAGCACATAGCCTTGGTTCTGTGTGCTTTTTTCTGGAGCGTAATCATGACTGAACACCCCTTTAGAATCTCTTCTGCCCCACTTCTCCTTGTTCTTGTCAGCACACCGGCGCTGCAGGATACTCTGCCAACCTGCTGCCTTCCCCACCCTTGTGGGTTCTGCATCTCGCCTGGCAGGGACTGTTCGTTCCTTGGCAAGGACGACCTCTTCCAGTACTTCCAGTTCCTGTTTATTCATCTTTGTTTTTCTCTCTCTCGCATCTATGCTGCTGGGTCACTGATTAACAGCTTAACAATACAACAACATTTCTTCCGCGCTGTGATAGCGAAATATGTGAGTCTGGCACATTCCTACAGCAGCGCAGTCCTGCTGTCAATGTTTATGTTTCCGTTTGACACAGCGAGCTGTCTCGATGCCTCCCTTGTGCAATCCCTGGTGAGCATGCGCAGAGCAGTTCTTCAAGCCCCAGGAAAATGTTGAGATGCTTAGATGTTTTAAGCGTTCATTTAATTTGAGTGGTACTTCTACATCTACCAATTTGCAGCAATTAACAGAAGACGTGTTTGAAAACCTCTTTGTTAGAATGCCTTTGTTCAAAAACAAACTTAATAAACATTGCTAAGGTCAATAGTTCTGTGCTAGTGTAAGTGCATTTGTACTTAGTACCTATATAGGCAAGCCTCCGTACATTTGCAGAACCTAACATGCACTTGGAATAAATAATCATGCGACACAACTTTGTTGGGAAAAGATTGCTGCAGGTTTATTACATGCAAAATTATGCCAACGTGGTGGGTTAACTGACGGGCGACCCAAGGGCAGGCAGCGGTGACTGACCTATGCTGCCCTACCTGCCTGAAGAGCCAAATTGCACTGTGGCCAACTCAATCGGTGCTACCAGTTATGAGGGGATCCCCCCTTGAATACTGTGAACCACCTATCCACCATTTTGCTCACGCCCTTTTAAGGGCAGAGCCTTACAAGGAAACCCCCCAGTTGCTCAGGCTTGCAACCGCCAGAAGGACTAGGGGGGTACCCAAGATTTTCCTCCAGGGTCCAGCCGTATAGGCTCTTGGGGTTTGGCACAGCACCCCTCTTGTGCTCCTGAAGAGGTACCCTTCTGTACCCTTCTGTACCCTTCCACCTTCGGATCGTCCTCCGCCTGCAACACAAATGAAAACATTAAACAGTCCTACCTAGCCGTGCTCACTAGCCGATACGCAGGGTATGCAGTAGATTGCAAAAAACACAGTTGATGGACAGAATGCAGAACAATGTCTTACATTCACCCCAGTACAAAGATCTGGGCCTAAATCCATCGTTTTTTTTGCTCTCCACACCACCCTAGGTCAGACACTAGCTATATGCAAACCAGCCTTCACCCTGTGCCTAATGGGAACAGTCCAGCCCGAAGTACCAAGCCATGTCTTTCCTACACCGGAATCAAGCATCCAAGGACCGGTTTCTGGCTATCAGCCTTCTTCAGCCTGGATAGCTTGACTCCAGTGATGTGGAGAGCCTGTGACTCATGTCTGAGCATACCCAGCCCACTCAATGGATTTTCCTCCAGGGTCCAGCCGTATAGGCTCTTGGGGTTTGGCACAGCACCCCTCTTGTGCTCCTGAAGAGGTACCCTTCCACCTTCAGATCGTCCTCTGCCTGCAACACAAATGAAAACATTAAACAGTCCTACCTAGCCGTGCTCACTAGCCGATACGCCGGGTATGCGGTAGGCGCGGGGCAGAGTGCCCTGAGCCAGATTGGCAGGGCAGGATTAAATACCTCAGCCCTACACTGCACCGGAAGTGACACAGCCAGCATGCCGGGCAGGGGGGCTCCTTCCTGGGGTCCCCTCAACTAGAGGGGTGGTGGTTTACCTAAGTGACACTAAGGTGGCCGCCCTTTTGAGGTGGCCCACTGCATGAGCCACGAGTAGCCTCATAGTGCCTATATGGGCAACGCTCCCCACCTTTGCAGAACATAACATGCACTTGTAATAAATAATTACACAACACAATTTTGTTGGGAAAAGTTTGCTGCAGGTTTATTAGGTACAAAAGTATACAAAAGTATGCCCACATGCTGGGTAGGCAGCGGTGACTGACCTATGCTGCCCTGTCCACCTAAAGAGCCAGATTGCACTTTGGCCAACCCAATCGGGGCTACCAGTTATGAGGGGATTCCCCCATTGAATACCGTGAACCACTGGTCCACCAATTTACTTGTGCCCTTTTAAGGGAGGAGCATTACAAGGCAAGCCCCCGGTTGCTCAGGCTTACAACCGCCCAAAGGATTACCGGGGCACCGACAATTTTTCTCCAGGGTCCAGCCGTAAAGACTCCTGGGGTTTGGCACAGCACCCCTCTTGTGCTCCTGAAGAGGTACCCTTTTGTACCCTTCCACCTTTGTATCGCCGTGTAACTCCGCCAATGTCCAGGATGTGGCCACCGTCATATCCGGGCCCCCCACCATAGCATGCCCCTTAACCACCTGCAACCTGCCATTAGCCCTTCTAGGTAAACAATTTCCTTATCTACTTCTGACAGGTGTACTCCCTCCCTATCAGTACCATGTGATGTTACACGAAAAGGCCTCGCCTAATATACTCAGCCCTTCTTATTTTAACTTTAATTTGATTTGAACCTTGCCCTGCAGCATGGTGGGCTTGGAGAACAGATCCTGTGCACACGCTACTGGAATCAGTGATCCTGCAGTCAGGACACAAATTTTACATGATAATGGGGAACATGTGAAAGGTTAAAAAAGGATCAAGCACAAAGGTTCATGTAGGTGAAAATGTTTTTATCAGTCAATTGTTGGTCAGTACAAAAAATAATTGCCAGCCGGCACATGTTTCGTCACACCATGAAGGAGATGTGACTAATCAGGGCTGATGCGCTATGAAGATAAACAAGTGCATGGTGGCGGTTATCAGATGTGATGTCGGCCACGTGGTGGCTAGAGAGATGAGAACGGGGCACTCTGTACCTGATAAGGGAGAGAAAAGTGCTGGATGGGTACGTCCAAAACTTTCCGGGGTGACCTGGGTCAGAAGAGATGAGAACACATCGGGTCCGTACGTCCTGGTAGCGTGGTCCGAGTAGTGGGCTTGTCCTTGGCTTTTATTTTCCTTTTCCGTGGAATGTGATGGCCTCCCTGGAAGGGACCTCACTGTTCACTTCTTTAACCACAGTGATATCCCCTTTAAGCTGCTGCAGGCTCATACCTCCTGCCATTTTCAGGCTCATACCTCCTGGCACTTGTAGTTACCAATCCTTCTAGCTGGACAATCACCCTATTCACATCTGATAAGTGTGCCCCATTCCTATTGGGGTACCCATAGTGGTGTTTGCACATAAGAGGCCACGCCTCTTTAGCAAGCCCTTTAATTGATTTGCATTTGAGTTGAACCAAGCCCTGTTGCTTGGTGGCCTTGTATATGGCTTTATTTACACTTCTGTAATTGTTCGATGGCCTCAACGGAAGTTGGGAACTCCTGTTCCCTTCTTTCAACAGCCACAATACCCTTATAGATGTTGCATGCGGCCGACCAATCCCTATCTCTATGCACTGACCTCGAATAGTATGGGAGCATGGTGCCAACAGGAGAAGGACCCCAAGAGTAACAAAAGTAAGCCCCTGTTTAACCCCCTACTTGGCAAGTCCCCAATTTGGGGGTTCGAACTGATGACCATATGCCGCACCAGTGCCTAGGCATAGTCCTCTCAAACTTAGGAATCATGTGACAAGTCTTGTATTAAGCTGTCTCATGTCCTTACAAGGATGCCAGGTGACCTCCTCCCTAAACCAGGACAAAGGTGGATCTACCTACAGGAGGTGAGACCTGAGGGCCTTAAGGTACTCCTAATATTCTGCTACATTTCATGTCCTTATTGACTGCAAACACATCAGTCTGACTGCAATCTTCAGATGCTGTTTCGTCATGCTGAGGTCCCCACCCCAGCGTGTGTAGCCTCTGTACTACTTGCTAAAGGTATACAAGCGTGCCAAAATGGTTTCCAATGCTTTTGGCTTTGAGTACATGGAGTACGACATATGAGTAAACTGATCTGCACCTTCTTGAAGTTTACTGCAAATTGTGTTGCGATAATTGTTAGCATTAGTGCTCCAAAGCCATGTTTTCAACACAATAGGAGTAACAGCCCACTTTTCGGAACGACAAACTAATGCAACCGACCTGGCTGAAAGGCAGCTTAGTGTATGTAGTCCTTAACCCGACTTCTGCTACAGTTATACCAGTGTGCCGAACAGATGGCTAAAGCTCTAAGATATTGACAACCTGGATTAAAACCTACAATAAATTTGCCTGCTCCTTCTTAAATAAGACTGCAAACGTGTTCTTGTAATTGTCAGCATAGTACTCCGAACCCATATTTCTCAACACTTGTTGAAGCCACAGCACACTTTTGGGCTGACAAACAAACGCAACAAAACTGGCTGGCAAGCTGCATTTTTTTTGCTTAATTGCAGGGAACTTTTTACTCACACTCATCTTAACAGTATTCTGCTTCTTTTCATGTGTCACACCTTTGAGAATCCGGCCCCCCTTACCGGGCGCCACTCCTACCCAGTGGCCGGGCCAGCCATAGGGCAAGCAGTCTGAAACTTTAAGTGAAGCGTCCTGTAGTACCCTAGTTTTGCTGAGGGGACATTACCGATAACTGTCCAGTAGGTTTGCACCTCACCCGAATTATTGATACCTCTATTGAACCCATATTGCATCCTAATCCAGTTCCAGTGGGTACTTGCCTTTCGTGCATCACCATGTCAGTCCCCTCCTTAGTTGAACCATATTAAAACTTGCGGTATCCACACACTTCCATTTCCTTCTCCAACTGTACCATGTACAGCTTTTGTCCCAATAAAATTTTACGCAGTGGTTGTCTTGGGCCTGTACTCCCCTTCGACCTCTACAGCTAGGGTACCTGACTAGATCTGCTAGCTGGGGTACCTAAATTGCTCCCCCTCAGTGGTAATTTGTGGTAGAACCCTGGGTTGTAAATGGCGAGGGCTGTGCTGCATGAAAACCCATGTGCCCTTAAATCCCCCCTGTGACACCTCTGCTAGCTAGGCTAACCCATCTGCTCCTATCCGGTTGTACATGTGGTGTTGACAACCGCAAGGGCCTATTGCAGGGCTGAGTTTCTGCAGCCCTGTGTGAACTTAAACAATCGGCCTAGTATGTATGGGTTGTCAATATTGCCTGGCAGTGGGCAATACCTTTGCCCCAGTAACTTCTTACAAGATGTGCCAGTGCAGGTGAGGGTAATAATTAAGTCCAGCCTGCATTTCTTTCCTCTCTTCGAGTTACCGGTGTACAGTGCTAGTCGAAGATAACATAATTGTGTATTTGTGAAACACACGTGCTCCCATAGGCATGTTGGCGCTGAATAAGGGAAGTTTATTACCTCACTCACTGATACTCGTGTTGACCACCACAGGGGGAGGGATAGGAGGTTGAAGATCCCAACGGGTTTTGATCCTATGACCATGAGGTTGAACCCAGCATATAAATCAGTACAGGATTCCTTTGCCATAGCCACGACCCCTACAGTTTGAGTTCACCATTTAACTGCAAGTGGCTATTAGGATGACAACCCAGCGCGACCTGGCCGTCCTGTAAAAGCTTCTTATCCCCCAGCATAACAAGACTCCCCGCTGCAGATCCCTAGTGCGTGACCATCCGCTGGCTGAACTAGTTAATTTATTGTTTCATTAATTCAATGCCGTGAATATAAAGAAAACGATACCCAGGCAATTGAAATTTTCCACGGACTGTAATGTAAAAACATTCTGGACTTGTCTGTCAAAATGTAGTTGGTCGTCTTGGATTAAATTGTGCGAGCAGTGCCATTGTATTAAATAGAACCAGGCATGGAATATAAGTGACCCTAATTGAACTTAGACAGAAGCTTAGTGTGGGTGTTTGTCCAAATGCAGTAAATTGCTTTACAGATCTGCTCCCACTACCCAGGAGTATAACTATTAACAATCTGAGTGGTCCAAAGACATCAATGTCAGAATCCAGGATTCCCAGTGTATTCTATGACGCAGTCCCCAGTAGCGGCTGGTGTTGGGGAAGAGTTGAGGGGTGTGTGTGTGCGGGGTGGGGTGATTTAGAGGATAGCTGGATGACAAAATAAATAACTCTGACCAGCAGATGGCTGTGTAGCGCTCTTTTTCTCCTTTCCTCCCGGCAAATGCTACCAGACTCCACTGCATCCAATTCTGATGCTGTTCTCATGTCATGAGAGGAGCATCAGGATTGGCCTGAGTGCTCTGAATTTGCTCTCCCAATGAGACTGGGAGCCTGTGCCTGCGGTCTCCAACCCAGCAACTCAGCTCAGGTTGGGAATAGCTTCAGTGCACATGATAGTTTGGCCGGCCTGATTACGACCAGTCAAACCGTCAGGCACACTGACAACAGTGCGCACCACTCCTCCTGCAGCCTGACATCCCTCATGACCCCATCGACAAAGACTCAGCAGGAAAGAAATAATAAAACGATAATAAAACATGTTTACTGTTGTTTTACTTTTCCCTTTTCTGCCGTTTTGAGGCAGCTGGCAGTGGGAGGACGCTCCGCCGCTGTAGTGGAGGAGCCGCCGCTGTCCCGCCGTCCTTATGCGGGAATGCACATATTTATGGCCCTATAAGTCCCAACATGCTTACTTCTGACTGACCATCACTATCAGAACATGGTGTCAATTCACATTAGGAGAAACATAACTGAAGGTGTCATTTTAAAATTATGGAACTGCTTCAGATATAGAAGCTAGACAAAGCAGAACCTAAGGATTCATTTACAAAAGTTGGGGCTAAATATTGCAGAGCACACATTTCGGAGAAATAAAGAAAAAAGATTCGCACTGGAGACTAGGTTGAGAAGTTCACAGAACTGAAATGTGCTGACTAACTGGAAACTGGTGTTCCTATCCACCCTGCAACGTGTATGTACTAATTAATGTGAGATATGTTCATAGCACTGAGTTATTGGGAATATGTAAGTTGTACTACTATTGAAATTGAAGTAGTGTTGGATATGAGATGCCAATATGATCATTATGTGACATGTCCATCTCGTATGAACTTAGCTGGCAATGGCTACAGGCCATTCGAGTGACTTTCAACTAGTATGTAAGCCCATTATTTATTGGACTAAAATGGGCAGTACGATTGCTGCTATTGGCTGAACTGGTCGAAAGTCACTAGCATTCGCTTTTCAAGAATGCATGCCTGTATGTCGTCAAACAGTTGTCTGTTGAGTTAAATTGAATCAAATTACGATTCAGGAATAAAACATGACCAATTATAAAACTGGTACATATACTTTCAATATCGATCCTAAATGCTTCCTGTGTATACTGTTCAGTGGCTCCATGGTTTCTGACTTTTTCAGCCAGGGTTGTTTTTTGGAAAAAAATAGTTCACAATCCAGAACTATCCCCCAGATGCATCAAGCACCCACTCTGCGAATCCTAAATAGCGAAAAATACCGAATCGCTATTTAAAAATCGCAGAATGGGATGCATCACCAAAATCGGTAAATATCAGCGAATTGCAACCTGTCGCAATCGCCAAATGTGAATTTGCTATAAATTCGCAGAATCGCTGTTTCCTACCCCCAAATTGCGATTTCACAATTAACAAAATCCCAATTAGCGATCTCGCAGATTGCGAGATCGCAAAAACGTGAAGTTGCATTTTGAGCACAATGATGACATCACTACCAGGAAGTAGCCTGCTCCATGCTACCCCCAAATTGCGATTTCGCAATTAACAAAATCGCAATTAGCGATCTCGCAGATTGCGAGATCGCAAAAACTTGAAGTTGCATTTTGAGCACAATGATGACATCACTACCAGGAAGTAGCCTGCTCCATGCATCATTTGGATCACAAAGCTGGATAGAGGAGGAGGCAGAGCACTGAGCTCCAAAAGACACACCCTGCAGACCAAATACAGGATACAAATAAATACCACAATGTCCCAGGAAGCTGCAGGTCAAAGTGAAAAACCCAGGCAGCGCAAAATCAAAATTTCAGAAAAAGAACTGGAGTACCTGATATAATGAGTCAGCAGGGACCATGACCAACTGCTTGGGAAGCTGTCCCGGAAGGTGCCCGAGGCTACCAAGAGGCGCATCTGGGTGCGCGTCAAGGCTAAGGTGAAAGCAGATGGAGTCCAGCATCGGACAATCGATGACCTAAAAAAGAAGTGGTACGACCACAGAGGCCGTGCCAAGAAGCGCATTGTGGAGAGACTGGGGGAGAGACTGGCTACGGGAGGAGGACACTCCACAGTCCCTGAGAACACACCCATGGAGGACCTAGTGGAGGTCACCATCAACCCTGCAGCCTACGTGGGCACCACTCAACTGGACACCTCCCGCACCACACACCAATCTCAAGGTAAGAGACATGCTACTGTGAACCCATACCCTAACAATGCCCCTGCCCCCAGAGCAAGCCATTTTGTAACCCCAGTAATCCAGTTCCTGCTCCTCCCAAACGCCCAAATGCATTGTGGGACCTGTAGTGTGTCAATGTGCCCTGATAGCCACACATAGTCAGAATAGTCAAGTGAAACAGAACCCTAAAGCCAGTCAGGGAATGCAAGCCTGCATGCAAGTTGCTACACACCAGGTGCCTGAATCATTAATCATGCACTTATCCGCATCACAGGTGCTGCAGATGCTGACACGTCTGACAGTGAGATACTCCACATTGCGGAGACACCTGATGAGACGGAGGGAGAGAGCCAGCCAGGACCAGCATCTGAGGTTCCGTGCCAATCATAACAATGTTTTCGACTCGTTCGAATATGGACGAGTTTGGTATCTATGAACCGCAAATGACGAGTTTAGTGGGTGTACGCGTTTTCTCTACGCTGGCCTGAACCGTTCGTCTTATTCGTGGGTTTCTCCATCTGAACCCACAGGTTCCATTTTAGATACGGCATCCATTTTGTCTCTTGCCCTCAAGTAGCCAGCGAACGGACACTGTCCGCTTCGTGACCCTGGGATTCCTAAGCTCTTGCGGAAGACACGTGTTCCTTTGAGGGTGTCTTTATGATGAGGGGGATGACACTGCAAAGGCAGATGGCCCTGCTTGAGGCTCATCTTGCCGTGCCGGTCTATTGTTTCAGCCGCGCATGCATTAGGCACGAATCCTTTGATCCTGCAATCATGCTTCCGATATTGCCCCCTACACTCTTTTGCTCTCTTTTGCTATCTGTTTCTGTCTTCCTTGCACCTGTTTCTGTCTCTTCCTTAAACTCGTTTACAGCCTGAATGGAATGTACTTAATGGTGGGATAACGTACTTTTACAGTTGGGAACCGGCGATGTTACTGTAATTATGTTCCGGGCTACTGAATACATGAAAGAAACCTTTTTTGAAGTTTACTGTGGGAACTGAGTTGTAACCTTTTGTTCACCATGTTGTGCTATAACTAAAATCTGTATAAAAGGAGCGATCCACTGTAGCAATTTGAAGCAGTCTCCTAGAACCTACACATGCTGTACTTCTTGCGACTTCTGTATTCCCTGCAGTAAATAAACGCTGATCTTTGACGCCGAAGGAAGTGTCCCGTGTCTCTGTGTGTTGTACGCCGGAACAGGTAACCCACGAAGGTTTCAGGTGTTGTTTCCTGGCACCGCTGGGCCTTAGAATAGCCCAGTCCTTCAGTTGGCGCCCATGTGGGGCAACATCAGCGGTACCGGTCCAAAGCCCGACGATCGTGAGGAACTTTGTGTGAAATCTCCGAGGGAAGGTGCACCCCGCTTCATCGATCCTGTTGTCGAAATAAGTGGCCCGAAGACTTTTCCCGTGAAGATCCCCGCCTCGTGACGGCTGCGACGGACTGATGCCCTGACTGTCGACCTCTTTTGGCGCCTGGCGTAGTCCTTTGTACAGCGAGACGATAGACGGGCCTTCCTGGTGACGCCATTGTTCTTTCAGTTAAGTATTTGTGGGTCGCTCCCAGAGTCCTTGGTTGTTGTTGTAACTTGGTTGTTTGCATGGTTCCATTGCATTTGTGGTTCTTAGTTATGGGTTCTTAGTTGTTGGGTTTTATTTGACGATTGCAATTGCCAAAAACAGAGGGTCTTGCATTTTTGCGAGGACATCGTAATTCGATAACCCTTGAAGTTTGTAAACTCGGTTAGTATGCACGATGCCTGGCCGTAGTACTTTGTTTAGTTGCTTTAAATGTTGCGGTGCGGATTCCCGATTGGAGGACTCATGTCCGATACCTCCAGTTGGAACTCCGATATATGAGCTCTATAGTCGCCACGGAGTGGGTCCTATCATTTATAATGATTATTGGATCCGCTACACCAAAGATGATGGTGTCCTTAGTTGGCCACCCCACGGTAGTTTCGAAACTGCAATTTTGGACAATCTCGAAGCAAAATTGTTTAAAAAGAAATCTAGGCCAGCCATGTTTGATTTCTTTCGGCTATGGCGCAAAGAGGCCAAGCAGAAAGAAATCAAGCTGATTAAGAAAAATAAGAGGGAAGTTATCGTTATGGTGATGAGAAATGCAGAGCAGTTTCAGCGAGACAAAGAAGAGAAGGAAAAGGAAGTTTTTGCTAGACTGCAACATATGGCGGTGGATAAGTGTTATCCTGTTTTACCGTCGAGTTCTGATAAGAAGGGAGACGAAACAGTAGAGGACCCTTTGTTGTCCTATCTACTGAAATCACCACCTCCATACGCACGGGATACTACAGCCCCTGTGGTTCCTCCTGTTCCTCAACCTGTCGTTCCGGCAGCTGCTGGTCAGCCTGCCGTTGGTCCTGTTCCTCCGAATCCTCTTGTTCCTCAAGTCGTTCCCGTTCCCTTACCTGCCCCTCTTCCTACTGCTCCACTGCCTATACCTTCTCAGTCTGCTGTTCCCGCTACTTCTGCTCTCTCGGCTACTCCTACTGCTCCTGTGTTTAGCCCTCATGTCGTTGCTCCTGTACTTCTCTCCTCTTCTCCTTCTGTCCGTAGTCGCATACCTAATGCTGTTGCTAATCTTTACTCTCCATTTGGACCGATTCTTGGGTACGATGTTTCTGATGTCCCTCAAAGACGAAGTCAAATTCCTGGTGGTAGGGAAAGTGATACGTTAATAAAAATGGCGTGTAATTGGATTAGGTATCCCATTAAACATACCCCGCGCATGGTTTTTGAGACGTTTTCTCAATTCAATGAGCCCACGCAGAGATTTGTGTTTGAGGAAATGTGTAAATCATTACGAGAGGTATGGGATTCTGATGAGACAGACAATGTGCCGTCCGAGATGACTGAACTCCAGAATCAGTTTTCGAATGGTATGATTGTGGGTAGTAATGTTCGACGTGCTGTAGAGCGTCTTCTATCTTTTTGATCTACAGTATTACCTCGAGCACTGTTTAAAGATGAAACTGAGGAATGGATGGCAACACCTGGTCAGTATCCTATGCGGGAAGTTCCCCCAGTGTGGATGCCAGGTGACGCTACTGTCAATCCTGCAATTTTGCCACACTTCCAGAGGGTCTGGATACACCTCCCATGGAAGCGATCTGAAGTTCTGCAAGTGAAACAATCTTTGCCTGACCCCCGCAAAAATCCGGCAGGTTACTATAAGGAGTTATCCCAACTTGTGGATGCTACTATTATGAACCATGCCGATATTGACATGTTGTTTGGTAATGTGGTTCCGCAACCGGTTTGGGCGAAAATCCGTCAAGAGAATCACGCAGCTGAGTTAGGCGGTGATTGGGCTTCACTTTTAGCGGCTGATGCATTACAGGTTGGTGGGGCTAAGCCTGAGCAGTTAATTACGGCTTTGCCTTAAAGAATCATTACACTTATGAAGACACTTATGCCAGCAATGAGAGTTAACTGGGATAAATTGTCCGAGTGTAAGCAAAAGAAAGACGAGAGTGTCTCCGATTTCTTTACGAGATTTGAGGAGGCATTCATCGATCATAGTGGTCAGGATATGAGCACTGAGGGAGGTCAGCGATTATTTGTAGATAAATTTGTATCGAATTTGTTGCCTGAACTCGGCAACAAGTTAAAAAATTCCGAAAGTTCGTGGGCTGTTTCTACCTCTGCTCAGATATTAGCCACAGCTCAATATTACAAAAATAGGGAGAAGGAGGAAAATGATTGTGCGGATAAGAAAACAAAGGATCTTAAAACTAAAGTTCTGTTACAGCAAGCGTATCCTCCGCGCTCGAATCAAAATGACTATCAGCAGCACAATAGATCACAATCTTCTAGGTCGCAGTTGCGTAATGACTCCTCCACACCGAGATCTATGCTTGGTTATAATCAATGTGCATACTGTAGGGTTGAGGGCCATTTGAAGTTTAATTGTCCGGTTTTGCGCGACCGGAATAATGGTGGTTCGGCTCGAGGAGGTCGTAGTGGTCCTCAACAGGCTTCACGTGGTAGAGGTCGTGGTGCTACTCGAAATCAGAATGAGTGTTCTACTACTTCATCAGATTCAAACAATTGCTTTGATCAGCGTGGTTCATCGTCAGGTAGATCTGCACAGTATCATGTGGACGACTGTTACGTCGAGCATGATATTGATGATGGTAATTACTAGGACAGCCACAGACAAAGAGAGGGAGTAGTATCAGTTCCGTTTGATCAGAGAGGGCCTTACGTCGCAGTTGCCACATCGGGCGTAGTTGAGCCTTTTCTGTTGGACACTGGTGCAGCGAAAAGTTCCATCATGCATTCGAAACTCCCTGGCGTACCTTTGTCTGGCTTAACGAATGTTTCCGTTGGATTCTCTGGCGCCCCTGTTAGCAATCCGGTTTCTAGCCCTTTGCCCCTTACAATTGGGCCTCGCGAGCTGGAAGCTCCTTTGATTTTGACTACTGGTTGTGGTGAGAATCTTTTGGGCCTGGATTTGCTAAAACGGTTATATGCGACCTTGTACTGCTCTCCTTCGGGAGTGGAGCTTACATTGGGTCAGAGAGTGATCTCTCCTATGTACTTGTCAACTGATAAGCTCCCACCGGAATTGAGTTCTCTTCCTAAGTCTTTGTGGGCAACGGGTCCCAATCATGTGGGCCTGCTCGACATATCACCTTATGTTGTCCAATTGAAATCGAATGTGCGATTACCACATATTCCCCAGTATTGTATCTCCCTTGATGGGGAACGAGCACTGTTAGCGATCATTTATGACTTGATCGAGAAGGATGTTATCGAGGAAGCTCGGGGAAATGTGTGTAATAGTCCTGTTCTAACTATTTTGAAGCCCACTGGTCCATCCAAGCCTCCTGTGTACCGTTTTGTCATTGATTTACGAGAGGTAAACAAAATTGTGATTCCACAATTTCCTGTGGTGCCTGATATTACGGCTTTACTGACTCTGATTCCAGCCTCTGCCTCCTGGTTCTCAGTGATCGATCTGAAGAATGCTTTCTTTAGCATTCCGATTGCTGAGGAAAGCAGAGATCTATTCGGCTTCTCATTAGGTGGTCGCAGCTTTAGGTTTAAACGCGCTCCTCAGGGCTACTGTGAGAGTCCATCGATCTACAGCCAAACCCTGAAGGGTCAACTTGATGCGTTTGTGTTACCGGCTGGTGCGGCCTTGATTCAGTACGTTGATGACTTGTTAGAGGCTGCTGACACTAAAGAGATCTGCAAAACTGTTACAGTATCGTTGTTACAGCATCTCTGTGACTTACATCACAAGGTGTCACCTTCTAAACTGCAATATTGTTGTCAAGAAGTAACCTATCTAGGTCACTTATTGTCAAAGGAGGGATGGAGGTTGACCCCAGAACGAATTGCAGCGATCGCTCGAATGACTGTGCCAACAACTCAGAGAGATGTGCGTGCCTTTCTAGGTATCACGTCGTACTGCAGGCAATGGATTCCAAATTTTTCATTGCTAGCGAAGCCATTTGTCGCCCTCACGTGCAAGGATGTTCCGACTCCTTTGCCATGGACTGAAGAGTGTCAGAAAAGTTTTTCTGAATTGCGTGATGCGTTGTGTTCGGCTCCTGTGCTAGGTACTCCTGATTACAGTAAGCCGTTTACACTACACGTTCACGAGAGAGAGGGTTGTGCGTTGAGTGTCTTGACGCAACAATTTGGTGGTAAGCAGCGTCCATGTGCATATTTTTCCTCGACCTTGGACCCAGTAGCTAGAGCATTGCCGAGTTGTCTAAGAGCGACAGCGGCGGCTGCGGTGTCCATTCGACAATCTGCAGGATTGGTCATGGATAATATGCTTACGGTTATGGTTCCGCATGCAGTTGACACTCTCTTGAATCGTACAAAAACTCAACACTTGACAAGCGCAAGGTAGTCCGGTTATGAGTTGACGCTTTTGGCAAGTCATATACAAATAAAGCGCTGTAATGTACTGAACCCGGCGACATTGTTGCCGACTAATATGGAATCAGATGATGTATCACCACATGATTGCTATTTACGAACTGAGGAAGAAACGAAGGGTCGCGTTGACCTAAAAAACACTCCATTGGCAGACCCCGATGGTACTTTGTATGTTGACGGTTCGTGTTTTAAGTTGCCGAATGGTGATGTGACGACTGCGTATGCTGTGGTGACATTGAGTACGGTTGTGGAAACTGCGAGATTGAGTCAGAATTCCGCGCAGGCGGCAGAGTTGATTGCGTTGACGAGAGCGTGTGTTTTGTCTAAGGGAAAGCGAGTGAATGTGTTTACGGATAGTCAGTATGCATTTGGCGTTGCACATAGCTTTGGTCGTCTGTGGAGAGAAAGAGGATTTATGACATCGCATGGCACGAAGATCCAACACGGACAGCTCTTGAAAGATCTTTATGAATGCACTTACATTGCCTAAGCAGGTGGCAATCATTAAATGCAGCGCGCACCGAAAGGTTACGGATGATGTTGGTCGTGGTAACGCGTTTGCGGATGAGATTGCTAAAGAGACAGCTAAAAATCTTGCAACCCGAATGTACGTTACGAGTTCAGTAAGGTGGCCTGCGGAGACTGGTATGTGTGAGGACACTGTTGAGAGTGAGAAAGCGATTTAGAATGAGGCCACTGAAACTGAAAAGACTAAGTGGAAAGAGAGCACGGGAAAGTTAGATGCGCACGGATGTTGGATTGATTTGTCGGAGTGTCAGAGGTGGATGTTGCCGGATGCATATGTGCTAGCCGTTGTGACTATGGCTCACGGCTTGGCACATATTAGCGCGAAAGGTATATGCAAGTTGCTGTCCCCTGTATGGTTAAGAATTGCATGGTATGTATGATGTACAATCCCGGCAAAGGCACCCCCACTCCACCTGGCCATTTTGCTCCTCCTACATGTCCCTTTGAGGTTATCCAACTGGACTTCATCCATATGGAGAAATGCAATAACCTAAAGTATGTTTTAGTTGTGGTTTGCACGTTCTCTAGATGGATTGAGGCCTATCCTCTTAAAGATAATACTGCCCTGTCCACAGCGAAAGTCCTACTGAAGGAATACTTTCCTCGGTATGGAATGCCACGGATTGTATGGTCGGATAACGGAAGTGAGTTTGTGGGGAGTGTGATGCAGAGTGTGTGTAAGGGCCTTGGAATTCGACAAAAATTCCATAGCGCCAATCATCCCCAGTCAGCGGGTTTAGTTGAAGGGTACAATGGTACTCTGAAACTGAAACTTGCTAAGATTCAAGCTACCACTGGTCTGTCATGACCTGATGCCTTGCCTTTGGCTCTCTTGTCGACCAGGGCGACTGTACACTCTCGAGTAGGGCTTAGCCCATATGAGATTGTGTTCGGCCATCCTGCGAACATTTGGGGAGTCCCGAGGCCTAAGGCCTTTGATAGTCTTGAGTACCCAATGTTAATTGATTATCTTCATGATCTGACTGCTAAACTGAAGTTAATTCATCAACAGGTCTTTGAAGCACTACCGGCACAGACAGAGGGTTCTGGACATCGGCTTCAACCGGGTGACTGGGTCGTCACCCGAAATTTTGGCAGAAAACGTAACCTGGAGCCGAGATTTGTTGGTCCTTTCCAGGTCCTGCTGGCCACAAGGACTGCGGTTCGGTTGGAAGGCAGGAAAAATTGGGTGCATGCTACCCACACCAAAAAGGTTCCAATCCCTTTGCCAGCAGATTTTTGGGTAAGGACCGGGATTGCCGCGACAGAAACGGAGACCCCAACGAAATTTGTGCCGTTTAGCGATGCTCAACCTGTAGGAGATACTTCATTGCAGTCAGATCCATTTGTTGAACCATCAGCATTGGAGAACTCGAGGCTTGAATGGCCATCTGATCGATTGAACGCTGTTTCACAATCTGAACAATTATTTGAAGAACAGATTCGTCCTGGAAGAAGCAGATATTTTCTTCGTTGTCATAACAAAGACTAATAAACGAAAACCCCTTTTTGTTTCTTTTCCCTTTTTGAATTCATATTACCCCTCTTACTGTTGTCTTGAACATTATGAACAATTGCATCCTCTATTAATTCTTGAGTTCTTTTCCACGTATGTTTCTTTTTCCACAGCTAGGAGATTTGCACTAAAAATTGAATGTTTGATTAAAGAAAACCTTACATCCGGGTTGACCGTAGGGCCGTGCGGGTACTTCCTTCTGTTTAGCAGGTTCCTGACACTAGGTCGGTACTTTTGTCGATTCCTGGGAACTCCTGGGAATTGATAATCGCTACTCAGAACGAAGTGCGTCAAGAACGTTGCGGACGGTTTTTAGAGGATGGAATTCTCTAAGTTGTCGGAAGTAGAGAGGATGTTAGCTCAAAGATCTAAACTGCACAGGGTTGTACGAACAAAATGCTTTCTGTTTCAGGTATTCCTGCTGTTTCTGACTGTTTCCATGTTATTAGTGGGTGGAGTGTACTTTGTAATACAGTCATTATTGCCTTCTGCTTTACCTACTCCTTCTTCTGAACCGAAATCTATGCCCACTGTTTCGCCACATTCCTTTCATCCTCTACCCCAACATGAACAGGTTAGGCGTGCGGAATTCATAAATAACTCCTTTGTCCAGCTTCTACATCAGCATCAGTTGGTGATGAACACTACTAATCGTTGGGTGTGTGGGTTAATGCCACATACCATGGATAGGGGTATTCCGTATTTGGTTCTTCCTTACAGCTCCCAGGGGTTAGCTCGAGCATTCCAAACTATGTTTCGAAGCGCACTAGATTCCTACCCCCATCGAGAGCCACGCACTGCAGATTTTGGTCCCGGCCCATACCATAAGCCTTTGGCAAGAGCGATTGCTGACTTAGATAGAGATATTTTTGACGCATCGCTCATTCCAGAGGAAGAGGTGCGAGCATACAAGGATCTGAGTGAGGCTGAGTATAGCATGTCAGTGGGTGATAGACAGCTTAAAAGCTCGTCTCCGATCTGGATCGTACCCCATCTCGGTAATTTCTGCTTGAAAGGCCTTGGCCGAAGTCCGGGAGCTCAGCTTGGGAGGAGTGCTTGCACTGAAACGTATGTTTTACCAACGCTCTCTTCCCCTGTTCTTCTGACTGCCAAGGGTACATACTTTGTATGTTATGACCGCGCATATACATGGTTGCCCCGTGACTTTTCGGGCACCTGTTATATTGCGAATCTGTTGCCACTGACCTTTACAGTTGCCTCGGACTATCACAAGACTAGAGTTGTGAGAGGTGTTATTAGCGAAGAGGAAACTGCCGGCCAAGAAGCAGGAGACTTCTTTAAGGGTTTCCTGCCGTTTTGGGGACCTATGATTAATAGTAGGAACCTGAGACAGTTGACTCGTGTGGTAGAATCGACTGCTAATATAACTGCAAGTGCTCTTGGTAATCTGACAGCAGAGCTTCAGGCGGATAGGCTAATGACGTTGCAAAACCGTATGGTTTTAGACGTTGTTCTTGCAGATAGAGGTGGTGTATGTAAGGTAATCCATTCGAGTTGCTGCATTTTCATCCCTGATAACGCTCCAACTGTCTATCAAGCTATCTCGAAGTTGCATAAGATTTCCGAGTCCATACACGTGGACGTAGGTGATTGGACGCTATTCGGATGGTTTTGGGGCCTAATGTTGACGTGGGGTTGGAAGATTCTGATGATCATTGGGGTTGTTGTAGCATTTCTGTTCACGTGTTGTCTTTGTGTGCAGTGTGGTCCTGCCTTATGTGGCCTCTGTGCTACGACGTGTATAAAACGGCCATCTGTTACCAAGGAAGCATTGATGGATAGAATAATGTTGCAGCAGCATCTGAATGATCTGATGAATATCGAGATCGATTCTAATATCGACTAGTGCTTGCCTACATGAGGGCAAAAGGAGCGTCTGAGGTTCCGTGCCAATCATAACGATGTTTTTGACTCGTTCGAATATGGACAAGTTTGGTATCTATGAACCGCAAATGACGAGTTTAGTGGGTGTACGCGTTTCCACTACGCTGGCCTGAACCGTTCGTCTTATTCGTGGGTTTCTCCATCTGAACCCACGGGTTCCATTTTAGATACGGCATCCATTTTGTCTCTTGCCCTCAAGTAGCCAGCGAACGGACACTATCCGCTTCGTGACCCTGGGATTCCCAAGCTCTTGCGGAAGACACGTGTTCCTTTGAGGGTGTCTTTATGATGAGGGGGATGACACTGCAAAGGCAGATGGCCCCGCTTGAGGCTCATCTTGCCGTGCCGGTCTATTGTTTCAGCCGTGCATGCATTAGGCACGAATCCTTTGATCCTGCAATCGTGCTTCCGATATTGCCCCCTACACTCTTTAGCTCTCTTTTGCTATCTGTTTCTGTCTTCCTTGCACCTGTTTCTGTCTCTTCCTTAAACTCGTTTACAGCCTGAATGGAATGTACTTAATGGTGGGATAACGTACTTTTACAGTTGGTTACCGGCGATGTTACTGTAATTATGTTCCGGGCTCCTGAATACATGAAAGAAACCTTTTTTGAAGTTAACTGTGGGAACTGAGCTGTAACCTTTTGTTCACCATGTTGTGCTATAACTAAAATCTGTATAAAAGGAGCGATCCACTGTAGCAATTTGAAGCAGTCTCCTAGAACCTACACATGCTGTACTTCTTGCGACTTCTGTATTCCCTGCAGTAAATAAACGCTGATCTTTGACGCCGAAGGAAGTGTCCCGTGTCTCTGTGTGTTGTACGCCGGAACAGGTAACCCACAAAGGTTTCAGGTGTTGTTCTCTGGCACCGCTGGGCCTTAGAATAGCCCAGTCCTTCAACCTGGAACAGCACCTTGACCAGCACCTGCACCAAGACACAGGGCCACCCCTGCAGCTACAGGTGGAGCATAACCTCACCACTCGTCACGCATGGCAGTGGAGCAGATCCCACCCCCACCCAGGAGGCAGACATGACGCCCAGCAAGTGTGCGGTCCCACGCAAGCAGCACGTTGAGGCAGCAGCACTCTGTGCCCACAACAGCAGACATGGAGCAACAGGCACACACCTTGGGCCTGGGCATTGAGGCTCGGATGTTTGCTGTGTACCGTAAACAGGCGCAGCACATGGCAGCAATGCAGCTGCAGCTATATAAAACTGCACGCAACATTAGTCTACTCACTGAGAGTATGCAATAGCTGACCACAGCGGTCAAGGAGAGCAACTAACTGATGGTGGCGCAGAAGGACATCGCCCGAAGATGCCACAGGCAGCTGCTCACACGGCTATCAGCCTACGCATGATCAAACCATCTGATTGGGAACGCCACTTCCCAGCTCTCCTGCAGATCATTGGCCATGCAGATCCAGATGGTCAAATAATGTGCTGACGTTGCAAGGGCCCTGGAGCAGGTCACCACCGCTGTGGAGAACCAACAGGCGGGCAACCATGGCAATGCAAGGGGGGGGGATGATTAATGTAAATAACAAGGACCCCCTGTTCAGAAAATTAATTCAGAGTACAGGGAAATAAACAGTGTAAACAAATTGGCAAATTATCGACATATAACAAGGGAGAAATCGTAACTAAGACACCAAACTAGGTAAATAAAAAAAGTAGGTTTCATTTAATATAATAAAAATATTCATGGTTAAAAACAATAAATAAAAATACACAAGGTGAACCTGTTATATAAACAACAAAATTACTCAAAGCACAATATATTCCATAAAAAATACATATAACATAGCATCTGCTAGTGGCAAACAATTTGTGATGCGCGTTTCGGAATGCCTTCTTCAGGAGCCACAGTAATATCAATACCACAGGATGTTGAATATGGAAAGCATATTAAATTCTTCCTTTCTAAATCAAATTCTTGGATTAAAAATATGGATTTCGAGATAGGTCGTTACTGGCTTTCCTTATAGAGAAAACTTCTTTGTTTGTGGTCAGGATAGAGGATGTATCTTTCTGGCATGTGGTTCATTCAACATTTATATCGCAATCGCCCCATAAAGATAGACAATGTGCGCTCTTGCTTTAACATGCGAGGGACCTTGAAGTATTTCAATGTTGTTTGTTTCAGCTGCCCGGTAATGGGGAATATGTCAAATCTCTTGCGTTGCAGCAGATAACAAACGTAAGAATGCCGTCTTTAAAATTGTTGACTGAATACAAGCAATACTTTAAAACTGCCGTCTCTGGTCGGCCGGTAGAGAATATCTAAACGGTACCGATGTGTCCGTTTATAACAACCTGCGAGAGCCGCGCTGGAACAGACTGCTGGCGTCTCACAGCCGTTGCGAAGGAAGAGGGGGGGTGATGCCAGTGAAGGGACATCTAGCCTCAGCAGCCTGTCTGTGCCGGTGCAATCATAAAGGCGACGCAGTTCCCGGCCCAACACTGCATCATGACAAGACAATCCCAACGTGGAGGGTGAGAGGCGACAGGGTGCGTCCGGCAGGAGGCACTAGTTTCTAGACATTTCAGGCAGTGCCATGGTGAGGTAACCACGCACGCCTGCTCAGGTTACATGAGCCTGTATGTCTGAATACAGTTGCACTATTGTTTGCTAATTAAAGCACATCGAGAGCTTGTGAATTAAACAAAAGTTTTATTTTGAACCCAAATCTTCCTCATGTCAATCATTCATGTGGCTTACATGAGCGCAGTGTTGTGTGAGGGGTATGGGTGCACTAGAAATAGTTCTGAGTGATGTTTGCTCGGCGCCTATAACCTTTAGCAGGATTCTCCCCGTGTGCATGATGCACATGTGCAGGTGACAGGTTGTCCCCCTCCGACTCACTACCAGACACCTCCACAGGTATCCTCCGCTTGGTGGCAATATTGCGGAGTATGGCACACACGGTCACGATGCAGCAGCAGATATCGGGCTGGTATTTGAGGGCACCGCCTGTCTTGTGGAGGATGCAGAATCGACTCTTTAACATGCCAAATGTCCGCTCTATCACATTTCTGGTGTGTATATGCGCAGCATTGTACCGCCGTTCCTGTGGAGTTGCATGGTTGAGGTATGGGGTGAGCAGGTATTCACGGAGGCCATAGGCGCTGTCACCTGAAGGGAGGAGCAGAGGGTCAGTGCCTGTTATGCGCGGCAACATGGTCTTAACATACTGTATGTGGGCATGTGTACTTACCTAGGAGATGTCCCTCGCCAAATTCACCCCTGGCCAAGCGGGTGTGTATGCCGATGTGCCAGGAGATGAACGAATCTTGCGTGCTCCCCGGGTATTGTGCCACAATGTCTGTGATGATGCTCTTCACATTGCAGACCATCTGGATGTTGAGGGAGTGGTATGACTTGCTTTTCCGGTACATGTATTCGGTCTCTGTGGGTGGACAGATGTGAATGCGGGTGCAGTCGATGCAACCAAATGCATGGGGCAATTGTGCGGTGTGATAGAAGTCCAGTTTTGTTTGCATTAAGTCCTGTTGGGTTGTTGGGAAGGTGATGTAGTGGTGTATGCGGCTCAGTGTGGCAACCAGGAAACTCTGTAGACAGCGGGACAGTGTACTCTGTGATGTACCCCTGCATATGTGACTATACCCTGGAAGCTGCCGGAGGCAAGGAGGTGCAGGCAGCACAGGACCTGTACATGGGGGAGCACGACATTGGTCCTCCGTGTTGGGTACTGCATCAGGGGGTCATGGTCTCTGATGAGCTTGTTAATCATCGCCCCATTGAGCCTGTATTTGGAGTACATCTCCTCTTCAGTCTGTCCCAGGAGTGTAATCCGCAGCCGGAAGATGCGCTCCTGGATCCTGCGTCGGTTCTGGGCTGCAGCCTGGAGCCTCAGCCGCCTTGCCACGATGTAGAGACCTGGCATTGTGACTTTCCTCATGGTCCTACTGAGTCTCCTTAAGTGTGTTTGATTTACCCAACACCTGTTTCTTGTTAGCCATTTTTTTTCACCAATTGGACTTCATGGTTACCACTTGGTTTGGCTTCTCCTTAAATTGCGACTCGTATTTAGCGATTTATGGTATTTTCCCAATTTGCGATTTATGATGAATTGGAAATAGCAATTTTTTAACGAATTCGCAATTTAATTGCGAATTCACTATTGACTTCGGTAAATTTGTGGGTAATCGCTGTTAAGGAATCACAATGGGGGTTTCCACATGGTTTTGCAATTCTTTGTTTTGCGATTTTGCTACTTGCTGCTTTTGTACTTGATGTATTGCGGAAGTGGAAATTGCAATCGCAATCGCTGTTTCTCAGCGATTGCGATCGCAATATCGCTTGATGCATCTATGCCTAAGTCCTGTGTATAGGATTTGAAAATGAAAACTTAATGTGCCAGAGTGCCTTGATAACTCCAAGGGAAGAGATGAATGTGGGGCCGCTTTACAGCAGAGTTTGCAGGTATATACTGAGGGATCGTAGATGTGTCGACTAGGAACCACCTCTAATAAGTTATTATCACCTTGTAACATTTAATGTAATCACCCTTTGGTATTTGAAACCACTGCCTTCATAGAATCAACAAGCGTTTGTGTGTAGGTCATAGTAACCATGCTAACATTCCCCATCATATACAGTAGTTACAAGTTGCATGACCCGCTGAGGAGAATGATGTAAAAAGGAAGGAAGACTCAGGTTGGTAAATGCTCTATTGACTGTTCTTGTCTAGTCACTATGACGAGGAAATGAATGACGTCCATCTTCTCTCTAACAAGGAGGCTCACTGCCACTTTCCTAGTCCAGTGTGTCCTGTAATAGAACCCTGTTTCTTCAGAATTAGCTAAGGCTGTGATGATTCCCTGAATGAAATTGAAATTACACCAGTGTAATTTGTGTAATTCTGGGAATGTTGCATAATGCTTGTTATGTGAAATTCCCAAAATTATGCCATTACACTACCTCACGTAATTATACTGCCGCTGGTGCCAAAATTATTGCATAGTTCGGGGTGTAGGAACAACCAAAGCTCAAGTGTATTTTGTTCGTGCCAAGGGTGCTTTTTGTGCTATTTTTCTTATCGTGCAGTGCATCTATACATCTCTAATGGCAGATATGTATTTGTATAATTACGCTGAATTTTGCATAATGTTCCATAAAGCAGATTACATGAATTTGCACACCCCTAGCTAAAGTACAGATTTATGCATAGTTTAATTTGATTCTCATGTAAAGTGTTCTAATCCCCCGGGCCAAGTTTGCACTTTTATGTCAGTAAAATTTCCAGGTAACTATAACTGGTGTGAAACCTATGTTTTTTTCAGTGAATTTAATAGGTTTTTTAAATGCTTATTCCTAACTATAACTGGTGTGAAACCTATGGTTTTTTCAGTGAATTTCATAGGTTTTTTTAAATGCTAATTCCTAACTATAACTGGTGTGAAACCTATGGTTTTTTCAGTGAATTTTTATATATATATATATATATATATATATATATATATATATATATATATATATATATATATATATATACAGATATATACAAATATGCATGACGAGATAGGCCCCCATACATACATGTGATACACAAAGTGCATAATTGTATGTATTTGCATCCTTAAAGGCACACACACTCGCATATTTCTTTATTAGAGGTTTACACCAACATGGTATTGCATCAAAATATTCCAATAAGCATTTAACTTAATATGAAGTTCAGCAAATGTGCATAAGTATTAGATTAGAGCACATTTTTTACTCTTTTCAGGCTGGAAAGTGAAATGTAAAGAGTTCATATATGACTTTGTGAATGGGAGTCTTGGCACATCCTTAATCTCACTCTTTGATCTCTCCACTTAAGTAAATGGGTTTATGCCTGACAGGAACCCCTTTATGAATGTCTGGCAGAGTAACTGAGGTAAATTTGGTCATAAATGTATTTTATTTCAACTACAATTTTTTTTTTTTAAAATACCAATATTTTGAGTTTTATTTGAAGGACATTTAATGGACTTCATTATCAATTTTAACATGATTTTTTCTTTAAAGACAGTAAACAATTCATGTTTCTAATTACATATTTACCTAGACTGGTGCACATTTCTAACTCTTTCCAGGCTGGAAAGGAGAATGTGATGGTTTGTGAATGGATAGCCATGTTTTGAGGCCTCAACACAAGTATATGTGTTTACTCCTGACAGGAACCCCTTTGTGAATTCCTGGCTGGTGTAATTGAGGTATATTGGGTCACAACCCAATATTTACGAAGAACCAATAACAACATCATAATCATAGGTGACATCGATCGACACTGGAATGATGAGAAAAACACACTCATCCAATCCTTAAATGTACTCTTACTCAGTAAAGACCATATCCAACACTGTAAAAGCCAAATGCATAAGAGAGATGCAACCCTTGACACATCATAGCCCACAACGAAGCAGTAAATATTGATAACATACTACCAGTCGGATCACCACATCATCTGTTTAAAATCAACCAAGCGGAAATACTTCAATCCACACTCAGAAAACTATCCAATGTTCTTGCAACATAAATCAGATTCCCCTAGCTGATCTGGAAAGAAGAATGTCACCTCTACTTCCCCCGTACGGACAACCTCTCAAAAATCGAACTTACAACTAACTATAACTCAATAATGACAGCTATCCTAGACCAAATAGCTCCTCTGAAATTCAAAATTCAAAAATATCTGAAATACCCCCTCGAGATACTGGTTGAACAGAGACCTCAACTCTGAAAGAAGGCAACTTGGAGCTCCAGAAATACTTTTGAGAATTAATCCTTCCTTGACCCATCTTCAACAGCTCAGAGTGGAATGCAGGAACTACAAAAAACTCCTTGTGAAGTAAAAAGCCACAATGTTCTGTAGAGTACTAGATAAAGCAAAAAAATGGCCAAAGGAACTCTTCAGCATCATAAATCAACAAACCACTAAACCAGTAAAAAAGAATCCTCATGTCTCCAAAGAACACTGCGACGATGTCTCAAAATTCTACAATTATAAAATTGTGAAGATCAAGCTCTCTCCAAACCACCACTCCCAGCCAACCACTGAAATATCTCCCCCTTCACTCCCTCTGTACTCCCAAACATCGGACCGCCTTCCTGAACTCACAGAATGCAATCTAATCCTAGGATCCCCCACAACTCCCAAGAGCTAGAAGACATGTACTCCCCTCACTTAGGAGGATATCTCAAAGATGAATCCGAAATCCAAACCCTCTCTCATCCTCCCGAGCGAAAACTCTTGACCACGTCCTAACCCTTCCCAGGACTAACATAATGAACATATCCCTGATCAAGGGTGTTATGCCTGACTGTCTTAAACTAGGACAAGCCACCCCCTTGAAAAAAAAACAGATGCTGACCCGGAGGACCCCAACAACGTCAGGCCCATCTCCAACCTTCCCTTCTTGGCAAAAATTCTTGAAAAATGTGTTCTCTGCCAACTCAACTAACAGTCTTCTTGAATATTCCAATCTGGTTTCAGGAAGGGTTGCAGCTTGAAAACTGCTATTCTGACTATAGCAGGTGGCATACAGAAATCCCTAGATGCTGATGAATGCTTTCTACTCATCCACGTATGGATGTATGTTAGTACAACGCAATCATTTTGATCGCGGTACTTCACAACACGGTTTTCACAACGCAAGTCGTTACAACGACTTGCGTTGGAGGGTGCTGGATAGTGAATTACTTTAATTTTCTATTCCAACTCCAGCCCACGTAACAGTAGGGAAGGTGTTGGAATAGAAAATTAAACTATTCCTTAACCGCATCATTGCTACAGCAAATTCCTGTGCTGTGCTGCAATTTTAAAAATCCCTTGTTATGTGACAAGGTCAACTCGTCAAACGCACAGCGCAGGTAACACCCATGACGAGTTGACCTTGTCGCAAGCATCGAAGGGGTTAAACGATAGCGCCATCCAGCGCACGTCGTAGTAATGACTTGCATTGTGATGGCTGCGTCGTAAAGGCCCCGCAGTGTAAACACCGCATTGTAAAGGATGTTTCCCCCACGTAGACTTGTCAGTGGCCTTTGACACAGTCGACGACCAGTTGCTTCCAAAATCCCTCCAGAAACAGATCACAACTGATGGCTTGACTTTGAAACAGTTTGCCTCTTAACTACATATACACCATCATCAAGTAACAAAAAACAACCCAATTTTGGAGATCTTTGCCATAACCCAGGGTGTCCACCAAGGCTCACTGGAATCAAATATCTCAATCACATCTCCCCCTCACTCAACAAATGTAAAGTGGCTCCCAATTGAAGCCTGTTGCCCTTCAGGTGTGGCTCTGGGCTGGGCTCCCTTTTCTGGTACGACTTTACACCAGGTCAGAGCAGGAGTTAATTTTCTGCTGCTAACGTGCCTTATCGCCTGTTTTGGGTTCTTGTCACCGATCTGGCTGGTCGTTAAGAATGTTGCAGAGTGGTGTTGTTGTGCCTTTTTGCACGGGAACGCCTACTCTGCATCTCATTAGCAATAGTTGCCAGGGTCATCTGGGGCAATGTTTTTTGCGGCTGCTATCGCCGGTAAACTGGTGATATGGGCTGTTAGCACAAGCTTGTGAATGGGGAGCTACAATTATCGCGACTTGGGCTGCGATAAAGTGCCGAAAACTCGGCGATAGCTCCTTCAGAATATGCCCCTATGGGTATTGTGTACAATTAAAGTCATTCCTATATGATCTACAAGATGTACAGTGATTGCATTTAGGATATGGGCAACAATAATATTTTTAAATAGCTTATATTTCTTACTGCGCTTCTTAACACTTCTTTTGAATATGTTAATTGGTAATGTTGGCCACTGACATTTTTTTTTGCTTCTAGATCTGCACATGATGTTGCATGTTATTCTGGCATCTCAAGAGGGGTATGAACCATTTGCAGCATCAACCTCATCCGGCTGGAAATAATAATTGCCAATCCTTCTCCTGCTATGCTCCTGTGACCTCAAACTCCCTTCCAACCCAAATGTGTTACACTCACCCACTCCTGCTCTTCAGAAAGAAACAGAAAAAGATCCTTTTCAATCAACACCTCGTCCAATCGTCCAATAAAATGTTCTGGATGATGTGCACCAGGGGCAAAATTATCAAAGTGCACTGAAGGCACAACTGGCGTGTGCACACATTGGTTGCACTTCTGGGGCACCTTGGTGTAACAGAAGGGGCCCTTCTGCATTGGCCCAACCCCAAGGACGAGGTTCCCTCATTTGAATGGAGGTGTGGCCTGGAAAATATGGAGAAACGTTGCTTTTGCTCCTGTGTCATAATGCATGCGATGCAAAGAGGCTGCCAGGAGTCGCACCGACAACCCACCACATAGAGGTGGTGCAGTCACTCTCTGCGCCCGCTTTCAGAGGGATTTCTGTCCCTCGTTTAAAAGAAGAATGCACTACTGCCGGCTCAGTGAAACGCAACCAGCTGCTTAAAACAGCTGCTCCATGTTTCACTAATGACCTGCTCTCACGGCTGGTGTTCAGGGCTGGTGGGCAGCTGTTACAGGGCGTAGCGACCGGGTCTCCTCCACAACTGGTCCACACTGATAAAGGTGTGCCAGGGCACACACCAGGTTGGCAATCCATAATTATAATACAGAACAAGCTAGCAGTCCAGCTTCTTTTGTGGAATCAACTTGTGTGCCCCTTCTCTATGCTCCATACCCCTAGCACCACAATGCAAAGCAACCGCTGTGTTTCTTTGTAGCTCAGTTGGTATTATATTCATACCCATGCATAGATACATACATAAGCACATACAACGTTCACATTTGATTAGCATGTGCATTTCCACAGTCTCTGCTGATCCCATGACGTCGTGGAAAGCCTCACTTCAGGTGAGTCGCACGATCGCCTCTCTTTTGCCTTCATTGTGCGCAGGTCTCTTTTAGACAGCTTACCTGGCTAGTCCAAGCGCTGAGTGCATTTCACGGAACTTGAAACATTCACTTTACAACTCTTTGTGGAATGATTTTTCCAGTCAAAGCTGAAACATTTCGGGCCTACAGGTTCAGCTACAGAGGCCCATATTATCTCCATTGTGGCGATCTAAACTTCTCCTTTATTTCCCTAATTGCATTTACTTATTATTTGTATTTATCCTTTATTAATGTTGCTGTTGTTTATTATTGTTATTGTTGTTTACTATTGGTGTTTTGTTACTGTGTTGACAACAACACCAATAATAATAATAATAATAATATTAATAACAATAATAATAATAACAATAATAATAATAGGGTATTCTTTAACCCCTTGGACGCTGATGACGGAACCGCTCCGTCATCAGCTGCGGGTGCGCTGTGCTGATGACGAAGCGGTTCCGTCATGGCCCGCTCGGCGTGCCTGCGCGGCGCGAATTCCGCGCCTGCGCTGGACGTTCTATTGAGCGGGACGGGCCATGACGGAACCGCCCCGCCCCCTTAGCACTTCGGCGGAATAGCCGCCTTAGTGAAGGGGTTAAGCACAACACACTCTAGCCAGGAATGTTTTCACTAAATTCCTATTTCTGTTCAGAGTTCCTGTCTCTACCATCTCCATCTCTGACTCACAAGCATGTGCACTGGCATCTTTTATGGCCATTGTTCGGATATGCAGCAGCATCCGTCAGTCCTTCAAGGCCTGTAGCAAGAATGTTCTATAGCTCTGAAATGCTTGGCCCCAGCAATGTCACATTCTGGAAACTGCGAAGTGCATACAGAGTCCTCACTTTTGTCGTTCTTACAAATGGTATCCTTGGAACCTAACCCCTTGAACCAATTGTACAGAATGCATAATCTTTGCTTCTCTGGGATCAAACCTTTCAGTGAGGTATGCAATGAGATCATTGTATAAAATGCTCCTCTCCAAAGAGAAAGTAAGAAACAGCTTGTTGACCTCTTCACCAAGATTGGCAAACAGGCTCCGTACATAATACTTGGAATGGTTTTTGCTCGTAGCTTTTAAGTATTTTTCTGATTTCCATAAATAAATCTTCCGAAGTTTACCTAATATCTGGGAATCAAATATACCGCATGCTGGTGAGCTGCAGAACACAGCATAGTCCTTTTATTTTATGCAGGGAAGTGGAGCTGTGGTTGGCTTTGGCTTGGGTGAGGATTTGGTCTTATGGTATAATCATAATATTAACTAGGTGCTCTCTTTCAGGGGGTGGGCCTGAATCACAAATGTAAATTACACATTTATGTCATTTTCCGTTTGTTTTGGAGTTCACAAAACTGCATTTAATGCTAGGTTGATGAGTGTGGAGACTGCGCAGTTGTGGCAGAGAGCTCCGTACACTAAATGAACTACATGAAGTTGTTATCTTCCATACTTTGACTGGGACTAATCCACTTGGTGTATCCAACCAGGTCTCTATTGCAGTCGATCTGAAATAGTGCCTTCATGCCAGTTTAAGGCTTCCCTAGACTATCATTGGTACTTTCTGATTCTTGGCACCTTCATTAAAAGAATTACCACCTAGCTATGAGGCTTTTACCATTTGGGGGCAACCTTTATCGTTGGATGTATTACAGCTGTTCCGGCCGTGGAAATTGCCCTCCGCCCGAGTGCGAAGTGTTTGGTGGTTCTTAATGAGGGCGTTGATATGGGCAGAAAGCTGTTGGACATTCAGACGCCTACCCACTGGGGATTATAATTGGTGGCCAAAAACGGGAGCAACACGGAGACCCACTGTGGCTGTAATCTTGCAATACCTCAAGTACGAGAATCCTTAGAACTCATTGGAGGCGTGGCAATTGTACAAATTCAAATGAGGTACTGCACTCTTTTGTTTGACTACTGGACTGCCTGTGACCAAGGGTGTGGTAGCCCGAAACACGTCAGGCTGTACTGAAATGGCGCTGTATTGTTCATCATGCTGGCTGCACATTCATTAAAAGAATTACCACCTAGCTATGAGGCTCTTTCTGTTTGGGCACAACCTTTTTTCATTGGATGTATTACAGATGGTCCGGCCATGGAAATTGCACGCCGCCCGAGTGCGGTGTGTTTGGTGGTTCTTATGAGTGCGTTGATATTGGCAGAAAGCTGTTGGACATTCAGACGCCTACCTACTGGGGATTATAATTGTAAGCCGAAAACGGGAACAACATGGAGACCCACTGTGGCTGTAATCTTGCAAGACCTCAAGTAACAGAATCCTTAGAACCCATTGGGGGGTGTGACAATTGTACAAATTCAAACGAGGTTCTGCACTCTTTTGTTTGACTCCTGGCCTGCTCGTGACGGTAAACAGTCAAAATATCGATTTTTTAATTTCGACTTACACTTATATCGAGTTGCTAATATCGATGGGACAGAATATCGATGTCCAGAATATCGATGGCCAGAATATCGACCCTAAGGTAAGTAATATCGAAATTACTTATATCTATAGCATATATATCGATGTAAGTAATTTCGATTTACTAATATGTGTTAGAAATTTTAGTTAAGTATTTAAATTAATTGTTATAATATGTGTTTAATGTGTTTTTATAAATAAAAAATATATAAAAGTAAATAATATGTTTTACTACCAGAGCGGGTTGTGGGTGTTTAGGGGAATAGGGTGGGAAGTAATTTATTTGTAATTAATTAATTATTTTTTAATGAGTAATTTATTTTGCAATTAAATATTAATTGGCAATGAATTATTTTAATTGATTAATTGATTAATTAATTGATAATTTATGTATATTTTTAAGTAAATTATATGTTTTACTACTGGAGCGGGTTGTGGGTTTATAGGGGAATAGGGTGGGAAGTAATTTATTTGTAATTAAATAATTATTTTCAATGATTAATTTATTTTTCAATTAAATATTAATTGGCACTGAATTATTTTCATTGATTAATTGATTAATTAATTGATAATTAATGTATTTTTTTAAGTAAATTATATGTTTTACTACTGGAGCGGGTTGTGGGTTTATAGGGGAATAGGGTGGGAAGTAATTTATTTGTAATGAAATAATTATTTTTTAATGATTTATTTATTTTGCTATTAAATATTAATTGGCAATGAATTATTTTAATTGATTAATAGAATAATTAATTAATAATTTATGTATATTTTTAACTAAATTAAATGTTTTACTACTGGAGCGGGTTGTGGGTTTATAGGGGAATAGGGTGGGAAGTAATTTAATTGTAATATTAATTAATTTTGGGTAAAGGAGTACTGTTAGGGTTCAGGGTCAGTTTTGGGTTTTTGGGTAAAGGGGTATTTTTAGTGTTCTGGGTCAGTTTTGGTTTTTGGGGTAAAGGGGTATTTTTAGGATTCAGGGTCAGTTTTCAGTTTTTGGGTAAAGGGGTATTTTTAGGGTTCAGGGTCAGTTTTCAGTTTTTGGGTAAAGGGGTATTTTTAGGGTTCAGGGTCAGTTTTCAGTTTTTGGGTAAAGGGGTATTTTTAGGGTTCAGGGTCAGTTTTCAGTTTTTGGGTAAAGGGGTATTTTTGGGGTTCAGGGTCAGTTTTCAGTTTTTGGGTAAAGGGGTATTTTTAGGGTTCAGGGTCAGTTTTTAGTTTTTGGGTAAAGGGGTATTTTTAGGGTTCAGGGTCAGTTTTCAGTTTTTGGGTAAAGGGGTTTTTTTAGGGTTCAGGGTCAGTTTTCAGTTTTTGGGTAAAGGGGTATTTTTAGGGTTCAGGGTCAGTTTTCAGTTTTGGGGTAAAGGGGTATTTTTTGGGTTCAGGGTCAGTTTTCAGTTTTTGGGTAAAGGGGTATTTTTAGGGTGCAGGGTCAGTTTTAGGTTTTTGGGTAAAGGGCTATTTTTAGGGTTCAGGGTCAGTTTTCCCTACTGTTGCACCCACTGGAGTGGGAATAGTAATTATTGTTAAGTAAGTATATATTATATATGATTTTTAATTATTATTTTTTAAATTAAATATGTATTAATAAGTATTATTTACAGTATTTTTTATGTTATTTTAAATAAAAAAAATCGATATATTTAACAACGATATTTTTAACATCGATATTATTTTTTCGATATTTTGGTACTTACCATGTTGTACATAGGGCGTCGATATTTTTGCTATCGATATAATTACACCGATATTTGTGTAGGTCGAAATTCTGTCTGTCGAAATTCTGTCATAGATCCGCCTGTGACCAAGGGCGTGGTAGCCCGAAACGCGTCAGGCTGTACTGAAATGGCGCTGTGTTGTTCATCATGCTGGCTGCACCTTCATTAAAATAATTACCACCTAGCTATGAGGCTCTTTCCGTTTGGGGGCGACCTTTTTCGTTGAATGTATTACGGCTAGTCAGGCCGTGGAAATTGCCCGCTGCCCGAGTGCGGAGTGTTTGGTGGTTCTTAATGAGGGCATTGATATGAGCAGAAAGCTGTTGGACATTCAGACGCCTACCCACTGGGGATTATAATTGTTGGCCGAAAACGGGAGCAACATGGAGACCCACTGTGGCTGTAATCTTGCAAGACCTCAAGTACCAGAATCCTTAGAAACCATTGGGGGTGTGACAATTGTACAAATTCAAATGAGGTCCTGCACTCTTTTGTTTGACTCCTGGCCTGCCTGTGACCAAGGGCGTGGTAGCCCGAAAGGCATCAGGTTTTACTGAAATGGAGCTGTGTTGTTCATCATGATGGCTGCACCTTCATTAAAAGAATTACCTCCTAGCTGTGAGGCTCTTTCCGTTTGGGGGCGACCTTTTTCGTTGAATGTATTACGGCTAGTCAGGCCGTGGAAATTGCCCGCTGCCCGAGTGCGGAGTGTTTGGTGGTTCTTAATGAGGGCATTGATATGGGCAGAAAGCTGTTGGACATTCAGACGCCTACCCACTGGGGATTATAATTGTTGGCCGAAAACGGGAGCAACATGGAGACCCACTGTGGCTGTAATCTTGCAAGACCTCAAGTACCAGAATCCTTAGAAACCATTGGGGGTGTGACAATTGTACAAATTCAAATGAGGTACTGCACTCTTTTGTTTGACTCCTGGCCTGCCTGTGACCAAGGGCGTGGTAGCCCGAAACACGTTTGGCTGTACTGAAATGGCGCTCTGTTGTTCACCATGCTGGCTGCACCTTCATTAAAAGAATTACCACCTAGCTATGAGGCTCTCTGCATTTGGGGGCAACCTTTTTCATTGTATGCATTACGGCTGGTCCGGCCGTGGAAATTGCCCGAGTGCGGAGTGTTTGGTTGTTCTTAATGAGGGCGTTGATATGGACAGAAAGCTGTTTGACATTCAGACGCCTACCAAATGGGGATTATAATTGTTGGCCGAAAACGGGAGCAACATGGAGACCCACTGTGGCTATAATCTTGCAAGACCTCAAGTACCAGAATCCTTAGAGCCCATTGGGGCCTGACAATTGTACAAATTCAAATGAGGTACTGCATTCTTTTGTTTGACTCCTGGCCTGCCTGTGACCAAGGGCATGGTTGTCAGGCTGTACTGAAATGGCGCTGTGTTGTTCATCATGCTGGCTGCACCTTCATTAAAAGAATTACCACCTAGCTATGAGGCCCTTTCCGTTTGGGGGCAACCTTTTTCATTGGAGAGATATATATATATATATATATATATATATATATATATATATATATATATATATATATATCTATACACTCTGCTTTTCACTTGAAGAGGATTCTGGAGTTTTTCTTTGTTGCCTGATGCTGTGAACATTTTAATGGTCATCGGAAAGAGGTCCTTACCTGGGTTCTCACCGTGGAGTGGCGAGCAGGAACATTATTGAATATATATATATATATACATATAAAAGCCCCGGGATACCCGTCAACACTGCTTGTTTGAAGGCGGATCCGGCGTGGTGGTGGGACGGCTGTCTCAGGACCGCGCTGTCTGAACCTCTGGAGAGCGGTGCGAGCTTGGGGACACGTCCCGTGAAGGAGTATTTGTTTCATATTCGGCGGCGAGTGGCATTTACCTATCTGCCGACGAACAGTGAGTAACGCATCATTGCGTGTTTTCAACATTATACTCAAGCGACATGGCAGCTGGCGCAAGAAGAGGGAGGGAGGTGGCTGCCCTCGACGTGTTTGATGATTCCCGGCTGGGGGGTCACACGTGGCAGGTTCCACACAGCAAACATTGGATAGTGCCCCTAGCCTCCGTGACAAATTCAAAAGACTTGAAAAATTAATTAAACGTGAACAGGCCAAGTGGTGGGAGCACCGCTCTCTAAGCAGATATCTGGAGGTTGACCGAATACCTAGGGGGCTACGAGTAATGCTGGCCCCAAGCTATGATCAACCTGACCCCGAAATGCTTAGAGAATGGGCCGAATGCAATTTGGATTCCTCCAAAAAACTGGTTCAAATTCTGGTACGCTATGCTGAATCGGATCGGATAAAGATACAGAAGCAGATTGGTGAGATGAACACAGAAATAGATGCAATGGGCGCGGACAGTGTTTCAGAGTGTCAAAAATTAAGGGAGGAAATGATGGCTCGTGTACAAAAGGAGGAAGACACGATCATAAAAAGGAAACAGTTTAAATTCCAGCGTGATAAAAATGACTATCTTGAAGGGCGCATTTTTACATTTGCGCGCAAGTATGACGCTAGGAAATTGGCACAGCCTCCCATTGCTCGTAATGCTTCTGTCACTAATGGTGCCCAGATCTCAGTCTCACCAGCCAGCTCTTCAAATGCAGACCTCAGCTCTAATATTGATAGCGGGTCAGAATATGAGGCAGGCAGAACCCGCTCTGGGTTGGGGTTTACTCGGTTCACCCTGGCACAGGAACTGGAATGTGTGAGCCAGGACAGGCGCGACACACTACGGCCCAGGGTGGATCTTCAAAATACCAAAAAAGCCCCAATACAAAACGGAGAGAGCGCCGTAAAGCAAACACAAGGCGCAATACCAAAACGCAAGACTTACAAAAAACAGTGGAGCAAAAAGAAACAGCAATAGGTGTGCAGGGTGAAACAAATTTCTCTGTGATTAATCTTACTTGTATGTCATTAACGCCTTTGGAATTGAAGACTCTTTCTTTGGGGCTGTCATTCTGCCCCCCTAGGAACTTCAATTATGCCGACACACGCATTGATTTGTTTAAATTTACGCGTAAGCTCAAATTGAGGAAACGTTTTGCCAACAACAAATCTCGCAGGGTAGAAGCAAGAACTGACAAAAACAACACCAATAGTCCAGCCCTCACAGTTAATGATATGCCATTGTTACAAGATCTGGAGGGACTACGACTAGAACAATCTCTTTCACAGAGTCCTAGCACCCAACCCACTGTGGCTACTGGTGGCCTTACGAACTTTGAACCACGTTTAACATATACACCACATATGTTGCATGACAACATTGATATTTTTCAAGAGGCAGTTGTCAAGGATATCAAGGGCCTATATGAAAAAACACTTAAGAGTAATAAGTACAAACACAGACACAATCGCAAATATACTGATTTGGTGGCCAAAATACAGAAATGTGGGAATGTACGTCAATCTGATAAGGGGGGCAACATTGTTTTATGGGCAAAAGATCTTTATTTGGAGGAGGCGTTACTACAGTTGAATGACGCCTCTTGCTACAGACATTGTGATGTGGCAGCAGTTAAGAAGTCCCAAACAACTTTCTATTCTATGTTGATGGGTTGGAGATCATCAGGCCTCATTAGCATGGACGAATTGAAATATCTCAAAAATGAGCATCCCATTATGCCCGTCCTATATCTGATCCCTAAGGTCCACAAAAACCCCAATAAACTCCCTGGCAGGCCCATCATCTCTGCATACGGGGGGCTCTTGGAAAAAACTACTGTCTATGTGGACTCGTTCCTGCAGGAATTTGTGTGTGGCTTGCCCTCCTACATCCAGGATTCCAGTGATTTTTTGAGGAAAATCAATGAACTACAATGGGATCCAGAATTTTTGTTAATTACTCTTGACGTCACGGCGTTATACACAAGTATTATACATGTGGATGGGCTGAGGGCTGTTGCATACTACTTGGGTCAACGTTCGATTGAGTTTGTAGAACACCACAAGATGTTACTATCTATGATTAACTTCTGCCTGAACAACAATTTCTTTATGTTTAACAAACAACATTACCAACAGGTCAGGGGAGTAGCCATGGGGGCCTGTTTCTCTCCTAGTTATGCCTGTATTCACATGGGATACTGGGAGAGACAGGTCCTCTTTGGTGAACACTCGGCTATTTGCAAAGATCACATCGTTCGGTGGTATAGATACATTGACGATGTTTTTATGATCTGGAAGGGTACTCATACACAGGCAGAACAATTCATTACCCAGTTAAACATCAATAACTACAACCTGGCATTCACCTCCAACATCAGTGAACATCATGCAACTTTCCTGGATGTTGCAATTGAAATCATCAATGGCCATCTGGAAACAGCATTGTTTAGGAAGCCCATGGCGGGGAACACAGTACTGCACGCCCAAAGTCACCACCCTCCGCATTTAATCAGGTGCATCCCTTACGGGGAGATGCTCAGGATTAGAAGGGTCTGCAGTACTGAGTTTCAATGCAATGCAGCACAGCGGACCAGTAAACCTAGGTTTCTGGCCTGAGGATATAGTGAAAATATAGTAACGGCTGCAATACGCAAAGCCAATGCTTTCCCGCGTGAAGTTGCCTTACTTCATAAAAAATCTCAAGGTCCAACTGTTATACCTGTGCAGCAACCTGTCAGATTGATATGGTCGTTTAGTAGCCAACATGGGGCACTCAGAAAGATTTTCAACAAATACTGGGATCTAGTGAGATGTGATACAGTCATTGGAGAAGCCTTGCCAAGAAAACCAGCTATTACTTAAAGAAGGGCCTACTCCTAACAGGATGCTCTGGTGAAATCCAGCCCAGAACTAGAAACAACTAAAGACTGGCTGGCTGGAAGCAGAGGCTTCAGAAAGTGCTCTACTTGCAAGGCATGCTCCAATGGGGTGAACAAAACAGAATACCTTACCCCTTTCTCTGAGGTCCCATGTAAGATCAACAAAAAACGAACCTGCAAGAGTGAATTTGCAGTATATGTGTTGGAGTGCCCGTGTGGCTTGAGATATGTGGGCAGCTCCAAGCTGCAAGTCCACAAATGGGTGCTCCAACACCTCAGGGCTATAAATACCAACGACCCAGTATACCCAGTGGCTAGGCATTACAAGGAGTGCCATAACAGTAATAGCACTCTGTTGAAGTACTATGCCATTGACTCAGTAGCACCCCTGCGAAGGGGAGGTGACAGGGATGCTGCACTCAGAAAATTAGAAACCAGATACATCCTCATGTTGGATAGTAAGGCACCGCATGGGCTCAATGCTTCCGAAGACTTTTACACCTGTCTCTGAGGCAAACCTTATCTCCAAAACATGCTATGTTAACTCGTGTTTGTACTGCTATTTAGGAAAGGCCACCCTACACGCATAATGGATACAACCTGCTGTAATACCACCTGGTTGATGTAGGCGTGTGCTTTTACTCCTAGTTGAGCAGTAGATCATCTACTGTTCTGTGGAACCTGCCATCAGTTGTGTTAGGCTGTCAGACTGGGACCAGTCTGAATAACATCTTATCCACGCAACAGAAATTGATGTTAACCCAAAAAAAAGTTTCTTTCAAATAGAAAACACAAAAAATGCTTTGGTTTTTCTTCTTTTTTTGGAATATTGTAATTAGGTATTGGTAGGTGTGTTTCGTTTAAAAGTGATGACTTACATCGATCACATATCCCTACCATCCATTACATACACTATCAAGCACTTTATTATTATTTTCTTCACTGATTCATTCAGTAGGGGGTTACGACACAGGATATGTATTAGCGATTTTGCACATAGATGTATTACATACGCATTGGTGAATCAATTGAGGCTGTAGTATTGATGCTTATTCATTTTTCATGTATATAGAGAATTGGATTTTAGGTTATCTTTTAACATATGCTTAGCATTTTTATGGGATTTATGTATATATTTATGTATTTATTTATAGTAAAACATTTAATATATCCATTGTGTCGTGTATAATAATACACGGTCAAATTATCAATGCTAACTACTGTGATCCTGAGAGTGGTTGCTAATAATGTTACCGATTCATATGGTGACAGAGAATGTTATGGTTAGGGATTTATCCCAAAACTTTGTATAACCATGAGACCAGGACACATCAGATTACCAGCATTATGCGACCTAAATGTTGATTCATGTGCAATATTATGCTTAGAGTTATTGATCCCAATACTGTTATTTCTGTTTATAAAGCGCATAGAAAATCTAGGGTTAAAACTGTAGTATTTTACTATGTTCCTTGTGCTTTGAATTCACACCCACTGTAATTGGTCAATTTCGTTGCACTAGCACTTTAAATTTCTGCCGCCGCCCTCATGGCGCCATGTGACCAAGGCCTCTGGGAGGCCGAAACGTTATTCTGTCCGTTGCGGAGAATAAATAATTACTCACGGAAACCTGGGTCTCCTGTTTCTTGGCGGTGCCGCGGTGGGATTGAGCCTGCTGCATTGTTTTCGAAACCTGTGGGGATATATATTTATATATATATAAAGTTAGGACCTAGTTTCCATAGGAAATCCACAACATTCTATTTGGAATAACTTTGGCGCTGGTGGACGAATCTTCGTGAATTTCTCCAAGAAAATGGCCTGCTCGGTTCCGCTCCTTCCCTGAAAGTTTGGGGGTGATTCGTCAAGTGGGGGCCGAGAAAAAAGGGGGTCTCAAAACATGTTTTCCCCATGCAATTTTCTATAGGGTCATTTAGCGAGGGCTACAGCCCGAACGGCTGAACGGAATTACACGAAATTTGGCAGAGAGGTAGAGTTCTGTTCGCAGATTGTGCTTTTTGTTAAATGGTGTAAATCCGTTCAGTAGTTTTTGAGAAAATTGCAAGTAAAATCATAGCGATATCAAGAGACGAGTTCAGCACGCGTACGGAAATCCGTTCAATTACGAGCGCGAGCTGCATGCTGATTGGCTGTGAACTGTCTGTCAACACTCAAACCAGGAAGTGCTGGTGGCCATCTTGTGTCTTGGTAGAACCGAGTCACAAGAAAACAGTAAAACAAAGTTGAGAAATAAGGGAAGGGGGCAGGCTAGAAACATTCTGAACCTCTAGGCTGGCTCAGAGGGTCGTTCATGGATGTTTAGGCTCTTATTTTTTATATAAAGAAAAATTGCGGCGTACGCGTACAGAAATCCATACAATTACGAGCAGGAGCTGGATGCTGATTGGCTGTGAATACTCCAAACCAGGAAGTGTTGGCAGCCATCTTATTTGTCACGAGAGCCGAGTCACAAGAAAACAGTAAAACAAAGTTGAGAAATAAGGAAAGGGGGCAGGGTAGAAACATTCTGAACCTATAGTGTTGGTCAGGGGGTGGTACATGGATCTTTAGGCTCAATTTTTTTTTTTAATACAAAATTGAGGGGTACTCGTACAGTACTCGTACGCGGTGGAAAAGGTGGAAAAAAAACTAGAAGTCTGTTTTATTTATTAGGTCCCGGGGGGCAAATTACGGGGTCAAATATTTTGCATAATGGGCGCTTGTAAGGTGCCTCGAGCACTGGGGAATGGCACTGCTGTGGTTTTATTTTGAAGTATGCGGGGGTGCGGTCCTACTCCCAGCAGTCTCGGGGAGCTGCACCCCTCGGGTCTTTTAAAAAAAATATATGTTTTGAGTTCTCCCTCCCTCTATCCCCGTACACATCGCGGGGAACGCCACGTTTTAAGGGCAGTAATATGTAACATGATCTTCCAGCTACAGCTATCTGCACTGTCTGGGTTTTTTTTATTAATGTTGTTAGGGTGCGCTTGATAATACGTCCTTGTTAATTCCCATTGAAGCCTATGTTCTGGTGTTAACATGGGTTTCTATTTGAAATAACAAGGCTGTATTAGCAGGCTCATTATCGCCGTTTTATCCGCAGTTTCCTGCCAATAAAACAGCGATAATTTTTACACCGGTCTTTGATAATATGCACCTAAGTTTACTGGTCAAAAAAAGAGCAATGGGCCATATTATCAACAAATGGCGATACATTATTGCCGCTTTTATCGGCAGGAGACTGCCGCTAAAGCGGCGATAATGGTCTTCATAGTATGCCCTTGTGAATTGCCATAGCAGCCCATGTTAATACCGGAACCTGGGCTGCTATGGGAATTTACAAGGGCCTATTATCAAGCCCATTATCGCCGCTTTATCGGCAGTTACTGGCGAGAAAAGCGGCGGTAATGTATCGCCTTTTGTTGATAATATGATAGTATAGTAGTTTTTGTGTAGCAGTTGTACTCTGTACGTATGCACAGCCTCGTTTCGAAGCCCACGTTTTTTTCTTTTTCTTCAAGTTCAACAAACAAACCTTTCTTTATTTCAGGTATTAAATTTGCTGCTTTGTTTTCCGGGTCGTGTGTGTCATCCGCTGCTGTACTTTTGTAATATATTAATAATCGTATTTTATCTAGATTTACTTGCAACGTAGTGCAGAGGCGCCAAACGTTGATCACGTACTCCGTCCAGCGCCATTTTAGTAGTTTTTCACCATTGTTTTTAATATATCTGTTACTTTCATTTTATCGTCCTCCTATTTTCTTTGTGATCGGCGAGATTTCGTGGCACGGACACCACGGTGTTTATCCTTAAGCTCTGATGTTATCAGACTTGGTCACACGTATACCTAAAAACTCATTTGAAGGACACAGTCACAGGCATTACAACGCGTGTTCGTCAACACAAATACATTATTAAGATTATGCGTGGCAAATGGATAGTACTTGCAAACGCATGAGTGGTAAAATTATGGGGCATATTAGATTATCGCTGCTTTTAGCAGCAGGAAAACTGCAGATAAAGCGGCGATAAAGGGCTTAATAAAAGGCCCTTGTGAATTCCCATAACAGTCCAAGTTAACACCAGAACCTGGGCTGCTATGGGAATTTCCAAGGCTCTATTATCAAGCCCATTATCGGCGCTTTATCAGCAGTTTCCTGCCGATAAAAGTGGCGATAATGTATCGCCTTTTGTTGATAATATGCCCCTTCGTTCCATGCCCTGCATCACATTTTTCGATGCAGGGCACAGGATACGAAATTGATTTTATTAATTTAATTATTTAATTACCTGCAATCATCCGGGTTTCGCTGTTTATAACCCCCCACCCTGCCCCTCCCCCACCCCACCTGCCTACCGCACCACAACTCCCTCTATGGGCGGCGGCTGAGTCAGTTACTTGTACTTACCTTAAGCATATTAAATAATTAAAAAATTATTTATTATAAAATTATCACCCATGGAAGATACAAAAAAATAGTTACAATATATATTTCACAACACAAAATAATTTGTAAAACTTTTGATTTGCCTTTTTTGCTGTTCTCAGAATATATTGAACTTCACTACAAACAGTGAGTTCAATAGTACTTATCACATAACAGCGAGCGAAAAAAAGACAATCCATAAGGATATCTTAAAAAAAAACAGTCAACATTCTCAATAACAATATAAAAAATAGAAATAAAACATATCTTAAATGTTTTTTTTCTAATAGCAATTTCTTACGTAAATATGACACATCTGAAACAATCATAAAATAACAAAACATTATGATTAATTTTCTTACACTGTAAATAATGTTACTTACAAATATATGCTGACAAACTACACAGCAAAAACTCCTTTATGGTTTCACACACTTTTCCTTACGGCCAAATAGTATGCATCAAGTCCTTTGTTTGGAAGTTGTTCAATAGTAATCCTGAACGTCCGCCTCCCAGCCTTCTGATCCAAAACCACCAACATCATCTACGGGTCCCCCAGGACTCATCCATCAGTCCGACGCTGTTCAACATCTACATGGCCACCCTAACACAAGCAGACCACCATCACAACTTCAACAACATCTCCTACACAAAGAACACCCATCTCATCCTCTTCCTGACCAAGAAGCCACATACCACCAAAAGCAACCTCCACGACACAATGAAGGACGTCACCAACTAAATAAAGAACAGCACTGTAAACACAAACTGGCACAAGATGAAGGTACACATCCTCAGAGCCCCCCCCCCCTCAGCCTCAAACAACTCCTGCTACCTGACTGCACTGTGAACAGTACCAACACCTATCAACCATGTTCACAACATAGGATTCAACCTCAACTCCTCCCTCTCCATGTGTAACAAAGTCTACAACGTCTCCTCATACTGCTATAACACCCTCCACATGCTCTGCAACATTTACAAGTGGATCCTAACCAAAAGAAGAACAGTGACACAGGTCCTCATCAGCAGCAGAGTACACTGTGGAAAAACACCCTACACATGAATTCCAGCCAAACACCTACAACAACTACAAAAAATCCAAAAGACCTCCACCTGAGTGATCATCGATGTCCCCGGCTGCACCCATATCATCCACCACCTGATACACCTACACTGCCTCAATATCAATAAAAGGATATCCCTCAATCTCCTTACCCTCAGTTACAAAATACTCTATAACACCAGACTAATCTACCTTAACAGCAGTAATCCTAAAGGGCAAATTTTGATCTTAAAATGTTGCCTTTAAAAATATTAGGTAAGAATTTGGTAACTCTTTGGGCAAACGTTGCTTAAAAACGAATTGTGTATCATTACAATGTATCCAACCTTTCAGACATTTTAAATAAACAATGTAATGTCCAGATGTGGTAGAAGGTCCATCATGAAAAATAATAGCAACAGCTAAAACAGTTCTTCCTGATATTGAACATTGACCAGCTACATCATTTTTAATTAAAGTTTTCAATTTTCTTCCATCAGTTCTACAATGTTGCAGCATTAAAATACCATACTGTCCATATCTTGTTGATGACATTTCTGATTTACATTAGCTACACTCCATGTTTTGACTTGCTCTTCTAATTAGATTGTAAAAAGACACTGATTCACAGTCAGGTAAAGTCAAATATATGAATCTCTCAGTGTCTATGTCAGTGCTACATGTAAACAAACAATTTTGACAGTAATGTTGCCATTTATTAGAAAGGCCAAAAAGGTTTTCAATATCTATATCTTCATCTTCCAGTACACCAAGCATAAACATTAAAAATTCCTGACAATCTTGCTGAACATTCTGCATAAATTGAGTACAACCAGAACATATTTCCAAAACATTTCGATTATCAGAAACACTTTGTATTTTACTTTTATCACTACTACATTTCTCATAAACAGAATTCAACAATGAAAAGAATCTTTTGTCCCGATTTTCTACAATTTGCTGTTGCAAACTTTCAAGAAAAAAAAAACATTAACAACTACATTAGCATAGCAGTTGACACCACAACTATTTTCAAACCGATAACCAACATTCTCTTCAACACTGTCCTTTTTCCTTTTGCTTGCAAGCGCAACTTCATCTTGTTTATTTTCTTTCTCTACAGTTTCACAACAGATATTCTCAAATCTTCTTTTTCTACCTACCGCACGCTTTTCAACTACCGGATATTGACCTAAATTGGGTGCATATTCTCTTCTTAATCAATTGTACTCTTTCACACAATTTGCATCTGCGCAAACCTTTGTCTCATCAAAATCAATCAAGTACAATCCAGATAAAGTTCTGACTCGAGACAAAGCAACATATGCCATACCTTCTTTAAACACGGTACTTCCAATATTCACTAAGCACAATCTACACTTAAACCTTGAGATTTATGAATGGTCACCAGATATGCCAAACAAACAGGAAACTGTTTTCTGCAGACATACAAATATTTTCCAAGCAAAAAATGAGCTGCACAATGACTAACTTGTTGTACTTCAGCAATTTCATCGAATTTGATTTTCAAAACTTCAATCCCACCTCTATTTACATAATTAACAAAATAAACAATTTTACCCATTGCTCCATTTACTAAACCTTTTTCCACATTCAAGTTACGTTGCAAAATTACCCTACAATTTATACATGCATATAAATTCTTTTGTAAACCAGCAGTTTTACTTATCGATTTCTTTAAGCAATCCAATTTCCTCTTCAACTATTCACTCAAAACAATACTGATTCCTTCATGTTTTATTTTATCAATTGCTTCCAATTTTCTTCATTTTCCAACTTTAACATTTCTTCGTTGAATATAGAACATTCACGCAGTGTTGGCATTAAGCAGATTACAGATTTGTTTTCTGCAATTCTCATGTATATTTTCTCTGGGAAAATATTTGCATTTGGAAACAAATTGGAAAGTAATCGTCTCTGTGAAGTTTGTTTGCCATGTTTGGTCAATTTTCCAATTCTTATATCTTCAAGAATAGTTCCATAATCAACATAATTTGCCCGTCGCATACTTGTATTAAGTTCCTTATACTGAAAATATGACCAAAAGTTTACATTGCCAATACTCCCCAAAGACTTTCTAGTATCTTCATGCACCAGTGTTTTAAACACTGGCTGTCCTTTTACAGGAGTAAGTTGTAGAAGATCTCCAAAAACTGTGACGTGTTTTCCACCGAATAATACATCATACTCTGTTTTAAGAATTTGCTGCATTCTTAAATGCACAAAGGCAAGCATTAAGTTTGAGACCATGCTTACCTCATCAATAATGAGAAGTTTCATTTTCCTCAACACTCTTGAAACTTCACAAGAAGCTTCTCCAGATAGCTTGTGGTATTCTAATGTGTTGTCATGCTCTACTGGTAGCATTAATAAACAATGTAAAGTAATTCCTTTAATATTGTGAGCTGCTTATCCAGTTGGAGCAGTGACAACACAAGACAAATGCGACTTAGTTCTTTTCTGTAGAACACTTGTGATTACTTTAATTAAAAAACTTTTTTCTGTTCCAGCTTGTCCACTCACATATATACAGATAGGTTCAAATGATAAGCAAGAGCATTCTTTCTTCTCATGAAGTAATCCATGGTCAATCTGTTCTCTCACTTGCTCATATATTTCTTTCTGCTCAAGATTTAGTTCTTCTTCCAAGTTTCCTAAGTTTGTTACATCTTCTTGACGTTGATACATTGCTGTTTCCACCTCTTCAATAGCAGTTGCTGCTTCATTTAGAACAATTTGTTCTCCTAATGGGTTCTGACTCAATGGAGCAGAAGTTTGACTGTGTTGAGAACTGTCTCTAGCAATCTCAGCTGCAATTGTAGCTTCTTGCTCAATTTCGTCATTCAACATTTTCACATAATTAGAAAAAACAGGACATTCTATAGTATCTTTAGTTGCATTGAAGGAATCTTCATAGCTCTCAAAATCTCCAAGTAATTCCAATTCTGAACGCCATGGCTTGAAAAGTTGCAAAAGAGCTAAATAGTAAAATTCCCTTTTGTCAAGTGTTTCGCAACTCTGTTTACGGTGATTAATCAAATGTCCTTTTCTTTGTTTTACCAGACATCCTTCGGAACCAATCACAGCACATATACCATTATTGATGTTTTGGGTAATATTCCGTTTAAAAATATAGTTTTGCAGCACTTCATAGAGACAAATGTTCTCAAGGTGATGACTACTATTTGGATAATATGTATCCAACATATTTGTTTTCACAATATCTGTACTTTCTGGCTCTTTTTCAGCTAAATATTCAATTTCTTGTATAGATTTAAGAACTCGGTTTTGTGTTGCAGCAAGACCTATACTCACCCAAATGATTATTCTAGATTTAGAGTACAGACTTGCAGAAGATAAGCGATCCGAGCATTTATACGCTCCAATTTCTCGATGAGATAATATCTTCAAACTGTAACTGTATAATTTCTTACTTAGACTCTTCTCATGGGAAATCTCTTCCCACATTTCCTTCAATTCTGCCTTTTCTGACTTGGAATTGTCTGCAACATATTGAATATCCATATTAGCATTCCACATGGACAAAATGACTGGGTTGTAGTCATTTATGTATTTGGACTCCTCATTTCTTCTTAAGTTGTAGGTATTTTTAGTAGACTTACTTGTGATAGTATGTCGCAAAGATGACATAAAACTGTTCACTCTTCCTTTCGACATTACAGGTCGAGGAAGTGCAAAACGGCATTTGCTGTACATTTTGTCCTCAGATTTGTACTTTCGACAACAGTATTTCCCACAACGATGGCTTTGGAATCGTAAGACTTCTTGTCTTAAGTCCTTATCTTGTGTACTTTTGGGTACTTCACATGTAGCATATTCTTCAATAAAAGACAACATAGCATCATCTGAGTCTGTTCCCAATTTGGTTGCATCTTTGATCCATAATAGCATATGTATGTGAGGAGCACCTCTTGCTTGATACTCCTTTCTCCAAAAGAAATCCAGAACCTCTCAAAGAGGAGGATTTTTTTTATTGGTGATAAAAGACATCATAGCTTCGAATCTATGATTGAAATACCTGCATACATTAACAGGATCCAAAGAGCACAATTCTCCAGGTGTCTTGTATTCGATATTTAGTATATTTGGATTTGCCTCTCGAAGTAATTGAAGTAAATCCTCCCAAGCATATTCAGCACAGCTTAGAGTAAGGAACCATGTAGGAGTTCCTAAGTACCTTAGCATACATTTGAGTTCTCCGTGACGACAGTACCAGTACTCATTAGTACCACGCTGACATGCCATCAGATTAATCAGCTGAGATTCCAAAACATTATCTTACTGCTGTACTTTATCCATAAATTCCTTTGCCAAAACATTTTGCAGATATACACCTGTTTTCAATATATGGTTTACTGCATAGAAAGTCCGAACAAATCACTCTCAAACAAAAGATGGAACAAAAACGGAATACATTGTCGAAATCTTGGATCTTCTGCATATAATCTTGATGTCCGGTATTCAGATGCAGGAATCTGCACAGGTTGTTCATCATATCGTCCTCCTTTTCCTGTAGGAAACAACGAGCTTCCAAGATTTTTTCGCATACACTAATGGGACTTCATTTTGCTTCTTTCATTTGTAATAACTCTATAGCATTCCCCATCATTTCTTTGGAATGCAATGGATGAACACTGTAATGTTCGTAGATTTCTTCAGTTCTGGACACATCCACTTTTTCAATTTGTCCAGATGGCAAGTCATTATCTTCTTGTACAGTTGTTTCTTCATCTCCCACATACACATTTTTGTAATATTGATTATTTTTTACCAGATACAACGTTGCCTTTTTCACTTTCCTAACACCCACTAATTCTTGCCAGATTTTCTTACTCTTAGTAGGAACAACATGAACAAGAATACCTAAAGGTTCATCCTCTACATTTTCTACACCAATAGTTTTAATATTTTTCTTTACATCTAGAGGCAAATATACAACTCTTCCCTTTAATCCTCTCTGTAAATCAGAAGGAGGCAATTTTCCTGTCTTAGGCTCCATACGAACAATAGCCTGAAATGGATGCACACATTGAATAAGAATAGACTCATAGATATTTAAATCCATCAGTTCCAAAGGAAAATTTACCAACTCAAGATTATTATACACAGCTCATCTAATTTGTTATAACAATATTTACAAATACGCTGATCAGAACCCAAATCAAAACAATTCTCTACCAACAAATAAGTTGCAAAATCCTTCCACTCATTAGTATTTTCCTTTTCACTTTTTTAATGCAGATCAACAGTTCTGGTCTGATTTTTATAATGAATTCGTCAACAACAGATACAAGCAAAATTTGGCCTTTCACCTGAAATCACTTTAAACTGTATAATTCCTTGCTCAAACTTTTCTACAATGCACTGTCCTACATTCTCTTCCACATTTTCTTCTATTAATCTCTCACTTTCTCCACTGTCTTCCTGAGGACCAAAGTAACTAATCTGAATTTCATCACAAACATTTGTTACATCTGATACAGATCCATACAAAAGAGCACTGTTCAACTTTTTGTCATTAGTGCTGGACTTTTCACGTAATACAATGTTCTGACTAATTTCCTCATCTGAGTTTGATGAACTGCTAACATCCTGAAATGGTGGAAAACACTTCGACTACTTTTTTAGAAAGATAAGCCAGAGAATGACCTTGCAAACCAGTATTTTCTCTCACGCTGCAAGGGTCTAGTCCTTGCAACATCTTAATCTTTTGTTTAACACTTTTCTTAGTATAATTACGTAAGAAATTGCGTACAAAATCAATATATTCTTGCCGCACACTGCAAATACTACTACAATTCCAAGTGTACACTGGAGCTTTAGGACGTCTCCCTAATACTTCACCAGCTAACACCTCCTCTGCATTTCTAGAAACAATTTTCTCTTTCTCAATAGGATAATCATTTCTAACCTCATAAGCACGACCACTGGTGTCAACTGCATGCAACAAATCATTACTCTGAAGATAACTTTCTTCATTAAAAAAGGCTCAGAACTTGAACTATGTTTCCATTCACCCAAAAAAACTCACTCACATGACTTATGTTAATTAATCTTCTCCACTTACTTTTGGCCTTCATTAAATGGATTCACTTATCTAGTGATCTAACTCTATTGATTACTAAAATAAACAATTTTCTTTCAATTCCAAAACTTTCTCAACTACATTTTCTATAGCTTTCTTCTTTTTATAAAATACTGTTTTTTTCTTACATACCTTAATTTCTTTAATTAAATTTGTCACAAATCTATTATAAAACATTTGTTTCCTAATTTCCATAAATGGATTTTTCCTCCTTTTACTATACACAGTTTTGTCTGCACTTGATTTTCCGTTATTCTTTTCTTTATTAGTATATTTTTTTTTTCGTTGCTGATACACTAAAAGCATTTTTCTCTTTCTGAGCACTACTCTTAGGGCCATATTACCAACAACTAGCGATATTAATCGATATGTTGGCTTAGCGGCAATATTATTATCGCTGAGCTCCGATGATTTTTATCGCAGATAAACCTTGCTATTATCAAGGTTTATCTCAAAAGCTATAAAAATCGGCCGAAATGCATGAATATCGCTGAAAAGTCTGCGATATTCATGCATTACCGAGCTAATGCTCTTAGCCATGTTATCCACCTACCATTGGATAACATGGCTAAGAACTGCTCTGGTCAGGCGTTAGCTTTTGGAGATATTCGCGCTTAGCGTGAATATTTCCAAAAGTAGGTAATATTAGATAGCGATGTTAGCGAATGTTTCCAGTCGCTAACATATTGGCACACCCACTTTGCATGTCACTAGCGATAATTATACTGACATGCAAAGTGGGCCCCAAGATGATCGCTATCTCCTACTAGCTGTCGCTAACTGGTGTTAGCGACAGCTAGGTAATAGGGCGATAAAATTATCGCCGCTTTAGCGGGAAAAATTCACGCTAAAGCGGCGATAAGGCCCTTGTTAATATGCCCCTTAGTCTTTAATATTTTCCTCAAAAAAGTGCTCCTGCTCTTACCAGGACTTTCTTTCTCTTTGTTACGACTTCTCCCTTCATGTAAATCTTCTTGATGATTTCTCTTCAAATACACACTTTTCTTTCGTTGCTTCCGCTTTTGTAACTTCGTTGGCATCATACAGTATTTTCAGTATCGATAAACACAACCCATAATAAAAAAATATATATAACATTACAAAAAAAAATATCAAATATTCTATTATATTACTTAGAAGAACAGAGGGAGGATTATGAGGACAAACCTCGGACTATAAAAATAAAAGGACTTACAACAAAAGAACAAGGAGTATGAAACAAGAAAAATATAATAAAAAATGAGAGTATAAATAGACACTGCAATATAATGGAATAAAGAAAGAGCCGCGGCCCGTGGAGGGAGTTGCGATGGGGCAGGCAGGCGGGGCGGGGGAGGGGCAGGGTAAGGAGTGATAAACAACGGAATGTGGATCATTGCAGGTTAGTAAACAATTAAATTAGTAAAACTAATTTCGGGACATATTACCAACAAAAGGTGATAGATTATTGCCGCTTTTATCGGCAGGAAAATGTGATAACACCAGATCCTGAACTCCTATAGCAATTTACAGGAACCTAGGGGCATATTACCAAGGGGGGGGCGATAGGCAATTATCGGCGATTTAGCGGTCATTTTCGGCCGCTAAGCGGCGACAATTCTATTGCCCTAATAGCAAGCTGTCGCTAACTGATGTTAGTGACAGCTTTTAGGCGATAGCGAGCGGTTTGGGGCCCGCTTTGCATGTTAACGATGTTTATCGCTAATGACATGCAAAGTGGGCGTACCCAACCAGTTAGCGACTGAAAGCAGTCGCTAACGTCACTATTGCCTATTTGCAAGGCAGGAGTAGCATTGGAAATATTTGCGCTACGCGCGAATATCTCCAAATACTAACACCTGCCCAGACCAGTTCTTAGTCTTGTTATCCAAGATGAGGTGGATAACATGGCTAAGAGCATTTAGTCGCTAATGCGTGAATATCGCTGTATTCTCAGCGATATTCAAGCATTTCGCCGCTATCGCTGGATATTTTAGCACAATGGAGAAAAATGTTGCTAATAGCATGTTTTCTCCGCTAACTTATCCAGCGACAGGCAGCAATAAAAAAATCGTCGCTAAGCCTATTTAGCTATAAATATCGCTACTTGATGGTAATATGCCCCTTATTACCAAGGCCATTTTTGCCGTTTTATGGGCAGTTTCCTGCCCATAAAACAACGATAATTTTAACACCGGTCCTTAATAATATGCCAGTCAGTGCCATATTATCAGTAAAGGGCGATAAATTATCGCCGCTTTTACCGGCAGGAAACTGCCACTAAAGCGGCGATAATGGTCTCGATAATATATCCTTGTGAATTCCCATAGAAGCCCAGGTTAAGACCATAACCTGGGCTTCTATGAGAATTCACAAGTATATATTATCGTGACCATTATCGCCGCTTTACCGCCCTTTCTTGATAATATGGCCCATAATCCCTTAATGTACAGAGACGCACAAAATGATATTAAACAAAAAAACATAACAGCATGCATTATAGCAAAACACATTTACTACTATAAAACGTTTAACAACAGACGAATATAGGAGCATATTATCAAGACAGGCGATAACATTATCGCTGCTTTATCGGCAGTTTTCTACCCATAAAGCGGCAATAAATAATATTATCGCCTGTCTTGATACACCCCATAATTCCTTAATGTACAAAGATGCACCGCACACACTCCCATACAACTTATCAACTCACCTTTCAAATTGATTTGTATATTAAAAAGAATACCATTCACACAGTGGATATTCTTGTACAGAATCTCTCTAGTTCCGTGTTTGCAGCAGAACAGTCAAAAGGAACATTTTCCCTCTCATTTCACACATACATCCATAAAAATAACCAATTAAAATTCTGTACACATTAATTCAAAATAAAACACACATTTCTATTGGTTTAACATTCCAAACCTTTCCAACTAACAAAACTTTTAACCCTTCCCACATTCCACAATCTGCCAGTTACCATAGAAACACTTCAGGGAACACCTAACTCAGCACACAGGTGAAAAGTTCATCATACATTGTTACAAATTGAAACAGCAAGTATGCTTGAATGGAGAATATACCAGCTTATTTTATGTAACGTTCTTTTCTATCACCTTTTCTTAACCAATAAAAATAAGGCTTTTAAAAAACAGAAATATGCAACCTAGCTTTCTGTAAAATGTTGTCAAACAACCAATAATTTCTTTTCTTTTTTCAAACCTGCATGTTGTCCACCATTTTAGAAAAATCTTTCTTTTCAAACTAGCATTTCATGTACAGACGCCATCAGAGTGCATTCAGACCTCTCTTCAAAATGCTTATATTTAGCTATATTTTCTGGAGCCAAAGGTACACACAACAGAAAAGAATTCACAAGGACCTAGGTTTACCAAATGTGGACATTAAATGGATTGGACAGAGAGGATTAAAGTGTCACCAATTGATGCCATTGGTTAAATCCATTATGCATCTCCAACACTGTGACCTCATAATTGTGCACTGTGGTGGGAATGAGCTAGGCACTTTGACTGGGGTAGCTCTGGCAATGCTTATGAAGGACACCTTTGCACAATTGATGACACTATTCCCCAAAACTGCCTTTGTATATTCTAATATATGCCAAAGGCAGAAATGGAAGCGGTCCCACCACTATTGTCCACAGTTTGAAAAAGCTAGGAAACATGTGAATAAATCTGTTTCTGCCTTTCTCCGTGACTACCGAATGGGGTCCATTTACAACAACAATCTGCGTTTCAATATGCATGGCATCTATAGGAGAGATGGTGTACATTTTACAGATGAGGGGAACAGAGTCTTCTTCATAAACGTAAGAATCTGCATCGGTACTTACTTGTAGGTACTAAAATCTCCCAATAAACACAATGGCTCTTTTTAGAGCCACACAACAATATCTGTGCATACTTAGAACAGCAAATATAAATAGAAAGCACTTTTAATTGTGTTCTAGGGCTGCCTCAATGACTGCTAATTAAAGGGAACAAATACAGAAAAGTCACATAACAAATGAATACATATTTGTTTTATTTATAATTATTTAGTGTCAAGCGGACTTCTTTGCAGGCTCTTTAAACAACACAGGGCTGGAATTTTATTTCGGCAACCCTACTTTATATTCCTTTTCATGAAATGCATTCTCACACTACCCCAGTAAATGTAAAATGCAAATGTATGGAATAGGCAGAGTGGGGTCCCAGCGGGGGTATTGGAACTAGAAAAAAACCTGAAGCCTCTGTAACCAGTTTACAAAGGCATGTAAATATGCTAATGGTCTTTAATGACCTGTGAAAAACTCGGGCGTGTTGGAGATAAGACTCCAGCCACAGCCAAGCCCCCAGCACCTCCAGCTGTACTGCAGCAGCCCAGGCTGAGACACACGAAGGGGGAGGAGGGGGGCTGAAGCTATGGGCCTGGGCAGAAGTGTGAAGGGAATGCGCGACCCACTTTCTATCACTCCACGGCCCCCCTGGGGGTCGCGCCCCACAGTTTAAATATCCCTGCCATAGAGTTACCTTGACTTGTAATCCTTCAGCTCATTTACTCACATCTACATAATTCTAAACTCTAATTTTCTTTTTTGTTTTCCAGATTACCAATTGGACATCTTATGAAGTCCATTTAGCAATTTGCTTATCATATTGTTTGTCATTAAACTTATTTTTCTACTTGTTTGCAATATAGTTACAATTAAGTTTCGCTTAGTTATTGTTCTAATAAAAGTTAATTAAAAAAAGGTACATACTTCTTTTATTTTGTGGGGGTGGGGAGGGGTGTGTGACGGTCCACAATAGAAATAATGTTGAAATAGTATAGTAAGATATTCAAGACTAGGATTGAAAACTAATGACCTCTATTTCCTCTGAATAGACTACAACTTAGAAAAGAAATCAAAATAATACAAAACAATGTGTACCACATTTACAAACCTCTTGCAACATTTTCCCATGCAAATTTACCCCCCTACAAAATTAAATGTTTGGGCCTCAATCACACCCCTCAAACCACGGAAACAATCACCCCACAAAGATTTCTATATTGTATGAGGAGCTGCGTGGCCCTCCACCTACTGCCCTGGAGTCCACGACACCCAGACCATGTTGCTGCAGTGTCCTGGGGGGAAACAGCCATTACAACACGGTCATAACCACGCCTGATTGTCACCACGAAGCCATTAGCATGCATTTCATGCCATATTATCAACAAAACAGATAGATTATCGGCGCTTTATCGCCACTTTCCTGCTGATAAAATTGGGGATAATGTATCACCTTTTGTTGATATCGAGTTTTGTTGATAATATGGTTTGAAATTTGTTTTATTAATCTAATTGTTTACTTACCTGCAATCATCCAGATTCTGTTGTTTATCACCCCTCACCCTGCCCCTCCCCTGCACCCCCCCCTGCCTGCCCCATCGCAAGTCCCTCCACGGGCCGCAGCTGAAAGACACAGTTGGGATCTAGTCATTTACCACAGTTGTGGGGAATCCTTGGTGAGGCGTGCGCTGACTAACGAGTGCGCACTCCACCGAAGATATTCCGGAGTTAAAACTGACACATTAACCCAAGTGTGTCGCTAATTCCACGCTACTGTTTAGGCCTGATGGATACTTACATTGTAAGTCTATGATGCAACGTGATTCCAAGCGCCTTAGTTTTTGTATGCGGGGCTTGCTGTAACACTATCTAGACAAAAGTACGCCAATAGATCCCTATTGTGTCCATGTACCTTGTTATAGTGTCTCGCTACAGGATATGCCTCGTCTATGTTATTTATGGCCGGCATGTGTTCTAATATGCGTATTAATACTGGGTGAATAGTGCTCCCAATATATCTGAGCCCATATGGGCATACCAAACAGTAGATGGCATAAGGTGTAGAGCAGGTTAGGAATTTTGTTAGGTGTCCCTAGACCAGCTACATCATAGGTTAAGGTGCGTTTACTGATTTTACAGGCCTTACATCGGCCGCAGGGATAAAAGCCATTGAGAGGTCTCAACAAAGATTGGACAGGTTTCACATCATGATGGCTATGTACCAAATGGTCTTTGAGTGCCCTTGCTTTCCTGAAGGTAACCAACGGATTGGGGGGAAAATCCTCCCTAATGATGTTATCTGTCAGAAGGATATTCCAGTTCTTACGCAATATCCTTTTTAGTTGGCCCGCATTATCTGAAAAGGTGGTGATCATCCTAAATGTCACACTGTCAGATTGTTTCTTTTCTTTAGTGGCCAATAACTCGCTTCTCTGCAGATCATTCGCTCTAGATAAAGCGTGTGTTAATATCGCCTCGCTATAGCCTCTCACTCTAAAGCGTTGCATGCTAGATTTAGCTGCCTTCTGAAATTCAGTATCACTCTTGTTGTTCCTTTTGAGTCTCAATAGTTCTCCATAAGGGATACTATTTATTAATTTTTTAGGATGGCTACTGGTGGCAAACAGCGTGGAATCTCCTGCTGTTGATTCTCTGAAGAGTTTAGTGTATATATGCCCTTCTTCAATATATACTGTGAAATCCAGATTGTTCACTGTTGAAGTGCTTATTTTCCAGGTGAACGTCAAATTGACGTCATTTTCATTACGTTTTTCAACATAAGATGCAGCGAACTCAGGTGGACCATCAAATATAATGAAAAGGTTGTCAATATAACAATGCCATGCTTTGATTTTCATGTTCCATAGTTAGTTAGAGTCAGCCCAGGTCACCTGCTCCTCCCACCAGCCCATGAAAAGGTTTGCGTACCTGGGGGTGGAGCAAGTTCCCATGGCCACGCCCGTCAGTTGGAACACAAATACATTGTTGTTTAAGCAGAAAGTTACAAATTCGAGTAGCATCTTATTACGTTCATAGAATATCAATTGTCGTGTTTCTAGGAAACTCTTTACTGCTATTAAACCATCCTTGTGTGCAATGATGGTATTAGACATTACGAGTCTCTATACGTGCATTGCACACAAGGATCGTTTAATAGCAGTAATAGCAGTAAAGACCGCAAGGCTGAAACGCGTCGGTGTGCAGACTGGGCTCTGTTGAATAAATTGTAAAAAGAAAATCAAGTTCCTGAGTGCAGCTCCTTCTTGTTGCAAAAAAAAAATATATGTATATGTATATTTATTTATATATATATATATATTCCAAGGATAATCCGGCTGCAAGGCAGGCTCAGCTCGTCCTGAAAACACGGACACGGACCCAAGTTTTGTGCAAGGTGGTTTATTCGGTGTTAGTGCTCCCAGCCATCATGACGCGTTTCGCGCTACACAGAGCGCTTGATCACATGACACAGGTAAGTTTTTGGCATTGGTTTAAATACATTGCTGACGTTACAGGTATTGGCCTACAGGTTACACAAACATAGAAGAAATCCTGGTTTGTGAACTACTAAATCTTTTTCTTTTATCAGTTCATTTTGAATACCAAAGATACTATGTATGTAAGTTTGGCCACTGAAAATAAATGCAAACCTGTGTACTAGTATAAAAACATACAATGCCTGATTTTCGTGAAGGTGAGAAAAAGTAAATAAACGTGAATAAAATAAATAAATTCATTATTGTTAAATCTCAGTGCGGCTTAAATCCTGATAATTGGGTGGATCAGTATGGAGCCCCATACGCTTGAAATGTCCAATAATTACAGGTCCCAAAGGGATGGAGATAAAGTGCAAACGGGCATAAAAGTTAATCGCCGAAAGAGCCACTTATATTGTGAAAGGATGTAGTGCCATTGAAATACCATAGTGGTAAAAGACTGGCCACAATTTATGTGCAAAACAACGCATATCATATATGGATCTAGAAATTCATATCTATAAATGAATTTCAATCTGTACATTATAAACCATCAACAGCAAAATATACACAAGCAAATCAATTAATTATTACACCTATAAAAACCTTAAATGGTATATAAAGGCTAAAATTGATTTATAATTTAAGTATATCTAAAATGACCATCACAGTAAATTTCATTGCTAAAAGATGGTGTTACAAAACAGATTAAAAAAATCTTCATCAGAATAAATATGTATCTAAAATCCATAAAATATGCTAATTGATAGTGCAAATGAAGTAAATCCTATGCCACTAGTGCCTCAGGTTTACCCACTATAAGCATGTGTAAAGATCTTCGGTAATGTTAAGACCTGAAGGATGCTTGGTATTAAGCGCAAGTATATAATGGGTCTCAAGGCGGCGAAGTTTGGCCTCTCGGTTGCCACCTCGTCTACTTGCTGGTACGCAGTCTATTGCATAGTACCTGAGTTTGTTGCTCTTAGAGTCATGCTTGGCTTTAAAATGTCTCGCGACAGGATAGGTATTGTCTTGATTGTCAATATATATATATATTACCTACTGGCGGTCGCCAGTAGGTATATATAGTTAGGATTTTTTTCCTATGGGATTTCTGACAATTCTATGTCAAATAACTTTGGCGTTTGTGGACGGAATATGCTGAAATTTTCAGGAAAATGGCACATTTTGTTTCTGAGCAGCCCCTGAAACTTTGGGGGGGTTTCGTCATGGGGGGGCCGAGAAAAAAGGGGGGTCCCAAAACGCGTTTTTCCCATTCATTTTTCCATAGGGCGGTTGGAATCACTTTTAGCTCGAACGGCTGAATGGATTTACACGAAACTTGGCAAAATTGTAGATATGGTTTGCCCGACATGCCTTTGCTATGTCTCAATATATGTGCTCCAGTGGATTTTGAGAAATTAACGTTTTTAAAAACAGATATATCTGTGACAGCGCTCCGGTTAGCGCCCCGGTTCGCGTACCTGACGCGTAACGGAACTTCGCGAAGTGAAGCTGATTGGCTCTCCGGTGTCTGTCAACATTCTAAACAGTCCGGAACGGCCGCCATCTTGTGTCTCGGTAGGATCGAGACACAAGAGGTGGCAAAAACAAAGGGGGAAATGAGCATAAGGGGGCAGAGTACATCCTCCCTGACCCCCTAGGTTTGATGAGGGGGCTTTAAAAGGGCCCCGCGGGGCAAAAAAAAATAATTTATTATCGGTTTTTTTTGCGGGGGAGCGCCCGGTACGCGCACCGGGAAGCGGTCTGGGGAGCGTAATATATGGAAAAAAGAATGAAAGAATGTTCAAATATTGTATGTTTATTGATTGTTCTTTTTGTTGTATTTTTTTAAAAAAAAATGTTTATGTAAGTACCAACATGTAGGTACCAATGCAGAGTCTAACAATAAATATACACCGTTTCCTTTGTAGATATCTTGCATGTTGTTTCAGAAGTTATTGTGGTATATGGAATTCATAGCATATTCTGTGAGGAAAGCAGAAAGAACATGGAGGCAGGAGATGATAAAGAGATGTTAAATACACATTGGAGATAATACAGTGGGAGAAAGGAAGTAACTATGAGCAAACTTACTATGTAACACAAAAAAGTTGCACAGTATATTTTAAGTCTCAGTTTATATTTTATCTTTTTGGGTACTATTTCATAATTTTCATATTAAAAAGAATAATGTCTCAAACAATTTTAACTTTTAACATTTAAATTTATTTTTCTGATTTTTCAAAAATCTAAGAGAATTTGTAACATTAAATCATCAGGAATGTCTTCCTTTTCATTCCAAGAATCACATTCACATTCTTCAGCACATTTTAATAATTCTTGGTCTTCTGATTCATCCATAAAGTCTAGTTCTTCTTTTTCTTGGTTTGGATTGCTTTCAATCTTAATTTCAAATGAAATTGTATTTTCTTTTTGCTGTGCTTCCATTTTCTTGCTGTAAATTGCATAAAAAAAATATATCAGTGGAGATAGGGCACTGTTGGGTTTAAGTTCAGACAGGTGCTTGTGAGTTTTTAACAGTGAAGTAATCTTTGGGCAGTGCATGGTTTCAGGCAGGAAGTAGAACTATTAAAAAGTGCCTGTGATGAAGCCTAAGTAAATTCATAATTATACCACTGAAGCCTAACTCAAACAATAATTTAAATAATTAACAGGTACATGCATCAATCTCGGCATTTGCGGTTCCTTAATTGCGATTTTTAGGAATCGCAATTAAGGAATTGCAAATGCCTATGCATTAAGAAATCGCTAAATAAATAGCGATTTCTTAAAATTCCTTAATTGCGATTAGCATTTTGCAAATCGCAATTAAGGAATCCCTTCCCATTCATTCCTATGGGCCTAGAGGCCCGTAGGAATGAATGGGAAGACAATCTCAATTTGCGATTCGCAATTAGCTAATCGCAAATTGAGATTGCGATTTCAAGGGTGCAGGGGTGTCCAAAGGACACCCTGTTGCACCCCTGAAATCCAACAATGCACATATGTTGTGTACACACATGCCCTAAGGGCATGTGTGTGCACAACATGAAATTTAAAAAAATGCACAAAATTGCATATTTCTAACATTTCGCAAAATTACCATGAGGTCCAACCTCATGGTAATTTTTCCTCTCTAATTGCGAAATTGCAATTTTTTCAGTTTCATGCATTGCTTTTAAGGAATCGCAAAATTGCGATTCCTTAAAAGCAATCGCACTTTAAAAAATTGCAAAAATAGCGATTTCTGCACTTTCAGGATAATGCATCCCAAATAGTGATTTGGGAATCGCAAACGGCCGAATTTTGCGATTCGCACCGCTTGCGATTCCTAAATCGCTTGATGCATGTGCCTGATTGTCTTTCTCAATGACTAACTCTTATAGAGGGACAGTATGTAACTATCTGAAAACGTTTTCCTTATTTAATTTAAAGTGCATGACATAGTTCTCCTTTCAAATTTTTTAAATTATATCTTACCTTTGAAAAAGAAGTTAAAGTTGACAGTGAAAATGCTCTTGAAATGTACTTCAGGAAGTAGTAGTCAAAATGGCTGTGTTTCTCTCTCTTTTTTATATATATTCAGGTACATAACCAATCAAATGTCTTGAAATAATAGGAGAAAATGAAAGTAGCATTTTAATTGGTTGTCAATTCTAACACTTCATATGTGTTTCTGTCATGTAATTTACCTCAGGATATTTAGTCAGGCCTACAGCATAATTTTCTCAATGGAATTCTATCAAATTTGGGTAAATGGTAGGGACTGCTATGTAGTAGGGCCTATTCTATATTTGATGAAAGTGTCTCCAGTGGTTTTTCTGTAAATTACTTTCCCACCTTTTTTTAACGAGTCAGCGTTACGGGAGTCCTCCATTTTGTGTGTCGGTAGAATTGAGACACAAGATGGAGGGGAAACAATGTTCGGAATGGGTAGAAGGGGGCATGGTAGACACTTTCTGACCCTCTAGGTTTTCTGAGGGGGGCTTAGGACGCTCATATAGGCCAAAAAAACAATTTTTAAAAAAACGCACGGGGAGCGCCCAGTACGCGCACCGGTAAGCGAACCGGGGAGCGTACTTTGGTGAAAAATAGTGAAAAAAGTTAGAAAAAGATAAACGTTTTGAATGATCAGAGGTAGGGTAGCTCAGAAAAGAGCTATTGGGTTCTGTGGCTGATTTAGGTACCTACAAGTAGGTTTCAATGCACAGTTTAAAATTCAGGAGGAATATTCTATTCCCCTCATCTGAGTAGTGCACACCATCTCCTCTGTAGACGTCTTGCATGTTGTAACGCAAGTTATTGTTGTATATTGAACCCATTCTAAAGTCTCTCATGTAAGCAGAAACAGATTTATTCACATGTTTCCGTGCTTTCTCAAATTGTGGACAAAATTGGTTGGAACAGTTCAATTTCTGTCTTTGGCATATATTGGAATATACTAAGGCAGTTTGGGGAAAAAGTGTCATCAATTGATGAAAGGTGTCCTTTAAAAGTATTTCCAGACCAACCCCAGTCATAGTCCCAAAATCATTTCCACCACAGTGCACTATTAAGAGGTCAGGGTTTGGCAGATGCATGGAAAAAAATTATAATAAAAACATATAAAATATATTTTTCATTTAAAAGAAGAATACATTTTACAGCTTTTGATATTTGCTATTAAAAAACCATTGAAATTCACTGAAAAAACGATAGGTTATAGACCATATATAGTTAGGAATTAGCATTTACAAAACCTTGAAAATTCACAGAAAAAACCATAGGTTATAGACCATATATAGTTAGGGATTAGCATTTACAAAACCTTGAAAATTCACTAAAAAACCATAGGTTATAGACCATATATAGTTAGGGATAGTGCAACTAACTATATATGCGAATTTCAATGGTTTTGTGTGAGTAAAATAAGGTTTTGTAAATGCTAATCCCTAACTATATATGGTCTATAACCTATGGTTTTTCAGTGAATATATATATATATATATATATATATATATATATATATATATATATATATATATATATATATATATATATATATATATATATATATATATATATATATATATATATATATATATATATATATATATATATATATATATCAAACACAAGTTGTCCTCGGACAGGAACGCCACACACAGAGGGGATTTCTGCACAAGACCTCGCAAGCGGCAGCATGTAGGCAGGCTGAGTGACTTCCTTATGGCCATACGCGTTTCGAGCTCCCTTGAGCCCTTGATCACTGGCGGCACGACGTAGGACACAAGCATTGTCAGAACAGCTGACTTTATTTAAATAAGAAGCCCCGCCCCTGTGGGCGAACAGGCATGCTGGTAGAAGTAGTTCCATTTTACTGCCTGACGAACTTCAATGTTCTTTAACCAAGTGGATACTGTTGCCCCTTCGTATAAATTATATAATCCCTGTGGGGTAGGAAAACAGCGCCAGCACTGCCCTCCAACTGCCAAGTCTCTGAGCGGATGAGGCTCCCACTGTCCAACGCGCACTCGTAGTTCTGAGCGCACAGGAACCGCTGGTCACGGTCAGGGCATTCCGACGGCTGGACTAGCCGTTTAAACATCAAACACAAGTTGTCCTCGGACAGGAACACCACACACAGAGGGGATTTCTGCACAACACCTCGCAAGCGGCAGCATGTAGGCAGGCTGAGTGACTTCCTTATGGCCATACGCATTTCGAGCTCCCTTGAGCCCTTGATCACTGGCGGCACGAAGTAGGACACAAGCATTGTAAGAACAGCTGACTTTATTTAAATAAGAAGTCCCGCCCCTGTGGGCGAACAGGCATGCTGGTAGAAGTAGTTCCATGTTACTGCCTGACGAATTTCAATGTTCTTTAACCAAGTGGATACTGTTGCCCCTTCGTATAAATTATATAATCCCTGTGGGGTAGGAAAACAGCACCAGCACTGCCCTCCAACTGCCAAGTCTCTGAGCGTATGAGGCTCCCACTGTCCAACGCGCACTCGTAGTTCTGAGCGCACAGGAACCGCTGGTCACAGTCAGGGCATTCCGACGGCTGGACTAGCCGTTTAAACATCAAACACAAGTTGTCCTCGGACAGGAACGCCACACACAGAGGGGATTTCTGCACAACACCTCGCAAGCGGCAGCATGTAGGCAGGCTGAGTGACTTCCTTATGGCCATACGCGTTTCGAGCTCCCTTGAGCCCTTGATCACTGGCGGCACGAAGTAGGACACAAGCATTGTAAGAACAGCTGACTTTATTTAAATAAGAAGTCCCGCCCCTGTGGGCGAACAGGCATGCTGGTAGAAGTAGTTCCATGTTACTGCCTGACGAACTTCAATGTTCTTTAACCAAGTGGATACTGTTGCCCCTTCGTATAAATTATATAATCCCTGTGGGGTAGGAAAACAGCGCCAGCACTGCCCTCCAACTGCCAAGTCTCTGAGTGGATGAGGCTCCCACTGTCCAACGCGCACTCGTAGTTCTGAGCGCACAGGAACCGCTGGTCACGGTCGGGGCATTCCGACGGCTGGACTAGCCGTTTAAACATCAAACACAAGTTGTCCTCGGACAGGAACGCCACACACAGAGGGGATTTCTGCACAACACCTCGCAAGCGGCAGCATGTAGGCAGGCTGAGTGACTTCCTTATGGCCATTCGCGTTTCGAGCTCCCGTGAGCCCTTGATCACTGGCGGCACGAAGTAGGACACAAGCATTGTAAGAACAGCTGACTTTATTTAAATAAGAAGTCCCGCCTCTGTGGGCGAACAGGCATGCTGGTAGAAGTAGTTCCATGTTACTGCCTGACGAACTTCAATGTTCTTTAACCAAGTGGATACTGTTGCCCCTTCGTATAAATTATATAATCCCTGTGGGGTAGGAAAACAGTGCCAGCACTGCCCTCCAACTGCCAAGTCTCTGAGCGGATGAGGCTCCCACTGTCCAACACGCACTCGTAGTTCTGAGCGCACAGGAACCGCTGGTCAAGGTCAGGGCATTCCGACGGCTGGACTAGCCGTTTAAACATCAAACACAAGTTGTCCTCGGACAGGAACGCCACACACAGAGGGGATTTCTGCACAACACCTCGCAAGCGGCAGCATGTAGGCAGGCTGAGTGACATGGAACTACTTCTACCAGCATGCCTGTTCGCCCACAGGGGCGGGACTTCTTATTTAAATAAAGTCAGCTGTTCTTACAATGCTTGTGTCCTACTTCGTGCCGCCAGTGATCAAGGGATCAAGGGAGCTCGAAACGCGTATGGCCATAAGGAAGTCACTCAGCCTGCCTACATGCTGCCGCTTGCGAGGTGTTGTGCAGAAATCCCCTCTGTGTGTGGCGTCCCTGTCCGTGGACAACTTGTGTTTGATATATATATATACACAGATGCAAGACGAATTGGGCAGTAAACTACTGGCATGGAAAAGTTTAGGACTTTTAAACATGGAGGAGTTTAAATTCCTAAAGAAAGAGCATCCTCGTACGCCAGTGATTTACTTCATAGCTAAGATACACAAGAATAGGGAAACTCCTCCAGGAAGACCGATCATTGCGGCATGTGATGGACCCCTTGAAAATCTCTCACAGTATATAGACTTCTTTTTACAAGAACCTGTCCACAAACTAGAGTCATATGTGAAAGACACGGGGGATTTTCTATCAAAAATAGCCAAGGTCAAATGGGAAATGGGGTATCATCTAATAACCCTAGATGTCTCCTCATTATATACGTGTATCCGCAACAGGGATGGAGTGAAGGCTGTTCAATATTTCCTATCCAAAAGACCTATTGAATTTACAATGCACAACAAAATGTTGATTGATATGCTTCTATTTTGTTTAGAACACAATTTCTTCCTCTTCAATAAACAAATGTACCGTCAGGTTCAGGGTGTCGCCATGGGGGCCAGCTTCTCCCCCAGTTATGCCTGTTTGTTTATGGGCTGGTGGGAGGAGCTGGTCCTTAGGGAGAAATACCGGGACATCTGCATGAACAACATAGTATCCTACCTACGGTACATTGATGACTTGATCATTGTGTGGAAAGGCAGCAAAGAGGAGGCACAGATTTTCATAGATAACATCAATGTCAATGATATTAACTTATGCTTCACATCTGACGTAAGCGACAGTCAAGTTTCCTTCCTTGATGTTCTAGTCAAAACTGATGAAGGCAAGATAAAGACCACCTTGTACAGAAAGCAGACTGCAGGGAACACCCTGTTACACGCCAGTAGTGCACATCCCAGCCATCTAATCCACAGAATTCCCTACGGGGAAATGCTGCGGTTACATAGAATATGCAGCGATGAAAGGGAACTCAGGAGACATCAACAGGAGAGCAAATGTAGGTTCCTAGAAAGAGGCTATAGTGCCAAAACAATTGATGCGGCAATGGCAAAATCTAGATTAAAATCTAGAGAGGAACTTCTACTAAACGCAGAAATCCCCACATTAGAAAACACTAGTAGCACATCAATATCTGAAGAGGCACCCAGATTAATCATGAGCTACAACCGCCAGCATAGGGAACTGCGTAACATCATCCAACGCAACTGGCATCTTGTAAAGGAGGATCCAGTAATTGGAGACTCCCTTCCTGAATACCCTTCTATCACCTATAGAAAAGCAACATCAATGGGGGATGTGCTGGTAAGAAGCAGTCCAGAATATAAAGACAACACAGGTTTGTCCCTAGCTCGTAAAGGATTTTACAAGTGCTCCAGCTGCAAAGCGTGTTCATTTGGGGTGAACAAAACTTACTATTTAACAGCTTTCAGCTCCAAACCACAAAACATTAAGTTTCACCTAACATGTAAAAGTGAATTTGTGGTATACGTACTAGAGTGCACTTGTAACTTAAAATATGTAGGCAGTACCAAGCTTCCTAGCCACAAGAGGATCTTACAGCATATCAGGGCGATCACCAACAACGACCCTAATTACCCCGTGGCGAGACACTTCCATGAAGTCCATGGTGGAAATCTAAAAGATCTAAGATATTACATCATAGACGCAGTCCCCGCGCAGAGAAGAGGAGGGGATAGGGAAGGCATGCTGCGTAGGCTTGAGACACATTATATCTTGACCTTGGATACTAAGCAGCCAAAAGGTCTCAATATGACAGAAGATCTATATACGTTTTTAGAATGAGTGTCGGGAAGTGAATGCCTACATTATGTACCATATAGTTTGTACAGTCTTCATCAGTTCAATGCAACAGGATGTATAGTTTGAATTATCCATTACTTTCGAGATGTAAATACCTCATGAGCTTGTTTTGTATTGTAAATAATGGATTTTACATGGTGATAAAGATAAATATTTATATATATATTTTTGATACTTCAAAAGGGTTTTTAACTATTTATGCAATTTTAATTGAGCTAAGAGTGGATTGAACAACGACATTTATCTATCAATCCTGGTAGAAGTTGGTCAATTGTGGGAATCACTCGTTCAGACAGTTATATTTAGTTGCATTCATCTGGAAGAACCCCTTGTGAAATAGAAATATGTGTATAATTTTTCCCTTGTATTTATCTTCAAGAAGAATATAAATTGTCAAATTGTTTTTTGGTAAGGTACTTGTGTGTGTAAACACAATAATACTTTTTTTGTTCACAGAGGTTATCATTTTTTGTCTATTGGAAAAAAGAGGTTTTTTTCTATCACGTTTTGAAAAATGTTTTAGTTTCAATTTCTCTTTATTTAGATTCACGGTGATGCACTATAGTACTCAGTAAATGGATATTTGGATTACAGCTAACAATAACTTGTTGTATTATACCGAAACACTTCTTGAGACTGAACCCTCATACATAACTTTCAGCAAATGTATTTTACAAATATTTTCTGTATTTTGCGTACCACACTAAGAAAATAATGAAAGAAAGCTGTAAATAGTATATTTTCTATGTCCATTTACGCACTTGCACTTTAAAAGGAGGTGCATCCCACGACACTGTTGTCATGTGATCAAGGCAGGGATCTGCCGAAACGCGTCGTGGCTGATGTGGTTGCACTTTAAGATTAAATAAAAAAGAAGAAGCACAGAATCGGGTCTACCTCGTCTTTGCTTGTTTGGCTGTGGTTTTCGTTTGGAGACTGGAGACTGAGACGAGTTCTTGCAGCATATATATATATATATATATATATATATATATATATATATATATATATATATTCACTGAAAAAACCATAGGTTAGAGACCATATATAGTTAGCTGGACATTTTATTGACATAAAACCAATGAAATTCCATATATAGTTAGTTGCACTAACTATATATCGCGCACCCGCAATCCACTGCTGATGATGTCACATATTACATCATTCATGACATGGTCAGTGACATCACTGATGACATCACTGATGACATCTCAAATGACATCACTGATGACATCACTGATGACATCTCAAACGACATCACTGATGACATCATCTAGTGTCTGTTAGTTTTTGTAAAGTTTAAATATGTTTTACATATTGAAGAATGAGTGGATGTATGGAAGACTGAGTGTGTGTGTGGCTGGCTGGGAGGTGTGTGACTCTGTGCATATCAATGTGTACTTGTATCAGTGATTGTATAAGAGAGTAAGTATGTGTTAGTATATGTGTGAAAAGTATGGTGTTCTGTGTTTAACTGTATAGATGAGGAAATCGAAGTGTGATTGATTCTTCACAGGACTGACTAGGTGTATGAGTGCATATGATAGTGTTGTAATAATGAGTGACTGTATGTATGAGTGATTGTATGGGTGAATGAGTGAATGTGTGTGTAGACGTAGGAATCAGTGAGTGCGTATGTAGTAACTGGTATTGGTGTGTCATGATGTCATCAGTGATGTCATTTGAGATGTCATCAGTGATGTCATTTGAGATGTCATCAGTGATGTCATCAGTGATGTCACTGAAGTATGGTGTTCTGTGTTTAACTGTATAGATGAGGAAATGGAAGTGTGATTGATTCTTTACAGGACTGACTAGGTGTGTGAGTAACTCCATGGATGAGTGGCAGTGTGTGAGTGTCTGCATAGGTGTATGAGTGCATATGATAGTGTTGTAATAATGAGTGACTGTATGTATGAGTGATTGTATGGGTGAATGAGTGAATGTTGGTGTAGACGTAGGAATCAGTGAGTGCGTATGTAGTAACTGGTATTGGTGTGTCATGATGTCATCACTGATGTCATTTGAGATGTCATCAGTGATGTCATCAGTGATGTCATTTGAGATGTCATCAGTGATGTCATCAGTGATGTCACTGACCATGTCATGAATGATGTAATATGTGACATCATCAGCAGTGGATTGCGGGTGCGCGATATATAGTTAGTGCAACTAACTATATATGGAATTTCATTGGTTTTATGTCAATAAAATGTCCAGCTAACTATATATGGTCTCTAACCTATGGTTTTTTCAGTGAATTTTCAAGGTTTTGTAAATGCAAATTCCTAACTATATATGGTCTATAACCTATGGTTTTTTCAGTGAATTTCATTGGTTTTTTAAAAGCTAATATCTATAGCTGTAAAATATATTCTTTATTACGTGACGTATCACGTAGCCACGTGAGACGCCTCATGACGCGTCGCATAACCGTGACGTATCGGTTCTGCAGCGCAAACAAAACCCGTAACGTAAGCGTGCTGGAGCACGCTTACAGATATATATATTTTTTTTAACCTTAATTAGACAAAATCCACACGTGCACATATCTTGAGGCCTTGCAAAGGCACATCAAACAAACAGTCCCTTCAATTTTGCCAAGTTTGCTGGAAATCTATTCCCTTCATTTTTTTTTTACTGTTTCTCTTGGTTTTCCCCTTGTTACGCTTACCGGGACGCTACCCGGTACGCGAACCGGACGCTCCAAAAACACAAGATGGCGGACTCCTGTTATGCTGCCGGTTAGCTGCCCGGTTCGCGTACCGGGAAGCGCCTCTACCGCGAAAAATCGCGGGGGACTTTAATATCCCCCTCATCAATCCTAGGGGGTCAGGAGGGGTTTACCTTGCCCCCTTTCCTTCATTTCCCCCTTCTTTTTTCACCACATCTTGTCTCTCGAACCTACCGAGAGACAAGATGGCGGCCGCTCCGGACTGTTTACAATGTTGACAGCTACGCTGCCGGTTAGCTGTCCGGTTAGCTGCCCGGTGAGCTGCCCGGTTCGCGTACCGGGACGCACCTCTACGGCGTAAAATCGCTAAATTTTTTGCCCCGCGGGGCACTTTAATATCCCCCTCATCAATCCTAGGGGGTCAGGAGTGGTCTACCTTGCCCCCTTTCCTTCATTTCCCCCTTCGTTTTTCACCACATCTTGTCTCTCGATCGTACCGAGAGACAAGATGGCGGCCGCTCCGGTTTGTTTAGAATGTTGACAGACACCAGAGACCCAATCAGATTCGCTTCGCGAAGTTCCGTTACGCGTCAGGTACGCGAACCGGGGCGCTAACCGGAGCGCTGTCACAGATATATATATTTTTTTAAACGTTAATTTCTCAAAATCCACTGGAGCACATATATTGAGACATAGCAAAGGCACGTCGGGCAAACCATATCTACAATTTTGCCAAGTTTCATGTAAATCTATTCAGCCGTTCGAGCTAAAAGTGAGTCCAACCGCCCTATGGAAAAATGAATGGGAAAAACACGTTTTGGGACCCCCCTTTGTTCTCAGCCCCCCCTTGACGAAACCCCACCAAATTTTCAGGGGCTGCTCGGAAAAAAATGTGCCATTTTCCTGAAAATTTCAGCCAATTCCGTCCACAAACGCCAAAGTTATTAGACATAGAATTTTCAGAAATCCCATAGAGAAAAAATCCTAACTATATATACCCACTGGCTATCGCCAGTAGGTAATATACATATATAAACATATGTAATTTGCATATCTATATAAATATAAATGCATGCATACATATACATATATGCATACATATGCATGTTATTTACATGAAAGTTTTAAAAACACTAATAAAAGCAAAGCTAAAAAGCCACCTCATTACAAACAGAATGGCTTTAACTTAAACGAGGGCGAGATCTATTGCATTTTCAATGCTTGTTTACTTTGGTTCTATCAAGAAGGCATTCAGATGTGTCACACATTTGCCATAAATTCTGAATGTTAGCACTCTAGTTGCTCATTAGATCACTGTAGTAAAGCTAGTGCTCACCAGGGAAGTCTGCTGCTAATCATGGTTTGCAGCCATTTTCCCGCATTTTTTATCCCGCAGACTTTCAGTCCGCATACCATTATCCCGCAAGGTCATTGAGCTTGCATACCATTATCCCGCATTTTTTCAAAACGCATGTGCATTTATCGCGCATGCCTTTACAAAGAATTACGTTTTAAAGGCATGTATGGTAAATGCATTTGCGTTGTGAAAACCACGATGACAAGAGAGGTAAGTGGGTTTGTGTTAATTTTTTCGTGGGTTAGTGACTGTGTAGTGTAGTGTAGTGTTGTGTAGTGTAGTGTTGTGTTAGTGTAGTGTAGAGTTGTGGTGGTTGTTTAGTGTAGGGTCATGCTGGGGTAGTGTTTTAGGGTTTAGGGTTGTGTTGTAGTGTTTGCGTAGTGTAGGGTCATGCTGGGGGTAGTGTTTTAGGGTTCAGGGTAGTGTTGTAGTGTTTGCGTAGTGTAGGGTCATGCTGGGGGTAGTGTTTTAGGGTTTAGGGTTGTGTTGTAGTGTTTGCGTAGTGTAGGGTCATGCTGGGGGTAGTGTTTTAGGGTTTAGGGTAGTGTTGTAGTGTTTGCGTAGTGTAGGGCCATGCTGGGGTGTAGTGTTTTAGGGTTTTGGGTAGTGTTGTAGTGTTTGCGTAGTGTAGGGTCATGCTGGGGGTAGTGTTTTAGGGTTTAGGGTAGTGTTGTAGTGTTTGCGTAGTGTAGGGTCATGCTGGGGGTAGCGTTTTAGGGTTTTGGGTAGTGTTGTAGTGTTTGCGTAGTGTAGGGTCATGCTGGGGGTTAGTGTTTTAGGGTTTTGGGTAGTGTTGTAGTGTTTGCGTAGTGTAGGGTCATGCTGGGGGTAGCGTTTTAGGGTTTTGGGTAGTGTTGTAGTGTTTGCGTAGTGTAGGGTCATGCTGGGGGTAGCGTTTTAGGGTTTTGGGTAGTGTTGTAGTGTTTGCGTAGTGTAGGGTCATGCTGAGGGTAGCGTTTTAGGGTTTTGGGTAGTGTTGTAGTGTTTGCGTAGTGTAGGGTCATGCTGGGGGTAGTGTTTTAGGGTTTAGGGTAGTGTTGTAGTGTTTGCGTAGTGTAGGGTCATGCTGTGGGTAGTGTTTTAGGGTTTAGGGTAGTGTTGTAGTGTTTGCGTAGTGTAGGGTCATGCTGGGGGTAGTGTTTTTGGGTTTAGGGTAGTGTTGTAGTGTTTGCGTAGTGTAGGGTCATGCTGGGGTGTAGTGTTTTAGGGTTTAGGGTAGTGTTGTAGTGTTTGCGTAGTGTAGGGTCATGCTGGGGGTAGTGTTTTAGGATTTAGGTTAGTGTTGTAGTGTTTGCGTAGTGTAGGGTCATGCTGGGGGTAGTGTTTTAGGGTTTAGGGTTGTGTTGTAGTGTTTGCATAGTGTAGGGTCATGCTGGGGGTAGTGTTTTAGGGTTTAGGGTTGTGTTGTAGTGTTTGCGTAGTGTAGGGTCATGCTGGGGGTAGTGTTTTAGGGTTTAGGGTAGTGTTGTAGTGTTTGCGTAGTGTAGGGTCATGCTGGGGGTAGTGTTTTAGGGTTTAGGGTAGTGTTGTAGTGTTTGCGTAGTGTAGGGTCATGCTGGGGGTAGTGTTTTAGGGTTTAGGGTAGTGTTGTAGTGTTTGCGTAGTGTAGGGTCATGCTGGGGGTAGTGTTTTAGGGTTTAGGGTAGTGTTGTACTGTTTGTGTAGTGTAGGGTCATGCTGGGGGTAGTGTTTTAGGGTTTAGGGTAGTTTAGTTGTTTAGTGTATGCTAAAGGCATATTCGTTCTAAAAGTTTTCGTTAATCTAATTTGCGGCCTAATAGTACATGCGGGATTTTTTTTGCGGACTGATGGTATGCGGGATTTCGTCATATATTCGCTAATCATACTTTCTATGGCAAAATGAACCCCCTCATTTTGTTCCTTTTTAAATTAAATGTTTTAAGAGTTACCACTTTATTCCAATCAAGATGGCTTCAGGTGTGCCATACCTTTGTAATAAGTAGGACTGTTAGCACTCTAGTTGTTCTTTAGAACACTCTGGGACAATCTGTCATTGGGCTATAGTTGGGCTACATCTGGTGATATTTGGGCTACATTTGGTTTTTTTTGTCTCTGGCGGCCATCTTTGGGCTACATTGGGCTACATTGGGCTACATTTGGGCTCCAACATATATATAGCCCAATGTAGCCCAATATATATTTTTCAAAGTTAATTTTCGTAAAAACCACTGGAGCCTATATCTTGAGACATAGCAAAGGCACATCGGGCTACCAGTCCCTACAATTTTGCCAAGTTTGGTGTAAATCCATTCAGCCGTTCAGGCTAAAAGTGAGGCCAACCGCCCTATGGAAAATTGCATGGGAAAAACACGTTTTGGGACCCCCCTTTTTTCTCGGCCCCCCCTTGACGAAACCCCCCCAAATTTTCAGGGGCTGCTCAGAAACGAAATGTTCCATTTTCCTGAAAATTTCAGCCAATTCTGTCCTCATAAGCCAAAGTTATTCGACATAGAATTTTCAAAAATCCCATAGGAAAAAAATCCTAACTATATATACCTACTGGCTATTGCCAGTAGGTAATATATATATATATATATATATATATATATATATATATATATAACTTTGGCGTCAGTTGACGAATCTGCCTGAAAATTTTCTCAAAATGGCCTCGCGGCGCTCCGGTCCTTCCCTGAAAGTTTTGGGGGGATTCGTCAAGCGGGGTCTGAGATAGAAGGGGGGTCCCAAAACACGTTTTCCCCATGTTAATTTCCATAGGGCGGTCGACCTCACTTTTAGCCCGAACGGCTGAATGGATTTGCACCAAACTTGGCAAAACTGTAGGGACTGGTAGCCCGATGTGCCTTTGCTATGTCTCAAGATATGTGCTCCAGTGGATTTTACGTAATTTAGGTTCAAAAAAATATATATATCTGTAAGCGCGCCCCGGTACGCGCTCCGGGGAGCGCACCGGGCGCGCTACGCGACTTCCGCGCGGAAAGCTGATTGGCTCTCGGGTGTCTGTAAACATTCGAAACAGTCGGAAGTGGCCGCCATCTTGTGTCTCGGTAGGATCGAGACACAAGAGGTGGCCAAAACAAAGGGGGAATTGACCATAAGGGGGCAGAGTAGACCTCCCCTGACCCCCTAGGCTTGATGAGGGGGCTATAAAAGGGCCCGCTGGGCAAAAAAAAATAATTTTTTTTTCGATTTTTGTGGGGGGGAGCGCCCGGTACGCGCACCGGGGAGCGGACTGGGGAGCGTACCATGGGGAAAAAAGAATGAGAGACTTTTCTAAAATTGTATGTTTATTAATTGCTCTTTTTTTATTTTTTTTATTTAAGTACCAACATAAAGGTACAAATGCAGCTTCTAAAATTTAATATACACCGTCTCCTTTGTAGATATCTTTCATGTTGTTACAGAAGTTATTGTTGAATATGGAATTCATACCATAGTCTGTCAGGAAAGCAGAAACAACATGGAGGCAGGAGATGATAAAGAGATGTTAAATACACATTGGAGATAATATAGTGGGAGAAAAGAAGTAACTATGAGCAAACTTACTATGTAACACAAAAAAGTTGCACAGTATACTATAAGTCTGACTTTACATTATAATAAATTTGGTACTAGTTTAAGAATTACATATAAAAATGAATAATGTCTGAAACAATTTTAGAATTATTAAATATAAATTTATTTTTCAGATTCTTTTTCCAAATTTAACAGAACTTCTAATATTTGATTGTCAGAAATGTCCTCATTTTGAATCAGGAAATCTACTGATTGTACACATTGAAGTAGTTCATAGTCCCGTGATTCATCCATGAATTCTAAGTTATCATTTGGTTCAATAACTTTTTCATTGTTGCTCTCCAGAACAATTTCGAAGGAAATGTTTTGCTCGCCTTCCATTTTCGTGCTGTAATTTGCATTTAAAAAATATATATCAGTAGAGATAGGGCAGTGTTGGGTTTAAGTTTAGACAGGTAGTTTGGATTTTTAAACAGTGATTTTATCTTTGGGCAGTGTATGGTATCAGACTGGAAGTTGAAATATAAAAAAGTGTATGTTATAAAGTAACAACGTTGGGAATGGGTTTAAGGGGGCATGGTAGACACTCCCTGACCCCCTAGGTTTCCTGAGGGAGTCTTAGGAGGCCTGTATAGGAAAGCGAACGGAAAAGAACTTTTTTTTATTTTTGTTGTTTATATTTTTTTTTATTTTTCTGAACATTTTTTGTTTTTTTTGGTTTTTAGGGAAGAAAAAAACCTGGGAATTAACAGTGGCTCAACAGGCTACGGCTTTCTTTTCTTGCTGCAGTGGTGGTTGTCTATAGCATCATTAATGAGGGAAATACTTAGTTGCCCGTAGGTGATGGTCTTTCCACAATAAATGCAGACCATCTTATACCCACCATATTTCTTTTGTATGGTTGGCACCATTTCGCTCCCTTCTGGTGCTGCAAAAGAAATTTCACCTGTGGAGGTGCCTGCCTGATGATCTCTGTTCTTCTGAACCATGTCCCGTACCTCAGCCTGTGCCAAATTGTTAGGATGCCATCTCTCCATGTGGCGGATCATTGTATAATTCCCAAAGGAATACTTTTTATTTGGGTTGCCCCTGGAGAGGACTTTGTCGCAAATCAAACAGGTGACATGTTGGGCATTCACTTTGTTTTGCCCAGCAGGGATGGAGAAGTACTCCCATATAAAATGCACTTTCACATGCCTTTCCCTAGGTTCTTCCCGCAAGAATCTCCTAGGCTGTTCTTCCTCATCATCTTCTTCCTCCTCTTCCTCAACTCCTGGAAGGATCTGGGGTGGTGGACCTTCCTTTCTGGGTGGTGGTGGTGGTGGTGGTGGGGATGCACCGGCTGCAGCTACTACTGAAGCCATTTCTCTGCTCACAAATAGCTCTTGCTCTCTCAAAGAAGAAAGTAAGAATGAGGAAAAAGGAGGGGGCTTTCATCATTTGGAGAAAAAAAAGTTGAGAACCAATAAAAAGTGTTATTTTCAGGTCACATGTCCCGACGCGCTTACGTTATGCGCTCCGGCGCGCTTACGTTTCGTGCTCTGGGTCGTACCACGGAGCGCTTCCGGGTGCGTTTACGCAGCGCGCTTAAAGAACGCATCACGCGGTTACGTGATACGTCACGCTTATGCGGCGCGTCACGATGTTGTTTTCGTTCGCGGCAATTGCGCTGATGGGGCGCTCACCGTTACGCGCACCGGGGTGCTAAACAGAGTTGCGCTTACCGGTGCACTGCCCGGTGCGCGTAACGGGAGCGCACCGGTGCAAAATTAAAAAATAAAAATATAAATGTAAACATAAAAAAAATTGTATTTAATAAAAATAAAAAACATTATTCATTTTAATGAAGTATCTATTTTACAGCTATTGATATTTGCTATTAAAAAACCATTGAAATTCACAGAAAAAAAACATAGGTTTGAGACCATATATAGTTAGGTGAATATTTTAATCATACAAAACCAATGAAATTCCCATATATAGTTAGTTGCACTAACTATATATTTCGCACACCCGCAGTCCACTGCTGATGATCTTACATATTACATCATTCATGGCTTGGTCAGTGACATTACTGATGACATTACTGATGACATCTCAAATGACATCACTGATTACATCACTGATGACATTTCAAATGACATCACTGATGACATCACTGATGACATCTCATTTGACATCATTGATCACATCACTGATGACATCATTCTTGTGCTAATACGATGAACCTCTTCAGACTCTAATATAACCTTAGATACACTCAGTGTATACAGATACTCACACACTGTCACTCATCCATGGAGTTACTCACACACCTAGTCAGTCATGCAAAGAATCAATCTCACCTCCATTTCCTCAACTATACAGTTATACACACCTTACTTATTCAAACATATACTGACACATATTTACTCTCTTATACAATCCCTGATACAAGTTCACAATGATCCATACAGCCACTCACACATCCACTGGCTCTCATGCATAGTTGTTTATATATGCCAACTCTCACATGTACTGTGTTTTACATATGTACTTACTATGACAATTAGCATTCAGATATCCATTCACTCATCAATACACTCATGCACACAGTCAACTGCCCATGTTGCTGTTTCCACATGCACTCTGGAACTCATACACCTAGTGAATCAACTGCTCACACATCTATGCACAGAGTCACATACCTCCCCGCCACCCCTACACACACTCAATCTCCCATACAAATACTTGGGCAACCAATCAATTACACATATAGCCTCTCGTATAGCTAATGATCAACACATGCAGCAGTTTACACCACAACAGACATACTGATGCACACATTCAGACAGTTTAGTCACTAACCCATGCATTTAGTAAGACACATTTATTTAATCACTCACTCATGTCATGAATGATGTAATATGTGCTATTAAAAAACCTATGAAATTCACTGAAAAAACCATAGGTTTCACACCAGTTATAGTTAGGAATTAGCATTTAAAAAACCTATTAAATTCACTGAAAAAGCCATAGGTTTCACACCAGTTATAGTTACCTGGAAATGTTACTGACATAAAACCATTGAAATTCGCACGTTATAGTTAGTTGGACTCACTATAACTTGCGCGTGTAATGCACTGCTGATGACATCACATATTACATCACTCATGACATGGTCAGTGACATCACCCATGACATCACTGATGACACCATCCTTGTGACAGAGTAACAGACTTCCTTTCAGTGTAATGTAACCCTTGAAACACATATTCAAAAAAAAACTAACATTTTTCACAAAAAAAAGAGATATCCATACCAGTTACAACCAATTCAGTATTATCACCATCTATATACACATTCATTCATTCATCAATAGTTCTATATAGTCACTCATACATATACTCACTCATGATATGTAGTGATACACCTATACATCCTGTTACACACCGACAGTCATCAAAAAGTAACTCAAACACATACTCACACATGCAAATAAACTATTGAACATCCATTTATTTGCATATACAGCTATACACACACTACCACCTTACTTCTAAGGAAACTTACACATACTTACTCTCTTAAACAATCACTTATAGAAAAACATACTTATTTAAACAAGAACTCTTTCAATCTCTCACTCTCACATATACTCACTTATATACATCAATACTGACATATACTAGATTAGAACAAATGTAGTTAATGATAAAGATACTAGTGTGACAGTCATTCACTCACTAACACACACATATACACACTCATCCACCCATAGTCCTGCACATATGCTGTCTTCTAAACTCATACAAACAGTGAGTCAGTCACCAACCCAAGCAGCCAATTATATACAAAATGAAACACTGATACAAACATTTAAATATTTAAACAATACTCGCTAATATATGTATTCACTAAGATACACTTAATAAGCCAGTTAACCAATCAATTTATTTTTTAAAACATCCATTAAGACACTTATTTAAACATGTATTCTTCCATCGACCTTTACATATACATATATAAAACATATTTATTTTTCAAAAAGACACACATTCACTGGATGGTGTCATCAGTGATGTCATGAGTGATGTCACTGACCATGTCATGAGTGATGTAATATGTGATGTCATCAGCAGTGCATTACACGCGCAAGTTATAGTGAGTCCAACTAACTATAACGTGGGAATTTCAATGGTTTTATGTCAGTAAAATTTCCAGGTAACTATAACGGGTGGGAAACCTATGGTTTTTTCAGTGAATATATATATATATATATATATATACATATATATATATATATATAAATATATATTCACGGAAAAAAACATAGTTTTCAGGCCTTATATAGTTAGGAATTAGCATTTAGAAAAACCTTGGAAATTCAATGAAAAAAACATAGGTTTCAGGCCGTACATAGTTTGGAATTAGCATTTTAAAAACCTTGGAAATTCACTCAAAACACTATAAGTTTTAGGGGTGTTATAGTTAGCTGGACATTTCACTCATACAAAACCATTGAAATTGCTCCTATATAGTTAGTTGTACTAACTATATTTCGTGCACCCGCAATCCACTGCTGATGATGTCACATATTACATCATTCATGACATGGTCAGTGACATCACGTTATCATCAGCCTATCAGACAGGTGTTTCTTCAAGATGTTATCTGTTTGTAAAATGTGCCAGTTTTTCTTAAACGAGTGGACTAGATCTCCTGGAAAGGGGCGACCACTCGGTCCCCCCGAACGTATGGCGGAGTGCCTCGATCCCCCCGGGAAGCCATTTTGTGGCGGGAGGCGCGTCTCGGCTGGTATGCCCGAAGCGGCGTAGCCGGGGCGCGCTTGTTCCCGCCCTAGAGTGGGCTGGCCTAGACACCGACGTAGCCAGACCCGCCTCCGGGACGGGCAGGGGCGGGTTTACGCCCGCCCTGAAGATGGATAAAAGGAGACGCAAGGCCTGAAGACGTCCTCTTGTTCTTGTGCTCCGAAGCTGCACCTCCTCGCCACACGTGAGCTCGGGACAGAACGAAGAGCCAATTTTGAGCGTTTTTGATCTTTTTCTTTGTCTTCTAGATACTTCGTCGGAGAGATGCCAAAGAAAGTCGCAAAGAAAATGTCGACCGACCAGATGGTGCGGGCCCTTTTCAAAGATATGGCAGACATAAAGAGACGGTTGGCAGAGCGAGACGGGGAGGAGGGTTCGGGCCCTGCGCCGGCTGGAGGGAGACCGAAGAGGCCGAGAAAGGTTCCAGCCGGTGGAGACATCCCGGTTCCCCCTGCACCGCTCGAGGCGCCGACCCCAGTTCCAATAGAGGGGAATCCAATCCCCGTTGTCGTCACCCCGACGCCCAAGGAAGACATGCCCCCCGAGCTGGCAGCACAGCTAGCGGCTTGGTTGGGGGATAGTAGTGGTGGCGCCACGGCTGCCGAGGCGCAGGCGCTGATAAAAGGGCTTCGTGAGAAGAGAGAGGCAGCAAGAGTAGCTGCGCCATTGGCGGGGATAGACAAGCCGCAAGCGGCAGAAGCTGCGTCCAGTTCAGGTAAGCGGCCGTTGCCGATTGCAAGGGACGAGTCAGCACCCTCTCGTAGAGAGAGATTGGGACAACATGTGCCTTTAGCCATAAAGGAAAAGATCTGGGCAGGGGAATACGTGAATATTTTTTCCTTGCTTGTTGATCATTATGATGTGGAGCATGTGAAAAGTCAAAAGGACTTAATGCATCCGAGTGTTTGGCGCGCAAAAATGGCCGCCTTTAAGGTAAATGAGAACATTGGCAATTGGGGCAATGCATGGGGAATTTTCACATCGATTCTGGGGGAACGTAGGCCTGAGTTGCTTCCTGAGTTTCCCGTTTATCAATCACGGATTATGGGTTACTCAACAACATATCAAGGCAACCATTGGTTTTGTTACGACAATCTGTTCAGGAAGGAAAAGGAACATAACAAGAGTTTGACTTGGGATTGTTACGATTCTCTAACATGGGACAAAATGAAGGAATCGGGAATGTTAAGGATGCCATTGGTCGGGAGCAATGTTGTTGATTACTCCCGCCAGAATGTGGGGACGCCCTTTCGCCCAAGTACGAGCACCGACGACCAGTCGAGGCCCGCGGGCAATACAGGGAGAAAGGGTTTCTGTTTTAATTTCAACAAGGGGAAGTGTACTAGGCCACCGGGGTCGTGTAAATTCAAACACGAATGTAGTACGTGTGGATCATCCCATCCTGAGTCATCGTGCAGAGCCAGAACGAGTGAGAATGGGGGTAAGGGAGGCGCCAAACAGGTCTAAGATAGGCCGAGGGGCGCCTTTACCAACCCCGATTGATACCCTGGCAATGATTCCCTGGCTCAGCGACTACCCGGATCGGACTTCTGCCGGGGTGCTGCGGAACGGTTTTACAAATGGTTTCCGCATCCCGGTAGGGGACTTTCAGGGTGTAGGGATGTGCAAAAATCAACTTTCCGTTTTACAACATACATCTGTAGTACAAGAAAAAATCCACAAAGAGGTTAGCCGGGGCCGGGTCGCCGGCCCGTTTAGTGTACCCCCGGTACCAGATTTCGTTTGTTCTCCGTTAGGGGTGGTCCCCAAGAAGGACCCAGGTGAGTTTCGTTTGATCCATAATCTGTCTGCTCCCATTGGTCTTTCGGTGAACGACGCAATTGATCCGGAAGCTTGTTCGGTGCGATACGCATCGTTTGATGAGGCAGTAGCCATCTTGAATCGCCTGGGGCCCGGGACGCTGATGGCAAAATCAGACATCGAGTCAGCGTTCCGGTTGCTCCCGGTACACCCAGACGATCAGCGTCTGCTGGGATTCGGGTTCCAGGGGTCATTCTACATGGATAGGTGTATGCCAATGGGATGCTCTATATCATGTGCTTACTTTGAGCAATTCAGTACTTTCCTGCAATGGGTGTTCACTAAGAAAACGGGTTTCCGAAATGTAATGCATTACCTTGACGACTTTTTGTTCCTTGGCCCCGCCGGAAATCCCGCATGTGCACAGGCCTTAGCTGAATTCCGTGTGTTGATGGGCCAGTTTGGTGTACCATTGGCACCGGGTAAAACTATGGGTCCCACGACTTGCCTCGAGTTTTTGGGGATCGAGTTGGACTCAAGGGAGGGGTGTTTCCGTTTACCAGCCAGCAAAATCTGTAAATTCAGAGCAGCCCTCCAAGTGTGTTTACATGTATCCAAGGTTACACTACAGCAGTTACAACAATTAGTGGGAAAGTTGAACTTTGCCTTGAGGGTGATCCCAATGGCTCGCCCCTTTTCCCGCTCAATTGCCCAAGCGATGGTTGGCCTAAAGGAGGGTCATCATCGCACGAGGTTATCGGCCGAGGTCCGCCAGGACATGCGGATTTGGTTAGCATTTCTGGCGGACTTCAATGGTCGAGTTGTCTGGAACAAGCCAGCCATGTCCTCCGATGAGCTTGGGCTATGGACAGATTCAGCAGGAAGCGTAGGTTTTGGCGCCATCTTCGGCACAAAATGGTCGGCACAGAAGTGGCCCCTATGGTGGCACGAGAAGGGGCTGACAAGTAACATCGCTTTCCTCGAACTATTTCCCATTCTGGTGGCCCTTAGAACCTGGCCAGAAGGGTTCAGAGATCATTCCGTTGTGTTCTGGTCCGACAATATGACCGTGGTAGAATGCATCAATAGTCAGGCAGCCCGTTGTAAATTGATTTTGAGGCTGCTCAAAGAAATCGTCTTACGGTGTATGCAGCTGAACGTGGTATTCAGAGCAAAACATGTCCCTGGGGTGATGAATCAGGCCGCTGATGCACTGTCTCGTTTTCACATGCAGGCTTTCTCGGGTTTCCTTCCTTCAGCGGACCCGGAGCCGGCACCCTTCCCCGAAGCTCTCTGGTCTCTCGGTGCCCCGAACTTCGTCACCTCGTGGGAGAGAGTCTAGCACCCAGGACAAGGAAGGCATATGAAGGGGCGTTCCAGGCCTATTTAGCCTTTTTAGGGGCAGAGAGAGGGGGACTTTGGGGGCAGGAGGAGTGGGTAGTACTTTTCCTGATGTCTTTACGTAGGGCTGGGAAATCGGTGGCTACGGCCCAAAGGCATCGTGCCGCCATTTCCTTTGTTGCCAGGGCCCATGGCATCCTGGACCCAACAGCGTCTTTTACGGTACAGAAAGCGCTGCGTGGGTGGCAACGCCTAGAGGGTCGCAGAGTAGACGTAAGACGACCGATAGGTCTAGACAGGTTGTCCCAGTTGCTGACCACACTCCCTAACACATGCTCGTCCCCGTTCGAGACCTGTTTGTTCCGGACTGCATTTATGCTGGCATTTCACGGGGCTATGAGAGTTAGTGAGCTAGTGGCAAGGAACAAACGGGATGTGACGGGGGGCTTGTGCAGAGAGCAGGTTCAGATCAGGGGTGATGCGATGATTGTCTCCTTTCTCAGGTCCAAGACTGACCAGGATGGGAGGGGGGACTGCACGATCATTCGCAGGATCCCCGAGTCATCCATGTGTCCGGTTCAGTGCTTAGAAGATTACCTAGCACGAAGGGTGGCATCATGGGGGGGGACATTGTTGAGGCATGTAGACGCCACCCCGCTGACGAGGTTTCAGTTTCAGCGGGTGCTTGCAATGGCCATTGCCGCAGCGGGCTTGGACCCGGGTGAATTTGGGACCCATTCCTTTCGTATAGGGGCTGCCACAGAAGCTACAGCCAGGGGTCTTAATGTAGAACAAGTGAAACGTGTGGGGCGTTGGTCCTCCAATTGTTATAAGAGGTATGTGCGATTGCACATGTTGTGAAGCTGTAATCATGTACTCACGCTTCTTGTCTTTTGTTTGTTTTCAGTTGCGCAAGCCTACGCGGCAGGGCGGACTGTGCAGTTGACCCAACACCAGGCCAGCGGTCACACATCACCGGCTGAGAGAAAGGAGGTGTGGGTCGTAGGCCACTCATACGTGAGACGGGCCGCAGACGTATTCAAAGCAGGTGATATGATTCACGTACCTGGGGAATACGGGTACAGAGTGTCCTTCTACGGAAGGGGCGGTCTCTGTATTGACCAGTTTCAGGCATTCTTTGAGGGTTTGTTAGAGCGGATGAGGTCACCGCCGTCCATAGTCATAGTACATTTGGGGGGCAACGACTTAGTTACCACCGGTAGACGACTTCTCCTGGAGGCTATGCTTTCCACGGTAAGTTGGTTAGCAAGGAGAGTTCCGGGGTGTATAATTGCGTGGTCTCATATGATCCCACGAAAAGTGTGGCGGGGGGCTATCTCGGTCCCTGCTTTGAATCATTCCGTTAAGAAATTAAATAACAAAGTGAGTAGGTTGTTCCGTTCCAAGACATTGCATTCGATCTCGCATAGTTGTATTAATGATGATAGTATGTATTTGGGGGATGGTGTGCATTTGTCGAGGGTGGGCAATGAGTTACTCATAGGTGACTTCCTAGCTTGGTTAAAATCGTTAAAACATGACCTTTAGGTAGGAGTTTGGTGGGGGGTCCGGATAGCCGGTCAACTATCCGGACCTGTGGCGGTAAGGTCATGATCGGTGAGCACTAATTGGTAGATCCCTATGAGTGGGCGTCACCCAACACGGATGGGAGCGCTCGGGGGAGGTGGCCATTGGCCCCTCAATGGGGAGGCGGTCCCGTCTAAGGGCGGGTCGCCGGAAGTTAAGGAAAGGCGGTCAAGGCCCCTTCCTGTGTAGGAGGGGTTACAGCCCCCTCCTGAGGAATTTCCCGGGGCCAGGGTCATCTGCGACGGCAGATGCGGTAAGTTGTGTGGGGTGGGGGGAGGTCCACGATACCTTCTAGATACCACACACAAGTATTCGAACGACCTTTAAATGGCGTCGAGTCTTAAGTGCCCCCGACAAGTCAAGGGAAATTGTTAGTAGTTGCACTTGAGGTAAGCCTCTGTGCTGTCGCCCTTCCCAAGTGGGAGGGGTAAGTCTGGTTAGGGATCTTGACACCGGTTATGACCTTGCCGTTGGCCCTTAAACGTTAGGATGTACAATTTCAGTGTTTATAGAGAATGTTTTTGTAGGATGCTAGTTCGGCTAGGAGAACCTCTGTATTAGAAAATATGTTAAGATTAGCCAAACATCGCAATGTGATAATGAAATTGTACATAATATGAAACGTTTAATGTTTAATTTTTTGTTTTAATAAATACGGCCGCGGGAGGGTCACTCCCTCCCACATCCAAAAACTTAAAGAACTGTTTCCGGTTTCCCTCCTTGTGGGATTGTGTTGAGAGGGGGTGGCGGGTATCTCAGCCATATGGAAAGGGGCGACCACTCGGTCCCCCCGAACGTATGGCGGAGTGCCTCGATCCCCCCGGGAAGCCATTTTGTGGCGGGAGGCGCGTCTCGGCTGGTATGCCCGAAGCGGCGTAGCCGGGGCGCGCTTGTTCCCGCCCTAGAGTGGGCTGGCCTAGACACCGACGTAGCCAGACCCGCCTCCGGGACGGGCAGGGGCGGGTTTACGCCCGCCCTGAAGATGGATAAAAGGAGACGCAAGGCCTGAAGACGTCCTCTTGTTCTTGTGCTCCGAAGCTGCACCTCCTCGCCACACGTGAGCTCGGGACAGAACGAAGAGCCAATTTTGACCCACCCACCAGCCCCTGAGGACAGCAAGTTGTTGTGCATTAAAGTGAATTTTCTAAGTATGTTCTTTCTTTTCGTTTACAGGTTGTGAAAGTATCAGTTTTGTGGTTTATCATAATAAAGTATGGTGAATATCGTTAGGTTGTTACGATTAAAAGGACTTGATGTAGTGTTGCTTTTAAGCATGCTCTTTCGGTCGTAGCGACCAATGTTTTCATAAGTTCGAATTGTCGTATTTATTTTTTTTGGTAGGCGGTAAGGTCATGATCGGTGAGCACTAATTGGTAGATCCCTATGAGTGGGCGTCACCCAACACGGATGGGAGCGCTCGGGGGAGGTGGCCATTGGCCCCTCAATGGGGAGGCGGTCCCGTCTAAGGGCGGGTCGCCGGAAGTTAAGGAAAGGCGGTCAAGGCCCCTTCCTGTGTAGGAGGGGTTACAGCCCCCTCCTGAGGAATTTCCCGGGGCCAGGGTCATCTGCGACGGCAGATGCGGTAAGTTGTGTGGGGTGGGGGGAGGTCCACGATACCTTCTAGATACCACACACAAGTATTCGAACGACCTTTAAATGGCGTCGAGTCTTAAGTGCCCCCGACAAGTCAAGGGAAATTGTTAGTAGTTGCACTTGAGGTAAGCCTCTGTGCTGTCGCCCTTCCCAAGTGGGAGGGGTAAGTCTGGTTAGGGATCTTGACACCGGTTATGACCTTGCCGTTGGCCCTTAAACGTTAGGATGTACAATTTCAGTGTTTATAGAGAATGTTTTTGTAGGATGCTAGTTCGGCTAGGAGAACCTCTGTATTAGAAAATATGTTAAGATTAGCCAAACATCGCAATGTGATAATGAAATTGTACATAATATGAAACGTTTAATGTTTAATTTTTTGTTTTAATAAATACGGCCGCGGGAGGGTCACTCCCTCCCACATCCAAAAACTTAAAGAACTGTTTCCGGTTTCCCTCCTTGTGGGATTGTGTTGAGAGGGGGTGGCGGGTATCTCAGCCATATGACTTGGTATTAAATGTGGTGATCATCCTCACTTGGTCACTCTCAGTTTGCGCCTCCTTCACCAATATCCCTCCTATTGATAGCTGATGCCTTCACAGCTGCCTGTTGTAAAGTGCCCTTTTAATAGCCCCTAGCTAGGAACCTATTGCATGCATCTTTTTGGGCATCTCGAAAATCTTTTTCAGCGGAGCATTTTTTTTTGAGGCGCAGATATTCACCATACGGTACGTTCTTGATCAGGCTCCTAGGATGGTGTCTTGCCGCGTGTAACACGGCATTGCCCGCTGTTGGTTTCCTATAGAGTCTATTGTGGAGACTGTCATTCTCCACAAACACCTCTAGATCAAGGTAACATACACTCTTTTCACTGATGGTACTGGTGAATCTTAGATTCAGATCATTATTGTTCAGCGTGGTGACATACTCCTCTGCCGAGGTTCTGTCGCCACGCCAAACAATGAAGAGATCATCTATATATCTTGGCCACATCAGAATTCTTTCACTCCACATCTCATTAGTTCCTCCCCAAGCCTCGTGCCTCTCCCACCAGCCCACGAATAAATTTGCGTAGCTGGGAGAGAAGCACGAGCCCATAGAAGTATCCCTTATTTGCTTGTACAGTTGGCAAGAGAAAAGGAAAACATTGTTATATAGACAGAATCTCATCATACACAAAAGCATATCACTGTGTGTCTGGAATGTATCATGTTTCCTATCCAGGAACCACTTGTTGCTCTCGGTCCACTTTCATGATCTATGCATGTGTACAAATTAACAACATCTAATGTTATTAAGAGCATGTTCTTTTCCCATGAGATGCTGTCCATGATGCGAAGGAAATCTTGCGTGTCCCTCACATATGAGGGTAAATCCTTCACAATTGGGGCAAGATACGAATCAATGAAGCGGGAAGTGTTCTCTAGAAGGCTGCTAATTGCCGAAACAATTGGCCTCCCTGGTGGTCTTTTGGCATTTTTGTGAATTTTTGGCAAGTGATAAAAGGTGGGCAGCACTGGAAATTTGAAATGGAGAAAAAAATATTCATCTGTACTAATCATACCATCCTCTTTCCACTCATTCAGTAGTGCCTGATATTCCATGGTACTTTTCACATATTGTTCTTTCTTTACAGTGATATAGCACTCAGTGTCTCTTAATTGTCTCAGTGCTTCTTGTTCATAGTTCTCCTTGCTGAAAATAACAATATTCCCACCCTTATCCGAGGGCTTAATCTCAATCGTCTTATCATTCTTGATAGATTTGATTGCTTCCCACTCTCTTCTTGTGATGTTAGACGTTCTTATATCCATTTTAGCACTTGCCATTTTTTCCAAGTCTGCCGTTATCGCTTCATTGAAATCGTCGATGGCATCGTGGGACGCATTTGGCATTTGGATTTCTTTTTCAAATTGCTTGGATCCCTCACTTGTGTTATAGATATGGTTGGTTGACATGGTTGGTGTCCTCCGAATTTTGCTCCTGGTTCTGGAGATCCTGTGTAGGAGTCAATAAAATGTTTAGAAGAGTGTCTTCTGTGGTTTCGTCTGTGGGTTCCACTCTAGTTGAATCTGAATGTGCGCCCACTTCCCCACTTTTCGGATGTTTTAAGAAAATCTTTTTAAATTTCAGTTTTCCTATGTATCTAAACAAGTCTATTTTTGTGTCCACAAGATTAAACTCACTTGCCAGGCAAAAGCTCAAACCTTTTTTCAGTACCTTAATTTCATCAACCGTCAGAGTTCTTTTCGACAAATTAATGATATCATTGTCTTCCATTTGGGTTACCTTCTCCTTCGGTTGGAAGCACTCCGTGTTACCATCGGGGTAGTTGTTGCCTGCGAACCTCCCCTTGTGCCTCTTCCCCCGCCTCGTCCTCCTCTTTGGTTATGTTGGGGGGGATGGTTTCTTAATTGCGGCTTCTGGTGGGTCTCTTTCATTACCTGGTACTCGTCGAAAAAAGGTTTCGCTGTTTCTTTTTCTTTGGTTGTTGGGACTACATTTTGTTCCCCATCAGATGTTTCTACCTCTGATTCCTCGATTTCAACCGCTGTTTTTTGGCCTTTGCCTTGAGCAAGTCTTTTTCTTGTGGCTTCAAACTTGCGTGCAAATGTTAGAATCCTGCCAGATAGATAGTCCTGTTCGTCCCTTTGGAATTTTGTCTGTTTCCTCTTGCGTATTCCCATTTCATATTCCTTAAGTCTTTTTGCCATGGCGGTTCTTAGCTCATCGCTGGCTTTGGTATCTTTTTCTTTTGCAATCGTTTCCTCCAGGTCTGCTATGTCTTTAATGCATTTTTCTCGGTCGCTCCAGGCATATTTAATGAGCGTTTGAACCATTCCCTTTGATGACTCTGCCGTATATCCAGCCCAGTCCTTTAAAAGAGTTGGGTCGGGATTTTCATAGGATGGAATGGTGTAGATGCGAAGATTCTATTGCAATCTATGTATCTTTCAAGGGAGGTGGCCCCCCACCACTTTCTGACTTCACATTCTTGCAGCCTTTCTAATTTCTGGAACAGGCTTTTAAAATTAATAGTTGCTGTTGTCAGCGTGGTCGTATCTTTCGTACTCGCCGGTCCGTTAGTTACCGACATGAACATAGCATTTGCAGCCGCCTACCTTTCTCCCGTTAGTTCTACCATGGTCGCCATTGTAGATATTTAACAATGTGCACGTATTCAATATTCGTATTTGCGGGGCGGTGGCATTCCCCTCTCTTTATATGGGTTTGAAAAGTTTGTTCGGTACCTCGCGGGACAGGGAAGAGCGTATTCCATTTCAAATGCAATACAAGATCAAACTGGGTTCACTCTCCGCAGTCGATGTCGGCGTTTGTCAGAAGCTCGCAAGGCACAGGCGCCCTCTGCACATCCTCCCTCGTTTTGCGGGTGACCCGTTTTCTCTTCAATTATGCAGTTCTTATTCGTAGGAGACCGACGTTCGTCCCTCCTTTTGTTTCATCCGCTCTTATTTCCCCGGGGCAAACGGCCAAAATCAATTTCAGCACCGGTCCTTCACCGCCGTCGCTCCACAACGTCCCGGGTGCTCTCAGCCAGCGTGGTGAGACGCTTAAGCACAGTAGCACAAATCAACCCGCCCGGTCCATAAACAGCAAGCACACGGGTATTACAACTGGATACCCGTGTGCTTGCTGTTTATCGACCGGATGGGTTGATTTGTGCTACTATATATAAATATATATGCACATATACATATATGTACACATATTACCTACTGGCCGTCGCCGGTAGGTAGTTATAGTTAGGACCTATTTTCCATAGAAAATTCGCAACATTCTATTCTCAATAACTTTGGCGCCAATTGACAAATCTTAGTGAAGTTTTCAAAACTTATGGCCCACTAAAGTCCACTCCTATCTTGAAAGTTTCGGGGTGATTCATTAAGCAGGGGATGAGAAAAAAGCGGGTCCAAAAACAAGTTTTCCCCATGCAGTTTCCCATAGGAAAATTTAGACACGGCTACAGCCCGAACTGCTGAGCGGAATTACACCAAGTTTGACAAAAAGGTAGATCTTGGTTCATAAAGAACCCTTTTTGTTAATTGATGTAAATCCGTTCAGTGTTTCCTGAGAAATTAAAAATGAAAAAAACTTCGATATCTATGGCCGTGCAGGATCCGCGCACCCTCCCGATCACAAGCTTTATGCTAATTGGCTGTCAACACTGCAAACTAGGAAGTGTTGGCAGCCAATCAGAAATCAGTGAAAAAAGTGCCCAAAATGCAAACAGGGGGCATGGTAGAAACACCCTGACCCCCTAGGCATGCTTAGGGGGTCCCACCAGGAATCTCCAGTGATCTCATTTGAGATGTCATCAGTGATGTCATGAGTGATGTCACTGACCATATCATGAGTGATGTAATATTTGACGTCATCAGCAGTGAATTACAGGTACGTGAGTTATAGTTAGCAGAACTAACTATAACGTGGGAATTTTAATGGTTTTGTACGAGTGAAATGTCCAACTAACTATAACGCCCCTGAAACCTATGGTTTTTAAGTGAATATATATATATTCACTGAAAAAACCATAGGTTTCACACCAGTTATAGTTAGCTGGAAATTTTACTGACATAAAACCATTGGAATTCCCATGTTATAGTTAGTTGGACTCACTATAACTTGCGCGCCTGCAATGCACTGCTGATGACGTCACATATTGCATCACTCATGACATGGTCAGTGACATCACTCATGACATCACTGATGACATCATCCAGTGAATGTGTGTCTTTCTGAAAAATAAATATGTTTTATATATGCATTTGTAAAGTTCGATGAAACAATAAATGTTTAAATAAGTGTGTAAATGGATGTTTTTTAAGTAAAATATTGATTGGTTAACTGTCTTATTAAGTGTATCTTAGTGAATACATATATTAGCAAGTAATGTTTAAATATTTAAATATATGTATCAGTGTTTCACTTTGTGTATAAGTGGCTGGATGGGTTGGTGACTGACTCACTGTTTGTATGTGTTTTGAAGACAGCATATGTGCAGGACTGTATGGGTGGATGAGTGTGTATATGTGTGTGTTAGTGAGTGAATGCCTGCCTCACTAGTGTCTTTATGAGTAACTACATATGTTTTAATCTAGTATATGTGAGTATTGATGTATATAAGTAAGTATATGTGAGAGTGAGAGATTGAAAGAGTTCCTGTTTAAATAAGTATGTGTTTCTATAAGTGATTGTTTAAGAGAGTAAGTAAGTGAAAGTTTCCTTAGTGTGCGTATAGTGTGCTAGTGTGTGTATAGCTGTATATGAAAATAGATGGATGTTCAATGGTTTATTTGCATGTGTGAGTATGTGTGTGAGTAACTTTTGGAAGACTGTCAGTGTGTACCAGGATGTATAAGTGTATCACTACATGTGATGAGTGAGTATATGTATGAGTGACTATGTAGAACTGTTGCTGAATGAGTGGATGTTTATATAGATGGTGGAATTACTGAATTGGTTGTTGTAACTGGTATTGGTATCTCAATTTTTTTGAAAATTTTAGTTTCTGTTTTTGAATATGTGTTTCAAGGGTTACATTACACTGAAAGGAGGTCTGTCAGTCTGTCACAAGGATGGTGTTATCAGTGATGTCATGAGTGATGTCACTGACCATGTCATGAGTGATGTAATATGTGACGTCATCAGCAGTGCATTGCAGGCGCGCAAGTTATAGTGAGTCCAACTAACTATAACGTGGGAATTTCAATGGTTTTATGTCTGTAAAATTTCCAACTAACTATAACTGGTGTGAAACCTATGGTTTTTTCAGTGGCTTTAATAGGTTTTTCAAATGCTAATTCCTAACTATAACTGGTGTGAAACCTATGGTTTTTTCAGTGAATATATATATATATATGGTTGCCATTTCAGGATTTCAGAATTATGGTGTTATTTTAATGTATAAATAAGAACATATTTTAATTGTTTACAATTCACAGAACTGAAAATGTTATTGTGAAAATTGAGTTTTAATAAAAAGGTAACTTCACAAACCTATTTGAGGCGCGAAGGGGTTGTAAAAATAACATAGGTAAGTATTTGCTATGGGTGTGTAAGATGAAACATGTGGTCAAACAATATTACCTACCTCACAACCTTGCAATTTGTTACGATTATTTTTTTAAATGTTGCATTTATTAAGTTTGATATTAAACATGTGATTATATATATATATATATATATATATATATATATATATATATATATATATATATATATATATATATATATATATATATATATATATATATATATATATATGATCAAGCTCGCTTGATGCTAGCAAAACACGTCATGGAGGGCACTATGCTTGTTAATTTGGTGGCGATTTTCATGCAATAAATCTACACAGCTTCACAGCTTCACAATTATTGTGTGTTCCTGACCGTCTTTTTGAAGAGGAAACTGAGCGCGCTGAGGTCCGTGCCTGGGGGTGTTTTGGCGCGACTGCCAAACCAGGTTTTGAAGTTCATATATATATATATATATATATATATATATATATATATATATATATATATATATATATATATATTACCTACTGGCGGTCGCCAGTAGGTATATATAGTTAGGATTTTTTCCCTATGGGATTTCTGAAAATTCTATGTCTAATAACTTTGGCGTTTGTGGACAGAATCGGCTGAAATTTTCAGGAAAATGGCACATTTTGTTTCTGAGCAGCTCCTGGAAATTTGGGGGGGGTTCGTCAAGGGGGGGCTGAGAAAAAAGGGGGGTCCCAAAACGCGTTTTTCCCATGTTAATTTCCATAGGGCGGTTGGACTCACTTTTAGCCCGAACGGCTGAATGGATTTTCACGAAACTTGGCAAAATTGTAGGGACTGTTAGCCCGATGTGCCTTTGCTAGGTCTCAATATATGTGCTTCAGTGGATTTTGAGAAATTAACGTTTAAATCAAGATATATATCTGTAACAGCGCTCCGGGCAGCGATCCGGTTAGCGAACCTTTCGCGTATCGGAACTTTGCGATGCGAAGCTGATTGGCCCTCCGGTGTCTGTCAACATTCTAAACAGTTCGGAGCGGCCGCCATCTTGTCTCTCGGTAGGATCGAGAGACAAGAGGAGGCCAAAACAAAGGGGGAAATTACCATAAGGGGGCATAGTAGATCCTCGTTGACCCCCTAGGTTTTATGTGGAGGTTTTAAAAGGGCCTAGGAGGGTCCAAAAAAAAAAAAATATATATTTTTTTTTTGCGTGGTAAGCGCCAAGTTCGCGAACCGGAAAGCGTTCTGGGCAGCGAACTTTATGGATAAAAGAATGAAAGACTTTTCTAATACTGTATGTTAATTATTTGTTGGTTTTGTTGATTATTTTTTTATTTTTTTATTTTTTAAGCAATTATTTATTATTGTGATTGTGTTTCAAAATTTAATAACATTTCTAACATTTAACTAGTTTATGAATTACATATAAAAATGATTAAAGACTCAAACAATTTTTTAATATTACATACAATTTTATTTTTCGGATTGTTTTTCAAAATTTAATACAACGTCTAGCATTTCACTGTCTGATATGTGTTCTTGTTCAGTGAACATAAGTTCCAACATTTGACCGTCATCATAATGCAGTAAATGATCCACAGATTCTACACATTGAACTAATTCATGGTCCCGTGATTCATCCATGAAATTTGAGTCATCATTGTCCTCAATAACTTTTTCTGTGTTGTTCTCCAGAACAATTTCGAAGGAAACATTTTGCTCACCTTCCATTTTATTGCTGTAATTTGCATAAAAAATAAATATATCAGTAGAGATAGGGCACTGTTGGGTTTAAGTTCAGACAGGCACTTGTGAGTTTATAACAGAGAAGTAATCTATGGGCACTGTATGGTTTCAGGCGTGAAGTAGTACTATTAAAAAGTGCCTGTGAAGAAGCCTAAGTAAATTCATAATTATACCACAGAAACCTAAATCAGTCCATAATTATAATAAAGAAGCCTTTCTCAATGTCTAACTCTTACAGAGGGATAGTATATAACTATCTGAAAAAGTTTACCATATTTACTTATAGTGCACAATATACTTCAGTTTTAAAAATAACAACTTACCTTTAGAAACAAGTTGATGTTATTAGTGATATTCTAAATGATATATACAACAACAAGTAGTAGTCAAAATGGCTGTGTTTCCTTCTCTTCCTTTATATATATTCAGGTATATAACCAATCAAATGTCAGGTAATAAAAGTAGAAAATGAAAGTAACATTTTCATTGGTTGTCAATTCCAACACTTCAGATGTGTTTTGTGAAGTAATTTACCTCACGGTACTTAGAGAGGTCTACAGGGTTCATGGCTAAATGGAATTTCAATCAAATTTGTGAAAATGAAAGGGATTGTTATGTAGTATGAGCTAATCTATATTTGGTGAGAGTGACTCTAGTCGTTTTTCTGTAAATTACTTTCCCACCTTTTTTTTGGACCGCTTTCCGGGAAGCGGCCCGGTTCGCGAACCTTAAGCGTCACGGGAGTCCACCATTTTGTGTTTCGGTCGCATTAAGATACAAGATGGAGGACAAATAATGTTTAGAATGGGTAGAAGGGGTCATGGTAGACTTACCTTGACCCTCTAGGTTTTCTGAGGGTGGCTGAGGAGGTTTATATGTGCGGAAAAAAACATTTTTTTTAAAAATTCCGCGAGGTTAGCTTTCGGTTCGCGAACCGGGTAGTGCCCCGGGGAGCGAATTTTGTGGAAAATTAATGAAAAAAGTTAGAAAAAAATAATAATTGTGAGGGATCAGAAGAAGGGTAGCTCTGAGAAGAGCTTTTGGGTTTATGGTACATTTAGGTACTTATAAGTAGGTACCAATGCACAGTCTTAAATTCAGAATGAAAATTCTGTTGCCCTCATCTGAGAAGTGAACTCCATCTCCTCTGTAGATATCTTGCATGTAGTAACGCAAGTTATTGTTGTACAGAGAGCCCATTCCATGGTCTCTCATGAAAGCTGAAACAGATTTGTTTACATGCTTCCTCGCTTTCTCAATTTGTGGACAAAATTGGTTGGACCACCTCCATTTCTGTCTTTGGCATATATTGGAATATACCAAGGCAGTTTGAGGAAAAAGTGCCATTAATTGCTCAAAGGTGTCCTTTAAAAGCATTTCCAGACCTACCCCTGTCAAAGTGCCCAAATCATTACCTCCACAGTGCACAATTAACAGGTCAGGTTTTGGCAAATGCATAAAGGTTTTCACTAATGGTATCAATTGGTGACATTTTAATCCTCTTTGGCCCAACCACTTAATTTCCACATCTTGTAAATTGAGGTTAGGTAAATTTCTGTTTTCAGCATACCTTTGAGCCCAGTGGATGTAACTATGTCCAACAATCCAGACCTTAAACATGGTGGGAGAAGGTTGTTCTGCAGTCAGATGAAGTGTGGTAATGAAAGGGCAGTTGAAACAGTAGGAGTTTGTAAAGAAAAAAAACTGTGGTTTTCAATGCTAATGAATCATTAGCAGTGATTGGTGCATTTCCATTTCTGAAAACAGAAAGTTAGGGTGCATGGATGTGTTCTTTGAAAGATGTAATTTGAATGGTCAAGGAAGAAACATTTAATGAAAGATTGCACTGGATACGCAGGTGCACTGAGAGTTCAGAGTTCAATTGAAACATTGTTGTGTGAATTTGCAAACATGAGAGGTCTTCCAGGAGGTGGTTGCTATGGAAACAAGGCAGACAGGGCAGAGGGGGGAAGGGTTTTGATTTGAAAAAAGTGAGGGAAGAGGTATGATTGGCTAATATGAGAGATATGTGAAATGAATATCTGTATTTCTGTGCTTTCAATAGCTGCAGCCTTTGGAGTGCATCCTTTTTCTTCTGCTGAAGACAATTTGGTGTATTTCTTAGACTGTTTTGAAAACTCAAAAAATATTTGCTAAGGTGAGAAAAAATTTATTTAATTTAGATAGAGAATAGTATGATTTAAGGAGAAAATGATGAAGAAAGCTGTGTTTTTAAAATGTGGTTTTGTCTCTAGTGATATAGTAATAGAATTAGTTTCATAGAGAAATTGTAACTGCATATTTGGTGTAACATTCTGGCATGCAGTAACACAAGTTATTGTGGTACATGGAGCCCATTCCATGGTCTGTTATGTAAGCTGAAACAGATATGTTGCTTTTAAAAACGATTTAAGAAATCAATTACATTTCTGGATATGTACTGCTAGAGCTTCATAGGTTGTTTTGAGCCATATTTATAAGGTATTTGAGTGTCTAAGATGTTATGTTTTCCTTTTAAAATGTAAAGTGTTCCTCATGGGGCAAGTGTCTTGTAAATACGCTCCCACTTGTGCTTGGCAAATTTAGATTTTGATTATGGGAGTTACCTAGCCATGTTAATAGTGTCCCAAAAATGGTGCTAGGGAATTGCAGAAAACACTTTCATGTGTCTCAAGGACATTTTTAGTCATTTCTTCATGAATGCAGGTATACAATTGATTTATATGCTGTGTTTAAAAACGAATTTTGAAATCAATTAAATTTCAGGATATGTACTGTTAGAGCTTCATAGGTTGTTTGGGGTCATATTTAGAAGGCATTTTAGTGTCTTTGATGTTATTTTTCCCTTTTTAAATGGAAAGCGTTCCTCATGGGGCCCTGAGCAGTTCTTAGCCATGTTATTTAATAGGAAGTGGATAACATGGCTAAGAGCATTTGCTGGAAAATGCATGAATATCGCTGACTTTTCTGCGATGTTATGTTTACCTTTTTAAATGGAAAGCGTTCCTCTTGGGGCAAGTGTCTTGTAAATACGCTCCCACTTGCGCTTGGCAAATTTAGATTTTGATTATGGGAGTTACCTAGCCATGTTAATAGTGTCTCAAAAATGGTGCTAGGGCATTCCAGAAAACACTTTCATGTGTCTCAAGGACATTTTTAGTCATTTGTTCATGAATGCAGGTATACAATTGATTTATATGCTGTGTTTAAAAACGAATTTTGAAATCAATTAAATTTCAGGATATGTACTGTTAGAGCTTCATAGGTTGTTTGGGGTCATATTTAGAAGGCATTTTAGTGTCTTTGATGTTATTTTTCCCTTTTTAAATGGAAAGCGTTCCTCATGGGGCCCTGAGCAGTTCTTAGCCATGTTATTTAATAGGAAGTGGATAACATGGCTAAGAGCATTTGCTGGAAAATGCATGAATATCGCTGACTTTTCTGCGATATTCATGTATTGCGGCCGTTTTTTTTCGCATTTGCGAGCAGTTCTTAGCCATGTTATCCAATGGGAGGTGGATAACATGGCTAAGAGCATTTGCTGGATAATGCATGAATATCGTTGACTTTTCAGCGATATTCATGCATTGCGGCTGTTTTTAATCGCATTTGTGATAAACAATTACATTTCTTGATATGTACTTTTAGAGCTTCATAGGTTGTTTGGGGCCATATTTAGAAGGCATTTTAGTGTCTTTGATGTTATGTTTACCTTTTTAAATGGAAAGCGTTCCTCTTGGGGCAAGTGTCTTGTAAATACGCTCCCACTTGCGCTTGGCAAATTTAGATTTTGATTATGGGAGTTACCTAGCCATGTTAATAGTGTCTCAAAAATGGTGCTAGGGCATTCCAGAAAACACTTTCATGTGTCTCAAGGACATTTTTAGTCATTTCTTCATGAATGCAGGTATACAATTGATTTATATGCTGTGTTTAAAAACGAATTTTGAAATCAATTAAATTTCAGGATATGTACTGTTAGAGCTTCATAGGTTGTTTGGGGTCATATTTAGAAGGCATTTTAGTGTCTTTGATGTTATTTTTCCCTTTTTAAATGGAAAGCGTTCCTCATGGGGCCCTGAGCAGTTCTTAGCCATGTTATTTAATAGGAAGTGGATAACATGGCTAAGAGCATTTGCTGGAAAATGCATGAATATCGCTGACTTTTCTGCGATGTTATGTTTACCTTTTTAAATGGAAAGCGTTCCTCTTGGGGCAAGTGTCTTGTAAATACGCTCCCACTTGCGCTTGGCAAATTTAGATTTTGATTATGGGAGTTACCTATCCATGTTAATAGTGTCTCAAAAATGGTGCTAGGGCATTCCAGAAAACACTTTCATGTGTCTCAAGGACATTTTTAGTGATTTCTTCATGAATGCAGGTATACAATTGATTTATATGCTGTGTTTAAAAACGAATTTTGAAATCAATTAAATTTCAGGATATGTACTGTTAGAGCTTCATAGGTTGTTTGGGGTCATATTTAGAAGGCATTTTAGTGTCTTTGATGTTATTTTTCCCTTTTTAAATGGAAAGCGTTCCTCATGGGGCCCTGAGCAGTTCTTAGCCATGTTATTTAATAGGAAGTGGATAACATGGCTAAGAGCATTTGCTGGAAAATGCATGAATATCGCTGACTTTTCTGCGATATTCATGTATTGCGGCCGTTTTTTTTCGCATTTGCGAGCAGTTCTTAGCCATGTTATCCAATGGGAGGTGGATAACATGGCTAAGAGCATTTGCTCCATTTTTGGGAAATTATTAACATGCCTGTCTAACTCCCATAATCAAAATCTAAATTTGCCAACCGCAGGTGGGAGCGTATTTACAATAAATTTGCACCATGAAGAACGTAAAATAGCATACTAGACAATCAAATGCCTTATAAATATGACCCAAAACATCTTATGAAGCACTAGTAGTGCATATTTCCAGAAATGTATTGGTTTTCATTTAATGATTTACTTCATTGGTAGGCCTTCACATGTTTTTTTACCTTGGTTTTTTTCAGTGATAATCTTATCTGCAACCATGTGTTGGCCTCACCTCAAATAAACAAAACAGGTGATGGACTGAATGTGGATCAATGACACACATTCACCCCAGTCTAAAGATCTGGGCCTAAACAAATCTTTAGATAGGCTACATCTTATCGTCATCCTGAATTAATGATTTAAAATATTAGGGAGTGATTTATGAGTGTTGTATGCCTGTTTTGTACCATTGAGTGTCATTTTTGTGATGCAGTGCTGGTGGAAAATATTTGCTATGTTAAATAATTAGTACGGCATTAAGTTTTAGATGACTGTTATTTATTTACTGTTTGGTAATAGTGGTTAATAACATTTTATATTATATTTTTCCACAGATTCAACTGCAGATTCTTTCATAGTTTGTAAAATGCCTTCCAAAAGTAGAATAAGAAAGGCTAGAAAACGTCAAAGACAGCAGGATGATGTTTTATTGCAGCAGTCCTCTTCCCCAAATACTTGTCAAAACACCAAGAAAGGTCCGGGTAAGAGCACGAAATCATTCTTAAGAAATATTTGTAGTAAAAAAAGTTTTGCTCAAAAAAATGTTTCAGTTCACAAAAAGAAAAGTAATTTAAATGGAAAGGAGAGACCCATCACAAATGTTACTGGTAGAGGAAGAGATAACTCTGTGCATGATAGTAGAAGGAAACAACAGTTTAGGGACATTCGAAATCGAATGTTCCGTAATAGGATATTAGTTAATTTATTGAAAAATATTAAAAAGAAAGGCCAACAGAAAGCGGCATTTTATAAGACGAAGAAAAATGTAGAGAAAATTATTGATCATGCTTTTGAAATTAAGCGAAAGTTGTTTATTTTGGTAATCAATAGAATTAGGAAACTAAGCAAGGTAATTTCTGATTTCAAAACAAAAAGTAGATGGAAGAGAGTAGTAAATCGTACTAACTTTTGTGAAGTTTTTTCCGGAGAATGGATGCATAGTTCAAGTTCTGAGGCATTTTTTAATGAGGAGACTTATTTTCAGGATAATGATTTGGTGCATGCAGTTGACATCAGTGGTCGAGCTTATGAAGTGAAGGATGGTTGTCCAGTTGAAAAAGAACAACTTGTGACAACAGAGACAGAAGAGGCGCTAAGTGATGAGGTTTTAGGAAGACGTCCTAAGGGTCCTGTGTACATTTGGAAGTGTAGTTCTATTTGCAGTGTGCGACAGGTTTCCATTAATTTGCTTTCTGATTTTATACGGACATTTAATAAGAAAAGTTTGAAGCAGAAAATGAAGTTGTTGCAAGATTTAGATCCTTGCAGAGTGAGACAAATGACAGGTTTGCGTGGTCATTCACTGGCTTGTCTTTCCAGGAGAGTATGCCAGAGTGTTTTTCATCATTTCAGGATGCTAGCAGTGCATCATAATAAAGTGAGAAAATTAGTGAGAATGTTGTATTATGCTAAGAGTCCAGCAATTATGCTTAAACAATTATGTGCTGCTCTTTTGCATGGTTCTGAAATAGATGTGAAGAACATTTGTGAAGAAATTGAGTTTTGTTACTTTGGTAGTAAAGATGAGAATGTTCAAATTGACCCTGTAGTAGAGGGTAATGTGGAAGATAATGTACAGGTTTCCAGTACAGATAATTTTCAGAAGGAAATTGCCACGTTTCAGATGAAATCAAGTGAGAGGCCTAATTTCACTTGTTTATGTTGTCGACGCACTTATTATAAGAATCAGACTAAGGTAGTGGATTTATATGCAAAAAGTGAAAGGGAAAATAATAGTGAATGGAAGGATTTTGCCACATACTTGATGGTAGAGAATTATTTTGATTTGGGATCGGATCAACGTGTGTGTACTTATTGTTGTAATAAATTAAACCAAAACCAGATGCCTGCTAGGGCAGTTCATAATAATCTGGAATTGGTTGAGATTCCTTCTGAATTGAAGGATTTAAATACTTATGAATCTATTTTGATTCAAAGTATCCATCCCTTTCAGGCTATTGTAAGAATGGAGCCAAAGACAGGGAAGTTGCCTCCAGCAGATTTACAGAGAGGATTAAAGGGAAGAGTTGTTTATTTGCCTCTAGATTTGAACAAAAACATTAACACAATTGGAATAGAAAAAGTGGAAGAGGAACCTCTGGTTATCTTGGTTAATGGGGTTCCGACAAAGAATAAGAAAATATGGCAAGATTTAGTGGATGTTAGGAAAGTCAAAAAGGCAACAGTGTATTTGAAGAAAAATAATAAGTACTATAAGAATGTGTATGTTGCAGAAGAGGAAGTAAGTGATGAAGAGGATAGCGATTTGTGTGCTGGCCAAATTGAGAAAGTAGAGACCTCTAAAAGTGAAGAAATATATGAACATTATAGTGTTCATCCTTTGCATTCCAAGGAAGTCATGGGGAATGCTATTGAGTTGTTTCAAATGAAACAAGCCAAAGGGAGTCCCATTAGTGTTTGGGAGGAAAGTTTGGAAGCTCGGTGTTTCCCACAGCTATTTCCCACAGGTCAAGGAGGAAGATATGATGAGCGACCTCATCAAATTCCTGCGCCTGAATACCGGACTTTACGATTGTATGCAGAAGATCCTAGGTTTCGGCAATGCATTCCCTATTTGTTTCATCTCCTGTTTGAAAGCGATCTGTCTGGACTGTCATATGCAGTGAACCACATCTTAAAAAGTGGTATACAGATGCGAAACATCTCGGCAAGTGACTTTATGCATAAAGTCAATGTCCAAGACAGTATTTTGGATTCTCACTTAATTAATCTCATGGCGTGTCAGCGTGGTACTAATGAGTACTGGTACCGTCGTCATGGTGATTTAAAATGTATGCTGAGGAACTTAGGAACTCCAACATGGTTCCTCACTCTGAGCTGTGCCGAGTATGGCTGGGAAGACTTACTTGAATTTCTACGAGAGGCAAATGGAAATATTGAAAACATTGAATTCAAGACACCTGGAGAACTGTGTTCTTTGGATCCAGTGAATGTATGCAGGTACTTCAATCATAGATTTAAAGCTATGATGTCTTTCATCACAAATAAAAAGAATCCACCTCTTGGAGAGGTGTTGGATTTCTTCTGGAGAAAGGAGTACCAAGCAAGAGGTGCCCCTCATATACATATGTTGTTGTGGATCAAGGATGCACCTAAATTTGGAACAGATCCGGATGAGTTAGTGATGAATTTCATAGAACAGTATTCTACGTGTGCTGTTCCAAACGCAACGGAGAAGAAAAGTCTAAGAGAACAAGTTCTACGTTTCCAAAGCCATCGTTGTGGAAAGTACTGTCGTCGTAAATTCAGAAACAAGGACAAGTTCTACACCAAATGTCGTTTCAACTTTCCACGACCGGTGATTTCTAAAGGAAGAGTGAACAGTTTGATGTCTTCGCTGCGACATAATGTGACGAGAAAATCACCAAAGAATACATACGATTTGAAAAGGAACGAAGAGTCCAAGTACATCAATGACTACAACCCAGTGATTTTGTCCATGTGGAATGCTAACATGGATATACAGTTTGTGGCTGACAACTGTATGGCTGTGGCTCGGTATGTGACATCTTACATCACCAAAAAAGAAAAGACCGAACTGAAGGATATGTGGGAGGACATTTCCCATGAAAAGAGCCTCAGCAAGAAGTTGTACAGTTTCAGTCTGAAGATGTTGTCGCATCGAGAAATCGGAGCTTACGAATGTTCTGACCGATTGTCTTCAGCAAGTCTCTATGCCAAATCCAGGAGTCTCGTTTGGGCGAGTCTTGGTCTTGCTGCAACGCGAAATCGAGTTCTAAAACCTGTCCGGGAAATTGAGTATTTGGCAGAAAAGGAACCAAACAGTACCGACATTTTGAAGACCAACATGTTGGATACATATTATCCAAATCGAAGCAGTCACCTTGAGAATGTTTGTCTATATGAGGTTCTCCAAAATTATATATTCAAGAGGAACATCAAAGAAGATATTGAGAAAGGAGTGTATGCTGTAATTGGAAGTGAGGGATGCCTGGTCAAGCAAAGAAAATGCCAATTAGTAAACCATCGAAAATTGAGTGGTGAATCTCCAGAAAAAAAGGAGTTTTTTTATTTAGCACTTTTGCAACTTTTCAAGCCTTGGCGTGCAGAAGAGGAACTGCTTGGAGATTTCCTCTGTTACGAAGACTCTTTCAATGCAGCCAAGGAGTCCATAGAATGTCCTGCTTTTTCTAAATATCAAGAAATGCTAACTTTGGAAATTGAGCAGGAAGCAACGATTGCAGCCAAGATTGCCAGAGACAGTTCTCAGGACAGTCAGAGTTCTGTTTCATTGAGTCAAGATCCACTTGGAGGACCTATTATCGAAAATGAAGCTGCCACTGCTATGAATGAAGTGGAAAGAGCCATGGCACATGCTCAGGAGGATTCAGTTAACTTAGAAGACTTGGAAAAACAACTAAACGTTGAGCAGAGGAAAATATATGATGAAGTTACCAAGGAAATTGAGCACGGATTAAGTCATGAGAAGAACAAGTGCTCATGTACATCGTTGAAGCCTGTCCGACTGTACGTGAGTGGAGAAGCGGGAACTGGAAAAAGTTTCCTCATTAAAGCAATCTCTTGTTATTTGCAGGAAAGGACTGAGTCATCGCTGTCTTGTGTTGTCACCGCTCCTACTGGACTGGCAGCACATAACATTAAAGGTATTACTTTGCATCGTCTACTGATGCTGCCGGTGGAGCATGACAACAAATTACAATACAACAAGTTATCTGGAGATGCTTGCTGTGAAGTTTCAAGAGTCTTGAGGAAAATGAAACTACTTATCATTGACGAAGTAAGCATGGTTTCCAATGTCATGCTTGCCTTTGTGCATTTGAGAATGCAAGAAGTACTTAAAACTGAATATGATGTGTTATTTGGTGGGAAACACATCATTGTTTTCGGAGATCTTCTGCAGCTGACACCAGTAAAAGGTCAACCTGTGTTCAAAATACTCACGCATGAAGATACCAGGAAGTGCCTAGGGAGCATTGGCAACGTCAATATATGGTTAAACTTCAATTATGCAGAACTGCATCAAAATATGCGTCAGGCAAAGGATGAAGATTACAAGAATATTCTACAAGATATTAGAATTGGAAAAGTGACTGAGCATGGGAAAGAAGCTTTAAATGCACGATTACTGTCAAATTTATATCCCAAACAAGAGATTGTGCCTGAGAATATTTTTCAGAAAATTACTGAGAAGAAATCCGGGATATGTCTCATGCCAACTCTTGCAGAATGTGCCATCTTCAACAACAAAATGTTGAATTTAGAAAAGCAAGAGATTGTGAAACTTGAAGCTATCGACAAATTAGAGCATATGGGATCAACAATTATTTTGTCAGACAATTTGAAATCAAAATTGGATTCATTAGAGAAGACTATATCTAAAACAGCGGGTTTTGAAAAGACTTTGAATGTGTGTTTAAATTGCCGAATTATTTTGAGAAGGAATTTACATGTAGAAAGAGGTCTGGTAAATGGATCAATGGGTAATGTTGTTGATTTTGAGAAATACAGAAATAGAGATGGAATAGAATTTTTAAGAATTAAATTTGATGGCATTGAGGAAGTACAGCAAATTGGTCGTTGTTCTGCTAGGTTTTTGCTTGTTAAAGATTTATATGTTCGCCGTAAACAGTTTCCTGTTTGCTTGGCATATGCGGTGACAATCCATAAATCGCAAGGTTTAAGTGTAGACTGTGCATTGGTGAATATTGGCAGTTCTGTGTTCAAGGAGGGTATGGCATATGTGGCATTGTCACGAGTTAGAACTTTATCGGGATTGTACTTGATTGACTGTGATGTCACAAACATTTGTGCGGATCTAGATTGTGTTAAGGAATACAATAGGTTAAGAAGAGAGTATGCGCCACATTTGCCTCAATATCCTTTGTTTGAGAAACGTGTGGTAGGCCGCAAACGTAGAAATAGCAGTAATAGTAGGGAGGTTGTTGCAAAAAGACTAAAAGTCAATGAACCGAAAATTGTTAGCAGAAAGAAAGTGGATTCTGTTGAAGATGTTGTCGGTTTTCAATTTGAAAACAGTTCTGGTGTCAACTGCTATGCAAATGTAGTGGTTAATGTTCTCTTTTCACTAGAGAGTTTAAAAGAACAGATTCTGTTGAATTCAGAACAATTTTTATGCTGTTTGTTGAATTCTGTTTTCGAGAAATGTAGCACTGATCGAACAAAAGTAGAAAGTGTGTCTGAAGTTCGTTATCTGTTAGATGAATGTTCAGGTCAAACAGACTTCTCTGAAAATAGTCAGCAAGATTGTCAGGAGTTTTTAATGTATATGCTTGATATATTGCAAGTTGAGGGTGTAGATGTAGATCACCTGTTTGGGCTTTCTTATCAATGGCAGCATGACTGCGAGAATTGTAGGGTATCAAGTACTACTAGTGTAGACTCAGAAAGATTTATATATTTAACTTTGCCAGACAGTAAATCAGTCTCCTTTAATAAGCTAGTAAATGCAGCGGATCACAACATGGAGTGTAGCCAATGTAAATCTGAAATGATGTCAACATTACTTATACGTAGATATGGACAGTATGTCATTTTAATGATGCAACGATGTAGGCCTGATGGATCAAAATTGTCAACTTTAATAAAAAAATTTGTGGCTTCTCAGCTTTCAATATCAGGAAGGACTTTTGTAACTGTAGCAATTATCTATCACGATGGTCCTTCAACAACTTCAGGACATTATACAGCTTATTTAAAGTCTCGAAACGGCTGGTCATTCTGCAATGATTCCGTTGTAAGTTTCAAAAAAAAATTGCCGTTTGACCTTAAAAATTCTTACCTGGTGTTTTTAAAACCAAAATTTTAAAGAAAGAATCTCGAGATTTCCTGTGAAGAATTGGAAAAGGTTCATCAAGTTGAGGGAATGTAAGTCTGCAATGCTGTCTAGATTATTGGTCCAAAACTTTTAATTATAATGTTATTTTGTAAAATCCGACTATATAAACCTGATGCAAGTAAGTCTGCTTCATAGTAAGCAGTATCAGTGTCATAGGAAAAGGAGAACATGAGTGACAAAGAAGAGTAAGATAATAGTAGTCCAGGATTGTGAAAATAATCTCAAATGTTTTCTTTTTGCAAGTTGCGAAAATAGAAAATGTCGGGATTTGATTGGAAGAATTACAAGACTTGCGAATCGCAGCAACATGATTTGGCCTAGTGGAAACATGTGATAGAATGAGAGAAGTCTTTTTTTCTATGTAACATATTTTTCGTATCGATGGAGGTTTTCTTTCAGAAAGTGGCGGGCTGAAAATATTTATAGCACAACAGAGTGGATGCTGTTCATAGGAGATCCTTCGACGTCATTGAAAGTAAGTTAATTTTAAGGAGTTTTGAAATCAGATTTCTTAGGTTGTATGGGTTTTTTAAACACAGTCATTTTGATTGTGTTTTTGTTTCCCTGCTGTTACATGATGAATATCTTCAAGTCACTGATTTAAGTGAAATTTGATACATTCTGAGAACAGCAAAAATAAACCATTTAACATGTATAATTAATGTTATGCTTTTTGTACTTATGATATACATTTAGAAATGTGAGGTAGATATGGAGAAGCTGATTTTCTGTAAGTGTCAATTTTAATGCTTACAGTGCTGTACTTCTGGGTACTGTTTTTTTTTTAAAAAAAGAAATAGGCCTCACCTCAAAGAAAGCTCTTGAAAGTACACATCTTATTTGCATCCTAAAACAATCATTTAAAATGTTAGACACAATTTTATGATGGCTTTACATCTTTTTTGCGCTGCATTTGCATCACTATTGTGAGACATTAGCAGTGCAAAAAAAGCACCATGTTCCAAAATAGGCCTCAGTTATTCAATATCAAGATACAGTTTTTTGTAAAATATATATATTTAGGATTGTGTAGGGGACGTAGAGAAGCAGAGACTTCTGTAAATGTCAAAGTTGTTGAAAAACTGTTTGTTCTTGAACCTTTTCCCTTGTCTTTTCTAATTTTTAAGTACATGTTTTAATATTTTTGGAAATGTTTGTTCTCTGTTTCACAGATTGAAAGTATGAAAAAATATTTTAAAAAGGTAACAAGAATTATAAGGTAAATGTTTTCTACTCTTTACCCGCAATGCACTGCTGATGATGTCACTGACACTATCTCTCATTTACTCTCTATAGCTGTCTTTCTTTTTACATTATTCTCTGTTTACTTCCCTTATACTAACTCTTCTTTTTTTTAAAAAATATTTTTTTAGTTCGCTTAAAGTTCGCGAACCGGTCAGCGAACTTGAAGCGAACCAAAAGAAATAGAGCTTGCCAGAGTGATAAACATTCTAGCAATTTTATTTGAAAGGGGAGGTAGTTCTGAAAAGAACTTTTTTTTTTTGTTTTTGTTATTTTATATATATTTTTTTTTTTTTCTGAACATTTTTTGATTTTTTTGTATTTTTAGAACAGTTTTATGTTTTTTTTGTGTTTTTTATGGAGGGGAAACAACAAAAAAACAGGCATTGAAAACGGCTCAACAGGAGCAAAAAAAAATTACTTCTTGGGTGCATTAGGGCACTTATGGTTTTCGAACACCATATTAATCAAGTTGATGCTCATGTTCCCATACGATAACATTGCACCGCAATATATACAAGTAAACCTCATATGTTGGAAATTTGGTTGAATATTTGGCACAGTTTCCTGTGCCTCTCTTCCTGACAAAGACATTGATGAGGTAGATCTGGCCACAGGAGTTGTCGGGGGATTGTCTTGTAGGTCCCTTAACTCAGCCCGGCTGTAGTTCAAGGGATGCCACCTGGTCATATGTCGGTGCATAGTATAGTTGCCCATACTATATTTCTTCTCTGTGCCTCTTGACAATCTGTAATCACAGATGAGGCAGGTGGCATATTTCGCATTCACCTTCTTCTCCCCTGGAGGGATGGAAAAAAACTGCCAAATGAAACTAGTTTTTCTCTTTGAAACACGGGGCAACTCTGGGATAAATTGTTGTTGATCTGGATCCTCTTCTTCTTCTTCCTCCTCTTCCTCCTCTCTGTTAGAGATAAATTGACTGGGTGGTCCTCTCTTCTTATGAGGAGGTTGAGGTGGTGGTGGGGGTCCACCAGCTGCAGCAAGTACAGAAGCCATTGCTCAATTGTAAGTAAATGGTCTTTCTCTCACCAAGATGAAAGTCAGAGTGAGGAAATAAGGAGGGGTTTACATGATTTGGGAAAAGCAAAAGTTCTGAACCAATGAAAAGTGTTATTTTTAGGTCACATGACCTAGTCATACATCATTTGGAAACCAAAAGTGAAATGAACCAATGAAAAGTTTGATAAACAAGTCACATGACCTGTTCCGCTTACGTTACGCGGTGCGCGCCGCGTCCTGGATCGCTTCCGGTTCGCGGTCCGGAGCACTTCCGGGAGCGCTAACGCGGCGCGTCATTAGACGTATTACGCGACAACGTGATACGTCGCGCTTCCGCGACGCGTCACAGTTCCGCTAACGTAACGTTGACCGGTTCGCGGACTAGGTCGCGGCATCAAGATGAGCTAACGGAAAGCTTCCCGGTTCGCGAACTAGAAGCGAAGGAAAAAAAATATTAAAAAAAAAATTATTAATAAACATCTAAAATATATTTTAAGATTTAAAGAAGAATACATTTTACAGTTACAGATGTTAGCTTTTAAAAAACCAATGAAATTCACAGAAAAAAACATAGGTTATAGACCATATATAGTTAGGAATTTGCATTTACAAAACCTTGAAAATTCAGTGAAAAAACCATAGGTTATAGACCATATATAGTTAGGGATTTGCATTTACAAAACCTTATTTTACTCGCATAAAACCATTGAAATTCCATATATAGTTAGTTGCGCTAACTATATATCGCGCACCCGCAATCCACTGCTGATGATGTCACATATTACATCATTCATGACATGGTCAGTGACATCACTGATGACATCACTGATGACAACATCCAGTGACTGTATGTTTCTGTAAAGTGTAAATATGTCTTACATATTGAAGAATGAGTGGATGTATAAGTGTCTGGATGAAGGATTTAGTAGGTGCATGACTGACTGTATGAGTGAGTGATTAAATATGTCTCACTGAGTGCATGGGTTAGTGACTAAACTGTCTTAATTTGTGCATCATTATGTCTGTTGTTCTGTAAACTGCTGCATGTGTTGATAAGTAGCTATATGAGTAACTATATGGGTTATTGATTGGTAGCCCAGGTATTTGTATGGGAGACTGAGTGTGTGTGTGGGTGGCTGGGAGGTGTATGACTCTGTGCATAGATGTGTGAGCAGTGGATTCACTAGATGTATGGGTTCAAAAGTGCATGTGGAAACAGCTGTATGGGCGGTTGACTGTGTGCATGAGTGTATTGGTGAGTGAATGGATATCTCAGTGCTACATGTCAAAGTAAGTACATATGTAAACACAGTACATGTGAGAGTTGACATATATAAATTACTGTGCATAAGAGCCAGTGAATGTGTGAGTGGCTGTATGGATCATTGAGAACTTGTATCAGTGATTGTATAAGAGAGTAAATATGTGTTCGAATATGTTTGAATAAGTAAGGTGTGTATAAATGTATAGTTGAGGAAATGGAGGTGTGATTGATTCTTTGCATGACTGGCTAGGTGTGTGAGTAACTCCATGAATGAGTGACAGTCTGTAAGTGTCTGTTTACACTGAGTGTATCTAAGGTTATATTAGAGTCTGAAGAGGTTCATCGTATTATCATATGAATGATGTCATCAGTGATGTGATCAGTCATGTCAAATGAGATGTCATCAGTGATTTCATCAGTGATGTCATTTGAGATGTCATTTGAGATGTCATCAGTGATGTCATCAGTGATGTCACTGACCATGTCATGAATGATGTAATATGTGACATCATCAGCAGTGGATTGCGGGTGCGCGATATATAGTTAGCGCAACTAACTATATATGGAATTTCAATGGTTTTATGCGAGTAAAATAAGGTTTTGTAAATGCAAATCCCTAACTATATATGGTCTATAACCTATGGTTTTTTCACTGAATATATATATATATATATATATATATATATATATATATATATATATATATATATATATATATATATATATATATATATATTACCTACTGGCGGTCGCCAGTAGGTAGTTATAGTTAGGATTTTTTTCAATGTTAAATCTCAAAATTCATTTTGGAATAACTTTGGCGCCAGCTGACGAATCTGCCTGAAAATTTCCTCAAAATGGCCTCGTCGGGGGGGCGTGGCCAAGATGGCGGGGTAGGCGGACGTGTCCCTCCCGAGCTCCCGCACCCGTCTAGGCCCTGAGCCTCAGAAATGAGCCTTTCTCCCCCCCCCCCGCCAGCCTGGGAGCACGGGCGCGGTTGGGAGAGCCTCCGGTCACGACTGCGTTGTGGTCCGGTCCCTCCGCCGGCTGAAGTACCGAGTGCGGTGAACCCGGTGGCCGGAGCCCCGAGCTGTAGTAACGGAGCGGGCCGCGGCTGGAGCCCGGCCGGAGGTGTCGCTGGGCCCGGGGACTTCGGAGGTGGACCTGCGGTGAGAGGGAGCGCATCGGCAGCCCTGCGGACCGCGGGACTGGGATCGGAGGGCGCTGACCGGACCCTCGGAGGAGCAGTGGGCCCTGGACCCGCCCCGGAGCCAAATCGAGGCCGCGGCTGCGGCCTAGCCGGGCGGGAGTGAAGGCCCGGAGCACTGCCTGGGAAGCACAGGAGGAGCGGCGGGTCGCGGCAGGGGAGACCCCCAGTGATCTGCGTAGAGCACGCAAGAACGGAAGCGGTACAGATCTGGAGAGCTGAGGCCGGACGGAGTCGGAGCTGGGCGCTGGACCCTGGTTGCCCCCCTCCCCCCAACCCCCCGGCGAGCAACAGACGAGGTGAGGAGGCCACTGGTGGGGCCTGGGGCTACGCAAAGTGCCCGGAGGCAATAATTGAGGACCCTGAGAATCCACACAAAGCTAGCGCGTTGGGTGCCCCGTGTCAGGACCGAATTGGGGCCCGCAACGGCGCCAGGCCCGAGGGGTCTTGCTGGGGAGAGGAAAGGGCCCCTGGGGGCGAACATTGAGCGAAGGAAGGGCCCCCCGCGTATCCACGGACGCTGGAGGCAAAGCGGGACCCACTGGCTGACGCAACAGACTTTGGGGAAGCGGCGCACCGGCCGGAGCTGCTGCTACGTCACAGCACTGGCTGTTGTGGGGTGCTGATTGACCAGTGAAAGGAAGGCACCTGCAGGGCACGGAGAGGCAGCGGCTGCTGCCGGCGCGGTGGTGCACTGGACTCGCTGACCAGTCGGGCTAATTGTGGGCTCGGACCTGTGTTGCTTCTGGCACCTGGGGCCGGACCGCGGGGGCCCCTGGAGACACGCGCTGGTGCTCCCGACCTGGTTGTGTGTGGCATTGACTGGGTGTAGAAGTACATAGCGCACACGCTGCTGGGCCACAGGAAAATGGCCGGACAGAGAGGTGGAAAGGGGAATGGACGCACACTCCCGGAGATGCTTAGTAAGTCGCATGGTAAAGGCGACAAGAACTTGACGCCGCCGGGAGGAGCAAGTAGCTCCCAAACAGTGGACAATGGAGAACCCCCAGTCACCAGATCCTTTTTGGAATCACTTTTCGGGACATTGAGGGAGGACTTTCAAGCGCTAAAGCAGGAAGTGGCTAGTGAAGTGCGTGAACTACGCAGAGACGTTGATGGACTCGGCGAAAGGGTGGCCACGGTTGAAAGCTCCACGCAGAGACAGGATGAGGAGATCACGCACCTGCAGCAGGAGGTGCTCCGCCTCAGAGACCAGCACATTGATCTCCAGCTGCATAACGAGGACCTGGAGAACAGATCTCGGCGGAACAATATAAGGGTCCGTGGAGTGCCATCCACAGAAGAGAACACTGGACTGGCTGACTACCTGCAGGAGCTATTCCGTGACATCCTTGGCGAATCTGCGGACTTCCCCATCAGGATAGACAGAGCTCACAGGGTGGGTCCGCAACGGCGAGCAACGGGGCCCCCCCCGGACATTCTGGCTTTCCTTCCCGATTTTCCGCTGAAGGAGCGGATCATGACCGTGGCGAGAAGGAAACAGACGATAACGTTCCGAGGTCACCAAGTGGCGCTGGATCAGGACCTGTCCATGATCACACTCCAGAAACGCAAGGCGTTTAAGATTGCGACGGATTTCCTGAGGCAACATGACACACCCTACTCGTGGGGGCACCCATTTCGCCTCATATTCAGATGGAATGGTGAATCACACCAGCTACGGTCGTTCCAGGATGTATGTGAGGTACTGGGGATCACTGCGGAAGAGGAGGATTCTTCCACGCCGAGGAGGGGAGATCCCACAAACAGCGGTTGGAGGAGGGCTTCGAGGCGAAGGTCGTCAGCCGCATCACGCAGACCGGGCTCGCCCACAATTAGAGCTGAGATGGTGAATGCAATTCGACTGTTTCCAGGTCTTCGGCAGTCGAGGATGAAGTGGCACTGACCGCATAACATGGCTCTGGGGGGAGAATGACATTGCATTTCTGTTGGAGCAGGTTTGGGGGATGGTGGAGGCGGGAGGGCTGAGGGGGGATACTTGTGGCAGGTCGCCCACGAAGGTATTTACCACAGACTTGTCCGGTAGGGGCAGGACTGGGACTTTCAGGACTGAGGGCCAGGGGGGTTGTGGAAGATGGGTAAGAGGGGGGAGTTTGGGGGTCGAGTTGGGGTACGGGGTGGGGGAGAGTTGGGGAGTTGGGGGTTGGGAGACATGGGACCCGGGAGGGGGGAGTTAGGGGCAGCTATGTCCGGTGCTTCTGTTAAGTTCACTCCGCTTTGCCAGGGCTCGCGCTCCCGTCCACTCACTGATTTGGTACATTCAGCTACAGGGCAGCCGCTGAGGGGAGGTGACTCTGATTTGGTATGGCAGAGCTGAAGGTAGTGACCCTGAATGTGAAAGGGTTGAACAATCCCACGAAACAAAGAGCGATTCTCTCCTTGTTGGAGGGTTCTCAGGCAGACATCTGTCTACTTCAAGAAACGCACCTGCTAGCCGGTGACTGCCATAGATTACGGTCCCGTTCTTTCCCCACACAGTTCTTTTCCTCCAATACCACTAAAACGGCTGGAGTAGCTATCCTAGTATCTAAATCCTTTCGGGGAGAGGTGATACACAAGCTCATAGAACGGAAGGGGAGGCTGCTTGCCTAAAGGTTTAAATTGGGCCCTCTGCAGTTTACCATTGGGTCGGTCTACAGCCCGAACGAGCAACAGGACCGATTCCTTCACTCTGCCTTAGTAGATGTCACAGCATCACCAGACAGACACATCATTCTAGGGGGGATCTGAACTTGGTATTCGATTCCTCACTGGATAGATCAGCGCAGCGTTACCCACAGACTGGGGAATTGTCAAACAGGGTGAGAACACAAATAGCTGACTTAGATCTACACGACCTTTGGCGGGGGTTTCATCCCTTAGATAGGGACTACTCTTATTACTCACACGCACACAAGACATATGCTCGGTTGGACTATCTGCTCGTCTCTGGCCCGGTTCGGGACATGGCCACTGCCTCCGAGGTGGGGGTCATCTCCCTTTCAGATCACGCACCGGTCTCAGGGACCTTCCTCCTCCCGTCGAACCCAGTCCATCGTGGAGTTTGGCGTCTTCGTGACACTCTCCTACACAAGAAGGCGGTGGTGCAGCGCATAACGGAGTCTGTGAAAGAATTTCAGCTGCATAACTCCAACCCCGATACCGAATTGGCGACTCAGTGGGGAGCGCTTAAAGCAGTCTTGCGGGGGGAATTCATAGCGATTTCCTCAGCCGAAAACAGGGAGAGAAAGGTTAAACGAGAGGAACTCACGCAAAAGGTCAGGGAACTGGAGCAAGTACATCGTCGCACTGGGGCTCCCAGGATTTGGAAGCAGCTTAAAACGGCGCAGAAACTACTATCATCTTTAGACTTAGACAGGGCCGAATATGCGGCATTGCGTCTAAAACACGCATATTATACAGGGGGGGATCGATGTGGCCGACTACTGGCGGCTAAGCTTAGAATCGCGCACCAGAGCCGTTGAGTAAAGGAGATTGCAGTGGCTGGGGGGCAGTCGGTCACAGGAGACGTCGAAATAGCTGAGGTTTTCCGCCAATTCTACTCAGGGCTCTATGCGGAGGATGACTCGATGACGGGCGAGCCTGATGAGTATCTAGACTCGGTGACTCTCCCATCCCTGGCACCGACGCAAGCCGACTACCTAGAACGTGAGATTAGGATAGAGGAGGTTGTTGCGGCAATTTCTAGCTGAAACACGGGAGGCCCCAGGCCCAGACGCTAACACCGCCCTTTTCTACAGAACGTTCTGTACGATCCTGGCGCCCATTCTGACCAAGTTGTTTAACTCCTTCGCCTGCCCCGGCGCAATCCCGCCGGATCTCCTACAGGCGACAGTATCGGTCATACCTAAACCTGGGAAGGATAGAGCTCAGTGTAGCTCGTACAGGCCGATCTCCCTCCTAAATGTAGATCTCAAAATCTATACGGGGATCCTTGCCGCGAGACTGGCGCAGTATCTCCCTGGGCTGATTGAACCGGACCAGTCCGGCTTTGTGCCAGGCAGGCAGACGGTAGATAATACCAAAAGGTTAGTGCATATAATGGAAAAAGCCTCGCGGATCCCGGGGGAGAGGATGCTCCTTTCGGTCGACGCCGAAAAAGCGTTTGATCGGGTGCACTGGCCGTATCTGGAGCGGGTGATGGCAGAATGGGCATAGGGGAGAAATTCAGAAGCATGGTGTTTAACTGTTACAAGTTCCCATCGGCGACGGTGCGTGTCAATGGCTGTGGTTCTAGGCGCTTCAACATCGAACGAGGCACTAGGCAGGGATGCCCATTGTCCCCGCTACTTTTTGCTCTCTACATGGAGCCCTTTGCCCAGAGAGTGCGACAGAATCCGGACGCGATCGGTGTGCGGATGGGAGGTTATATCCACATGGTTAGCCTCTATGCAGACAATGTCATTTTCACACTAGAGGAGCCGAGGCGGGCCTTACCCGCATGTATGGAAGAGCTCGAGGCTTTCGCGGGAGCGGCTGGATTCAGAATGAACGTGGGGAAATCCACAGCATTGGATGTCTCCCTGACGCCTGCGATGAGGCAGGACTTACAGAGGCGTTTCCCGCTCCAATGGTCACGGCACCACGTGCCGTATCTGGGTATCCTGCTGGCTCCCACGTTACAGGCGATGGTAGCGGTTAATTACGAGGCGATGAGCAAGAAAGTAAAAGAGGAGCTGGGGAGATGGAACAAGGGGACTATATCCTGGCTAGGCAGAATAGCGGCACTTAAGATGACTGTCTTACCCCAGATCCTGTATTTATTCCGAGCACTTCCGCTACAGCCCCCTAAGGGTTGGATACGGCAAATGCAGACTGATCTGTCCCGATTTGTCTGGCAGGGCCGCAAACCCTGAATGAAGAGGGCATTGACGACTCTGGCACCAAAGGCCGGGGGACTGGGGATCCCTGATCTTCAGAAGTATTTCCAAGCGTCGCAACTCAGATACCTAGTGGAGTGGAGCAGGTGGGAGTCGGATAAGCACTGGCTTTTCCAGGATCAGGCAGTAGCGGGCCGCCCCCTGCAGGAAATACTGTTCCTGAGCAGACAGCACCGTCCCCCGAACCTTTACGCATCTTACATCACGAGGGTGCCACTGAAGGTATGGGACGCCACTAACAAACCTTTTGATCTCACCACATTCCCTTGTCCGTTCACACCAATCGTGGACAACCCAGATTTCACACCGGGGACGGAACCAGGAGCCTTTACACACTGGCGGGTGAAGGGATGCAGAACGCTTTTTCATGTGTATGGTGAGGACGGGATCCTCCCCTTTGAGAACCTCAAAGAGAATTACCAGCTGACTGAGGCAGATAGGATGAGATACTGGCAAGTTCGGCACTGGGCCCTGCAGCCACAGGTGCGAGAATCGGCTGACAGGAATTTGCTACCTTATGAAAGATGGCTGGCGACGCGTGCGTCGGACACTAAACTCATATCTGATCTGTATAAATTGCTGCAACCACCGCCTTCACATTTTTACAACCCCGGCAGGGAGAGATGGAACAGGGAACTGGGGAGAACACTAAGCCACAAAGAGTGGGAGCAGATCTCGTACCGAGCACGACACTCAGCATATCAAGTAGGACTCACCGAAACCTTCACCAAGGTCTCCACGTATTGGTACCACACTCCGGAGCGCCTACATGAAATGAACCGGCTCTTAGACACTGCATGCTGGCGCAATTGCGGGCACATTGGCACACTGACACATATTTTATGGGACTGCCCGCTGTTACAGGAATATTGGGCAGAGGTGATCAACGAGGTAGATAGCTGTTTTGGGATAGAGTTGCCCCGCTTCCCGGCCTATACCCTGCTGGGACTCCCCAATGCCTTAATGTACCCGCTGAAATCCCGGAGGGGGAGGCACATTGCGATTGCGTTGGGCTCGGCGGTACAGAATATTCTAATACACTGGCGCACATCCACTATCCCCTCCCTTACGGGTTGGCTACACAGGCTGTGGCATGTTCTGGGGATGGAAAAAATATCGCTCACACTGGCTGGGGAGGTTGATCAATTTGAAGAGCTGTGGCTACCCTTCCATACACTACTAGCCACTGAATTCAAGGAGCTTACATGCCCGAGATACCTGAGGCTCCTGAGACTTACACCACCGCTACAGTGAATGGCCAGGAAGGGGGAGGGGGAACCTCACACGTAAAGTTGGGGCGGACACGGACGGGTGGAGCGAGTGACTCTGTTTTCTTTGTGCAGCACCGGACGGGGGGGGAAGGGAGTGGGGTGGGCACGGGTGGTTGTTGGGGAGGGTTGTTCGATTAAAGAAAGGTACAGAAGGGAGGTTCTTAGCTTACAGCCTATCACACCGATACAGACCTTAAGATGACCACCCAGGGCGGTCTTTACACGGCTGGAACTGTTGAACTTTATAAGTGGCGGCAAGCCCTGGAGAAAGCACTGACTTACTTTGCTGTTGATATCTTTTATTGCAATTTTTCCCTTTATGTTTTCGCTGCTGTACCACTGTATTTAATAAAATGCTTTAAACCTAAAATGGCCTCGTCGAGCTCCGGTCCTCCCCTGAAAGTTTGGGGGGGATGCATCAAGCTAGGGACGAGATAAAAGGGGGTCCCAAAACGCGTTTTCCCCATGTTAATTTCCATAGGGCTGTCGACCTCGCTTTTAGCCCGAACGGCTGAATGGATTTACACAAAATTTGGCAAAATTGTAGGGACTGGTAGCCCGATGTGCCTTTGCTATGTCTCAAGATATGTGCTTCAGTGGATTTTGAGTAATTTAGGTTAAAAAAAATATATATATCTATGCCAGTGCCCCAGTACGCGTACCGGGGAGCGCACCGGGCGCGCCACGCGACTTGTGCATGGAAAGCTGATTGGCTTTCGGGTGTCGGTAAACATTCCAAACGGTCCGGAGCGGCCGCCATCTTGTGTCTCGGTAGGATCGAGACACAAGAGGTGGCCAAAACAAAGGGGGAAAAGACCATTAGGGGGCAGAGTAGACCCCCCTGACCCCCTAGGGTTCATGTGGGGGCTATAAAAGGGTGCCTGCGGGGCAAAAACAAAATATTTTTTTTTTTCGATTTGCGCGGGGGGAGTGCCCGGTACGCGCACCGGGGAGCGTACCGGGGAGCGTACCATAGGGAAAAAAGAATGACAGAGTTTTTTAAAAATGTAGCCTTTTTTTATAAATTGGAGGTAGTTCTAAAAAGAACTGTTTTTTTCTTCTTTTTTTGTTTTATATTTTTTTTATTGTTTTTTTGAACATTTTTTACTTTTTATGGCTTTTCTCAACAGTTTTATATTTTTTTGTATTTTCTTGGGGGAGAAACAAAAAACAGGGAATTGTAAATGGCTCAACTGGAGCAAAAAAAAATCTGCAAAAAATTAGGGTTTTTTCGGGCATTTATGGTTATCCCCAGCACAGATTATAAGTTTAACACTTTGCTCACCATTGCAAATTAACTTACCACAATATTTGCACATGATTTTAAAATCGTAAATTTGGGTTGTATGATAGGCATTGTCTCTGTTGCCTCTGAACCCGATAGAGTTGGTTCCTTTGATGTTGAGGGTCTAGATGATGATGATGGGGGTAGCTTACTGCAGAGGTCCCTTACCTCTGCAGCAGAATAGTTGATTGGGTGCCAACGGATCATGTGCCGAATCATGATATGATTCCCGAAGGAATATTTTTTGTTAGGGTTCCCCCTGGATAGCTCAGCATCACAAATCAAACAAGTCACCTTCACAGCGTTGACTTTTTTGAAACCCCTTGGGATTTTGTAGAACGGCCATACGAAGGGCTCTTTTGGTTTGTAGGGCTGATGAACTTCTTGCAGGAACTGCCTTGAGCCTTTTTCCTCTTCCTCCTCCTCCTCCTCTTCTTCTTGACCACCAATGTGATCTTCTGGTGGTCTTTTTGATGGTGGTGGTGGTGGGGCAGATGCTCCAGCTGCTGCTGCTACTGTAGCCTTTTTTAAGTAGAATATATTAGAGACAGATCTCCAAACAGGTCTTCCTCAGTCAAAGGACAAAGTCAGAATAAAGAAAAAAGGAGGGGGCTTTCATCATTTGGAAAAAAAATGTTCTGGACCATTGAGAAGTGTTATTTTCAAGTCACATGACCAGGGCTTTCATTATTTGGAAACCAAAAGTGTTGTGAACGAATGAAAAGTGTTATTTTCAGGTCACATGACCCGACGCGCTTACGCTACGCGACCCGGGGCGCGCCCCGGGGCGCGCCGCGTTAGCGCGTCAGACCGTTTTGCGATCGTATGCGCATGCGTGCTTCCGGGTGCGCTTACGCTGTGCATCATATGACGCATCACGCGGCTACGCGATACTTCACAATGTTGTTTTCGTTCACGGCAATAGCGCTAACGGGACGCTCACCGGTACGCGCCCCGGGGCGCGCCATAGCACTGCGCTTACCGGTGAGCGCATCGGTACGTGCCCCGGGAGCGCACCGGGGCAAACAAATAAAAAAAAAATATATATATATATATATATATTTTACATAATTATAAAATATAAAATTCGTTATAAAAAATATTACATTTCATACCTATAGAGATTTGAAATTTGAAATTCACTGAAAAAAATAGGTTTGAGGCCCTATAAATAGTTAGGAACTAGAATTTAAAAAACCTTTGAAATTCACTGAAAAAACCATAGGTTTCACACCAGTTATAGTTAGGAATCAGCATTTAAAAACCTATTAAATTCACTGAAAAAACCATAGGTTTCACACCAGTTATAGTTACCTGTAAATTTTACTGGCATAAAACCATTGAAATACCCACGTTATAGTTAGTTAAACTCACTATAACTTGCGCGTGCAATGCACTGCTGATGACATCATATATTACATCTCTCATGACATGGTCAGTGACAGCACTCATGACATCACTGATGACACCATCAAGGGAATGTGTGTCTTTCTGTAAAATAAATATGTTTTATATATGTATATGTAAAGGTCCTCCGTCAGCTCTCAAAGTTGGCTGACAAGGAGGGAACTCGCAGCACAAAATACAGCAGAAGAAAAATAATACCCACTGGAGGGTTTTAAAAATTTGGACATTCGCTGGTGAAACCACAGGTCCCATCAGGCACTTCGGAAAGGAAGAGATTCCAAACTGGGCGGAACCTCCGGAGGGAGGCATGAAAAACATTATAAAATCACCTGTGGCAAACCTGGCGTTGAAATTGAAGAGGCATACCTTGGAAGAAGTTTCATGTAGAAACGAAACATGTTGGTGAAAATGCCGTCTCTGCTTGCAATAAATTAAAAAGGCAAGTTCGTGTGCGACTCGTTCATCCCCTGATGGGGATGTTTTGTTGGAATATATATATATATATATATATATATATATATATATGTATATATATATATATATATATTTTTTTTTTTCGAAAGGGCTGACAGCTTGCATCTATGCCGCAACCACACAAAGAGACTCGCACTCCAGGGTCTGTGTTTAAAGATGTTTTAATGGCGACGCGTTTCGACCAAACGGTCTTCTTCCAAAGCCAACAAAAATAAAGTGTGTTCACCATTTTATGCACAAAGTGTTTCACATACTTTTCAAGAAATAAAGGTAGGACTGCTCCATTATCAAGAACTACAATTAGTAAGAACTACCATGGAGGTAGACGACAGACTCTGCCACAAACGTTTTTACAATGCATAAGTTAAATTAAACTTTGACACATTTGCTGGATAACAGTGCAAAATAATGAAATTTAAATTAAATTAAATTAAATTCAGTCACTGTATTGTAAATTGTAATTATGCACAATGCAGTGTATAGTAAAATTACTATTTGCAAATTTAGCAAACACAGTCTCATCGTTGTTGCAGAAAACCAAGCATGTCAAACTGGTTGCTAACAAGTTTAAGTATGCACCGTTCGTGGCTAATATGGTAATATTGCGTTTACTTGGCATTGTAAATCACATCATCACGGCCAAGTGGCCTTATTTTCAACAACATAAAAGAATTAAGCGTCACGGCCAAGTGGCCAAATCAAAATGCCAATATTCCCCCAAATTGGTTGTCTGGGTAGTTCATAACAGATCAGGCAGCCCGACCTACTCTCCAACTAAGGTAAGAACAGGAAAGGTCTCAATGAAATAACGGGAGTACCCGACATTATATAAGAAACATACCAACTCAACTTAACAATAAAACAAAAATAAAGGGTGAGGAACTGAAATACTTCTTTCAGCCCTGTGATTGTAGTGAAAGTGAACCCTGTGTTGTCTAAGACCTACCTAGCCAGGTATGACATGAACAAGCACAATGGTGTGAGTGTGAGAATAATTAAAATCAATGGTATTTGCACCAGTACCCACATTCGGACAGGGGACAGATCAATATATATAATAGGTTCGTAACACAATACAGAACCAGACATTTCAGACAGATAGGGATTGGTAAAGAGGCTGTGCGCCCATAAATTATGGGGGTACAGATATTGTTTACCAACCTGTGTCAGAGAGAGCCCTCTCTGAACAGGTTTAGTGAGGGAGGGGAAGACAAACACATGCATCAGCAAAGGGAAAACAGGGTAGCAGGGGGGGCAGGATCCTGTAAGAACTAGTGCATAGTAGGAATAGATATACCGGCTCAACATATGGTCTTAGCCAATATGCACATACAGTTCTTCATCTTCGTTCAGACCAAAGGGGTTCATAGAATCCAGGTGAATGATATAGCGGGATTCCAGGATACGTAGTTGTTTGAGACGGTTTCCCCCTCTGGGGTTTGCTGGGATCCTATCAATGCCAAAAAAGGAAAACTGGTTAGCATCACTGTTATGAACTCGAAGCCAGTGTCTAGCAGTTGCATAGGACAGATCAACATTTCTGATAGCACGCATGTGCTCAAGGATCCTCTTCTTTATAGGGAAGATGGTACTGCCTACATAGAGTTTGGAGCATGGACACACAATTACATACACACAGTGATCGGTGTTACAGTTCATGAATTTGCTGATACTCTCAGTTCTTCCCGTGGGTAGTACATAGGATTTCACATTGCGACTGGTTACACAGGCTTTGCATTTTCCACATTTATAAAAGCATTTTTGCTCTTTAAGCCACTGTTTGCTCTTCACTGGGCTCTCAAAGTTACTTCTGACCAGCATATTTTGCAGGGAACGTGCCTTTCTGTAGCTAACCTGCGGTGAACTGTTAGTCAATTTCCCAATTATTGGATCACTTTTCACTATGTGCCAATGTTTCTTCAGGATACCTCGTATGTTAGCTGCCTCAACATTAAATGATGTTATCATACTGACATTGCTAGAACCAGAAGTCTCCAGAGGTTTGCTAACCTTCTTAGTTAGGAGTGATGCCCTGTTTCTCGTTTTCACTTTGTCTTTAGCTTTCATAAGTGTCTGTTCTGAGTAACCCCTGGCTCTGAACCTCTGGATCATGTTACCTTGTGCTTTTTCAAAGTTTTCATTGTTGCTGCAATTTCTCCTGGCCCTTAGGATCTCGCCATATGGGATGCTATCCTTCAAGCTGTTTGGGTGATGGCTTTTAGCATGCAAGATGCTATTTCCTGAAGTGGGTTTCCTGTATAGGTCTGTAACCATTTCCCCTTCTACCACCCTGACTGTGACATCTAAGAAGTCCATCTCCACAGGATCTATCTTGCTAGTAAATCTGAGATTCACGTTATTCCTGTTGTTATCTAGGAGAAATCTGTTCAGGTCTGTTCTTGACCCATCCCAGATCATGAAGATATCATCTATATATCTGGTGTAGAACACAATGTGACGGGTTGCATCAACATTGTGTTCAGACCACAGGATCTGTTCCTCCCACCATCCCATTAGCATACAGGCAAAACTAGGAGCAAAACAACTCCCCATAGCAGTCCCAACTTGTTGTTTGTACCAGATGTTATCAAACAAAAAGAAATTGTTAGTCAGGCAAAATTCCAACATTTCTAAAAGCATTTCTGTTTGGTTCAGATAGAAAATTGACCGGTCCCTCATGTAGTGTCTACAAGCATTGAGACCATCTCTGTGTTTAATACACGTGTACAAACAGACCACGTCAATGGTAACCATATATATATATATAAATATATATATATATGTATATATATATATATATATATATATATATATATATATATATATATATATATATATTCACTGAAAACATAGCTTTCACACCAGTTATAGTTAGGAATCAGCATTTAAAAAACCTATTAAATTCACTGAAAAAAACATAGGTTTCACACCAGTTATAGTTACCTGTAAATTTTACTCGCATAGAACCATTGAAATACCCACGTTATAGTTAGTTGAACTCACTATAACTTGCGCGTGCAATGCACTGCTGATGACATCATATATTACATCTCTCATGACATGGTCAGTGACATCACTCATATATATCTATACTACTATGATAAAGGAAGAACTTTCAGCCTTTGAGGCGGGTAAACTCGGGAACTACAGCGCCAATCCACACACCCGATACACCGTTGGAATCGTCAGGGTGTGTAGATGGTTATAGGCTATATAAATAAAAAAAAAACGTTATTTAAAAAATTTACAGTAAAAAAAAAAGTAGTCCCTCTGAAGTAGCGCCGGCCGTGCTCACGTCAGGAGCACGGGGAGGAGCGGCGTCCAGGAGCGCGACGAGGAGTGGCGGACATGGCACGGGGAGGAGCGGTGACGTGAGGAGCAGCGGACAGGCCAGGGCGGTGCGAGTAGCGGACAGGTGGGAGGAGCAGCGGCTGAGGTAAGGGGACCCATGTCGGGGCAGGCGGGGACGGGCTAGGCGGGGGCCCGGGCTACAGGAGAAAAGAGAATGATCTTGTGTTTTTATGGGGAAACAGCAATCATTAACACACCTCTAGGCCAAAAAGATTAGCTATGATGTAAGCTTTCCCAGCCAATGTACACTCTGTAGAACGGATTGGTCAGCTATACAACTCTGCAAAGAAGAACAGACATATTTAAAGCAGTATATCAGCAGCAGACAGGCGGGAGGAGCGGTGGCTGAGGTAAGGGGACCTATGTGGGGGCAGGCGGGGGTCGGGGCAGGCGGGGGTCGGGGCAGGTGGGGGACGGGCCAGGCAGGGGCCCGGGCTGCCGGACAATGTCAGGGCGGGCGGGGGGTGGGGACGCCTGTTGCTCCCGGACAAGATCGGGACGGGCTGCTAGTATATATATATAGAGGCACTAGGGAGAATACGGAGTGGATATATATATATATATATATATATATATATATATATATATATATATATATATATATATATATATATATATATATATATATATATCCACTCCGTATTCTCCCTAGTGCCTCTGTGCACAAACAGGATCACAGACTCGGAATATGCTGATGCCAGAATTCATTTATTTAGTACAAAGTGCTGGAACAGTGCATGCCTCAAGAGGCGTTTCGGACACGAGGCTGTGTCCTTGCTCACTTGATAAACGAGGAAGCATGAATAAACAAATTTAAACATCCGATTTGGTGCCAAACCAACTATGCCCATTATGGTCATGGACATAGAGGACATACTATGAAACACAGACTACTGATACAGGTCAGGTTTACATTTTTGCAAAACATCAAATCAGACTTAAAAATTCTGCAAGTCTGTATAGATGCATAAAACAAGAGAATAAATTAAATAAATTCATTGCTGTGCAAAATGTATCAAACTCGCACTGTTTACCCCCAATGTAACGTTGTTGTTATGCACAGGAATAATCATGAATTAATAAAATGCTCAAATGCTTATATCCCTCAGTATAAATTGAGTTAAGTTAAAATGCCCACATTGTCAAGTTGTACATTCACATAATGCTCAGAAAAAATACAACTGAAGAAACTCAAACCCATAATTATCCAAATATGTTATGATAAATAGTTCAAATATCTACAATTAAAACTTCTTTGGCATACATACAAAAAAGGGCATAAGGTCACAAAATTTTAACATATTAATATCGGAACTGTGCAGGAGATATATTAAAGCGCTAATGCATTCAGTATTGTGCAAATACGCTTGGAAAGTGCAATGAAACGTGCGTCATCCTGGATCATAACATATATATATGAGGTCACATCCTCATGGGTGCAAATCATCATCTCTTCTGTGCAAATATGCAATAATCACTGTACAAATATGTAGATGTTGAAAAACTGAAAAAATATAAAGCTGCCCCTTTCCACCTAGGTTGAAGCATGTATTCGCGTATGATGACATAATGTAACTGCAGCCGCGGTCGGTAATAGGAGTTTCTGCAGGGCGGTGACATGGGGAGGGGAGTGGCAGGGTGGGGGGCAGTAATGTATGGATTATGGAGTTTAACAGGTAAGTGAACGTATAAATAAATAAAAGGAATTTCGTTGCACGCACTGCATCACCAAATGCGATGCGATGCGACCCTATTGTCTTGGTCTGGGGGCTGGTACATGGATCAATTTTTTTTGTAAAAAAAATAAAAAATGGCGGAGTACTCTTGCAGTACTTCTACGCGGTGGAAAAGGTGAAAAAAAACTAGAAGTTCATTTTGTTTATTAGGCCCCTGGGGGGGTAAATTACGGGGGCAATTTTTAGAGCTATATTTAAGGAGTGATATGGTACTATTGTGCAATCCTCGCCATTCACATAGAAGCTATATTTCTATGACAGTATGTAAAACTTTCAGTTTTTTTTTTTACATCAGTTGTACTGTCTAGGCATGAGCAGCCTTGTTTGCAAGTGCACTTTTTTTTCTTTTTCTTCAAGTTCGCCAAGCAAACCTCTCCTAATTTTAGGTATTAAATTTGCTGCTTTGTTTTCCCGGGTCATGTGTGTTATCCGGTGCTATACTTTTGTAATATATCAATAAACATATTGTATGTAGATTTATTTGAAATGTAGTGTTGAGGTGCCAAAAGTTGATTACATACTCCGTCCAACCACCATTTTAGTAGTTTTCCTTCATTATTTTTATAATACCTGTTACTTTCATTTTACCCTGCGTATATTTTCTCTGTGATTGATGAGATTTGGTGCCACAGATACCACAGTGTTTGTCCCTGACCTCCGATCTTATCAGAGTTGGTCACACGTATACCTAGAAACTAATGGTTTTGTGGTGACGATCACGCATGCTTATGAACCGGGTCTGGGCATGGTGGAGTCTACGGTACCAGGCGGAGGGGCACGCAGCTGCAGTCATACAATATAGAAAAAATATATAGGATTCTTAAAACCTAAAAAAAATATTCCATAATTATCCTAGATTAAGTCTTCTGTTAGTATGTTCATTAAATACATGAATATATGTTTTTAAACAATTAAAAACATTCACGTCTTTTTTGTACGGGGCGCCGTATATGACGTCACACGGAGGCTTTGATGCGATGCGTAACTTTGAAGCATATTCGTAGCGTATGCTGAGAATGATTAGCAGTACAAACTATGGTGCGATCACTCTCTCACTGTCAAATCAGAGCACAGGGCGCGCTATGAGAATGGTTAGAAGTGGTAACTCATTGGAGATCCAATTCAGGTGGGTGGCCTATCCACGGTATCATAACGTTACTTTTTAACCTGTTTAAGTTTTGGGTTTGCGTGAAATACTATGCTATAGGCAGATATGGATGTTTTAGCAGCGCTTATGTCCATTAAACTTGGTTTTACCATTTACATATAGGTGCCTGAGGGAGGGTAAAGAAGTCTATGTGAATGGCGAGGATTGCACAATAGTACCACATCACTCCTTAATTTGTAGACACATACAATTGCATGGCTGTTGTATACACGATGCACCTGATTTGTACTGAGTTTTGAAAGGTAGTCCGACACCTGCTATCATAACAACTTTCAGTTTACTGGAACCAGGAGTTATTTACTTTGAAATAATGGAGATTGTTGTGCAATGTTAGCAGGCATCGCTTACATGATTACGGTAACTGAGCGTGTGGTTTGATAAAAAAAAGTTGTGTTAACTCCTCTGCATGGGAAGCTGGATGTTTCCATCTGGCGGTCGATTTTGACCTTGAAAGCAGAGTCAACCAAATGAGTCGTATAAGAGCGCTATTGTCTCAAAAAGAGGTCACTCTTATTTCTGGTACAGAAACATTTGTCCTTTATGTAGCAAACACCTGCACAGAAGTGCATGATTTATTAAATACAGACGTGCTCTTGAATTTTGGGGAGTTAATTTAGAGCATCTTTAATGTGTCCTTGACTACGGGGTTACCTTACTTTTTTAAAGTTAGAAGCAGTGGCCTTGTGACTTCTGTAGAAATTATATTTGGTGTCTTTTTGGGATTTTTTCATTTGATTTTTTTCCAGCATCTTTGGTGGATTGCGCTTAATACTCGCATTAGTTGCTGGTGTGCTTTTATTAATTTGTTTACATAAATATGGATGCACATCCTGCAGCAGACGATAATATATCCCGGCTGTTGCTGCTCCGCAACCGAATGCTTAGTTACTATGGAGCGCTGTCTCTTGCAACGTTGAGTTCAGCTTATGGATTATCGTTTCGATTTTCCTTTTTTACATGCGTTCAACCTGTGTTCCATTGCCTGAGCTGCGATTTCGACTGGGCCCTGGATTTGTGTCTCTGCAGTACGGTATCTCCCAACGAGAATTATGACCAGTTGATGAGCCCCTTAGTGGTTCATGACTTGCTCTGTTCTGGTGGCGGGATTATGGCCTTAGCAGCGACACATGGAATAATGGGACGTTGGAATGCTTTTGCAGCGGCGCTTGAGTTCTTGGCACGCAGTTACGTTGAAGATGATCCGAGTTTTCCTCCGATGGTGATAGAGGCTCCGGTTGTTGAGGAACATGAATGTTCATTCTCACTATTGAATTGGATGGCTGAAATGTTTTCAAATGAGAACAATGACTTCCTCTTGGAGGCTGTTGCTACATACTGTGCTTACACGCTGTTGGATTAAGACTGTTTGATTTTTCTACGTATTCTTTATTATTTAGTTACTGTTTTCTATCAATGAGCAAATAACTTTTTTGGGGAAATGTGAACTTGACTCTGCTTTTTAGGCTTGGACTCTGCGTTCCTAATTCGCTCATGTTTATATCACGTGCTTCGATCAAGGAAGGGTGCTGTGGGGCTGAGCCTTGCACTCACACCCTGTTAAGTTAGCATGGGTTTATTAGAAGCTTACACGCTATTTTTGCTTTCCTGCTCTGCTTTGCACACAACACATACTTGTGATATTGTTTCGATAAGGCTGAGTATTTTGCTTTATATGAGAATAATTTGGTATGGTAGATTTGTAAACTGCCTCGCTAGTTTTAAGTGTATAGTGAGAGCATGGAACATCAAGGTTATCTTGAATACTGTGTCCGTTATTCAGAATGATCCTCGCATGTTTGAGCCATAATACATATGGAGCTGTGGGCACCTCTGATACTTGCGCGTTTCATAATCCATTGTGGAGGCAAAGTTACACACAGTTGGAGAACATTCGTATCTTGACAGTTTGTGGAGCACTGAATGTGATCCATTACTGCTGAGTACTAGAGGTATGGGTGTGCCCATATAATCCTAGGAGACTTTCTGTAGTTATAAACTAATCTGCTAGGTAGGGAGGGTGAAATGTAGGTACATTTATATTTGTTTACCTTTAGCATTATAGATGCTTTTTCCATTTGTATTTCATTGAATAGTAACAATGCTGACAACCTTGTTTCTGATAATATGTTTGGTTATATTTTCTAAGGTGTTGTGCATGAGATTATAGCGTTAGAAATAAACATTTCAAAGTTGCACGTGTCTTTATTTACATCTTGTTTTTGACTGGTGTAAGAGTATATTGAAAGAGTGTTTTTGTTATCCACTTTACTTCATGTAATCTAAGTCACATTTTCTGGGTTGACTAGTCATTGGTGTTTTTGCTCTAGGGTGAAGAACCAATGAGTGACTGATTGCTAGTTTGGTAGGGGGTTTGTGTAGTAAGGTGGGTTTTGGTAAACGATAATTCGCTGAGATCCTAAGTCTTTATGCACAGTTTTGTGTATGAGCAGAATTCCTGGAATAGTAGTTACAACAAAAAGGCTTGATAAAGGGCTTGCACTTTGAATATGAATATAAAATAGAAGAATAATTAATAATCACAGCTAAGGAATGCAGCAATTAGATGTGTAGATGTGTGGATGATGTGTAGATTGATTAGAAGATAAAAAACGTGAAAAATAAGAAAGGTTGGAGGGACGCAAACTACACACTGCATTGTCAGTGAAGTGGATCTTTGGATTTCCTGGTCATTACTCAGATAGGGTGTTGGATTCCGCAGTGGGAGCAAGAGAAACTAGTACAACAACTAAGGAAGAAAGCTAGTGCATAAAGTACACATAGTTGGGCAGATTTACAAGGTCGTGGGAAAAATGATGCAAAAGTGGCGCAAGGGGCTTGTAAACCTGCTGCAGTGTGTGGTAGAAAAGACGCAAGAATGGACAGAAGTGTGCAAATTACCCACTGCTATTCACGGGTAGTAGTTACCAAGAAGGCTGAATAAAGGGCCTGCACTTTGAATTTGAATTAAAGAAGAATAATTGATAAGGTTAGGCAAGAATGGTAGCAAGTAGGAGTGTGTATTTGTGGTTGTTGTGTTGATTGAGTGGAAGATGACTAAGGTGAAAAATTAGAGAGGTTGCAGAGATGCAAACTTTCCATTTCTTTGTAAAGGAAGTGGGTGTTTAGTTTTCCAGTGTATATATATATTAACTGAAAAAAACATAGGTTTCAGGAACGTTTTAGTTAGGAATTAGCATTTAAAAAACCTTAGAAATTCACTGAAAAAAACATAGGTTTCAGCCACGTTATAGTTAGGAATTAGCATTTAAAAAACCATAGAAATTCACTGAAAAAACCATAGGTTTCACCCATGTTATAGTTAGCTGGACATTTCTCTCATACAAAACGATTGAAATTTCCCCATTATAGTTAGTTCAGCTAACTATAACTCACGCGCCAGCAATGCACTGCTGATGACGTCACATATTACATCACTCATGACATGGTCAGTGACATCACTCATCACATCACTGTGATTACGTCGATGGAAAGTTAACTCTAAATATGGCGGGCGGAGCTATGGCTTGAACTACTCTGTCAGTCATGTTTGGGATTGAACTCCTTGGACAGAGGAAGGAAAAAGCAGCAGAATTGGTGGACGTTTGATGGAGTTTCATCAGTCAACCCACCATACTCTGAATCAGACGGACCGACCTCCATGGCGAAACTGTATGTATCTGCCAAACTCTACATCAAGGCTTTGAATACCTACCTGCATGGCTTCCTACTAAACCGATGTTGGGGTGGGTGGGTGACGGTATCACTGCGAGCGCACCTGCAATGACCTCCATGGACCAAACCTCAACACAGTGCAGCAAGTCAAAGCAGCTCGGCCAGGGACAGCTTTTGGGATGGTGCATTCTCGGGTGAATAGCAGAGTGACACCACATAAGGTTGAATAGTTTGCTGACATTTTAATAATTCCCTTACATCTCCTCTCTACCAGGGCCAGACTGGGCGTAGTGGGCACCGGGAGTGTCCCTGGTTGGCCACCAGGGTGCAGGGCTGGCTTTGGACCCTCGGGCTGTTTTTGTTACCTGGGGCCAGCAATATCGGCCCCCTGTAACAAAATTGTCCGAAACTGGCCCCAGCAAACAGCTCGCCCGCAGCCCCTCTATCCCCTGGGGGTGGTGGGGTGGGGGTGGGGGGCCGACCAGTTTGCCAGAGCCGGTTTCGGTTCCCAGTCCGATTCTGTTCTCTGCTCCGATACAAGGAGGAGGCATGAACCGAAGACATTTTGAGCCACATGTACATAGGATTTTTTCCAGTCACAAATTGCCCAATTCTGCGAATCGGGCTGTTTGAGACTGGAAAAATGCATTTAAACATGTACCAAATCCATTTTGGGATTTAGTAACCTATTACCGAATCACAAAATAAGTTAGCAATTCAGTATTGGGAAGGTATGTCTTAAAGGTGTCTCTTCCTAATAGTGACTCACAGTTCTATGTTCGAATGTTTTGTGTCCAAAATGTGGTTGGAAAATATTCATATTTTAATGCCTACTTCAATTAGGTGGTAACCCCTTCCCCTTTCTGAATGCATGCAAAACATTTTACTGGAGAAGGCAGTGGTCCCACAGACCACTGCCTACTCCTAAAAAATGAAATTGAAACGTTTGAATTTTCTTTTTGAAATGCATCCCGTTTTCCTTTAAGAAAAACAGGCTGCATTTAATTTTTTTTTTTTTAATAATTAACTTACAAACACAGATATTGTGGTCTACTGTCCCCAGCTGGCCACCATCCCTGTATTTTAAGCGATTCCCCTTGGATCACAAATTGTGACCTGCTTCATAAATATAAATGAGGTAGGTCAAAATCATATCAGCTTTATTCGAGTTTATATCATAAAAGCACAATAATAAAAACAATTTTAAAAAATACACTTTTCCAGATTCAGAGCTACTGTGTAATACAGAAAACACAATTCATATAGACAGGCAGAAGTACATTTAAAAAAACTAAATATTTACATAAAAAAGGACAGGGACACCAAGTATTTGCAATGACTTCCCATAGTATTACGGAACGTTATAACGACCTTTAAAAAAGAAGACATATCCAGAATGGTGTGTTCATTTTCCAACATTTGTAGTCTTAGAAAGGCTGTTTTACATTGATTTAGGTTCCATCTTTTAAGAATGGGCAACAAGAACTTTTTCCTTGGGGCAACATAATATTTACAAAATAAAGTGCAGTGCATCGTGGTTAATCTAGAGATGTCATCACATGGGCATAACGGATGATATTTTGACTAGTCATTGGTATCAGGAAATTTAACCATCCTGAAAAAAGACCTACTGCGAAAGCGGGCCAAAAGCATGCGTGTAAAGCTGCTCTGGACCAGTGTTAAATAGGGTTGTAAGCCTAGGGAAGTGGACATCAAGTGGTTTGCCATGAACGATTTTCTTTCCTTTCTGATGAGCCACATCTTGTTTTCAAAGTGATTCATACAGTGTATTTAATACTTTTTCTAGGTACACTTTCCAAACTACTTGGATTATAAAAAATTTCTGGGTGTCCAAACTCACATGACAAGCTTTTCATATAATTAATCTAAGGCAGGTTGGCCACCCCATCTAGTTTGAGGCAATCCACAATTACTTCCCTGTTAAAGCCCATCTCTATCGATACCCATACCTTGTGCCATAGAAGCAGGGGAATGGTCTTTATATCAGTATTATAGGCTAAACCAAGTTCCCTGTGACAACAATAAGTGGTGGTTGAACTAGGGACTGCCAACAAGTAGCGCAAAAATGTGTTTTTGCGACGTTGTATTTGGTCCATTCATTCAATACCCCATATACCGGCCCCATATGTCTCTGTAGAGATACATTTAGCTTTATAGATTGCCAACAACTCCGGGACAGGTCTTCCACCTAGTTTTTTTGAGAAATTATTTCCAGCTCCTATGGCTCTCAAGAGGATCAGGTTTCTACTATTCATGGCTGCTTTCCACGAACCCTTCCTGTCAAAGGTTATGCCTAAATAAGAAAATTTGTCCGTACTAGCAACTTTCTTATTAGCGATAAAGATATCACAAATATTTCTAGATTTTTTCCCACAGCTCATGTTAAAGGTCTTAGTGATATTTACCTTTCAGCGCTCTGACATATAGGCAACATAATTTGCAACAGACCTTTGCAAACCCAGCTGAGTCGGCAACATTATAACAGCGCCATCCGCGTACAATAAAATAGGGATCGGGGAATCCCTAATGGTCAGGTAATCATGCTGGTTCTCAGCCAGAAACTGTCCTAAGCTGTTTATATAGAGTGAGAAAAGTAGGGGGGCAAGAATGCACCCCTGCCTCATCCCTCTTTTTACCGCAAATTTGGCTGAGCATTATCCTTGTTTCCCATACCGTACTCTTGCACCTGCCCCCCATATAGTTTCTTTATAAACATTATGAGGGATGGATCCAGCTCTAGGTCTTTAAGGGTGTCCCATAACATGATAAGTTTAACACAATCAAAAGCGGAGCTTAAATCTATAAAAGTAAGGTAAAGTTTGCCCTTCTTAGCTTTAGTATATTTATCGATGATCAGAGACAGGTTAAGTCCCTGTTCAATGGTGCCTATGCCAGCTCAAAAACCATATGATAAAACCCCTGTCTCCTCAGCCCATGCCTGAGTCTTGTTTAAAATAACCCTTCCCGCTATTTTCATAGTAAGGATATCGGTCGATAACAACTAGGTTTGTTTCTATTCCCTTTCTTAAATATGGAAATCACAATAGCATCTGCCCAGGTAGGGAGTAACCCATAACGGATGCAGCTCATGAGTACATTGGTTAAAAGAGGAGCCCATAACCCGGTGTTAGATTTATAGACATCCACTGGGATACCATCCGGCCCTGGTGCTTTCCTTGAGGCACTATAGTTAATTGCCCTAGCAACTTCCTTCATGGTAATGATAATCTCTAAAGGTAATGAGCCATGGTCGGCATTTTCAGCTGTACTAATTACAACTGTCTCTGTCATGTTATCATCTCTAGACTCATCCATGTAAAGCCCAGCAAAAAAATTCACCCATGTTTTGCCACTAATGGCCATGTCTATAATATCTATCTCTTTATCATTTAGAAATGGGGCGTTAACCGCTCTCCAAAAGCCAGTATTGTCTTTACGTATACATGCCTCATGTAGGTCATCCCACGCTTACCTTTTTAATATTGCCCTGCATTTTCTTTGAGCCAAATGATAAAAGGATCTTTCCTGCCTTATTTCATCCCTACACCTCGGTTCATTATGCAATGCCTTCTTTAAAATGGTGTGGGTCTTCGTACAGTCATTGTCAAACCAGCCCTGAGAGGGTTGCTGACCGCTGCGTTTTTCCCTTGTTAACAGTTTTCTAGCCTCATCTGAAATCTTAAGAAAAGCATTAAGTATATCTTTGTCCTCCCTATCCTGTGAAAGGCATGTCGCTATTTCCTCAAAGCTACTAGTAATCAAGCTTACCAGAAAAGCCTCAGTGTTGACTTTTGCCCAGTTTATCGTATACCCATTAGTACTGGCAAGGCAAATGTCAGGGACATTTTGTATATTCTTAACAGGTTTTTTCTCAAACCATGTTAACAAGAAGACTAGGCATATAGGATAGCGATCACTCATTGGGCTATCAAATGTCTTGCAGGATAGAATGTTACGGGAATATCTATTAGATGTTAGGACAAAGTCAATGGAAGAGTTACATCCTCTTCCATTAAAAGTTGTTGGTTGGAACGGGGTAGGAGGTCAGCTCAGTTTCTTTGCATAGCCAAGATCACATTGAAAACCTATATCGTTCAACAATTCTCCTATAGGTGTATGTGAGAAATGTGAGGGTGTGTCTTCCTTATCATTCCCCAAGCCACAGATGTCATGGTTGCTAAATTGACACAAGGTACAGTTGAAGTCACCCACCCAGGTGATAGGCACGTCTTCCATCAATATTCCTTCAAGATTTTTTAAAGATGTAACTAGATTAGATAGGACATTCATTGTCTTGTCTTTGAAGAATGTTGTGATATAAATTTATCAAAACAGCATCCTTTTGCCCACCTAGGTTCATGGTCAGGATTTGATAGTATTCACTACCCTCTCTAATTCTCACAGGTGAGATCCCTGCCGAATTGGAAACATAGGTCCAAGACGTTCTTTATTGCGGCCATGTTTACTAGCACGTGCTGCGGTGTTAAATGTTTGAAAACCAATGATATGCTGTGCCTCTATGACCCATGTCTCCTGAAGGCAAATTATATTGCAGTCCTTTATATACGTTAACCAATGAGGGTCTTTTACTTTAGTATATTGTTGTGTTTTTTTTTAGCTCAGAGTGAATTTTTCTAATTTATGCCCTTATATAGGAACTATTCACAGTGCCCTTATTTAGGCATAGAAATCAATCCCTTATTTAGGCATAGCCCATGCTACCAAAATACAGGCATGGCTACTTCCACCCATACCAAACGTCACAACGATTTCTTGGAAAATCAGCTTAAGCAGTTAGGGAACTTCCCCTTGCTTGAATATTGATTTGTCCAAGAACACAGTTACTTTACAAAGAACAAATATTCCCTAGGGGTTCTTTCCTGACTTTACGTCAAACTATGGCATTCCTAAACACCTTCAATATATAAATATACCTTCACTTGCTCTAGCAAGATACAGTGGTTCGGAGCAGTTCGAAGACCTGCTTGCCCGACGCAGCTCGTTACAGCAAGTGCAGAAGGAAGCCAACTCTCCACTGACGCACTGATCAAGAAGCTGCCTTTCTCTTGCCGAGAATCCAACTCCAGTGTTTTTCCAACTCCCCTTGCAAGGTGTTGGGAAATCAAGTCCTGCGACAGAGATACCAGACCTCCTACATTCTAAACCAAGGTATGGAGCTGATTAGAATCTGGAGACACCTTTGGTAGATTCTTGGCAAAAAACAACTAAACCTATGCTACACGATACATACTTCTTCCTGCGTACTAGACTTAGGTTAGGTACATTGGGGAAGGCGTATTTTAGAAGCATCAGTTGATTATTTTAGTCAATGTTATTTATGTATGTGTTTTTATATGGCTTAGAAACCATACAATGCTCTTACAGTATTATTCCATATTACTGTTTATGCTGTACACAATATACTTTGCAGTCTGCATAACGATTGTAGCAGTTCACTTCTCTTGCATGAGAAAGAAGACTGTTCAATAAACCTTTTTATTGAAAACGCCCGCCTCTCTATTTATCTGCAACTCTGTAGAAACGAAGCATGCACGAATGATTGAGTGAAATACTTATCTATTGTTTACGCGACTCTAAGAGATATATTCTTATTCTTGGGAAACAAAGTTGTCATGTTTATGTGGTTGTCAGAAACTAATCCCTTCTTGTGTATTCGAGAAAGTTTCTAGTGACCTCTGAGTTAGCTGGCACACACACAATTAAGTTTAGTATTTTCGATAGAGACCTAGTTGACCTCAGTCCTACGTCTAATCTTTAGGATATATTATTCCAATGCGCAGAGCCTATTGGGAATACAGGAACTACACTACATGGCGCCCAACGTTTGGTAAGGCACTAATTTTACGCTAGATACTAAAGTAACTCAGTTGTGCTTTTCTCAGACACTCCAATAGACGTCTGGAGTGGGTAAAAGGATAATATCCGCCATAGCTGAGTAGGACGAAAATCCTATGTATTCGTTTTTGGTTTTTCAACGTTGAAGGATACAGTGTTCTAAAATTTTGTGCACCTTATCTTTGTTTCCTTGAAGCTTGCTTTGCAAACGTTCATTAAACAAAATGGCTGACGAAGATAATCCCGGTGCCGGTGGAGCTACAGGCAGCAATGCCGTACATGTTTTAAACTTGACAGGTCTCCAAGAGACCGATAAGGATGCTATAAGCATTCCAGAAAATTTAAGGAAAGTCATCACTATAAAGCTTATAAGAAATGGCCTATCATCTAGAGGTGGTAGGATAGTGTTTGTGATAGAGGCACATGAATATCATCAGACAGAGGTATTCTATTCATAGATAGTCTTCCCTGAAGCAAATCCAGGAACAAAAGTGTTTCACTTCTACAAAGAAGATGAACCACCAGAGATATATATTCTTTTCGAGGATATTCAAATTCCATTAACATACTAGGAGCATGCGATCTGGTTTAAAGGCGCCCTAAAACATATACATCACATTACCAAGCTCGGTCCACTGGGTAGACCAGGAGCAACATGGCCGGTATTAGCCAGCTATACACCACATCCTGCCATTGAAGATATGTCGGATGAGCAACTATTAGTTCAACTAAAAAAGCTGATAAAAATTTATAGACAATTGGTTCACTATGTCATTCAGACTTTTACTGTCCAAACCGCAATAAGGATTCCACAGCACACCCCTTACCAGGGGAACATAAATAAAATTACACCACAGACTTTACACTCACTCGTTGGTAAATTACCCGCAAAACAGGAAGAAATTCCATTTTGGATTGCTCCAAAAAGTACTCAAATCGAGGCAGTATTTCCTGATACTACCCCCCATGAGAAACACAGAATTCTAACAATCTGTTTACCAATGGGGATTGCACCACATCTGGAGGACTGCGACACTTGGGGTACAGTATTTGCTGCAATCTACACAAAAACACATGGTTTCCTGAAACAGATTCAAAATCAATACGGGGCAGAGCCTGCTCTAAATCTAGGTATGAAATTACTGAAAGATTTCAAACAGGTCTCAACAATAATATTAGCTAATGTTAAAGGTGAAGCAGCATCAGTGGTGATCTGCCAAAAGTTAAGAGAATGTGATGTAACTGAGCAACCACATGAACTGGTCAGAATAATTGAAAAATCCTATGAAGAATTAGGCAGAAACAGCTTGAGTGGGAATCCAGTTAAACCTCAACTGTCAGAAAGTCCTGGAAAGGTATTTACTAAAAACACTCCTACTCCTCCTAAAAAGAAGTGGGAGAACACTAAACAAACAGAGAGGCGTTCTCAATCCTGAGGTAGGTCTCCTCAAAAGGAGCCCTCTGAAAGGAGGTACAACCTCAGGAATAGGGATAATTTGAAAAAACCTGATAGATATCAAGATTCTGATACACGTTCCTTTCGTACCTCTCAGACTTCCTCATAGAAATCCGAAAGAAGAGGACGGTCAGAACACAAGGAAGAACGCGTGAAGTCCAAAGACAACCAGCACGTTCCAAAAAATAAGAAAACTCAATTCACCCAAAAAAAGGTAGCAGGTCTAAAAATCAGAGATGCCGAGGATCGGGGAATGGGATCAAACGATGTTGGACAGCGCAGCAGACGTCACCATAGCTTGCAAAAACTTGAAGGATCATCTGGAGACAGTGGACTTGAATTAATACATCCAAGTTGAAACTGTAGATACCAGGGTTAGTGTCCCACATAAGTTATATGAAGTAACACACCGGATGGAGGGTGACAATGCTAGAAAGATAAGAGCTCTCTTTTGGGAGCGGCTCTTTTAGGGTTATGACATTCTTCTAGCTGAACAAGAGTGGCCACCTGAATTTGTCAGGGAGTGCCCACATGGCGAAAACATCATTATGCCAGGTTTCTCCAACCACATTCAAATTCATTTAACCCCTTGCATGCTGATGACGGCCCCCATCCGTCATGCACTACGGCTCTCGTGTGCTGATGACGGCTGGGGGCCGTCATAAACCCACCCACTCACGATTTTGCCGCCCAGGCGCAGAATCGCGGCAGCATGCAAGGGGTTAAAATATACTTATGCCAGGAAATGGGCAGTAACCAAGGCTCCTGCATTTTATAAAAAATCATTTAGGATGGGATTAGGATTCTCCTCACCATAAAATCCAGTTAAAAAATCAACCAACTGCCCAAAGGCAGTACCCAGTTAAGCAAGAAGCTAAAAAACAGGTCAGGGAGATATTAGATCAACTTGAATACCAAGGGGTGATTGAAACATGCACCTTGTCCATGAACAATCCTTTGTTTCCTGTCTACAAACCAGACAATACATATCGTCTAGTTTTGGATTACAGACATCTAAACTCTTGTTGCAAAACCTTTGCAGTACAAAATGCACATAGTGCAGCATTAATGAATAACATTGTGCTTAAAAAATATAAAACCACATTAGATATTTCTAACGGATTCTTCTGTCAAAATATTGCACCAGAAAGTAGGTACTTGACCACTTTCTCAATAATGTGGACCCAGCGTCAATTCTGTCACCTCGCACAGGGATTCAAGAATAGTCCAGGGTTATTTTCAGCCAGAGAAACAGAGTTACTGCAAACCTATGATGATGAGGCATTATCATATGTCGATGACATCTATCTAACAGACGAGGACTTGGATAGGCACTTGAACAGGGTGAACACCATAATATTGGGCTTCGCCTCTGAAGGGTATCAAGTCAATTTCAAGAAATCGAGAATTGCTCATTTAAACGTCCTTTTCCAAGGATAAGAACTTTCAAGTGAAGGCAAAAGCCTGGCAGCAAACTTTCTAAAGAAATGTGCACTGCTCCAACCTCCAAAAACACTGAAAATCGTACAGTTAATTCTAGGTTTCCTAAATTTCGGAAGAACTTACATTCTAAACTACGCAGAAAGGGTTAAAACTCTCTACAAATCAATCAAACCTGATTTCAAAACAGTTAATTGGACTCAAAAACACACAGACGTTTTGAGGTCATTGCAAACAGATATGTTAGCAACCAAACATTTACAAACATGCGTAAACGTACGCAACTTAGTGATACGAATCATTCCAGGACAATGCCGATTCACATACTTAACCTTTAATGAAGGAGAAAAAGTACCAATAGCTTACAAATCACATTTGTACACACAAGCAGAAATGAAATTCACTTCAACAGAAACAATTCTGTCAGCGGTTCAAACTGCAGTAACAAAAGAGAGAGCCCTCACACAGGGTAAGAGCATTATGGTCGTTACACCTGTACCTGCTTTATTGGCAGTGACGAAAGCGAGCATTCCAAATGCAAAAGCTTTACACCCGAGATGGATACAATGGGCTAATTATCTTGCTGCAACAGACGTTAATTATGTTGTTGACCCTTATTTGAAAACACAAGCATTTCTACAAAATGGACAAAAATGTCCTCTGCCTACTGAGATTCTGCCTCTAGAGCAGTATGAATGTATCATTTATACTGACGTTAATCCCAACCCAGTACGGAGGACAAACAAGCTTATAGTGCTATGTGTGCGATTGTTAAAGGTCGCTGGCGTGATGGGAAATTCCGACCCATAGTCACTAAAACGCAATCTCTAGGAGATTGTACAGCTCAGCGAGCTGAACTACAAGCATTCAAGATGGCACTTGAAAATACTGATCACAAATTCCCCACACTCATAGTGTGCGATTCATAATATTGTGTTCAATCTTACAATGAATACTTGCAAAACTGGATTCAAAACGATTACAAAGATGAAAAAGGTGGCACAATCAAGCATAAGTTGCTATGGGAACAAGTAGTTCAGTTACGGCAAGAACTACAAAAAGGTCACGTGATAAATACACTGAGTCATCAACGTGATGGCGTTCACGTTGCAGGGAATTCATTGGCTGATGAAGCCGCGAAGGCAGCTGTGCAAACGGCTTCCATAGCTGCAATCACTCATTCAAAAACAAAAACAGGTGGCGAAATAATGCAAGCTGTCAATGCTTCAAGCAAAGATAGTGGTGAAACATTACCAAAAGGCTTTCCACTCAAATACTCATATATAACTGATGCAAATAATGTTCAGTTTGCTTGAATCCCTGGAGTGGGGGATAGAGTAATTCCAAACATGGAACACAGATTAGGACTAATTTTAGCAGCACATGAAGGGCTTGCCTCTGCACACGCAGGTGTTTCCGCAACAGTGTCGTTATTGAAACAGAGCTACTGGTGGCCGTGCATTAGAAAACAAACCAGAAACTATGTTTTGGAATTTGAAATCTGCCAAAAGATGAAAATCTCTACAGTGAGATTTCGGCAAACCATTAGCTTGTGTTTACCTGGACCACTGTAGTTCCTTACAGACGGATGGTAACTATAAATATATCATGGTCGAAGTGGATTCATGCTCAAGATTTATTTGGATGTGCGCTCAGCGCTCGGCTGACGCTCAAACTATTATAAAAGATTCTTTATTGGCATATACGCAGTCGGCACGGTACATTCTGACCCGGGTCCTGCGTTTAGCTCTTGAGCTTACAAGGAGGCCATGGCCAAATTGGGCATTGCATTGTGGTACTCTAGTCCATTCCATCCTGAGGGAAATTCGGTAGTGGAGAGAAAGAACTGGGACATAAAGCAATCTATAACAGCTAGGGTATTAGGCTCGGGTGATGGGTGGGTCCAACATCTAATAAGTGTCCAACATAGTCTTAATAATCTGCCAAGAAGTTCTTTAGAGGGAATCACTCAATATGAAATCCTGTTTGGAACAAGAATGATTATATCGGATCTCGATTAGGGCTGGGCGTAGTTTGCGTAGCGCCACTACACACACTATGCAGAATTTTGGAAAAAATGTGTGGAAAACGAGGGCACGTCCTGATGGTCCGTGTGCCGGGGGCAGGGGTCCCTCATGCCTGGGATGATTCCCTGATCCCCCGGCCTGGTTGGGTTGGAAAGCAGGGACCGGCCCCGGGGCCTGGGTTTGGGAGCCCCGTCCTATGGCCTGCCTGTGAAGAGTCCATCTGCCCAGGTACAAGAGTCTCTGGTGCAGAGCCCCGGAGACCTGCAAGTCTCTCGGGTAGTCCCCCCAGGCGGCTGGGCCCCAGGAGCGCTTGCGGGCCTCCCCATGCCTGAGGCCCAGAGTGGGGTTTCGGAGCCCCCCTGAGCCCTGCAGCCCTGAGCCCCACAGCCCGAAGCGCTGCAGCCTTTCAGCCCAAGCGCTGCAGCCCCGAGCTCTGCAGCCCGGAGCCCTGCAGCCCTGGAGCTTTGGAGACCCCGAGCCTTGCAGCCCCGGAGCCCTGCAGTCCCCGAGCCCTGCAGCCTCGGAGCCCCCCAGCCCGTGAGCCCTGCAGCCCGCAAGCCCTGCAGCCCCTGAGCCCTGCAGCCCCCGAGCCCTTCATCCCCAGAGCCCTAAAAGGGCAGGCCGGGTGGGAGCCCTCCCGTGAAGGCTCGGGTGGGCAGCTGGAAGTCCTTTCAATGCCATCTGGTCGCACCTTTCCCCTCGGCCATCTGGTCGCATGCAATGCTTTCTAATGGGGCGACCAGATGGCCAGGCTTCCCTGGAAGTCCCGATGAGGTGCAATTTGCCTCACTGATTCCAGTGGGGGCTCCAGGAGGTCGGGTATATCCGCGCCCTGAGTCCCCTCCATCACTCTGTGCGCGTGGGTTCCAAGAAAGAGGGGTGGCCTTTTTCGGGATTACTAGGGGCAGGGTATGCCCGGACACTGTCCTCGGGCTGGCGGTTCTCTGCCAGGGATCAGATGGGCTATGCCTCGGCAGCACCTCCCTAGGCATCCGGGGCTCCCTCCTCCAGAGCCAACGGCATGGCCGAGTGCCCGGGACGGGCTCCATGGGTCCCGGGCAGTCCTCCTCAGGCGTCAGGGGCTCCCTCCGCCAAGGCCAATGGCATGGCCGAGTGCCTGGGGCGGGCTCCATGGGTCCCGGGCAGTCCACCCCCTGGGCGTCCGGGGCGTCCTCCTTCAGGGCCAACGTCATGGAATGTGCCCGGGACAGCTCCATGGGTCCCGGGCAGTCCTCGCCCGGGTGTCCGGGCCTGAGAGCTCTGGTGGTCCTCCCCGTGCCTAAGGCCCAGCCAGGGTCCCCGAGGCCCTGAGCCCTGCCCTGCATGGCAAGGCAGGAGCCCTACAGCAAAGGCTCGGGGTGGGCAGCTGGGAGTCCTTTCGATCCCGGCCATCTGGTCGCACATTTCCCCTTAGCCATCTGGTCGCACGCAATGCTTTCCAATTAGGCGACCAGATGGCTGGGGTTCTCTGGAAGTCCCGATAAGGTACCATTCGCCTCCCTGATCTGAGCCAGGGCTCCAGGAGGTTGGGCGCGTTCACGCCTAGGGTCCCCTGAGCCTTGCAGTGTGCACAGGTTCCCAGAAAGAGGGGTAGCCTTCCTCTGGATTACTAGGGACAAGGTACTCTGGGACCCCTCTTGGCCTAGTGGTCCTCAGTTGGCAGCTGGGTCCGTCCCTGGGCCTGCCGCATGGCAGGATGCCCTGAATCCCTGAATGGGGTCCGGTGGGCCTGGGGAGACTTACCTGATGGGGTGGGTCCAGGGGCCCCGGGGAGGGTGGCCACCCCACCCTGGGCTCTGTCCTGGGTCCTACTGTGTGGCAGGGTGCCCAGGACGGGGTCGGATGGCCCGGGAGGCGTCCCCTGCGCCTCCCGGCCTGGGAGCCCCGGCCGGGTCCAGGGGCCTTGCCGGGCCCCGTCCTCCGGCCTGCCACAATGCCAAAGGCCCGGGGTGGGATTCTGTTGTGCCCGGGGAGCCTCCTCTTGCTTGGCTGGGTTCAGGAACACCATCCAGGGCCCTGAGGACACTGGGGAGGGTGGCCTCTCCACCCTAAGCTCTGTCCTGGGTCCTGCCGTGTGGCAGGGTACCCGGGACAGGGTCCGGAGGGCCCAGGGAGGTGTCCCCTGCGCATCCGGGACTGGGATCCCCGACTGGGTCCAGGTGCCCAGCCGGGCCATAGGTCGGGTGCTCAGGCCCTGGGCCCTGTCCCCCAGCCTGCCACACTGCCAAAGGCCCGGGACAGGGTTCGGTTGTGCCCAGGGAGCATCCTCTTGCTTGGCTGGATACAGGAGCACCATCCGGGGAGGGTGGCCTCTCCACCCCAGGCTCCGTCCTGGGTCCTGCAGCGTGGCAGGGTGCCCCGGATGGTGTCCAGAGGGACCGGGAAGGCGTCCCCAGTGCCTCAAGGCCTGGGACACCTGGCTGGGTCCAGGGGCCCATCTGGGCCCCAGGTCAGGGGCTCGGGCCCTGGGCCCTGTCCCCCAGCCTGCTGCACTGCCAAAGGCCCGGGACATGGTTTTGTTGTGCCCAGGGAGCCTCCCCTTGCGTGGCTAGATTCAGGAGCTCCATCCTGGGCCCCTGAGGGCCCTGGGTAGGTTGGCCTCCCCACCCGGGGCGCCGTTCTGGGTCCTGCCACATGGCAGAATGCCCGGGATGGTGTCTGGAGGGCCCGGGGAGGCGTCCCTTGTGCCTCTGGGCCCAGGAGCCCCTTCTGGGTCCAGGGGCCAGGCCGGGCCCCGGGTCGGGTACTTGGGCCCTGGGCCCTGGGCCCTGTCCCCCGGCCTGCTGCACTGCCAAAGGCCCAGAACAGGGTTCCGTTGTCCCGGGGGAGCCTCCCCTTGCTTGGCTGGGTTCATGAGCTCCATCCGAGGCCCTCAGGGGGCCACGGGGAGAGTTGCCTTCCCATCCCAGGCTCCATCCTCAGTCTTGCCGTGTGGCAGTGTGCCCGGGAAGGTGTCCGGTGGGCACGGGGAGGCTTCCCCTATGCTTCCGGGCCTGGGAGCCCCGGCTGGGTCCAGGGGCCCAACTGGTCCCGGGTTGGGTACTCCGGCCCTGGGCCCCATCCCCCAGCCTGCAGCACTGCCAAAAGGCCCGGGTCGGGGTTCCGTGGTATCCAGGCAGCCTCCCCCTGCTTTGATGGGTTCAGGAGCTCCGGGAGTGGGGCCTAGGCTTCCCCGGCAACCCCCTTTGACGCTCGGGCGTCATTCTACCGACTACAACCTCAGATCAGACATGGCAACCCGCTGAATTGAAGCATATTACTAAGTGGAGGAAAATAAACTAACCAGGATTCCCCCAGTAATGGCGAGTGAAGAGGGAAAAGCCCAGCGCCGAATCCCCGCCCGGGCACGGGAAATGTGGCGTACAGAAGACTGACTCCCCGGCGTCGATCAGAGGGCCCAAGTCCTTCTGATCGAGGCTCACCCCGCGGAGGGTGTTAGGTCGGTAGCGGCCCCCGGCGCGCCAGCATCGGGTCTTTTCAGAGTCGGGTTGCTTGGGAATGCAGCCCAAAGCGGGTGGTAAACTCCATCTAAGGCTAAATGCGGGCACGGGACCGAGAGCCAACAAGTACCGTAAGGGAAAGTTGAAAAGAATTTTTGAAGAGAGAGTTCAAGAGGGCGTGAAACCGTCGAGAGGTAAACGGGTGGGGTCCGTGCACCGGAGGATTCAACACGCGGGAAAGTTGGTGACCCGGGAGTTCCGGATTCCCTCTGCGGGACCGGGGCCCGGGCCCTACCCGGCCCCAGCAGTGCGCATTTCGTCTGCAGCGTTGCGCCTCGACCGGCTCCGGGTTGGCTGGGAAGGCTTTGGGGTGGCAGGTGGCCCTCCGCTCCAGTGGAGGGTGTTACAGTCCCCCTGGCAGCAGCTTCGTCATGTCCGCGGGCCGAGGGAGATTCGATTGTCTCGACACCCTCCCCCGGGCTGCCCCTCGGGGCGCGCTGGGGTGGTTGCAGGGGGAACGGGGCCCCTGCTCCCGGTGCGACTTTCAACTAGGGCGGACTGTTCTCAGTGCGCCTCGACCGCGTTGCCCTGGTGTGCAGGAGTCCCTCGTCCTGCAAGCCAGCAGAGGGTCCGGGCACTGGGGACGAGGGTCCACTGGGGCCCGGGCAGGCTCTCCCCAGCCTGGCTGCTTTCAGAAGCAGGGACTGTGCCGGAGAGCAGGGGTGGCTGGCGCTTTTCTCCCAAAAAAGGCAGCTAAAGTGGCGATAATGGGCTTGATAATATGCCCCTGAGACTACTGCACAGGGAGAAGCAGTAAACAAGAGACAAGAGACACACCTGATGCCGGATTAGAAAACATTTTTGAATGAGGCTATTGCTTGTCCTTGGTGACAAGCATAACAGTAGTTGGGGCAATTGCCCTTTACTCCTGCATTATCAATGCAGTTTTTGGGGTGTGGTATGTGCGAATGTTAGCGCAAATATGTTGTGATATGTTGTGCTGTTTGTAGCGATGTTGTGTTTTTGTGTTCTAATATTGCATTGTTCCAATTTTACTGTTTTGTTGTGCCCTGTTATGTTTTTGTTGTGTTGGTATTTTACTTTTGTGTTGCGTTATTGTGTTGTGTTCCAATATGCAGTTTAATGACTTTAGAGTTTTCGAGAAGTACTGCTGCATTTCTAGCCAAGCCAAAAGCAGGCCTTCCTTTAGATTTCCTGTGACAAACAACCATTTACCACTTTTGAATTTAGTAGCATACTGCTGCTGTTTAAGATTCCAGGCAGCCCAAAACTATGAGAGAGACCATGGTCTGCATCACATAAAATGGCCAATGGGGGGCAGGGGTGAGCATTTAGCCATTATAATATGGAGAACGTGGGGCCCGATTCACAGAATGAACTTAAGACTCAATCCTAAATTTACTACTATTTTGGTATTCACAGAATGCACTTACTTCTTTTGGCATTCACAGAATGCACTTACTACTTTTGGCATTCACAGAATGAACTTACTACTTTTGGTATTCACAGAAGTTAGGACTTTGTCTTAAGTTTGTCTTAAGACAGACTTAAGACAGACTTAAGACAAACTTAAGACAGACTTAAGACAGACTTAAGACAAAATCCTAACTTCTGTGAATACCAAAAGTAGTAAGTTCATTCTGTGAATACCAAAAGTAGTAAGTGCATTCTGTGAATGCCAAAAGTAGTAAGTGCATTCTGTGAATACCAAAATAGTAGTAAGTTTAGGATTGAGTCTTAAGTTCATTCTGTGAATCGGGCCCGTGGTGTTCACATCCTTTGCATTACCCCTGAACTGCACAGGCTGAAAACCTCTTGTCCGCTGCATTCCCTGAGAACATCATTCTGATGCTTACACCATAATAATGTTGCCTTTAAATATTATTTCAGACTTCGAAAGTGATAAAATAGTTTTTTCCAGTCACTGTGCCACGCAGCAGGTTGATGTCACAGTGATTAAAAGTGAAACCAGTCTACACCATTAGGTGCTGACTGACCACTATGATTGGTATGCAGCCAGTGGACATAACTCTGCCCCTGAGCACCGATCAAAAAAAAGATCCCTTTTCCGAGTGCTATGTCTCACTACTCTACTGGATCCTTGCTTGAGGATGGCCACAGTACTGCGATCGCCAAGCAGGGATCCACCCACTGAACACAGGGGAAATGTTTGTTCGGGAGAGCAGCGCCCCTCAGGCCAGTCTTTCAGCCTTATCCTCCCACCCCTTCCAACTGCACAAGGGCAGAGACCCTCTAGACAGCAACGAAATAATACATGAAATGTAAAAACAAAGGTGAGGACCGCCCACCTGGTATTAGGTCCGTCTGCCTCTCTGATTTGCTCTGATTTGATTATAGGGTTTATATAGCTCTCAAATGCCTGGGGGCGTCTTGGTGCTGAAGCAGACAGGAGCTGCGAGGCCTGGCCCGAGGTAATTGCTAATAACTGATGAGAGAACAGGCAGGTTTTGACTTCCTTTCAGAAACTCAGGCAGTTAGAACACCGTTTAATGGGTAGAGGTAGTGCGTTCCAAAGTGTAGCTGCCCTTCAGCAAGAAACTTCGGCCACCCAAGGCCATGAGCTTTGCTCTAAGGGGGGATAGTAGCCTTGATTTCAAGGATCTGAGCTTTCTGCTTGGCAAGTACCAGGCTAACTTACTACAAAAATAGCTTGGTCCAGAGTTATGCAACGCCTTAAAAGTTATGCATAGTGTTTTAAACTCTGGACGTTTTGCTATAGGTAGCCAGTGTAGGTTGATCAAAGTTAGAGCCGCTAACTTTGATCAAGTTTGGGAATTCCGGCAAGAAGTCTGGCTGCCGAATTCTGTAATGTTTGTAGTTTCAATAGAGGCTTCTGGCAGATACCAATAAACAGCGCATTTCCATAGTCCAGCTTGGCCAGGACAAGGGAGATGACAACCAGTCTTTGAAGTTCATTTGGGATAAAAGGTCTGATTTTCGTTTTCAGTTTTAGTGTATAAAATACTGAGGAGGATAGAGCTTTTACTGGATGATCAAAGTGGAGCTTATCATAAAAAATGACTCCCAAGATTCTTCCTTTTTGAGCTGGCGTAGGCAGGGGTCCCTTATTCTGGGGCCACCAGCTAGGAGACAAGACAGATCTATCATTTCTGAAAAGTAGAACCTCTGTTTTGCCAGAGTTTAGCTTTAGGCAATCAGTTTTTATCTAATGATCAACTTGCATCATCAAAGAGCTGAACCTATGGCCCGCCTCTTTAGAGTCTTTGGGGATAGACACCACTATTTGTGTGTCATTGGCGTAAGATACTACCGAAAACCCCAGGGACTTTATCAATTTGACCAGAGGAGCAACGTACAAGTTGAAAAGGGTGAGGCTTAGTGAAGAGCCCTGCGGCACCCCACATGGCAAACTAAATAGCTCAAATGTACAGTTGCCCAATGCAACATGGTTTCTTCGGTTTGTTAAGAAATCTTATAGTAGGGCCAGGGCAGCTCCTCTAATTCCCATGTCCCTATGCCGGTTAATCTATATAGTGTGGTTAACCCTGTCAAATCCCGCCGAAAGAACAAGTAATATCAGGACGGCTTGATCACCTTTATCCAAGGCCCATCTGATTTCTTCGGAGGTGGCAAGCAAAGCAGCTTCGGTGCTATGCGCCTTTCTGGATTTGATGATACAATATTTCATTGTACTCAGTAGAAATTCAGGGAGAACCATTCTGGCGCTCTCCTCTACAAAATCACTGGAGTGACAGAATTTCACTCCATGCTTCTGAGAATGGACTCCACAACCTTCATTCAGGCAAGTTGTGCCCTTGGGAATGCTTGAAGACAATGCCTCAATATCCAAGACGGATAATGGTTGCATGAATGGGGTGATCTTTTAATAGGCATAATACATTGTTTGCATCCTTCAGATAATAGGGAATTTTAGTGACAAATTGCCAAAATTGTGACAAGGGTTTCAGAATATAATGAATGTCTGATGCAATTGGTGTTCCAGGAGGGGGAACTAGTGTTTAAAAGTGAGCAGTGTGGCTCTTTTGCTGTGATGAACTCGGCTTCTTGGGCCGTGCTCTATCCTAAACCAAAAGAAAGAATTGTGCGAGCTCACATCTCATTTTAAATTTGTCTAGGTGTGACATTAGAACAAGACCCAAGCCTTTATTAAGGACTGGCACAGAAAGCAGAGTTGTCCTAAGGTTAACCACAAGATGGTTGTTTGCGCTGGAGTAGTTAGTTATCCTCATTCTGCTCATCATTACCATTTGTGGTTTGTCAGTATACTGCACTCTTGTATTGTCCTCACCCAAACCTCTTTCTGAAAAAGGAGGTCTGCCTGGTGTAAAAGAGAATCTAAGTAGCAATTTCTGGCGTGGGTAGTCTAAAACCTAAATGGAAACCCTAATTGGGCCATGGGTGGAAAATAGGGGATGAAGTCACTATCATCAAAGCTGAACATCCAGTTCTGAGGTGTTGGTCACATTCTGCCTCCTTATCTAAGACTCTCTTATGTTTGTTGTGTAATAGTCATCTGTAGTAAAGACAAAGGTGGTTTCATAGCTAAATTTGGGGATATCTTTTTGTAATTTATTAGTCTTTGATTTGGTTAAGAATTCTGTATGCTGAGACATCTCTTTGTTAATTTTCTCTAGCCTCTTCCAATAGGATGTTCACTCAACCACAGTTTTTAAGTTATTCTCACTGGATGTAATCTGTATAAGCAGTGTATTCGAGGTTCTTTTGGCTATGTTTATTATTAACACAACGCATGCAATACGTGCCCATTCCTTACAAAATGTTATATCCTCAAGGAAAATGCATGGTTCATTGCGTACTATAATATCTCTTGGTGCAGCCTTGGCCCAGAGGTACTCAGGGGCATATATACAAGGACTGATGATGACTACCGCTAAAGCTAGTTAGCAGCAGTTTTCTTACCGCTGTGTACCACTGAAAACAATCGCCTTGTTAGCGACGTATTTACAAGATGCCCCTACATGGCAATTGCTTCAGGGATCAGTGGTAAAAACTGCAGTAACATTAGGGTATTGGCGATAGGAGTTTTGGCATTTGTGGGCAAAAACAAATGAAAGGCCCATTAGCGGCAAAAAAATGCATATTAGTCAGCCCAACGTGTGTGTTTTTTTGCCTCTATAGCCAAAAATAGCCTATCAGTCCACCTCCAATGAAAAATAGGCAAAAAACTATGGAATGCAGAATGGAGCAGACAGGGCCAAGTGGACAATCCCCTCAAGGCCCCCATTATCCTGGATGACCAGCCAGGGTCCAGGGGCAGAGGAAATGCAGGGCTACATCCATGAACAGAGGCGCATCGTGGTGAAACACCAGTGGTGGTCATGTGTGTGGAGCCTGGATGCCTCGCTGGTCCTGCGTCTGGAGCCTGGATGCCTCACTGGTACTGCGTCTGGAGCCTGGATGCCTCGCTGGACCTGGGTCTGGAGCATGGAGTGGGATGCGGAGGTGCTGTGGAGTCGATGAGCCGTGGCGGTAGACATTGAGGCTTGGCAATTGCCCTTAACTGGTGGTGAAGTCTGGCAGGGCACACATAGTTACGTTGCTGACTTGTGTGAGTAGACCGCCTTGAGCCCCTGGGAGCTGTGAACGGTAGAGCTGCTCCTGCACACCAACGTAGGGAGATCTGCATCGCATACTATGATTCACCACTACACTGGGGTGCACGGAGGGGATTGCCAATGGTGGGCGGCGCCTCTCTGCATCACAGGCTGGATGAATTTGCCCTGGCTGGACGCTGCGGAGGGTAAGGCCCCTGAGCTGGGCCAAACTTTGTAGCGGGAGCACTGCAACTTCACGTTTCAGGTCTGAGGGGGCCCTGCTGCATCACCTGTATCAGGAGGTTCCCCAGCAGACTTGGCAGCATATGCTGTACCCAGGCTTGTGAAATCCCACCTGGCAGAGACTTCTGCTGGCTGAGTCACAGATTTGGAGAGAGTGCAGCTGATTGTGCCACAGTGTCAATGTCCAGGTAAGGAGAAGGTGGGATGCGTAGCAGAGGAGGACCGGGGGTCGAGTCGCCCAGGTCTAGCACCTGGTGTAACGCACCCCCAGTAGCGGCTCATCCACAATGACAGCAGAGCATCACCCCACTGCTTTCAAGCAGACTCAGGAGAGCAGGACCAATGAAGACACGGGACGAGGCCGCGATATAAGATGTCTTTCATTTAAATATTTACAACACCAGCTCACTCACACACTCCTGCATCCCTGCCCAATGCAGTGTCCATTCCGGCATTTCCCACCTCACAAAAGTCTAGTTCCCCCCGCAGCACTTCTCTTTGACGGGCGCTGTGCACTCATGCGCAGCGAGCGTACCACTGGTGTGCCACAGGTATATATGACGTTACAATGCATACCATTGCATCACATTCCATTACAATACATTCAAATACTACGCGTATCACAACAGTAGGGAAAGTGCTGGATAGAGGAGATGAAAAAATGTATATTCCCACTTCAATGGATGCAACCCTAAAACTAACCATTGCACCTGAATGGTTAGTGTGCACCCCAGACTCTCCCATCCACCAACGACATCCTACTCAGTGAGTTCTACTTCCACCTGGGCAACCCCAGTGACCAGAACACCACCCCTTTCTGGGGAAGCTCACCAACATCAGAGTCAAGCAGCTAGTCACCGCAGCCAGTCATATAGCAGGACACACGATCGAGCATGTCTCCTTCGCCAGCGGGAACTTCAACTTCAGCCACACCACCGGATTGACCATCATTGTATGCTTCATACCTTCCCCACGCCCACCATACATAACCGCCATCATCGCCCCCCCTTGCAGCTGGATCAAGGCCACCGAAGAACTTCTTGTGAACTCTTTCAGCTCCACCACTCCGCCAGCGCTTACAGGCAATGACACTGCAGCGTGCAAACTGCCACCAATGGATCTCCAACTGTGCCGACACCTTGGCATCTCTCAAGAAAAGACCAGGCAAAATCTAGCACCACATTGCGCCGTATTTGCAAAGTGGCGCATGTAGGTATATGCCTGACCTTGTGAAGCCCTGTGCCACAACATACCTGCATCAGGTATGATGAATGCAGGGTGTGCGTTCCCACGCGACAAGGCCTCATAGGAGTGAAACCATGAAATCCATCAGATTTCACTGCAACAATTGTAGGACCGCACTGCGTCAGTACTTTATGCCTGCCTGATGGCAGGCGTAAGAGTGACGAGTGCCACATGGATAGGCTGGCCCCATGCTTTGCTAGAGTTGCATCATGCTTGTAGCACAACGGCAGCAATGCGTGACATTAGCACAGACAGATATATCAGGCTTCCAGACGTATCTGTCATTACTTGCGTCATGGAGCGCTGTCCAGTGAATACAGCTCATCTATGGTGTTGTAAGAAAAGCGTAGTGAAAAGTGTTGCAACACTGTCTTGTTGCAGCACTGCAACACGTTTCATGACTGAGGCCCAGGGATGTGCACTATCTTATCGATGTTGCGCATTTCTGCACCGTAGTTTTGTCACAGGGCAGTTCAGCAACATTGCTTGCAGCACTGTCCAGCACCAAAACCTGCTGAAATGACGCCCCAAGTGTTATCTCCATTTTTAGGACCAGCTATTTTCGGGTATTAAAAAACTGCCTCTAACTGCAGTTAGAAGCAGTTTTTTTGGTCCTCCTACCTTCAAGAATTCCCTTGTACATATCGCGAAGTGGGGTTAGCGGCAGTGTTTGCACGGTAACGCCTCCCTTGCATGTGTAACAGAAGTGGCGGTATTTTTTCTACGTACGTTTTCACCAGAAAACTGCTGCTAACAGAGGTTAGCTTGTACATATGACGATAAAAATATAGCTGCCGAACCGTCAGAAAAGTGCCTCTAAAGCACCGTTAACTCCTTGTGCATATGCCCCTCAGTATTGATCACTCCATGCAGCACAGTTTTTGTTTGATTTCACTTCTGTTGTGTCAGTGATTCCCTGGTTTAAATCTGTGTGTATCTCGTTAGAATACAATTAAATAGGCCCAAAGTAATATTTCTACAGCTATGCTGCCGTACTCATATATACAAAAAACATGAGATCCTAGCTTCTAGGATTGAGGGAACAAGAGGAAAATAAGTGTGGTCCTTGTATGCATCCTCCCAAACCCCTATCTTGAATAATAAATAAGCAGACAGGACTAGTGCTTCAAAATTACATTGAGTATAGTGTAATATTGTATCTTCCAATCCAGCAGACCTCCATGGAGATACAGCATTGGATCTCTCACGAAGAGATTAAGAAATATGGGAGGAGGCCACATACAAGAAAATACTCCCTAAGACTAATGACTAACAAATATTGCTGAGACCTATAGATTTCTTACAATGGATTTTCATTATAACAAAACTGCAGATCGAACCATGCTGGATGTTGAATTGTGGAGCGCGCTGATGGACAAGAAATGGAGAAAGCTTTTTCTAGACCACAACCTAGCACGTCTAGCTCGGCTAACAGAGAGGCAATAACAAAACTAGCCCCATACTGGTACAATACCAAAAGTAGAACACACATTCCACAGGTTCAAGAGCAAAGAATGCTCGAGTTACTGTGGGGTGGATCCCTCTTGCATTTAATAGGGCATTGTCTTAAACTATATGAAGAAAAAGTCTTAGATGACATAAATCTATTAATTAAAGCTACACTCATTAGGCTTCCAGTTTATGACATCATGAGACAAGAAAGCAAATGACAGACAATTGATGGACTGAATGCAGAGCAGATCAAAATATTTACCCCAGTCAAGGAAACCTGGGTTAAATCCATCGTTATTTTGCTCACCTTGCCACCCCAGTTTAGATCCACCCTTATCCTGAGCAAAAGAACAATGGATTAAATCCCAATCTTTGTGACTGGGGTGAATGTTTGCATTGTTCAGCAATCCGTCCATCATTTGTTCCTTTTGGTAAAGATAGGCTCTCATATCTTTTGAGATCTTCAAGAGGTTGCCTGATTACTTTGCTGTTGTGTGCCTCCAAACAGAGGCACTTGGGGCTTTGGAGCAGCCAAGATATATCCAGTCATTAGACCCGACTCTTCGGAGCTTAGTAACTGATTGGAAAAGGGAAGTTATGAATAGCTACTGATTGGAAGGGCGGGAAGGGCAGTTCAAACAAATATGAAAACCTTGCCTGTCCCTATGAGTGACAGGATTCAAGGGAAATTACCTGTTCCAGTTCCTTAGGGTGTTACGCATTATAGGGTCAGCTCAACCACTTGCATATGGGATCCACTTTAAAACAAGTTAGGCATTTTTTGAAGCTCCTTTTCAAGAGACAGGTGCTTTCCAAAATCAGGCTAGGCAACATCGTGGATGGCGGTTGTGGGATGTGGAACACATTGGACTTCTAAAGAGTACAATTTACTATTTACTATTCCCATTCCAGCCTGTGCAACAGTAGAAAAACTGTTGGACTTCAGAAAGGTAAAATGTACTATTCCCACTCCAATCTGAGCAACAGTAGAGAAAACGTTGGACTTCAGAAAGGTTAAATTAACTATTCCCACTCCAGTCTGTGCAACAGTAGAAAAAGCGTTGGACTTCAGTAGGATACAAATGTACTATTTCCACTCCAATCTGAGCGACAGTAACGAAAATGCTGGACTTCAGAGAGGGTAAATTTACTATTCCAACTCCAGTCTGTGTAATATTCGGGAAAGCTCTTGGCATTCAAAGGGGTAAAATGTACTATCCCTCCCATCCTCCTTCTGTACAACAGTAAGAAAAGTGTTGGAAATTATAGGAGTTACATTTACTATTTACACTCCAGTCTGTTCAACAGTAGGGAAAGTGTTGGTATTCAAAGTGGTCAAATTTACTATTACCCTCCCATACTGTGCAACTGTAGGAAAAGAAATGGACATCAGAGGAGTTAAATTTGCTATTTCACTGCAGTCTGTGGAACAGTAGGGAATGTGTTGGACTTCGGAGAGGTGACATTTACTATTCCAACTTCAGTTTGTACAACAGTAGGCAAAGTGTTGTACTTCAGAGGGGTTACATTTACTATTCCCACTCCAGTCTGTGCAAAAGGAAGAAAAGAGTTGGACTGCAGAGAGGTTACATTGAGAATTCCCACTACAGTCTGTGTAACAGTAGGGAAAGCATTGTACTTTAGAGAGGTAAAATGTACGTTTCTAACTCCGGTCTGTGCTGCAGTAGGAAAAGCCTTGGATTTACTACTCCCACTCCAGTTTTTGTAACGGTAGGGAAAGTATTGGACTCCACAGGGGTAATATTTACTATTCTTATTTCAGTCTGTGAATCAGTAAGGAAAGTACTTCACTTCAAGCGCATAACATATTTTAATAAACCTCTTAATATAAAAATGATATATATAAAATTATAAAACAATTAAACAATTTACACGATTATTATAAATGTTAATATTTGTTTTAATTTAGAAGCAATTATTACTGTATTATTTAATTATGTTCTCACACTATAATCCCACAAATCTAGCAGCCCACGCTCAAATATAACTAAAATAACGAAGTATAACACAATTACCATACTTAATAATCAATTAAATATTTACTAATAAATTAATAATTAATGTTTAATCAATTATTACTGAAATGATGTCTCACCCTAAGCCCCTACAGACACAACAGCCTGCACCTTATATATAGCATAAAAATATAATTAATAAACATTTACATAATTATTATTCAATTAAACAATTTTTAATAGATTAATAATTCATTATTCATTATTACTTGATTCACTTCTCACTGTATACACCTACCAACCCAACAACCCACACCTAAATTTAACTTTAGAAAAATAATTACACAATTTACATAATTAACAACCAATTAATTAATTACTCATACATTATTAATTCTTTATTAATCAATTTTACTTAATTAACATCCTATCCTCTACCACCACAAACCCAACAACCCACACTTAAAATATGATAATTACAAAATGTACATGACTAATAATAATGTATATAGTTAATAATACATTTGAAATTAATTATAATTCATTATACTTCATTAACTTCCCACCCTGTGCCCCTACAAACCTCACAACCCAGTATGACACTATAAATTACATTAAGAATAAAATAAAAAAATTATAAATTATTTAAAATTACAAACTTTATTTAAAATATTGCTAACAATGTTACAAATAAAATGTAACATATAAAAGTAATATATGAACCGAAACACATAAATATAATTCAAAAAACTATATTTTTTACAACTGTCATTGAAAATTATATTAACTCAGTTTTTCTTGAAAACTATATTACTTACCTATGAAATCAATATTTTTGCCAACGATTTTTCTGCATCACGATTTTTATGTGTCACAATATTTAAACCTCGCTATTAATGTAGCTTGATATTTCTAAATCAATATTTTGTCCAAATACTGAAAAGTCAAAAGGCATTCTCGAAGTTGATGCTTTCTGTGCCGAGTCAGGGTTCCAGTCTTTCAGTAGTAAATTGCGCCTGCCTGAAATTGATGCTCCACCAGATACAGCTGTTGCTCTAATGATATCAAGTAATATATCTGACATATACTTTATTTATTTTTCAATAGTTTTTAACAACAAAGTTTCAAATAGTTGATTGAAATAGGAACTCAAGAATTGAGGACATGTGCCCCATCTATACCAGCTCTCAAAACAAGGATTGTTCAAGAATATGCTTTTTTTAAAGCAGAATCCACCTTTTTGTCAGCCTGATCCTTAATTATAGATTCCTCTATCAAAGATTCCTGGCCACCAGGCTTACCACCAGAGAATCAGTGGTTATACTATCAGGTATTGATTTTTTCATCTCTGTAAGGGGATATCATTTTGCCATGAATTTAGATACAATTATTTTATCTGAATGCTTCCATTCATGTTTTATCACGTCCAGAATATGAGGGTGCACTGGAAGATCAAATTTAGAGGAATGTGGAACCTATCTCAGTAACTGACTTAAGGAGGTGTCTGGAGTTTTCTCCTCTTGGAAACCTATATTGGCCTTAACATGCAATAAAATATCAGGCAATAGTTATTTTGTGATGTAGTTAAGCTTTTGGTGATCTGGTAAACATCCCTCTTCTCCTAGTTTGAGGATATATCAGAGAAAATTGCATCCTTTTTTCTCTGACCAGAAAGCAATTTATTAACTTTCATTTCCGATAAAGTCCCTCTTATTAATCTTTTAAATCTCTCGCCCACCCCTCCCACTTCTTTGTCAAACCTTATATTTGGGGGAGGAAATGACGATGAATCTGAGACGGGTAAGGATTGCACTTAGCTCCATTTCCTTGAATTTTTCTTTTGACAAGTGGACAGAAGACATTAATCCAAATGCATGATGGTAAGATAAGATGTAGATTTATTCTCCATAGAAGGTCCCATCCATCCTCATTAAGTGCTGGCCAGTCTCTGTCTCAGTTCTCTCTCCAACTTCCATAACACCTAACTACATTCTAGTGCTATGGTTACAACCACATTACAGTTTAAATATTTACAAGATAACATGGATACTACACATCACTCAACCAAAATACAATATTGCATTACAAAACAGAATGCACAGAAAATGGACACACATATATTTGGCGGTCGCCAGTAGGTAGTTATAGTTAGGACCTAGTTTCCATAGGAAATCCGCAACATTTTATTGGGAATAACTTTGGTGCCAGTTGATGAATCTTCGCAAATTTCTCAAAGAAGATGGCCCGCTCTGCTCCGCTCCTTCCCTGAAAGTTTTGGGGGGATTCATCAAGTGGGGGCTGAGAAAAAAGGGAGGTCCCAAAGCGTGTTTTCCCCATGTTATTTTCCATAGGACAATTAGACATGGCTACAGCCCGAACGTCTGAACGGAATTACAAGAAAATTGGCAAAATGGTAGAGTCTGATTCTCAGATCACGCTTTTGCTTAAATTGAGAAAATCGAAAGAAAAAAATATATATATTTATAAGCGTGCACCGTACGCGCACCTTATGCGTACTGTACGCGTACAGTACGCGTACTGTGCGTGCACCCTCCCGTGCACGAGCTGCATGCTGATTGGCTGCCACTGTCTGTCAACACTCCAAAACAGAAATTGTTGGCAGCCATCTTGTGCCTCGGTAGACTGAGGCACAAGAAAGCAGAAAAAAAAGTGTAGAACTCAGAAAGTGGGCATGGTAGAAGCACCATGACCCCCTAGGCCTGCTCAGGGGGTCCCACTAGGACCTCCAAGGCCCCCCCAAAAATAATTTTTTTTAAATCCAAGGTGCGCGTACCCCGCGATTTTTGAAAAAGAAAATCTTTTTTGGGGCCTTGGTGGTCCTTGAGGGACCCCCTGAGCTGGCCTAGGGGCTCAGGGTGCTTCTACCCTGCCCCTTTTTTGAGTTCTAAACCTTTCCGAGCATGAGCTGCATGCTCATTGGCTTTCAACACTCCAAACCAGGAAGTGTTGGCAGCCATCTTGTGCTCGGTAAACCAAGGCACAAGAAAGCAGAAAAGCAAATGTGTAGAACGCAAAAAGGAGGCAGGGTAGAAACACCCTGACCCCCAAGGCCTGCTCAGGTGGTCCGACACGGACCCCCAAGGCCCCAACAATTTTTTCAAAAAACACGGTCTGCTTTTTTTCAAAATACCCCCCGGGGGATCCAAATCCTGGGCGCATAGTGAAAAAGAAGTGTGGGGGGACCCCAACAACCCCACACTGCCCCGGGGACCGCCACACCCTGGGGCATATCAACGCAGCCCCCTGGCGCATACTGGAGGTTCCAAGAGGAATTGGTTCCCCCTCTGCAAACGTGCCAGGGGGCTGCGTTGCAGAGAGGTGCAAAAAGGGTCGTGGCCTCTTTACACCTCTCTGCAATGCAGTCCCCTGGTGCATACTGAAGGTTCCTGGTGGGATAGTTGGCCCCCATGGACCTCCAGTATACAAGGGGAATTAATTCCCCCTCTGCAAATGCGCCCGGGGGCTGTGTTGCAGAGAGGTGTAAAAAGGGGCCTGCCTCATTACACCTCTCTGCAATGCAGTCCCCTGGCGCATACTGGAGATTCCTGGTGGGCTAGTTGGCCCCCAGGGACCCCCAGTATGCAAGGGGAATTATTTCCCCCTCTGCAAACGCACCCGGGGCTGCGTTGCAGAGAGGTGTAAAAAGGGGTGTGACCTCATTACACCTCTCTGCAACGTAGCCTCCTGGCGTATACTGAAGGTTCCCGGTGGGCTAGTTGGCCCCAGGGACCCTCAGTATGTAAGGGGACTTAATCCCCCAACTTAGAACACTCTACAGGGCGCGTTAGCACAGTTGTGAAGGTAGGGGGCGGGGCTTGACATGATGTGAGTGCAAACATGCCCTGAGGCGCGTTTTCAGTTGGGGAATTAATTCCTGTTCAATCCAGAGGTCCCCTAAGGGGAAACTAGTCCAACAGGTATCTCCAGTAAGAGCCACGGAGCTGTGTTGCAGAGTGTTGCAAAAAGGGGGCGTGCCCTTTGAACACCTCTCTGCAACACAGCTGCCTGGCGCATACTGGAGGTACCTGGTGGGCTAGTTGGCTCACAGGGGACCTCAGGATTGAAGAGGAATAAATTCCCCAATCTAGCTCACTACTATTCCTGAAAAGTAAATTTAACTGTACTTACCAGTAACTTGAATTTAATCCATAGAATATCATTGCCTGCTACATAAAATATATATAAATTAAAAAAATATAAAGTTAAAAACATATATATTACAATTTAAATATTTTTATAAACATTTTTTTTAATTTATATTAAAAATATGTAATGTAATTTAAAAAATAAAATATCTAAAAATCAATAGTTTAAAATAATGTATAAAAAATATAACAATTAATACATTTAATAATTATCATTTACAAAACCTTTGAAATTCACTGAAAAAACCATAGGTTTCACACACGTTATAGTTAAGAATTAGCATTTAAAAAACCTGCTAATTCATTGAAAAAACCATAGGTTTCCCACATGTTATAGTTAGCTGGACATTTCACTCATACAAAACCTTTGAAATTCCCCCGTTATAGTTAGTTCAGCTAACTATAACTCGCGCGCCCGCAATGCACTGCTGATGACGTTACATATTACATCACTCATGACATGGTCAGTGACATCACTGATGACATCACTGATGACATCTCAAATGACATCACTGATGACATCACTGATGACATCATCCTTGTGAAAGAGTGGCAGACCTCCTCTCAGCGTAATATGACCTTTGATACACACATTCAAAAATAGAAACAAAAATTTTCAAAAAAATGGAGATACCAATACCAGTTACAATAACCTATTCAGTAATTCCACCATCTATATACACATCCACTCATTCACTAACAGTTCTATATAGTCACACACACATGTACTCACTCATCATATGTAATGATCCTCCTACACATCCCGTTACACACCGACAGTCATCCATAGAGTTACTCACACACATACTCACACATGCAAATAAACTATCAAACATCCATTTATTTGCATATACAGCTATACACACACTACCACACTTACTTCTACGGAAACTTACACATACTCTCTTAAACAATCATTCATACAAACACATACTTATTTAAACAGGAGCTCTTCAAATATTTCACTCTCACATATACTCACTTATATACATCATACTCACACATACTTGTTTAAAACATATGTAGTTACTCATAAAGATACAATTGAGACAGTCATTCACTCAGTAACACACCCATACACACACTCATCCACCCATACAGTCCTGCACAAATGCTGTCTTCAAAACACATACAAATAGTGAGTCAGTTGCGGGCGGGCAAGTTATAGTTAGCTGAACTAACTATAACTGGGGAATTTCAAAGGTTTTGTATGAGTGAAATGTTCAGCTAACTATAACATGTGTGAAACCTATGGTTGTTTCAATGAATTTGCAAGACTTTTTAAATGCTAATTCCTAACTATAACGTGTGTGAAACCTATGGTTTTTTCAGTGAATATATATATATATATATAACTACGAGCACTATGAAAGAAAAATTTAAACTACTAGAAAAAAAGAGCCGTGCAGAGCAAAGTAAATGGTGGGAAGCTAGATCCCTCAAAATGTATTTGGATGTGGACAGAGTCCCCCGGGGGCTTCGTATTCTACTCGCACCGAGTTATGAAAAGCCAAACCCCTCCATGATGCGTGAATGGGCAGACTGTAACTTAGATTCCTCCAAAAGACTCATTCATATCCTAGTGAAATACGCAGAATCTGATAGAACGGAACTCCTCGAGGAAATTAATAAAATCAATGAGGAAATAGAGGCATTAAATGAGGAAGAGGAAGCAAATAAACTGCGCAAGGAGATGTGTGTCAGACTCAAAAAAGAAGAGGATAAAATCCAAACTAGAAAAACTTTCAAATTCTTCCGCGATACAACGGACTATGAGACCGGGCAAATCTTTACTTTTTCAAAGAAGTATGAGGTGCTGAGAAAAAGTAGACAATCTAACAAACAACCGGCCATAAAGTCTAAAGCTGTACATTTGGAACCTGCGTCATCTGGGTCATCCATTTCAGGTGAAAGCTCAAATCCAGGCAGCGAGTCTGAAATGGATGAACAAGTTAGGGCGGCAGGCCCGAAGAACACCCTTGACGAGGAACTTGCCCTTTTTTGCGAGGACAGAAGATTAACATTGCGTCCTCGGACAAAGAAACAAAACTACAACCCAACAAAAACTGGAAGCGGCGAGAACGCAGGTAAGCAAGGAAACGAAGGACCAACACACAAAAAGAAAGGAGGATGGGGACGGGGAAAACAATGATAATTACGGATGTGGATAAAACAATTGTGAATCTATCAGACATTAACCTGGACCAAAAAGCAAAAGAAATATTAAGTCTAGGTTTAACATATTGCCCAAAAAAAGATTTCAACTATGCAACCACCAGATTTTATATCTTCAAAAGCACACGCAAGCTCAAACTCAAGAAATATTTCATCCTGAATAAACATGATAAAAATACAATACAAGGGGGGGTCTAATACCAATGTTGGACCCATTCAATGTTCCCAAGCAACCGAACTACTAATGGAAGAAATAAATGAGCTTTGGGCATCTGATTCTACAAATGAGGATACAACTATTGACAACTTTGCTGCATCGACATCCAATCTAACTAGGAATCTGGCACAAACCTCCCAAACCAAAGTGTCTCTTACTCCATTTCATGAAAAATCGAAATGTAATCCAGTCATGCTTAAAGATGCCATTGATTTATTCCATGATCAGGTAACTTGTCAACTGAAAGACCTCAACATCAATGTGCATAGGAGTAAAAGAAAGTACAACAAAGAGTCAGCTGACTATAGAGCCCTGATGACAAAACTACAAAAGAATAAAAAAATAATCATCCGGGCCTCAGACAAAGGAGGCAACATTGTTCTAATGAACAGGGATATGTACTTAAAGGAAGCCTTTGCACAACTGAATGACAAACAATGCTATACTAAGTTCACTGGAACTGAATTGAAACTAATGTATGCCACCTGTGATAGAAAACTCTTGAAATGGAAATCAGATGGTCTGATCTCCAAAGAGGAATACAAGTTTTTGAAAAATTATTATCCTGTGGTGCCAACCATATATTTTTTGCCAAAATTGCATAAAGATAGAGAAAATCCTCCCGGACGTCCAATAATTTCAGTCAGGAATGGCTGTTTGGAAAACATGTCACAGTACGTGGATTTTTTCCTTCAAGGATTAGTAAAAGAACTACCTTCCTACGTAAGTGACACTAGTGATTTTCTGTACAAGATAAAAGACATTGTATGGCAAGAAGATTTTCTGTTAATAGCTCTGGATGTCTGCTCACTTTATATGATTATTGTACACACAGACGGTCTAAGAGCTCTTGATTTTTATCTTCAGAAGTCTCTGTCTAACATGACTAAACACAGATGTATGTTGGTAAATATGGTTGACTTCTATCTTAATAACAATGTCTTCATATTTAATAATCTAATGTATAGACAGTTACAAGGTGTTGCCATGGGGGCCAGCTTCTCCCCCAGCTATGCATGTCTTCACATGGGCTGGTGGGAGGAGCTGGTCCTCACGGTTGAACACACAGAGTCTGTGGAGACACATGTGGTAACTTGGTTACGATACATAGATGATTTGTTCGTGATCTGGAAGGGGAGTCAAGTTTCAGCTGAGGAGTTTGTGGCAGCAATAAATACGAACAATTTAAATTTACAATTTACAGCCTATATCAGTAAAACCTCAATTACCTTTCTGGACACAGAAGTCTTCATTGACCACGATAGAATAGAAACCAAACTTCACCGCAAGTCAACTGCGGGTAACTCCACCCTACATGCAAGCAGTGCACATGTGAAACATCTCATTAACAGTATCCCTTATGGGGAGATGTGAAGACTCAAGCGCATACATAGTAGGGAGGAGGACCTGAGGGAGGCCCAACTAGAAAGCAAAATGAGATTTATGGAGAGAGGCTACTCAGAGAATGTGGTCAATGCAGCTATAGACAAATCAGCACAGAAAGATAGAATTGCTCTTTTAAATGGGGCTTCAGATGCATATCACCTACAGGTAATAGACCAGAACTCAGAACTGAATTCAGAATCATTATGCAGTACAACACCCAGCATAAAAAGATAGAGTCAATTATCAACAAAAACTGGCCTCTAGTCTTAAGTGACCCTGTGATAGGGAAAAGTCTTCCCAAAAGGCCTTCGTTTACATTTTGTAGAGGGCAATCTATGAAGGATGAATTGGTCAAAACCAGTCCTGAAGTCTTAGAATCTACTAACTGGCTTCAGACGCATGCTGGCTTCTTTAATTGCAAAGTGTGTAAGGCCTGCCAGCAAGCAGTAAATAAGACCAGTTACACCTCACCATTCGACCTAAAAGAACACAAAATAGACAAAGTACTGACGTGCAAAACGGAGTTTGCCATATACGTCTTGTCTTGTCCTTACGATTTGCTCTACGTGGGTAGTACAAAACTCCCCGTACACAAAAGGATTCTTCAACACCTGCGAGCAATTTGTAATCAAGATAATATTTATCCTGTGGCAAGACATTTTAAGACGAAACACAACTCCAAGAGTCAAGAGCTAAAATACTTTGTGATAGATTGTGTCCCGGCAAGTCGACGTGGGGGAAACAGGGAGGAAAAATTGCGTCGCTTAGAGACCCGTTACATACTTGATCTTAACACTATGCACCCCTCTGGATTAAATATAACGGAGGATCTATACACATGTTTATAACGGGTCGCCTCCCTTAAAAGTTTATTTGACTGTAATTGACTACAAAATGGGAAAATGACTACAACAATAATACCAACTGGAAAAACACTCTGAATGTAATACTTTTTTAGTGGTACATTTTAGATAAATATTTATTAACTAATATTTGATGTATATTTATTTAAATTCTCTATTTTTACTATGCATATTTATCTAACCATGGATTTAATCATTTTAGCCTTTATATAACCAATTTTAAAGGTTTTTATTAATTGGCAATTCTATGAGGTCCTATTGGCTCAACTGTACCTTGATATGCATTATATATAGATTGTACTGTGATGATATAAGAATACAATAGTCATAACCTTAATATGGACTGTTGCACATATTCATCCTGAAAAAAAGTGTTACAGTAGTATATCAGGGGTGAGCTATATAAGTCATTTTCCCTTGGTTATGTTCTTCTGTGGTTGGTATTGGTATTCATACCGTGACTTTTAAAAATACACTACCACTATTAGAGAAAAGTGAGATTCTGAAAACAAATTGGGCCACCCTCCGGTATTCATACCGCTATTTCGATTTTGCTGTAACTATTTCCACCCTTTGTTGCTTTGTCTTTGCACATTGGTTCTAAAAACACTAAACACCCCAGTATTTATACTCTAGAGCAATGGGGCTCCATTGCCTAAGTAAAGGGCGTTCACTGCCCACAACAACAAAAGCTGTAGCGCTGCTATATTTATAAATTATGCACTTTATTTGATATATATTTACACACTGTTTGCACTATTCTCCGTTTTTTATCAGGACTTGGTTTTTTAATATTTATCAGAAGAACTATTTTGCACATGTTTTTAGCTATGGAATTAAAATAACATGCTCTTTTATGTATTCTGGAAACGTTTGGATAATGTATTTGTAGTGTTTATTTATTTTTTAAATCTACAAAAACTCTTCTGTTTCCATTGAAAGCGTATACATGTGACCTTTTGACTTAAAGTATTTAAACCAATGCCCTGTAAGAGCTGTGTCATGTGATCAAGCGCTCGTGGAAGCGCGAAACGCGTCATGACGACTTTGAACACCGTGGAATAAAATACCCTTGCACTTATTTTGGGTCTGTGTCCGTGTTTGCTGTTTGACTTTTTTGCAGCGTCTACATTGGATTCTCCTGGAATATATATATATATATATATATATATATATATATATATATATATATATATATATATATATATATATATCGCTACACAAAGTGATCCATAAGCCAGTCGAGAGCGCTCCGCAGTGTGTACTCTGCCCAGGGGTCGGATCCTGACCCAGGGAAATTTTAGTATACAAAGGAGGCGGCACAACCAGGATACTTTAACAGCCTTGTTTATTTCATTTCACCCCACCAACGCGTTTCAGCCACAACTGGCCTTGCTCACGGTCGGTTAGTCCCTCCACAGTGTTGCTTTTTGTACTATCCCATGTTAGCTGACATTTCTGTTTGAATAAGTGATGTGGTGCGTGTATACCTGTATATGTCAGTAAGGGCGATTGATACTTTGATTGATTGACTACGTGTGTGAGTAACTCTGGATGTGTGGTGGTGTGTGAGTGTCTGTATAGGTGTATGCGTGCTTATGATAGTGTTGTATTGATGAGTGACTGCATGTATGAGTGATTGTATGCGTGAATGAGTAGATGTGTGTGTAAACCTAGGAATCAGTGAGTGCGTATGTAGTAACTGGTATTGGTGTGTCGATGGTTTAGAAAATGGTAGTCTGTATTTTGCAGTGGGTGTATCAAAGGTTATATTAGAGTGTGAGGAGGTGGATCAGATTTTCACGTAGATGATATCATCAGTGATGTCATCAGTGATATCATTTGAGATGTCATCAGTGATGTCACTGACCATGTCATAAATTATGTAATATTTGACATCATCAGCAGTGCATTGCAGGTGCGCGAGTTATAGTTAGCTGAACTAACTATAACGGGGAATTTCTATGGTTTTGTACGAGAGAAATGTCCAACTAATTATAACATTCCTGAAACCTATGGTTTTTTCAGTGAATTTTTAAGATTCTTTAAAGGCTAATTTCTAACTATAAGGTGGCTGAAACCTGTGGTTTTTCAGTGAATTTCAAAGGTTTTTTAAATGCAAATTTCTGACTATAACATCCCGGAAACCTATGATTTTTTGCAGTGAATTTCAAAGGTTTTTTCACTGCAAAGTTGTAAGTTTAATATTTATAAAACCTTTTTTTCTGTAAAAAAAATGTTGATCTTTTTGGGAATTGTCATGTCATTTAATTATGTATTTATTTATTTAAATTATTTAATGTCTTGTGTGTTCTAAAATATGTATTATTTTTTTTGAGGAAAAAGTGAAGTCGCGTACCCATCGTGTAACCATCTCAGTGGGTGCGCGGATTCAAGCCCCTATTTTGCTAAAGTCGTGAAGGATCCGCGTTTGGTGTGCAATGGGTACGCAGTGTCTGGCCCCACGTAATGTCATATGCGTATGGGATCGTGTTGTGTGTGTGGTTGATGTGCGAGGGGTGCGCGCTGCCTGGCCCTTCGTAATGTCATATATGTATGGGATCGAGCCGGTTGCGGTATCCCTGCAATTTTTTTTAATGAGTTAAAACTATATGTATATAACTTTAACGTATACATGAGGGCAAGAGATTATCTAAACTATTTATAAAAATAATATATTTGGACATGTACTAAACTTATATTATTGTTAAAAATATTTTCGCGAATTCGCGTCGGGTGCACCGGTTGCGCGCCGGATGCTCGACTCCCATCTGACTTTAAAAGAGAGCATTTGATTGGTTCTTAAGTTTTCCTATTCTTACAGTTGAAGGATCCTAACCATTTTTGTCATTCTCTCTGCCGCTTCACAGGAGAGACACATTTTTGGGGTGTATTATGGAAAGATTTGGAAATGGCTTCTTCTAATCCTCAGCAAGAACATACTTTTGATGAAAAAGAGATAGAAGAATTACCTCCCAAAAGTGGACCACAATACATCGTCTGGAAATTTTTCACCATCCCAGATTGTGAAAAGAGAGTCAACACAAGGAAGGTCAGTTGTACTCTCTGTTCACAGATTTTGTCTAGAGGTAGTGACAAAAAATACTCTTGTGGCACGTCGAGCATGTACAAGCATCTCCAGACAATCCACCCCAGACATTTTGCATAGGAGCAGATACAACGTGCACAACAAAATATGCAACAAGGTTACCAGGGAGCTGGTCCCAGCACTTCAGGAGCGATAAGTACTCGAGGGCAGGACATACGCTAGGAGTTTGGAAACTTAAGCTATGCATAAAATGGAACGCCATCCTATGTTGTGGTGAACAATCTGTGGATACCGTTTGTTCTGCAGCAAGGAACCATTGCAGTTAAAAAAAAAAAAAATTGGGGGGGAGTGATTTTAGAATTTCAAAAGTGAAGAGTTTAGCCTGTTGCTTTTTTCGGTTTTCCAAAAACACCAACAAAATTTCCAAAATAGTTTAAAAAAACACAAAATAATTAAAAATAAAAAACGACATTATCTGGTTTAAAAAAGAGAAATAACTGCATGCTAATGTCTGCTTGATTGCTGGAGTATATGTGTTGAGCATGATTGATTCAGAGTGCATGGGTACCGCAAGGTAATTGTATGAGTGCATGAGTACTGCCTACATGATTGCACAAGTGTATCTGTAATCCGTGAGTTATTGCATGAGTGGATATATAATACGTGGGTGATTGCATTAGTATATAATTGGTGGTTCAGTCATTGAGTGTGAATGAGCAGTGTCTATGCAGTTACAGGACTGCATTGATAGCGCACATGTGATTGTAGCTGTGAAGTGTTACTGCCTGGGTCATTGCATAAGTACAAGGGTAGCGACTGAATGATTGGAGTACTGCAAAGAGAGTGTATAGTTAATTTATAAGTATGTGGGTATTGGCGGAGTGATTTGATTAGTACATGGTACTGGCTGGGTGATTGGAGGAGTGCACAGAGGGTGACATTGTGATTGCTGGAGTGCATGGTTAGTCCCTGGGGATATGAACGTGTGAATGAGCAGTGTGTAGGTGGTTAGAGGACTGCATCAGTAGTGCACCTATGATTGTAGCACTGCATGTGTTAGTGTGTGGGTGATTGTATGAGTACATGGGTAGTGACTGGATGATTACAGTACTGCAAAGAGAGGGGATGGAGAATTTATAAGTGCTTCGGTATTGTCGGAGTGATTGGATAAGTACATGGTGCTCGATGGGTGATTGGAGGAGTGCATGGGAAGTGACAGGGGGGGTTTTGACTGCAAGGGTAATACTTGGGTAATTGGGTACTTGGAGTAATGAATCAGTAGTGTGTAGGCGGTTAGACATCTGCATGGGTAGTGCATGGAGGATTGTAGCAGTGCATGAGTTACTGCCTCGGTCATTGCATGAGTACATAGGTACTGACTGGATGATTAGAGTACTGTAAAGAGAATGCATGGTGAATTCATAACTGCTTGGGTATTGGCGGAGTGATTAGATGAGTACATGGGTGATTGGAGGAGTGCACAGGGATTGACTGGGGGATTGCTGGAGTGCATGGGTACTACCTGAGTAATTGGAGGAGTACATGAGTAGTATCTAGGTGGTTAGAGGACTGCAAGGGTAGTACACAGTTGATTGCAGCAGTGCATGTGTTAGTGCCTGGGTCATTGCATGAGTACATATATAGTGACTGGATTATTAGAGTACTGCAAAGAGAATGCGTGGTCAATTTATAAGTGCTTTAGTATTGGCGGAGTGATTGGATAAGTACATGGAGCTAGATAGGTGTTTGGAGGAGTGCATGGGAAGTGACAGGGAGATTGCTCGAGTGCATGGGTACTACCTGGGTAATTGGAGGAGTGAATCAATAGTGAGTAGGTGGTTAGAGGACTGTATGGATAGTGCACAGGTGATTGTAGCAATGCATTGGTAGTGCTTGGATGACTTAATCGTATCTGTTTTGAAGAAGATATAAAACTGATTGAAACATGTTTTCACTTCTTTTTTGTAATATAAATTTAAAATATTTTGAACTTTAGTAGTAGGGCCTGTAAAAGAGAAGAAAAATATCCTGAAATTACATATAATTTTATAGTTTTATGAACACTACATAATTTTACAATGACATAACATATTAAGTTTGCCTTTTTTGCTGTCTTTAGATTCTATTGAATTGCACCATACCCAGTGATTTGAATTTTGATCATCAGTTGACAGTGGGCAAAAAAATACAATCAATAAGATTGTTAAAAAAAACAAATCTTTGTTGAAAATATTTACAACAAACTCAAATATCTATTTAGATTTTCACAAATGAACAGCCTCATTAACATTGTATATAATACAAAGATCAAATATATCAGCACCTTCTTTTGAACACAATTTTCCAAAAGAACAGAATCAATAATTCAAACCGTAATTCTCCACATCTTCCCAATAGGCCGAATGATGTTTCTAAAAATATTTGCATTAAAGATATCCAAGATAAATTTCTGAATTCATATTGACATCTTCCCAATAGGCCAAAAGATGTGTCTGAAATCATTTGAAGTGAAAATGTCCAAAATATACTCAGTAATTCATGTTGACATCTTCTCAGAATTTTGGCATCAAAAATATTAGATATGAATTTGGTAATTAATTAGGCAACCGACACTTGAACTCTAAATGTTCATCATTGCAAAGTGTCCATCCTTTATTGCATTTTAAATACACAGTATAATTTCCAGATGTTGAAGTAGGTCCATCATGGAAAACAATAGCCACTGTTTTAAAAGTTTTTCCTGAAATTGACACTTGACCTGACACAAAATGTTTAATTTTGGTTTCCAATTATGTTCCATCTGCTCTGCAACGTTGCAGCATTAAAATTATATATTGTCCAAATCTTTCTATAAATAATGTTGACAACATTTCCGATTTGCACTGAGTACATTCCATATCTTGATCAGCTGATTTCACTAATTCATTGAAAGACACTTTTTTGCAATCTGGTATTGTCAAATATATGAATCGTTGAGTGTCTATTTTAGTGCTAGATGAAAATGAACAGCTGTCACATGTATGATCCCATCTGTAACGTAGTCCAAACAGATTTTCAATTTGTATTCCTTCATCTTCTAATACTGCAAGCATAAACATAACACATTCTTGAGCATCTTGCTATACATTCTGTGTAAATTGTGAAGAACCAGAACATAAATCCAGAAGATTCTGCACACAAGAAGCAGTATGAATTCTAGTTTTATCAGTTTTCAACTTTTCAAAAACATAATGTAACAAAGAACAGAGGGGCATATTACCAAGCAATAGCGATAGTTATCGCTATTGCTTGGTTAGAGACAAAAATTTAAAGCTGAGCTGTGGTGATTTTTACCGCAACTAAACCTTGGTATTACCAAGGTTTATCGCAAATGCGATAAAAATCGCCGCAATGCATGAATATCGCTGAAAAGTCAGCGATATTCATGCATTACCGAGCTAATGCTCTTAGCCATGTTATCCACCTCCCATTGGATAACATGGCTAAGAACTGCTCAGGGCAGGTGTTAGCTTTTAAAGATATTCGCGCTTAGCGCGAATATCTCCAAAAGTTGGTAATAGGAGATAGCAATGTTAGCGACTGTTTTCAGTCGCTAACATCTTGGCACGCCCACTTTGCATCTCATTAGTGATAAATATCACTGACATGCAAAGTGGGGCCCAAGATGGTCTCTATCTCCTACTAGCTGTCGCTAACTGGTGTTAGCGACAGCTAGATAATAGGGAGATAATTTTATCTTCGCTTTCTTGGCTTTTAAAGCCAAAAAAGCGGAGATAAACCCCCTTGATAATATGCCCCAGAATCTTTTTTCTTTATTTTCCATAGATGCATGCTGTAGATTTTCTAAAAAAACACAACATTCATGATTAAATTAGCATAGCAGTTGATACCTAAGCTATTATTTAACTGATATCCTACAATATTTGCAACCATGTCCACTTCCATTTTCTTTCCAGCCTCATCATTCTTTTCAGTTCTTTTCTTCTTTATAACCTCACTCGAATGTATCTCAAACTTTCGCTTTAGGATATTCACCTAAGTTAGGAGCATTGAGGTTTCTTAACCTATTGTACTCTTTTACACAATTTACATCTGCACTAACTGTTTCCTCATCAAATACAATCCAGATAATGTTCTGACTCGAGACAATACAACATATGCCATACCCTCTTGAACACAGAGGTTCCAATATTTACCAAAGCACTGTCAACACTTAAACCTTGAGATTTATAAATGGTCACTGTATATGCTTAACAAACAGGAAACTGTTTTCTACGAACAAACAAATCTTTTACAAGCAAGAAACAAACACCACAACGTGCAGTCAAAATTAATCTTCAGAAATTCAATTCCATCTCTATTTGGATAACTAACAAAGTCAACAACTTACCTCATGGCTCCATTTACTAAAACTATGTCAACATCTAAATTACGCCTGTATTTTACCCGACAGTTCCATTTCACTCCGCTAAGGTTTGAAGAATTGCAGAAGAGCTAAATAGAAAACTCCCTTTTATCTGGAGTATCGCAACTTTGTTTCCTGTGATTAATCAGATTTCCAGTAATTAGAAAACTACATGGTGCTGGATGGGTGATTGGAGGAGTGCATGGAGAGTGACAGGTTGATGACTGCACTGCAAGGGTAGTGCTTAGGGGATCGTAGCAGTGTATGATTTAGCACCTGGATCATTGCATCAGTACATGCATACTGACTGCATGATTAGACTACTGCAAAGAGAGTGCATGGTGAATTTATATGTGCTTCGGTATTAGAAGAGTATTTGGATAGGTACATGCTGCTGGATGGGTGATTGGAGGAGTGCATGGGAAGTGACAGGGAAAATTGCTGTAGTGCATGGGTACTACCAGGGTAATTGAAGGAGTGAATCAGTAGTGTGTAGATGATTAGAGGTCTGCATGGATAGTGCACAGAGGATTGTAGCAGTGCACAAATTAGTGGCTGACTCATTTCATGAGTACATGGGTAGTACCTGGATGATTACAGTGCTGCAAAGAGAGTGTATGGTGAATTTATAAGTGCTTCAGTATTGTTGGGGTGATTGGAAAAGTACATGGTACTGAATGGGTGATTGAAGGAGTGTATGGGGAGTGACAGGGTGTTTGCTGAACTGCATGGGTACTACCTGGGTAATTAGAGGAGTGAATCAGTAGTGTGTAGGTGGTTAGAGGTCTGCATGGATAGTGCACAGAGGATTGCAGCAGTGCACAAATTAGTGCCTGACTCATTTCATGAGTACATGGGTAGTAACTGGATAATTACAGTGCTGCAAAAAGAGAGTATGGTGAATTTATAAGTGCTTCAGTATTGGTGGGGTGATTGGAAAAGTACATGGTACTGAATGGGTGATTGAAGGAGTGTATGGGGAGTGACAGGGGGTTTGCTGAACTGCATGGGTGCTACCTGGGTAATTAGAGGAGTGAATCAGTAGTGTGTAGGTGGTTAGAGGTCTGCATGGATAGTGCAGAGAGGATTGCAGCAGTGCATATCTTAGTGCCTGGGTCATTGCATGAGTACATGGGTAGTTACTGGATGATTACAGTGCTGCAAAGAGAGTGCATGATTAATTTATAAGTGCTTGGGAATTGGCGGAGTAATTTGAAAACTACATGGTGCTGGATGGGTGATTGGAGGAGTGCATGGGGAGTGACGGGGGTTTGCTGGTCTGCATGGGCACTACCTGGGTAATTAGTGGAGTGAATCAGTATTGTGTAGGTGGTTAGAGGTCTGCATGGATAGTGCACCGGAGATTGTAATAGTGCATGGGTTACTGGCTGGGTTATTGCATGAGTACATAGATACTCACTGGATGGTCACAGTAGTGCAAAGAGAGTGCATGGTGAATTTATAAGTGCTTGGGTATTTGCAGAGTGATTGGAAAACCACATGGTGCTGGATCGGTGATTGGAGGAGTGCATGGGGAGTGACAGGGGGATTGCTGGAGAGCATGGGTACTACTTGGGTATTTGGAGGAATACATCAGTAGTGTGTACCTGGTTAAAGGTCTGCATGGATAGTGCACAGAGGATTGCAGCAGTGCATATGTTATTGCCTGGATCATTTCATGAGTAAATGGTAGTGACTGGATGATTACAGTGCTACAAAGAGAGTGCATGGTGAATTTATAAGAGCTTGGGTATTGACAGAGTGATTGAATAAGTACATGGTGCTGGATGGGTGATTAAAGGAGCGCAAGGATACTGACAGGGCAATGGCTGCACTTCAAGAGTAGTGCTTAGGGGATTGTAGCAGGTGATGAGTTTGTGCTATTGCTTTACTATTTTACAACTACATTTAATGTTACACCTAGCCAAATACAAAGCAGGAACTCTTCACATTTCTCTGCAATAAGTCTCACCATATTCCTAAAACATGCATGGATATCTGTGTACCACAGCACTATGTACACCTCAAAAAATTCACAGAACAAACTTCAAATTAGAACCGAACACCAAAAATATTGTGGCTTATTTCAACTGTACCTATCTAGAGACTTATAAAAATGAGTCTAATCAGAAATACCTTAACTCAACATATGCAAGTAGAGACATACTTCACACACAGCTCCATGCACACCTTTAAACTTGACAAACTGCACTTCCAATTTGAAAGCAACACCTAAAATGATGCGGTATACTACAAATGCACATGTGATTGGAGAAGTCTAAAGGTAGTGCATGTGCACTGCCTAAGTGAGGCAGTGCACATGCAAGGAGTGCATAGATCCTGACAGGGTGATTGCAGGAGTGCAACAGTGGTGTCTGGGTGATTACATAACTGTGCAGGTAGGGCCTACATGATTTTGAAAGTGCATTGCCACTGCCTAAATGATTGGAAGCGTGCATAGATCCCGACAATGTGATTAAAGCAGTACAAGGATAGTGCTTGAGTGATTGAGCCAGTGTATAGCTAATGGATTGATGAATCTATGACTGCAGAAGTATGTCTGGGGGATTACACAAGTACATACATAATGCCTAGTGATTCCAAGAGTGCTAGGGTAATGTCTGGGAGATTTCAGGAGTACATACAAAGTGCCTGAGTGATAAAATCTCTACAAACATATCTTAACCTCACTTTTGTGCTGCTGCTTTACCATTTTACAACTACATATAATTTTACACCTAGCCAAATATAAAGCAGGAAGCATTCACATGTCTCTGCTATAAGTCTCACCATATTCCTGAAAACATGCATGGATATGTCCATACCTTAAAATTATGTACACCTCATAAATTCACAGAAGAAACTTTGAATTTAAATCAAACACTAATAATTATGTGGTATATTTCAACTATACCTCTCTAAAGACTTAGAAAAACTAGTCTAATTACTAATACCTTAACTCAACATATACACTTCCAACTTGAAAGCAACACTTAAAATTATGCGGTATACTACAAATGTACATATCCACACTCTGAAACAAACTACCATAATCAGTAATCCATATTCCAAAATACACATAATACTATACAGAATCTATATTAAACAACATTTAAATACATTACAACAAACTGTAATAAACATTTCTACATTTAATAATATATGTCAAATTTCAAAGTTCATGATTTATAATTTACCTTTAAAAACAAAGCCAACACATAATACACCTCACAAATGTATAACTCACCTTTCAAATAGATTTGTAGATTATGAAGTATCAGAAACTCAGAAAAGATTTTCCTATGCACATAATCAATATATATAGCACTTTTCTCAGCAAAGCAAAACCAGAAATGGCATTGTGCCCTTCTCTTTCGCCACACATATACATGTAAATAACAAATCACATTGCTTCCCAGTTTATTTCAAATTCTAAAACACATTTCTATTGGTTACACATATCAACCCTTGCACCTGACTTCTAACTAAACCCAAACTGCTTCTGAAATTTTTTGAAATCGCGACTCCACTGTGCACCAAAAGAGATGGCATCGCGAATCCATACGGGAGCTCAAAAATATATTAGAAATAATTCCACTTTTTTTTAATAACACACCACTTCTAAACATAGCACTGACTTGGAAAATCGCACTGCAATAACATATTACTTTAATATTTATAACAAATTCACATTTTAATGCCGCAGTTAACTTTCAACCCTACCCCATTCTGCTTAATACCTGTTTCCATAGTAACAGTTCATCGAACACTCAACTGAACGCACAGGTCACAAGTTCAGTATATTTTCAAGTTCACCACACAATGTTGCAAATACAAACAGCAGGTGTCGTTGACTTTACAAAATATGAGCTTCTTCTATCTACTGTACCTTTCAAACATTTTTTACTAACTAATAAGACGCATGCTATTTAAAGACAGAAACATGCACCCTATTTTTCACTGTACAGTGTTCTTAAACAACCAATCATTCCTCTTCTTTTTCAAAAACTGCATTTTATCCACCATTTGAGATACCTTTTATTCTACCAACTGCCTATTTCAGCTACAGACATCTTTTCAGTGTATTCAGACTTCCCTTCAAGATGCTTAGAGTGTGGATTGTGGGACACAGCTATGTTTTCTGGTGCCAAAGGTATGCTGAACACAGAGGTATTGACAAAGATCTAGTTTTAACAAATTCAAACTTTAAATGGATTGGACAAAGAGGATTAAAGGGGCACCAATTGATGCCTGTGGTTAAAACCGTTTTACATCTCCATCCCCCTGACCTCATGATTGTCCACTGAGGTGGAAATGACCTAGGCAAATTGACTGGGGTAGGACTGGAAATGCTAATGAAGGACACCTTTGCAGAATTGATGTTGCTTTTCCCCCAAACTGTCTTTGTATACTCTAACGTATGCCAAAGTCAGAAATGGAAGTGGTCCAATCAATTATATCCACAAATTGAGAAAGCTAGAAAAAATATCAATAAAGCTGTTTCTGCTTATCTCAGAGACCATAGAATGGGCTCCATATACAACAACAATCTGCGTATCGATATGGATGACATTTCTACAGGAGTGATGGTGTACACTTCACAGATAAGGGAAACAGAGTCCTTCTCAACAACCTAAGGCTCTGCATCGGCACTTACATGTAGCTACAAAAATCTCCCAATAAAAACAAGAGCTCTTTTAAGAGCCACCCAATAACCCAACATATAACCTATCTTTACATTTAAATTTTTTTTATTTATGCTTGGAGTCATGCACCCATCGCGTTCACACTCGGGGGCCGCGCTGAGAGCCGCGCACTCATCGCGTTCACACTGGAGAGCTGTGCACCCATTGCGATCACACTAGGGGACCGTGCTGAGAGCTGCGCACCCTTTGTATTCACACTAGGGGTCCACGCTGAGAGCCGCGCACCCTTCTGTTCACACTAGGGGCAGTGCTGAAAGCCCAGTGAGGGTCACCACTTCAATTTTTTTTAAAGAAAAAAAAACGTTGACTTTCATTAATTTACATTCGCGTCTGGGACCCTATCCCCCGAGGCATGCCCACATCTCCATATTAATTTTTTTTTTTTTTTAAAGGTGAGAGGGGGCAGCGTGGCCCCCCTCCCAGTGGACTTCCGGCCAGGGGACCCCATCCCCCGGTGCCTGGCCTCTCTGCTGGGAACTGTGGGGGGAGCCCCAATGACCCCATGGTCCCGCTGGCTTTCCGCCCCCTGCGGGAGCCGGCATCGCTTTTGGGCAAGGGTAGCTGCTATGATGCAGGTCCCCTTGCCCAAAAGCAATCCTGCTTTGCTTCATTGAAGGGAGGGCAGGTTTTCCTCCTCTCGCTTCAACGAGGCAAACCAGGGTTTGCTATGACCGGGTGGGAGCCGTGCTCCTGCGCTGTCATAGCAAACAACAATGTCCCGGGGGTAGGCTCCCCAGGACATTACAGGAGGCGGCCCTGTGGGGTAGCGGTTCCAAGGGCCATCAAGGGCTCCAGAAGGGAGTGCACCCGGCCCCCTCCATCTATTTTCAAAGGTGAGGTGGTGTTCCCTGGAGCTTTGGGGGCCTGCGAGCCCCCCCTGCATATTTAATTAAAGAGCCATGGGGTGGTGATCCCGGGGCTTGGGGGGGAATTAGAGACCCCAATAATTACAAAACAAGCCCTGGGGAGGTGGTGTTTCCCAGGGCTGCGGGAGGGATGTGTGCCCTCCCGCACCTAATTTACATATCCTAGGGGAGGTGGTGGTCCCCGGGTCTGCGGAGGCCCTACAGAACCCCATAATATAATTATATGATTGCCCCAGAACCTGGCCCACCCGGGGGCTCATTTAAATTAAGTGGGGGAGACCCTGCTTCGTTTTTTTAAAAAAACATGTTTTCCGGATTTGCGCACCCATGGGGTCCTTGTGGGATCCCCTAAGCAGGCCTAGGGGGTCAGGGTTTTTCTACCCTACCTCCATTGCTTCTTTTTTACATTTTTTTTGACCGTTTTCTTGTGGCTCGGTTCTATCGAGTCACAAGATGGCTGCCAACACTTCCTGGTTTGGAGTGTAGGCAGCCAATCACAGTGAAACTCGTAATTAGGGAGCCAATCACAGCAAAGCTTGTGGTCGGGATGGTGCGCGAACCCACCACTGTCCCAGATATCAAACCTAATGTTTTTAATATTTCTCAGCAACTACTGAACGGATTTACACCATCAGTCGCTTCCTGAATCAAGCACTACCACTTTGCAAAATTTGGTGTAATTCTGTTCAGCAGTTCGGGCTGTAGCCTTGGCTAAAGTTTCCTATGGAAAATTGATTTTTAGACTTTTATTTTTTGAATTTCTCAACAACTACTGAACTGATTTACACCATTTTAAAAAAGGTCGCTTTCTGAACCAAGCGCTAACTTTTTGCCAAATTTGGTGTAATTCCGTTCAACTGTTCGGGCTGTAGCCTGTAATACATTTTTCTATGAAAATTGACGTGGAAAAAACACTTTTTGGGACCCCCCTTTTTTCTCAACCCCCGCTTGGCAAATCACCCCCAAACTTTCAAGATAGGAGCTAACCTGGATAGACATGTTTTTGGGGAGAATTTTGCCAACATTTGTCAAATGACGCCAAAGTTATTAGCAAATCAAAAAATGCATTTCCTAATAAATTAGGTTCTAACTATACCTACCTACTGGGGACCACCAGTAGGTAATACAATATATTTATACACACACACACACACACACACAAGAATGTGAAGATTTCTATAGTGTAGGTAAAATATTCTTTCCGTTATGTGGGAGGACTACCTTTCCTGCTGTGCCTTTTGAGAGGCGACTCTGGCGACTCTGGGCTCCCAGACTCACTATGTGTCTGGGCTCCCAAACCCAGTGTGACCCATATTGTGGTTGACTATAACAACTCTTTTTGGATTTCAAATATGGAAGTCTTCGATTTTAACTGCATTAGTAAACACTTTGATAACTATCAAAGGCTTGTGAAAACATGAACCTCCACCTTTCTTGAACTTTTTTTAACCATCACCCAATCCCCAACCTTAGTCTCCGTTTTCTTGACAGACTTTCTCTCATCAAAATGTTTCTTCTGGTCTCTTTTATCTTTATCTCTCGCAGCTTCCAAGCTTTGTTCACCTGCATTTCCCCTGATCTCAATTCCATGTCATTAACCCATGTAGGTTCTCCCAAAGTGTTGGGCTGTCTACACCTGAACAATTCAAAAGGGGGTTTTCCAATGACGACATGTGGAGACACTCTGTGTGCCTCAACCTTCTTGATCACCTCTTTTCTCCAATTAAGCCCATTACCCTTAGCCACGGCCATGGTTTCCATCAACAACCTGTTGAAAAGTTCCACCATGCCATTGTTTTCGGGGTGGTTCAGAGCACATTTCTTGTGCCTTATTGCATGATCACATAAAAATGCCTTCATTTCTTTGGATACCAATTTCACCCCATTATCAGTGAGGATTACACTAGGTAGGCTTCCCCTGCCAAACAGTTCTTTGAGAAACCCTATGAGGTTTAGTTTCTATTCCTCTGGAGAATTACATTTCCGGCCCCCTAGAGTATGTCAATTAGAACCTTAAGATATGATTCATAGCCTTCAACATGTATGGGGCCTAAGATATCTAAGGCAACCTCTTCCCAAAGGTTTGTGATACAGTCCCTGATTACCATTGGTTGGACTCTTGTTTAACAGCTGTTCTCACTCAGGACACTCTGCATGAAGTCTTGTGTCACCCTCTCCACATGACTGTCCATACCAGGCCACCGGTATGTCAACATTAGCCTCTCTATAGCTTTTGACATCCTTGATGACCACAGTGTGCCACAGAGATATACGTTCTCCTCAAAAAACAGTTGGTGGAACTAACCTTGTAACCCTAAACAACAGGTCATGTTTCTCCAACAATTAATCCTTAAAATGCCAACATTTCTCACCCTCGCTATTGCCTTTTGTCCTAGCACCACATACATTTTTAAAGGAAGCTAGAACTTCTAACATGCTCTGGTCAGAAATAAGGGGTTAATTATGACTTTGGCACAGTTGCACCATCTCTCCACTGGCACAGCTGTGGAAAAAGCCGTGCAAGGACCACCGGCCTCATTACGTGTTGAACTTGTGTAAGGCAGACGGTCCTTTGCCTTTCCCAAGGCAGTGCCAGAAAAACCGGCACAGCAATGGGAACAGCAAAGAGGTTCCAGCTTGACAGGGACAGTGACATCCAGGTTGTACTGGATCTGGGGTTGCAAACAAACAGGGGGGCACATGTTGTGCCCCTCTGAATGCATCTCCATGAAGGTGGGACATGAAGACCCTGTAGGGCACCATCTGTTCCTGCACCACTAGCCTTTTTATGGCGGGGTTCCTGCCATGAAATGGCTGGCGATGCAGGAATTTGTAATGTGCTCAGCAAGACTGCGCCAATCCTGCTGAGCATGTTACATTATGGCACAGCTAAGTCGCCACCAAGGAACTACTGTTCCATGGTGCAGGTGGTGGTCCACCACTGGTATAACAGAGAAAGTTGTAATCCGGCAGACAGTGGACTGCCACTGCTGTGCCACCACAAGTGTGGTGGTCGGAAGACCGCCGCACTCATAACCAGTCCCTAAATTAATCTCGCCATTTAGTCTCCATGATGGTCCTGCCCTCAATCTCACACACCATTTCATTGTCATCATTACACACCTTGGACAGATCACTCTTATCCACCAGCACTAATCTTGAAAAATTGTTTGCCACTCTGTTCTCCACTCCATTTTATATACTTCATTTCAAAGTCAAACTCCAGTAGATCAACCATCCATTTTGTAACTGCATCAAAGCCTTTCCTTTTGAATCTCACATAGGGATTTGTGATGCATCTGTACCTCAAAGATACTACCCCACAAGAGAATCTTAATTTTGTTTTACAGCCCAATGGACTTCCAAGGCCTTCCTTTCTATAACCAAGTATCACAACTCTGCACCTTTAAGGGCTCACAATATTAAGAAAATAACTCTTTTGGGATTACAATCGCCTTGCTGCAGCACCACCACTAAGTTCTTCATGCTGGTGTCAGTAGTTAGTATGTCTTTGCATCTGGAATCGAAGTTTCTCAATTTGGGAGCCTTACCTAAACTTTTCTTTATCTCTCTTAACTACGATTCACATGCATCCCTACCCACAAATTCAACTCCTTTGAGAAGCAGATTCCTCACACACAAAGTTCCACAAATCCTGTTACAAGCTTGTTGTAATATTCTGCCATTCCAGTCCTCATTATTGGATTGGCACTCAAGCTTCTATAAACAATCAACAAGATCTTCTTGGGGATAATACGTTCACCCGTGATGGTATGGCCAAAACAATCTATGGAAGTTTCGGCAAAACTAGCAGTTCTCCAATCTAATCATCAGGTTAAATTGACCTAATCTCCCCCCCCCCCACACCTGTTTCACTCCCTCGTCATGCTCAACATGTTCTCTCCCAAAAGCTAGCACATCATCTTGATAGACCCTAATGCCTTCAAGACCCATCAGCAGCCTCTCCAGGGCCCTTTGTAACATTGAGGCTGCTGATATTAATCCAAAAGGCAGCCTTGCATAGCAAAATATCCCAAAAGTACTAAGGGCGTAATGAATACTGTGAGGTCTCTGGATGCTTCATTAAAACTGATCTGATGATATTCTGACTTAAGGTCAATAATGGAGAAAACCTTAGCTCCTTCCTATAGCAGCAGCATATCTGAGATTTTGGGTAATGGATGCCTGTCCACAATCACATGCTTATTCAACTCTCTCTAGTCTATACACAAGCGCAAAGTTTCATTTGTCTTCCTGCCTGTGATTACCAAAGCTAGCCACACCGTGCCTCCCACTTCCTCAATAATCCCACCATTCTTCAGCTTTTCCAGTTCTAACCTCATATCCTCTTGTGCAGCCACCGGCACATTCTGAACTATCTCACAGACTGGATTGGCTCCATCCACCAAACATAATGTTTCCAAAGCTGTGTTGTGCAGGATATTTTCTGACTTGCAGCTCCTCCCTTCCACGTATCTATTAAAATTAAAAGAGGCCTGTAACAGACACTTCGTACAGCTCATGGTCAATGTTCAGGCCTACACACATGCAATCCATGCTGCTCAATGCACTCCAGAACAATCAAGAACTCTCAGATCTCACCTGGCCACACTCAGGCATTGGAAAACCGCACCTGTTAGCGCAGGTCACATCACATTCAGGTCTACCTATAGCGACAAGGAACTACTTTTACCTGCTAAGTGCCATCATTCGACTTAGGCAGACCACAGGCAATAAAGTGCTACAACACCGCATTTGGAGGTTGGATACCAGCCAGAGAGAAAGAGGTTTTAATGTATTGTATGTATGGGAATTTTGTATAGCACAAACCTAGCCAAAAACAGCAGAGTATGTATGTTTGTGGTATTTCTATAGTGCTAACCTAGCCAAAACATATCAGTGCATTTACTGATTTTGGTGCCTACAACAAATTTATAAAATGTGATTTCAATTGTCAAAAAATTGTAATAAAATATATAGGAAATGACAGATACCTTTTGTTTGTCATGCTGACAAGAGAAGCATAAAGCAGACAAGTTAAAAGGCGTTTTGTGTTGGATAATAAGAGAGGATTTGTAACAACAGTAGAAGGTGCATATATTATTCGGTACTTAACCTCAACAGTTTACTGGTGCCACTAAGCCAACCAAATGAAACTTCCTATTTTAGTTAGTCAGCCTCAGCTAATCTTAAACAGATGTATCTAGAACAATGAACTGAGGTTAGAACCACAGTGTTCCCATACCAAGCGTGATACGATCTAACTGGCCTTGTCATACTGCACCAAGGACAAGGCCTGCATCCAATTATGACCTCAGGGCCCTGACACTAACACTACACATTAAGAGCAATACTTATTAATATTTCATGCAATGAAATGCAGTAAGACAACTTAATGGATGTTTTGCGTGAAAGGGGGAGAAAAGAAATGTGCAATATCTACTAACATATAACACACTTTATTTATTTTATTTTGTATTCTTATATAGCGCTGGAAGTCAATCCTCGAAAGGATATCTCAGCGCTTGAGTATTACCAAAGGAGCAAGAAACTAGTAGTTGAACTGAGAAATGTGGGGGAACATAACTAGCAGGCGACAAATAAAAATGTTTTCAGGGACTTCTTAAAAGATTGAAAATTGGCTGTGCTTTTGAGAGCACCAGGCAACGAGTTCCAAAGGATGGGGCCTTTGTAAGACAGGGCACGTCCTCGCTGCCTGGCTTTTTTTATCCGAGGGACCTGGAGTAATTGCTGGCCACTGGATCGCAGAGTACGACTGGGAGTGTAGGGTTTGAATATTTCTTTTAGATATTTAGGTCCATTGCCAAAAAGACATCTATGAATTGTGCAGCAGATTTTAAATTTTACACGCTGTCTAATTGGCAGCCAGTGGAGTTTTGACAGCAAAGGGAGTGGGGCAGACCTTGGTTGGGCGTTGAGGACTAATCTCGCGGCAATGTTCTGAATCACCTGCAATCTCTGCAGTTGTTCCTCATTTGCAGAGATCAACAGGCCATTGCAGTAGTCCATCCTGCTTATAACTAGGGCCTGGATGAGAGTCTTCCTGTAGGAGTCAGATAAGAATGGGAAGACACGACATAGCAGACCTATGACCTGAAAGCAGGAGCCTACTACTTGATTTGTATGTTCTTTGAAGAGCAGTGCTCTGTCTAAGCGTACGCCAAGATTTTTGACAGTCTGTTTGGGGCTTGGAGTTGGTCCTAGGTCCAGAGGCCACCAATCCGGGGACCACAGAATTGTGGCCTCCCCAAACAGCATTACCTCAGTCTTGCCTATGTTACACTGGAGGTGATTGCTGGCCATCAAGTGAGATATGCCCTCATTCCGTCCGCAAAAGATTTTTTTATTGCGGGCGTTAAGGTTTTAAAGGGGAACAAAAGCTGGGTGTCGTCAGCGTACGACACAGGGCTGAACCCGTAAGATCTCACAATATCTGCCAAGGGAGCCACATACACGTTGAAGATTGTGGGGCTTAAGCAGGAGCCCTGTGGTACTCCCTTGGTGAGCTCCCTTGAGATAGAATGGTGGGAGCCCAATCTCACCTCTTGTTGGCGATCCGAAAGAAAACTCTCCAGCCAAGAGAGAGCCTTCAGCTCTCTCCTAGCACTTGTATACTGTGCGCTGCGTAGCGCCAATGAAGGCACCCTCGGTCATGCTGTAAGTGTGCCTGCGTTTGAAGGCTGGATTGTTTTTGTACAAGAAGAGATGTCTTCCTGTACAAAAACCAGTGGGGGCTGGTATCAGGGCAGAGTGGCTGGGGAGAATGGAGCGGTACAGACCAGGCACGGCCCGTGCCGGGCGTTATACTGGGGCGGTGACGTCAGGCAGGGGAGTGTCAGGGTGGGGGGTTGTAAAATGCAGGATATGGACCATTAGAGGTAAGTACCGGAAAAAAAATATACGAATTTCGTTACCCATGCTGCACCGCCAAATGTGATGAAGCGTGGGCAACGAAGTTCGTTTTATTTTATTTTTTCGGTACTTACCTCTAATGGGCCATATCCCGCATTATACAACCCCCCACCCTGACCCTCCGCTACCTGACATCACCACCCCAGTATAACGCCCGGCACGGGCCGTGCCTGGTACAGACGACAACGTGAAAAAAAAGAAAACCACTTACCTTGCATTTGCAGCATTGCTGAATAAGTGTTCCTCTGCTACACTACACAGGCTCCAAGAATCCCCTGCGGCCAATCCGGATGCTGCTCTCATGCATGAGAGTAGCATCAGGATTGGCCTAAGTATTCTCAATTTGTGCTCCCAGAGTGACTGGGAGCCTGTTCCTGCATGTCTCCAACTGGGCATGCCGGTTTGGCAGTCCTGAGATGCCTACAAAGAAGACAGAGAATAAATAAATATATGTCTCTTTGTTACTCCTCTCTGTGTTAGGTACAACATTTTGGCACATTACCAGGTTTACTGCCTTTAGTAAATCTGGAATTGCATCAAATTTATTTGGTGGATGAATGGGAACGCCCATTCTCCACCCATGCAAGGCCTACTACAGTGAAATGTGACGTAACGCAGCACAAGCCACTGCGTTGCATTACCTTTCTTTACAAAGTCACACAACATGGCACAAACAGCCCATAGTATGGCTTTGTAAATCGCATTTAAGGACTTGCATTGCCTCATGACGACTTGCGCCAAATAAGAACAATGTAAACCCTTAGTAAATCTGTCCCTGAAGACGGGTAGGGGAAGAGAGGTGGATGGGTTCGGAGATGAACTGCCCACGGATTGGCTTGTACCTTTCCTACAAAAGGAATCCCTACAGCCACACAGGGGCACATTTACAAGCCCCTTGCGCCTCTATTATGCTGCTGTTGCGTTACTTTTGTGACGCAGCGGCGGTACAAAAGATGCGCCATGATGCGGGGTATTTACAACGTGACGCATCTGGGAGGTGCGTCACGTTGTAAAGCCCTGCGCCATAAGGAGGCGTTCCAGCATAGGGGGGGGGGGGGGGGGGGCGTTCCGGCTTAGGAACGCCTCCTAAAAGTGGCTGAGTGAAATCTACACGATTTCACTCAGTCACTTTTAGGCTGCGTCAAAACCCTACGCCTGCTTGAACCCAGAGCATTGCTGGAGCTGCGTCGCGCTTGCGACCAACTCCAGCAATGCGCCACTTTTACGGCACAGATGCGTCACACATCTGTGCCGTTTTTGCCCCATGGTGCGCCACATTGTAAATGCGGCGCATCATGGATGGCGGAGCTGCGGCGCATGATAACTGGCGCATCCCTGGGGATACGCCAGTTATTGTAAATGTGCCCCACAGTTTGCGGTCCAAGGAGAATGGGGTCCAACGTTCTGATGAAATGTAGTCTGCGGGCCAGTTTTACCAACAATATTGCTACGGTGCAAACAAACCCACTCGAGTAGTACTACTTTGATGACTTTGCCTCCTGAATGGCCGACTTTGATTCCAAAAAAAAAGAAAAGGAGGCGGAAAAAAGGTGCCGCGCGTCTGCGTGAGATCAAACAAGATCAGGTCACCCCTCTGAAATGCGACCTGCCATGCCCTTGGCCTGTGGACATGGCGGGATGAATAGATTCCGTGTGTCTGTCATCCCGCGTGCTCTGCCAGCTATTGTCGAGGAAAGAGTTTCGGCCTGCACAAGCTGTACTTGGGCAAGGTTTTCTTTGTTTCCCTTGCTGTCGGGAGCTCCTTTGATGGGTTCTGCGTCGGAGAAGCATCTGGAGAGCAGCCCATCGCCACCTCGTACGGTATATTTATTTACCTCGCGTTCAGCTTTACCATATGGTGTACAATAATAACATATTTCACAAGGTAGTTGAATCTGATTTTCAAAGCCCTGCGGGCTTAAGCTCGTCAACCTGCTGGCTGCACCTGTGCATCCGTGATCCCAGCCAATTTAAACCCTGGGCTAAGCAGAGCTGCGTCTGTATGTGGGTGTGCGCTGGTGCCGTAGTTTGCCACTATGTGTGTAGAGCTTTTTTTTGTAATCTCTCAAAATTCTGCTTTTAAATTGGAGTTCCATTTAAATTTGCCATGTTGTATACACGTCAAAAGAAGGAAAGGTTTCCAGACCTGTCAACTTGTGAAAAGAAATCCTTAGGAGGAGGAGGCGAGCCTTGGGGGGAGGGGCTTTGTACGGAGCACGGCCTGGGCACTTGAACTTACTCCCACCGCGGAAAAAAACAAAGATCCCGAGGCTTCCGCTGATGTCCGGGGGAGTTTTCAACGCCTCGTAAAGGGCATCGGCTGCACAGTGTCTCCAGAAAATTAGCTAGAAGCCTGCTTCTGTCCGTAAGGCTTTATTTACAGTTAATTTTGACCAGACTGCGTGTTTTAGGCTCCTCACCTAGTGGACCTGTGAAGAGAGCTTATATCTTGTGACACACGGTGGCACCGTGTGAGTTGGAAGGTCTGATGTCTGCATGAAAATCAGGACTCTCACAATGCTTTTCATGCCAAAATCTCAATTTTCACCTACTGGGCTCAAGCATAAATGCCCTCAGGTATACTTTCTTGTTCTTGTAAGTCTCCTGGTGAACTGCTAGCACAGCGCAGTGGCTTGCATCTAGTTGCACAATTCTAATATGACATTTCTGCATAACACCAATTCTTCCATGACAAAAAGATGCACAATTCTGTAATAAAAATGATGCACAATCCTATTAAAGTGGGCGATCTGTACAAAAAAACGAATCCCTGCGACGCTACATTGTTCTCAAGACTTGAAGTAAGCACAATGGGGCTTTGGGGGGGGCGGCCGACCAGCGGTAGGCCTGCCCCTCCCGGGGGAATTTGGGGCTGGGGAAGGGGGGCGGTAGGGCCAGCACCGTCCGCGGGCTGGTTTTGGCGGGTTGGTGCTTTGGGCTGGGGGCGGGGCAAGTTTGGGCGGCTTTTGGGCTGGTGCCCCATGAAAACCGGCCATTTCATTGTGCAGCCCACCATTTCGTCTGGGTGCCCCAGCTGCCGGGCGGGGGGTGGCGGACACATTTATTTTCCCTCATTTTGGGCACCTGGTGCGGTGGTTGTCGGTGGGGGGGGGGACCGGTGGAGCTATGAGTGGCGCGCAGCGAGGCACAGCCCGGCGGAGGAGGTGGGCCGCGCAGACTGGTGCGGCCCGACGTGGCGGTAGGGCCGCTGCGGCACGCCGCTGGCAGCGCCGCGGCGGCCGGTGTGACGGTAGCGTCGCTGAGTGCGTGACATAGGTAGGTGGTGGTGGCAGTGCTGGGCCTGGGGGGGGAGGGCGGCGTAGTAGGGCCGCGGCAGGGAGGCGGGGCACGGGGGTGGGGGGGCGAACATGTGGCGGCAGAGGCGGCGGACCTTCCTAGACATGGCGGGCGGGGGGGCGCTCGGACGGGGGTGGGTGGGTGTGGGAAGATGCGTATGGTTTGGGGGCCGGGGTGGGGAACTTGCCAGTGCTGGAGAAGGCGGGGCGGAAGGGGGGAGGTGAGCTGGATGGGGCCTGGTGGAGTTGGCGCCAAGGGAGGGTGGAGGGCGAGAGCCTGGGAGTGAGGGTGGGGCGGAGAGCGTTTTGGCTGCGAGGGTGCGAAGGGGGGGTAGGCTGGTTTGAGGAGTAGGGGGGTGGGGGGTGGCTGGCCGGCTTGGGGGAGGGGGGCATCTGGTTGGGGGAGGTGGTGTCCAAGGGGGGGTGGAGGGGGGGTCATGTGCTGGGTAGAGGGGGGGGGGTTGTTGTCCCGGCATGCTGGACCCATCTCTGGTGCTGGATGGGGATGCAGAAGTAAGCGCTCGGCGAGCAGCATGCGGCTCCACGCGGCCGAGAGGATGGGCCGGCTCTGCCTGGTGCGGGCGGTCGCGCTCCCACGAGGGACCAGTCTTGGAGCCGCGACGAGAAGGGGGCAGTGCGCCCCCGCTTTCCCCACCGGAAGGGTCGGTACGGCCGCCGGGGCTTGGGGATGTGGAGTATGGACTTCTTTATTACATCTGCTTATGGACTTAGTTATTGCATGTGTTGGCGCAATCTTGGAACAAGGCTTCCCTTGACACTCCCACCCGAAGGGTCGGTACGGCCGCCGGGGCTGGGGGACGTGGAATATGGACTGATTTACTGCATGGTATTATGGACTGATGTATATCATTGTGTTGGGGCAAACTTTGAACAAGGCGGTGTGAGCTGCCCCTGCCACCCCCACCCGAAGGGTCGGTACGGCCGCCGGGGCTGGGGGGTATTGTGGACTTCAAGATGGCAATTGGTTCTGGCCTTAGTTATGCATGGTGATGGCGCACACTTGACCAAGGCTGTTGGAGCTTTCTGGATGAGAATGGAGTGGCCCGGGGGGTAGTAAGGGAACGTTGGCATAGAGTTGGCATAGTGTAAGTTCTAGGATAGGAGGTGTATAGCAATGCTGGCGACAGAGATGGCTCACTGACAGTTCACATGTGCGGGGAGTGATTTAATTAGGCGGAGTTGGAAGCGGGGGCGAACACCTTGCAGGAGGTGGTGATAGGGGGGGGGAGTAGCATGGAGGTGCTGACAGTGAGGTATCGTTCTTTCAGGAGGCGGGGTATAGATAGGGGAGTCCAACATGCGGGAGGGAGTGATACGGGGGTAGCACAGAAGGGAGGGGGGAGGCACTGTTTTACGGTCATGAGGCGGGGGCGAGCGCGCGCGGACAAGGTAGATGAGTGGCGTATTCCGGGGGGCAGGGTTAAGGTGTAGGGTATGATGGCTTTTCTTTCCTTGAGGGTAGGTGACACGTGGGGGCAAACATTGGGCGGGAGACGGCAGTCGGTGTGTGCAAGGGAGGGGTGGGTGGATGCAGGGGGGACAATTTTACAATGAAATCGCAGTTTTACTACCTTCACTATAGCTAAGCACATTATGCAAAATGAGTGTTCTTCGTTGTGCATCAAGTTCGCACTTTATAAAACTTTCTAAATACATAAACAAGTAATGATGGATCACACTCTTGCCCAGACATGGTTTGTGCATTTTTACAGGCGGAAAGGTGCAGAGTTCTGTATCTCGCTACTTTGCAATTGTTGTGAAGAAGCTGCCAGCTTTGCTAACCATGAAGTGGAAAATTGTAGAGAAGCATTAGCAAATTCAACAGGTCTGGCCTTTGGCAAGCTGGTGAGAGGAAAAAAGACAACATGCCGCCAGCTAAACATGGTCACCAAATAGCTGCAATGAGAAAGTTAAGGTTTAAAAAAAAAAAAAAAAAAAAAAATTAATCATTACATCTAATTTAATAGATGTATATGAGTGCTCCATTGGAGGAAGGTGTACTTAGAACAGGTGTAGGAACCTTTTGGTTTTAACAAACAACTCACAAAAAACCTGTTACTGGTGTCAAGAAAAGATAGTATTTCTTTGAATTATCGCACCCTGTAAGCACAGTTTAAACTCTCAAAGATTACAATAATAAACAAGCAATGTTAAAGGCCCTGAATTTTTTGGTCCTGGTGCTGCTGTACCAGCTGCACCATTCAAATCATAAACCTATTGCCTGCTGGCTGAATGCACATGTGACTGTCTTGTTTAGTAGTAATATTTTGCAATAATCTGGGTTTCGTGGGGTCCCTAGAGCTTTTGGGCCAGTGCCACAGCAACTGCTGCACCATTCAAATCAAGTTGCTTTTAACTGCAAGGTAACTACAATGTTGACTTCCTGTTTAGTAGTAAAATATAGCAATGTTTGGTGTTTAGAGGTCCGCTTGGAGCTTTTGGTCCTGGTGTCACTGCACCTGCTGCACCATTGAAATCATGACCCTGCAGTCTGAAAGGTAATAATCTGAGTTTAGTGGGATCCCTAAAGGTTTGGCCCTGGTGCCCCTGCACCTGCTGCACCGTTCAAAACAAGCCACTTTTAACAGCAGAGTAACTGCATTTGTGACTGTCTGTTTAGTACTCAAATATAGCAATGTTATGTGTGTAAATGTGTTCTGACAACTTTTGGGCCCGGTGCTGCTGAACCTTCTGCACCATTCAAATCATGACCCTGTTGTCTGCAAGGTAACTGCACTTGTAGCTGCCTGTTGTGTAGTTAATATATAGCATAGCTCTGATATACTAACTTTAATTTTAATGTGCAATGTTTATTACAACATTTAGAATTTGTTCATAATGACCAAATAGATTACGGTGGGGAAAAAATTGATCCGATAGTGCCTACAAAGTGCGAAGAAAAGTACTGAGGCATGAACAGAAACTGTCACAAACGTTCTAAGGCTAAAGCTGCTTTACTCAACTAATTAATAAAAAGCAAGCACTCCAGAATACTGTTAGAAGCTGTCTGCCTTTTTCTGTGGAAAGGGATCTTCTGTTATCAGTGAATGAGGCTTAAACGGTGTGAACAGCTTTAGTAGAAGCATTGTGAATGTGGGCGGTCAGGGGGAGTTAACAAAAAAGCGTATGGAAACAGTACTTTGGCATTGGGAACTTATAAGAGACCCCTTTTAGGATATATTAAATTCAAGGGATTCACTAGCACAGTGCAAATGCGGTACAGGCGAACCTAAAAAAAGGTTGAAGGTTCTGGAAGGAAGGTCCCTAAGGAGTTGAGAAGTGGCCCTGAAATTACAAGCAACTCACAGATCAGCTGTGACAAATCCTTTTTTAGCATATACAGGAATTGTGATGTCACAGACTCAATGAAGCGCACGGTTTCATTACTAATATTAACGTTTCCATTCGCCGCGGGCCGGACATGTGACTGTCTTTGCCCCAGCGTTACCTGCCTTTCAGACGGAATGGGCGTTCTTAAAATCTGGCCTTTCTTGCTGGGCGACCCATTTTCGGGCGTGTCGGGGGGGCGAGCAGTGCTTGTTGGCGGTGGGGCTTTTCATGGCGGACAGGCTCTGACACGGTGACACCTGATCTGGATGACTTCTTTCTGGTACGACGGCCGGGTTCGACGGACTGCCAGCGGCTGCTGGTCGGTTGTGGGCCTCGTGGCTTGCAGGGAGTGCCCCTGGCGCCAGAGAAGACGTACGGTCCCAGACTGTGCTGTCCTTGCTGGGTGTTGAGCTCAACTCCGGGACAGGGAACCATGCCCGCCGGAGGCGGGGGGCTGCATGGTTGGCGACGGACTGCACAGGAAATGTCGATTTAGGGTGCGGTGTGTGCGACGTTCAGTGCTTTTGCAGTGGGTTTTCCTGGCGGACAGGCTCTGGCGGTGGTGCACTATCTGGTGACTTTTACTGGTGGGACGGCCGGGTTCCGACGGACTGCCAGCGGAGCTGGACGGTTTTACGGGCCTCGAGGTTTACCTGGGAGTGTTCAGGGCGCCAGAGAGGAGGCACGGTCCCAGTTTGGTGCTGTCGATCGTCGGTACAGAGCTCGACTCCGTGGCCATGGAAGCACGCCTGCCGGAGCTATGACCGGACAGGGGAGGACTTGCGGCGGTAGGGGGTTGACGGGGTGACGATTCGTCGGTAGGGGACTGGGGGACGTAGCGTTTGGCAGTGGGGGCAGGTTGTCTCGTGGTTAGGGGCAGGGAGAAGAGGTGGACGCTGGCACGAGTTATTACCGGCTTGGTCCGAAGGGTTATAGGGGGGGTGTGTGCCGGCCTTTGCCGTGCCTAACATAAATAAATAAATAAATACATACATGAAGAAGGAAAATACGGGGTGAGGACCTGGGTGGGGAGTCGACGCTGGGGGCCGGGGGCTTGTCAACTGTCGGATTTTAGGTCAAGGGCGTGGGGGTAGGGAGGTTGGAAGGCCATGAACTCGCCACTCTTAACTCTCTGAATACTATAGGCGGGGGAGTTAATAAATTAACAGGATACGAACCAGAGTCAAGCCAAGGGTATGGCTCGAATCTTATAGGGGTAGGACGGTGTTGACAGGATGGGGCACCTGGAGAATGGGTATGGGGCAGTGTCTTTTTGGGGACACACCTGCCGCACGGAGCGGATCTGATGTGGTACACTTTCTGGAGGTTCTGGAGCAAGGCGTTGGTGGGCACGGGTGCCAGAAGGTGATGGAGCCCTAGGGGGGGGTCGAGGGCCGTTAGCACGTCCCTCGAGTGGCGTTTTTTTCCTAAGATAGGTGGGAAGTGTAGGAGATCTGTTTGGATTATCAGGGGGTAGGTCAAGCACAATAAAGTGTGTAGCCAGGTGGAGAGGCAAATTGACGTTTTGCTAATTGTTTACTGTTGCGGATTGGGGGAACCAGTTTAGGGGAGGGGGTGGGGGTGTGTGTCAGGAAATTGCATATTTAGTGAGGCCTAGTGTTGTGCGGCGCAGGCCAAGGAATTCATTGTGTAGGATGCATCTGCTTCCAATAAAGTGGCCTTTATCACACTTAATTGGAGTCTCTGGTCGGTGTTTTGCCTCTCCCCCATTCCCCAATGGGCCCAAAACAGGACAATGCCAAAGTTAGCGTTGGAGTGAAGTTAAAGGAATCGTGGCCGTAAACAATCTGATTCACTGCATAATTGTTATGTAAGCAATGAACAGGTTATTGTTTCATTACATTTTTAGGTCAGGCCTACTAGAGAGAGCAAGACATAGTGCAGCTTACCAAGAATATAGAGAGACTTGGAGCCTGCCCACTGCTTACCTTAGGTAGGCTTTCCTTGTTACTCTTATGTGTCTGCTTCTGATGCCTGTTTTAGCTTCTCAGCCTTGTTTGTCAATCCCTTAGAGCATTTCCTCTTTACAATCTCTTTGATTGGCTGTCATCTCTGCTTCCATTGCTTGCTGTTCAAGCACTACTTTTTATTAGGTCGAGCATTATTATTATTAAAAACTTATATGTGTATGTACTATGTGGGCTCTGGAGATCAGCCCTAGGACTTGTCTGCTTCCGCTTAGGGACTTTTTGTTCTGTTCAACAGCCTCTATTTAACTGTCTTGATAGAAAACGACCAGCAGAGGTCAGTAAAATACCAGAATTTCTTTCTGCTGAGAGACTTTCTTTTTTTTTCTTTTTCTGACAACTGCCTCTATTTAACTTTCTTGAGAGAAAACGACCAGCAGAGGTCAGTAAAATACCAGCTCACTTTAGCATTCTCTAGATTCCAGTCCATAGAAATTGTCTTCCACGAGCACCTGTGGGCAATATTATTTTCAAATCTTGTATTTTCAGTGATTTGACCACTCTTTTACTCACTCTACTATTCACTTTCTACTACTTACTCTACTACTCACGTTCTACTACTCTCTACTCTACTCACACTCTACTAATCACTCTCTACTATCTACTACTAATATCTAAAACTCTACTAACTCTATACTACTCGCTCTACTACTCTCTACTACTCTACTCACCACTACTCTCTACTACTCTACTACTCATTCTCTACTACTCACCATCTACTACTCTCTACTCTAAAATCACTATACTACTCGCTCTATCTACTACTAACTCTACCACAACTATTCACTACTCACATTTGAGAGAGATTAAACTATTGTCATTGTAAATGGCAATGCCATATATTTATCTGTTTTCAAAAACAACACATAGAGAAAAATGTGTCATTTACAATGCCAACTGCTCTAACTTTTGCAAAGGCGAGATCGTTGCATTGTAAATGCTTGTTAATCATTGATCTATATAAACAAATTTGTACCTTTAAAAAATTAGGATCTCCAGTGTTTTCTGTGCTTATCAAGTTAATTGATTGAAGTTGTCTAATGACAGGTTTGGGTTTGCTCCAGATGGACTAATCCATGAAGTAATTTTACATTTATATAAGTCCATTGCAAATAAATTCCCTTGTTGGCACCTATTACCTAACATTGTAAATGTGGCGCATCCATGTTGGCAAAAGGGGTTCCTAACGTTACGCAAAATAGCTGGCACATCCCTGCTGATCTGCAGGGTCCCCTTGTATCTAAGGGAAACTATTGCTTTAATGGCTTCCTGTTAGAGGGACAATTTGATTTAAACTTAACTGTTGAAAGTTAAAATGCATCAGTGACTTTACATCTCAATGTCTTATTCAGATCTCTCTCTAATGTCCAGTCAGAGACTTAAGAAGTCTTCTATTTATCCCTCGGGTCAGACTTAAGACCAAAGAAGTCAGAGCCTTTTTAGTTCTCAGTTCATTTAGGTGGAACTCTCTATCCCAGAACATAAGGTACATCTTTAGAAGGGCTCCTATGGCTTTCCTGTATCAGGGTAACTGTTTAGGACCTTCCCATAGAGAGTAGTTCAGCGGTGTGCCCTGTATAAATCTGCCTAATCAATCAAACTAATTTGTCACTGAAAATCTTTATGTGATGCTGAACTGAACAAACAACAACAAGAAATGTGGAGAAAGACAATTGATGCACAGCTATCCATGCCAAGTAAATATTTAATTTCCTACATTTAACTAATGGGCCACACAGCGCTAAGCTGTCAAATATGACTCATCCTATCTGTTTATTGGCTATTGAGATATTCAACACATGTTTATTTAGTGGATCGCCAGGTCTTCAGATGTGCTCTCAATTTAAAGTGATCCAAATGTCCCATAGCCCCAAAGGAAGGCTATCTTAATTAGTGGCTATTGTAATCAGTGCTTAATTTGTAGAATAATAAGTGCTGGGGCCCAACTTTCTTCTCAGAGTTCCATGGTTGGTGCTACAGAATGCCCGGGATACCCAATATCACCTGAAGACTTTTTGATCCAACACAAGACACTTCCTGCCCAACTATCTCACTTTTGCAGGTCCCTGCTTTCTCCCATTTTTTAAAACATGTTTTAATTCATTTTTTACTTTGTCCACTTGACTGTACATTTCCATCAGTATCAATGGTTTAGGACATCTGCACAGGATTCACATACGGCATCTTCCCTGAAGTATGCACATGTAATAGCACATACATTGTAATGCGATGACATGTTGTCTGGTGTGAGAGCTGTTCCGTCCATTTGTGCTTGTACTTTAAGGATAAGAGGTACTTGCACCAAGGTGTACATGTGTAGACATATAACAGAAAGAAAAAGAAAAGTCAAAGATGCTTTCTAGGTCTATTCTACAGCTAGCATGTGTATGTGTGGTGTGTTTACCAAGTGGAAGAGCGACTCACTTCTTCTGGGCCCTTACGGGTTTAGGTATCCTAATGTTAGGGTCATGTCCCCATCAGTCGCGTGTGCCCATGTCTTCAATATCAGACCATGCCCTACTGTGTAGTGAAAGTGCACCCAATAGTTACGCCAATCCTGTTTATACAGAGGGATCGCTGAATGAGGTTACCAAGCCTTTCCAGACGTCCACGATTGGGTTATTTACAAAACCCCCACCGATCCTTTGCTTGTTCTGTGGTGCCCTCCCCGTTGTCCATTTTCCGACTTCCGCCCTGCAATTGCACTGGGGCAGTCCCTAGGAAGATCTCCAGTTCATCGCTATGACACATCGTGTAAGCACCAGGGCTAACTGATGGAATCTGGTGCTCAGTCTCAACACCTCAGGGCATGTATAAAGGCCAAACAGGCATGCCTCCACAGTGTAAATGTCTGTCCTACCCACATCCTCTCTAGGTCAGCAGTAATCACTTACTAAAAGGTTGCTATTGTTGGAGAGGTCCATGTCATAAGTATCAAATCTGCATACAACAGGGTACCCCTAGGGCACTTCTTGTCATCAGTCCCAACCATGATGATCAGTGTGTACGGCGTGAGGTAGGTGGTGTCTAGGAAATTGAACTGTACATTTAAACCTGGTATTTCTGGACACCTTGTATGGTTGCTCTAGCACAGCAATCCATTCCTTGTCTGTGAACTCCTTCCCTATTTCACCTTCCCAATACATCCTCTGCTTTGTCAATGTGTTCGAAGTCAAAGACTGGAGTGATTTATAAAGCCATGATATCAACTTATGGCCAGTCCCAAGGGTGAGCAGGACTTGGAGTATCTCTTGCATTAGAGGATCAGAGTGATGTTACTCCCATACGATCCCCAGTGACTGCCACAGAGCGGTGTAGACCAAGAACTGGGACTTCAGCAAAGCATCGGTATCAACTATGCTGTCGAATTCACGGAGATTCCCATCTTTGTAAAAGTCCCACACTGTGTGAATGCCCACCTCTATCAATGTCTGCATTTGCTGGGATGTGAGATAACCACCCCTGGCGTTAGGGATACTCACCAAAGGAAGCATTGAAGCATACAGCGGGGCACCAAGTGCCCTTTGAACTACCGTATTCCAGCATCGCAATGCTATTCTGAGAAGTTTAGAGTGTTTAGAGGCTCACATTTTGAGGCCCAATAGCAGGGTGACCAAGGCACCTTCCCGTCGCTCCTCTCTTGTTTCCCAACTCGACTTTCCTATGGCCATCAAGCTATCTAGTCAGTCACTGCAATTGCGGTGTGAGATAGTACAGTTAGCAGTCTGGGGCTCCTAGCATTCCCTCCCAGAGCAGGCAGCTAACTACAGTCAGGGGCACCCTCTGCCCACCCCCATCCCATATCAGCTCTCTCAGACATGCTTCCAGTGTTCTGAATCAAGATTGAGGTAGCCATATCACAAGGTGTGTGAAATGATATAACAGTTACAGGACCATCACCATTTTGGACAGTGTGATTTGAGCCATTAAAGTCAGTTTAAGTGAGAGCAAAACTTCTACACTGCCTTTTTGAGCATGCAGTCTTCCTCCCAGGTTCGCTTCCCATGTATCCTCATCTTTGTCTTATATATTCACTCCGTAAGTAGCAGAAGGTGTGAGGCTCCCACGAGGTACCCACCCTGAGCTTGCCACTGGTCTGAGGATATTGAGAATGCAGATCTTGTACCAGTTGTGCGGAGACAGAGAGTCTGGCCAGGTGCTCGAGCACCTTTATGCTCAGCTCAACACCCCTCCCAGTATCTTGCCAGAATAAAGCAAAATAGTGTGCTTGCCATCATGCAGAGGAACACCACTTCCTCTGCCCTCCATTCTCACTATGCTGGTAAATGGTTCAATCGCCAGCTCAAAGAGCATTGGTGATGGGGCAATAGAGTAGGGTGATCCATCTATTAACCCTTACCCAAGGCCATACGTTCCATTGCTGAACACAGGTAATTCCACTGGATGCTATCAAATGCCTTTTGTAGGTCGACAGAGAGAATAACCATGTTTGGGCATACATCTGTTGTCATTTCCTCAAGCACTTTAAAGAGTCTCAAAGTGTAGAGAGAAATATCGCATCCAGGGATAGAATCATTCTGGTCGTCATGCACTCGATTTGGGAGGTGAGAGTACAGACGGTCCTCCAATATTTTACTTATAATTTTATTGTCCAGGTTTAATATAGATACGGGCCTATAAAAGGATACATCAACAAGCTCCCTTCTTGTTTCAGGTGAGAAACTATGAAAGCTTCTCTAGTGGTGGCTGGTAGTGAGCTTCCTGGTATAGCTCCACCAGGCGTGGCACAAGTAATGCACTAGAGGATAACGTGAGAAGATTTTTGGGTTGTTTTATCACAATATGACTTGGGGAGTAAAGCTGGTGGAAAAGGGAGTGAATTAGTTTAAATTAATTGATAAATGCAAACTGATCTCAAAACATTTTTTGAGTAAATTTTAATAAGGGGATATTTATTCGCAAAACGAATTATGGATTCATCTGATGATTATTGCTAATGTTTTATAGAGGACAAAGTGAGTAATTGTGTACTTTTTTTAATTTTTAATTTACAGCTAGCCCCTGACGAAGAGCTGGGAATAAGCCCAAAATGCACTGGGTCTTTAAATAAAGAAATGCTGCTTGAAACGATCTTCTGCATTTTGATTGTATTTTCAAAGAGGTCCGATGGGCACACGTTAATATGGGAAGCATTCAAAATTAATAACACGCACATGAGGGTAAGAAAAATGATGACTACGAACTCTTTCGGCAAAGATCATGGATTACATGGGATTAATGATGAGCAAGGTCAAACGTTGAATTCATTACAGGATCTAGTACCTATTGAAGCTGTGTGTCTGGGTGTGGAGTGTTTGAATGCGCTCCGCATAGTATCGTACTCCTTAATCTCAGCCACAGTGATTGGTCCACCAAACACCTCACCTGCATCGGCTGGTAAGTGCAGGAGAACCGCTCACTCCAAGAACACCTTGATCTCTCCTCATGAACTCTGGGTTTAATTAATACCTAAATAGGCCCTTATAAAAAGGTGAGAATTGAATTCCTCATATATAGCGATCCCAGTGATGGGGATTCTTCTACGCTCTAATTGGATGAGCTAGGCAAGGAGCCTGCCTGCTCTACTCCTTTCTATGTGGTTTAGGGATATATATTCACAGTGAGTGAAGGAGTGCAGTCACTTCACTGTACTGACCTATTTCACCCTCTCTTCAGACAGGGGCAGCCTGTTTTGTGGAGAAATAAACAAACTGTCATCAAAAGCTCAAATGGTTCCCTCTAGTGTGTCTCATTTTCCAGGGTCTTTATGACCCAATAGACTGACCGATGCAGTGACCCTGTACATGGCCTCCCACTCAGTGTCAATGCTTTCAGTGGTGTGTCTCTTAACTACAATCTACACCCATATAGTGTCCTGTAGCAGGGCTACGAACAATGGGTCCTGTAAAAATTGGACTGGTCGCTTCCATGTGCTGCAGTGTCATCAACAAAGGGTTGTGGCTAGAAATTGTAGGGCTGAGATATTATGCATTTTCTGATGGCTCTGAGGAGCCTGTGAGAGTACAGTGGGCTATCCTGTTGGGCATGCAACTCATATACAGGCAATAGAAAGAGTATTCCTTATGGGTACCGTGTCTGGTACGCCATACATGCAGCAAACCCCAATTATCAGTTCAGGCCATGCACTCTTGTACAGGTTTAACTGCGAGGGAGTTTGACAGCAGCGGTGTTGACTGGTCTAGGGTCTCATCAGCAATGCATTTGTAGTTCCCTCCCAGAATCCAGGTCATGTGTGTTCCCTGAGAGAGTACAGGTGCTAGGGAACTAAAAAATTGTGCCTGCCCTGTGTTGTGCCATTCAAGCAACATAGACGACACAGACACAGTGCCGGTGAGTGTAAAGGAACTTTATGTGACTACCTCTCTCCTCGTACCCAGCTTTATTTTGAAGACCCCCAGCCCTCCCTTTCCTTATCCCTTTTCCACTTCCTCTTTTGCTTTCCCATGGCCGCAGGTTCTAGCGCCCCTTGCATGGAATCTATCACAACTTTATATCTCCCCCTTCTCTCACAACTTAGAATACATTTTAAATAGACAACACACCAAAATGAAAAAGAACATAGTTACAGTTCTTCAATGAGGCGTTGAGGCCTTCGATGAGTACGCTGTGGCCGGTGGACTATGTCTTAACCCCTTCCATGCTCATGACGAGCTCAGCTCGTCATGAGGCACAGTTGAGCTGTGCTGATGACGAGCTGAGCTCGTCATGAATATAGGAGAATAGCTATTTCCAGCACAGGGGAAAAATAAGCACAGCAGCGATGTGGTTAATTACATCTCTCCCTTTCAGCAGAGGGGAAGAGAGACGGGTGCTCATTTCCCATCATTTGGGCGTCCTCCTTCATTGCACTTTCTGGCCCAGCCAACGTCTCTCTGATGGTTGGTGTGCATCTATGAAAATGTGTAACATTACTTGTTATTCTCTTGTCATCTGAGGCAGCCATGATCAAAGTCCCCTTTTGTTTTGTTACTAGCAGTGGGTGAGCATGATATGAACTGTTGGATTTTCTTTGTTGTTCTTGCCGGACAAGTACCCAGTCTCCTTTCTTGATGGTTAGCTCTCCAAAAACTTCCCCCATATTCTTTCATCTTGGCTTTTCTGGATCCGTCTATCACTGCTAACTCTTCATGTTCTGAATCGTGACGAGTACAGCCAGTTGAGTCTTCCCAAGCCCGTATTCTTGTGCGCAACATGCGGTCTGGCATCAAGGTTGCTGGACACCTGTACGTGATATAGTGTGGTGTGGTTCGATATGCTCATAGCACCTCATTTAGTGCTGTTTGACCATCTCACCTTGACAGTTCAACTTGCTGTATAGCCTTCATCAGAGTGGCCATACATTTCTCTACCATCCCATTGGCCAGTTGCCACATGGGAATGATCTTCCGATGTCAAAAGTTGAGATGGTTAGCAAATGCAGCAAACTCCTGTCCATTAAATGGAGGACCATTGTCTGTTTGAACTACTTTAGGTATTCCCTAGCCTGCGAAGACTTCATCCAACATTGATGTAGTGGTGGCTGCTTTGGTTCATGATATCAGGTGAGCAATTGGGAAGCGGGAGTATTCATCCATTATGACAAGAATGTATTTACTTGATTGTAACTGGCCACAACACTCTACTGCAACATGTTGCCCGACGGCCTCCGGCAGTTCTGACATTTGTAAAGGTGAACGTTGCTCTTCTCGACTAACTAATTGAAACTGAGGACAGTCTTTCAGTGTTGCTTGGACCATCTGATCAAGAAAAAGGAACTAGACCTGTTCATGCAATGCTCTCTTCGTGGCTACGACGTCTCTGTGCCCTTCATGTGTCAAATTAACGACTCTTTGACGCAGCTGCTTTGGAATGACAATCCTTTTGTCTCTTAGCAGGGGGCCATCTTTGGTAATGGACAATTCATCTTTCACATGTCGGAAAGAGGTTAGTACATGGCTGTCGACATGTCTTTTATGTCCGGGCTCTTCTAGATGTCTCCAGCTGTTTTGTTTGGCTACGATGTATCATATCTTGCAGGGTGGCATCCGCGGTGGTGGCTTCAAGAATGGCTTTGAGAGGGACTGCACGTGGTTTTGCTTGAGCCACAACAAAGTGTATATACTCCTCCGCTAACAACGGGTTTGAGCTTGAAGATATCTTGGTGTTCACGACAGGTAGTCAGATGGATTCGCTGATTTTCTGGGCTTTTGAATGACTGTATAGGTATATTCTTGAAGACAAATTCCCCAGCACTCTATTCTGGGTGGCATTTTGGCCCAGGGATTTCCGAATATAGTTATCAGAGCTTGATGGTCCGTGATGAGCGTAAAGTGTTTCCCATAGATAAATATGTGAAATTGCTCGCAGGCCCAGACCACAGCCAGACTTTCCTTCTCAGGCTGGCCCTTTCGGTGTCAGTTAGGCTGCAACTGGCATAGGCTACGATGTGACATTGATCACCTACCTTGTAGTACTGAGCCAATATGGCTCCAAGTCCCACAGGGCTGGCATCCACAGTGATTTCAGTCTTTCGACAAGGGTTGAAGTAAGCTAGATTGTTGGCCAACTCGACGGATGCTTTGGTCGAGTGAAATGCTTGAGCGCATCTAGTTGTCCATTTGAATATGTGACCTTGTTTAGTTAATTTCCACAGGGGATAGCTGATGGGGGCATAATCCTTGATATAATGTGTGCAGTAGCTGGCCATTCCAAGCAATGATCGCACATCTCTAGCATCTCGAGGTCGAGGTGTGTCATTCAATGCTGCGATTTTTTCAGGATCTGGTCTCATTCCAGGTCCTGAGAAAATGTGTCCATAGAATTTCATTGTTGACTTGTTGAGTTCACATTTATCTTTATTGAGTGTTAGGTTTACTTCCAGGAGGGTGTGACATATCCGGTCAAGTGCCACGAGAATGTCATCACTATAGTTGAGGGTGTTGGGAATATGATGAATGACCCTTCTGATCGCCTCTTAGAAGATCTCGGAAGCAGAAGAAACTCCAAAACTGAGCCATTTGTATATAAACAGGCCTTGATGAGTCGAGAAAGTAGTGATATATCTCCATTTTTTGTGAAGTTCAAGCTGGTGATAGCCCTTGTTAAGATCTAGCTTGGAAAATATCTATGCCCCATTCAATGACGTGATCATGTCAATGATGTGAGGTCCAGGATGTCTTTCCCTTTCAATGGCAGTATTCGGTGCTCTCATGTCAACACAGAGACAAACTTAGCCTTCTGATCCTTTTTTTGGTACTATGACCTCTGGAGATACCCAGGGAGTAGGTTGCGAAGTTTTCTCAATGGTATCTGCCCGAGAAGATCTTGAACTCCTCCTTCACAGAGTGTTGAAGATGTAACAGTATTTTCCTGTGATATTGAACTAAGGGTGTCACACATTTCTTGATGCGTAGATGAACTTGAAAATGAGCCATTTTCCAAAGCCCTATGAAAAATGTTGTGAATTTGTGGACAATGTCAGGTTCATCATCCACTCAGTACAGTATGTCCTCTAGTTGAAGTTGTTCAGCTGTAGGCAAGCTAAAGAGATAGTCTGCTTTGGGCCCTTCAATAACATGAATGCAAGCAGGAACAGTTCTATCTTTGTTCATGAGAGAAGTCTGCAATTGTCCTAGACAAGGAAGAGGTTCAGACATCCATGTGTAAGCTTGCACAGAAGCTTTGTGCAGGGGAGGTTGTGGATTCATTTTGTTGTATTCTGCAACTGAAATGTAATTGAGAGATGCCCCACTGTCGAGCAAAAACTTCCCTCATCGCCCATTTGAAGATGTAATTGCGTGTATTTCTTTAGCCTGTCTGGATCTGCAACCATGCAGACATATTCCTCACTAGTTTGTAATACGGCCCTGAGAGACCTTGATTCCCGAGATTAAGAGCGTCGCGACCTGTAGGTGACGTAAGAATAGAGACTGGATTGTGACGAGCTGGTGGAAGTATCCTTTCGGTCCAATACTTCCTTGGCATGATGGAGAGAGCTGGATTGCCTCGACTGTCTGTGAGTGTCTTTGTGTGTCGCTCTGCATACTTTCGCATAGTGGTTTTCCTTGCCAAATCTCCTACATTTCTGACCTAATGCGGGACACATCTAAGTGTGTGGAAAGTCTTGTCCACAGCAACAGTATTTGTGTTGACACTCCCATCTCTTATCAGTCCGGTTGGGACTGCGAGGACAACTTGGTCGTTGAGGATAATCCTTGGACTGGAACGGTCTTCGACCTGCAGAGCAGTGACTGTCTGTGTGGCAAGATTAAAGCCGGAAGGCTTGTTCCCATTTTTCAACTTTTTCAGCTTTCATTTCTCTTGGCATGTTCTTCTGCTTGATCATTGACTCTTGTCATTTCTTCAATTTAATCCAAGGAGTAACTTTTCTTTAGAAGACGTCTGCGTAGAGACCCTGATTTACATCCTTTGATGATTCGCAACCGAAGAGCGTCTTCGGGCGTGAAGGAGTCGAAACACAGTAGTGTGCTAGCCGTTTGAGACACGAAATGAATTCTCGCATGAATTCATCTTTTTCTTGGGAGGTCAGATTGAAGGTGTAGCGTTCATAATCGATATTTCTTTTGTGAAGGAATGTTCTATTGAGTGCTTCATGCACTTCTGGATAAGAAGACGCAACATAAGCCGGAAGTTCCTTGATGATCTGGCCAACGTCTTTTCCGATTAGATTGCGTAGGGCAATGAGCTGTTGGTCGGGGTCATAGACTTGCGAGTCTTTCATGAAGTCTTCAAAATCTTCTTGCCATTCCTGCCAGCGAGGACCTATACCTCCGCCAGATACGAGAGCCAAAGGTTCTGGCTGGTGCAGAAAAGGGACTCTCAAAATGGCAAGTCTATGCCCTCCTATCTGTGTCGACGATGTACAGACTCTGTCTGGCTTCTCTGTACTGTGATTTGTGGCGTTGTCTTGTAGTCGTAGAGATAGACATGTTTTACTTCTAGGTGCACAAGTGACGGGTGCCACCAATGGTTGGCTAAAAAGTGAACTGGTGCCTTGGCGTAAAAAGCCCACAAAGTATATCACCTGGCACTGCAATTTGTAGTGAATCTGTAGGTGTGGCTGGAGGAGAATGACGATATGCCCAAGGATGGAGCAGATTCAGTAGGTACACTGTGAGGTACTTTTACGAGTATTGTTAGTAATGTTTCTTTTGTTGATTGTTGTTTTTATTCTTCTAATTTTTCTGTTGAGCATTGAATATGGTATAGTGTTTAAAAAAATATTTAGTATCAACCATGCCACTGGCATAGTCAGATCTTGCATAGTCAAGATCTATTGGCTTTGTCAATGCTTCTTTCCGTCTGTTACCACCAGGTAAAGCCTGGCTGTGAAGACCGAAAAAAGACAAAAAATGATCTCCACACCAGAGAATATACTCTGTGAGTGTGGGGTCATTAGCTTTTTTAGTTTTTCAATAACGAACTTTCACCCTGGGAGTTTGTTTCTGAGAAACAAAAACTTTGTTAAAATTTGATGCAAGTGATGGCGGCTGTCCAGCAAACCTTTTGAACCTGAACAGGAATTACCATAGAGAGGTTGCTTTCAAGGTACAGACACCACTGCTGGCCCAACGGTGAACACATTGGGCCATATGTCTCAAGCCTTTTTCCCGTTCGCAAATGAGCAGATTCTCAGAATCTGCCCGTTTGCGAATTGGCAAAAGCCTTTTGAGATGTATCATCTCAAAAGGCCACTGCAAAATAGGGAATTGCAAAATTTGCGATTCTCTATTTTGCGAATGCACTTAAGGAATTGCAAATTGCGATTCCTTAAATGCAATTCTGGAAGCACCAGTTATTTGCTATTTGGCCTTAAGGAATTGCAAATTACCACCAACATCAAGTTGTTGGTAATTTGGGATTTTCTTTAAAAAAGCATTTATTTTTATTTTTTAGAAGTGCCATATGTTGCACCTCCATGCCCTTAGGGCATGTATGTGCGCAAAATGGGCACACATGCATATTTTAGGGTGCAACAGGGTGTCCTTTTGGCACCCTTGCAACTTTGAAATTGCATTCTCAATTTGTGATTCTCTAATTGGTAATCACAAATTAAGAATGTCTTCCCATTAATTCCTATGGGCCTCCTAGCCCATAGGAATGAATGGGAAGGTATTCCTTAATTGCAAATCTCAATTAGCAATTCGCAAATAAGGAATATGTAGGATTCGCAACATTTTTTGCATATCCTACATACATTGTATTTTGCGAGTCTCTAATTGTGATTCTCTAAAAATCGCAATTTGAAAATTGCAAAACTCTTTTTTGATACATATGGCCCTAAATTTTGCAGTTAGTAGTCTGTCACAGTAGGAGAGTTAATGTCCTCCACCGCCCTGATAGCCAGAGCACCATCTACCAATCTATTGGTCAGCCCCTAAATCAGAATACTGCTAGCTGTTGCTGAAGACACAACATTTAACAAATGCAAAGTCAAATGTCTCAGCTTTAGCTGTTAAAAGTTATTGCATCATAAGGGCAAAGCAAAGAACTAAGTATGGGCGGAAAATTCGTTCCGCTCGCGGAATGTGCGAATTTTTGGCAATTTCGCGAATCGCTGGAAATTGACCAAAAATCCGCAATTCGCGAGTTGGCATATTTTTTTTTCTTGCTCACGGTTCAAAAATACAATCTCACGCGCGCTGCATTGACTTACCATGAATCTGCGTTCGCTGATGAGTTTTCCTCCCGGTTCACGTGCGCTGTGAGATTTTGGTAACCATTCTCTCAAATATTTTGGTAGCTGGCCGAGCGACGCTGCGATCGCGAACACGTCATTGTGACCCGAAACAGGAAATTGTGAACACGAACACGTAATTGCGACCCGAAACAGGAAAAAGGCATCGCGAGTAGGTTGGTTAAATGGAATCAACATGTTCGCGACCGTTGCGACCGTATGTGCAAGTTCTCGTTCCCAAACTGGTAAAAAAATCTCACAAACTCGCAAAAAAAATAAATTTGCAAGCTTGCGGAATTTGGTAGATTATTGCTAATCGCGATTACGAATTCACACAAATTCGCGTATCGCAAATTCGCAAATTCCACCCATGCTTACAAAGAACCACACTTGACCTGTTGCAGTTGCTAGATCAGACTAGAGCCGGGGTCTCCAACCAGTCTATTGCGAGCTACCGGTAGCTCGCGGAGACCCCGTGAGTAGCTTGTGTAGCCCTTCAGTAGTATTTGGTGGTATTTTGGGCTATTAGGCTTGCCCGCTCCATTTGCCCGCCCTCACCCAAACCAGCCGCTCGGATTGGAGCCAAGCTGGGGTGGGGCGGGCGAAGAGTATGATGCTCCTCTCCTGGAGCTGCAGACTCCTCTCGTGAGAGTCTGACTCTTGTGACATCATCGTCGGGTGCCAGCGTGGAGCAGTGGGAGACGTGACTTCCACCGTAGGTAAGCTCAATGGTGGAATTAGGGATCCCGTGGAGGGATGGCTAACAAGGCGTTAGAAAGTGCTGGTTAGGAAGATAAACAAGTGGAACAGAGGGCAGAAAGACACAGAAAGGCACCAAAAACGGTGGAACAGAGGGCTGAAGGGCACAAAAAACGAAGCAAAAACGAGTGGAACAGAGGACAGAAGGGCGCAAAAAAAACAGGGAAAAACGAGTGGCACAGAGGGCAGACGGGCACAAAAAACAAAGGAAAAACAAGTGGAACAGAGGGCAGAAAGGCACAAAAAACGAGTGGACAGAGGGCAGAAGGGCAAAAAAACGAAGGAAAAACGAGTGGAACAGAGGGCAGAAAGACACAAAAACCAGGGAAAAACGAGTGGCACAGAGGGCAGACAGGCACAAAAAACGAAGGAAAAACGAGTGGAACAGAGGGCAGAGAGGCACAAAAAACAAGTGGAACAGAGGGCAGAAAGGCACAAAAAACAAGGGGAACAGAGGGCAGAAGGGCACAAAAAACAAGGGGAAACGAGTGGAACAGAGGGTAGAAGGCACAAAAAACGAAGCAAAAACGAGTGGAACAGAGGGCAGAAAGGCACCAAAAACTAGTGGAACAGAGGACAGAAGGGCACAAAAAACGAAGCAAGAACGAGTGGAACAGAAGGCAGAAAGGTACAAAAAACGAGTTGAACAGAGGGCAGAAGGGCACTAAAAACTGGGAAAATGAGTGGCACAGAGGGCAGACGGGCACAAAAAACGAATGGCACAGAGGCAAAATACAGACTACAGAAATATAGGGGCAGCTAAGAGCAGAAGGCAGAACGGGCAGAAAGCCACGGGGGCAGCGAGGGGAACAGATGGGAAAACCGGGCAGAGACACTGGGCAGAGAGGGGTACAGAAGGAAAGACCGGGCAGAGAGAGCACGGGGACAACGAGGGGAACAGAGGGAAGAAAAAGGGTCCTGGACCACGTACAGGTAGTGGGGGAAGACAGACAACAGCAGTCACAGACACAACAATGATAATACAGGCAATACAATAAAAGCAATAAAACGTTGAAAGGCACATGTGTATAGGTTACCGTTACTTGACAGGCAGGTAAAAATAGATACAGCCAGGATCAGCAGTAGGATTTTCGTGCTGCTGTTTGATTGCTCACTTTCCGCAAGCCCTTGGGTACCACTGCCTCTTAAAACTCTGCGGTTATCTGTGTCCAGTAGTCAAGGTCAAGCTCATGATGAGGCGGGGGGAGTAGAGGGGTATGAGGGGCATGGGATTGAGGGGGCATGACTGTTAAGTCACGGTTCAGGGCCACAGGTATTATGTGGAACTGGGGGACCAAATTATGCAGCAAGTTTGACAAAATCATGCAGCAAGAAAGACAAATTATATGGTGTATTGCAGATAATTTTGTGATCGTACTACTTTATCGTTTTGTAATTTGTACTCGTTAGCAGTGTCTCTGAAATTTTGGACCTTATTTTGGACCTATTAATTGAAATGTCTTGAAGCGTCACAAATCCAAAGTCATTCCTTTTGGTGTTCTAGGGAACTCTTAAGTCAGGCCTGTCTTGGGTATTTTGTTCAAACTACAGTATGGGCTCTGATGAAATTAGGCTTAAAGTCAATGAAACTAGGCGTGGGGGGTCTCTCGGAAAAATTTGCGAGTTGCTTCGGGTTCAGTAGCTCACCGCGACATTCGCTGGCCAGAAGTAGCTCTGACTACACAAAAGGTTGGAGACCCCTGGACTAGAGCATGAACCATTCGGATGTAGCTTTGCCATACCAGCTGGAGGCTAGTGGATGGTGGGAAAGTGCAAATTGGAGCATGAGGTGAATAGCACTGACACAAGCACAGGGAGGGAGTGTGACAAGCAGAAATAATTACTGCTTAGCTCACCTGCACTTTTAGATGGGAGGTGCTTGGGCCACCCTTCTCTGAACTTGATGTTTGATGATGGGACAGGAGGGTGTCTTGGTACTTTTTGGTACTTCTTGGTTCGTCTTGGTATGTCTCTGTCCATACCTCTGGAGACGGTGGGTTGCCTGGAGTTTTTCTTACAGGAAAAGTCCGCATCATGTAGGTCAGCAGGCACCATTTCAGGGTTCATACAGGAATGTGTCGCTGGACGGGACCTCATTTTCAATCACTAGCCCTTAGCCGATGTAAAGCAGCCTACTGTCAATCAGCGCCAGGTAAGAGTTCACGTGAAAAAAAAACAACCATTGAAAATACTGAGTAGCGCAAACATTGTGTTGTTACTGCAATGCACTTGTCAGGCTGGTGCTTACGTGACACCAGCCAAGTATTTTCTCCATGGACTGGATCTGGTAGGAAATCTTCTGAATTCATCATTTCAAGCCGAAATTGAACACTGAGACGCAGGAACTAGACAAATGTGTGGCGGGATAGGGCCGATAGGCTTTTCTGCCCATTCTGTGTGGCAACAGCCATGCTGCCGCCTATATTCACCGTGCATACTAAAAAGATGTTTACGCTCATTTAACGGTCACCATTGACAGTTGCACCACAGGTGACTGCGATCAGTTTCCCACCTGCTGTACTGTTCGCAATCATTCCAAATGCGCTCTAGGTAATGCTTTTAATTATTCGCAAATTGACATAAAGAAGACGTGTTTATTCGAGGTCACTCGATTTAATTTATGCGTGGAGGGCAGTAGACCTCCGAGATGGGTGCAGCTACTGAGCTGCACAACTAATTCAGTGCTGACCGCACCCAGGCCCTGCCACGACCCTGTCTTTTTCCGGAGATATGTCTGCACTTCAAATATACAATGTGCTGAACCTAAACGCCCAAACTGAAATGTTTTCAGAAGAATTTAGGCGTTAGAAACCCGTCCAGCTCCTCTCTGCCTTTATCTCACTTGACTGACTCGGGTTGTTGTGCAGAGCTGAATGTCAAGCTGATTATGTCATCACGCTCATCAGAGCGCAAAGACACCTGAAATGTAGAAAGAGCAGGTCACGTGAGGCTGACTGGGAAATAACCCTCCGAAAATAAACAATCTGTCTGGTGCCTAACAATATGCCGGTAGCCTGTTGTCTGTAATCAGTTATTGGGCTGCAAGCTGCAGGCAGTTTTGAGATGGAACAAAGGACACAGGTGAAAGATATATCTTTATGTAATTGTAAGCAAAATGGACTAAATGTTTAATTAGAAAAGAATATGTTATGACACCATGTTTGTGAAAGATCACATGGTGCTAGCATGCAATGAAGAGGTGATAGCACAGTAAGGGTCTCATTTAGTGGGGTTAATAAGGCGACTTCAGCCAAACAAGCACTGGCAAAGCCAATAGGTCATACCTTTGGGGCCTACTGACTTTGCCGATGCTATTTTGCAATTCTGGGCAGCATTGTTAGGGAGCATAATGTTTTTTGCCTCTGCTATCTAATAACAGAAAAAAGGCGCATCATTCTATAGGTGAGCAAATTAATCGCCACACATCTGCAGGCATGCATAATGACGCAGGCACCATTTTCTTTTGCTTATTAACTAATCTAAGATGTGGGCCGTAATTAAAATGGGCAATAGAAAAAAGTAATTTTATATACATTAAATAATGCCAAAAACTACGTAAATACCTGCAAGGGTGGAAGACGACGGAGTAGCGGTTGGGGAGGCAATGGGTAGACAGGAGGTCAAAATAAAATTAAAGGAAGGAGGGTAAAAGCAGCATATGCGATAGAAAGCAACACAGAGTGTATGGGCAGGGGAAGAAGCAGGCGAGAAAGACCCGCACACAAGGGAGAGGGCAGAACGGACTGTAGGAGGTGGGTGGGTAAGAAAGAGAACAGCACATATGGCCGGGATGCCCGCCACCCCCTCCCAACACCAATTCCCAATGGGAGAAGGCAAACACAGGTTTGAACTTTTGGAAGGCGGGGGGTTTCCTAGCCGAGTCTAGCATCCTGAAAATGCATACATTCTAAATTAAAATTGTACATCCTAGCATTAAGGGCCAACGGCAAGGTCTTAACCGGTGTCAGATCCCTACTACCAAAATCCCGCCCTCACGGTGTGAGTGGCGCATGCGCAGAGGACTTTACCCTCATTGCCAACTGTAACTTCCCTTGTCGTGGGGGCCCCCTTTTCACTCGACGCCATCTTAAAGGTCGTCCGAGTTCCCGTGTGAGGTATCTGTAGGAAGGACAGCGTGGACTCCCCCCCATCCCCACACTCTCTATCCGCCGTCGCAGATATCCGGCCCCCGGGAAATTCGTAGGAGGGGCATCTAGCCGCCTCCCTCCTGGGGCCTATGGCCGTCTCCCCCTAGGCGACCCATCCTTAGTGGGTGCCGCCTCCCCGTGGAAGGGGCCAATGGCCGCCTCCCCCCGGGCGCTCCCATCCATTCTGGGTGGCGCCCCCCTCTAGGGACCTTGAAATTACTGCTCACCAATCATGACCTTACCGCCCGACCAAAAAATAAATACGACAGTTGTTTTACCTACTAAGGAAGAAAAATTCTGACATAGCCTTGATGAGTCATCAACTTCACTTTCCTACGAAGGGCAACATTATCCTAAAAGCAGAAGCCACATCATTATATGAAACATTCCCTTACTTCTCTACAAAGGAAAAAGGCCTATACATTTCTTTCTAATCAAACTTTATTTAAACAAACATTGCCATAAGGGGCTGGTGGGTGGGTCAAAATTGCCGCTTGTTCCGTTGAGGGCTCGCGAGCAACGAGTTGGTGCAGCCTTCAGAGCACAGGAACAAGAGGACGCTTCTTCGGAGTCCCGCTCTATTTATCCATCTGCGGGAGGGCGGGGACCCTCCTCCGGTACGCCTACTGGGCGTGGTCTTCCGTGCGGGTGTCTAGGACAACCCCTCCTGGGCGGGAAAGGACGCGCCCTGGCTACGCCACTTCGGGCATACCAGCCGAGCCACGCCTCCCGCCGAAAATGGTTTCCCGGGAGGATCGGGGCACCCAACCATACGTTCGGGGGGACCGAGTGGTCGCCCCTTTCCATGTGGCCGGGATGCCCGCCACCCCCTCTCAACACCAATTCCCAATGGGAGAAGACAAACACAGGTTTGAACTTTTGGAAGGCGGGGGGGAATTAACCCCCCGGCCGTATTTATTAAAATAGGAAACAAAATTTAAAACATTAAATAAAAGTTTCATGAATTATGTGCAATTTTACATTTATTACATTTCGATGAAGACATGTTCTTTGGCTAACCTTAACAGATCTCTAATACAAAGGTTTCCTAGCTGAGTCTAGCATCCTGAAAATGCATACATTCTAAATTAAAATTGTACATCCTGGCATTAAGGGCCAACGGCAAGGTCTTAACCGGTGTCAGATCCCTACTACCAAAATCCCGCCCTCACAGTGTGAGTGGCGCATCCGCAGAGGACTTTACCCTCATTGCCAACTGTAACTTCCCTTGTCGTGGGGCCCCCTTTTCACTCAACGCCATCTTAAAGGTCGTCCGAGTTCCCGTGTGAGGTATCTGTAGGAAGGACAGCGTGGACTCCCCCCCATCCCCACACTCTCTATCCGCCGTCGCGGATATCCGGCCCCCGGAAAATTTGTAGGAGGGGCATCTAGCCGCCTCCCCCCTGGGAGGGGCCTATGGCCGTCTCCCCCTAGGCGACCCATCCTTAGTGGGTGCCGCCTCCCCCCGGGCGCTCCCATCCATTCTGGGTGGCGCCCCCCTCTAGGGACCTTGAAATTACTGCTCACCGATCATGACCTTACCGCCACAGGCCGGATAGTTGACCGACTATCCGGCCCCCCCACTCCTCCTAAAGGTCATGCTTCCTCAAACCCCTTAGCCATGCTATGAAGTCTCCTATGAGTAAATCATTCCCCTCCCTGGACAGGTGAACCCCATCATTCAGATACATGAGATCACCCCGAATACACCCGTGAGGAATGCTATGCAACTGCGCGGAGCGAAACAATTTACCAATTTTATTGTTAACCCTTTTCACTGAGTGGTTCAACGCTGACACTGAAAGGCCCCCCCGCCAAATCTTCCTGGGGATCATGTGGGACCAGGCAATCGTGCACCCCGGGACTTTTTTAGCCAACCAGCTAACAGCCGACAGGATGTGTTCTAATAACACTCGTCTTCCCAGTTTCACCAAGTCATTGCCCCCAAGGTGTACTATGACTACAGATGGCGGTGACCTTTGCCGCCCTAAAAGACCCTCAAAAAACGATTGGAATTGGTCAAAACAGCGCCCGCCCTTCCCATGGAAGGTCACTCTGTACCCGCATTCCCCTGATGCGTGAGTCGCGTCACCTGCCTTGAATACGTCCCCGGCGCGTCTCACATATGAGTGACCCACGACCCATACCACTCTATATTTGTTCATATCAATTATTATTGATTCACTCTGGTTAACATGGTTGAGTCCATGGTTTTCAGTTATAACAGTTTGTAGATGTTGTCCTTTATTTATTTTCATATAGTATCCTGGCCTCCGTCACCAGTCCCGCTGTAGTTACTTTCGCATACGTTGGAACCATTATCATTTCAACCCTAGCCTAGTCCCTTGTTTGTCTTTATTTCGAACCTTAGTTTAGACTTACGGCCCGAACCATCCATCTCTTTCTTACCAAATACAGTCCTTTGTTTGTGTTCATCTATCCTCTGAACTTAGATTGATAGCCCCGCCTAGTACGGCATAGATTTAAAAGGATTGGCCAGCCCTTCGCGGTTGATTAATCACTAAATCGACGGCACGCCACATCCCGGTACCGCCACAGAACCCACCGCTATCACGGGCTTATTTTCGTTATCAGGTACCTATTGTTTGTATTTATCTTTTTTATCTCTTAAGAGGCAGTACGTTTACCTAGGGTTCGGTTCCCTGTTACGGAAAGGTTAAATAACATACTTGAGACGCTATACTCCTAAGCGGTACGGGACTAGTCTGTTAGTCTATGGCTACGTGACGTATGTGTTACATTGTCATCGTTAGCGGTACCGTCCACACTATCAAACGGCCATGCATTAATTTAATTATAGATTAGATGCATGACCCTTAGCTATCACTCAGAGCCCATGTACTCATGTTTATGAGTAACGCGCTGTATTACCTTTTCGCATTGAATATTGAAACAGGCCATAATTATTGACACATTTTTTCCATCATTTATTCTTTCAGTTTCCCTGCTTGGCACTTCAGCCATTGCCCTATCTATTTTAAGTATTAGCCAGCTCACGGAGTAGATATCCAGCTACGATTACAGATATCTATCTGTTCCTGCAGGTAATTACACAAACGTTTTGCTCTTTATTTGTAATATACAACTATATTGGACCCTATTTATTGAACTTCGTGTTCCGCTTATACTTATGTTTCCTCCAGAATTACCAACTATGTGTTGGTAACCACATTGCTGCTCTGTTTTATCTTCACGTCATCCTCAGTGCACATCAGCACCTACACACATTTAAAAAGGTAAATACCGTACCAACACTGATACTAGTTCATATGTACGTGAGTGCCTTCCATGACACCTTATATCTGTCTATAACAACCACCTGATAGACATCCCTTCATTTTTCAGGGATCTTTTGCTGGCATAATTAAAGACTGTTATTCATCTATTCGCCTGATCTTTACATTCTTCATCAAGCAAAGGAACAGTTCCTAGCTACACAGGTACTATAGACCTCTATATGTTATCTGAATTTCACTTTGAACTAAATTAGATATGGCTACTCTTACATTGTTCCGTAGTCTCGTATCTTTATATGCTCAAATAGTACTATTTGCAGTTCACATGGATTCGCGCCTCATGGAACCATTGTATCTTTTTGATTCACTGATTCACCATGCCATAGTATTTTTTGGTCTGGTAATTTTACACATATATATATACATTTATTCCTTATATTTATCAGACATTATTTACCTATGTTACAGGTACTCTGCTACAGTACCATTCACCTGAGAACGACATCCCTCGGTTGCTTGTTGAGTAGTAAGTTATGAACATATTGGTGTTATATCAATGTACTTGTTATGTGATGCTATTGGGGTATCTATTTGCTTTTGGACCAGTCAGTCATGAACGTATTGGCGTTATATCAATGTACATGCCATGCAATGCTATTGTGTTATCTATGTGAAAACAATCTCTTTATTTAGCAAATTATAACCACTCCACATCAAGACTACACAACGAGGTATGTCATAGTGCTAACTATAAACATGATATATAAAAAAGAGACCTTAGTTAAGTGTTTCTTGTATCTCTCGATATACCTGCAATGTTATTGTTATAAAATATGTCCTGGATAGATAGGACAAGTATAGGTTCCCTCAAGATTTAAAACCTGGCTAAGTGAGTACTACACAATCTGTTTTTCAGAATAGGTCTACTATATGACAATCCAGACACAAGACATAATGGTTGGACCTTCTATCTCTAGGTTAAGGGCTACATGCTATTGTTTAACTAAATGTATATTGTTAATGCAAAATGTGATTAATATGTTTTTTAATATGTACCTATCTCCAACGCGAATCTCTATAGAGCCATGTTTATAACAAGTCCTTTCTTTATATGTAATTACAGATTGTAACTTGCGGCTCCTGAAGAAGGCGTTTTCGCCGAAACGCGCGTCGAGTAATTTTCCACCACAATTTTTATTGCAGACACTATTAAATTTATGTTGGTGTCTTTTTTAATTATATTGAGCATATATTGTATTGTTTTATGTAATTGTGTCATATAATGTGAACCTATTGTTCTTTATATGATTTTTAATATGTTTATTAAAATCATGATCTATTTTTATTAAGGTTTCTTGTATTATCTGCCCCTTTTCCTAGCCCTACTTGGTCCAATCACCTGTTGTCTGGCCCTCAGACTGCCTAGGAAGTTTTTGTACACATACCATACCACTCTCTCTCCAGTCGGTGATCCTTGACCGCTGGTCTCCTGATGCTGGGTCGACTTCCAATTCCGCCCCGCGTGACAGGCTCGCGAAACTGTAATTCAAACAAAAGACAAGAAGCGTGAGTGCATGTCAATTGATCTTTACAACATGTGCAATCGCACATACCTTTTGAAGCAATTCGAGGACCAACGGCCTAGCTGTTTTACTTCCTCTGCTCTCTGACCCCGGGCTGTAGCCTCAGTAGCAGCCCCTATCCTAAATGAGTGTGTCCCAAAATCGCACGGGTCCATGCCCGCGGCAGCGATTGATAGTGCTAGCACCCTCTGAAACTGAAATCTCGTCAGTGGGGTGCCATCCTTGTGCCTAAGCAAACTCCCCCCCCCCCCCATGTAGCCGTCCTCAGTGCCAAGTATTCCTCTAAACACTTTATCGGACAAGTGGGGGACCCTCGTGCGCGCTGCACAATAACACTATCTCCCGTAGCTCCCTGGTCAGTCTTGGACCTGGCTATCTAGATTACCATCGAATCACCCCTTATTTGGACGTGATCCCTGCCCAAGCCTCCCTCCATATCCTTCACCCGCATAGCCCCATGGAATGCCAAGGCGAAAGCTGCCCTGAACAGAACTGCTTCGAAAAGGGAGGAGCACGTCTCCTCCAGCTTTGTTAAAAGTAGAGACAATCTGTCTAAACCAATTGGGTGCCTCGTATCCTGCTTGCGACCCTCGAGGCGTTGCCAGCCGCGGAGTTCCTTCCTAACCAAAAAGTAACCCGTCGGGTCTCCTATGCCATGCACCTGTGCCATGAATGAAATGGCCGCCCTATGTCTATTGGCCGTTGCCGCTGATCGGCCTTCTCTGTGCAGCGCTACCATGAACCCCAGGAAGGATTCCTCCTGACCCCAGCTCTGTCTCCCTGTTAGACCCACAAATGTGCAGTAGGAACAAAACGCTCCTTCGTATGCCTTCCTTGTCCTGGGAGTTAAGCTGGCTGCCACGAGGTCTTGTAATCCGGGGCACCGATTAGCCATAGTGCTTCGGGGAACGGTGCCGCCACTTGGTCCGCTGTGGGTAGATAGCCCCTGAGACCTGCATGTGTGAACGAGAGAGTGCATCAGCTGCATAATTCAGTACGCCTGGCACATGTTTTGCCCTGAACTGTACATTCAATCTCATGCAACGTAATACAATTTTTTTCAACAATCTCAAGATCCACTTGAAGCGGGCTGCCTGCTGGTTAATGCACTCAACCACAGTCATATTATCAGACCAAAACACGACCGAGCGGTCCCTGAAGTCGTCTGGCCATGCCATCAGAGCAATCCAAATGGGGAATAGCTCCAAGAACCCAATGTTACCTGTCAGACCGCTGGAGCGCCACCACGTCGGCCATACTTGTGCCGACCATCGGTTACCAAAGATGGCGCCAAATCCCATGCTCCCAGCTGAGTCAGTCCACAAACCTAGTTCATCCGAAGATGCTGGTGGCTTGTTCCACACAACTCGACCGTTGAAGTCCGCCAGAAATGCCAACCAAATGCGCGTATCCTGGCGAACCTCTGCCGACAGTCTCGTACGGTGGTGACCCTCCTTGAGACCAACCATAGCTTGTGCAATAGAACGTGAGAAGGGGCGGGCCATTGGTATCACCCTTAAGGCAAAGTTAAGCTGACCCACTGTTTGCTGTAACTGGTGCAGGGTCACTTTCTCCTTGCCCAGGCATTGTGTCAAGGAAGCCCTAAACTTGGCCACCTTTTCCATCGGTAAACGGAAACATCCTTCCACAGAATTGAGCTCAATTCCCAGAAACTCCAGTGAAGTAGATGGTCCAACCGTCTTACCTGGTGCCAATGGGACTCCGAACTCCCGCATGAGGATGCAGAAGTCCTGCAGTGCCTGCGCACATTTCGTATCGCCGGCTGCTCCCAAGAACAGGAAGTCATCCAGATAGTGCATAACATGCCTATGCCCTGTGGCCTCGGTGAATGCCCACTCTAAAATACAGCTGAACATTTCAAAATAGGCACAAGAAATGGAGCAACCCATAGGCATGCATTTATCCATGTAAAAACTCCCCTGAAACGCAAAACCTAGCAAACGCTGATCTCGCGGGTGTACCGGGAGCAACTGGAATGCCGATTCGATGTCCGATTTCGCCATCAGCGCTCCGGGGCCCAGGTGTTTTAACATGGCAACGGCATCATCGAACGATGCGTACCGCACCGAACAAATATCTGGGTCAATGGCTTCGTTCACCGAAGAACCCTTTGGGGCAGACAAGTTGTGAATGAGTCTAAACTCCCCTGGGTCTTTCTTTGGGACCACCCCTAGCGGGGAACACACGAAATCCGCCACGGCGGGCCATGAAAAGGCCCCGCCACCCGCCCCAAGCTGACTTGTTTGGAAATTTTTCTTGCAGCTACGCTTGGGTTATGTTGGACAGATAACTGATTTTTACAAAAAGAGTCCCCCCGAAAATCCCCCGCCGGGATGTTGAAGCCATATAGGAATCCATTCCTCAACACCCCGGCGGATACATGATCAGGGTATTTGTTCAACCAAGGAGTCAGAGCCATGATATCGACAGGTGTAGGCAATCGGTTACAAAGCATCACCTCACTCTTGCTTAGACCCCCCTTTTCCTCCCGTTCCGCTGTTTTTAGATTTACAGCTACTCTCCGGGTGTGAGGAGGTCCCACAGCCCGCACACGCATGCCTGAACCTACATGTTCCCTGGGGCCTGCTACAATTGCCTCTATTGAAGCCCCAACAAACCCCCCGCTTGGCGCCATTCCCGCCGGTCTTGGGCTGATATTCCCCACCGGCGCCCGCTCGAAAGGGCACCGCGGACTTTTGGCGCACTGACCCCGACCCGCTCCCGCCCGGCGAGGACGTACCTGCTGCCCCAGGCAAGAGCTGCTTGTGCCATGACACTGAGTCGAGGCAATCCAAGGTCAAAGTTGCATCAAACTCTTTCGCTTTACGGAATTTCATATCGTATCCTTTCCGCTCATCCCCCTCATACATGGTATAAAAATCCATAATCCTATTCTGATAACAGGTCAACTCGGTCATGACTTTCGGCTTTCGTTCCCCCATAACTGCCGTAAATATCGAAAAGGCCTTTACCCAATTTGCTACAGTCTCATCGACCCTAAATTCCGCCATCTTGGCCCGCCATACACTGGGGTGCCATAAATCCTTCTGGGATTTTGCATATTTCATCTCGCGATAGTCAGTCAACAATGAAAACATATTCACATATTTCTCCCCCCATATCAGTTCCTTTGTAGCCGCAGGGATGTGCTGGGCCACCCTTTTGCGCCTTGAAGGTAATGACCCCTCCCCTGCCATTGGCAATGTGTGCTTACCAGGTTCGACCGTCGTGTCTGCCGCCTTTTCCCGGCTAACCGCAGGTCCTCCCGGCGCCACCTGTGGGGGAACAAGAGGAACATTCGCCGTCACGGCCTCTCTCGACTGCCGTAACTGCTCGATTATTAGTCTAGCCTCCTCGGCCGGGTCTCCGGCGGCCACTGCCCCCCGCTTTCTTCTTGAGCCAGGGCAACACTGCCGCTAACTGGATGGCCAGTTCCGGGGGCATCTCCTCGTCATTAACAGGGGTAATTACAACCGGGATTGGTAAACCTATATCTGGGTTTGGTACCGGGCTGTCCGCCGGTGTAATGGGGGCGACTGGGGGTACTTCGGGAACCATATCTTCCCCAGAAACCGCCCTCCTCTTAACACGCTACCCCCTACCCTCAAGGACGACTCCCGGCAAGGCTGGCCTATTACCTTCTTAGGACGGCCTGAGCGGTTCTGGGCCGCTAACTGTTTTTTAACTTCGGCCAAACCTCGACCGATCGAGTCAACTTTTCCGAGCTTTCGGTCCATGATCGCTATTCGGTTCGACAAGGTGCGCAATACCTTCTCTATCTCGGAGCTCTTTCCTGCTTTCTTGCCGGCCATGGCTTCGTGGGATCCTTCATACTCCAAATAACTGAAAGAGAAACAACAAGATTACAAGTTCTCAAAATTGCCGCTTGTTCCGTCGAGGGCTCACGAGCAACGAGTTGGTGCAGCCTTCAGAGCACAGGAACAAGAGGACGCTTCTTTGGATTCCCGCTCTATTTATCCACCTGCGGGAGGGCGGGGACCCTCCTCCGGTACGCCTACTGGGCGTGGTCTTCTGTGCGGGTGTCTAGGACAACCCCTCCTGGGCGGGAAAGGGCGCGCCCCGGCTACACCACTTCGGGCATACCAGCCGAGCCACGCCTCCCGCCCAAAATGGTTTCCCAGGGGGATCGGGGCACCCAACCATACGTTCGGGGGGACCGAGTGGTCGCCCCTTTCCACAAGGGTGAGAGCAACACAGAGAACAGGTTAGAAAGGTGTTTGGAGAAGAAGTACACATGGGAGAGAGTTGGAAAATACATGCACTCTCATAGAGCGCTTAACCAAAAGAAAAAGTAGTTCCCTAAAATGAGTAGTGGAAGAATACAAATCAGCCAAGCAAAAGGATGGAATAAAGGTTGTGCTTCAGAAGGACAAACGCCAGATGGATAAGATGGGACAAGGAAAGCTATTGAATAAGAAACAAGCAAAAAAATGTGACAATAAAATCAACTAATGGTGAGAAATAAGCAGGTTCCTATCCCACTGTAAGTACTTGGTAAGACCACACTCTTTTTCAGCCAGACAGTTTATGCTGTTTAATAACTGACATTACATTTGTGTTTCACCACCTTATCACCAGGGCAGCAGGAGACTGATGAGCCTGCTGGCAGAGCACTCCGCAATAAGACCTGTCTTGTCAGTGTTAACTCCTTAAAATTAAACTGGAAGCAACAATTCATGGTCAACGCTGAGAAAAAGGTGCCATGCAATGCTTGCAGGGCTTTCTTCGAATAGCACAAATGCTTACCCAAGTAGTAGAAAAAAGCTCTTAACACATCGAAGACACTTGTAATGTGCAAATTGACAATGTCCCCCTTTTCTGGCCACTACCGAATACAATGGAGGTAGAAGAAAAAACTGAAATAAATAAATATAGGCAATGTAAAGCACTGCCTATTTTATCTAGAACTGAAGTACACTTATTTTTAGGGAGATGTGCATATGTGATCAAGGAAAATCCTGCCACTCATAGTGCCATAGAGCCAAGAGAGCCAATGGCTGATGTAGGTTGCCTCATTGGTCCATGGTGTATGCTTTTGTGAGCCAAAGCAAAATATGAATCACAGTTGATCAGAACAATGAATGAAGTGGACTTACCCACTAAATATGCACAAGTTCATGTACGTTTTATTTGTGAACATTTTGATTGCACGAAGGTTGGTGAAACAGCTATGGTGTGTCCGGGCCAGAGCTAATGATGTATGGGGCTTGCTTTAAACATTTAGAATCAAGTCCTACCTGCATATATGTCCCCTCCAACACTAAACTACTGGTAGTATGCTTCAAACATACCATTAGTGAATGTCCAAAGAAAATGGTGGCCAAACTGCCAAGGAATATGATACTCACTTTAATCTGCCAAGGAATAGAGCAATCATTGTATCACTGAATATGCAGTAATCATTGTACTGTACATATTGCCATCACAATGATTATTGTTGTCACATAACATATGCCCATAATAGCACGCTGCTGCAGAATATGTCCATTTTAAAGCATGGCAAAACATGCATTTCTGGTATACTGTGCCACATGAAGGATATGATTTTTCCGATCAAGCCTACTTAAGTCTCTCTTGAATCTCGTCTTTTCCCTCTTCCTGTGTTTCTCTTCTCCCATCTGTCCGCACCACCTTATCAACATTCCTTGTCTGCCTCTCTCTCCTGCTCTGCACATGACATCTGTACATTTCCTCCTCCAGCTTGCTCTCTCTCATCCTGCTTCTTTACCCTTCATTTCTCATCTGCCCTATTTTGGCTCCTCTCCTGCCTGTCTCCTTCTGCTAGTTGTCTTGCTTGATTCCCTTTTCTTTGTCAGCTGTCGTTCTGTCACCTGTCTCTCAAGCATTCACCCCTGTATTTCCTTCCCTTTCTCTTGTAATTTCTACCCCCGTGCATTCCCCATGCATTCCTCTCCATTCCTCTCTTTTACTCTCTTCTCTTTCTATCTCCCCCATTTACCATGCCTCTATTCGACTCTATCTTTACCGCATCCTCATCCATACTTCTTTCCCTGGTCTTTTGACAGTAGTCTCCTTCCCCTTGTCTCCCCATCTCTCTCTCTCTGACATCTGGTGTATTTCTCTCTAGGATTCCATGTTCAGCAACAGAGAAATGGTCATGGGTGGCCTAGGGTAGGCATCTCAATCACCAAGGGTATTTGGTAGGGTTGGGCGCAATTCACGTAATCCCAAATAGCACAATCACATGCAATTCCCCCAAAATTCCACGGAATCCCGCAAGTTTCTGCAGAATTACAAGAAACATTTTTTTCTCATGTCACATATGAAAAATGATTGCAGTGGCAACTCTCTCTCTAAAAAGCAGCGTGAACAGCACATCGAGCTGCATAAGAGCACAGATATTTTGTCTTTGAATGCCTGCTCCTGCCTAAACATCCCCTCATGTTCCTGCTTCCCTAGACCCCATCCAACCCAATCCGCCCCTTCTGCTTCATTAGTCACCCTTTAAAAAGTATATATTTTCACCTTTGTATTAGTTTACTAGTCCCTGTGTGTTTCTTTTTTCCCCCAGGTTAGTCTCTTTTCCTACCAGTCCTAACCATGGTAGAGGCAGGCAGTGCTGCTGGCGGCCGCACAACCACTGGCAAATGGCTGCATGAAGGAGTGTTGCCCCACGCAAGGCGGAGGTGACTGCTATTTTTTTATCAACAGCTCCCCCTCCCCCTCATGCTGGCAGCACTAGGCAGTCCCAGTCAGGGCTGAATCCTCGCAGCACATCAGATGAGGTGGGGGAGAGTGAGGCGTGTACCCCTATATTAGGGTCTACCGCACCCATCAGCTAGTGATGTGCTGCTGGCTCGACATTATTGACCAGAAGAAGGACCTTACCTAGCCCTGCCATCTGGGAATGGAAGTGGCAGGGCCAGGTAATTGATGTTCTGTAAAAAATGGTTTTTCAATATTAGATTTATTTATGACTTTTGCAGGTAGCATTACTTCACAGGTAAGTAAATATGTATATTATATATATATATATATAGTCACTGAAAAAAACATAGGTTTCCCACATATTATATTTAGCTGGACATTTCACTCATACAAAACCATTGAAATTCCCCTGTTATAGTTAGATCAGCTAACTATAACTTGCGCGCCCGCAATCCACTGCTGATGACCTCACATATTACATCACTCATGACATGGTCAGTGACATCACTCATGACATCACTGATGACATCTCAAATGACATCACTCATGACATCACTGATGAAATCATCCTTGTGAAAGAGTGGCAGACCTGCTCTCACCCTAATATTACCATTTTGACGGTACACGTCGCATCGGCGCTTCCGCATGATGGCATGTGTGTTTCTACGGCGTACGCTATGCATACCCTGCAATTTTTTTTATGCTTAAAAAGATATATTTATGTATTTAATGTACATTTTAAGAAAAGACACTATCTGAGGTTATCATAAAAATAGTATTCGTTTAACTATGCGTACATTACTTTTAAAAGTAATTACGCAAATCGCAGGGTACGTCGTACGTACTCGCATTGTAAGTGCACCCTACGTGACTTCAAAACAAGAGATTTGATTGGTTCATAATACTTCCTATTCTAACTGTTGAAGGACTCCACCCATTGTAATAATTTTTCTTTGACCTCTACTGAAGAACCATCTTTTGAGAACTTCCTGTTTTTTCCAAAATATCTTTAATATGGCTGCCCAGCAGAATGAAAGTGATTCTGAACACTCTTCAGAAGAAGAATTTGTGCAGGAAGACCCATCTCCAAGAGGAAGGAGGCATTAATCTGCAAATTGTTTCCCTTTCCAGAAGGAGAAAAGAAAGTGAATGCTTGCAAGGTCACCTGTAAGGTGTGTGGGTCCATGCTTTCTAGAGGTGATCCGAATAAAAAATATTCATTTGGAACCGCCAGCATGGTGAGACATATGAAGAGTGTTCATCTCCGCAATTATGCAAGAGCTGCACGCGACAGGCTGCGGGAACACCCTCCACCAGCTGTAGCCAGCACTTCCACAGCACTATCGAGTC